>NC_080593.1:134866808-137266808 GCF_027887145.1 Ammospiza caudacuta
CAGGCCCAGTGTTTGTGAATGACCACCTGTTAGTCAGAAGCTCTCCTGTGCCTCAGCAGGGAACGTGGCTTTGGCTCTGGATGGGGCCACTGCCAAGCGAGAGTTGATTTTTGACCCTTCCAGTTACACTGCCATTAAATGGCATTTAGAGTGGAAAGGGAATTTGAACAGAGACTTGTCAGTGTTCAAACCACAGGCTTCAGAGAGTGGAAAATAATTGTCAGCCTACACCATGCATTGGGGAATGCTAACTATGAAGAGTGAGAGGTCCTGCCCTCAGATTGACTTTTTTTCTGTGTGCTAAACTGCAGTGCCTAACTTTGTAAGCTGAGGTACAGGTAAAATGTAGACTAATTTGCCATTTTGACTCATTTCCCCCCCAATCCATAGGCTGTAAGAACCTGATCCTGTGTTAACAGAGCACACTCAGGAAGTGGTGTCAACTCTGATAAATCTGCTTTCCTCTGCCTTAGTGTGAGACATCAGCCAAAACCAGGGTGATTTGCTTCATATTTTGGCATCTTCAGAGAATTGGTGGCAAATTTAAAATATCTGTCAGAAGGAAAGGAAAGCTGATAAGATTCAAGCCAGGAAATAACATGTTTCTACTTCCACTGCCCTCTCTGAGGTGTACCGAGGAGGATTAGGTCACCCTGACAAGCTGACTGAAGAGCTGAGCAGTAAACTCAGGGTTTGAGTTTGTACCCCTTGCTGCAGCTGCTTTCCTGTAGTTCCCTTGTTTCTCCATCAGTTATTCCAGCTCTCAGACTGTTGATTCATGTGGTGTATGTGCCATGTTTGGAGCTGAATTTCCTCGTGTGTATTGGGCACAGCAGTAGGAACAAGCAGCAACCCCTGAATCCCTGGGTTTTCCCTTACAAGTCCTTAGTCTTAGCATGCAAGGTCAGTACCAGTACTGAGCTCGAGAAGAACCAGAGACACTGTCCTCATTGCCCCAAGGCAGAGCCCTTGTCCCTGATGGGCAGCCACTGTCTCAGTCAGAGAGAGGCCCTTTCTGAATGGGTCACCAATGGCAG
Organism: Ammospiza caudacuta; assembly: GCF_027887145.1. Lineage (NCBI taxonomy): Eukaryota > Metazoa > Chordata > Aves > Passeriformes > Passerellidae > Ammospiza > Ammospiza caudacuta. Next base: position 134,867,846 of record NC_080593.1, read on the forward strand.
TGAATTTTGCTGTTCCCCTCCTCCAGCCAAAGAAATGCCCTGTGATGGAAGACAGAGCCAGCTGAGCCCTGATCCTGTTCACTTCCTGCTCTCAGAAGTGTTTCCCCCCACTTCTTCCCATGTCTTCTGTTCACCAGTCTGGTTCACAGGACCTTGCAGTCTGACCCAGCCACCTCCACATCAGCACATCTGCTCTGGTGGCTGCAACCCACGTAGCAGTGAACAGTTAAGGGTTGGATAGTTAAGGATTTTATTTCTGCACACCCCTTGCTCTGCTGTCCCTATTTTCTGCCTCCCCCAGCCCCCTGCACCAGGAGGCCTGGTTTGGGAGGGAGAGAAGGAGCTGCTGAGGTGAGGGTGGTTGGAAAGAAAGCCAAGGTTCTAAGGCTGGTGATTCTGAACCAGGCTGGGCCACGTTGGGCTGCATGAGAGGACATTTGTGTTTTTTTCCTTGCTGTCTCTGCCCTTGCTTTGTCCTGCAGGTCTGAGCACTGTGCTGCCATTTTTTCATGGTATAAAGGAGTTAACAATGCTTCCACATCTGCAAAAGCATGTTGAGGCCACCAGAGAAAAGGGCAGTGCTCAAGGTAAGTATTTATTCTAACAGCAGGACACCTATCTTGAGGGTGCTTGAAAAAAAAAAAGCAGGATAGAGCAGAGGAATGTAAACATGCTGGCTTTGAAGGCTAGGACCATCTTGTTCAGTCTAGATCAAACACCAGCTTCTAGGCATGGGCATGAGCCCAAGAGCACACGGAGTGCATGCACAGTTCAGTGAGCACACTGGTGTCCCTGGGCTGCACCAGGCAGACACTAACAGCAGAGGAGGAATTAAGCACTACAGCACACTGACAGAGTTATGTTTCCTTAGAAATCATTAAACCCAAAGGCAAGTTGTTTTATAAAGGAAACACCCTGTGTAAAGTGCAAGAGATGAGAAATGACAGGGAATTGGCTCCTAACCATACTATGAGCTTGGAAAAAGCAGCAGATGTAGACTTGTGCAATTTTCTAGCATGTAATTTGTTTTTACATTATGTACAACTTGAGGTAAAATACACTGAGATCCTGTCCCACAGCTCATGTTAGACAGGCAGCATGGCTGTGTAAAGATGGTTTCTAGGTCTCTCTCCATCCTGTAGAGCTGGCTCCTCTCAGGGGCAGTCAGTGTGTGTGAGAGCAAAGTGTGCTGAGAGCTGGTTTTACCACAGGCCATGGCTGCTCAGAGCCCAACAGCTTCGACAGGGCCCCAGCCAGCCCAGACACAGGGGCTGGGAAGAGCACACACATTCAGGCTGCACCATAAAGATGTTCTTTTCCCCTGTATTTCCACTGTAATAAGGAAGACATGCTCTGAAGCAGCCTGGGTCTCTCCACTCTCCTCCACTCCCAAGTAGACAACAAGACAAGAAGCAATGCAGCTTCCTGTCCCCCACTCTGTGATGCTGTTGTAGCAGCTTTTGTAGAGCACTTGGAAGAAAACTCTGCTTGAATCTTTTCTTCTTTGTATCTTACAAAGACCAAATGGATGCTTTAAGTCATTTTGTTGTTGTTGTTTTTGTTGGTTTTATTTCTGGATGGGAGAAAACCACAAGAAAGACTGACATTAAAGCTTCTCTGGAGGCTCCTTTTGTGTGCACGTATGTCCATCCTTGCGCTCTGAGGCAGCGCAGGCTGCCCTCAGCACAAAACGTCTGCCACCCATGTGAGCTCCTGCGCTGTGGTTTGCATTGCTGTGCTCTCAACACCCCTCCCAAAGCAGCCCCTTAGGTCCCATGGCCAAGCTCTTTAAACGTTTAAATGGTGTTTAAATGTTCTCTGGAATTTTTTCACTTTAAATGTTTTTGGGGGCTTTTTTTAAACTAATGTAAAAAACATTTCTTGAAGCCTGACGTCAGTTGTGGTTGATGGGCTTTGTTTATTCATGCCAGTTAACAGGCTAAGTGGAGGTCTACTGTACTTTTGCAAGCAATCTTAATCCCTTCGACTGAATAGCAAGAAGAAAAAGATGGGTTGACAGAGGCAGTTAGCAGAGATCATACTTACACATGTTTGTTTTCAGTAATTAGTCACAGTGTTAATAGAAACATCCACTTTAAGCAAAGACGGCTGATTTGCACAAACAGTGGGCCATATGCTCTGGTGGGTGTGGAAGGGGGTTGATAAAGCTAAAAAACTTTTCAGGAATTTTAAAATGTGAAAACCTGCTATTATATTTATTCACTTATTTATCCAGTGTAATTATTTTTCTGCCAGTTAGGGCTTGCAATATTTTCCGCTTCAAAACATCAGAATAAAAACAGAGGTCTCCATGTTCACCTTGTCTGTCTGTCTCTCTTCTCTCTCCTCTCCCCTGCCTCATCACACACGCACACACACACACACACACACACACACACACACACACACAGAACAAGGGAGTTTTTAAGTGGCTGTCTATTGCTCAGGGCTTACATATGGATAGCATATGAAAATGAACTAGGCTGTAGGTGTTTTAACAATGTAATTTAGATATGTTGCCTTTTTTACTTTTCCAATGGTGCCAGATGGGTTTTGCTGCCAGAGTATGAAAGCAACTGCTGCCTTTTACAAAGATTTATTATTTTTTGGTGATATGACAGACTAATACTAGTTCCAAAAGGGTAGATATGCTGAGTTGTTAACATATCCCTTTGATTCCAGTGTATTCTGTTCCTGTCAAGTGTAATGGGGAAACTTCCTATATGTTATAAAATGCTATTCAGCTGCATGTCTCTCCAGTTTTGGATTTGGTTTTGATTTTTTTCCCTAAATAATAAAGCTAATTGTTTTAACTTCAAACAGAAGCCTTTCTTCTCAGACAAAATCATAGCTTCACTTTCATAAGGAGCTCATGATCACTCTAGGTTTTCAAGAGCGGGAACTGTTTGAGTTTGTGTTTTTGCTTTTGCTCACTGTTGTGTTTCTAAGCATGTTTATGATTTACTCAGCATGATGCTTTTGACTTTTCTTGTGTGAAACATCAAATATTTTGCAATACATCCTCCTGCAGTAGGCTCAGAACAGAATCACAAGCTCCAGCTCTGGGATGCATCCCTGAATACCTGTGGGGAGGTGCCAACAGAGACAAGCATCTTCCTCTGAGTGTCCTCTGAGGCTCGTTGTCTGCCAACCATTCCCAGTGGGGCCTGAGCACTTTGAGAAGGTTTGTTCATTTCTAAATCACAGCAGCCAAGTTGCAAAGCAATTCACCACTGAATCTACTGATGCAAAATATGACTCTCAGTTTTATCTACATCAATACTTTATAGTTATGTAACAAGCGCATATCCATTTGAAAATCTTAAAATGTGACAGAAATGAATTCACCACTTGTATAACAAAAAAAACCCAGGCCCACACCATCCAGACACACACACAAAGATTCTGACAGAAACAGTTCTGGCATGTTGCACACCCACAGCTTCTTAGACTGCTTTTCATTGCCCTCTTTGATCATCCATGTCTTTGCACCATGGTTTGTCCCACAAGCTGTTTAATGTCTCTGTCGTGCAGGCTGCTCTTCACACAGAGGCTGAGTCCATAGCAGGGAAGCAAAGAAGGCAACCACTGGCAATGCCCAGTATTTCAGTGTAAGGCAGGGAAAAACTAATGGGAAAACAAGGTTGTAGAGCTGTAGAAAAAAGAGAATAATCTGCTCTCCATGTCCATGAGCAAAGGCAAAGAAAACAATGAGCTGAAGTTGTAGCAATATTTTAAATTGCACACTGGGAAAAATATTTTCCTGGAAAGGGTGTTGAATCCCCAGTAAGGACTACTGGGAGGGTTTGAAATCCCAGTGAGAAGAGTGTGATTATGGTCAGGCTATACAAAAGTCTGCCTGCCTGACTAGATATGGAATCTGCCTTGGGACTAGGATGGACTGGATGAGTCCCAAAGTCCTGAGGGGCACCTCTTTCCTTGATTACTGCAGCAAACTGTCAGCATTATCCAGCATTGCCCTTCTCATTTGCTCCACACAGGCAATGCCATTTTCAGAAGTGTCTGCTGGATAGACTTTAGTTTGTAACCACAGCAGATGAGAGAGCTTTTGCTGACTCCTTTCAGCTGCTTGCACAGTGCTGTTGTCACAGCTGGCTGCTGTTGGCCTGGGTTTGTGCGGCATTTGTGCATCCCTTCATTCCTCTCACAAAGCCTCACAGCTGAGGCTCTGGCTGGACACCACTGGTGGGCGAAGGTGGCTCAATGGACGGCCCAGCTTGGCTCTGACACAGCTGCTGCTTGCAGGAAGCCAGCAGCCCCCGGGGTCCAGGTACATCTTTGCCTTTCCTCAGGGGTGGTTTGGCTCTTTGCACCTGGGGCCCCAAAGAGGAGATGTGCTGTGAGCAGAGCTGAGGGCCCTAGACGGGGGCAGGCTCCAGTCGGAAATGCTGGAGTCAAAGCCGGGCTGCTCTTGGCTCCCCTCCCAAACCAGGGTAAGAGCCTACCAGCAGTTTGACTTTGAGTCACTGTGGTAATTCATGTTTAAAATCATCATTCTTGGCACATGCACCAAAGATTAAAAGAAAACAGGAAAAATTCCTCTCCGAATGACAGATTTACATACCAGGAGGAAAAAAACCCACATAAAAATCTGATTTGAAGAACACAATTATAATATTTTACCCTCATTTCACTAACCATTTTATTGACTGAAAATAGAGCTACCTCAAGACTACAGATCTGAAGTGCTAACAAATTAAAACCATCCCCGAAGGAGAGAGACCACTAATCTGAAGCATGCCTCCCTAAAGAATTTCCGAAGATCTATAAATGCCATATGCTGAATAGACAGTATTTCTTTTAAGGTACAAGTAATTTTTTTTTTCCTGAATAACTGACCAAATGCAGTCAAAAAGGGAAGGAAAGAAGACAAAGGACACCACATAAGAAAAATAAAAGTGCTATACCAGCACGAAATACCAGCCAACATGCATATGGGAACACTTATTTGATCATCTAAATATGCTTATTTTATACAGTGAATATCCAAAAGTGATTGCATTTGCACTGATTCACTTAATGTAAGAAATAAAGTTAGTTGGCCCAATATCCATATTCCATAAACAGAGGTAATAAATTAAAGAAGCTGAGGATCTTGCTGCCAAGGCACATTTAAAATATGAGTCAGAAAGAGAGCACAGCTAAGGAGAATTGAAGGAAAACTGAGAGAAATAAAAAGCTGTTGTTTTGTAAATATAATTACTCTTTGAAATGCAGGAAATAGACACAAAGTGATGACTCTTGCATGACTCTGGAGACCTCAACAGTGTTTCTCCTGATGGCCCAGAGAGGGATGGTGCCTCTCTCCTGATGGAGTACCTGTCCCCTAACTCCTGCTCAGATCTCCCAGGCTCAGGAGATGAAGTTCTACACTGTTGTGGCACATCTGCAGGGTTGTGACTTGTGCTGGGTGTACGTCCCTTAATATCTTAAAATTACACTCTGCACTGTAATGAAACACAGGCACTCATGTTATGAAATACATAAATATAATCTGACAACACATATGTGCTTTAATATAAGACAGAGAATATCTAGGATGCTCTCAGTCACCCAGTTCTCACCTTCATTCTGTGAGCAGCCAGTGAGTCCCAGGGAACATCAAGGAAAAGAATCACAGACTCTTCCAGGAGATTCCTCCCCTACATGAACTAGACGTGTGATAATTTCATATGATGTTAGAACTCTGGCAAAGTCCTCCTGAGATGCCTCAGAGCTGTCCAGAAAACAGAGATGTGAAAACAAATGCAGCTCCTTGCAGCTCTCCCCTCTCTGTGAATAGCTAAACCAACGCTACGAAACCCCATGCATGAGCTGAAACTCCATGTATGTCCCTCAAAGTGTATTTCAGCCTTGCATCATACCCTCGACAGCCTCAGGTAAGATGAGTTGTCAGATGGCTACCTCTGGTTACACTGACTTGTCTTCATTTTGGCCATGGGTACTGTGGAAGGCAATAGGGTTTCTTTGTAGCAGTTGACTTCCAATTTTCAGGGATTCAAGACAAAATGTCACTGGCTAGTTAGTTTTGGAAGAGACTTTTGTTTTGACAGCAATAGCACAAATGTGTTCAGAGGAATGGGTCCTTGCTTGTCTGTTCCAGTAAAAAAGGTTTTCCTTGTGTTCAGGTGGAACCTCCTGTGCATCAGTTTCTGCCCACTGCCTCTTGTCCTATTGCTTGGCATCACTGAGAAGAGCCTGGTCCATTCTCTTGACACCGTCCCTTCTGAGACTGATAGACATTGGTGAGGTCCCCTCTCAGTCATCTCTTCTTGAGACTTAAGGCAGTGAGCAAGCTCCTGCACAGCAAACTGGTCTCAAGATGATGCCATGCAGATTTTCAGATGAGCCTGGGAGTTGGTGGGATGAGATGTTGCTGTCCACTGTGCCGTATGAAGCAAAGCAGGAGCTGCCAAGTGTGGCAGGAGCACAGGAGGGGCTGCAGAGAGCTCGCAGATGGAGGCAGGCGAGGGGACAGCTGTGAGGCAGGGACGCTGCTCGTGCCTTGAAACCAGGGTACAGCCTCTCTGGGGAATCAAATCATTCTTGGATGACATCCACTTGGAAATTCTTCCTCAGTAGAAGGCAGAGGTTTTCACTCAGCAGACTGCTTGGGAAGGCTTTAATCCCTTTTTTTTCCAGCCATTTTTCCCTCCTTGTACCAAGTGCTAGCCCCCAGCCTGCTTTTCCTGATGCAAGCCATGTGGGCTGGAGAGCTTTTCTACAGTAAATACTATCTGGGAACCATGTCTTTGTGCACTGCAAGTATTTGTCACTCTTCAGGCCATAAACTTCCCAAGGGATATTCTTTTTCCTGTTAATATGGAAACTGAAAATTATAGGAACTCCTCAGTAAAATGACGGTGTTATCTTATTTCCTGTGTAACATGGATTGACATGTACATATGCTGCTGACATGTCAGAAAAGCAGCTATCTGCTTTCAGGCTTGCTAGAGCCCACTCATAGGACGCGGATCCAGACTGAGTGAAGAAAAAGGGTGTTACTGTGAAAAATCCAGGATATGTTTCTCAAAGGCAAATGAATTCTTTCATTTCAAGATTAAGAAAAAAATCCCCCTGCAAATAACTTAGAGTGGTTAAGAGGAAATATCTAACTGGAGTTCACTAAAGGAAGCTCTAGCATTAAAAATGTCCTTCTAAAAAAGGGAAGACTTTGTGAATGACAGACACAGTACATAATAAAAATCAATAGGGTTTTCATCTTTCTCTTATACATGCCTCTGAGGATAAGTTATCCCTTTCTTCTCAGTTCACACTGGGATAGCAGCAAATACTGAAACAAGCACACATGACTGTATGCACATACCAACGACTCCATATTAATTTTCTCTTTCATCTTCATATGTCATCCATAAGGTTTTTTGTCTCATTTGAACTGAAGCCAAAGATATTTTAAAATATCATTTACTGCAAAACAATTGGCCAAACCAAATTTCTGTCCATCCTCATTAAAAAAAAAATATAACTAATAATTTCAGAATGCTTTGGTTCTGTTTTAGATATTTATATTTTTAAACTCTTTTAAGAGTATAAATCAGTTGCACTTTTGAAATTGCAGTCATCTGAAAATGACAACCCATGTTGTTTTGGAAAGATGTGATGCAGTCTTTTACTGTTCCTGTAGCTTAAACCCATTGTTCAAATGAGACTCAGAAGAAAACCAGCCTTACCCTACAGATAGATTTAAGGTTTAGTGATCCAATATTCACTATATAAAAATCATAGAAGTAACTTTACATTTACACAAATGTTTGCTGGACAATTCACTGTAGCTCTATCTTAGGTAGGGCCATTAACTTATATATTGTAAGAAATATCTTTTCTGCCTTGTGGATGCAAGGACGTGCTGGCAAATATCACCTGAGGAGAAGACAAATAGTTCCAAAATCTCCTGCTGCTCTCGAGCAAGGGAGAATAGACACAAAATCTGGCCTGGAAGCTTTCTTTCCCAGAGATTTTACAGCAGCACCTAAGGTAAAGGGCATTTTCTTGCTTTCTGGCAAAACAAGGCATGCTTTAAGCAGTTTTGAAGCTTTAAGCTACAGAAGAAGTTTTTCCTACTGCTCACATTTGCAGGTGAGAAGGCAGCTGGTACCACTGATGGCATGAGAGGAGAAAGGGAGGAGGCATCAGGTAGGTACTGTGCAAGGGGATGGAGGATACGGTCCGTCCATGGAAATGGGCTGCTCTCACAGCAAGTTCTCATGCTAAACATGTGTCTAAATAGTCCATCAAGTCACAAGAGTTTCAGGCTTCTTTGCTAGGGTGGTTTTGGGCAGCATCATTAGGATTTGCCTTAAACTCATGCAGGTGCTCTTTAAGAAATTTGCCTTCAAAATACATAGTTTGAAAACCTCTTAATGTGGATGACGTTTTTTACAAAATTTCCTGACAGTATTTTGAAGAACAAAAAGTTGCACAGACTTTCTATAATGGGAGCAGGGCAAGTATTTCAACTGCATGGGGTGTGATATGTCATTTATTCTGGCAAGCAGAATAAATTTGAATGTATGAAGAAAAAAGAGGACATAAAATTCCCTAGAACTGTGATTAAACTGCAAAGATGAACAAAACAACAAAATAAGGGCGAAAAAGGGATAGCTGTATTTGTATACTTCAATTAACTGGTATTGTATAGGTAGAATTAGGCATAACTTCAGCTATATATTGGCTGGTCAAGTTTCTAACAAAGTGCTTCACCTTAAGGAATTTTTGCTACTGAAAGCATTTTGTGCTATTAGGCATAATTCTGCAGCAGATTCCTTCTAAAAAAGGCCTTGGTGCAAATGAAAGTCTTTCTTTATTGAGGAATCAATGTAACCTAGTAGCAATCCTTGAGGGCAGACCAGTGAAATGAGAAAAAACAAATTATTATTCCTGCTCATGTTTTGTTTTGTTAGATTTTTTTTTCAGCTAGTGAAACTTGAGGAAACAGTGTGAAGATTTTTGGTTATTTGTTTCTATTAAAGGATCAGGTCCTGCTTTCCACTGGAGTACACTCAAGTGTATTATAGCAAGATCTCTGTTATCTTCAACAAACTACAGCTATCAGCATTTACTCCAGCATGAGAACAGATTCTGCCTACAGAGTGAAAGGATACAATTCTGCCCTGAGGCTTAATTTGTCCTTTTTTTAAAGTGACCTAAATAAAGCCTCGATGCCACCAGGAGAACAGCAGGTTTTGAGTAAGGCACAGACACCATTTTCTGTGTGACTGCTTCTCATCTTTGTAATGCATAGCTGCATGTGTGGGATGGCAGCAAGACTAGCAGCTTTGCTGTCACCAAGTCTGAAAACACTCTGCAGTTGAAAGGTCTACTCTTCTGAATGCTCTACATTTGCTAAAATGCATTTTCTTATTGAGAAATTGGTGTGCCTTACATGGGTGTGGGGCAGGGCTAGTGTTCAGCATTTTGGGAGATTTTAGTGAGCAGTTGCATGTAGCAACCTCAGGAGGCAAACCAGGCACACCTTGGTTATAGGGACTGCACAATTTTCACAGAATCACAGTACCATTAGGTTTTAATCATTAGGTTTTAAATGACCCTTTGACCAAGCACCACGTTTTCAACTAAAGTGTAGCACTAAGTGGCAGATCCAGTTGTTTTTGAGCACCTCCAGGGGTGGTGACTCCACCACCTACCTGGGCAGCTCATTCCAATGCTTAAGAGCCCTTTCCATGAAGAAATTCTTCCTGATGTCCAACCTGAACCTCCCTTGGTGCAGGCTCAGGCCGCGTTCTCTTGTCCTGTCAGCAGTCATCTGGGAGAGGAGACTGATCCCCACCTTGCCAGAATCTCTGTTCAGGTTGTACAGAGCAATACGGTCTCCCCTGAGCCTCCTTTTATACCCAGGCTAAACAACCGCAGTTCCCTCAGCTGTTTATCGTAGGACACAAGATTTTACTGGGGTTTGCAGGCAATTGTTATTTGACCTGTCTAATGCACAGGGGTGGAGAGCAACACTTGAAAGACTGGTTAAGAAACAGACTGTTCCAGGAGATGCAGGCTAGGGAGTTAAAGGAGGCATAGAATCACAGAATCACATTATGATTGAGGCTGATCTGGAGGTCACTGGCTCCAACCCCCCTGCTCAAGCAGAGCACCTAGAGCTGGTTGCCCAGGACTGTGTTCTGACTTATTTGCTCATCTCTTTAACAAATTAAAGCTCTACTGGAGCAGGAGTCATATGCCACTGACCTCCAAGCCAGTTCAGAGCCAGCCATGAATGGTGATTTCTTCTTGCATTTAAATGTGATTTATCACAGTCTCTCTCAACCAAAGTGTTTGCCTGAGGAGTCAGATGACATTATTTTGGAGTTTTGTGTTCTGAGGCCACTAAGAAATTCAGAAAGTTCAAGTTTTTCCTTCAGTGATCTGGCAACTGTGAATACTCCCTGCAAACAGAGGCTATGAGGGGTAAGATGAATAAGGAAGAAGGAATAAGGATTTTGGAGCTCCCACAAGAACAGACTGAGGGCAAACTCTGTCAGCTGGCATGAAAGGAAGACATTCACAGAGTGGAAGAGCAAAATCCTAGGAGAGGTGATCAGCTTGACAACATTTGGGGGAGCTCTTTGTCAGCCTCGCATTCTCTTTCCCCCTGGGTTTATGGGCTTCACTAAGGCTCTCTGAAGATGGCTGAGCTGTGCTTCCTTCATATATATGTGAACATCACTCCTTCCTCCCTTTAGATGCAAGCTTTGAACACTGAAGTCTTTCTCTCTGCTGCCTCTGTCTGCAGGTGTTTCTGTGCTACAGCCTGGAACACGAGAGGAAGCACAAGACTGAAAAAACCCAGGGCTGAGGTTTCTGGGGAGAGACCAGAATGGCCCTGCTCCTTCTGTGTCGCAGGGAAGGAGTGGTGATGGAGACCAGCTTCTAACCCTGTCCACCCCCACAGAGTATTTCCATCTCAGCTAAGAATATCACATTAAAGTAAATGGTCCACTTAGCAGTGCTCTTTTCTCTTAGGTCAGGTATTTTCTAAGCACTTTAAAAGATTATTATTTCTGAGAATATTGTTGTTGTTTGGTATGTCTTATGAGGATACTGGAAATTCTGGTAAACCAGATTTGGGATGATACAAAACACAGGGTCGAGATAAAAATTCTTTACTCTTTTTCTACTCCTGCACCTTGGTTTTTGTTCAGCAGATTCTCCTGGTAGCATTTCTCTAGGTCTGGGAAACCAAGCAGGGTGCAGATCCAACCATGAAGGTCTTCAGTGACACAGGCTGTGCTCAGGTACTGCCAGGTAACCCCTACCTGCTCTGAGTGGCATCTCTGAGCATCTGGCACCTCTGGGTGGGCTAAGGAGACAAGGCAGGTCTGTGTCTTGATCCTTCAATTCCCTCTTGTCAGTGAGAAATCAGAGATTTCTGTCCATCAGGGGAGGGGGAGGAAGGCTGTAAGAGCTCAGCCTGCCTCACTCCCTGCCTGGTGCAGCTCACCAGGCTGTAGCTCTGCTCTTTACTCCTTCAGTGTTTTATGCTCCAGCTCTCCTCTCCCATCCTGCCGGTTTTAGCACCTGGGGCTGTCCTGAGGAGTGCCTAAACTTGAACTTCTGAAAACATGGATACACAATGTGACTGAAGAGGCATCCCTAACACTTGTTGGAGAAACTTGAAGTGAAACACAGCTTCTCTTTTAGATAAGCTAGGAATTATCCCCAAGCCCACAGTATAATATAGAGGAATGCAAAGAAATGAGGGTAGTAATCAAGCAGCATGTCAAATGGTTCATTCCAAAAGTACAGAGCATTGCCAGGGAGGGAGGCTCCTGAATGATTAGAACCAGAGAAAAACAGGTCTGGAAGGGACTTCAGGAGGTCATGCAGTCACTTCCCTGGCCCCCAGCCAGGTTGGTTATGTGTGTGTTGTTCCTGACAGATGTTAGCCTAAATTGTTGAGACGGCCAGTGTTGGAGACTCCACTTCTTCCCCAGGCAATCTATTCTAGTACTTCCCTAATTGTGCCATTACAAAGTTTTCCCTAATGCCTCAGAAAATTTTTATACACTTCCTTTGCAGCAGCTGAACTCCAGTGCTTCTTGACCTATCCCCTGCAGATGCAGAGGGCAGGTTATGCCTTTCCTCCTCACAGCAGCCTCTATGTGCTAAAAGGCTCTTACCATCCCCGCCCCCGACTGCTTTTCTTGAGACCACACCAAGCTAATTCCTTCACTATTTCCTCCAAGGTCATGCTTTTTTAGACCTCTTGTTGCTTTTCTTTGGACATTCTCAAATTTGTCCACATGCATCTCAAATTACAGCCATTGCCGAGGGAAAAAATACACAGCATTTCTCTAAGTATCTTTCTTCAGCTCTAGTTTTTATACACCCCATGCAATGTTTGCCTTTTTTCTTGACACAGCTTTGTTTAATTTTGTTCTCACCAACCTCAGATTTGTGATTAATCCTGTCAAAGTGCAGCACCTTGCATTTTCACCGTGGAAATTCATCTTGTGTGTTTTCCAGGCCGTTTCACTGGTTTCCCAAGGGCACTTGGAATTCTAAAGCACTCCTGCAATGTACTTGCAGCTTCTCCCAGTAGCATTATCTGCTGAGTTATCTAGCAAGGCTTCTTTCCTGTCATCCAGATAGTGACAGCACCCAGCAAAACTGACTCTAGCATCCCACAGCATCCTGTCCAAGGCATCCATTCCCTGAGAGAGCAAACCTTTCCAAGTGACCTGCAGGTGTGGGTGCCAGAACAGCTTGCAAACAGCGTATAGACTAGACTGCCTTCTTGTGAAACCCAAAAATTAATTAGGTCAAAATCTAATTAAAGCAAAGATAGCTGCTATCCACTGCTTCTCCCCTTGTTTCAAATGATTTGTGCTTGGCAGATCCAAGCTGGATATTAACCTTTCCACCTTTCAGTTCCTCCCAAGAAGTTTGTCTGCTTACTTGTGAAATATTTTTCAGAGACTGCATTTAAGCTGACATCTCTGTCATCCTCTAACTCAGCTCTCTCTGTCTTTTCATTGTCCCTTCCTTTCCCCTGATGTTTTCCAGACTCTTGATAACTCAGTTTCTTCTTGCAAGGCCTCAGTGATAACTGTTGATAAGCCAGAGATATTCTTGTGTCTGACAAGGAAACTCAGCCAGTTGTAAAGGTGAGTCTACCTAATTTCTCTCTGGTCTGCTCTTTCCTTTTGTCCTTGGAATTAATGACATTAACTACCTGATCACTGCTATAGGGATGATAGATGAAAAAAAGTCATCAAACACTATGACCTTCATCTCTGTGTTTCCCACTCCAGTGGTCTTTTCCTTACTAGAAAAATATAGTGATTTCCTCTTGTCCTTGATGCCTCTGTTCTCACACTCTTCTTTTCTTATACCTGATCTTTAGTGAGATCAGTAAAGAGCTCATGATTTTGCTGAATTTACATCTTTCTATAGTTGATTACTTCTTCTGATTCTTTGAGAAGTTGCCAGCTCATTTCATTTTTTCCTACCACAAGACTTTGCCTATCAATCCTTTGCAGTTACCAAACTTAACTATCTTGCATTTCATTCTTTAAATTTTCTTTATGAAGATCTTAAACTTTGTCATTTTGTGTTCATTGTTATAGAAACTGTGTTTTACCTTTATATTCTCAACTCCTCCCTCTCTATTCACATGAATAGGGGAGATTTCGTTCACCCTTAATGTGAGGAGATTTCCCCAACCTTTAGTGTTTGATTTGTCTGCCAGCACCCCAGGAAAGCTGAAACCCTCATGCCTGAGCAGTCTGTCATGGGGACCCTTCACTGAACAGTCCTCTGGATAGGACAGTTCCACTGACTTATTCAGAAAAATACACCAACAGCACAAGGGACACCCCTCAGCAGGTTTCCCATTTTACAACCCATCAGTGGATTTTCCACTTTGTTTGAGTGTGTTCCCTGCTGCCAGCAGCTGCCAGCACTGTGAAGGACTTGCACCAACAGTTCATGGAATAACAATATCTATTAATATAAAATTGTGACAGGTTAAGGTTTGAGGATTTCTGGTAGCAGTGTCTGATTTCAAAAATGTATTCAAAGCAACACACAGACAAAGCCCAGTAAAAGCATTCAGCATGCACAGAGCAGGGTTCTTACCCAATAGGCATCCCTATGGGGAGAAAAAAGGTTCAGTCTGTTGATTTCCAGCAGCTATGATGGAGTCTTCCCTAAATTTTTTCCCATTCTTGATTTACTATCTTTGATACTATTTATTTATGTTTAGATGGAGCTCAAGTGACTTTAGGTGTAAATACCTTTGTTACTGATTGATGTCTCTCACTTCACCCTTAAAGATACAGTCAGTAAGATACAGAGCACAGGCCCAGTGGGGGGTGGTTGTACCTGGGACATTGCTAACTTTGGGATGGAGGTGTGAGTTAATATTACAGTTAGGTTATAAGGAACCAAGTTGATCCCAGGAGAGGGATTTCAGCACAGTTGTTGGCTCAGCACTGAGGCATCTTCTCCTATCTCCCTTGGCTGACAGGTGCTCTACAGTTTCTCAGCTGCAAATTACCACTGGGTTCTCCTCCCTGCAGAGATTTCTGCAGAGCCTGGCTGTGGTGTCTCCATTTGCCCCACCCTCCATTCCTACCCCTTAGCAGGTGCTCCTGGTTGCAGACTGTGTGTGGGGAATCATTGCGGAGCATGCCAACTGCATTCCATCCAGGCTGCAGCAGCTGTAGTTTACCCTATGATTTCTGTACTGTTATAACTCCTGTTGGGATGTGAATGTAACTTCTCAGTTTCCTCTGATTTTACCCCCAGCCATCTTTCCACAAGGACCTAAACAGAAAAAAGATTTTACTTTCTCTTCCTTATCAAAAATTGTCTTTCAAGGAGTGATAGAATATCTCCCTTTTGCTATATTATTTCCTTTTCATATAGTCAAAATACCCACTACTCCCAATTCTATTTTAATATGATTCTGCTAATAAAACCTTGTAAGAGCGTTTTGTTAATGTGATCTGCTCTAGAAAGCTCCCCTTCCACTACAAAGTGAGCCTCCTTTTCTTCCTTAATCATTTTAAGAGACTGCCAGACGTCTAAATCCCTCCACCTCCTAGTGAATTTAGGAGGTCAGGCTATGTAAAGCAACAGCTTTTCTCTTCCTATCCCTGTCTCTTCAGAATGATTTATAAATGATATTAATATTCAGATAATTTTAGAAAACCAGACCATTCTTTGTAGATTTCAGGATCAGATTCTGAGACTTCCCTCCTCTGACCAAGGTTTATGGCTGGGAAGGGTACTCACAGATATCCAGATGTGAGGCAGCAATCTGCCTACATGAAATAACCATGTGTTTTTCCAAGGAAGTGTCCCCAGAGAGAGTGGATGCTGAATCCCAGATGCTGAAGAGCACTGGGGATTCACAGATGCGACTCGCCGAGAGCAAGATGCTTAAGGAAGCGCTTTCACATGGAAGGCAGGGATGAGGAGTCCAAGCACCACCAGCCATTTGTTAGGGGACTGAGGAGAGGAGGTGGTGAATCCTGGTGAAAAATTCATTTCTGCCTATGCAGATTTGTGACCCCATCACCCAGCCTGAGGAAGCTGAACATCCTGAAATATTGAGCAGGGGGTGTCACGTGCGTTCAGGGTGAGGCAGCAGCTGAACCCCTCGTGCAGTTTAACAAGACCAAGTGCACAGTGCTGCACCTGGGCTGGGACAACATCCAGCATCAGCATGGGCTGGGGATGAACAGATCCAGAGCAGCCCTGCCGAGGAGGACTGGGGGTGCTGGTGGGTGAGAGGCTGGACTTGACCCAACCATGTGCACTGGCAGCCCAGAAAGGCAAACGTGTCCTGGGCTGCACCCAAACAGTGTGGGCAGCAGAGCCAGGGAGGGGATTGTGCCCCTCTGCCCTGCTCTGGTGAGACCCCACCTGCAGGGCTGCATCAGCTCTGGGGTCCCAGCACATGGAGGACAGGGACCTGTTAGCACAGGTACAGAGGCCACCAAGGTGTCTGGAGAGAAGGAACACCCCTCTTATGAGGCTTAGAGACTTAGGATTGTTCAGCCTGGATTGTTCAGGGTGACCCAATTTTGGCCTTCCAGTGCTTTACAGGAAAGGTGAAGAGAGACTACTTACAAGAGCATTTAGTAACAGGACAAGGGGGAAAGGATTCAAATTGAGAGTTTAGATTAGATATTAGGAGATAATTCTCTACTATGAGGGTGGTGAGGCACTGGAACAGGTTGCTCAGGGAAGTTGTGGGTGCCACGTTCCTGGAGGTGTCCCAGCTTGGATGGGACTCTGAGCAAATTGATCTAGCTGAAGGTGTCCCTGCCAACAGCAGGGGGGTGAAACTAGATGACCTTCAAGGCCCCTTTCCAACCCCAAAAAGTCTATGATTGTATGATTTTCTGAAATGAAGGATCCAGAGTTCAACATAATATCTTAAAATTCACCCAAATGTCATTTGGAGACAGAAGTCCCTGACCTCACCCCTCCCTTCTTAAGCAACCCAGCAGGGAGAGTTCAGCCTCTGCTCAAGTGATTTTCCTCTTACTCACCACTCTCTCCCATGAACAAAAAACCCCAAATCTGCTCTTGTGGAATTCCCAGGCTGCAGTCTCAAGGCTATATTATTACGTGTACATGTAGCTGCCATTAGCTCTAATAATGTGTGCATTGTTCAGGGTGCAAACAGAGAGCTCTGCTGCCACCACCCATTAGAGTGAGTAGTGCTTTCTGACTTCCAGCAGCCCCAGCAATCGCCTGAGGAGCCAATGCTTGCCAAAATTTGTACCTAATGCTTCTATTTTTCAAAGCACAGAGCTGCTCAGTTTCAGAGAGATTCTGCAGAATTAGGTAGCAGGAAGGATGACAGAAGCTGTCTTTGACAACAGTGTCTGCCTGGTCAGTGAGAAAGATGCACAAGTGCCAAAGGAAAGCACTGTTTCTTTCTCAGAAAAGACATGTGGTACAGCTGCCTGCATAGCAAAGAGCGATCTGGCTGAGTAACAGAGCCTGGGCAGAACATCTGTTTTGTATTTCCCAGGCTTCTGACAGCAAAACAGAGTTATTCTGGGGGTTTTGCAAGTCTTGCAGTCATTTTAAACAATGCTTTTGCCAAGTTTTCCACTTTTTGTTAATAAGATTGCTCTTGATATCAAGACATGACTTTACTTCAGGAAAAAAGTCATAAATGTCTGCCATTACCTACATTCCCTCACACTACCTTTTTTTTGTTTGTTTGTTTGTTTTCCCACCAAGCTTTAAAACATCCATTCAAGAACTTTGTGAGAATTTCTGCTGGTGATAAAAGCAGAAAGATTTCTTTCATGAACAAATGAATGGTTTCTCTTAGAAGAGAATTACATATGCTGCTGCTTTATTTTTTCCCTCCCCCTCTAACTCTTGGTTTCCAGATGTAGTGAAAGCTGGTTTGAGCAGAAGAACATATGTTTTCAGCATGAATTCTGTTGGCAGGGCACTGCTGCACAGTACTGCAGAGTTGCTGCAAGCCATCCCTGACCAGCATACATGTATAATGTGCTCTAGAGATTATCATGCTTCAGTTTTATCCTCCTCCCCATATCTTCAGCAAGTTTTACTTTAATGCAACACTCTAGACTTCGTGCTCTATTCTGCTGCTGAACACGTGAGTACTTCTATCAAAAAATGTTACAAACTGAGCTCTCCCAGGCACAGGAAAAAGGCAGCTAACTTTAATCCATCCCTTCAGCATCCTGTTTCTTTGATCTGCATCTGAGGCATGTGGCCATTCATATTTGTTAATTAAAAAAATAAATTATGTTGTCCAGTTTTCTACTTATAGGTTGAAAGAGTTATGACAAAAGAAGAACCTTACATGTGGCTCTCAGTGTTTACAGAGACCTTCCTCTCTGCATATTAAAAATGAATAGGATTCTTTGTATTTGCCTGGTGATGTTTAACTCCAGCCAACTTTGGACCAGCTTTTGGCTCACTTGCTCTTTTTGAATTGTCTCTTGCTCCACGAGGAGTAGATTTATTTTGGGACCAAGTACATTTCAGCAAGATCAAGTGTGCCAAAATTGAGTCCTATAGTAACATCACAGGGCAACCGTACTATAAACATGTCTTATCTTAGCAAGCAATATATCAGAATGATAATGTTTCCATTAAACATATTTTCAATGACAGAAGGTTAGAATCACACTTTGTTCAGTCATAGATGCTTGGCTGACTCATCTGCTAACTTACTGCTTGCCTTACTCCTGTCACATATTATCCGTGAATGAGCACAGCAATTTCCATCCCTATTATTCTTCGGGTTCAATCATTTAGTGCACTCCACAAGGCAGCTATGAGGCTGTCTTTCCATCATATCCTCTATTACTTTAGCTGCTACTGAATTATCAAACCAGCAATCCATAAAGCCCTTACAGCTCATATTAATTATCAGAAACTGATGAGATATAAGAATGTTAATTGAATCCTTTCACATATGCTGCTTTTAAATACAAACCCAGCCCAAGATGGGAGCTTTCTTAAGATATGCTGTTGTGCATATTGTGCTAGGTTGCACAAATGAAGGTGTTTGGTTAATTAATATTATTTTACTTTGCTTAATTTGTCACACAATATAAATAGCAGTAGACACTGTACATTTGTCTCAAGACAGCACTGTTTTTTAGATTATTTTCTCCAAAGGTTTTTTTGTGTCTTGAACAATTATTCTGGGGAAACACTCTGCTACCCTTTTGAAACTGAGGACTACACAAAAACTTTGTTTGTGGGAGTGCAGCTTATAAAAAGAATAAGGAATATGCTGGTATATGGCTGGATATGGTGACAGACTTGTAATGGTGTAGGCTGTTAGTATCTCTGATTTGAGATGTGAGCATGTGGATGCATTTCCTATACCATAATGCAAAAACAAGACAGATGAGCTGAAAGATCTTCAGAAAAATGGAAGTCAATGCATCTTTTAAACTCAAGTGCTGATTTACAATAAGAATGTTATGTTTAGTTTGCTCAGTTTTCTTGAAATCAAATAAGATGAAAATGTTTGCAGATGACTCCAGGCTTGTTTCTGCCAGCAAGTGGCACTCATGGTTTAGGCCAGTAGGGACGTAAGTTGGTGATGCAGGAAAAACAAAGGACTTGAAAGCCCAGAATTTAAGGTTAGGACCCAGAAGCTGTGCTGCCCTGCTAGCTGACCCTATAGGCACAGAAGCTCCATAAGGGCTTGGCTTCTGCATACAGGTAATTTCCTAAATTTTAGGTCAGAGCTGTCAGCTGTTTCCTTGACCCATCAAAGCCATCAGGAGCAAGGCACCACAGAAAAGACAAGTAGAAAACTAAGTTCTTATAGTATGCCTCATATTCAGCAACAAATTCATGACATAAAAATCAGAGGAGACATTATGACTGTACTTTAAAGACCATGGTGCACTGGCTTTCCAGCCCTTTGTCTTTCTAGAGCAGCCAAGAAGGTAGAGCAGTCATTTGTGACAGTGCAGATTTAAATTTTTCTCTTGTGCCTCTATGAGAACAAACTTAACACTGTCTCTTGGAGAGGAGAACACAAACTTTAGGCCATGGGGTGCTGAAGAGGAATTTTTTTCAACTGATTTTCAAACCATGTCACCATGCAGCAGATAAACTGTGTTTCTCTGGATTAGGAAAACACAAAAGGTGAGATTGCAGCCCACTGTTCAGACTCCTCTCCTGAGGCAGGAGTGGTATGAAAAGTTTTAGATGAATGTTAATTTGCGGTTCAGAAACAGAATTTAAAATAAGAACAAATAAAAATGTATATATAAAAAAATGTATAAGCTGTGAAACAAAGCCAGTAAACATCATTTAAACAGATGATGTAGATGAAAAGTGGATGTATGGATGCCTACATACACTTCCAACCTTCAGAGTCACTCTCTACACCCCAGGGAGATGTCTGAGTCAACTCCTCTGCCTAACACAGGAAAAAGGCTTGTGCAGAGCCTGTAACATCTCCAAAGACCAAACTCTGAAGACTGGAAATCATTTCTAGCAGAGTTAATCATGCTAAAACACTCAAGCTGCTTCACTTCTTGCTCACAACAGGCAGTCAGATAAGCCACAGTCTGGTGCTGGTGAGGTTGTCTCTGAGCTTCTGGGGGCTCAGCAGGCTGCAGAGGGCAGGGGGGACCCTGACACCCTGGGAGGAGGGCATCCAGCCTCCCTGTGCAGACCTGCATGGCCTGGGGGCACTGGGAACTGGCTTTTGAAGTTCAAATCCTCATATGAAGCCAGAAATCATGAATATCCAACAGGATCTCACTGCAGCTGAGTTCTTGGTGAGATGCTAGGGGATTTTTCTCAAAAAAAAAAAAAAAAAAAAAAAAAAAAGAGAAAGGGAAAAGGAGGCTCTGCTGCCCAAAGACCATGTGGAAGTTTTCTCTTTGCAGTTTCCACTGTTGTTAGAGCAACTCTAAGGAAAGCCTGGGACTTAAGCCTAAACCTAAGGGGCAGATTTGAGACCTTGCAGATGGGAGAGAATTGTAAGATTATTCCCAGGCAAAACCTCCCTCAAATTTGCCTTTAGACCTCCACCCCTCTGTTTATGCATGGAGCATGGCCCATTGGAGTAAGACAATCAAGCAGCTGTAGTTAATCCCACTGAGAGGAAGCACATACCTAGTCCTGCATCCACATCCCAAATTACTGTGTACCTGCTTACAGCTGGGCCAGACCTTTGGAGCATCTCTTGAACTTGCATCTTCAACCTGCAGCAAGATACCACATCTGTTAATGGCACCGTGGGCCATCCATCCTTGTTGAAGGCAGGTAAGGATCTGAGAAATCAGCAAATGCATTGAAATGTGAAAAAAGATTTTTTTTTTTGTTTTGTTTCTGAAATGCCAGGATTTGTTCTGGTAGAGCGTGAAAAGGGACATAACAGAAGCAAATGGAATGGCTTAGGCAAGCAGGCATTTGTACAATTCACAGAAACAGGAACCAGAATTAGATTGATAACTTCAGTTTAAAATATTCTCAAATCAACCTAAATGTCCTTACCCACCTATCTAAGTCTTTGGGTCATTTGGCTGCTAGAAGAACTGAGATATTGTCAGTACACAGGCTTGCATAAGAGTCACAGCCTCACAATCTCTTCTACTCTGAGATAAAGAAAGAGTTTGCTTCTTGATAATCTATTTTTGTATATGAACTTGCTCTGCATTATCTTCACACACAAAATAGGCACTGACTTGTACCTCTTAGAAGGAAAATAAACAAAAAACCCAAACAAATCAAAACAAGCAAATAAAAATGCAAACAAAACCAGAAGACTCAGAAGAAAGGGATACTTTTTAGTGTTGTAAGAGTTGGAGTCCCTGATGTTGTTTCCAAGTGAATATCCTGCAGGTGTATTCCCCAAGCAATTTGTTTTCATGGTCAGTTTTTAAGATCAAAGAATTCAAAGGACGTGGTTCAATGATGGCAGGAGATGGACCATGAAAATGCATTTAATAGCCTATCTCACAACATATCTGTGAATAAAGATTGAAAATTAAGAGTTGTTTAAAGTTAAAAAGGGAGTTTGGTTCTCAAATAGCCTGAAAGCTTGGCTGCCACAGCTCTGTCAAATGGGGGAGGTGATGCACATGCCTGCGGCAGCAGTGGACAACTTGGGACCTGGGAGTTCTATTTCACATGTGTTTGAATTTGTATATTTAGATATTCATCTAAATATACATTTTTAAAAAAAATTAACTTCAGTTTTTTACATGTTTGGATTTGCAAGCAGGATTCTAACTTTGCAAAACTGATGTCTTTACAGAGTGGAGAAATAGAGACAATACAGGACTTAGTCAGTGAGAGAAAAGTAGAAAAAGACCAATAGTTTACAGAGCCAATTATTTCTTTTATCAAGTCAGTTGAGTGTAACAGATTTTAAAGCAATAATTAGCAGTTTATATAACAAAACTATTCAAAGAAATAGGTTTACCTATGACAAAAAACCATTCTCTAAGAGTTTTCATTAGATTAGGGTCAAGAGGAGCATCCCAGAAATAGTTTACAGGGATAACTCTGGACTCTATGTAAAAAAATTATAATGAGAATTTGGTGTTATGCAAGTTTTCCATTCTCGTGAGAAACTATTCCCTCATGTCTCTGCACACACATTATTTACTTTGCATTTCAAAGGACCTCAACCAAGGTAAGTCCCCCAGTGTTTCAAGACCACAACAAGTTCATCATAAGACATTGTCTCAGAGAATTTACAGTAACCTGATCTGCAGTATCCTACTGCAAACCCAAAACTGCTATTCTGAGATATAACCATAACAATGTATGAAAAAGGGGGTGCTCCAGACTCCAAATTTACATGGACCAGAAGTTTTAACCATAATTCCTGCAGCTTGAGAATATGTAAACAGCATAGGAGGACATGAGGAAATTTTCCTTTTGCAGAATTCATTTTCTGATTAAGAGTGGAGCTACTGTATAGATAAAGATGTAAGCACAAATGTTGGGACTGAGCAGCCAATGACTAACCTGTTGTTGCCAAGGAAGATGTACTTTCAGCTTGTATTGTTTTATTCTTGTAATGACCTATTCTAATTAGTTTTTAGCTCAATGCACTAGGAGCCATTTACTAACTGGAATTTTAAATATTAATGCAGGAGTGTTTAAGATGTGTCCATTAAGACTGGTAAAGTTGTGTTTGATTAACGGGCTTTTCATAAATGCACTGACACAAACTCTTTTTTTTTTAATTAATTCAGCCTGCAAATGAACATCATCCATTTTGCTATCATATTTTATCAGTCTGTAAAGTGCATTCTCACTTCAATTTTCAGCCCTGAATGCGGAACACTTTGTGAAAAATGACAGAATTTTAATGAGAAAGTGAACAACATGCCATCAACACCCTTTCGCCAGTAAAAATGGAAAAACATCAAGCTTTAAATCATGTTCCCTCCACACCTTTGGACATCTGCGATTCTGTCTGAGTCCTCAAAATCTGCTATATCTATCACCAGGTGCAGCCTTTAAACGCTGAGGAGCTTTCTGCTTCATTGGTTGGCATGGCAACAGTTGTCAAATCATCCCTTGATAATGCTCTTTAATTGATTATATGAATTATTTCTGAGATACGTGATTGCAGAGCGATGTACTGGGGCTCTTAAGTACACTGATCGGAGTGCGTGCGTTTGGAAACGCGCTGCATTCGCTGACCCTTGGGGAGAGCCTGACCCTCTCACCAGCCTGGAATTCTTCACATGAGGCATAAACATCAAGCATTGAGGGAAAAGTTCAAAGTGATGGCAAAGGTATAATGTACTCCAAATGCATGTTAACAGTTACACCAGGAAAGGTGACTTACAAAAACATCAACAGCAATAAAGCTTTGTTACTAGTTTGCTTCTGCACAGAGAGCTAAATGGTCAGGGACCAGAGAGATGCTTTCTTATCCATTACACTCTGAACCATTTTAGATCACTACTAGTGTAAACTCCAAGGGCAGTACTTCTCTGGCCAAAAGGAGACATTTGCAGTGGAAATGCCAGCATTTGAGCTGATTGTCTAGACTTTTATGGCCTGCAGAGAGAAAGATACATTTCTAAGACACATTAATAAATACCTAAAGAAAATCAGAGCAATTGCTAAACTCAAAAGGCCAACCTTCCCCCTATTAGCTATAAAGGGCTCTTGGTGTGACTGTGTCAGATGGAGGCACCTGCATTCCAGATATCCAGGCGTTAACAGATATGATTAATTTTTTTTTTCCCACAAGAGACTATAACTTGTTCCATGATTTATGATAACTGATAAACTCTTAAGTTCATGCTTAAAGTAATCTATTTTCTGCAACTCTATTTCCATTATTGTAAAACTTCTGAATATTGAGAAAATATCCCATCTGAATAAAATAGTGATGCCTAGATCAATAAGTATTCACTAAGATGAACACCGAGTTTCCCTTTGTGCTTGCAAAAGATTGTGGAGTTAT
Organism: Ammospiza caudacuta; assembly: GCF_027887145.1. Lineage (NCBI taxonomy): Eukaryota > Metazoa > Chordata > Aves > Passeriformes > Passerellidae > Ammospiza > Ammospiza caudacuta. The sequence continues at coordinate 134,891,820 of NC_080593.1, forward strand.
TTATCTGGTTTTGTCTGTAAATTCCAATGTCACAAATACTAATTAATAGACTTATTATTGATGAACTGCAATTGGCCCTTAACATGTTGAACACACTTTAAATCCCAAGTAGCTTTTCAACACAAGGATGAACACAGATAATGGTTTATAAAGATATGCAGGAGAAGGGCTTATCTCAGCTGTAAAGCAAATTTCACTGACCCTCAGACAGAAATTTAGTCTCTTTGTGAGGGACACCCTCTATCTTCATGAAACAGCAAAGGAGGTGTCTTTTGGTAAGAAAAGGGTAATTGAAAAAACCTAAAACATTACCAACAGAATTTAAATGTCATAGGTTTAGATAGAAAAATGGGGTTTTCTTACGCAATGCAAAATCCCACATCCACTGATACAGAAAAGACCTTGCAGAAAAGAAGTATTTGTGAAGTTAAATAGCCACAAATCTGTTGCATATTTATTTTTCCAAAATGTAGGTCATAAGACAAGAGGCGTCCCACAGCATCATATGGAGCTGGGTTCTGCTCATACCAATAGCTCTCTCATGGTCCATGCTCATTATCTCTAAGTCCAGCATAAAGAGATTAAATATGTGCACAGACACATATATTCCTCTTCATGTTGGTAACTGGCAAATGGCAAAGAAATGGTTCAGTCATCTGCTATCTAAAAACATACAAGGTATTCTGTATTAAATGGGTGGAGCTCCTGGAATGGGTTCATAGGAGGGTAACAAAGATGTTTAAGGAATTGGAGCATCTCTCCTACAGGGACAGGCTGAGGGATCTGGGACTGTTCAGCCTTGAGAAAGAGATGACTGAGACGGGATCCCACCAATGTCTATCAATATCTGAAGAGAGGACATCAAGAGCATGGAGCCAGGCCTCTGGCTGGCTCAGTGGTGCCAGAGGACAAGAGGACAAGAGCAAAGGGGAGACCCTGATGCACAGGAAGTTCCACTTGAACATGAAGAACTTCCTTACTGTGCAAGTGATGGAGCACAGGAACAGGCTGCCCAGAGAGGTTGTGTAGTCTCTATCTCTGGAGATATTCCAGAAGAGTGTGCATGCAATTCTGTGCCATGTGCCCTGAGAGGCTGAGCAGAGAGGTCAGACCAGGTGACCCACTGTGGTCCCTTCCAACCTGACCCATTCTGTGATTCCATGATTCTGTGAATTTGCATTTACCTACCCATGTTGCTGTCCATTTGGTGCTGGCAGCGTAGGCACTCTCTGAGAGGTAAAGAAGAATGGAGGATTTTCCCTTGTGTTAAATTATCTATGCAGTAATTACATATTGCTCTCTTTTCTGAAAGTTATAGGTTCTTTTAGCACACAAAAAAGTAAAGAATTTAAATATAAAATAATCATAAAATGAAAGACAAGGAAGCAGCATATATTTTTTATGTATCTTGAAGATATAATCTATCCAGATTATGATTTAAATTGAGAGAACTGGGTAAATTATCTGCATTCTTGGATGAGATAAATATGCCCAGTAATTTATATATGTATATATAACTGGCTTGACTTGCATTTATCCTCTTCAACCTCAGATTGAAGGTTTTCAGGAACTGAACGGTGTTTCTTGATTTTACTGTCTTTGTAAATTCAGTTTCCATTTCCTAGCTATTTATCAGAAATATTGTAAATTTGTCAAAACTCACACATTGTTCACCATCTAACCAGAGAACAGATAAATACATTTGTCAGACCTGGTTAGTGAGCTGTCACTGACGAATGCCTGTTTTCCCTCCCTTACATGCTACCAATACCTTATGCAGCTGATGATCAACAACTGCTGCTGCCTAATGAGCCTGAAATATTCAACACTGCCCCCTCAGATATGCCTGCTGTTGCAACAACTTTGAAAACTTAAACCCCAAACAAACTGGCCGCTTTATACCCAAAGAAAATTATTTTCTAGAAGGAAGGGTCTGTGCTGGAGGAAGGACCTTCTCAGCCCGAGTGCTTCTGCTGAACTCAGCGCAGGAATATTTCATGGCTGAGAGAGAAAGACATTGCAAAGGTGGGAAGTCCCCACTGGGGCTTGCAGCTGAGAGCCAAACATCCCAAACTCCATCTGGCAGGGTCTGGCAGGCTGGGAAGATGCTGTGAGCCCAGGTAGCACGTGCCTGCAACAAGTGACCCACTTAGTCTGCAGCCCACTGTGCTGGTGCTGCCGGATGGGGGATGGATGGATGGATGGATGGATGGATGGATGGATGGATGGATGGATGGATGGATGGATGGATGGATGGATGGGTGGATGGATGGGTGGATGGGTGGGTAGATGGGTGGGTGGATGGATGGATGGATGGATGGATGGATGGATGGATGGATGGATGGATGGATGGGTGGATGGCCTCACCTAGGCTGCTGGGGCACCTGCTTGTCTCCCCTTGCCAGCGCTGGCTGTCCAGGCAACCCTGTCCTCCTGTCCTCAGAATCAGCTGTCCTTCCACATCAACAACAACAAGAAATGAGATTGAATTAAATTCAATTGTGATAGAACTAGACCAATTTTTTTAACCCTCTCTGATCTGTTATGTCTAAGGTTGAGTGATAAAGGTAGTATTACACCTCCAGCACTGGAGGTCTCCCAAAATGTGTTAGAAAAGGTGGGCACCACTTCAGTATTACCGCTTTTTACCTTTTCAGGTCTCCTTGGCCCCTGATTATTGCAAGTATGGGCCCTTTCCAGTTTTAGACAGGGTTTGTGCAGATTCTTGAAGCTTGTATATACACATATACATACATACATACATATACACACTCTTCAGCTGAAAAACTGTAGATCTCTTCATATAAGGAGGGATTTAACTCAGAAAAAAAACCTTTCTGTGAAGACTGAAACAAGCTGGAAACAATGTTGTAAGGGAGGCTCTCCCTTCTCCACGTGAGTCCCTTAAAGATTTCTGGTTATTCTGAAACTGTATTTCCACTCCAGCATTTTGCCTTGCTTGGAGGCAGCTGTGAAATAGCAGCAGCTGATTAATGCCAGGTGTACATTCAAATCCACGCATCTGTATTTGTTGCTGCAAACTTAAGTAAACAATGACCAAATGTGGCTTTTCTAAGTGCAGTTTGAACTGTGTGTGCATACAGAAACTTAATCACTGTCAGCTGCTACGTTGCAGGCTCAGAGGGCCCTAACCACAGAGGAAAGCTCAAAGAAAAGTTCAAAAGGTATTAACCACTTGACATGTCTTGTGTTTTGGGAGATATTTTTGGAAAACTGGAGAGAAATACCAATTTTTAGTCTCAAGTCTGCTTTTCCTTTCTGTGGAAGAAGATAGAAAAGAGGATTTTCTCCTCAAATTATCTCAGTTCATTGATTTTATGGCCTGTATCACCAGTCAAAGTACAGCAAGGGCTGATTCACCTAAGGCTTGTCCTTTGTGTGCAGTTAATGGGCAACATCAGGGAAATTCCTCTTACCACTTAAGACAGATTCACCTTTCATTGTCTCTGTGTCTGGAGGATCCCTGGCGAATTATTTTAATACTCTGCTTTAATTAAGAGAAAACAAGGAAATAAAAATGTTAGTTTCAGAAAAGCAGGATTCAATATTGCCCAGTCCGTGACAAAGATGGTGAGGAAAGCCTGTCCTAACTGAAGTCAGTGCTGAAAAACTCTAGTGATTCCAATCAGAGCAGAATTTTATCCAGTATTTTCTGTGAATGCAACATCCATCTTATATCCAGGTCTTAAGACAACAGTAATAACAATAAATGAAAATCATCATTTATCTCAAAACTGCTGGCCTGGATATAAAATTTCTTATCAAGTTATAAAAGCTATTTTTGGTGCCTGAACAAGAAAAAGATTAGGGAAAGGACTGAATATGTTGTGAACAAACACATGAGAGAAGGAGAGAGAAGGGAGGGAGTGGAAGTTACTTCTGAAGCTGTGCTGTTTGAGTATGCAGACTTGGCAAAACAAGTCACATATGTATGTCATCAGAAGTCTCTGAGTAACATGAAGTTGGAGCAGATGCTGACTTGAAATCTCATTTGTAGCAGGGTTAAATCATGTGTGGGTAATTATTAAATATTAAAAGCACAAGTCAAAAAGATTACCCAAAGAAGGAAAAAATGGAATATTTCATAAAACTTCTTGATGAGGAGGTGCTGATGAATTAAGACAGGCATAGGGATGGATTTAAGCGCCAGACTGAAACATTATCAATTTTGCATGCCAGGTGTTTTATAAAGGCTACAGAATTCCCACTGTATAACCCTTGTATCAGGTACAGTCCATTCCCATCCTTGGACTCCATTTTTTCAATCCCTTGTGGGGTAGGAGGAATATGAAAGTAGCACTTGGACTGGGATAGTCTTGCTCCTTTTTAACCGCATTTGTCTGTAATTTGTGGATAGGAAGTAAAAATCTCTTAAGGCTTCTGGTGCTTTGAAAACCCATAAAACTGGGTTCTTAGGGACAAGCCAGCTCTTAGACTATAATTACAGGAGGACAGTGGCATTGGCAAAATTGTGGGGTTTCTAGAGATTTTGACAAAGGCCTTGGTGGAGAAGTGTGTGAGACTATCTAGCCCTGCACTGTAGCTGCTTAAATTTGAGCAAAGGCCACTTGCTTCCCCCAGGATGATTTCTGTCTTTCAGGAGTGAGTCTTTATGTGAAATTAAGAAAAACAGATGATATTTTACTATAAAACTTAGCAAACAAACATCCAAATACCTGAATTTTCACAACTGTACATCCAACCATAAAGACTTTTAGCATTTTTGAAGAGTGAAATTAGTCTGTGAAGAGCTAGAGCAGAACTAAATATTATTTCAATACTTGATATTTATTTTCTTAATCTGCCTTACTTTTATTCCTCATGGACTAGGTGTAAGCAGCAGTGCAAAGAAAGAGGGAAAAGTACAGCTGTAAACCCCTGAACAGTCTTCATTTATCAGGCCCATGCCTATAATTCTTATGGTAGTCCCAACATCCCTATTAAAAAGCCTCAATACACCTATAACTTTCCAATAACCTTTTTGCTCAGTCTTGGCTTTTTGATTACATCTTCTTGAACTCCAAAGAAAAAGCTGAGCATGGTTCATAAGTTCACAGGGAAGTTCATATATTATGGATAGGCTATTTTTTCAGAGAAGGATTTTGGGATTTAATTTCATTTGTTGAATTACAAGGGGGCTCAAAACTTCAGAGTATTATCCAAGTATGGTACACTTGAATAATCTGCTGATTGCAGAAGAACAAATATAGTGGTACCAGCTAGCCAATGATAAATTACATTGCTTATCAAATGTTAAGATTTTATTGTGGCAGCTACTGTGCTTCACAATTTACAGACTAGGATTCTCCTAATAGTACAGTAAAGTTGAATTTGAGAACAACTGGAGCTTATAAAAGCAAAGCTACTGGAGAATATTCTTCAACAAGTGCTCTAATCTAGCTCTTTGTGCTTTAACTCTCCACATAGAAATCACTGCAGGTAATACACAAAATGAAAGAGAAGGGCAATTCTAGAAGAAAACATTGAGAGTGCTGGGCACAGAGGGGGCAGGAGGGCGCAGGGTGGGGCAATGTTTGTTGGCTCTGCCTGAGAGCTCAGGTGAGCAGGTGTGAAGGCTGCACTTCCACTGATGTCCGAGCCACTCTTGGCTGTGGGCCTCAGCACCTGGATACGTGTGCAGCTGCACAACCTTCCTGGCCAAATTCTTGAAAAGACAAAGGTCACGTTGTGCTCTCTGCTGTAAATACACGGAGGCTGCTGCAGCCACAGGAATGGAAATGAGTGCAGAAGGCAGCCAAAGTAGTGGCTATAAAATTGCAAATTGGCATTTGGAAAATAAATGCCCATCAGAAGTTTTCATGAAGGCTTTACTTTGGCTGATAGGTTGCCCAATCTGAGTGTGTAACCCCAGGCTTATGCCTTTTCTCGCTATTAGCTGTATATTAGTGTAACTCCATTAACTCGACTGCACTATTTCCAGATGCCCTTAGAGGAGGGAGAAATCTTTGTTTATCTGAGAGCAGCAATCCTTCAGCTCAGCCTGACTGAGCAATGCTGGAGGAGGAGACTGGACCTCCCCCTAAGCAGGGCAAACCATCCCTCTGCCTGAGCCACAGCTCACTGCCAACCTATGCTGAAGCAGTGCAGACAAAAAAAAGAACATAAAAATGGGAACATGAAGATTCATTAGCAAAAAATGTAATTATTCTTCTCTCTTAAATGTCTCTAAAGAAGTCGGCTAGATAGTGTAATCTTTTGACTGAACCAGAGAAACTATTAAGAATACATAACTATTTGTAGATATTCAACGCAGAGAGAAAATGTCACCCTGGAAACTCATCTACTCTATTAATCATGAGAAAAACTCTTTCAGAAGCCAACAGGTGCAGTGTTGTATCTAAGAGTGGAGGAGTGTTTACTTGGTTTTCTTCTAAACTTTGATTAGAATGAGATCATCCCTCTCACCCCCCTCAGAATCTGGCATAGTGAGCTGTTGGAAAGTTTTTCAAGTTTTGGTTCCCCAAACCTTTCTTGCTAAGACTGCTCTTTTAGCAGGCTTATTGCTTGCTTAGTTTCAGGAGCTGGGGTGGGACCTAGAAGCAGGTTGCATAATTTTCATTTACAATTGTTCCATTCAGTGCCATGGGTTGTCATTAGTGTTTTATTGTCTAGGGAGACCAATGCAGGAGACGACCCTTAAGTCACTTCACATCTTACAAGACCACCCTAAGGCTGCCCAATACATGTGATTCTGGTTTGCCTTTCTGAGAAATATACTTTCATTACAATTTTTCTCAGACCCTTGAATAATTCCTCAAGACTGGTTTCATTGTAAAGAGGTTGCTGAAGTATGGGGGGAAAAAAAGAGACCTCATATCTGCACTCCCTTTCAGTATATTATAGCAGTGATGTCTACAAATGGAGCAAAATTACAAATTTATTCCTGATGAAGGACCCTAATGTCAGTTTTCATCATTCTTCGTGTTTTCCATTTCACAGACATACATAAAAATATACTTGTTTCCATGCATTTCACTATTCCAATTGGAAATTATTGATAGTTGATTTTATTCATGATATTAAGTACACCTTTCTATTTTCTTTATTTGTTGGATATGGGTTTAATAACAGGGTGGGAGCATAAGGAAACTCCTGATGTGCAAAAAAATAGTGTTATTCAGCTGGCCTACTGGTTATCAAATGTGAAATTTCCATGTTAAAATGGTAATGTTTGGTGTCTATGTAGATTCAAAAACTACAGCTGGGTATGAAACATTCACCATTCCATGTTTATTATGAATCATTCTTTGTTTCCACACAGTCCTTTTTAAAATGTTCATCATACATGCAAATGCATAATGCATTTTTCCTTATTCAGCCGAACAGAGATCCTGTGATCCCCTGTGAACAACCAGCCTGGGAGAGGCTTTGCTGCCTGAACTCATCACACTGCAGCTCTGTGCTCTGTGTTGTGCTCACTGTCCACACCCAGAGGAGACCTGAAACCCAGCATTTTCTAGTCCTCATTTCTGTTGCCCCAAATCAAAAGGTTTCCCTTTGGTAATCAAAAAAACTTCAGACCATCCTCCCCAGCATGTGAATAGCCTAGCAATCTCTAAATAACATTTGGTTTGCCTATAAGAAAAGCAGTAACAGCTACTGTGAAAGCAAGAGTGTATTGAGTAGGTGCATCCTCCAGCTTCCTTTTGCATAGTGTCATTTTTAAGGATGCATAATTGGTATTCACCATTGTACTTTAAACTTGCAGGTTTTCTGCCATTCAATTAAGTGTAATCACATTGTTCTGCCCATGTGTCCCCTTTTGTGACAGTGTGACAACATGATTACAAAGGGGTGAGGAAGAGAATGGTAATATGGCCTTTACACCACTATGAAATGAACTGCTCTAACACAGAGTGTGTAGGACCATTTGTGATAGTCTGGGCAGATTTGCACCTAGGAGACTGTTAAGGAGAAATTTTGGCACCAGGCCTGAGCATGCCACGGCCCAGCCCTTTACTATCAGATAAAAAAATCTAACCTCATTCACCAGTGATGGTGTTAGAAACACCCAGCTCATCTGTGGGGTTCTGGACACCAAGGCTCAGAACAAACTGCAGGTCACTGACAATGTTCATGGCAACCAATTATGATTCCTCTTCCTCTTTAATTACTTTTCAATTGAGGTGGGACCCATGATATTATCACTCTCTGCTCCTCTGATTCAAGCAGCCAACTTAGCGAGCATATATCAGGATCTCAAAAACATTCAGAAAGGTGACTGAAGAATGCTGCATGAAAGTACAATTTTTGAAAATTTGATATGGTCTTTGTTGGACATTTCCTCTCCTTATCTGCTTGTATTTTCACTTTCAAGTTGATAACACCCAGGCTGAGTTGAAACACAGTGATATTTCTGCCATTCTCTTCTGAGTTCATTGTGACTTTTTATCATCAGCAGAAATAGAGGGAGACTGAATTAAACAGAAGCTGCAGAACTTGGAGCTTGTGATAACAATACAAATGGATTTTCTCTAACAGAGAAAAACAGCTGTCTCCATTATTTGAATGCTTCACCTTTCTCCATTCCATTAATTGGGTCTTTGATCACAAGCTGAGGTGGAGAGGCCCTGATAAGGAATAAGTTATTAGTAAAGTAGCCTAAAGGAATGAATTGGGCCTAGTACTTGCTGCAGAAGATGAGATAAACCCATAATGCCTGTCTATGTGAGTGGTAGAGAGTGATAGGGCCCTCAGACTGCCCTGAACTGCTTGCAAGAAGACTAATACTCTAGTGCTATGATAGCTAATGCAGGATATAAATTTAGCTCCCGGGAATGGAATAGGATAAAAATTCCATAAAGAGTTTTCTGTAAATGGCTTACACTTTTATATCAAACTGTGTCAGAGTATTCACAAAAAAAAAAAAAAACCCACACATTTTCTTGATCTTACTGTATGTTGAACACAACTGGAGGCTTTCAGTATAAGAAGAGGGAAAAATTACTGTTACATTTTTTCACCAAGACATTAATAAGAGCACCCTTTGAAGTGTGGTAAAGCTAAATTGGAGGAATTAAATTTGATTGAATCTAAGCCTGTTTATTTTTTATTTCTGCAGAACAGACGTTGAGTGATTTGTAATACTTCACTGGAAATCTTCAGGAACTTGCTATCATGTAATCCATTTTTTTGCTGAAGAATACGACCGCAGGGGACAAGGCCATATTGGTTTGTTGTTAATGTACTGGAAAGAGGTACTATGGAGAAAACAGTTAATATTAAATTACGAACACAAGGTTATCTTTCTGCTGCACATGCTCCACTGCCCTAGGCAGAGGTAATCTGTTAATAGCATTCAGCCAAAATGACACCATTAAGGAACTGAAGCTACACATCTTTTGCAAGCTGAATGATGTATAAAGCTGGTTTTCTATCATCCTAGATGCAATAAATTATCCATGCTGCTAAAAATTGATACAAGTCAGAAGTTTGATAAAACCGGCACCCCAACACAAATGGAAGTGCTGCTTGTCAGGAAAGGACACAGAGATGTGAGTGCTGCAGGCCTGCCTTTTATTTGTGCCTCTCTTTCCTCTTTTCTGATTTTTCATGTTTTAAGTGGAAATCTGGCACACTGCCTACACTGGCATGTAAATGGTGGGAGACCAAACGTGGAAAGAGAAAGGCAGAAAATGTATAGCCCATAAAGCAGTGTAGATGAGGAAACTAACTAAAGATGTACATCCCTGGTCTAGCTTGAATGAATCACTGCTTTTTACTATCTGCTCTTCATTGCAGTTGTCTCTATGAATAAAACAGGTTCAAGAGCTTCTGCTTAAGTGCAGCTATCTAAGAGCACTGGCCTAGATTAGTTCAGCACCATCCTGCGATACATGAGCTCTCAATTCCTCACACTGAAACTGTTCCACATTATTATGGCATAATGAAAGCTTTTTATTATGACAGAAAAGCCAAAACAGAGTGTTGAGAGTCCTTTTAACTGTAGGAATACGCAGGACAGTTTTCTTTTCCAAAAAATTAATTTCTTTTACTGTATGGGTTTACTGTTGGTTTAAACCCTGTCTAGAAGTACCTGGAGTTACATCCATGAAGGTCACAGTACCACATCATATTTAAACCCCTAAATAGGGTAAAAATGTGGTCCTCAAATTCTTCGTCCAGCTTCTTCTCATTCCTGGGAAGACTAAAGCCTCCATGAAGTCTGTGGTTTGTCATTGAATTTGTGTGAACTTGTCCCAAGAGAAGTTGGAGCTCTTGACCCTCAGTAGTACTGAGTAGGCACACACCTCACACACTTTCCTCCCTGTTCTGCTTCCACTGGAAGTAGAAATGGGTCATCCTCAAGGGGTGCTCAGCAGATATGACTCTCAATCACCTTGGTGGAAAGATTATCCCTTTTCTTCACATTTGTTCAAGGCTTCAGCTGAGAGCACAGAGGAGAGACTTCAGCCTCAACCTGAGCATCACTGATGATGTTCAGTGGTGGATGGCAACACACACCACCTCTCCTAGTTTTCAGGAAGTACAGAAAAGTTCAGTGGCCTGGCAAAAAAAGCAAAAGGATGAGGTGGGATATTTTTGAGTCTGCTAGATAGACACTCCCATGAAAGGAAAAGGGCAGAGAAATCAGGGTTTCACTCACTGTGCCAAAAACTAGTGTTTCAGCTTTTTTGTCCTTTGTCCTCTGTATTATTTTTCTACACTCAGTAATGACACCTGGCTTCCCCTAAGGGAGCACAGCCTGTTTGAAACTCTTCTGTCTGTCCTACAGCAATTTCTGCTGAAGCAGGAGGTAGTGGTTAGATAATGGGATGGACTGCACTGATGAGCTGTCTTCATTCTGCTCTCTGAGGGTATAGACCAACACTGGGGACCCAGACCTTGTAACAGGATCCAATTGCCATATATACATATTTTTTCAATTTTACTACAGCTTTTTAAGTAGAGGGCTTTTGGAAGTAGAATTTCCATGAGGGCCAAGAAAAAGCAACAATGCTAAGCTTTTGTCACCCCAATTTTTTCATGGTTCAAGGGCACTTGCATCCCAATACAACACAACAAAAGGGCCCTAAATAGACTTAAATGAGATATATTTGGTTTCAGAGCAGTACAATATGACTGCACAAAAAATTCATCCTGTTGAGTTCCACTTATTCCATGTTCATTGCCTTGTGGCAAGACCCTTTATGGTACCACAGCAACCTACATCAGCCTAGATGTCTCCTCACACAGGAGACATATGTGTATATACAAGTTTTCTATTGTTTCATTGATTGTATTTGTAAAAGAAGTAACAGGAGTGATTATATCAATCCCAACTCATCATCAGAATTACCCCATCCCAACCATATCCCTATACCCACATGAAACACACTGGCAAGGATTGCCACAACAGGGAAAAGAGTGATTAAAGTGCTTAGTAACAGATGGAAAGGATGAGTATTTTTAAAGGCAGCAGGAAGGCTCTCAGAAAGTTATTTGATACATACTGATACTTGAAAGACTGAGAGTGGAATTATTCTGGTATATTAAATCAAGATAAAACAGAAAAAAGGGAAGACCAGATGACTTTGAAAGAGCAAAAAATATTTGTAAGAGAACGGTCTCTAAAAACTCATTAAGAAGGCCTAGATTCTGAATGATGAGATAAATTGAGCTCCTGAGTATACACATACATATACATATACGTATACATATACCTATTCAGAGTATACAAGCTTAATTACATACTTATTGAAATTGTATAGGAAATTTATTTTAACCCCACAAAGCCAAATTTGAAGCCCAATATTTTCTTGCTTTGTTTTTCATTTTGCCTGAGTTTAAAACTGTCTCTTGCTCCAAATCAAGGGAAGATAATTTGATTTGGTTAAATGACATGATTACTGATGTATTTTCTGAATCTCTAGCTAAACTGAAGAGATGATATATGATATATGAATGTAATTTAAGTCAGATCCCTTGAGAGGAACATGCTGTAGTCTCACTGTCATTTACAGCTACAGAAAGTAATTGAAAAAGTGCTATTAGATTAAAATCTTATTCTTTTAATCTGCCTTGGTACAGGTGTAGGTAGCTGACAGTCCCTCTAATGAGTTGGTAAGGAAGGACAAAGTCTGATTAAAAATAGAACATTTCCCCACAAGAATCTCCATTGCATTTCAGGAAAAGCAATTTTCCCAGTGAAAATCCCTGAGCAGGAAGAGGGGCAGAGACACCGAGCACCCTCCCGCAGCCCGGCACAGCATTTCGGAGCCAGGGTCACCCCTCCGGCCCAGCCCAGCCCTCAGCTCCCCTGGGACAAGGACTCACCCCTGGGGACATCCAACCACCAATGCAGCACCAGGCCCCTGTGCATCTGGGGCTGCAGAAAGGATGGGGACATTGGACAAGGATCTTTCCTGAACCACCACAGCCTGGATGAGTCTCAGCAAGCTTCACTGCTAGAGTTTGCTCTCTATTCCTTCAGAAAGAGTGGAGCTATAGGCAAATTTTGCAGCACTCGGGAAATTTAGTGATATGCAAAAAGTGTTTTTCCCAAAACTAAATGCCTGTTTTGTGGCTTTGTGAATTTACAGGTGGAATATGTCTGAGGGATCTACATTATCCATATATAATCCCACAGCCACAAAGAGAAATGCAGGTATCAGCAAAGATCAGTTTCTTCTCTTAGGGCAGGGCTGGTCTTTGAGTGTGCTCCTCAGCCCAGCAGAGCAATCAGGGCTTCTCTGGTTTAAACAAAGGAGCCCACCCTACAACCCAGTGATTTATTTGCCATTTCTGATCATGAAAAGAAATTTGCATCTTTTTATAGTTGTAATGAAATATTCTTTTATCTAATTACTCATTCAAGTTACTAGTGGTATTATTGAACTATGGGAAAAGACAGAGTATTCATAAGTAACAGAAAAGACAACTGGGCCTTAATAAAAGAATATATATTTTGCACCTTATTGAGCTGCACAGCAAATATTACACTAACTGGTTTATCTTAAGAAACCTTCTGTGTGCTAAAAATACTGTTGTTAGTGGGATAAACATTACAGGTTATGTGTGTTTTTCTGTCATTGATAAAATCTGATATAAACTTGAGTGTCTGATTTTTCAGTGAAATCAAAAGTATAGGATCTAAGGGATTCAGAACTGTCAAGGGAAACACTCTTTTTGACCACAGATCTTTAGAAAAGAGAAGGGGGCAGGAATAAGGGCCTGAACAGTCATGTCAGTCAAAGGGAAATACTTGGGCAGGAATGAAAGGAACTTATGGATCAGCACCTGGCTGCACTATGGGTGTCACAGCAGGACTTCACCTTGTCTTTCCAACAGACTCTCTTCAGGGGACAAAGACTGAGGGGGAGATATGTGAAAAAGTCAGTCAAGAATTTTTTTGCTAATTTTTTTTTTTATCAGAGTCTGACATGCAAACATTTGCAGTGGAATTTGATACAGGAGCTGACATTATTTCAACATCTTTTCCAGTGCTTTTTAAGATATCAGTCAAGTTTGTGGATGACCTCAAACCGGGCAAGAGTTAAAAATACACTGAGGCAGGGGGTGATGGGGAATCCAACTTCAACAAAGCCAAAGGCAAAGCCATCCTCCGAGGATGGAGTATCCCCATGCAGCACTCCACCTTGGCTGATGCAAGGTTAGGCATCAGCTCTGCAGAGAAAGATCTGCTGGTCGTGGGGCAGCAGGTTGAGTACTAAGCCAGCAATGAGGCCTTGAGACAGGGGCACCAAGCCTGCATTGGTAATCCTTTCTGTGCTGGAAGAATGATCATTCTCCTCTGCTCCATGCTTGCAAGAAGCACTGTGTCAGTTTTGAACTTCCTAGTGCAGGAACCATCAGTAAGCTGAAGTCAGTCAAGCAGAGTGTCACTCAGATGTCCAGGGGCTGGAGCACACAGTGTATGAGGAGAGAATGAGGATTTGTTTGGTCTAGGGAAGACAAGGAGAAGGATGGATCCAATTATCATCTTCCACCACCTAATGGGTGTTTACAGAGAAGATGAAGTCCAGTTTTTCTCAGGGGTGCACAGTGAAAGGCAGGAAGCAACAGATGCATTTTTTGGCAAAGAAATTACATTAAAAAAAAAAGTTTTCTATTATAACAGTGGTTAAGCAAAGTAACAGGCTGTCTGGAGAGGTGGTGGAGATGTCCTTGGAGATTTTCAAATTGACTGGAAAGTATCCCAAGCAACCTGACCCAACTTTGATGTCAGGCCTGCTTTGAGGAGATGGGACAGAGTGACCTTCAGAGGTCTCTTCCAATCTGAATTGAACTGTGATTCACTACCAATTTTTTAAATGCTTCTCTTTGAAGTCTACAGAAATATCTTCTGTGCAGAACAAGCTTTTTCTCCCTAATTTTAACCATCTGAAAAATAGATTGGGGAATTTGAAGAATGTGAAGTTAAATCACAATGTGATCTACAGAGTATGGTGTTTGCTTCTGGTTAAGTCAGTGATAGCCAGAAATCATTAGACAGGTTGGTGTTGCTGTCATTTTGACAGGTGATCAAAGAAGGAAAAGAACAAACTTACCTTGCTCCCAGTTTGTTTAAAGACACAAAGGGAGGGTGGAGTGACCAGACTGGAATGTATTAAATTTGTTTTCAAAACCACTGGATTTTGGTTATAGGCATTTCAGGACAAAAATTTCAAAACAAGTAATTCCCATTTTAATGAGGAAAATCTGTGTACAAAACCAGCTTTTGGACACAAATCTTGTGCTTGTGCCTCTAAGTAACCAGTTGCTAATGTAATTCAGGTGCTCAGAGGAAGAAGAGTTTTGAGTCATTTATTGTGGAGGGCAAATTTTGTGGATTCAAAATGTCTCCCCACAAATCTCTTTGGAAAATGAGTCCTGGCATTCAATGTGACTTCTTATCCTTTGTGGCCTGTGAAATTATATGTCTCCTACTGTGTCAGTAAAGTGACTTCTTTAATTACCCTTATACCACTCCCACTTCCCACAATGACATTCAAAAATACAGGTCTGCAAAAATCTTCAAGAGGAATAATGTTTGTATTACCCTCAAAATGGCTGCTTTAAGTTTTATTCTCAGTACATCAATCCACATGAGAATTTTGCAGATGTTAAAAACACATACACTCTATAAATTAATCTATGCCACTTGAGGGAATTGAAGGAAAGAAAGGAAATACATATAATTCAGTGTAATGAATTCAGATATGTGGCTTTACCACCAGCTTCATTTTCATTTTAAGTGTAGAAACTGGCAATCAAAGTTAGCACAAAAGTGATAGTCTTTTTATAAATGCACATGCTTCACTGTTGGATGCTTCTTGGCTGATAAGCCTGGCTTCTCAAGAGTATTTTCAGAAAGAACCAAAAGGCAATGCTGAATAGTTCAGATGCAAAAACTGAATAGGAAATGATGCTTCAGGCAAACAAAAGCCTCAGCAATGCTTATTAATTGATTATAAATAATTTTATCTTAGAATAAAAGAAATGATTCTACCAGCAGTTTTAGAAAAGGGAGCCTCAGAGCAAGGGAAGGGGTGGGTGGGAATGGAAGGATACATTGAATACGAGCACCTTTATGCCATCTGTGGAAACACAAATTGCAGTAGGTGAGCTGTGCAAAGGAAGATCTTCACAACATAGCATGAAGGGGTTTTTTAAGTGAGAAAAGATATCAAATGCAATTATTCTTGTAGTGACCTCCCCAAATCTCTCTTCATCCATGCATGGATTACTGAAGGAGCATACCAGAAAGGAGACATCTAATAACCTTTAATCTCTCCCTGTTCTGGAAGTCTTTAGGTCTCTTCAGCCCTGCAGACAGGGACTGAAACCAGATGTTTAGCTGGGCCGCAAATTGTTCCAGCTCAGTCTGAGTTCCCATCATGAGCAAATTCATTAGAACAGCTCAGATTTGCTTCCAGTGGGAGACAAAAACAGTGACTCAGTGCTGTTTTCTGTTCTGGCACTGGATTTCTGCACAGCTTCATGCTTCTTGGGATGTGTGGATGGGTCAGTGACTGATCTCTGCAAGAAGACAGGGTGGGGCCTTGTTGCTAATGTGGCACATAGCAGCACCCCAGCATTTGTAGGATGGTCACAGCTGATCACAGAGGCAGCAGTGGGAGCAGCTGTTTACCAGTATTCAAAAGAACAGAAAATCTGTGGCCACCTCTGGAGGTTTCCATGTCCTACCTCCTGCTCATAGTGGTGCTGGCATCATGGCTGCATCTGATTGCCCAGAGCCTTGCTCAGTCATAGTTTAACTTCTTCAGTAACAGGGATTTCACAGAATTCCGGGGCAGCCAGTCCATATTCACCTTCTCTCTAACCCTGTCTAACTGAAAAATTTCCCAATTCAGAGATGGTGAATGGAGCCATACAGTCCTATGGATATGAGGATCTCCTACCTGGACTGAGACACACCAATTCATCCAGGAGTTCAAAAGGTTTTGTTTAACAGATGTTTATACCAAGTGCTAGAAACTATTGGTGATCCTCTGATTAAGTCATCCCATTTATTCAGCATTATGATGGTTAAACATCTGGATGCCTGGGTCAGGGGTTCAGGACTCTTTTATTTTATAGGCCTTCCAAATTTGAAGCAATGTGTGAAGATTATGTGTGAATGCTGTGGAGTCAGGATAATACCGCATTCTATATGTTCTAATTTTTTCTTCATATCCTATCTGGGAATGTGCCTCAGAAATTGTAGACTGGAGTCTGAAGATTAATTTTGAGCTCCTGGTGTGTGTCTGGGCATCTGTGGACACTGTATGTGCACTCATATGTTGACATAAGCATCAGAATTGACTTCAAAGTGAAAAGTAACAATCTATGTGAGAAGATGTTTGGAACTGTGAGCACAGTGTCCATAGGCAGGCACACACTTCTATGAAGTTCACAGTTAAGGAAGGTGATCTGAAAGGTGCAATCAAGGGCCTATTATGGACCTGGAGATGTCTGCCCAAAAGCCTCCATAAAAATTCTGAACCCTTGGGTAGAAAAATAAATTATTTAGAAGGGTGTTGGATTAAACTGAAGAACCAGAAATTTGAGAATTCTTTTTTTTCTTCTCTGATGGATAGAGAGAGTGAAAAGCTATGCTGAGACTGGTGGTGGAGAACTGCCAAGCCTATATCAGTTGAAATGGCAGAAGAGATTAGGAAAAGAAGTATTGCCACTTTGTAAATCTTGGCCTTCATGGCAGCTAACTACTGATCCCCTTCAAATCATCATCACAAGGAAATTAAAAAAAATCATGAGAGAAATTAAAAGAAGAGACTCCAATAGACACATTTTGGAGAAATGCTCCCATGACAGTGATTTGTGTTTGCACAGCCTTAGTCCCACATATCATCCAAATCACTTCTAAAGATCATGAAAATGGGGACTGCCTTGTACAGTAACAAGGAATGCACTGTCCATTATTCACCAGAAAAATGTGTTACCAGACTCTCTCTTGAGAATGAGTTTTTCTTGAGGGAACATGCCTATTATGAATGTTTGAAAAATCGAAGAGTCTGTTTTAGTTAAGTCCAAACAGGTTTTGATTAAAGGAATGCCCTAAATATTAGTACTGGCATCTTAGAACTAACATGGTCACAGGGGTTGCCTCTGGGATATTTCATCTTCATTCTCCTCCTTAGTTTCATTTTTGCTGCATATATGATGCTTTTTCTTTGTATAATAACTTGAGGTACCAGACAGACAACAGAAAAATTGCCTACAGCTTCAGCAGAGAAAGAGAGTGATAAATCCTTCAGGTTATTATAGATGAGCCCAAAGTTGTCATTTTCCTATCCTGCAAGATTTATCAATTTCCATGCTGTTACTTATTCTTCATTAATAGCGTAATGTGGACTGGTTTATCTGTCCTTTTTTATTTTATTTCATACTTTGTATCACAGAGCTGTGATAAAAGTCATCAAAATCATTGTTGCACCATATTTATATAAACTATAGTGATTCAGTCTCCTGTTAACTCATAAATGATGTTTTTCTGTAACTACTTGTATTTTTCCTCATTTGTCATCATGGTTCTGCTATTCGTACTACCTTTTCATTGTCTTCTTGGCTTTTTTTTCCTCCCAGAGAATGACATTTCTTGTATCCCATAAATATTTTAAAAAACATTTTCAAAACACTGATAAAAAAATAAAAACATTAGCAAAGTGCTATTTTTGACTTGATATCTATTTATCACCTCTTCCTTAAATATATACTGTATCATGATGTTATAACTTTCACTTGAATATTACAAATCACTTCAAAAGCACAATTTTATTCAATCTCAAAATGCTTGTTGAAGGAAGAAAATAAAAAATATCCCTACTTTTTAAGAAGAGCGAATTGTAAAAGTCACTCTGAAGTGACCTAGCCATCACCGGTGTGCAGGGAAAGGGCCCACAGACCTGGGCTCTCCATTCCCTGCACTGCAGATCAACAGCAGCAGCTGCTGCTCCTCCCTCTGTTCATTGGTGTTGTCTCCCTAGGAACACAGTTGTATATGTTCACAATAAACCACGGGAGCCAGGAGGTACTGCACCCTCCTACTCTGGTTATTGTCTTGTCTTTGAAAGCTCTTTCAAAACCACACAGAACATCAGAGAGCCAAGGCAGAAGCTGTTTTTTATCACAGGGGACCAATCCAAGTTTGCTAATGATGGAAAAGCATCTGTTTTCTGGGTGATCTATGCCACCTAGATGGCAGCTATTTGTTCTATCTCCTAGACTCAGTCTGCATCAATATATTCAATTCTTCACACTCATAAATCAATTTTCTTAGTATTAACTTAGAATTTTACTTTTCCTTGGTAATGTAATGAGAGACCAGTACTACTCACAGACCTGTGAGGCTTTCCAACAAGGCTCTATGATTGTGAACAACATTTTCTCAGCTAAGAAGGCCTGATCACTGTAAGACCCCAAATCATTACAGTCAAATACTTTATTTTGGGGATAACCTTAACAAAGATACCTCAAAGAAACTATAAAAAACCACAATACTGATATTAACTCTGGCAAGCAAGGTGTAGTATCTGCTCCAAGATGTAAGACTTCTGTTCCAGAGCAACTATATTTTTAGCATAAAACTTCCTTTTGGCAAAACTTTGGCAACAGTTCCTTGAAACCAAATATGCATGAGATAGAAAAAGGTTAGCTTTTATTGATTTTGAATTTCATACCTTTTAATATCACTGAGATACCTTTAAATCTCATTGGTCTTGTGCAGAACTCAGGGGAGACATATGGAAATGTAAAATGAAAAGGAATTTACAGAGTTAACACATGATATTTTTCATAAAATTATCAAAGTTCATAATAAACCTTGTTAAGTTGTTTCCTTTTTTTTCCTTCTTCCCTACCCCAGCTAATCCTATCTGCAGATGGATCCAGGATCTCAGGGAACTGAAAACCTGTCCTTGAAATTTCCATATCAGGCCACATATTCAATCTTCTCTATATTTTTAATTAAATCCTATTTTTAATTAATCATAGCTTATCTGTCTTCTTTTATGAACCTCCAGATATTTCTAGTATCACCTCCAGACTATGACAGGGAGTGATATGTCACAGATAAACTGCTTCCGAAGTGTAAACAAGTATAGAAGTCACCCATAACCTAACTTTAGGGGGATTTGATAGATATTATTTCCAAACACGTGCACACACACAGACACACAGACACACAGAGGCATTTTTACCTGGATACAAGCTCCTTCTGTATTGGAACAGGGGCAATTAAAATGCTTTGTTAAGATGCACGATATCCCAGTTGGCATTTTACCCCAGGGGAGAATTTTCGCCTTTTGTATTATATGTATTCAAATTCTAGGCTTATGAAACTCAAGTCCACTGAGAACAGTATAGATTTTAAGTGTCAAACCCTGAGTCAGGTTGTGTCATTGATTTTTAAGTAGGGACTCCACATTAAAACCAATTTTTCAGAAAAAAAATGAAAACATCAATAATAACATCTCAATTCTCTTCTTAAAGAAGCAAGTCATAAAATTAGCAGGAAGGCCATTAAAGTGTGTTCTAAATGCAGGTACATTTCAATACAAGGAGGGGGTTTAGCTTTGTCCTTACCTGAGAAAATATGCACAGGTCATTAGAACAAGACTAGAGGAAGCAGGCAGTGTTTTGATAATAAAGCAAAAATATCAGAATACTGGAAGACTAAATGGCATAAATCAGGCATAATTTAGATCTGCTTTTTAGCAATTGAGTTGCCTTAGCTTGTAAAAAGGCTATAGAGTAAAACAAAACAATTCTAAGATATTTCACAGAAATACAGAGGTCAGCCATACCAGCACAGAAGGGTATGGCATACATTAAGAAATGTAAATAGATACCAGACATTTCAAAATCCCTCTTTCAAGGTAAAAAAAAAAAAATTAAAAAAAAAAAAAGAAGAGGGTGCTTAAGACTTCTGCAAATTTAACATCTCTATGAAACAAACTTGCCACTTTCCTTTTAACAGATTATTTCAGTAAAAATAGAGTGTTCTAAGTATGATGTCATGCACAACCCTGGTAAAAAGTTGCTGGAACATTGGAGCAATCCAGCATAGCTCCTGTGAATTTAGCAGAATTTGTAAACTGAAGCATTAAGAAATAGCTTCAGACACCCAAACCACTAAAGACTGCCCCCCTCAAAACACATTAGGAAAGACTTTCATAGAACACCCATGGACATTCTTCTGTGACAGTCCAGAATTAAGGAAATATCATTCTTTCCCATCAAAAAAGCAAAGTTAATAAAAATTATTATGAAATCCCAACTGCTAAGTCATGGGTGGTGTCCATGCTCTCTCTTTGGAGAAAAGTAAAGTTCTATTCATCTTTAGATGGATTTTTGCATTTTAAATTTGTATTTGTGGACAGCAATTCACTCTCTGCTGTCTTCACCAAAACAGTTAAATCATTTTTGTATAGCTTTGATAGATGTGCTAGAATGAGTCTACTAAGATTTTTTTTCCTGAAAGACCCATTTCATAAAGATGTGTCTGAAATAAGAATTTTTAACACACTTACCTGTAATAATAACATGCTTCTTATGTTATCTCACAATTATTAGACCTTCGAAGAGTAATTTAAAAAGTGTAAGCAAATATTACATGACATCTTAAACATCTATTTCATATCTGAGATTAGAATTTTTTTTACTCTGTGAAGATAAAAGCAATATACTCAAGAAAAGTAAAGAAAAACAACAGATATTGATAATCTGGTAAAAATTAACAAAAATGCATTTTTAAACTAGGAGTTTAAGAATAGAAATTTAGTAATGTAATAGCAATTCTTCAAAAAAATTTCACAATACAAAGACATTTTAATAATAGTAAAATTGTACATACTTGCATTATTTTAACTTTTTAACAAATGAATGAATGAATGAATGAATGAATGAATGAATGAAGTCTTTCCTAAGAACTGATTTTACAAACAAAGTAGCATGTGTTTCAGTATATAAGCAGTTGCATGCCTTTCTATATTACAGCTCACAGGAGTAATATTAGATACAGAAGCAATGAATTTTAGTCATTTCATAGCAAGTACAGGGCCTGAATCATAAATTTTAAAGTTTCTTATCTCTCTTATCTCTCAGGGTTGTCTGCATTGAATAAGACTATTTCACTTTCATCTGCAATTGCCTTCAAATACACCTGTAGTTGTAACATTATAATTGCAAATTATTTACCTAATTATTTATGTACTTGTATTCTGAAGCTACAACAAATTTATTTTTGAAAGGCAGTATCTTTTTCTTCCAGCTGTTCTTTGACCCAAAGCCTTTTTCCTTTTTTAAGTTTTTTTTTTCTGTCCTGCTGGCAGTGGACAGAATAAAGAGAATTTATCTGTATAACTTCACACTTGAGAAGTCCATTCTGTATTGTATCATCATTCTCCTGAGTCCAAGGATGATCTAAACAAATACACAGCTTCAAGTTGTTCAAAGCCCATTTGGCAATTCCTTACTTTGGAGATTAAATTTAAACTTGTGCAATTCTAACTGCAGGCAAGTTTTGTCTTGTGATGCTAAATCTGCTCAATCAGATTTTCAAGTACGAATTTAAGGACTGTGCATAAGGAGTTGTTCTCAGTATGTTTCTCTACAAGACTTAAGAAGAAAGAATAACTGCACAGAAAAACAGTATTAGCTGAAATTTAGATGAAAGCCTAAGCCAGGTTAATATCAAGCCCTTCTGAAAACAAGGTGCATTTGACTGAACCATCCTGGTGGGCAGAGCCAGGGCCAGCCCTGGCAGCTGTGATTTCCAGTATCCCAGCCCTAAAGGTCATGGGAAAATTAATAATTTCCTATGACATCAGGCTCAATAAAGAAAATTTAATGCTTTTCGTCAGCCCCAACAGTTTCCACAGGATCTTCCAATTCAGTAATCAGATGTACAGGCTGGCCCAGGGCAGCTGGTGAGATGGGTTGCTTTGGACAATGTGGATTTTAACACAGCCTAATGCATCTAGGGCTGCAAAATGAAGCAAAGTGGTTGTGTGTGTCCTGCTGCTGTTAAGCAAAGCTGAATTATGCTCTTCCATTTCTAGGGCATACTTTGTGATGTGTTTGTCAATTATGCTAGGCACTTTTAGACCACAGACTCACTACAATAGAAAGATATAACTGAGGGATACGAGCTGAACATCTCTATTAAAGGCATGGTTTCTAATCTGCAGTATACTACAAGAGGTAATAATTACTAGAGAATGCATAACAATAAAAGGCACTATCTTTTTAAGCCATGAACCAAGGAGAAAAAGTTATAGTTTAATTAATTTTGTTTTCTTTTAGGAAACCAAATAAGAGCTCATCCCACACTCCAGGGCTTCTCACAATAGTTGTCTTCATAAAACAATGGAGAGCTCATCATTCTCCAAAAATAAATGCACAAACAAACAACGTAATGAAATAAAGCCCTTTCACAGTAGGAAAAAATATTTAAGTTAGGCTTTCAGCTTAACTCTGTATCCCCTGTTTTCTGAGCGCTGGAGTTCTCTGCTTCCCAATGAATGCATGCAAACTGCTGTGTTAGACAAACAAGAGTGGGGGAGAGTCAACAGCCACCACAACTCCTCCTCTCACAGTTTTGAGAGGGAATGACTCAGGACTGCACAATCTGCATGAAGGAAATATAATCTTATGGAGGGGATGAGTCAAACCACCAGAACTTTCTGGAAAATATCTGGTAGTTTTTATGCATTATTAGTGGGTTTCAAGATTTTTCAAAAGAAAATTTTAAGCAAGAAAGTTAGCATTGCAAATTGCCAAAAGGAAGCTCTATTTGATTAATTGCAGCTGTGAGAGGAAGAACCCAATTTTTTATTCATGGACCATATTGAGAAAGCCAGAGAAATTCTGGTCACATTGATCTCACAGGGGCAAAACTCTATTGTAGTTTTCCACATGCTCAAGTGAAGGAAGAGGGGAAATGCACCTTAATCAATGTAAAGGTGAAACAAAGATGGTAATTATTTCAGGAAAGAAAAACTTTTTAAAGGGTGGGAATCTTACAGAGTACTAACTATAACTGAGTTTCAAGAGTACAATAGAAATCCATGCTAATATTAAACAAAACTTTAGATAAAGAGAAAATAGAGCTGAAGAAAAAGAGGAAAAAGCAAAGAATAAAAATATAAATATCATAGAGAATAATTCTGAGATTTGGTCACTTGTGAAAAATACAGACCAAAGAAAAGATTAAAGATCAGTTGTTGATGTTTCACATACAAATTTGCCCAAGAAAAACCCTGGCAAGAGGTAATTTTTTTGAAGTAGAAAACTTCACAAAACTCATGTTGTTTCCATACTTTCTTCCATTCTCCAAAACCTCACTGTTATAGTATACAAGTACCAAGTACATGGTTTTCCATACAGCTACTTCTGGCAGGACAAATATATAAAATAGGCAGGACATGCTTTTCTCTCTCATTATAATAAGGGGCTACATAAGTGTGTTAGACTTGATGTTAAAGATAGCTGAGATATATCCAGACTAGTTGGAAAAGAACAAAAATAATGTTAAGTTTTATAAGAAACTGTAATATATGTTAAGCAAATTTGTTATGGGGCACATAAGTATCATGTAATGGCAGAATAACTCACATTTGTTGGAATGTAAAACACAAATGAAGTCCAAGGTCTGCAATCACATATCTCCTACAGAAATATTTGACAGGGCAACACAAAATACTGAGACATATCTTCCTTCCTTCTTCCACTTCCCACCTCCAAAGCTCTCACCTCTAGTATTTGCTAGTTCTCTTAATGTTATTTTCCGGACTCATCATAGCAATAGACTGACTCAGAATTAGCATTAATCACTATTTAAGAGCAGTACAGTGGGTTTTAACCTGGAGTAAATGGGAAAGTTGTGAAGAATAGTACACACGATCATTTATTTATTTTCTTTTCTGCCTTGCTATTAGAAATATGTTTCTTCTCCTCTCCACAAGGTGAAAAGCTGACAAGAGGGTTGCCCCTAGAGAGAAAAGAAAGATTTGTGTCAGTGACACAGTCTTCTCAAGTACAGCTACTGTGGCTTGAGAAGGCAGGAAGAATTTGACCTGAAGTTAGCTATTTATCACCTTCTGGTCCAACTGCATCTTTCCATTCCCTGAAGTGAGTTACTAATCAGAGAACTAGATACTCTGAATAAATTGCAAGTATTACTTTGTAATTCCTTTTCTTCATGCTCTTTACTTGCAAGGAAATGGGGAGTTGCTACCCAGAGCTTCCTCAGGTCACAGAGATAACATCTTCATCTTTTATCTCCGTTTATCACCAAAGCAGCAGGTGAGCATTCAAAAGACGTATTGTTTGACATTATTCACTCGGGGGAATCTCCTGTTGAATGTTTTTTAACCCTTACCAGTAACTCTTCAGAGAAGATCCTTTATTTTTCCCTGTTGTTGACAGACACAGTACTTGCATTAATGACCATGCTCTTTCTCCTGTGACTGTAATACTCCTTTGCTGAAATTACTTCAGAAGCTCTTTAGGTTATATAAAAGAGATGTTTATTTTTCTACTTATGCCTCTGATTTACTTCTTCTTCTTCGCAGCTCTGTTCCTTCCTGTTCTTACTTGTTAAGTTGCAAACCCTTCATTCTCTCTTGAGTCCCAGCTGTCTCTAAAAGTCTAATTCATACTTCACAGACTGAAACTCATCCTTACCCCCACTCATGTTCAGGCTCTTCAGAAGAAAGTGAACTTCCTGTGGTATAAGCCACATGGAAAGGGTTAGAGCCAAACAATATTTATGTAAGCATGTTGTTGCTTTGACAGAACCATGGGGTGCAAACTGTTAGGGGCCTTTCTGTTTAAAGACTCACAGGACTTTGTGGAGGAGAACACAGGAATCTGTGGACTCACAATGCTGTGAGGCATTCAGAGCCAAAGCTCAAGGGTGGTCTTTGGAAATCTCACAAAAAAGAAGGTTTTCTCTTTCCCCTCATTCTTTGCCCCATCTGCAGTAAGTTCCTGAGTAGCCTGTTTTGATCAAATGGACAACAGCAGGGATAAGATCAGGAGTTCAGGCAGGCACAGGGCCGAGGAGGGCAGATGTGTGCTCACAACACGGGGAGAAAAGGCTGACAGAAAGTTTGGGCAGGAACAAACCTCATCAGAAAGCTAAAGATGTGAGAACTGTAGACAAAAAAAGAATTTGGAAGGAAGTCAAGTGAAATAAAGTTTAGAAAGTGAATTGGGACTTCAACACCAAAACTCTGACATCTTTGCTGAAAAAGGGAGTTAAAATTATGAAAAAGATAAGGAGGAAGGATGAGATGGGGAAGTCTGCCTTTATGTCTCTAACTTCTATTGGCTGCTCCACTTATGTCTTCACATCCAGCTCACTATCCCAGAAGATATTGGCATCAGAGACATTGAAATACTTCTCAGGGAGAAGAATTAAAATTATACTTTTTCGAGAATTGTGGATCACTGTCCCGCTTACAAAAGGGTCAGAGTAGTTTCTAGACAAGCGTTCATTCTAATATTTATATGGTTAATTTTTTAAGAGTCATTAAAATTTCCCTTAATTTTCTTCTCATTTTTTCCAATCAACTCAACAGTTTTTGATCCCCAGTTTATCCCATTATCACTACCCTGCTCTAATTATCTTCCTTACTGCCTAAATTAACATACATGCATTCTTTTCCCCTCGAGGACTTAGCTTCTCATACTTTGATCTGCTAATTGGCTTTTTAATCATCTCACTTTGTTTTCTTTTCTTTTTGATACTTGAAAAGGAATTATTGACGGTAATGACCTGAAAGGTACCAGTTTGATAACACTGGCTCCTGAGACCTTAGAGTCAGCCCCAGATATGCTGATTCCAAGGCAGCCAGTGCAGCTGCATAGCCAAAAGATAGAGCATCTCTACATCTGGAAGTGTGATTTAGGCTCCATCTCCAGGGTGTTTCTTGTTTTACCCTGGAACCCTTGTAATTCAAATGTCTGTCTGCAGACATTTGGACTGAGACTGTCAGCTCACCAAACCTCTGCACACTTTTTGGTATCTACTGCCTGGACACACTGACCCAAATAAAACAAGCTGTGGAATCACATATCAATCAAAGAATGCAGTGAAGATAAAGTCTTTTCTTTCCAAATGTGATTCAAATTCTTTATTCATCTTCAGATCTTTTATTGTGGTTGTGTTTCTCTCCTTCCCTCACTCCTTTCAATTTGGTTTCTTTTCCATGCCAATTCTTCCTTCCTTTTAATATTTCATGTTAAATTCCACAAAGCTCCAGTTTTCTTGTTTTACTGACCCTTTTCACAGACGCCTGCTTTTCCTTTTTACAGTTATGTCTACACATTGTCAAAGCATGTAGGGCCATACAAGAAGGGATTGTGGGCTAAAGATCAAACAGGTCATTGAGCAGAGAAGTTCGTGACTTTTTGGGTAACATATATCCACACGTGCCATTCTGCTGTATGGGTATTCCAGACTCTAATAGTCTTCACTTGACATTCCTGGATTTGTCTAGTGATGACATTCTCTGTATATTAAGGCTAGTAAATGTCTCTATTGCAAATCACATTTATGATTTTTTTAATGTCTTGAAGACTGTCAGAGGCAGACATCTGAAGGGTGTGATTTCTTGACAGACTGTTTATGTACTAATGTGTAAAATTTCCCTAAAATCTGCTCTGCCATTTCTGTTGCCCGTAGGGTTGAGAAATTCAGTAGTGCCTTATGTTAGTGGTTGTCTAATCATCTTGAATACAAGTTCTTCCCATCACACTATCATCATGCCATAAAATCCTTCATTGAAGTTTCCTAGAAATAGAAAAGGAGTTTAAAAAGTAAAAATCACTGTTGGGTTTCCCTCTGCAAAATAAAGATTAAATTTAACAAATTTCAGTGCTTATGTGTAAAATAAGATCTGCATTTCAGAAATTGTTCTTAAATGGGAGAAAACTTTAAAATCAACGTCTTACCAAAAAATGAAGTCTAAAGAACCATTTTGTGAATATAAGGTAAAATGCTGCCTTTCCTGCACAGAAGATGTGCTGCTTGGGGAAAGAGAGGAGCAAAGCTTACCTTTGCACTAGGTCAGAGCTTTTTGATAAGGATGGTAGCACAGGGGTGGGCAGATAAACTCACAATGGAACCCACACTATTGTTTTGCTTACTGTCTCTCTAGCCAAGGGTGCTGGTGCCCTGACCTCTGTGAATCCTGCCAAGCCACCTCTGAGAAGCTAATCAAATGGGGAGGAAGGATGGGGTGAGCAGTTTTAGTTGTACTTTAAATTCCTTGGGATAAATCTGCACAATACTTCATTGTGTCTAAATCCTGCAGAATTTTGACCATATCAACGTGTTTTTGCAGAGAAGCCTTTATTTCTGGCAGGGTTGTCAGGTATCCAGATACTAGGTATGACCCACCAGATTTCCCATAACACATTTTTCCCTAATGTGATCTCTACAGGTCTGAACAGTCCTACCAAGGAGGTGAAGACTTTCAAACAGGGAAGGGTTCATCTCATGAACTATGATTAGTGAAACAGGATGTCAAAATCTTTCATTAAATGGAATGACAATGCAATTGTCTCTTATTTCTTTCTGCAATATGGAAAACAATACTCCTCTTCCCACCACCACACTTCACCTGGAAGACATAAACTGCTTTTTAAGCACATTCGCAGTAGCTCACTTTGGGATTATCCTAACCTTAACAAACTTCTGCATTGAAATATTGGTACAAGAGAGAAGATTCATACACAAAACAAAGATTCACATTAACACAAATGAACAAACAAAAAACCCAAAAAATGTGTATAAGGAACAGAGTGGCCACAGAGACAGTTAGAGGTGAGCTGTCCTGAGAAATGGCTCAGTAATTCTGAGGTATGACACAGAGAGGTCATGTGCCCAGTGCCCAGAAAAGTACATCAAGTCACAGATAAGAAAGGGGTAGCATTTGTATGTAAAAGTAATTAAAAAGAAATAACGAAACAAGTAATGAGACACATTGAAGCCGATAAAGTAGCAATCCAAATCTATAACTGGCACATTAAAAAGGAATTTCAATATTCACAAAGAACTGAATGTTTATTAGATACTAGATATTTTATCACATTAACAACACAATGATAGAAGCTCAATGCATCTCCATGAAAGCAAAGGAATTACAGAAGAAATACATGTTTACTTAGTGTCTCAATGACTTAATATTTTATTAATGCAAATATTTCAATTTCATTGAATATAAGGTAATAAGTTCTCTTTTAAGTTAATTTTGGCATCTAAGGTTAGAAAAATCTTTATTTTGAAATACATATTTTCTACCACAAAAGAAAACAATCAGATTAAAACCTGGTTGTATAATTTCACTGCTATAAAATACGAAGAGTACTTAAGATAAACACTAAAGATATCATTATCAGTATATATTTATGCAATAAGTGGAGCTGAATAACTATTCCAATTAATCTTAGTTTACTTAATTTTTCACAGGGTGGTAAAGGTCTCTCAAAGTACTAAGTTTTATTATTAATGTAATAGAACAAAAAATTAGGGCTGTATTTTTTATATGCCTGAATATAATTTTTCTTCTTCCACTCTGCCTCATAAATGCTGCTAATTAATTGTTTTGTTTTGGCTGAAGAAATAAATCAGCAAAACAAATGTAATTCCACATCTGATGTTAAAAGGATATGTCTGGACCTCTGTACCCTAGAATGTGGTCTTATTTTAGAAGCTGGAAGAGATTCAGCAACAGAGTTTGAGTCCAAAGTTGGTTGATCTAAGGAAGGAAGATGTTTTCAACCAGTATGGTAAAACATACTGTGAAACTGAAAACTGAATGTTTTTTTCTGAACAAAACGACTGTCCTCTGGTTTGAAGAAAAATGGTCTTCAGAGGCAATAGATGGCATGTTCTATCTATCAATCAATCAGCCATTTGCTTGATCAATGTCTTTCACTCCTTGAAGAAATGACAATACACAAGACTTAGCTGAAGTGGAACAAATGTTCACTTGCTCATCTTTAATGTAAATGTACCTTATGGATTGTTGATCTTTCCAGAGACTACTGCTGTGTTGATTAATTGCTAATGAATGCTAATGAAGGAGTGAGGTGAATATACGCAGTGATGTATTTAAGTGATGATTGATTGGATTTAACACTAGCTGTCAGGAGAGTACTTACCACATGCACAACAAGTCCATAAATATGCACAGAACTGTTAGTTGTCTTCCTGCACGTCTCTCCGGTCTTTTAAGTCGATCTGTGACAGCAAAAGAACTGCCCCTCTAGACTTTCACTGCTAAAGTAAATTCATTCCTAAGGAAGGACATCACCTCTCCATGACAGGTTTTAATTAAACACTGATGATCAGTGCACAGTTACATGACAAAATGTCACTCAACAAGTTCAGTTTTAAAAGCAGAAGTAAATTTTTAGAAAATTTTAACAATAAAAAAATACTCAGAAACCCATGAAAATAGAAAAAGACTCTGCTCATGAGAGGTCCAAAATACAGAGGGGACATTAGGCTAAACAAAAAACATGCCATTTCCAAATGAAGAAAAGCAATACTGCATTATTCCTTTATGAGATGGAGAAAAATAAATTTAAACAGCAAACTTTCTCTGGCAAGTGATACAAAGCTTGTTAGAAATTTCAGTAACTAAGAAAAAAATAACTACTTACCAAATAAAGAAAAGTTAAAGAGCTGTTTGCTTGGGTCAAGAGCAAGGGAGGAGAGAATGGGAGGCAGAGGATGCAGCAGAGCAGACCCTGGAGCCAGGATAGGAGATGCTCTGTGGAGATTATTGTCAGCTCAGATAAGTGGCCCTGCTGGGGAACAGCAGATATTTTTGTCATTTCGATGACAGATTCTCATTGTTCAGCAATCAATACCCAAAATCTCTTGTGCTTGTGTCTTTCAAAACACCTACCATGGCTGAAGGGGGATAGGTCCCAAACACTAGTCTCAGGTGAATTCAGCACAGCTATAATGACCATATAAAATTGAAGTTAAAATTCCTTTCTTGAAATGCAACTCTTTTTCAATAATACACACAGTCAAGCTAGAGCTAATCAAGTTGTTTACATTATACAGCCCACAAGAAAAGAACAGATAGAAACAGTTATTTTCTAATACATTGGAGCGCTCACATATTATCATGGTTATCATTTTCAACTGCCTTTCATTTTCAAGTTCTTAAATATTTTCCAGTAGGTATGCAGACCCTCATGAAGATAATTTAAACCTACTAGTAGGTAACAGCTGGCTGTTGAAGGCGGTTCTATACTTGCAGGAATAAGAACTGAAATTCTAACATTGGCAGAAACATAATCAAATATTTCTAATGATTCACAAGATTTAATTTGGAGTTGGCTTTGTCCCTGCTGTTGAAATTTGTATTTACTAAGTGGAGATGGCCTCCAGGTTTAAGAAATTGGCCTGTGTTTCCACGCAGCAAAGGGAAGGGGAACAATATGGTGATGGTGAATTTCCACCTGGGCAGCTCTGGAGGCCACCACAGCTGATTGCTGTGGCTGTGCTCCCAGGGAGTTTTGATTAGCAACAGGGTTTTGGCAGTGAATAGGCAGCTGTAAATGGTAGACCCAAACCTTTTGTTAGCTGAAATGAAGGAGAGCATCTACTTTTTTTTTTTAAAGCAGAACTTCCTCATTTAGAAAAAGAAAATCCACTTCAGTGGTATTAATATAGGAAAATTTGTATAACAGAGATGTTAAAAAATTGGTTTTAACCTATTAAGGCAAAATGGACAAATGAGGAAGAGTAAGAGTCTGTATGGCAAAACTTGCTTCCCAGTTACTGACATCTCAAAAGAGTTGAATCAGATCAGATGAAATAAAATAATTTAAACAAAAAATTGCAAAGACAAATTGCAAACTGCTTTTAAAATATTGTCTGATCATAATATTTCGGTTTTAGGAAAGAACCACATGGGGAAAAAAACCTCAAAACCAGCCAGCTTGACTTAGAGGGAATGTAAAAACATGAATTAAAGAACAATATAAAACAGTTCAGAAAAAAAGGAGGATGTTCATAGTGATTAATGTAAACTAGAAGTTATGAATAATAAAAAAAGAATAAGGGAGACAAAAGAATAGAAGCAGTTGTCTAGGGTCAGTTGACAAAATTATACAGCAGCATTTTAGATACATTAGAATTGGAAAAAATGCACAAAAGCTGTTGGAAGTAGGGAAAATCTATTGAAGCACAATTGACATAATTCTGTCCTGTAGTTCTAAAAGAAGTAGTCATATTATATGCTGACAGTAAAATGACTCATGTGCCAATAAAAATGTGTAAAAAAAGAAACTACTAAACAGCAGTTATTAAAGGTAAATTTTTCAACAGTGACAAACACAATCCATTTGCATACTACCATTTAGATGAGTTAGTCTAGGAATCATCTGAATCTTTTAGCATGTTTTTCAGTATATTTGAAATACAAGAAAGACCCAAGCAATGGAAGAAAGTTGCTGACCTGTAAGAAAAAGAGAGAACACAAAGAAGCAAATAGAAGCAAGTATGTTTTCTTAATTTGATGTCAGTTCCAAACAAAAATGACATATGTTTGCCTATGATAGGACTTGGTTAATAAATGATATTACTAGAATAACTCAGCATAGATTAAAAACCCTGCAACCGTAACTAATTCATCAGCTATTTTAAAATAAGATTTCCCAACTGCTCTAAATATATCACATGTATTCACTTTTATAGTGCATTTATCTTTATGGTGTTACTGTACAAATTTTCTGTTAATAATACAGATAAAACCCCCAGTAGCTGCCACTCTTTTGTTGGCTTAAAATTTTCCTGTCTGATATGACTCAAAATGCAATTGGGAAGAGTGAGGAAGGGCGTTAAGGGCGTTAGAAGAGGTAAAGTTTCTAAAGAAATCATAAAACTTTCTGTCTTACTCCTGTGTCAGAAAATTTTCTGGCATATTGCTGAAGAAATCCACATTGAGAGAAAGTGAAGTTGAATTTCTTGTTTGGTTTTTGAAAAGTTGACCTGGGTTGCCCCTGCTGAATTCCCAAGAACATGTTAGCAGACCTAGCACAGTTTTTTTCTCAGTCCTGTCTTCTGATTCATTTTGCTCTGTTGCTATGCCAGATTTCTGTAGGGATTCTTGCTCCTGCCTCCTTATTATTCAGGTGACCACACACATAATCCAGCTTCTCCCAAGTACTGCGGCTACCCAAATCACCATGTAAAAAATCTCAGAGTTACTGAAGGCCATTGTGCCTTGGGAAGAATTAAAAAAAGGGATATTTTTTTTTAAACCTTGTTTATAAATATAATTGCAGTTTTATTCTTTTCAGTGACTAAGCAGAAAAGTATCTAAAATAGTCTTTTTAATTAGTCACTTTCATTGAAGAGATTTGTCAGAAAGACAATAGACATTTGTCTCGATTCGGAAGGTTCAGGTTATTTCATGACCCAGGATTGGAGATACAGTTTTGAAAAGCTGCATACAGCATCTGTGATTGAGGAAGGCCTTTCAAGCAATCTGAGCTGTCACTGTAGCATTTTTGGGAATGGGAGAGATTTTCAGAGGTGCTGTCTGCAGAGTTTCAAACAGGAGCTGCTTGATATCCCCTTGCTGTGAGGACATTGTTCTAAATCTGAATCATGAGATTTAATAAATAGGCTGTCATTTTTGGACAGGGCACCACATGAACCTTTCCACTCCCACACACAAAGACTGATTGTAATTGTTCAAGAAAATAATTTTTATTACCTTTCCTCTTGTTTTATTAATATTGTCTCAACCTGCATGATCCCCAGCCATCAGAGACCCTTCAGGGAGCACTGTTCCTGTGTGCTCTCTGAGCCATCCTGTGCAGCAGTGCACTGTTTTATTTTTTTACCAAGTGTATGAAATCAAAGATTTCTCCTGAGCATAATGTGTTTGGGATTTGTGATCGACCCATGTGTCTCACTGAGAGCTGCCGGAAAGCTGCCAGGCTGCTCTGTCTGGGCCCTGTGTCCATGTCTGGATCTACACGCTGTCAAGTTCTCTGGTTTTAAACATCTCTGTGATGCAGCACTCTTCTTAGCTTCTCTGGCACATCTCCAGGAGATGTGCACAGGGCTTGAAAGTGGCAGGACACAGTTCTAAATAATCCTTCAAAAGAGTACTCAGGGAGAATTAATCCGTCCCACCCAGTGTCTTCAGAGAGGACTTTATAGGATGGAAAAAATACATCCAAATGAATTTTCTTCCACAAATCCACACAAACAAATCCCCTCCAAAATACAATGAAACAAAACAACATAAAAAATTTAGGATTAATTACATCAAAATACACTGCAATGAAGCATCAACAGCATAATGTTTGTACTCATCAGTCAGGTGAGATAGTCAGCATTTCCTCAGTGCTGGGGCTTAGCTGGGACTAAAGCACAACCCAAGCCATGATGGGACCTTCTGTGGCTTAGTTGGGACTAAAGCACAACCCAAGCCATGATGGGACCTTCTGTGGCTTCAGTGATGCTCTGGTCTGGCAGGGGCTGAGTGCAAGAGGTCCAAGGCAGGATGACCCCATTCTCTGGAGCAGTCGGGTTAGAATCAGCTCAACTATCGCTGTGATGCATGAGAAGAACACTTTTGTGTGGAGTGCTTTTCTGCAGCCAGCAACTTTTGATGCTTGGTAAACAAAAAGCTTAATAGCACATGATATTGCCTTGTATACTGTAAAATAATTAGGATATAAAAGGTACTTTTGTGTGCTGATGCTTCTGCAGTAGTTAATCTCCAGTAAGTTTTCCAGGAACTTGGGACAATCAGTTGCTGGCCTGGCCCTCTACACTGACTGCTGTTTGATTGTATTTGTTGCTGCTGTGCCCCCACATTGCCCTGGCTCAGCGTAAGTTTTGAACTGAGGATAATGCGGGTGAAGTGCAGGGAGGGCTCCATCTCTGATGCCTCATTTCACCTGTGTCCTCCTTTGAGACCAGCATGAAGTTTTGGTGTCTGCAGGGCAGGACTAAATTCCTGCGTATGCGGCCATGTGACCAAAATCAGGGGGCTGATCAGGGCACATGTGCATATTCAAATCTTACATGGAATTTTAAGTAGTTGAAGAAAGTTAGTTAAATTTAATTAACTGAGGGTATAGCTGTCTCTCTAGGCTTCCTCCTCCTTCCCACAACTGTGCATTTGAAGGAACTTGACGAGCAGCTATATGGCCTTACCCAGCACAGTGAATAAAGAAAGCTGGCTGCCTACAGCTTGCTGCCATGTCTCTTCCCTGGCCCCTCTCACAGAGACAGGTGAGAGATCCCTAAATCTGTTGGTGCAATGCTACATTTCTTATTTCTGTTTTCTTTCAGCCCACTGTCCAAGTCACAAGGAGCACATTTTTAAAGAAATAATCTATA
The DNA here is from genome assembly GCF_027887145.1 of Ammospiza caudacuta. NCBI lineage: Eukaryota > Metazoa > Chordata > Aves > Passeriformes > Passerellidae > Ammospiza > Ammospiza caudacuta. The sequence continues at coordinate 134,926,723 of NC_080593.1, forward strand.
GTTTCCCAATATAAAAAATGGCCTTTGCCCATCTAAATCCAGGTCAGGGCAATACCATCCAGTCATCCAGTCAAGTCTCCCACCTGCACACCCACCACCTGCACACCCACTCTGGCCCAAATGAGGGCCAACATGTCTCACATTGGTGCAGGAGAGCCACAGCGAATTGAAGGCAACCTTTGGTAAAACCCACTGTGCCAGGGAGGGATACTTCAGCAAACATCCAGTGACCTCCCTCCATGTCAGGACAATTACAAAATGTGAAAAAGACCCAGGAAATCAAGTCCCATCCTCAGCCCCACTTTGGGAGAAGGAGAGATCTGTTTTCTTCTTCCTTCCATTCTTCAGAAATATTTCTACCCAAAGCTTGAGGCAAAGTAAAGCAGAGAGAAAGGAAAACCCTCCAGCAAAGTGTGGTCTCTCCCTGTGAAGGAGATAATGTTCCCCATAGCCAGTAAGACCAACTGAGGTCCCACACTGATTCAGGTGAGACTTGACTCCTAATGGCAAAACACACCAGTGATGACTTAGAAATTACCCAGCAGTTTAGATTACGTTTTTTATTATCAGGCACTCAAAAAAGGGACGTATCCAGCTAATAACAACATGAGTGGTGTTTCTATTCACCAGCAGATATTCAAGGTGCAGATTTTGTCCTCAGCTCCCGAGAGATTTACAGGTCACAGTGCAGACCTTCTCTGAAATACCTGATGGATTCATGTCCACTAGCAAATAGCTTGGGAAAAGTCTGGGCTAAGTTGTGACAACTTACAGGACATTAAAAGCTAGGCCTGGCATCAAGGCACATTGCTGGCATGTTTTCTGATTAAATCAAACTTTGGGCAGCTAGACTTGTGAAACAGGCAATAAACCTTTTATAGCATATCATAAATAAGAATGCTCATGCTGACAGTTTGATTGAAATGAGCACTTCTTCATACCTCACATTTTGTGATCTATTGGTTCCTGCACGCCTTCCTTTAAAGCTACATCAACTGGATATTTCCCCACACTTAGGAGGGAGGGAAGCTTACAGAAGGAAGCATGTTTACCAGAAGTAATTAGTATGCATGCTGCTTAAAGTCTGGAGGTTATTATTCTCCCAAGTTGCATACACTTCATTTATTATTCTATGCTTGTTACTTTCAGGTGGGTTTGTTACATGGTCTACTAGGAACACAGCAAATGTTATCAAAAACTAGCATGATTCAAAAGCATAAATTTGGTTATTCCTTCCTCATTCTTTCAATTTGCTTTCTTGAAATACTCAATGAATTTTTCCTTCAGGGGCACGCTCTTAGATCTATGCAGTCACTTACAGGCACATCTGCAGAACTCATCACTGGGATTTCAGCAGCCCTGAGATGAAGGCATGCATTCATCTCTGCACTGAGCAAAGAGGGAGATAAGGTATTTGCCCTTAGTCCTGGTACCTTGAGAGGACACCTAGAACAGAAGCTAGACAGTGTTAAAGGAATAAAGTAAGTATTTATTAAAAGGCCTTCAAAAGATACACCTTGGGCAGTTTATCAAGACTCCAGCCAAGGCTACACCCAAGATGGACCTTATTTCTACCCAAGATGGATGACCAGTCCACACAGTTTTGAGTGGACTGGTCATCCATGAGTTATCACACTTTTGTAGGTTTTGGTCCATTTACATGTTGGGGTTAGTTGTCCAATTACAGCTTCAGGTTATGAAGTCCCTTCCTCCCAGTTTGCTCTCCTCAATCACTGTTGTTTATACTTTTTGGGCCTGAAGCTGCAATGGTGTTCTTGGTTCTCAGGCTGGAAAAGGAGTGCTTTGTCTAACTAAACTGCGAGGAGAAATTGCTAATACTATATAAAGTTCAGAGTTATATACTGATGCAGCACAGAATCTGGAAAATATGAAAGCTAAAACTTAAAGCATCACCCCAACCAACCTCTCCATGACGGAGGATACTCCAGCAGCCCCAGGCCCCGCGCAGTTTGAGATGTGACCATGGAGAAGGACTGGGGGATAGGGTTGAGCATGGCTCTAACCCAGGAATGGGAGAAACATGGGGTGTGGGCCAGGAAGAGCCAGTTGAGACCAGGGCTATTGAGACCAGGTCAGCTGAGAGCAGGAACATCTCAGCCTGACCCTACAGCATGTCTCTACCAGATCTCAAAGTGAGCCTGAAGAAGGCTGGGTGGGCATCAGAAATGGAAGGGATTCCCCACTGTCTTGGGGTGACGTTATGATGCTTGCATCCCCATTCCTATGTTCTGTGCCTTTAAGACTGTCTCTGAAGAGTGAAAGTTTTGTTTGGGTTTCTCTTATCAGGGACACAGAGACGGGCAGTACATAGGGCTGCTTTTGCTTTTTGATTTTGGCTTTCTGCTTTGCTCTCTCGCTCTCTCTGCTCTCTCTTCTGCTTGCTCTTCTTTCTGCTTATTAGCTAGTTTAGCTAAACAGTCCAAATTCCTTCCTGGACTGTTTCTCCTGTCCTTTTTCTTCGACCATCTTGAACCTGCTCTGGACTGGGACCTGGGAGCACTGAGGGTTTGCACCGTTTGGCTGCAGCAGCTGCCCCAGCGCCGGAGGGACTGAGAACAGAGCGACCACCTCCGAGAGAGACTTTCTGATTTTGTCACCTTTTTCAGAGTGGTGTCACCTGGTCTTGTTCATTTTGTGTGCTGGACGGTGCTGTGCCTGTTAAATAAACAGGTTCTTTTCACTTCTCTCCAAGGAATTCTTCCCAAACCGGTTGGGGGGAGGGGCCGTGTGGGTTTGCTTTCTGGAGGGACCCCCCCTTTGGAGATTCTCACCCAAATTTGCCCGAAACCAGGACATCCACTTCAGCTCTTGCAGAGTAAAGCTGGTGATATTTCTCCTGGCAGTAGTGTGAAAGCTACAAAGCAAAGAGGAGTTTTGTTGTCATCTTTGAAGTGAGGCTCAATCAGGAGAAGAGGACTGTCTTTATGAAACTTTTGGTTGAACAATGTGTATTAATTAGGTTACACATTTTCTGTTCCAAACTCATTCTGATGGGCAGATGCTCATGTGTGTGCACATGAGTATGTACCCAAGTTACTTCAAATTACCAAACGTATTTTGTATTTCATTGTAAGATTTCCCTTGGCACTGACAACTCGTATGACAATTTGCAGCCTGGAGTGGCATTTAACAGCCACATTTTTAAACTGTTAAACATAAAGATTTCTACCAGAAACATGGAGTGTATTGGGTTTGCATGGCCCAGTTTTGGTAGTGGGGGGCTACAGGGATGGCTTCTGGGAGAAGCTGACAAAAGCCTCTTCCATGTCCAGCAGAGCCAATGCCAGGTGGCTCTGGGATTGATGTGCCATTGGCTAAGGCTGGGCCAGTCAGAAATGGTGGTAACACTTCTGTGCTTAAGAAGAAGAAAAAAAAGTTATTGTGCAGTTGTAATTGAGGTCAGAGAAGAGCTGGGTGAGAGGAACAACTCTGCAGGCACCAAGGTCAGTGAAGGCTAGGGGAGGAGATGGTCCAGGCACTGGAGCTGGGATCTCCCTGCAGCACCTGGTGCAGACCATGGTGAAGCTGTGCCCTGCAGCCCACGGAGGACTACAGGGATGCACACACCCACCTGCAACCCAAGAAGAAGACCCACTCCAGAGAGGGTGGATGCCTGAGAGGAGGCTGTGACCCTGTAGGAGGCCTGTGCTGGAGCATCTGCAGACCCACAGAGAGTGGAACCCATGCTGGAGCAGATTTCCTGGTAGGACTCATAACCCCACAGGGAACCCACATTGGAGCAGGCTGTGCCTGAAGGACTGCACCCTGTAGAAGAGTGATGCACATTGCAGCCATTTGTGGAGATCCATTGCCTGGACTCATGTTAGGGAAGTTCATGGGGAACTGTCTCCCATGGGAGAGGCCCCACGGTAGAGCAGGGGAAGGGCTCATTTACCTGAGCGTTGGCAGAAACAACATGTGATCAACTGACCATCAGCTCCATTCCCTGTCTCCCTGCACTGCCAGAGGGGGAGAAAACAGAGCTGGGAAGAAGGAAGGGATGGGGGAAACATGTTTTTAAGGTCTTTTTTTACTTCTCATTATCCTGCTCTGGTTTTGTTAGTAAGAAATTCAATTAATATCTCTAATTACAACTTGTTTTGCCTGTGCTGTGTATGATGAGTGATCTCTTCCAGTCCTTATCTCAGCTCATGAACCTTTTGTTATATTTTTTCTCCCCAGTCCAGCTGCTGAGGGGAGTGATAGAGAGGCTTTGGTGGGTGTCTGGAATCCAGCCAGTGTCAACCCACGATACAGACAAGGCCCAAACTCTGGCAGCACTGCCTTAATTAGCACAGCACTGTATAAATCACAGTCTGTCTGTGATTTCTGCCTGTCACTACCACTCAGGGCCCCAGTGAGACTCTGGGACAGGTCAGTGTGTAGGGATGATTGCAGGGAGAGTGACAGTGCACATCGCAGCTCCCGCAGTTTCAATTGCAGTGGTTATTAATGTGAGAAAGCCAGAATGATGGAAAATGTCCCAAGTTCCAGGAGAATTTATAGCCTTTAGTGCTGATGTCCCTCAGCCTTGACCAGCTGTTACACACTTGGAAGTGTAATACTGAAATATTCTCCTCATTTTATCTTTCTTATTCCTTATGAGACTAATGATGGGCAGAGCAATATGTAGCATAATTATAGAGGCCCACTTGCAGACAGTGAATTTCATGCAGAAATAGTACACTCTGCTAAAAACCCATTCCAGTCAATACAATATCATAAAGCTACATTATACCAATAGCAGTATTTTGCTTCCATAGGAGCAGCATTTTGAGCTTTCTTTTTGTTTCTTTATGTATACATAAATAGATATATGTATATGTAAAAGATGACAAGCTAATGAAAATGGAAGCAATTCATACTGTAAAAATAATTCCTAGCTCAAAAGGGTTAAAGCATGTGTAAAAGGTTACTCAAAACATTTTCTTGAGTGCAGGCACCTCTATGGATCACTTAGCAGGCTCAATTTTCAGGCGCTTCTAGGGATCATCCAAAACTAGGATTCTCAAATTATTACAGATGTGTATATAATTTGATGTCACATAGTATCACAGAATCATAGAATAGTTCGGGTTGGAAGGGACCTTTTAATGTAGTACAACGCCCCTCGAAATAAGTAAGGACATCATCAACTAGATCAGATTGCTCAAAGCCCCATCCAACCTCAACCTTAACATTTCTAGGGATGTGACATCTACCATTTCTTCAGGCAACTTTTGCCAGTTCCTCTTATTATTATTTCCAGAGATCACTGAAGTTTGATCCTGTTGAGTCAGAAAGATGCCTCTCTTTAGGAACATTTTCTTGCTTTGCTACATGTGACAAAACTCTATGTCTTCTCATCACATTCATTATATCCATCACCCAGGCTGGATATCTGTATTTCACTGAATCCATGCAATATATTTTGTCCCTGTACTATCTGGAGAATGCAATCTAGGAAAAGGGGGGGTTTAGTAGGAAAGAATTTAGAAAGAGATTTAGAGATTTTTGTACCATTGAAGCCAAAGAAAATCTTGTGTATTTTTTCCCTAAGTTCTGGCTACACGTTTAACTGAGCTGTTTTGAATTTATTTGGGCATAATAGTAATCTATTGGTCACTGATGCTGGGACTGGAAAAAAGGCAAAAGAGAGGATTTCTTTTTTATCTTTTAATCTGCTGTGATTATTGTAGGTAGAAATTTCATGAAGTTATGTTGCCTGATCAACATACTGGCCTTTGTTGATGCATTAACTACATCATCAGCAAGGGAAGAAATATGGATGTCCTCTACATGGACTTTTACAGGGCTTTTGACATGATCCTCCACAACATCCTTCCTTCTAAACTGGAGAGATATGTGTTTGATGCATGAACTGTTTGGCAGATGAAGAACTGGTTGGACAGTCACATCCAGATGGAAGTGGTCAAGGACTCAGTGTCCACATGGAGCTCAGTGAGTGGTGTTCCTCATGGGTCTCTGCTTGGACTGGTGGTGTTTGACATTCTCATCACTGACATAGAGAGTGGGATTGAGTGCAGCCTCAGCAAATTTGCAGATGACACCAAGCTGGGAGCCAGGATGCCATCCAGAGGGACCTGCACAAGCTCAAGAAGTGGTCCTGTGGCAATCTCATGAGGTTGAGCAAGGCCAGGTGCACCTGGGTCAGGACAAGCCCCAGTATCCATCACAGGCTGGGAAGGCAGAGACTGAGAGCAGCACTGCCAAGAAGGACTTGGGGATGCTGGTGGATGCAGAGCTGGAGGGGGTGGGAACTGCGTGCTATTTAAGATCGTTTGCAACCCAAACCATTCTGTGAAGATATTATGATGAGGAAATCATGACAGACACAGAACTGTAATCACTCCCCAATACATTTTCACTTGATATATGATGTCCCCACGTAATAACAGTAGTAATCAAACTGCCTATCTTTTTTCTTAAATAAGAGTCATGCTTTCTCTTTCTTCCCTCCTCTCAGATACTGTTTAACATCTCCAAATGTGCTTACAATTACTTATCTATCTTTGATAAAACCAGAGGATTTTAAAATTAACTCAATTCAAATGCAGAAAAAAGGAGTTTGTACGTATTTTAAGCCATTGCTAGCTGTTTGTTAAAGCCTCTTCATGCCTTGTTGAGATCTTGAAATAATATGTTTAATAAAATCATGGCAATGACTCACAGCTTCTCTAATAGGGTTGTTTTCATTTACGTTGTATACAGAAACAGCTCTGTTAATAAAAACCATATAATAAATAAAGTAGCTTCAGAAAGGAATGTTGATTTGTATAAGAAAACCCTGGACAATTAGGAACTAATGTCTGTAAAATATTCTGTTGCCACAAGACACACACAAACTGATTGAAGACAGACACTTTATAAGGATTTTGTTAAGGACAGCTTTATAAATAGATGCTCAATAGTAGTAGACCAGATGTTCAAAATGAATTGTCAAGCAAGCGTTCTTGTAACCAAGCTGAAGAAGACCATCAAAGCAATTGTTTCACAACTTCAGATCACATTCTGAGCATGTTAGCCTACTGTCAAAGGATGTTCTTGGACATGACGAAGTGTTCTCTCCTGTCAGAAAAGCCAATGCCACTTTTGGAAGAGTGACTGAAATAAAAGATTGGACTGATTTGTTATGCATCTGAATGTAAACAGGGCATTTTGTGCTTCTATGGTGCTTCTTTAGAAGTGTGGTTCTTTCAAGAATTATAGGAGAGCTGTCATATGGTATTGCATCCACCAGTTCACTCGTGTGGGCACAGGTTGGGTGGTTGTAGTAGCAAGAACTTCTAAAAAAAAAAAAGTCTTTTATTCTTTTAATGTAGTCACCTGAAAGTCAAGTGTCTGGTTTAAACATCAGGTTCCTCATGTAGTCACTGGAGAAAAAGTTGCTTCCAAAGGGTCATTTGTCTCTTAAGCTAGGTATGAGTTATTTCCTGATTTTAGCTGTCACTCTCCTAAGTCTATAGAAACAAAAAGCTTTATTTGTAAGGGATGGGACAAAACTCAGATATCTGCTAATGTATTTTCCTTTAAGAAGTTCTACAGAAGGACCAAAAGGAATTTGTATCTGAAAAGCGAAGATCTCTTAAGAGAACACATTTTTTTAATAGCATAAACCAGGTGTGCTGGGTAAAACAGAATTGAAACAAATGGATTTGGAACCAATTGTCTCTGCCCTGTCCTTTGTTCCTTGCATGCCAATTTATTTCCTTCAGAGTTTCCCTTAATCTAGCAATTTTATGTGAGTTTCCATGTCACAACAAATTCTGGAAAATATTTTATGAGTCCTTTGGTGAAGTCTCTTTCTTTCCATCACCTTTGAAACTGTTTGTGTTTTAGATCCCAGTCTGAACTCAATTTGCCTGTCCCACATTGTCTTTCAGTATTTTCCTGCTTGCGCGGTATTTGGTTGCTCTATAGTAAGGGAAAGTCTCTTCTTTGCTCAGGAGATTCCACTTAACCCAGATTGGAGAAAAGAAAGGTAAAGCAGTAGCCTTCTTCCCTGTTTTTTTTTTTCCCAGAGTTAGGTGAGAAAACAAGTTTCATTTTATTTGCATAAGCAGAATAATACTACTAAACTTTGGATTTGTATGTGGACCTAAATAGCAAGCTTTCCATGGGAAAAGTGTATTATGTATGGGTAGCCTGGTATTTTCCTTCCAATATGGTAACAAATTTCCCATTTGCAGAAAAATTCTGCAGCATGCAGGGAGAAGTATTTAATTTACTTGCTTGAAATCTGCTGCCTGGCAATTTTATTTGATGCTCTTTGAAAAGAATAAGAATATTTTGGGAAATATTGAATAAACATTCTTCATTCTGCATCACCATATTACTTGTAATTTTATATATGTCCGTCATATCCCCGTTATGTCATCTCTTTCCAAAAAAAAAAGTCATTGTAGTTTGCAAAATCAGAGATGAGAAGAATCACAGAATCAATCAAGATTGGAAGGGACCACTTTGGGTCATCTGACCCAACCTCCTTGTTCATGCAGGGTCATCTTGAAGCACATGGCACAAGATTGTGTCCAGACAATTCTTGAAAACTTCCAGTGAGGGAGACTTCACACCCTCTCCAGGCCGCCTATTCTAGTCCATGGTTCCCCACATAACAAGTTCTTTCTCATATTCATGTGGAAATTCCTGTGCATCAGTTTCTGCCCATTGCCTTTTGTCCCATCATTTTGCACCACTGAGCACAGCCTGGCTCCATCCTTTTGACACCCTCCCTTCAGATCTTCTATAAAATGAGGCCTCACTAGAGCTGAGTAGAGGGGCAGGATCATCTCCCTCGACCTACTGGCAATGCTCTTCCTAATGCACCCCAGGATACCATCGGCCTTCTTGGCCACACATGCACACTGCTGGACATGTACATGGACAGCTTGTACACCAGAACCCCCAAGTCCTTCTCCATGAAGCTGTTTTCCAGCAGGTAACCCCCAGCCCATACTGGTGTCTGGGGTTCAGGACTCTGCATTCACCTTTGTTGAATTTCAGATTTTTCTTCTCTGCCCATCTCTCCAGCCTGCCGAGGTCATTCTGAAGGGCTGCTCAGCACTCTGGGATATTGGCCGCTCCTCCCAGCTTTGTGTTGTTGGGAACTTGCTGGGGAGGCCTCTGCCCCTTCACCCAAGTTATCGGTGAAAAGCCAAACAATACTGGGACCAGTACTGAACCTTGGGGGACACCACCAGTGACAGGCCTCTAATTGGACCCTGTGACACTGATTACAGGGGTCTGCTGTTCATCCAGTTCTAAACCACCTCTCTATCTACTCACACAGTCCACACTTCCTGAGTTTGCCTGTGAGGATGTTGTGAGAGTGTCAAAAGCCTTGCTGAAGTCAAGGTAGACAATGTCTACTGCTCTCCCCTCATTCCTCCAGGCAGTTGTTTCATCATAGGAGGCAGTCAGGCCGGTCAAGCCTGATTTACCTTTAGTGAATCCATGCTGACTACTCCTGATCACCTTCTTGTCATCCCTGTGGATAGTGATGGGCTCCAGAATGAGGTGCTCCATCACCAGCATGAGGTGCTCCATGACCTTTCCAGGACTGAGGTGAGGCTGACTGACCTCTAGTTCCCTGTGCCTTCCTCCTTGTCCTTTTGAAGACTGGGGTGACATTTGCTTCCTCCCAGTCCTCAGGCACCTCTCCTGATCTCTACAACTTTTCAAAGATGAACGTGAGTGGCCTCACTACAGTGTTAGCACAAATGCTGGAATTCCCCTTAATGCTAAAAGGCAATCATGCAGCAAAACAAAGACAAAATTATTACCAAATGTTACCCATAGCTATGGGAGTCTGAATATTGCTGAAGATTTTAAAAGAAGTGTAGATGTGCTTTAGTGGTGGATTGGCAGTGTTCACTTAATGGTTGGACTTGATGACCGCAAAAAGCTTTTCCAATTGAAACAATTTAATGATTATCTGACTCCATGTCTTCTCCAAGTAGCTTGGATCTTAATTTTAAAATCTTTTCCAAGGGAAATCAAGAAAAGTTTTACATACCACTTTTAGCAATAAGTAAAAAAATAAGTGCTATATAGTGCAGTTGACTAAACGCCGTTGTTATTTTTCAGCATTATTTTGCCATATGTTTAGAGTCACTGGGACTGCAGTGCTGTGAATACCAGCCACACAAGCTATCAATTAACTGCTCCTGAATGCCTCCATATTGTTGCCATACACCACTGTGGCTCCTCTAATCTTTGCAAGAGGTTTTCTTCAGTCTTTTTTGAACAGCATTTGGATGCTATTGGTAATTTGAAGTCTAATCATTACAGTGGCACCATGGGAAAAAATTCATGGCCTCAAATCCTATTGTAGAAGGCTTTGCACAGATCCAGGTATGGATACAAAATTGTTCCCAACTGTATATAATTTTAAAACTAAGATAAAATAATTCAAGTCCACAAAAAAGTGGGATTCCTCTCAATAGTTCCAGATAGTGCCACAGCAGATACTGATAGGTGAGCTAGAGATCCTCAATTTCCTTTGCAACTATTGAAGGGAAACAGGCACTCTCCATATCAACTCATTGGGTCTGACCTGGCATTGCTTTGTTTCTTTCTATCTTCCATAGAGCAAAATTCACAGATACCTGCATCTAGAGATACCTGCCTCTGGTCAGATATAAACCAAATATACAGGCATAGTCATCAGCAAGATGGTGATGGCTTCAACATGGTGCTAGCTGAGAAGGTTTTAGAGAAAAAAAAAAAATCCCTTCTTTAAAGTGGCTTAGTGGGTGCTTTGAGGAGCCATTCATTATCATGAACTCTGATAAAGGTTAGTGGTCTCATTAAGACATAAAATTATGGGATCTTAATGAGAGCCTTAGATGATGGGGTAGGTAAGAAATGTATCTTAGAGAAGTTAGAAAAGACTTCGCAAGAATGAGTTATGACATGGAGTGGGGAACTATATATATCTCAGCAGAAAATTGCATCCATTTAAGAGCAGCATAGCAATACTGCGCCAATGAAAAGCAGTTGTGGAGTTTGAGGAACAAGTCTACAAGGCAGAGAGGCTAAGAGGTGTGTTTTAGCTGTGTTTGTCTTGGCCTGATTGAATTTTTAAAAGACATTAAAAGGTTTTCGTTTGGACATAGGGAAATAGACATGGAGTAAAGACATACCTTTTTGTCACAGACACATTGGTTTTTCACAGATGACACACAACATAAAATGAGAAGAATCAAATCAAAACTATTATAAAAAATAAGGCCTTAGTGAGAACCACTCTGCTCTCCCTCAGTATGGAGGAGAACAAGAAAATCTTCCAGAATTTAGGTAGACTGAAAGAAAATGAAAAGAAAAAAAAAAAGAAAAAAAAAGAGAAGCCATACTTAAACTAAAAAAAAGGATACATTTTTTCAGAAGTATGGGCTCATTTTTGTTCAAGTCCAAGACACCAGACTGTCGTGAGGGAGAAGTGAAAAACACTGCAGCTGGAGCTTGTAGGGGAACAGATTTAAAATGGGCAAGAGCTGGTGAGGCAGGTTGGTGTGAGATGGACAAGATTTAACTTGCTTGTATTGTTATGGAAAAAAGGCCTGAGAAGCTAAGAAGAAGGATATGGGATAAGGTGGGAATGCAGGAACAGCTGAGGGGTAAGAAGAAAAGGCAAAGAGGAGCTGCCTGCATTATGAAAGAAAAAGGAAGGTAAGGTCAGGGTATGTTGTGTTTAGTATTTATATATTAAATATATAATTTTTCCTGGGGAGAAATGGAGAACTGTAGTGTAGGCAGAAAGAGATAAAAGCAGGAATGAAGAGGGGGTAGAAAAGTGAGTGACAAGTGGTGAAAAGACAGCTGCTATTACAGGTGTAGGCACAGTGGAAAAAGCAATTTATCTCTGAAAGTGACAAAGACAAGAGATTGTCTGAGATGAGATCTAGAACAAAGTAAGCAACAGTGCTTTACAAGCCATTTTTAAAGGTCATCTTGTAATTTTTTGCATTGATGCCTTGAGACAGATGAGATGCATTTATAATATAATAACTCAAAAGGACACTAAAAGTGTACCCCTAATTTACAGTTCATTGGAGCACTAAAGGAAACATCAGCAAAGCTGTGTTATTATTTTTCTAAAGTGGCAAAAATATGGTCACAAAACTTCCATTAACTGAGTTTTAGGCTAGCCTGGTACTTTGATCTTTCTGATTATAGTTTTTTAGAGAGTCAGACCTAACATCTAAACAGATGCACCACTGTGATTGAAGAAAGTGTATACAGTACTTTTAAAAACACATACTTTAATAGCATAAAATATTTTTTTAACATTTTTTGCTTGAAAAGTTCTTCCAAAAAAATCTTCAGATCTTGGTATTCCGTAAATACAGAAATTTCTGTCATTTCACTTCAGTAAGTGTTAAGGAGAGAGCTATCCAGGTCTGTTTCATGCATATCTGTAGGTATTTCACTCAATGCAATACTGGTTTAGAGTGGTTAAAGCATACTGTGAATTTTTGGATGCAGATGACTTTTGTCACTAAGAAAACCAAAGTCAAAACCAAAACTATTTTAAGAGTGCTGGTTTCAGCATAACCATCTTGGGTCCCAGCTGGCAAAAGGCTCTTTGAAAGCAGGTTGAGATACTCATTCTATGAGAAAAGCAGATTTGAGTCCCTCTTCTGTCAGATTTAGAGGGGTAATTCTGGGTGACTAATGGATGCTTTTGGCTGAGTACCCTCCAGCAGTTCCTGAAAGGCTTGGCTGTTTTTATTCAAGCTAGGAACATTTCTTTTCTGAATTTTCAAAATGTTCAAAACAGCTTGATAGTAACTAGCAACAAACTGTTAGATCACATATAGAAGACTTATTTATTTTTTCATTTACAGGTGAGATTCTAGGGATTTGGGTTTTACCTTCTAAAGATGAAAATCCTGTTGCCTCTTCATACAAAGCTCAAGAGTCACGTAGATTCCCTAAATAGAAAGAAGTTAGAAGTGCACATGTAATTACTTCAGATCCATCTGTAAAAACATGAAAAAGAGAAGTACAAATCTCACAATCTAAACAAAATCTTCTTTTTTTAAAAAAAAGTATGATCACATCTTCAATCGTGGTCAGCAGCTTTAGGCAGCTGGGGCCCACAGCTAAGAAAAAATATATTTCTATAGTTGCACAAATTAGACCAAGAATGATTGCAATTGCCTACATTCACTGCCAAGATGTTTCAAAAGGGCTATATTAGAAGATTTTTTAAAGGTTTTGGAAGACAAATAGTTGCAGTTTAAGAAAACAATAATTATAAAGTTTTGGGCATTGTACAGGAAAATAATTTTTTTTAAATTATATTTTTTTTAAGTAAAACATGATTTGGCACACAGAAGCTATCAATTATCTGTTGTGGAAAAAAATTTAAGAATAATCTCTAAGCAACATCTGCATTGTACATATCTGTAAGTTACTTAAATGGCTAAGAATCTAAAGGTTGACATGATTTATGCTAGTTACTGGCGAGTCTTTAGAAATATTTCTTTCTCACTTAGCATGATTTATTCAAAGGTCTGAGGGTGCTACAAGGAGAATTAAGGGCATAATTATTTCTATTTTACAGCTGAGGAAGAAGAAAGCAGAAACACTGTGACATATCCACCTTCCTGGAAAGGTCTGGGAGAAGGCAGGGAGGAAAAAATCCTGCTCTTGCCTTGTGCAGCTAAGTTCATCTCTAGAACAGTTGGATTTTACTGGAGTTGAATAACTGCTGAGTAGTCCATTCACAACTATGCACAAAAAAATGCTAGTTCCTGATTTGATTCAGCTGCATTCCTGCCCTTTTTTGTTAGTCTTGTTTCAATCTATTTTCTCTGCATATGAATGTTGGTGAAGGCAACTGATATAGAGGGGTACACATATTCATGGAGGAATAGGAGTTGAAAAAGTCTACTCATCTTCTGTTTATTATTCATGATTCACTATTCATCACTCACTTTTTTCTCTATTCATAATGTTTCAGGCATCCAATCAGGAGTGGAGACTGGGATGAATAATGGAAACACACAGTTCACAGATAATACTCAGGCTGTAATTTGTACAGGCAAATGATCTGACGAACATTTATAAATAACTGTAACAGTACTTTGGTGGCACAAAAGAAAATCTGCCCTCAAGTAAGAAGCAGAGAGATGAATTTGATTATGTTGAGAAGCACTAAGTAAGTAACCAGAATAGATAGCAAACTCCTGTAATATAACCTGACTTTTTCCAGGAAGATAGAAGGTCATTAAGCTATGAGATACACTCTGTCTTATGATGACGCAGGATTATCATTTTAATAGTCATCACTGGGGAAAGATGGACCAGTGCCCACAACTGGATTGAGAGTAATCAGGTCACAGATTTAACACACCCAGTGAAAACTTCTGGTGTGCTAAGGGATTCCTGCCAGATTGCCATTCTAGGGGTAGGAGCAGGGAATTGCTTTCTGTGGTGTGTACTCCGCTCCCAGCTGTTCAAGAAAGGGCCACTCCTCAGCTTCCGAGCTGCTGTATTTTCTCTGAGATGTTGAACACTGCCCCAGTTAATCAAAGGCTCATAACTTCTGGAGAATAGTGGTTACATAAATCTTTTCCTCACATTCCAGGTTACAGGGCATGGTAGAAAGATTGAGGTATCCCTCCCCAAAAGACAGAAAAGCACAATGCCTGAGCTGGTTAAGGCAGGAGCTTGACTCCTTCAATCAAGAGCAAACCACAGCGAGGATGAGGAGTCACTTCACTGCCAAAAGTCTCTTCTGTAGCGCTGTGGGTGGGTGAGGTCCAGCTCTCCATCCCAGACTGACACTTTCGTATCATATCCTACTGTTACCATCCACAACTTTAACTGTTGTACAGCCACTAGCTCTTTCTTGCTCCTGCAGTGGAGTTCAGGTCAGATGCAAACACTTTAAGCAAACCTGCCAGCTTTCTGACCCACTTTAGGATGTAGGCATCCTGAAATGACTTACATAGGCATCGTGGGGCAGTGCAATTTACAGTCCAAGATATTGGTTTCAACCACAGCTAATTTGATAGTAATTATGCTGGGCTATGTTAAACAACAAAAATCTACTTTCCTAAACCAGCTGTTATACCTTTACCCTATCCTTTCCTACCAGAGAGCAAATTAGAGCAACAGAGAGATGAAAAGATGCTGGTCAGTGGAAAAACCCTCTACTCATCACAAGCAAGCCATGCCATGAAATTGTCTTCATGAACTGATCAACTCAAACACACTCAAAGCTAAACTGTGAGCAGCATTCAAGCTCTTAAAGAAAAACCTCAAGTGTCCCTCAGTTTTTCAACACCTTTGCCAGTCTTATATCCCTGGTAATCTCCCACTTCTATGTCTCGTTATACAGAAGCAGAAGAGCAGACAGCCTACTTATGGCTTTACTTATTTTTAGGTATTTTACTCCCTTTCCTTTGCATGAGAGAGAAATGATCCCAAAGTGGCAAGAAGCAAGGAGTGAGGAAGAGTAGAAAAAAAACAGGATAGGGAAAAAGGAGAATCAAACCTCAGCACGAGATCAGCCAGCTGAGCTAGAGAGAAGGAGGCATCCTCCAAGTGTGTCCCACACAGCTGTGCCACAGCTGGTCATGCTGTGACAGGGGCAGCACGCAGGGTTGCAGCAAGGTGAGAGCAGTGACAAACTCATGTGCTTTCAGCCCTTGAATCAGTGTTGAGACTTGCCCACAGGAGCAGCAAGGAGGAAAAAAGGCAAGCAGAGGAAGGGAAGCAGATGGAGATAGGGGTAGGAGAGAAGAAGATGAAGTTTGGTTTGTGGCTGGTGGAAATGAGGAGGAATCAGGAGAAAACATGAGGGGAAAGAGAAGTAAACCCAAGTCCAGTGAGAAAAAAGTGGAGGTATTTGGAAGCTTTTAGGATGTGGGAGGAATCAGGGGGTAACACTATCAAATGGGACAGAATATACTGATTTACCACTTTATGCAAGAAACTCATGCAGCTTCAGGTATTGGTTTCAGCAGATCTGTGGGAAGTGTTCCAAGTCTGTCATGGTTTAATCTCAGCCTTAAGCACCAGGCAGGTAAGCACCATAGATCCACTGGTTCACTGTCCCTCTTGAGGAGAGAATCAGAAGGGTAAAAGTCTAAAAGCAAGTGATGCCGAAGAAAACTAATTTTTCACCACAAAATAACAGATGCCCTGTCAATCCCTGAGCAGTGGCAGCCCTGGCCAACCTTCCTTCCCCACCCCTTTTCAACACTGAGCAAAATACCATATTGGAATGGTGTGGAATGGTCACTTGGGGTCAGCTGTCCCAGCTGTGTCCCATGCCAACTCCTTGTGCACCCTCAGCTTCCTCACTGGTAGGGCAGCACGAGAAGCAGAAAGGTCCTTTGACTATGCAAGCCTTGACTATGCAATAGCCAGAACATCCCTTTGATATCCACAGTTTCCATCAGGAATGCAACAGAGTAACTCAGGTTGTTGGTTTATATATATGTGTCTTTAGGAGCACGGTGAATTTAATTTTGGTCTATATTCACAGCTCCTTGTGCTTGGGAGATCTCCATTATTTCTACCCAAGGAAACCAATAATGACTTAAGCACATCAGGAAACTTCCCAGTCAGAAAGTTGGGGGTGAGGAGGGAGCAGTGTCAGAAGCAGATGCAGGAATGAGGTTATTGCACTGCAGCCAGAGCTATTTTTTCACTCTATCTGGTGAAGCTAATTCAAGAATCATGCTCAAAATCACAACCTGGCTTTTCTTTTTTTTTGTTTTGGTTGTTTGGAGTTGGTCAGCAAATTAGCTGGCAACCTTCTCTGAGAGGTTAATTAGAGGAGATGCCTCAGGAACACTACCCAGGCACATGCACACACTGCCTGTTGGGAAGCTGGCAGATGTACAAGAAGCTCAGAAACCTCTATTTTTTGTAACTGGGGAATCTTTTTCTCCACAGGACCCAAGTTCGGGCAGAGGTCAGATCCTTGTTTCCTCCCAGTAAGGATCAGAGTCTATTGGAAGTAATACTTACAGTGGGAATCAGAGCTTCAGCTTCTGGCAATAGAAACTGAAGAGACTTTGCAGCTCTCCTCAGTGCAATGGTATTGATTTTTAGAGTAAGAAATTGCTGCTCCTATGGTTTAAACTTTATTCTGTTCTCTGATACTTGAAATTGGTTTGTCTTTTAAAAGCTATGCTAACACTTGATGTGTAATAAAAGATGATTTTTTTTGTCTTTAGTCAGGAATCTCAGCCAGGAATGTGAATTTGAAGCACAAAAGCGATAGAATTACTTCTCAGTCATTGCATTTATTTAGACTGCATCCAGTATGGAAATGGCTTCAAATTCAACTTAGTCATTTGCTGTAAATGGACCAGAAAAGAGCTTCTGCCTGAAAGTTTGGGTGGGCTTTGGAGCAGGCTCACTTGGGGAACTCCAAACAATAGCGTGAAATATGATTTACCTGCTCAGTCACAAACTGGTAACAGTGAGTAGAGGCCTAAATACACTCAGTTCCTTCTGCTCTCCTTTCCTCTCTCCTTCCATAGTCAGATAATGGCATTAGTATAACAAAAATGGCACAGTCAGATAATGGCATTAGTATAACCTGTCTTGGGAATAGGAGCATTGTTCTGACACTCATTCCCCTGCCTTATCAGACCTTGCTGACTCCCTAAAGCAAAGCTCATGGTGGTCCTGGTACTAACTTCCCTATGGTGTTTCTACCAACACAGGGGAGAGGAGGAGAGGAGCAGGCTTCAAGGAACAGGAGGTGTAATGAACTTGCAGTAACTGCAGTCAGTTCAGGAAACCACTGACACCCAGGGCTAGCTCCTGGGAAGTCTGGCTCCTACTTTCTTCTGCCCACTGACAACTCCTCAGGCATGAGGAGGGAAACTTGGACCTCCATGCTGAACAGCCAAATCAATCTGCATAACTAAGAAACAAATCATGAGAGAAACTCCTGAGGTAATGAAGGAACCTTCTACACATTTAATTCTGAGAAGATCAAGATTGCATTGATTTTTTTACTTGCATTCTCTAGTGACTCAAGTTAATTAAAGGAGATCTCCTGCAAATTCCCCATGAGATACATCATGGGCTCATGGTACTACATACTATTCCTACAGGAAATAATAAATTTGTTGATGCAGTATTTCCCCACAATATACATCTTTACTGCAGTCTGTCAGGTTAGCCCCTGATACTCACGGCATTGAAGTCCATTATGATGCTTCTGATTTTTTGGGCTCTATGTAACTCTTTTATTATTTTTGTTTCTTATTAAAAAGAGAATCTAGGTAAAAACTTGACTGTATTTAAGGAAGTGCCTTTGCATTTACTTCATCACTTTTCCTTTCATCTCCTTGCAGGAACAACTTAAGGTAACACACAATCACACCTGTGCTCAGTTTTGCTTCCACAGCTCCATCAGATTCCCTTGAAGAAACTGGCTGCAGACTGCTCTAAGTACCCCCACAAGAGGTGGCTGAGAAGTCTCCTCTTTCCTGTAGAGTCGCAAAGTCTCTACTGAGTTTTTGTGGGAGGTAAGGTGACAGCCTCTCAAAGAATTTGGCTCAATGAAATTCTTCATCAAAGCATCCAACTTTCATTCACTGAGATTGATGAATGAATGGTGCATGGAGGACTTACTGTTTCTTTTAGGTACTGTTTCATGCATTTCTTGCAGCAAGCAAAAGCCACCAGCTGGAGTGATGATACCATATAACTGAATATTGAGTGAAAATCTATGACACCAGGACCCACAAACTAATAATTTGTAAAATCACACCCCATGAAAACTCTCAGATGAATGCAAAGGTGAAATAAGAGATGATTAATTTATTTACCCAGGAGCATACTGGTTATCATGCTCATCTGAGAAGAGACTTTGTGATCTCTGGAGCAGATCCAAACTGAGAGCAAGTGGAAGCATTAAGGACAGATTGGGGAGGCAGATAATGTGGGTTCAGGCTCCTTCCATCAGAGAGATCATTTCAAAATGGTTTTCCATGGCACCAGGTGAAAGCACAAATCCCAGGGTGTGGAGTGGGATGAATTCTCTGGCTGCTCTGTGAGCAGACATAGTGCTTACCCTGCTCATGGGCTCTTCTTTCTCTCCTGCAGCTATTTACCTGGAAGAACTGTGCAGAGTAATTTTATTCCACCTCAGCCAGTGCTAGGCTCATCAGTTTAAGATATTTGGTAAAAAAAACACATATTTTGAAAAATTCTATTTGTAAATTTGAAGTATCTTCTAAGGAAGCTTCTAAAATCATATTGTAATTTTTCTATCCTTCTTGATTCCTAATTAATGTTACCTTGTGATTGTTCCCTTTTTCAGCTGGTGCACTCTAGCAATGTGTTTCATGATAGCCACACTGGGCGGGCTAGTGAATCACTAAAAACATGAAGTCAGCATAAACATACTCCTCTCTTTTACCCTTTCTTTCTGACTTCACCCTAGCTTCCTAGATTAGTGTTTCTGGGTGCATGGTGTTGTCTTGGGCCACCAAAACGAATTATAAATGATAAATAAAGTCAGGAAGATATTTGTTTTCTCTGTCGCTCACAAGAGTTATGAAAAAAAAAGTCCTTTGTCTTTGCATAGAAAGATCCTGCTAAATCGCATGTAATATCTGAATTTTGTAAAGAAACCTGAAACCAGGCAAATGTTACTAATCTCTGCCAATATTTTATCACAGTTTATGCTATAAAATTGCTGCACACCATTTTTTCCCTCCCATACTCCCTTTATATAGCTCTATTTTGCAAAGTACAAAGCCTCTAGTGTACTGAATCACAGCCACCTTCACTTGGGTGTGCTACTCTATAAAGGCAGTTTTGCTACTAGTGGACAACAAAAGCCTGTGCATTTAGAGCTGCTCTGAGACTGGTGGGATTACTCTATATTCATTCAAAAAACAGTCTTTTGTGTCATAATTTTAGCAGTCCCAAATGGTATTGCAAGTTATAACAATGTGGGTGCTATCTAGTTCTTTGACCTGGGCTGTTATAATTTTTTCTTGCTGTGATAAAATATTCCACTGGTGAGAGTAAGGACTGATCCCTGCTGGGTTGCTGGATGAACATTAACACATAACCAATATTGAGGGAAAAGAAACCATGAAAAGTGTAAATAAAGGATGGTGGAAAAGCCCAGTTCACTCATTTTTTCTGCTCTATATCTGTGGCTATAGTTATTTCCCCTGGGACCAAGACAGTGAAGGAATGCAAGGTTCATCATTTCTCTGCTATCCAGGGAGACCAAATGGGAATGAGAAGAGCAGATGACCATCCTTGTAAGTCAGAAATAAGACCTGTGGTATTCAAGGGGGAGTAGGAAAGAAAAGGAACAGGAAGAAAAACAACAAATGGATTCTTTGAAAAGGTCTTTTAGACAATAGATACAAACTATTTCAAATGCTGAGTTTTACTTAAAAGTAGTTCCCCTTAGTTTACATGGTAACCAGTAAATGTACAAGAAAAGGAGATACATAAGCTCTCTATTTTGCCTTACATTTTTCCTCTGAGATCTGAAATGAGATTTATAAATTTCTTTTACTTTCTGGCTTCACAAATTCCATGTTTGGCACATAGAGATGAAGGAGTTCTGCACTTTTGCAAAAAACATGTTGAGAAATATCAGTCACCTGGACCTGTTCAAAGACATTCAGGGCCATGCAGGGAACATGGGTTTTGCAAGGCTGAGACATAGACTTCAACTTCCCAAATAGGTCTCAGGAAAGTGGGAGTTGACTCTCCTTATTCTGAGGAAGTAAGGAAATGTAGTCTTTCCTTTTAAGCCCATAAGGTGTACCTCATCACATTGGTTCTCCTCTAACCAATCTCTACCAGAAAGCTGCATATTAAACAGTGAGTTTGAACTTGGATTCTCTGAAGCAAAGAAAGAATGTGAACCTGAAGAAGGAAAATGACATTTCACCTTCTACACTCACTGTGAGGGAACCACTTACTGGGCTTTGACATGACCATTAATCTGTCCTCATTCACCTACCTCCAAAGAAAACAGAAGCTATGACTTTGTCTTGTGAAAAATCCAGTAAGCCTTGTGCACACAGGTGCATTTGTGAGGGTGCATGTGAACATGGGTGACACTGAGAAATACTACTGGATCCAGTCCTTCCGAGAGATTTATCATAAGGAATTTGTTACTAACAGATACTTTTAGCCTCAAGCAGAGTGGTGGTATCACATATGGTAGAAACATGATTCACAGTACAGAACACTTCAAAATGATTAGATTCTGGTTATATCATAAAACTGTGATGCCAGTGCCCACTCTGTGCTGTGCTGTATGGGCTGCCTGCCCCAGCCTGCTCCTGTTGGGCCCAGAGTGCACCCTGGTCCCCATGATCCCCAGGGAGCTGCCCTGTCCCTTACACCAACCAGGGTCAAAACATGTTTCAGCTGTTCCTGCACCCACTTTCTCCTCCAGCACTTGTACTGAGACACAGGGAGACATTCTGTAGAGTGGAGTCTGTGAGGGTCACCACAGAAGAGTCTTATTTTGGGACTTATTTTGGGAGTTCACATGCACTCCAGGAAATGGAGCCTCGTCATGTCAGGTCAGATCATCTGTATAACAAGAGGTTAGCAAGGAGAGGTAGATCTTTCCTTCCAGCCAAAATGGATCCTGCTAAACCCTTCAGTGTAAAAATCAGATTTCTCAATGTCTTTGGTATTACAAAAGATTCAGCTGTTTGTGTCTGCTTCCATGCAGACAGGAGCCAGGTCCTGAGCTGTGCTGCTTCCTGAGCCACTGTGGTTAAGCACAGAGCAGATCTTCAGCTTTGCTGGGGTTTATACAGCCCCAGTGTCATGTGCAATGAGTTGTCAGGATCTCAGCACCAGAGTTTGCTGTATGAATTGCACCAGTGTCCTAATCTAGATCAGAAATCTGGTTTGATTTTGGTCTTAAGGGAAGTCACATGTCTTAGTCTCTTGCTTGACTTTTCATTTCTAGTAACTCATTTGGTGCAGACTTTCTATTTGGGATCCAAGTACTTTGAATACAACAATAAAATAAATTTTCTCCCCACTCCTTCATATTAAAGTCAGGTAAGGAGTCTATTCTTACCACAGGTAGTTCTTGTCTTCTATCACTTCTCTTATCTAAGCTGTGCAATGTATATTTTTACTTTGCATGTATGTCTCACCACACACAAGCTAAATTCTGGTCAAGGCATATCTTTAATTTCTTCTGCCTTCATCCTTTCCTCTCCAGAGTTGTGGGTTTGGTTTTTTTTTTTTGTTTTTTTTTTTTTTGTTTGTTTGTTTGTTTGTTTGTTGGGGGTTTTTTGTGTGGGGGTTTTTGGGGTTTTTTTGTTCATTGGTTGGTTTTTTTGTTATGTGGGTTTTTGGTTTGGTTTCTGTTTTGAGCGAGGGGCACTTAAAGTATCAAAGAGCCCCTCAAATAACTCAACCTGTATCCCTCAGAATCAAAAAGAGATTTGATGTTCAAAGAGATTAACTGATGTGCTCAGGGCCCATAAGAAAAGTCTGTGGTAGAAACAGTTGTCAGATTCCCTGCAAATCTGAGCAAGCAGGGGCTTAAAAACAAAACCATCCTCTCTCACAGGGTATGAGATTTATCTTCCCTAAGAGCTCTTTATTCATTCACTCTCCCTTGTTCAGAATCCCAGATAATAATGTCTGGCAGAAGTTCAGTATGTGCTATCCTACTGTCACTTGTAATTTTCTGGTTACAGCATAATCTTCCCGAGTTCCACAGCTGCCCATTCTGCAGTTTCTTAAATCTTCCCCTGAAACCAGCTGATGTTAGGAACAGACTATTTGACTATCTTTTCTGGTAGAGAATGAAAATTCTACCTCTGCTTTTAACAGCATAGCCACTTCCTGATGCTCTCTCCAAAGAGATTTGGATTTATGCTGAATCCAAAATTCCTAACATTTGGCAACTGGACTGATCTAGTAGGCTGGATTTTGCAAAAGTAGTCTGAGTCTGATACTAGTTAACCTGTATTTTTGATAAATAATTAAATGGTGACATGAGGAGTTCATATACAAAAGTATGCAAACTCCAAATGGCTTTTATAAAGGAAAAAAATTAGAATAAACAGGATGCAGCTTAACAGGGTAAGTGAAATACATGTAGGGATAATGAGATATGTGCTCACAAAAAATGTGAGCTGGACTGCAGGTCTAGAGAAAAAGAATGTAAATCCTAACCACAGCAAATGTAAACACACAAAAAGGTATTTTTGTGTGTAAAGTAATTGTAAAGTAAATTTTCATCATTCTTCCTAGTTTTAATGACTCACCTTCTGAAGGCCCCCTTTAGGTAGTCCATAGCTTTCCTAAGATGCAGCATGAAGACTCATGACACCATGTGTCGTGTTCTTCATGCTGCATCTTAGGAAAGGTATGGACTACCTAAAGGGAGCCTTCAGGAAACCAACCTGAATGCTCAGTAACTGGGAGAACACAACCTGTGTGAGCATACCTGGGATGTGTTTAAGAGGAGTCAACATTCCCAAGGTCCACCAAACCAGTCCTTCCTCTAACTCTGCCTATTTAACTCTCCGTAATTAACAGCTCAGGACACACAGGCTTAAACATTGACTCCAAGATATTCCTCCCTGAATTTAATGCCTTTATCCAGGTTAAGGGGAAACCTGGGGTATCTTCTCTGGAAAGCATTTCAGAATCCTTGGAACATTAAATTAACAGGCAGAAAGACTTCAATTTTCTTTACAAAATTATGTTCATCACAATCCCCTTTCCTAGCAAATTTCAAGCCCCTTGTAGGAGTGAAACTTCTCTTCTGGCATTTGTCCACCTCTAGTCATCAAAATGGCCTTCAACTAATTTAATTAACAAATAATGACACAGAATAGCTTTCACTTATTTGCCCTCAGTAAATTTTCTTTTTATTTCTGGAAATTTTATGGTATTAATTTTTGATTTCCAAATGTAATAAATCCAGGGATATGAGCATTAGCATAAGTTTATGAGGCCTAACATTTTATTACTCACACAAAGCTTTTCTGGATGAGACTTGTAAAACAAATCCTGTTTTCCCCTAAGTTAAAGGGCTGGTAGCACACCGAGTGAGGCTGGAGATACCTGAGATATTGCTTCAATTTCTACAGCCTTGGAAACACTTCCTCCCCCATCCCCTATGGAAAAGTGTGATTTAAAAGAGACTTTGGCTGAGCTCAAAACAATCTCTGAAAACCTATAAATCTTTATTAAATTCTGTGTTAAAGCTCAGCTGAGGAGGAGTGGAGCCACACTTTGTTCTGGGGATGCTTTTGCTAGGAAATACTCAGGGGCCTGTAATAAGCATGGAGCTCATCTGCAGCTAATGATTTG
Source organism: Ammospiza caudacuta (assembly GCF_027887145.1). Classification (NCBI taxonomy): domain Eukaryota; kingdom Metazoa; phylum Chordata; class Aves; order Passeriformes; family Passerellidae; genus Ammospiza; species Ammospiza caudacuta. The sequence goes on from NC_080593.1 coordinate 134,951,065, forward strand.
GAGGAAGGACTCTCCCACACTGTGGGGTGGTATTAAGGGCACTGTGCTACAGCAGTAGCATTATACTTCATCTGTGACTTAGCCAAGGCTTGACATTTGATATGTGTGTAAAACACCACTTGCATATGGTGCTGTAGCTGAGGGCTCCTGGGCTGCGTGGAGCCCACGGGATGCATCCATCTGGCCTGCAGCCCCGGCGCTGAGGAATCACATCCATGTGGCAGCAGCAGCCACGGCTGAAGGAAAGCTACAAGGCGCTCTTGGAGGGTCAGACACTGAGGACCTTGGGAAACTGCTGCCACCTTTATCTGCCCCATGGCTAGCGTCCAGCCTGAAATCCCCCACCAGCTGTTAGACAGCAGGGTCCAGCCTGAGCTAGGTGGTGGAGGAGATGGAGAAGGTGGCTGGGGAAGGGCACTGTGGACCTCTCCCTCCCTCTAGTGGCTTCCTTACGGATAGGAACTGCTCTACATCTGCTACCTCTGTGCTAAGGCACTTGACCAGCAGGTTCAAGTATTTTCAGGTTCAGTTTTGCATTTTTGAAATATAGATCTAGGCTTAAATGCTCTCAGAGAAGTCCTCACAGTGTGGAGCTGTGCAACTGCGGCCCTCGAGGGACATGGGATGTCCTGGGCAGCCTTAGTGTGAATCCAATACTAATACAGTGTGTCTTCTTAATCCTCCCTATTGACAAAAGAGCACTAGAGACTGCCAATGGTTAGAGCTTCTTGGGCTTTTGGTTGTTGTGCCTGGTTTCATAAGATCAACAGATCCGTGCCATAAATCCTTGCTGACATATAACAGGTTGTTAAAAATACTACCAAAATCCATAAATCACACCATTTCTGTGATATATTTATTATAGAGACTAGAGTAGTTATGCTCTCAAGAGTTTCAGTCTTCACAAAAGAATGATGCAATGAAGGAAAAATAATAGTGGGTAGAAACCCAGAGGGAGAGAGACAGAGGGCTTCTAATGTGAGATGTTACAGGTTTGATTGACTTCACAGCTTGGTTTGTACCCTGTATCTGTCAAAGTATTTGCACTTGGCAAGTGAATTGTTCTTTCCTAGGGTTTTTTGTTTGTTTGTTTGTTTGTTTTTGTTTTCAGTCAATGAATTCCTGATTTGGAAATATTAGAGAGAGAAGAAATAATGTGAAGAGTTTAGAAAAAAAGGAGATGGGAAAGATGGGGAAGGAGGGAAATAAGCTGAAATAGCAGTTTCAAAAATTATCAAACACTGCATCTCCATTCCTTTTCACCTGAGTGAACGTGGTGAGTGTGGGCACATACAGGAGACAGCCAGAGGCAGTACTCAGAGTTGTCATATGAACAACGGGGTGGTATCACAGCAGAGAAGGCACCTGCAGGATCTCCTCTTCCCACTAACAGGTGAATGTTGTATTTTTGAGGATGAAACTCTCCTGCATCAGAAGTCAACAAGACCTTGCTGAGTATTCTAGTGTACCATATATGTACCCTGCTGTTTAAACTCATATTGTGCTGCACTGATAAATAAGTGTTCCCTCTCCCAAATCACGTGGCTGTGGGAAAAGAGGCCTGCCCAAAGAGGCTTTGCTGATCTCATGCCCCCAGCCAGCTGCACCTGTGATGCTTTCTGAAAGCAAAACTGGAACCTGCCACCTCCTAGTCTACCAACTTCTTTTCAACAGGAACCATTTATTCATTACAAAGCAACATATATAAAAATATGGTGTGTGCTTTACAATGGTGACTGCAATGCTTCACCTGAATTGTTAGCACGCTGTGGGGGAAATGTGACAGATTCCATGAGTCAGGCCCTCTAGACAAACACTAAAAGTACCACTTTAAAAGTTATGTTCAATTCTAAATCTCTTTGAACACAAAAGGAACCAATGAAGAAATGCAGCACTACAAAGAAAACAAAGTGCTGCAGTGTTTCAAGTACAGGAAAGTAAAAGCAGACAAACAGCTTGATTAAATCTGATAGACACCATTACTTTTGTTCCAGCAGCAAAAAGTACATTTCAGATGGTGCTTTCTTCTCTCTTTTACCTCCAAGCAAAGGTCCAAAAGTAACCCCAAAGAGTGAGAAGCACAATGTGTTTTGTCTTCCTGCTTGGCTGGCGAGGCTGAATCACAGACGCACAGGACTGTCCTCCTTTGAGATGGAGAGTGATACTATTAGCCTTGCAGTACAGAAGGGAAATTGAGGCACACAGGAGGCCACATGACTGCTCCAACTTTGCCACAAAAGCCTGGGGTGAAGCTCAAAAACTGAATCGTCTTTGTTCTGGGCTCATACCTCAGCCACTTCGCTCTCCTTCCGGCTTGACTGAATTATACATGCTGCTGCCCGTGCATCACAGACATATTCAGGAAGCAAATATTTGTTTGTTCTACCCAAAGCATGAAACATGCTCATTGTTATCATATATTAACTAACAGTCAGATGTGAATGGAAACTCAAGTTCCAACATAGACAACTTCTTTGTTAAATTTTAGGAACACATTTCCCACTTCAAGTTAGATGAAAGGATCTTAACCCTGATTTTTCACTGTAAGCAGCAGCTGCTGTCAGATAGTTGGAGAATATAAGGAAAACATAGAGACTGATCCCTTCTTGATTTATTCTCCCATTATTCAGCATAAACACTTATTAATTTTAAAAATTCCTTGGTAAAATAAAAACATAGCACTTTCATGATATCAAAATGGATATCAGGTCAATATTTTTGCACTTGCATTTATTTTAATGTACTAATTGGCTGACAATAGACATCTGATTGTTTTCTCCATCTGTAAAATGTCACATAACATTAAAGAGCAATATTTGGTAATCATTGGAATATTTCACAGTTAGTACTTGCATGCTGCTTTTATTTTGCTCGTCATTTCCCTTTATAATGTAGAATTTAAAGATGTTTTGTACTTCAATATAAATTCAAGAATGCAGTGTTCATTCTAAAGTCAGAATGCTCACAGAAATGTCATGGATCAAACAAGCTGATGTTTCCTGTCATATTCAGGTACTTAAATTTTTTACTGTTCTGTTTCTGGAAGCATTAAAGCCTTGTACTTATCCATAGGTCAGGCAGCAGCAAATCTGAACTGTGCTCATACTTAAATGTCTCTTTTTAAAGTAGAAGCTGATTCAGACTAACTTGTTCTTGGCCTCTTATGAGCTCAGACTACCACTTGAGTCCAATTATATGCTATGTCTTTGTGCTACTGACCTACAATGTACAGGGAGCTGAACTGAGGGCATCTTGTCTGCCTCCCAAAAGGATTTTGGGATAACGATTTTGAATGTTTAGTGCGACATGAAGCCAATGATTTAATCTTTTGTATATTTGATTTAAGAGCAATATTAGGCAGGAATGGAAAGAGAACTCTGTTGTAAAGGCATTTTTAAGTATGAGGGTTTTAAGCCTTTATCAGTGATTAGGATGTGCATCACAAAGTAGATAGTGTGTGCATCTAGTGTTGTCCATGCAGTTCAACATCTCTTTCAACTGGGAGGTTAATTATTCAACTTATGTATATAGGATTTATTAATGGAGATTATTACGCTTCAATAACCAAGGATGCAATATAAACATTCATATAAGTTTGGAAGATTTCAAAGCAGGGTGCCTTTTAACACAGCAACCTTGGCAACAGACATGAAACTGTGCAAAAGGAAAAGAAAATATGGGCAAAGTGGAAAAGACATGCTCTGCTCAATGAATCAGGCTTTTTATGGAGTCTTCTCCATGGATAGTCATGAACTCCTTGGTCACATGCAGGAGAAGAAACTTCCATAGGTGGCATGAGCAGAGCCTTTCCTTTTACTTCCTTCTGTGGGGCTGTTGCAATTTGTGTAGTATTTCCCAGTGTAGGGAGATGAGAGCAGCAAGCAGCAACAGCCAAGGTCACACAATTTTTTGCCAGTTCCAGCAGAGAGCATAGCCTGAGGGCAGTCAGGGAATGCACCTTGGCCTGTTGCAGACCTCCCTTAGCAGACTTGATTGTAATCAATCTTCTTGCTGTTAAGTCTCCCTCCTGGTGGTCTAGTCCCAGCTTCCTAAAATCTGTTTTGGCAATTTTACAAATCCTGCAGGCATGCAAAGTCACACTGTTACCAATGTCAACCTGAAGTGACTCAACATTTTGATGGTTTTTAAAAATGAAATAAAGTATTTCCTTTTGTGTTGCTCAGCTTTCATATGTGATATCGATGTCTGGAAAGGGAATGAAACATAAATGGTGTAAATATAGATTTCATTAATAAGCTCATGAAAATGTTGAGCATCTGCTAGTTCAATAGCTTATTTAAGTTTATTTGAAACAGTTCATCTTAGAATACTCTCTGAGTAGAAAAAAAGGGGGAAAATTGCTCCTCTTTACTCTTCTTCAAGATTAGTTGGTAAGGTGAAGTGCACACGATATGAAACAATCAATGCTGCAGCACCGTCACAATTATTAATGGGAAATAAATATGGATTACAGATGTGCTGTCTCGTTGCAAAAGAAAGTGGGTGATTTATAAATTGCCAGTTATCACTTTGAAATACCAGTCCTCACAGAGCATCTGAACTGGATTTATTTTGAAGGAATGATCTGGAGCAGAAGGTTTTACAGCTTGCTATTGTTCTCCTTGAAAGCACCGAGACAAAACAGTGTATGCAATATATCACATGCCGTATACCAAACATTGTTTACATGTTTTCAAGTGAGCTGCTAAACTAGTACAAAAGAGACTAAATTCCCATTGGTTCTTGATAGAGATCCTTCAGGAATTATATTCCAGTTTCTCTTAGGGGAGTACATTCATAAAGCAATTTGTGGTTTAATCCCTACAGAGAATATATTTCTTCTAAAAACCTTGCCTACATCTTTGTGTTTGAAGACAAATGTAATTGATTTTACAAGACTGATCTTTTGATCAGATTAGTTTATTGGATTAGGCTTTTATCATCACCAGGATTTATTTGTTTTCCATGCTGTATTTATATAGAAATTTTATCAAGGGTTTTTTTGCACACTGTGATTGTCTCTCAAAAGATTTGAACTGCCAATCAGTTTTTTGGAAGGAAAATTTGCCGACATCAAATGAGAAGTTGGTTAAGGTTCACTGAGAGTCAAATTCCATCATGCCTCTCATGAGGGGACTGGAAGGGAGCAATCTGTTTGAACTTCCAAGGAAAAACCTGTGTGGGAAGCCTGACATCAATGGCAATACTGAGCACCCTGGAAATGTGATTTAGAGCTGGTGGCTTCACCCAGGATGCTCCTCTCCAATAGCTGCAAGATGACATTGTAGGCACAGTGGAGGCCAAAATCAAAGAAGAGGTCTGCACTGAGGCACTTTTAGCACCTCAGCTGACTGTAGTAAGAAATAACCTTAATTTCAACTTCATGTATACAGATCGTGTGCTTTCTTCTTTTCTTCTGCCCATATCTTGCCTAAACCTTTGTACTTACAGTCAGCCTTGGATGTTGAGAATTTATACTTTCATTTGGCTTTTACCTTAACCTGACTTGTAGTAAGAGTGGTTTGAAGGTAACTGGCTTTCATAAAAGCATTTTTCTTTGAAAGATTGGCAATGCAGAAGAGTAGGGAACTAACATGAGCTGTATCCCCATCCTGTTCTGTTGTGCCTTGGCAGACATGTACAGACTGTTTAAGAGTTGGTGTTTTAGGGGTTGCAAAGGGAAGCAACTTTTGGCGACCACCAACAACCAGGAGGACTCATCAGCATGCAGCAAGTTCATGGGAAGCTCCCAGAGGCCCTGTCCGGGCTTTGTAGCCATTCTGTAAGTCATTCCCACTGCTGCTCATGTGGCTATCTGTATGAAGAGAGCTGGCAGCAATTAGAAGAGCTACAGATCAGGGTACCCAGTGATGTGCTTAGCACAACAGATATCCACTGACACATGCTCTGGAAAAATTCAGCATGAGGTCCTGGCTGACTTTCTAGATGTATGTTGCCTTGCTGCACAGAGTTAAAAACAATAGCTTTTAACTATTGCTCAAGGAACTGGATGTTACAACAGTCTGACCCAGTGCACATGGTAACAACACAGCATCCATTTCAGTATTTTCTTGACACACTGTCTACTTGCACATCAATGGGTTGTGCTAGCCACTACTCCTTGAGTTATATTACTAAATCAAATAATTGGCAATGAAACTCAATATTCCTCCAGTACATGAAATCCCCATTTAGAAACAAGAATGGCTAACTCCATGATGATGCAAAAAATACTACATTTATCTTTGGTTCCTGATAAAATACACATGAATCAGTAGTAATGATACAGAAAACACCATTACCTCTACCCTCTCCACTTCTTAGGCAATCGAAAGAGTCCCTAAGTACTTAGCTTTTGTGAAACCAGAATTGAAAATTATTTCCATTTTGGAAACAAAAATGCTTTTATTGGTATCATCTAAATTATCCCCCATCATTTGCAACCAACCCCATGAGATACAGACCACATCCTCTGCTCATAACATCACTTCTTGGTTTGACATGCCAGTTGGTCAACTTCAGGGAGTCTAAACAAAAATATACCCTTTGGTTTATGAAGAAATACTGGAAGCTGACCTTGTATCGAGGTTGTTCTCTTTTTTTTCCAACAGCTGTGTTATAGGAAACTTCAGAAATGGAAGGAGTCCCAGAAATAGAACTTTTCCTGATGTTTAACCTAAACCTCCCCTCACTCACCTTCATGGTGTTTCTTCGAGTCCTGTCTTTGGTCATGAGAGTGAAGAGATCAGTACCTATCCCTACACTTGCCCCTATGAGGGTGTTGAGGACTGCACTGAAGTCTCCCCTCAGTCTCCTCCAGGCTGAACAAACCAAGTCACCTCAGCTTCTCCTTATACACCTTCCCCTCGAGACCCTTCACTGTCCTCATGGCCCTTCTTTAGATGCTCTCTAGTAGCTTAATATCTCTTTTATACTGTGGTGACCAAAACAGCCCCCAGCACTGGAGGTGAGGCCTCCCCAGTGCAGAGCAGAGAGGACAATTCCCTCCTGTGTGTGCCTGAAGCCCCCAGACAGGGTTGGCCCTCCTGGCTGCCAGGGCACTGCTGACTCACATTCACCTTTCCAGTGACCAGGACCCCCAGGTCCTTTCTGTGGAGCTGCTCTCCAGCCTCTCGTTCCCCAGGCTGTCTGTACATCCAGGATTGCCCCATCCCAGGGGCAGAACCTGGCACTTGCCCTTCTTAAGCTTCATACAGTTGGTAATTGACCATCTCTCTAATTTGTTAAGGTCTTGCTGCAGAGCCTCTGCCCTCAAAGGCGTAGACAGGGTTTAATAGATTTTGACACCAGAAAAGACCATTTTGGTCAAGAATTCTGATTTTGTTCACAGGAATTATATGATGTTACACTGCATTTCCCACATTAGGTTTCTGCTTCCTGGCTGGTCCAGAACATGCCTTCTAAAATTGTAATTTTAAGACCTGAAATGATGGGCAAGTAGGTGTCGAAGTTATATTAGCACCTATACAAGATGAAATATGAAAATAAAGATCCTCACACTGAAAAAGCCCATAAAGCCAGAACATGTTACCTATGGGTATAATGAACCGAGATCTGCCTCCAAGTCATCAAACAGAAATTATCGTTATTCAAAGAGAAAAAAAGGATGGTTCAGAAGGAATAAAACCACCAGTGTCTAGCCCAGTGTGAATCATGAACCTGCTTGTGTTCATACTTAACTATAGTCTCATGGACCATATAGCATCTGAATATGTAGTCTCTGTAGTCTACAGTCTAATATAAAGTCTCTGTATATTATGTACAGATACAGACTATATATACAGATTATTCATACAGACTATAGTAAAAATATATATAGTCTGTAGACTATATAGTCTCTGAATAGTCTCAAGGAAAATGAAACACCAGCAGCAAAGAAAGCAGAAAACTCTTCAGGCAGACTCCAAGCACCAACATGTTTATACAGTTACTTGTATCAGGAGAAGCCACCTTGTGCTCAGAAATTTCTTCATGAAAACATTTCTTGACAAAACAGTTTTTTGGGAGGAATAAAACCCCAAAACCTCAAATGTTACAATATTGCTTTTGCTACTTTTAAAGAAAAACATGCATTTTTTGCTATATTTAAGTGTAAATGTATTGATAAACACGATAAATGGAATTATTTGATGCTATTCTAACAAGTTAGGTTATTTTTATTTTGTTTTTCACTATTGTTAGGTAAGTATGTTCATTTATACAACAGAGTTGCTAAGTTCACCTGTGATTTAGAGAATCAAACTATCTTAGAATACAAGAGGCTGATTAGGTGGGATCAGTTTGGATTTAGCCAGATAAACCTTCATCTTTCAAAAGTGGAATTGTTTTTTAAGTTATCAGCACCCATCAAAGAATGTATAAGCATTCTTTCTCCAACCTAACTGCTGCTTTGCTAGAAGACTTTCTCCTAATAGTCACCAGATAGATGTTTCTCTCAGTAATTTGGAAAATATAAAGCAGAAATCAAACAATTGAAAGCTCAAACAATTTTTACAAGTAGATAAAAGTGATGCATTGATTAATTCTTTCTTTAACATTCCCCTTATTTAACTTCCATTTGAAACTAAAAAAGGGAGAAAAATATAAATGAAAGAAAAAAGAAATCTATAAACTCTTTGTTTTTCCTGAAAGATACATCTCTTTCAAATGTTTCACATGCCACGTTTGAAGCAGGTTGCAAGCATCAAATCATATTAAGCTCGACTTACTCTAATGCAACATGAAAGATACAGCCTGAAGTAATGCATTACAATGTGACTTGTCACATGTGGGAATTTTTAAAAGAAAGCAATTTGCTGATAAAGACAACACAATTAAACAATTAAACAATGGCTGGTTTGAATAAATACACAGTATTTTCATGGTGTGCCTCAGTTTGGGATTATATAAGAGACATTTTGGTCAGAGAAAAGGATCAGTTTCCTGTCTGCTGGGAAATGACTAAGGTAAGAAAAGAAGCATTTGGCAGAGCAGCTTGGCAAAGGCAGCAGCTCGAGGCAGGCATTGCTCTTGAAGGAATACTTCCACCACTGCAGCAGCCAATACTAGAACAGCAATGTTTGGGAAGGGTACATGTAAAGGCACCATATACCTCTGCCACTTGTGGTCATCAGATATCTTGAGGCTCTTTATTCAAGAGTCGCAGTGCTGTGCTGTAAGGCATGCCAGCAGGGGTTGTTCTAGCAATGATTTTGGTTATCTGCAGTTATTTCCCTTGCTGACTGTTCTTGCCTTGCCTGTTGCAGGCACTCCTCTGTGACCACAGCAATGGACAGGACTTGGGGATCCTCAGGAAAACACAGACATGTTCAGCTGCACATGGGGTGTGCTCCTTTAACATGGTTTTCATCCCTCACTCGTTCTGGTACTTTTCAAAAATCCCCTTCTTTGAAGAAAGATCCTTCTTGTTTCCCAGTTGCATACAGCAGTAGGTCTCACCAAACTAAGGCTGTTAACAGAAACCAGGTGTTGGTGACCACGGAAGTTTAGGCTTGGTGAAGCAAAACTTCATGTATTGCTCTTCCTGGCAGTGCCAGATGGTGACTCCTGCCTGCACTGCTGTCACTTGCACCTAGAGTAAATAAAAAAGGCATGGAGTAAAGCTGAGTGGGTTGTGCAAATGCCATGTCACTTAATACAGGAGTTTAATGCAAACTGCTGGGATAACCAGGTACAAGGGAAACACAAGCAGTACAAGAGGAGAAAAAAGGGCAAAGGCAAAGAGGACTGCATGGGAATAGAAGAGGAGCAGACACAGTGTGTATAGTAGGAAAAGGGATAGGGAGGGCAAGAGTTCAAGCAGCAAGTAAAAAGATCATTAAAATAAAGGGTAAAATCCTGTTTGCTTCCCAGATTATAACAGCAATGATAAAATTATTCACAGCCTGGTATTGCTGAAAGTCCCAGAAAGGCTCTCTTTGTGCAAGGGGCAAGGGTCTTACATCAACTCTCTCAGGCAGCAGGCAGTGTGCTCCCAGAACACCATTGCAAAATACTAGGAAGCTGTTTAAACTGGAAGGATTCCTCTTCTGCATTCTGAATTTAGGAGCTCACAATGGAAAATTAAAGCATATGTTTTTAGCAGAGCAAACCAATGTTCTTTTGTACAAAACCCACTAAATCATCACATATCTAGAAAGTCCTAATATGATTGACAGTGTACTTAAGAGAAGACAAGCTGGGAATAGAAAAGGTTAGACTTCAAGGACAATTTAACAAGCGGCAAAAAGACATTTGCATATGTATTGTTTGAAACAGGAGTGCACAGAAGTGGAAAACAAGGATCAGCAAGTCCAGCCATGGCCACTGGCAAGAGTGTCACAACATTTGGTCTCTTCTCTTTACAGCCCACAAAACACTTCTGTGCGCTCTATTACCAGATAATGGGCTGCAATGAGAGAGAAAATGTCACAAGCATATCAGAGGATGAGAGCAGAAGATGGATAAAAATCATGACTAGTCGTGCAACTTGCCATGGCAGTTCAAAACTGTTGTTCTTAAGGCACAAGCTTCACTTGCACTGGATATTGATATATTTGTCTCTGAGCTTCAGTTCTCTCTCTGCCTTTGTGCCTGCATAAAAGGAGAGAGAATCAGCTGTCATTTCAATGCTAAAGTCCTTGGGATGGCAATGAAACTGAGAGTCACGTGTATATTTGTCTCCAAAGGTTATGTCCTCAAGTCTTCATTTCATGATGATGGCCAGGGGTTAGAGAAAATGTGCATGTGCTTGTGTTCCACTAAGAGATTTTTTTCATTCTTAAAAACATATGATGTGTGGATAAAATTCATCTCTTACGTAAAACTGCGTCACTTTAATGATGTATTTTCAGAGATGGACTTCTGTGTACTCATTTAAATCAGACAAGCAATTTTAAATAAAAAATGAGAACTGGTAAATAAAAACATCTGATAGATTATTAAGTTCCATATATTGAGCTTTTATTAGGAATAGCTGATATAACAAAGATCTTAATGTAGGCAAGACAGATCTTGCATGTAGGCATTATTCATTTATATATGGCTCCTCATCAAGAGTGGTAAAGAAACAGGGAGGAACAGCCAAGACACTGAGACTTCTTTAACAGTAGGCTTGAAATGTGCTGCTTGTTAATTTATTCTTCTTCTTTTGACTGTGATGTGATTGCAAATATCAGGGAAAAAAAATTACAGTAAATTCCCTCCATTTTTTTATACTTGGTGCATTTAAATTAGATGTCTATACTGTCTTTGAGTAAGTGCACTGGTAGGGCAAGGGGAGGAAAGATTTCAGACCATCCGGTTTTCATCAGAAGATCCCTTGGAATATTTGAACACTTCTGTCCTGCCATATGCAGAAGGCACTTCACCTGTGAGATGTGTCAACTTGAGAAGTAAAGTTGTTCCCAATTGGAAGGGACTGTAAGTATGACAGCTTGCACACAAGAGGTACTCTCCCAATAAAAACACTGCCAAGAAGTTTGGTTCCATCAAAAGCACAAAAGAAATGGAGATTTCCAGCTGACCAGCAAACTCAGCAAGAGACCCGAGAGAACCTTTGATATTCCTTTAATGTGAAGGAAAGCCCTGGACTACACCCAAAGGTGTCTTAAACTGCCAACACACTCAGTATGTCTGTGTTAATTTACACATCCTTACCTTAAATTACACTCTTGACATTCCTAATTATGGAAATCACATATCTGTACAAACATGACTTATGTTATTAACATTCTGCACACCATCAGAAAGTGGGAGGCATTAGCCCTGGTGAAATGCAAGAGAGCTGATGATCCAGGTCTCTGCTGGGTGAGCCGGCTGTGCACCAGCACTGACCTCTGCCAGTGAGAGCCAGCCAAGGGCTTTGTGTGCCTGTGCTGTGGGTGCATGAGCTTGAGACAAGTTCAAGGCAACAGCATCACAAGGATTTTTACAGTCCCAGATATCCAGAAATGCCTGTCAGCAAGGACTGATGTCCTTTGTGTCCTTCTGCCCTAGAGAAGGCTGTGAGGGATAAGAACGTGCCGTGGCTTCTTCTCCTGAGCTGCAGTCACACTGCAGCCCAGCAAAGATCCACTGCTGCAGCCATGAAGATGCAGATGTCCACATGGACTGTACAAAGGCTGAAGCAAGAACCTCTGCTGCACTAGGAACTTCCTTGGGAAACATTGCTGGGAGTGAAATCTTATTTTCATCAAAAGTGGATACAACTTCATTTCAGTAGGGCAGTCTAAGCCAGAGAAAAAGAAATGTTTTATACAATTTTTCTCCATTGTCTTTGTCTGACAATGCTATCCCAAACTAACAGCTTCACTTGCATTGCACTTTCTCAAATGGGAGCCTGAATGACTTTTAGCTGTGCATGTTCTTGATTATTTTTAGGCTTCTATGCTCCAAAGCCTTATTTATTACAATAATGACATTAATTATAACAGGACCGTGTCACTTGCATGATTGAGAACTACTCAAAGCTTTATCAGATTTTGTCCAAGATCCAAAGTAGAGAAACTTTGTATGCCAAGAGTTTGTGGACTTTAACACTTTCCTCTCCTTTAAACAACTAAATCACACCATAAATAAAATAGACTACCAGGAAAATTAAACAGCCTGAATGTAGCAAGGGGGAATATTTCAATAACAAATATTGCTACCCATATACCTCAACAGAATGTGCTAAAGTAAACAAAATGATAGCATAATTATAGTCATTCCGGTTATGTTAATTAGGCTATATACACGCTTCATTGATAAGCAACTGTGGTGCAAAAAGTGCTGTAAGCCTGATATTTCCTTGGTTAGCAGCTTTGTTGTGCATATGCTGCTGTTATGATCTTAGCTGCATTAATGCAGAGCAAAAAAACCCCACAACCCAGAGCTAAAAACAATAGAAATAATAATGGCATGTGCAAGGGCAGGCTTAGTGTGAGGTTCAAGCTGAACGGCCCAGGGTGATCTTTCTCTCACTCTGAATTCAGGTTCCCAGAGAAGATTGCCAGCAAGACTTCCCCAGACAACATCCCAATAAATGCAAATACACACAAACATTGCAGTTAGCTGTGCTCCACAGAGGGAGCCTTTACACCTGTGTTTTGCTGACTCTGAAGCTATAATTTCTCAACACTCTGCAAGGTGTTTTGGATTGCAGCTGCTCAGAATTTAACATCACATCTTTTTTTATGGAAGTATCACTTCTTTTTTTTGTGTGTAAGGATTGTTGTTCCATTTTCCCCTGAAGTGTAATTATTTCACAAAAACTGCTGTCAATTTCTTGCATAAAAATATTTTAATGGGAAGAAATATGGCTTTGCTCATTTTTGATGATTTTTTATGGAGAACCTAAAATGAAAATAAAATTGAAAATATTCAGAGACTCCACAGAGAAGAAAACACTGCATAAAACAATTTAAAAATAGCACCTACAATTTTGACAAAATGTTTTATAGCAGATAAAGGGCTCATTTTTTAAAACAAATAAAAACATTTAAGCATTTGCCTCCTGAAATTCTCTGTTTCAATCTTAAACATGACCTATGACACTTTAAATAATTCTATTTATTCAATATTTCTAACTTTGATAATTCTAATTTCTGATTGTTAAAAAGTTAAAAAGCAAACACCAACCTTGGTATTTTTACTAGTTTCTCTGTGTCATTAAACTTTTGCTACTGCTTGTTTGGTGTGTTACTACTGTAGTTAAGTACGTCTCTACTACTTGGGGGAAAGATCCTGAAATAGCCCCATCTGCACTGTGCCAATATTATGGCATTCCCAATGCTGTCAACAATTTTGACAACACATTGCAGTGCTGTGCACTGGAGATACTCCTGTTTGCCCTGAGCTGCTCTCAGTCTTTCTCCTGCAGTGCCACTTTGCACTGTCCAGGCACAACTTTACTGGAGAATTAGGCTCAAAATTAAAAATAGAAATATCAGTGAAAGAGATCAGTGTAGGATCACATTGGAACACAAGCATTTCAGTGAGGTTGGAGAAATCAAAAGACTCATTTTGAGTTGCAGGTTATATTTTTAGCTACATCAGGCAGTTTCTCTGTTCAGCTGGTCATGACCTCTGTGTCTTGGTCTCTAGAGTACTTTGGAGAGGATACTGCTGCTTGCCTCATTTCTAGTCTCACTTACTACCAACATTCATAAACTTTTAAAAAATTTATGAGACTTGTTAAAAAATCAAAAATACACATACAAAGTAATTATTCATGGTCCAGTTTTATTTTCTTCAGCTGCTGATGTGGCTATTACATTTCAGAGTAATTGGTGTTTAATCAAGGAACAGTGCACCCCAAGTGAATCTCCTGGCTCACTCAGTTCTGACTGCCAGCTGCAGACTCAGTGTTGCACAGATAAGTTTGTGGCACAGGAAACAAACATGCCAAACAATCCCCAAAGGAAGATAGTTAAAGCAACTTTCACAAACATTTGCCTTGGTGTTGCAAGCATTAAATAAAAATAGCTACAAGCCCGAAATAAAGCATACTTTTGAAATCTCATTTTTTTCCCACCCCTGAAGATTTACATTCCTCTTAATGGCTTGAAATATTCAAGAATTAAAGTTTCCTGTCTGAGCATTTGATCTGAAATACTATATACAGATCACACCAAACTCCTATGCCAGTTTCTTTCACTTTGAGAAATACTAAAAAAAATCCTGATCTAAACAATACCTCCAGAAATAATGAAAGGCCTTCTCCAAATTCTACAAATAGTGGCATTCAATTCTGCAAGATCTTCAGCTTCACTTTAAATTTACTGAATACAAAGAAGAACTTTCAAGAGAAACTCGGTAATGCCTTTCCCTGACTGCAAGACTGGAACTTAAATGTGCATGTGGAATTTTTCACAATATGTTGTGTTTGTGGTTTTAATTATCATCATAAGTGCCACAGTTAATCTGTAGTTCAACATGTGAAAATGTTTATACAGTTTTACATGCTGGCTTGGTAACCCGTACAAACATTTAGGTTTAAAGGAACATTGCAGGTTGAGTCCTCATCACTTTATGAACCCTTACGTCAGCCATGTGCAGCACCTCCCCAGCTCTCTTGCCACCTGTGACTCGGCCACCCAAGCTCTTTCTCCTTCTGACCTCACCTTCTCCAGCCAGCAAGAGAAAGAAACCCTTCTCTGCCAAAGACAGAGGAGAAGCAAAGGTGAGAGACTCAGAATGGAGGATTTCTATGGTGCTGAATTCAGCAGAAATTTATGAATAAGGAGTAATTCTGAAATGACCACGCTCTTCACCAGTGGTTAATGCCAGAGGTGGATTTTCCCCAGCACACAAATAGACCCTGCTGGAAAGGGATCTTTCTCTTCCCACCTGCTTATTCCAGCATATGCATGTTGCCTGGCAGAGGGGCAGAAAAAGCATGGCAGAGAAGGAAGCAGAAGAGTGAGAAAGGTCACCAAGCATAGGCACTTCTTCACCAACCCAAAAGCCACCCATTGCACTGTGGTGCCAAGCACAGGACAAGCTGGTCACCATCCCATGGAAATGCCCAAATGTCATATTCTTTACCCCCAAAAGATCCTGGCTCTGACAGAGCATTCAGCTGATTATGACTGAACCTCTGAAAGCACAGATTCCTACTTTACTAACTGATCACACTGAAGAAATACAAATTGAAATACTCTGACTGATGGTGCTGGAATAGAGAGGATACTGAGGCACATCCTCAGCCTGTGCACTCAGAAGAGAGTGGGCTCCTATGGATCCAAGAGCATTGCTGTAAGATTGTAACACCCCTGTGCATTTTGCCTCTGGGACTGCTCCACAGATTAACCTGCAGGACCAGATCTGGCTTTCTCTCCTCTTCACTCGTCTTTTCCAGGAGGAAAACCCAACTGCTCATCCTGAGCCCAAGAGATCCCTTCGCTGTCTGATGGAGGGGAGATCACTGACCTCTTCACAACTGCCCACAGACCAGAAACATTAACAAAGGACAAATCTTTATAAAAAGTCTGTCAGGCAGTTCACAGCAAAACTACTGTGCTCTGAGCTTCTCATGTTCGCATCTTATGTACTTATGTATGCATCAGTACCACTGGTACTGACTTTCACCATTTTTCTCAAAAGCTTCTTCCTGAAGCTGATGACAGATATGGTAGAACTAGAAAGGAACTTAAATTATTTGTGCTGCCCATTGCCAATGGTCTTCTAAATAAAGTGAAAATAAAATTGTAAAGAAAAATTGTTACAGAAAAGAGCACAAAGAAGTAATACATCTAAAGAATTCAACAAATGTAGTGGCAGCTTTTTTTTTCAGCAAGGAGTTGTAAAAAGCTTTGGAAAAATCAGCTACTTGTGCATGGTCAACTCACCTTTAGTATAGAGTTTAAAGGTAATGAAGGACATTTTTTTACACAACAGGCTTGATGAAATCCTCATTCTTTCTCAAAATTCTTCTGTGCAAACCATGTGAGACGTATGCTGTGTATGGTGTAGCCAGTAGTAAACTATGACACATCAATAAAACTTAAAAAGCAATCTCAGAATCTAGGAGGCCAAAATGCTGCCCTCTGTTTTATCACAAAGGCATTACCAAACTGCTTAATATGTCAGCATCTCTCTAAGGCTCAGATCACACATGACACTTTAAAATGAGATTGTTCCCACTCAAAGGAGTTCTCCTAAAACACAATTCATTCAGACCCAGCAAAACCAAACCACTTCCCTGAGTTTCACAAGCCCTCCTAATAGCACTGATGTGATGAGAAAGGCAACATAAATCTATATATTCATGGAAGTTTGTAGAAGGCACAGTTTAAACAGCTGTGAAGAAGCTTATTCTGCATATACATCAAATCAATACCAGTCTTCGGTGTGTACAGGAACATCTTCATTCAAACCCAGACTACTTAACATATCAAATTCATTCTGCTTCCAGATAAATCATCTATTTCTAGATTTGTCTCTCATAACATTTTAGAAGTACTCCTTGGTGAGAATGCAGTAAATAAATATTGTGCACTACTGTGCATGTGCGTGTCTGTGCTCAAAGCAACTGTATATTAGCTCCAGGAAAAGATTTGACTTTCCTTATGCATTGCTCTTGATTCCTTCATGGTTGATATGGACATACCAATGCTATTTCTTGGAACAGTTTATTCTAAGCTCCTCTTTCATTGCAGCCAACAGGCTATTTCTTGAGCAACTCACTGTAACAACAACAATAATTATTTTGGGTCTCAGGTGATCCTGCACACGCCTTTTTCACATTGTTTTCTTTCTTGCTAATAGATAGATACATGAAATAATAATCCGACAGAAATCTATGTTATTTTTACCACAGAAGAGATTCCTTTCATTCAGCAGTTTCACTTGGACAAGTAATACATGGAAACTAATGAGGGCTGTACAATGTAAAGACTGACAAAAATCCCAGGGGGAACTTTCTGGGACATTTTAAAGCTTCTGGATGCTCAGAGTCATGTGCCAGCAGTTACCACCCCACAGCAGAGCTGGCAGAAGCGTGTGCCCGTGAAGACCCCCAAGCACCACCCTCAGCAACGTTTGCTGAGCAGTTCAGAGTGCCAGCTGCAGGAACCACGGCCCTGAGGCTCAGGCTCCTGCTCCCTCCCACTGCACCACAGCAGCCCTGGCAGAAAAGAACTGACATGGGGGAACAGGGGGGATTTTTAAATCAGCACAGCAGCCTTCTGCTCCTGTGGACCAGCACATATTCATCATTGCATCCAGGGGACAGGGGCAGCTGGAGGAACAGAAACTCAGCATGTAAAGGTAGTGACCTTCCAGGCTTCCCAGCAAGATTCATCAGATCTGTATGATAATCCTTGGAGACATCTGATACAATGTCTGTGACTGTTTTCTTAGGGATCAGCTCTGGACCCCAAATACTATGTGGCTCTGAGGAAGACTACAATGACTCTGTATAGAGCTGAGAGAATTATTCACATCTGGATGTGGCTGGCAAATACCCAGCCAATCTGGCCTTTACTTTCAAATTATTACAAGTGTGGGATGATTAACATATTAAAGTCAGGCCTCAGCTTCTGTGACATGCACAGGCCTGGCTGCACTGTTGTGTCTGGATATGCCAGATCAGGGATCTCACATTATTTCTTCCTCAACACTTTCTATGTCAGACAATACTTGCAATATAACTGCATCTCATGAAGAATCTCCCAGTAGGTGAAGTTGCCCAGCCACTGGAGATACTGAAAAGAGACAATGAGAGGGTGTAGCTCATCCTGACAAAGTGTCATCCTGACACTTTGAAAACAAATAGCACATCATTGCAAATGTGTTGGGGAACAGCAGAGTGAATGATTCATGGAGAGTCATTTCTTGTTGCTGCTTTAGGAGAGGAAGGCCAAGTCTTTTCTTGTTTGCTGGGCTGAACAGGTCAGTTATGGCAGCACCATCTTGTGGTTCCCAGTTAATATGGCCTGACCCAGGCAGCCTTAGGTGACAATTCATATCTACACATTAGAAATTATAATACCATCTAACTGCTGTTCTTTCCAATTTGCTGGATTTCTGGTCTTGTTCAAAATAAATCAATCTGGAGCATGCAAACTCTGTAAATTCGGGAGTTTGGTTCAAGACATTGGTTCAGCATTGGTTCAAGACAGAGCAAAAGATGGAGAATCTCATTTTTGGTCAGAAATCCAAATGTCTTCTAAGAAGGTTTGATTTATTGCCTGCTGTGCAACTGTTATAGAGAATTTTACTCTGAGTAAAGAGAAATTAAAGGACATTAGTGCTATCAGAAGACACAGGGTGAGAATAGGTGATAAGCTTCTAAAAGGGCTGACAAAAACCTGGATTCCCCCTACTTTCAAGTAGAGATGGAGACAAAACATGACCAGTACCATTCCAGTTTAAAAGTCCTGTGTGAAGGGCTGTTTAATATAATTTTGCCCCTGCAAGCATTTGCAATATTTCTGATGCTCAATTAACACATTTTCACCAGCCACTTACAAACAGATTTCAGTTTCAGAGCAGAAAACCCAACTTATTATAAAAGTAAACTTCTAACTGTATGCTGCAGAAAAAGCAGAAAAATGTTTCTGCTATCAAAGCTCATGTAAGAATTCTTCATGGGCAAGCTTACAAGGAGTATACCATCTCTTGAAACAACCTGAAACAGATGCTGAACTACTTGAGGCTTAGTTCCTTGAGGCAATTTTTGTACTGTAAAGTAGCACAACCAGATGTTGCTACCTGGAAGGCCTTCAACATTCATTGCACTTAACATAATGTGAAGATGACCAAACATCATTCAGAGCTGAAGACTAAATGCAGCAGAAAACATAATTCACTGTTAGTTTGGTATGGTCTTCTCTGCAGAATCAGTAATGAAGCTGACCTTTAAGACACATGTCTTAATACATACCTTATAATATTCATACAGCTTAATAGATACAGCTGAAAAGTAAAGGGTGGCTCCACAAGGCTCCATAATCAGAAAGGAAAATACTGGAACAGAAGATTTCACGGGAAAAAATGTTAAGCCTAAGTGCTGGAGAATTCTGAGCTCCAAAGTTACTCCTCCTGCACTGATGCTGTAGTGTCATTACCCAATAACATTTTCACTCCCTCCTACAAAGAGGGTGCAAGATCCTCTTGCATGTTCCATGTTCCAAATAGGCCACATCTATACATGCTTTTGCAGTACTTTTTGGGTTTTTCTCAGATGCATTTTCCAATAATTGAGGCAAAAGAGAGTCTTTTCACCCCAATCCCACTTAGAGTCTGATGAAACTTCACAATAGCATTCTTCTTTCACAGATAAAACTTTAGTATTTAAAGGAACTGCAGAAAAGTGAGATTTCCCGTAAAAAATTCTCCTTTTGGAATTTCATCTCCAATCTAATTATTATTTCAAGTAATAGCAAATCATGGAAAAAAAATTAGTTTCATTGTACAAATTACCGACTTGAAATTAATCCAAAAGCAGCCCTAGATGCTCTTCTATCATCTTGATACAAATCAGAAAAAAAAATGGAAGAGGCACAAAAGAAAGTTTCAACATTCTAAAATTTTGTTAAAGAAAATAGAACTTGCTGATTGAAGTTCAGGGGTTAGCTATATTCATATACTATCTATTCAAACTGATTTTATTTTAATTTAGATAAAAATTGAAAATATTCATTTTTTGACAAACAGGAGAGTTTGTCAGGCTTTCCAAGAAGTATCTGGTATGCAAAACCCGAGCACAACTCAAGATTGCAGGACCTCAGAAGAAACCCACTGATACCGAGTTGCCTATTGTAAGGACACCAAGGTTATTTTGTTTGTCAGAACAGTGGCTAGAAGTATAACCTTATTCCCACACAAAACAGTAGAGTGCATGGCATTGTACCTCCTGCATATCAGAGCAATTCTCTGTGTTTGTCATTTCCTCAGAACTTATTTTTCTAAGCTACATAAAAGGCTCCCAAATGAAACCCTTGCCAAAGGCTCAGAACTGAGATGCAGTAACACACACAGCAGAAATCAGGGTCAATAGCAGAGAAGCATATACCACCTTAACTGCAGCAGTATTTAATAAATGACACTTCTAAAATACAGCAACTGAATTCTACTGGTGTAATTAGTAAGCTGTCTCCTATACTGAAGGAATGAACAAGGACAATATTGTTGCTTATAATTCAGAGCTAGCTTGTATGAAAAAGACATGTGGCATCAGGAAAATGTAATTAATTTGGTGGTGTAAGCCTTCATAAATTATCAAGTATTCCCAATAGCAGTCCTGCAAAACTTACAGAGAACATGAGCTGCCTTTAAATTACTTAGTTTGCTTGCTACCAGAATTCTTTTAAGGTGGTTAGATACTGACACAGTATTAAAAATGCTCAAACTATTGCAATGACTGACATATTGAGCCACCTTTAATTAAGACCATAATGTTCCTTTGGGCCATACCTAAGACAGTAATCTGTGTCCAGAGGCTGTCACTCTCTTCTCTAATGGACTACAGCACACAAAAATTAATTATAGGGGAAAGGTTGCTGCTCCAACTGGGACTAGAGATTCGAAGGCAAACGCTCTGCTGTTGATCAAAATGAGTAGCTCCTTTTGCAACAGCTAATACAGTTTCTGTTACATAGCACTTAACCCTCTCTTCCAGCATTAATATGAGCAAATTTGTTGCCCAAGGGAAAATTTTTACATTTTTTTGTATTCATTCATTTGTTCATTATGATGCCATCACAATTTCACCTCTCTAAAAATCAGGAACAAAACTTAATTTGAAAAATTCAAAAGGTAACATCAGAGATCCAAGCCATAAGATTCTTGTAAGCCTATGTCAATAGAAACAGACAACAGCTAAACAAAGATTTCAAAATATTTTTAACTCTTAGTTGTTTAAATTTTTAAACATAATTGTTTAGAACCTGATGATGCTCTTTGTTTGCTTTCAGCAGATATTCGATGGTAAATAATTTTATAGGAGGAGTTGCTTGCAGACACAGTAGATTTTAACCAAACAATATAAAATATTAGCTAAAAAAGAATTTCAAATCATGGATAGTACTGCCCATTGCCCAAGGCTGTTAACTTTTTGACTCTCTGAACCAGAGAAAGCAAATCTGCAGGAAACAGAAAGAAAAACATTCCCTGACAAAGATACCTTCATGGTAAACTCCAGTTACTTGTGTTTATCAAAGAATCCTCTTGTGTTGTGAGCTAACCACAAAGATTTCATAACTCACCATCAAACTCACCAAAATATTCTGCTGAGTTAAAACACATCTGCACAGTGTTGACACAGTTCCTGCCTGCAGGAGGAATGAAGGAGAGGGAAATGTGAGTTATTGCAAATATTTAAGCTGAAGCAAGGGGTTAGGGATGGAGGAGAAAAAGGCATAACCTAAGTAGTAAGCTTGAAGACAAATTGCTGACTAAAAGGAGGAGACAGCAATGATTGTCTTGACACAGGATGGCCCATGCAATTTTTCAACAGACAATCATCAAAATTCAGAGCAGCAACTGCCAGAATATATCTGCAGACCCCCTCCTCCAGCCTCAGGATACAGGCAGCTCCCATGAACCTCAGGGGAAATCTTTCAAGCACCAGTGTTCCCTATTTCAGTAACACCTGAGATGATTAAATGAACAATGAAACTCAGCTGTAAATTTGCAGCGAGATTGTAGTCTGCAATCTGAATAGTATTAAGAGGAATGAAATAAAAATGAAATCAATGCTCACAGGATAATGTAAATCAGATGCAAATAACCTTCCATTTTATTTGTCTTTTCTTTGTTTCTTTCTAATAGTGGCAAATTTAGCTCATTAAATGCTCCACATTTCTTTTAAAACCCAGAGACTCTATTATTTCAGAAGATTTCTTGGGGCATAAGGACATAGAAAGTTCCCATTCCCATGAATAAATGAACCCATATCTTTGCCAGTAAATAAGTTCAAAATGCTATTCAGAATCAAATATATGAATATGAAATGACCAAAAATATAATTCTTATTGCTAGAAAAAATCACAGAAGCAGTCATTTGTCTCTCAGGGCCTTCTTCAAATGCCAGTGTGGGCAGCATGGCAGTGTGCTGTAACACCCTTTTTTACAAACTCTTTGCCTTTTGTTTCCAGCTCACACAAACACAAATGTGTTTTTTATATATAAGTGATACATGTACCATGTATCCTCATTTTGTCTGATCAAAGTGTCTGGAAAGGCATCTGAATCATTATCCTTTAAAGGGAAAGCTAAACATGCAGCATGTGTCCCTAGGATCTTAAGGATGCAGGTTTTAGGTTTGGTTCTGCCATCAGACTATGGTACTGATTTGGTCCAATTCCTCAATGTCAATAAACCAGCTTCCTAGTCTGCTGTATGGAAATATTACACAGTTCATTTTTTTTTCTGAGTTGCAATATAATTTGCCTCTCTAACACAAGCCCAGCCCTTATGAAAGCTACCTATTCATGAACCCAAATATCTGACCTGTAACCCTGAAGATAATGACCAACAAAACAATCAAAGTCAAGGACCAAAATACCTACGGAATCTCCTAATATCTCTGTGGCATCATGAAAGTACTTCAGTCCTAGTAAAACTGTTTTGAAGCTAGCACTCATTCTTCAACCTGCTCCAGGCCAGCCTGACACAAACCCCTGCCAGTTGCCAGGAGCAGGCTGGAAAGTGTCGATTGGCATTTTGGTAAATCTACTGCAGGGGCAATCTTTCTCATATATCCTTCATTTCCAAAATTAACCCCTCCTTCAACTGACATTAAAGCATTAATCAATAGCTGAAGAAACCAACATGCAAGAAGATTGCTCTACATTTCTGTTCTCGTTGTCAATTTCTGAGTAACAGACAAGACCACACAGCCAGTCCTTCAAGTCCATCACAGCTCCTGCCTCATGGCACAGGCACACATGACTGTGGAGCAAACATTGCACCTCTGTCTTAAAAATTCACTTTTTAGCCCCAGTATAAAAACTTTCTTGGTAAGATGTAATCTGTTCTTGGACAAACATAAAAGCAGGCCCTTGGTCCACATGGTGTTTTTTACATTCAAATAGCCTCAACAGTTTTAGGCCAACACAAGTGCTTTAAGAATGCCCTGAAAACCTCTCCCAGAGCTTATCAGATCAATATCAATAACCAGCAGGAAATATGTTTGAACCGAGAAAATTGGAAGCAAATCTGGTATGATACTACTTTAGTCTTTGAAGCAAAGTGTACAGCCAAGCTGGAAGCCAGGAGAGAGAGCAGGAACTTCAAAGAAGTTCAAAGAAACTTTTCTTTCCTTTCACTACCACTCTTTGCTCAGCTGCATGTTTCTGCCCGAACAGATTGTTCTGATACCTTGAAATGTACAATGGCACCATCCTTTGCAGAACTGGTCTCTGTTAACTGTACACACCAATAAGTACCAAAATAAACCAAAAATCTCAGAAAAGCAACGACTTCATCAGTCTCTAGTCCTCCTATCTTCTTAGCAGACTGTCAGAAAAAATAATCTTAGACACAAAAAATACTTCCAGGCTTCTCCAGATCAAATCTTTTGGGATTTGTATCTTCATCTATTATCCCCAATTGAGGAAATAAGGTAATAAATGGAAAGGACCACCACTCTACTTCATTAATGTCCCAAGTGTATGAATACACATGAAAATTACTTTATTCTTAGAGCCAAATAGCTGAAAATCCTGCTTTGGGTAATCTTTGCCTAAAGGGTTGCTCAAAGTCAGCCTTTTTGATTACCCCCAGTATGGGAGAATAGCAAGGTGAGCAGAGACACTGAGAAAGAGTGTGTGCAGCAGCAGCCCAGGTAGCTATTATCAACAGGGAAGCATTTCTGCTGCCCAGCCCTAAGGGAAACTGCATGGCTGAAGAGCTTTGGTCAGGAGCAGAAATAGAGCAACTCGGGCCAGCCCCTCCTGGACTGCCAGGAACGCTGGAACAGCAAACAGGCAGCTCCTTCTGCTGGTTATTCCCCATGCAGAACTGCTTTTCTTTGTGCTACAGGTACACCCGACTTTTCTGAAACCTTTACATCACCTGATTCTCTGGTTTTCCTAGTCTTGAATTCTTCCTTCACGCTTTATCACTTTTATATTTAACTCTTTATGAGTTATTTAAACAGCAAGGATAAAAGGGCACTTTCAAAACTCAGAAGGTGAGATTTAATACGGACAGAGACTTTGGGTTGCTCTAGATAGTGAAGTTAGGGTGGAAGAGGGATCTACCACCCATTATCACTAACATCCTGTTTCTTTGTCATTATCGCTTAATTATCTTGTCTTGTTTATTTAAACAACAAGGCAATTAAGAGGCATTGTCAATGGAACAGAGCCCTGGCACAGGCGAATGGTCTCTGCTGTGAGATAAATGCCAAGATATTTAACAGGCAGCAGCATAACAGGAGAGAGTGTTTCCAAAGCACTGGGCAGTGACTGCTGGAAAATGTGTGCCATTGCTGCTGCAGGATGCCTTACAGTCCTCCTAGTAGTCATTAATTGTCTGCTGCTGGGAGGTCCCTTGGTACTTTGTCTAGATATGGCTGTACCTTACGAATATACCTAAAATACTCTGCTGGAGTTTGGCATTACCAAAAGAATGCTGTAAATACCAAATGCCACAAACCAGAAAGAACTCAGAAAATAACAACTGGAAGTACCAGTGACTTACAAGAAGTAGCTAAATATATTTTCATTAGGAGATTACTTATAGGGCCCATGAGAGGGATTGTCCTATCTCATCAGACCAACAATTCATCTAATCCAGTGGCTGTTCTCTGACAGCACCAAACAGCGAATTGCTCAAGGTGCATAATATCTTTGCACCGGGTAATGGAAGAACAGTATGCCTGTAGCAGAAATTTCTACCCAAAATGTAGAACTAGTGGTGCTCTCCATCCTGAAGTAGCAAGAACTTTTTGTCATTTCATTGCTTATTTTAGTGTAATCATGTTATCCACTTGCACAGCTTAATGTTTTTTGAATAATTTTCATTTTTTCTGGATTTGCATCAAGTAAGAGTGGAAATTTGCACCTAGTAGATGCGAAAGGAGAACCAACTGCCTTTGGTAAGCACAGAATGCTTAAGGGAGAGGAGCTGTAGGAGTGAAGACACTTTGAATGAGCTGAAGGGAAGGAAAGCATTAGGTCTGAGGTTTGGGGAACTTTGAGAAGCAGCTGGAACCAGGCAAGATGAGCAACCCGTGGGGAGCTGTCGTGGTTTGACACTGGCCCAGCACCAGACACCCATGAGAGTGGCTTGCTCACCCTCCCCTGCCACAGCTGCGAGAGAAAAAAAAAATTTTTTCCCTCATCTCCTCCTGGTAGAGGAGAGAAAAAAATTAACAAACGCACCATGGGTGAGATAAGGACCAGGAGACACACTTCAAGGGAAAATCAGGCTCAACCTAAGGTTGCAAAGTGAATCTATTACGACCAGAATCAGAGGAGTATAATGAGAAGTAAGTAAATAAATAAATCCTTGAAACAACTTCTTCCCCCCCAGCCCTTCCCTCCTTCCCACTGACAGTGCAGGGAGACAGGGTGTGGGGGTTTTGGTCAGTTCATCACCCAAGGTTTTCTTCCACTGCTCTGGGAGAGGAGTCCATCCCCTGTGAGGCCATGGGGTCCCTCCCACAGGAGACAGCTCTCCATGGACTTCTCCAGTGTGGGTGCACTCCCAGGAGCAGCAGCCAAACCCCACCTGCTGCACCGTGAGTCCCTCCCACAGGCACACAGCCCTCCCAAAACCGCTGTGGTGTGTGGGTCTCTTTCCATGGGATGCTGTCCGCCATGAACAGGCTGCTCCAGCCTGGAGCAGGGGCCTGCTCTCTCCACCAGATCACCCACTGGATCACAGCCTCCTCCAGGGATCCACCAGCTCCAGCATGGGCACCTCCCCACAGGCTGTGGGTGGATCTCTGCATCCCCCATGGATCCCCATGGGCTGTGGGTGGATCTCTGCTACCCCCATGGATCCCCATGGGCTGTGGGTGGATCTCTGCTACCCCCATGGATCCCCATGGGCTGTGGGTGGATCTCTGCTACCCCCATGGATCCCCATGGGCTGTGGGTGGATCTCTGCTACCCCCATGGATCCCCATGGGCTGTGGGTGGATCTCAGCATCCCTCATGGATCCCCAGGGGCTGTGGGTGGATCTCTGCTACCCCCATGGATCCCCATGGGCTGTGGGTGGATCTCAGCATCCCTCATGGATCCCCATGGGCTGTGGGTGGATCTCTGCTACCCCCATGGATCCCCATGGGCTGTGGGTGGATCTCAGCATCCCTCATGGATCCCCAGGGGCTGTGGGTGGATCTGTGCATCCCTCATGGATCCCCAGGGGCTGTGGGTGGATCTCTGCATCCCTCATGGATCCCCACGGGCTGTGGGGGGATCTCTGCATCCCTCATGGATCCCCACAGGCTGTGGGTGGATCTCTGCATCCCTCATAGATCCCCACGGGCTGCAGGGGCACAGCAGCTTCACCTTGGTCCTCACCACGGCCTGCAGAGGAATCTCAGCTCCAGCGCCTGGAGCAGCTCCACCCCTCCTCCTCCACTGACCTTAGTGTCTCCATTTCTTCCCCTCACACGTTCTCACCTCCTCCTCTTCTCTGAGCAGATGAAATACTGTGTGACTTTGTTTTGATTTTCTTCTTAAATGTGCCATCCCAGAGTCACTACCAGCCTCTCTCATTGGCCCAGTTCTGGCCAGCAGCATGTCCATCTTCTGAACCATCAGGGACTGGCTCTGCTGGACATGGTGAAACCTTCCAGCAGCTTCTCAAAAAAGCCACCTCTGTGTCCCCCCACTACCAAAAACAAGACCATGCGAAACCAATACAGGAGCATTTCAGATACTCACACTGAAGCCTCCCTTCCACCCTTGCACCAGCCTCATTCTCTTTGCAGGAAAGGGTTTTCACTAGTCTAGTGGAATAATGCATATTTGTGGCAATGATTATAAAAAATGGTCTGAAGATTCTTTTTCCAGTTTTTCTTAAGGGCACAAAGTTCATGTTTTGGGTTTATGTTCATTTCTGCATGACCACTTTAATACAACAGAAATAATAGCAGACTACTCTGTGGGTTAGTGCTTTAAAAACATATTTATTTATTGATATTTTTAAGTGCTTGCTTTTTCCTTGGTGCTCTTTGGAGCCAAAGGTCCATCTGTGGCAGAAACACAGCACTTAGGAGTCTGGTTTTGAGCTTAGAAAATACAATTGCAGAAATGGTGTTCACTTTGGGATAGAAAGAGAATAAGAAATGGAGTGGAGGGCTGGAAGGAACTGGGAGCTGCCAATAAAGAAGCATAGTTTGTTCTTTCATGATGTTTTGATATTCTACCTGTAGTTGTGTATTTTCCTCTTTTTCATCACCTTTTCTCGGTGATTCCAAACACCGGGGAAATGTTGGTGCTGATGTTGCATAGATTTTTATGATAAATGCCACCACCACTTCCTGTTCTCTCACATAAGTGAGCTCCATTGCTTGATTATCTAAAGATCATGTCTGACTCCAGTTATCATTACTTATTAAATCACGTTTGACTCAGAAAAATAATTAAATGTTTAAATTAAGGTATTCTACTTTGTCACACAATTGGGTCTTTGCTGGCAAGTATATGGAAGAGTTGTTAATATTGAAAAAGAGATGAAAGATGTCCTAAATTTATGTCTCCAACATTTCCATTCAGCATAATAATGGGCATTTGACAGTAATGCATTGTTGTTGAGCCAGTGAGAATCATTTCTGAAATGATCACACACCTTTGAAAGTAGTCTCACACAAACCTGGAATCATTCAGGGTGGAATAGATAAATTTTCATTCACCTGGGAGGTGTATTTTAGCTGCCTTATGGCTCAAATAAAAATGAGCAATTTTCAAATGAATATAAAAATCATACTTAAAAGACTTCAAATGCAAAGTATATAAGTATTTTCCAGCATCCATATATAAATTAATATGTACCATCTGGGTTACATCTGGTGATATTAAAGTGTTGTCTCATGAGCAGAATAGGTGTGAGAACCATGAAGAAAAGCTGAGCAGTTCTGGCACTTACTGCAAAGGAGACAGCGTTCATATGTAACTCCAAAAGTAAATTGGCATGTCCCTTCACTGCTGCTGCTTTTCTCCCATATTTTTCCCTTTATTTTAATTTTATTTTCCCTAAGGATGTCCAACAGCCTTTCCATGATGCAGGCTGTCAATTCCTCTAGGTCCACCTTTTGCAGCAGACCTTCAGTCATGTTGTAAGTGAAATCCATGGGTCTTACATTTTCCATGGTGCTTCCACAAGGAAGCTCATCCTCTTCTCACCATTCTCTGAAAATTCTTCCCAGAAAAGTATACACCTTTGGTTCCTCTGGTCATCTTCAGTTTCTCAGTAAAACTTTCCAGTGGCCTGCCTTCCTCTATTCCATTCTTTTGTTTAAAGACTGTTATCCATCTGGACCTCACCTTTACCTCCCTCTCTTTTGCCTCAAATTACCCATCTTCCCCAAACCATATGTGTAGCTGCTTCATTTCTTTTCTTGGTCTACCTGGACCCTCAATCATGAGCGCTCTGAGGGCTCCCAATGAGCAGCTGTCTGGAAATTTTTGCTGTCTCCCAAAGCCCAATGCACCCCAAAATTCTCTGGTCCCTCATAACACCATGAAAACTCCTTTACAAAAGACTGTATTATGTGTGCTGAATTCAGCACACATTCTATAATCCCAAAGTAAAAACTGAAGACAAAATTAAAGTCTTCATTACCGATTGTAAGAGTAATCTACATATGACCTAGGATAAGACTGTCCACAGTGTGGAAAGTGTGAGACGGAAACACGGAGAGGTGAAAGGATTACTTGATGTCTTGCTATGGACTTCAGATCCTGAGGTATGGTGGACTGTACTACCTCTCAGAAGTCAATTCCACAGTTGAAAGAGAAAAAAATTATTATACTTACACACAGCTATTTTATTTTTATTTTCAGAGAGAGTCAGATGAGGTGTTAATTTGATAACATTGATCTTCCCACAAAGGGAGTGAATAACATGGCCTTTCCTGCTCCATTTCAGAGCTATTCTTTGCTTCTGTGGGCTACACAATCACACTGTGAGAATGGCCTTTGGCCATGTGCTACAGAAAACACACCCACTTCAAGAACCTGCACATTTCAGAAGAAATGTATGTAAAAGCTCTATGCACAAATAAAATCTCCGCCAACCTGTAACTGGGCAAAGTGCAGGAGAAGATGCCCAACTTCTGATTTATCATGCATGAAATTAAAGTACTTCAGCACAAGTCCTCACATGAGCAAGGGAGAACAGCACAAAATTATTCACCCAAAGACATTAATCTCTTTCTGCACATAAACAAAAATCGTGTCTGCTCCTCTGGCTTTTCATATTGGCTATGTTCATCTGTAGGATCTGCTCTCGCCAATGGATCATCAGGTTCCATGTGTAAGAATTTCAACATGTAAAAAATGTGCCTGGAAATGTAGAGAGAAAGCTTCTTCTAGCTCTGACTCACCAGACACTAAGCTATAGACAAGTCTGGCATGTGTCTTTCCCTTTGCAATGCATGTGGGAGGCCCTGGGCTTTCCTAACATGCTGAAGCTCTGGAGATCCTGTTTGCTTTCCTTAGGTCCTATTCCAGGAGTAACATTTAGAGTGGGAAACTGTTTGTTTTTAACAGCTCATGATATTATGCCTTTTAACTTACTTGATTAGGCAAATTAACACATTTTAATCTTCAGAAGTAGATTTTTAGACTGGCATCAACTGCCTTGAATTATGTCAAAAGGCAGGTATCTCTGAAGGTTTCTCTGCAAAAAGCATTACATTAAGACGTGGTGACAGCTCAAATTACTTCCCAACACACCTAAATGAATCAGATAAAAGGAACATTTTTCACTGCATTTTATGCCCAAGAAACTGAGGCTTGCAGTTGAACAGAGACTCCTCATTGTTATGGCCCCAGTCCCTTTGCTCTCAGCCCAGAGCCTGCATCTTCTTTCCACACTAGACAAGTTATCTTGAATTTGGGCTCATCGCAGGAGAGAGGGAGGGAGTGAAAGATGTCTCCTTCACTTGGATGAACTATGGTACAGGTGGAAAAGTTACAATATTTTTATTTTACTTTTAAATGAAGCATTAAAAAATCTGCCAGGCAGAATATTTTTTCAGCTTTCTTTCCTAACCCTAGAGTGGCTGTAAAACCTCAGCAGTTAAAAATGTTTTCTCTGGCTCCAAGTCTCATGCATCCATAAAAATTACATTTTAAATAAAGAAAACATGTTTTGTTCCAGCTCCAGAGTGGCTCGAAGACATTACATATTTTCTAAAAATGCATTTAATTCTCATTTTAAAAATCCTTCAATGCACCATGACTGAATAATTTGTTGAAAACTCTATATATGTTTTAATCTTCAATTTATCAACCTAAAACCAGCATTTTGGGATCTGGTAGAAGAAAAGCCTTAGATTGAAAACCTTTCATAGTTTCCCCTGACCACATTTAGTTCATGGCCTCTCTGGGGATGTCTGGGCTGGATTTTGTGTTGTGTGAGAAGTAGAGCTCCCCTTGTTTTTAAGTCAAGTCCAGATATTTGTCAGAGAACCTGAAAAGGTTTGAGACCTCATGCCTTAGAGAAATGTCACGAAACATTTCTGCCTCTTTGACTAAAGCTGTGATTGTCCTTCTCTGAGCAGAAGGGAGGGTCTCATGAGATGTGTAGCTCTTTCAGAAAGGATCCATCCTTAGAAATGAACTGCATTATTTCCATTGTTCCTTCCAAGCTCCAGTAAAGGCTCCCTCTTCAATCTTGAGCAAGTGACTGAACCATTTTCATTTCATTTCCTTCTTTGCAGAATGGTAAAACTAATTTTTACTGGCCTTAAGGCATATCGTGCAGAGATCAATTCTCATGCTTTCAGCAGGCAGCATTTTGCAAATGCCTGTTTTAATGGAGCTGCTCTGAGTGAGGACAGGGGAGGAGAATGGATGCTCAGATTGCCCACGAGGAGAGGTTGTAGGAGAGGGTTTGTAGGGCACAGAGCCTGTGCCCTCTCTCCCTGCTGGTCCCTGAGCTTTACTGCGTCTCACTGGAGGCAAGGGACAAAGATGAAATTAGGGGTTAGAGGGTAAGAGCTCCCTCCAAGGATGGCTATGACTATATAAAGCTGTCTTCTGCTTTGTTCTCCATTTCTAACTCTTCTAAGGTCCTCCAAAACTTATTCTCTGAGAGATCACATACATTATGGATTATTTTTCCCTTGATCTCCCTCCATGTTCTTGCCAAAATGTTTTTTCTGTAAAATTCTTTTACAACACCTCACAGGCAGTTTGGGTGTTGCCTGTCACTCACAGTCATGTATGACGAGGTAACCACCATCCCACTCTTCATTCCTCAGATAAAACACATCCCAACCAGCACAGCCTCTGGTACATATCAGGTTCATCTGGGGCTTTGAAACAAAAATTTGGGAAGGGACTGATGAGAAGAGTTACTCAAAAGAGTACAAGAAATCATCTGAGTATCTTTAGGTTCAACCAGCCCCTTCCCACTGAAGCTGACTGGGAGTATTTTGCCTCCATGGAGAGTGGTTTGCAGCTCCAACTTTTCTTCCTGACTCATGTCATAAGTCAATGAGAGCTGTAGGATAGAAAATGATGCCTCACAAGAGGTAGCTCCATCACCAGCTCCTGTGAGCTCAGAGCACAGCAAAGCTGCCCAGGCAGCCTTTGCCTCTCTACAACCAAGACACAGGGCACACACAGCCAGCAGTGCCCTGCTTTCAAAGGTGAACTTGCTGCCCACCACTCACAGAGCTCAGCCAATTCCCTGCTGTTGGAGCTCTTCTGGGCACTCCTGGAAATGGTCTGCTTGCAAAACTTCTTAATATCTTTTTATATATTGAAAATTAAAGGCTGCCAGCAAGGGCAAATGGACTACAGCCATCTACAGTTGGAATATAGTGAAAGGCATACATCTTTATTTTTTTATATAAAGTAATTTTAATTTAATGCCTGGAAGAGCCTGCTGTTATCTTCTAAGATTCTCAGTTCTGCTTAATATGAAGTGTTATAAACATGGTTAAGCAGTATCTGTTTATGTCAGAAGTCTAAGGGAATAAAAATATTTTCACAGGTCTGCTAAAAAAAATGCCGTGATCAGCTCTTCCTCATGCTAAAGAGCACTGATCTTATGGATGGCCACAAAAGTCACAATCTCTCTTTAGCAGAGAGGAGCTGGAATACTTATTTCTTCCCTGAACAAAGGACTGTCACATTCCCTCTAAAATAATGAGCATTATTTATTCATGTACAAATAATTTAAGTGCTGAATGAAGCCATCCCAAACATTGTCTATTAATCAAAGACTAGAGAGACAGCTCTCAGTTACCACAGCACTGTTTTGCTAGATTCCTGATTCCTGCATCCCAACCAGAAGCAGCACATTGTCACCTTTTTGCTAGAGGTGACTACCAGAGCTGAAGGAGTAAAAGGCCAGGGTGGTTTTGTGAGCTGTGTACAGGGAACTCTGCATTTGCTGCTTCACCTGACTGGTTGTTTATGAGATCTCAGCAATCCCCCCACTGCCATGGGGCAGGGTGTCTGTGACGTGAACGCAACCCACGGCAGTACCAAATGTTGCCACTGAGAATTAATTGTCTTTTGTTACATCAATTTAATGAACTGTTTTTCAGGGACATCTGGCTTCCCTGCCTGAGGGTGGGGGAAAAGGTGGACTACTGAGAAAGCAGGAAAATGCTGCTCTTCAGCACATTTTGTCTCAAATATTCCTATAGCTATTGCTTGCTGATATGGCCCCACTGTCCTACGGGGGATGATTGATCCACACTGCTACATGTTCCCTATCCAACATCTCCATGCACAATTTTCTCCCACATTCCTCATGTTTACACTACATTACACTGCACAGTCCACTTAAGGCTTTTCCCTGTTTTTCACGATCTCTGCTAAGCTCTTTTCTCCTCTAAGAAGACCTCACTACAACACACACGAACACTGACCAGGGCAGAGTGATTCTTGCCACCATTTCCTGCATTAGCACAGAGGATCAGTGTCTCTCTAGAAGTGGGACCTTATTTTTACTAAATGGCTTGTGAAAGCATTTCCATTAGAGATGGTTTGGTGTATTATAACTAAGTGGACGGAACAGAGTGAACATTTATTTAACCAGGAAAATTTGGATCAGACAGCACATCTGGTTTTCATTGAAATCCTCAACTTTACTAAAACAAAGAGTCCAGCTGAGTCAATAGAGACTCAAGGAAGGCAGGTGGTTGATGTGATTGCAAGAGAAACAGGATCAAAACATGAGCATCATCTGAAGCCTCAGTTCAGATCATTCCTGGAAAGCATTTATGCATCCAGTTAGTAGAACTGAATGAGTAAAAGGATTGCTTGTAAGTGCTGACTGCACAAAGAATTGTTTCTCTGAAATGTTTTTTTCTTTCCTTTCTTCATAAATCTTAGTATCAGGTGAGTCAGCCTAACCACTGCACAAGTCTCAAAAAATACATGATCCATTTGCAGTGGGTGACACGACCACACTCAGCTTCCTAGGATCCACACCAGACAGACTGACTGCTACTTGTGCAGAGGCACAGGACATCCAGCTTAGCTGTCAGTGCTTGGGAAGAGTTTTGAGAGGGATGAATAATGCCAGGACTGAAGCCTGGCCGAAAGCTTTGTTCTGAAAGCAGTCACAATATGCAGCATCTGCTGCTGCAGCTTCAGGGAACAACAGCCATGAAAAAAGAAATTTTCCCTCATCTGTTAGTGCTCACCACTGTCCCGGGTGATATGGGATTCCAGGACAACAAAGTCCTTCCATTTCTAACAAGGTTAAACCTTCATAATGTGGGAGATGTGTCCTGCATAGTGGGCACATTAGGCCCTGTAGCAGTTTGTCCTGGATATCCTGGATATCCCGGATATCCCGCTAGATCTGGAAAATATTTATTGAGGAAAGAGATGCTGCCATAAGAAAAAAATATTGGGACTGCCATGGAGCACTGAACATTTTTCTCAGACACCAGGTGCTTTGAAATGGTGTTTTAACCTTTCTATAGGTAGCCTTATGTCTTGGCAATGTGCTTATGTGAAAAATTATGTACAGAGGTGCCCTGTTTGTGTATGGGTGTACATGCCTGTTTTGCTGGCTGTGCTGGGCTGTTAGCCTGGCCCTGACACTGTGGGACAGGACCAAGCAGTGCCATTTTGCAAACGGTACCATCAAACTGATATTTCAGTTACTATTTTTCACATCAGCTAAGACTTCAATGAAAGACTCAAAGAAAGAACTAAGGCCCCTTGATCCTCAGTCTCTGCTCTAATAAAGGAGTGATTAACATTACAGTTCATTATTATTTTCAATTTCAACTCCCATATGAAGCTAGAGGAGCTGCAGTACTAGCCAGAATCCTATTTTCTGCCTGTCAGTTAAGCAAATGAAGTCCCAAGACAGTTTGACTCACCTTCATATATAAAAGAAAATTCTTTATTCCAACACACCTCTGTCTTTCTTAAAATGCATCTTTATTCTGAAAAGCGACTGTCAAAAAGTTGCATCCTTTCCCTCAATTTTCTATTCCTTGCCTGTATATTTATCCAATGTATTTTGTACTAAAATGAATTTTTACATTTTTTTCTATCACTTAGTGTTGACAAAGGTATGAGAAAAAAGCTGGTTTCCATTCCGGCTCATTTGTCACCCAAAGAGTTGTTAAATGTTTTTCATTTCCAGGACCAAAATGCTGCCTCCTCAACTATTACTTTGCAAACTCAGAGGAAAATTTATCTGCAAAGATTTAATTGTGAGTAGAATTTGATGTAATGAAGCTTTAATGGCAAAGCTGTATGAGCCAGAAAATGCTCAGCTTGACTTTCAGATCCCAAGCTGAGTCTGCAAGTGGAGATGCTTCTAAACTGAGAAAATGTCATTCAAGTCACTCAGGCACAATAAATGTGAATCCCTCACCACCTTTTTTATGGTAAAGAACAGGCTCATATGTACACTAATGGAGGACTAAGACACTGATGGCTACTTCTGCATAACCAGGGTAGTACTCGATGACAAAACTCAAAGAAGCATTGTGTAAAAATTGTCAGCCTCAATATACACAAATGGCCAAATGTGTTTTCTTCAGAGCAGAACAACTGTGGTGCACCAAAAATGCCCTATTTTTCCAGCTCTACCAGTTTGTCTGAAGAAAAATTACTCCCTAGAAATCTTCCCCTGAGCTGTCATGGCTGCAGTGACATTTCCACTTTTGCTAAAGAACTCATCTAGAGAGGCAAGTCCTAAGAAAGCCTCAGGGAGTGATGGCCATAAAAATCTCTGATTTTGCGTGAAGAATATTGAAATGTGCTACCAAACCAGGAGTTGAAGTCTGGGAGGCTGTTCTAGGTGAAAAAAGCAAGTACAGTAATGCTCATTGGAGAAAATGACAAAAAAATTTCAGCTAAAAGTGTTCAACAAACTTCCCATTCCTCATTCACTTTACCAGCGTGGTCTGAAGATTATTTTTGAAGCAAATCTGTATTTAGAATCTATTCATTCAGTTTTCTTGCCTTAGGTTCTTCCTCCAGGCAAAACCAGCCCAAATAAAGTAGCTGACACTGTCCTTGTTTACACAGGCAAGTACTGAGTATCTTGAGTCTCTTGGCCTCTGGGAATGCTTCCAGGCAGACCCAAGCTGGTTAAACAGCAGTCAGAAGCACTGGAGATGGAAGGTAAGAAGGTAAAGGTAGTCTTTGATAACCAGGAAGTTCCAGTTTTTGTGAGAACATTTTGTTCCGCTATTGTTTGTTGCTCACCACTGTTATGTTGTTGCCAAGGACTGAGTTCTCCCCTGCTGCAGCTTTGTAATTACTTGTGTGCTGTGAGTGGAATCATAGAAGAGTTTGGGTTGGCTGGGACCTGGACATTTTCAGCTAGGTTGGGTTACTCAGAGCTGCCTGCAGCCTGACCCTGAATGTGCCCAGGGATGGAGTATCTGTCACCTCTTTGGGCAACCTGTTACAGTGTTTCATTGCTCATCACAAAAGATGAATCACTCTCATCTTCCTCATTTCTACTCTGAGTTTACCCTCTTTTAGTTTTAAACTACCACCCCTTGTCCACCTCAACAGGCCCTACTAAAAGTCTTTTCCTCACCTTTACTATAAGACCATGTTTGTACTGAAAGGCTGCAGTAAGGTCTCCCTGGAACCTTCTCTCCCTCAGGCTGAACAACCCCTACCTCTCTCAGCCTGTCCTCATAGGAGAGGTATTCCATCCCTTTGATCATTGCTCTCCTCTGGATTGCTTCCATAGGCCCATGTCCCCTACCCAGGACTCCAGAGCTGGGTGCAGGTGGAGTGCCATGAAAGAAGAGCAGAGGGGCAGAGTCACCCCCTTGACCTGATGGCCATGCAGCTTTGGGTGAAGCCCAGGATAAAGTTGGTTTTTCTGGGCTGTGAGCACACACTACTGGCTCATGTCCAGAATGAATATCAAAGGGTACTTCACATATGTTCTTGCTAAGGCCATATTTTTAAACAAGCACATTAAATAGAAAGAATTAAAGGCCAACTCTGAATCTTGTTAAATTTGCTGTCGTCGTGCAAATTGACAAAGATATCTTCAAAATTGTCCCTTAGTAGCTCAATTCAGCTGTCATGTAGTCAGTTACAACTTGCCCTATTTTTGCATAAATAATTTCCCTTAATATTTTTATTTCTTTGGCCAAACATACAGTGTTACTGTATTGCTGACATATTTACTTGTTTCAAAAACTATATATAGTTCCTGGCTGGTTTATCAATCATTTCAACAGAATAGGAGATAAAGTGACCCCTGTATCTTCAAAGTGCTACATGAGGTTTTAGCACTCATCTCTCATTAAATTCAATGATACTCGAGCTAAAAGCATGAATAGTTCCCTCTCTTTACTGTCCTCTTACCTGCAGCTAAAAGACAGGCATGCCTGTGATCATTCTTTTCTTTAGGTGCCCCATGTTAACCTGAAACTCAGTAAATACAGTTTTTATAACCCAGTCCTTTTGAACGTTAGTCCATGCAGCACAACACTCTGTTCAGCTTCCAGGTACAGTGAGAGAAGTACTCTTGATGGGATTGTTCACAGTCTCTACATGGTTGTCAATCCTTCAGTGGTGATCTGTTATATATGCTGTGAATAGTGCCTAACACACTTTACTGTATAT
Organism: Ammospiza caudacuta; assembly: GCF_027887145.1. NCBI lineage: Eukaryota > Metazoa > Chordata > Aves > Passeriformes > Passerellidae > Ammospiza > Ammospiza caudacuta. The sequence goes on from NC_080593.1 coordinate 134,988,766, forward strand.
GGATGCATGTAACTAGCACTATTTAAGTGGAACCTCAAATTTCTCAGCATTTTCTAAATGGCCACGCTTCATTTAAAAGAATTCTGAAATCAATCAATGTTGTATAATAAAGCATAAGCATAAAAATAATTTCTCCATGGGGTTTGGGTTGTTTGTTTTAGTTTTTTTTAATTTCTTGTACAAAAAGGGATCCCAAAGCACAATCAATCTTCACCTGACAGAAAAACTACATGCCCCTTTAGCCATATTTTTACTGCCTTTGTAACCCAAGGTTTTCCCTTTCTAACAATGCTTTTACACCCACCTAGGAGAAGAAGTGAGAGGTCCCATTTTCCCTTGTGTTGTGTTACTGAATGGGTAGACACAGAGGCTCAGAGGGATGAGCTCCTGCTCAGAGCAGCCTTTTAGCCCCCTGTAAGAAATGATGAGCAGTGACTTTGCCAGCTCTTGCTGGAGGCAGCTCTGACCTATGCTATGGAATGAGACCTGGGATCTGTGTGTCACCTACTTGCTTTGTGTGCCCAAAGATCACCTCAAGGTGAAGGGCAGTCTCATCTAATATATCTTTTCCTCCCCTTTTCAAGAGGCAGCAACATTATTCCGTTCATGGCTCTATTTAAAATTTATTTTGCTAATTCTGTGGCCCAATTATATGATATAATATATAGTCATAGGCCACAGAATAATACTGAGTGGATTAGGACTGCATTATGCTAGTGGAAAAGTACAGGTGAAGCCGCGGGTTTTCTGTGAAAACTGAACAGGAAACCTGGAACAGGAACACAGAAGGCAAGTTCTCATCCTAAATTCAAAATACAGCCCTATAACAGCTACTGTGAAGAAAATTAACTCTATCCCAGACAAAACCAGATAAAACCCATCACCCATTTCTAAAATATAGAAAGGTGATGCTCTGCTCAGTAATTAAATACTTCATCACTGGAAACCTTAATGTGCTAATTTCAGTTCAGAGTAGATGCTCAGAGGCAATAAATTATAATCCTCTATCCCACTCACATCCCTTTCATGATTACTATACTGCTATGGAATTAATACTAAGGCTAAGTGTTTTCTGTTATCACAACCTTATAAAAAAACCTTCTTAAATCTAACAAAAATTAGGTGTTGGTTATGAAATGTGAATTTCTGGATTCTGTTAGATGATCTCCAAAAATGCTGATGATAAACAAACAAGAGTCACATAAAGGAACCACAGCAATAAACATTTCATTTACAATGCTTTCCTCCTGATGGTAAGAGCAAAAAACTTCCAATACTAAGGAGGAAGTATTTGTCATTAATATAATCTTTCATATGCCTGACTGCTTCTGAACTGATCTGCAGCAGAGCCCCAGGGTCACATTGCTTTTAAGAATAAGGGAATCCTGGTTGCCTTGCCCTGAAAGCAATCTAACAGGTAGGTATTAGCAAGAATGACCAGAGGAAAAGCACTTTCTGTTCAGGTTCTTTTCTTGGCATTTTTGTTCTCCCAAACACTCTTCCACAAGTCCATACCCTCAGACCATTATCAGCCAGAAACACAAAAAACAACTGGATGTTGATATGCTTTTCTTCCCTGCTCCCTCCTTTAGTCCTCTTCACTCTAATATCTCATACTATTGTATTAGAAATCAGTTTAAGGCAATCTGTTGTCTTGCCTTTCTTTAAAACATTTTTTAAATGGATAGCACAAGAAGGAGCTAGTCCTCTCACCTTATAGAAAATATAATGTTCCTTCCAACTTTTCAAGATTTATTTACCATACATTGTCACAGTGATGGCTAACATCTGTAAATCCATGGCTCTTGAGTTTTACTTCTACCTTAAGGTATCTGCAATGTATCCTCCAGATTGCTGACAGAACTGGAAGCAGATGCTTTGGAAATCATTTGGATTTCAATAAAGGAAGGATCCCTTATTTACTTAATAGATTATGTACAGATTTTAGAGGGTGGATTGGAGTAATAAATCATAGAACTTGAGGGAACAAAATTCAGGTTCTTCTTCATTCAGAGGCTTTCTGAAAGACCTTGAGCAAGTAGTTTAGTCTGATATAGAATGTAAGTATTTCCAATATTTTAAATGAAGTGTGTCTAGCTTTTTCTGTTCTTTGGGAAGTAGAATAATCTCAAAGCAGTGTTCATAATTAAATTTTCTAAAGGGCCAGAAATGTCCATCTCATAAATTCTTTTGTTGGAGCCTCCTTCCCTTTTCTGTGAGAGTATGTGTAGAATAAGGAAAATTTTCTCTTCTTCCTGGCTACATCTTTTATGAGTGGGATATAATGTAAGTTTCTTGAAAGAGTAGTCATTTACTGGCTCATTAGAAGTGCCTTCTTTTGCTACAATCTAGAGCCATGCATGGAGCAGAGAGGTCACATATGATTTGAAGAGTTATTATTTCTTTTACAGAACATGACAAGTCTCCCGTTGTACTTGTGCACTTCCTTCTACCCTACCAGTCAGCACTACCAACCACAGCACCCATTTGACCACTTTCTTCAGAGGGTTTTTTCAATAACCACCTGCAGCAATCTGTGTTCTAAAACCTCTGAAGTACCTAGGGCTTATTGTTGCAATGCCTGAAAATCATCTGACCAGCTCAGCTTGCCACTAATGCCTTTTGCAGAGGGACAGGCAGCAAATACAAATCAAGACTTACGACTAACAGTCATTAAATAGCTTAAAAACACCCGAGTTTCTAAGATGTTTACAAATTGCAAGAGCAGCATTTTGCAGAATAAAACTGCAGTCCTGGAGCTTAATACTCACTCTACTATTTCATTACTGCTCCTGTTTTATATTAGCGCACTGAGCAATTTGTAAGCGTCTATGGACCTTTTAGAAACACAGACCCAAAGCAATTGCCAAATGCTATTTGGGGCTGCTAATACGTAATAGTTCTAATGAATAATGTTTTTGTTAAGAATGTGGCAAACTGCTATTTATTCAGATGAATTCCAACCAACCATAATGCCTGGGTCTTACTTCTGAGGTATGAATGCAATAATTACCAAACACAGCTCTAAAATACAATTTGTTAACTTGGAGGAGATTGTGAGATTGTGACATACATTTAAAGTGTCCCCAAAGGTGCTTTTGGTCGGGTTTTTTTCCCCTTTGAGTCTTTGTTTATGCAAGCAGGCTCTACACTTACTGAATCTACCAGCTGCGTGTCTACACAAGCATTTCTGCTGCATGCATCAAGATTCAACGACTGAATGTGAAGCAAGCAATAAGGTTACACAGAAGATAGAGGAGGAAATGCATTTTCAAAACTGTCCAACTCTTTTTCATTTTTAGATTGAGGCTCAAAAGTAACTTATAGTAGTTTAGAAAATGTCCTCAGAATATGTCTCAGAATCAGCAGAGCTTTTAAGTTAGCAAGAAGAAGCAGCAGAAGCAAAGGTTGTGCATTGGAACTGAAAGCCATAGAGTTTGCTTCTGGGGCCAGGGACACACAGACATGCATAGAGCTGTCAGAATAAAACAGAACCACAAGCAGCAGCCTGACCTGGGGGGATGGGAGAAGAACAAGAACAGTGTTGAGGAGGTGTCAGTGACTAGACAGAATCAAAACAAATACAAAATCCAGCAATTATATACTTATTAGTTTTAGGTAAGCATATTCAACTTTGATGTCTTAATGTGGCACAGTAGATTGACAATTAATTAAAAATGTTATGAAATTATGATTAAACACTTTCATTGGAAATTAAACTAGAACTAGCATTGACAAATGTGATCTAGAACAAAGTAGGAGAACTCAAAAAAAGAATCACTGAAACTAACATATTGCTGAGGAACTAACATTGTATGACCATAAAAACATGTTGGAGACTGGCCTAAAAAGTTTTAAACCACGTGATGTAAATCTAAATCTAATCATGTGAATCTGAGTAACTTGTATTATGTTGTATGAATTTCCAATCAGCCAGGACTGTTCAGGACATACACTTTCTTCTGTCTCTCTGCAGAGTTTCTGCTGAGCTTGCAGAATTGCAGGCATGTTTTATGCTGGCAGAGACTTATAAGCATTTCAACTTATGCACTGATAACTGCAGAAATTTGCAGCCTCATAGCTGGGAGACAGGTGATACAGCAGGTGCATTAGTACAAATATAATGCTACACTATTTTTATCATGACTCATCTGGGAATTTAAAGAAGAGGCAGTCTCCCCTCCTGCAGCTGAGAAAGGCCAAGAAAAAACCTCTGGAGAATTCAAGCAGCTGGGCTGGAGAAACATATTGGTTTTGTGCAACTTTTATCTTCAAGCATTTGGAAAGCACAGCAAATACAGAGACAAGGGAGGGAAAAGACTTGGGCATATAACTATTAGTAAAGGAAGAGTGTTCAAAACGTAAGGACAGCTAGTACTTCTCTGTAGTACTTCTCTGAATGTTCTGTATAGCCCTGAACTTTCCCATTATTAATGTAGAGTTTTTTAACACTAGATGAAGTGTTAAAACTGGATTGGACTAGCTTGTCACATACACAACCACAGAAGGCGACTAACAGTTTAGGATGGCAGAATCTACTTCATGGCAATACAGACAATAAGATCTCTGTGGCTGCGATCCTGATTGTGCTGAAGCCAGCTCTCCCACACTGGGATCCACAGGAGGAATCTGAGTTTAAAAAATGTGCTAATTTTTTTTTAAGGAAGTCCTGTGTGTCTGCATCCTGAATCTTCTCCTGATTGTTTGACATTGCTCTCTCACAACCCATTAAATGAGCACAAGTGAGGGCAAGCAGGTAGACACATGCAGACAAGAAGCTGGGAAGGTGGGAAGAAGGTGGAAAATTTCAAAAGCAGTTGTGCCTCTTTAAAAATACTGTGTGAAATGGCACCAGGGAATATGTGATCTGGAGAAAGGAGACCTCTGCATTCCCCTCCAGGAAAAGGCTGGAGTGATCTAGGCTGAACTTGGAGGGTCTGTGGCACAACTTATTCTTGCTGCAATGAACCTCTGTGGCAATCCACTGAGCTAGAGAATGCTGTCCTCACCAGAAGAATAAAAGGTCTCATGGTGTCCAGCCTTGCAAACCAGAGTTGACCTGGCCAAAGCTGTGGTCAGGACAGCAGAGTGGAAAAAAGGCTTAATTTTAGAAGAAAGGGTCAACTTTTGTGCATTGGTTTTGTATATGGGTTCAAAAATTATTTTCTCAGTCACATTTAACTCCAAATTGTACATCGCATGTATGGGTATAAACTTGTCAGAACATTTTCTTGCTGGTATTTTAAAATGGAAATTAATTAAAAAATTCAAAAGGAATGATGAGCAAGCTATTTTGATGAAATTTTTTTCTCCCCCTGTAAATACACTGCATGGGCTGGGGGCTCCCTCACAGCCTGTCATGCCCCACTGCCCCAGCCAGGGACAGGGCAGGATAGGGGGCAGCCTGGGCAGACCCAGCCCTGGGCATCAGCCTGGGGAAAGTGGGGGCCAAGGCAGGGACAGGAGCTTAGGCATTCTAGGACCACCTTCCCCTGCCTCCAAAGGAATGGATCAGTCAAGGCTGCCCTGTCTCTAAGCCAGCCCTGGGCTGGCAGCCAGATCCCCAGAGGGAGATGCTCCCAGAGCCCTCACAGCCCTCTCAGAGACAGGTAAGGATTCCTGGGAATGCATTTCTTCTGCTGAGAGGAGAGGAAGGAAAAGCCCTTTTGATGCCTGGGTGATATTTTCTCTTGTGATCCATGCCATCTCAAAAGAGGAGTAGGAAGACTGAAGGATGATAATCAACAGGGCAGAAAACATGGAAGAAAATGAGAGATTGATTAATTGCCAGAATTATGCTGCCATGAGCTTTGGAATCATTAGTGTACTGTAGCTTCCAGTAAAGCTCAGTCTTCATTGCAGTAATGCCTTAGTAATTAGTAATGCCTTAGATATTCCCTAACTTAATAAAGGCCAGGTGAATTTGGGGTATAGATCTTGCCCAGGGAAACACCAAGGATGTCTATTTTGCCCATGAAGGTGTGATATGCCCCTCTGCACACACACTGCACAAGTTTAGCACTCTAATGAAGCAGCCACATTGTTTTCATCCTAGAAAACATCCCATTCATTGTTTTCTAGGATGCATGAATCAAGAAACCTTCTTCAGTGTTCCCCATTCAGCACATGGCCAGGTACTCCCACAACTACTTTAGCAGGCATCATTCAAAATAGATACTGATCACATCTTCATTTCTCACAGAGCCCTTCATTCTGATTCTTCCACAGGCACTAAAAATGCCAGTTATATGGCATTCCTGACACCCCTACAATTTAACCTCTGAGGAACTGCGTCACAGGTAAGTGCAAGCTCCTTCCTTTGAATGAACACTGGAGATGATGAGCTCCTGATACTTCAGATGATACTGCAATTTTTAGCTTATAACCCATTCTCTTATGGGTCCAATCCATCAGTTCTACCTTTGTGAGCACTTTGCATCTCTGTTAGCTTGGCCTTAAGAAATTTGCAATTGGAGACCAGAAAGCAAGGAACAAAGAGGTCAGTGATCCTCACAGGAAAATAAAGTTTTATATGGCTTGCCTAGCATCACAGAGGAATCCTGGGCCATAGATCCAGCTGTCTAAACTTGCATTTCATTGAACTGGCATGAAATAATTTCTTTGCTGAAACACATTTAATCAGATTCCCAAATTTTAAACAAGGGTTTTTCAGGTAATGGCACCCTCCTTCACTGCAGTGTCATGGCACCAGAGCACCTGAAACATCTTCATTGCGCACACACAGTGCAATAAATAGTCTTAGATGCAATCTTAAAATAGAAGTTTTTAACTTTTGAAGGCTAAAAATTGAAATTTATTTTTTGGATTTTGAAAGGTCTAGTGTAATTTTAACATGTCTCATCCAACAATTTTAAGTTGTTAAAGGAGTCCTTGTAAAATCTGCTTTCTTTGGTAATATGCGTGCTATTATTATGTTCCACATGCAAATTAAATGTGAAGGACCAATTACACACTGCCTTTTATGTCACTGAGTAGTTTTCAAGTGTAGGAAGTGTAATAAGTACATTTCTTTCTGAGAGGGGAGTTTTAAGCAGTAGTTTTTTAAATCCACTCCATACTTATATTTCCTTATTAACAATGACTGTGAGGAGCTCAGATGAGAAGAGTCAGAACCTAAAATCTCAAAGACAATTTTTGCAATCTTCACTCACTTTAATGTTCTTCTTCAGTTGTGTCCAGTAAGACAAAAAACCTGAATTTGTGAGGTGCTGAAGAGAAAGCCATCTGATGAGTGAGAGATTTAGCACAGGAGGATTCAGGGCTTCTTGATACCACCTACACCAAGAAGAATTTAAGACTCACAATGTGACCCTGGTCAGGGCTAACAAACTAATGGAGAGCCCTGGGTGGGCTCAGCCCCATTGCAAACAAGGGAGATGAGCAGCTGGTGCCTACAGAAATGGCAGGAGAGAGGTGCAGCAGAGCTGGAGGCCGGATGGGGAGCCTGCCCTGCAGGGATGTCCCTGGCCCCTGCACACAGTGCGTGTGACCAAGGAGCCACGGGGAGCTGCTCAGCTCCTGGCACTCCATCTGCCAGCAGCATGGTGGGCCTGCAGAGTGAAGGAGGTACATCCTCCTAACATGCCAGGTGTGAGTCAACACCTGCATCCTCTTTGAAACAGTTCCTCCTTCTCCATGCCATGGAAAAGTTGTACACAACATGGAATATGCAGTGACAGCAGTTGGCAGCTGCTTAAGCCCAGGCAACTATTTCATCATTAGTCTGAGTGCAGAGTCATGCAAACTGATCACGTTTATTGCTGATTTTGTTTATACTTCTGTATACTAACAGGTTTTCAGCCAAGAGTAGCTCCCTTGTTCAGACCCAACTCATTTGCAGCAGAAGTGATCCTCAACCCTGCTGCATCTGTGTGCACCCTTGCGAAAACAGAGGGAGGGTGGCAACAGCATTGGGAGCAGTGCCAATCTCGCCTTGCCAACATGGATGTATACTCTAAAATATCCAGAGCTGCTGTACACAGGGAACTGTGGTAAAAAGGACAAGCAGATGTGATTTACCTAATTGATGGCCTAATTAGGATCTGAAGAAGAGGTGGGTGATTTAGTGCTGTTGGAAAACAAGTTATTGAAAGGATTGAAAATTGATATAAAAGGTCTCAGTGGTGTTTAATAAACAGAATTCACTCCAAAATGTTTTTAAGTGTTCCAGATCTCATTTTCTACAACAGCTCTGCCAGACTATGATCACCATGTTCAGTACAGAGCCAAGAGAGCACAGCTGGGTTGAGTGGGGGTTGCCACTGTTTTCTTGTATGCCTCTGTTTGATGTGATGCCTGTCCCTTACACTGTGGCATTAGTCCGTAGACAAAACAGTGTGCAACATGCCTCTCACTTCAGTGAAACTCCCACATTCATTATAACATGTTTTGTTCAGCAATTTCCACTCAGTTGCATTTTTAAGTGCTTCAAAACAAGTCACTCTGGGCTGGATGTGGTTTAAAAAGAAGAGAATTGCAATGCTCAGCCCTGAGGTGATCCCCCTGGAGTTTACTTCTTCCTTCTATTTGCTCATTTGCCACTTGATCTTTTCTTCCCCTGTTTCCCACAAAAAGGAATAAACTACTGGATCTCCCACAGTATTGTCAAATTCTAGCTATCAGTCATGAGGTGGTGCTGCACCATGAGGGAAGCCAGATGTCTCTAGGCCAACCTTGCTCTTAAGATTTCTAAAACAGATATTTGGGCAAGGGAGGCTGGGGAGAGAAAAGTTCTGCTTGACTGTTTGGAAACTCAGTAGGTTTTTTACAAAGACGGTCTTGAGATGAGTGAGGAGCAAAGGCAACAAGTAGGTGACAAGGAAGCATCTTGCACAGTCTGAGTCACTTAGCAGTTTGCTCCACAGGAAAGGAAACCACTGAGTGCAGGGAATCACTGGTGATGCGATTGCTGACAGAGCTCCCTTTGAAGTCAGCTTTGGTGCCACAACTGGGCAAAGAGCAATGTGAGTGACAGCAAATCTGGCTTCCTGTGTAAAGTGATCCTACTTGCAAGTCACCTCTCTCATTTTGTATCTGGATAGCTCATCAGGCTATGTCATGCTCATACCATGCTTGTGTAGAGGAGGGATCCCACACCTGTGGGATACTGCCTTAGCCACCATCAGCAAAGAATGGTCATCTCTTATCACTTAGAAAGGGAGATTATTAAAGAATCTGGTTTCCTAAAAATAGTGTCTCCAGGTGTTTTGCAAATCCAGCTTCCCACACAGACACAAAGGGTTTGATCCTTCTGGATTGATTCAATCAAATTTGACACAGATGCAGATGCAGAGATTCAAAGGTAATTAACATATTTAAAAAATATGAGAAGTTAAGGAGAGAGCCTCTATGAGACAGTCATGTGAAAACAATCAAAGAATCTATTCTTGACAGTCTTCATGGCTCTATCATACAAGCAAGAAGCAATTTTCCCCAAAATGTCAATCAAAATAGCACCTTCTTAGATACCAAACTCAACCATAAGACATAGCTTAGTAGAAACTCTGACTCCAGTAGCTCAGATGTTCACAGGACAGTTTGTTCTCTGTGGGAAGCCTTCTTCTTTGAACTTTCTTCCTCCACTTGGTCAAAAAAAATGCATTAATGATCTTCCCAGTACAGTGCTTGCCTTTAAAGACTTGGGGATTGTTGCAGGAAAGGCCTTGAAAGGGTGAATAAAGAATAGGTTTTGCTGATGGTTGAAATTAGTTGTGGTTTAGATTGATTTTACTTTAGTTTTATGACAAAGAAATCTGAAATACTTAGATATATTTTCTTATACATTTGTAATGGAAAATGAAGTATAGTAAATCTCTGAATAAGCATTATCCAGTCCTTGTTGTATAAGCCTATGGAGATGTAGCCCACAAAATAAATAAGCACAATATCACCAAGTGCTAGACTTTGGTCAGAGTAAGATGAAAGATGCAAAACCATAATGAGACCTGCTTGCTTAAGCAAGAAGGACATTAGTATCCAGCCAATTATATTGTTCCCTTCTCTTTTGCATCCTCTTATTTCAAGAAGCCTGTGAAGTTCTGGTCTCAAAAAACGTAGACTGTGCACTTCTGATGGGAGAGAAATATGCAAGACTGTTGATGTGGCTTCATCATGTGTTTTGTTCTCTTGCTATTTGTACCCAGTTGAGAACTGACCTCATTCAGCACAACAGAAATGCCACCTTTCAGGTGATAAGAAAGATTTAAACAGGAAGCAGGGTTGGGGGTTTTCTTTTCTTTTCTTTTCTTTTCTTTTCTTTTCTTTTCTTTTCTTTTCTTTTCTTTTCTTTTCTTTTCTTTTCTTTTCTTTTCTTTTCTTTTCTTTTCCTTTCTTTTCTTTTTCTCTTTTCTTCTCTTTTCTCTTTTCATCTTCTCTTTTTCCATCAGATCCAACATATTCTTGATACTGGAGAAAAAGGAGCTGGGAAAAATTATTTATGAAATTTTCAGGTATAGGTAGGGTCAAGAAGGGACCTGGCAGTTATGTCTACTCCCAACACGTGCTGCTTTATCTTGAAGATGCCTGAGATATTGAGGATACTAAGTGCCTGACACTGGGAGCTGCTGAGATGCCATCAGCACCAAACAAATTTCTGTCCCTGAAGTTCTGGCAGAGCTCCCCAAGGAGGCAGCAATCAAGCACCTGTGGCCTCCATGGGTTGATACCAATGCTCCAGCTCCAAAAAATGGGGTCTGGCCCTCCAGTTTCTGCCACTTAAAACCCCATGAAATTTGTTTCTTTTCAGCATCACTCTTGGCTAGACCATGAGTGAAATTTAGGATTTTCCATCCAAGCTCTTAATTTGCTTTGCCAACAACATTGAAAGCACTAAGTTTGTGCTTTGGATACTTGCTTACTGACCAAGACCTCAAATACACAGTCATCTGACACATTGCACAGCTGGGCACACATCCCCAATGGGATCATCCAGTCCAGCCATACATCAAACAAATTTATAGTAATTGTCCATTCAAACCAGAACAGCTTTCCATACATCCCTAAGATCACCAAAGCCAGAACTCATTGGATCTGAAACCCCTCAGAGTGCCCATTTGCTCAGATTTGGGATTTTGATGGTGATTTTGAATGGTACAGGCCATATTGACTGAAGCTGTGACTGTCTGGACAACAGAGGACTGAAGAAGTATTAAAGGGAACAGCCCTATATAAAAAAAGGTAACATTTAAAAACCACCTTATTTCTGCTGGAAATGTGCTGGAAGTCAAGCACATTTCCTCCACGCTCATCTCCAGTGAGAAATACTCTGGAATTTTTCCCCCTGCAACGCTAACTAATCTGCTATAAGAGAAAGCCCAGCTGACTTTGAAGTGGTAAGTATGCTTAAATTTGCTGCAGGCTTCAGTATCCCTGAGGGTCCCTAAGGCCTAAAAATTATTTTTATTCATTTAAAATGAAATAGAAAAAAAAAAAATCAATACAGCTGAAAAAAAGACACTGGAGAGTTTTGTAACCCCCTCACTCTCCCTACGGTGTTTCGTCTTCAACCGAATGGGATCTCCTTTATCTTTTCTTCTGGAGAAAATTCTGCTTTCGTTCAAAGCAAAGTAGAATTTGACAAATGGTCTGTAAAAGGCACAAAATATTGCTGCCATAACTGTGTCTGTTGTGAATTAGGACTGTTGGTGTGTTTGTTTGCATATTCTGCCAGCAGTGTATATGGAGAAAAGCTCCAATGAAAGTGCTGTCACAGAACAATTTATTGCTGCACCAGAGGGTATGACTGCAGCAAAGATGCCATGTTTCAGCAGTCCCAGGAACACTGCAGTGGAGACCCTGAGTTGAACTTTGTCACACAAGAGGAGGGTTTATCTGGTAGCCTATGCTGATATCTGTGCTTCCATATCTTCCATGCTGCTACTTAACACTTTAGCCCTCCTGAAGCTATGGGAGATGCATCCACCACACTTCTGTCAGACACCCAGTTACTCTGCAAGAGTAGCATGGGCTGACCCAAGGGAGCACAGATTTAGTGTTTGGAGGCAATTTTCCTCCTCCTGTTTGTGAAAACAGGAAGCTCAAGGAACAAATGTGTCATCCAGCCAACTTGCATCAATAGATTAAATACTGTAACCCTGCTATTCAGGCTATGGTTACCTCTGTGCTATTCAGCTAAATATCCCCCAAAATATTGAAACATTTCTGGGAAATGCTTGCCATCGTATATTAAGCTTAGGTCCTGCAAACCCTTCTTAATCTTCATACATTTTCCCCACATTTCAAGTGTATTAGCTCCTATGGCAATGAGATGCCATTGGTATGGGAGAGCTCAGTGGCATCCATAATAACCCTTATTTAGGGAGAATTATAGAGTCCGTTTATAAAACAGAAAGTCATTTATACTATGGTTTGTCAAATAAAGAAAGTGTTTATGGGCCAGGTTTGGATCTGGTGGTGTGGGTGGGAATTTTGCTACTGCCTTGAGTTGTATCCAGTAAGGTCCTTATGCTGCACACCATATGTCTTGCTAACCACCACACAATCCCTCACCCCAAACTGCTACCTCCTCTATTTTTTTTGGAAGACTATCTACAAAGACAAATTCATGCAAAGTACCCTCATTGTTTATAAAGAACACTAAAAGCATAAATATTTTTAGGGGTTCCTCAGTGATAGGAAAATCTAGGTTTCAGACAGAGATGCCAGATGATCTAGTTGTTGATTTCAGAAAAAGATTTCTGCAGGTACTGCACTCTCTTCTGTTTCATGTCTCTGCACCCGCCTCTCACTGACTCCTGGCTGCCATTTTAAAGAACAGTATGGAAATTATTTCAGACATGTAGAAGATGGGGTGTGATTCAGTTCGAGATCTCAGTGGGCTGCAGGGATGAAACTGGTGATTGTGAAAAGTCTTCCTACACATTTTCCATATATTTTACATGTCATCCCACAAAAGGAGTGAAAATAGAAGAGTCCATTTTACCAAAGCTGTGAGAAGAAGAGTATAGAAACTAGAAAGGTGAGTAAAATATGCCAGAATGCCTCCATTTCACACAAGCTATTCCACAAAAAACAGGGAGCAGTCACCTTCCACACACAATATTTCTTAAAACCTTTGCCACTAATCCACTTCCTTCATCATGTATTGTGTGCAATGCACTAAGTATAGAGAAATAATTCAGAAAAAAACAAGATAACTCCCTAAGAAAATGCAAGTCTGAAAGTGGAATTAATAGCCAATGGTAATTTAAAAAATTGGATTTGGACTTGCGTGAACTGGCAGATCAATATTACTGGAGTTTTGAACAAGGTATTTTTGGAGGAGATTTGAAGTGAATGAGGGAGCTGCCCTATGTACTGCAATGAGAAAAGACTTGGATAAAATAGACCTGTTATATTGATTTAAAAGGTAATTTCCTCATGAGACCCTTTTACACTACATTATTTTGGGCATTATGGGACTTCTGATGATTCTCTACTGATAGAAATAGTATCTTTAGACAGACACATGGAAGTGTGTGAAGGAAGGCATCAGCATGACCATGCGGAAAGGACTTTTTATTCTGTAGTGCCCTCAGACGAAAAACACTGCCTGAAGCACACTGACATCTGAAAGCCTCTCTGAGCTAATTTCCACCTTCCTCCTGGGACATCTAGGATGGGGAACTCTATATATGAAGGCAACCAAGGATCTTATGGAGGGATCATATTAAACCTCTAGAAGCAGCATGTGTTTGTCAAGATCCAGCTTTGTGGTTGCAAAGGGTGCTAAATTTTAGAAATTCAGTGCTAACTAGGGAAGGCTACAAGAAGTTTTAGTGTCTTACATTAACTTTCGCCTGAACTCTATTCAGCTCTGCCTGACTCTTTATGCAATATGGGACATATTGATATGTGTCAGTTCTGTCTGGAGGGATGTACCAAAAATATATCAATCTTGGTACATGATGAGACTGAATTGAATATTAAATTGTTATTCTACATAGGCAACACATTGCCTAGATTGACTCACACATACAAAAAGAAATGTCTGACTTAATTTCTGTGCTTTTTATGTCATTTTTGTGCATTTCTGTAATTTTAAGAAGAATCTGGTCTACTTTCACAGTTAAAGTTTGTTTCTTGTGAAAGAGGAACAGTGACATCCTGTGGCTCAACTGTAGTAAAAACACGTATTTTATCACTACCCTTTCTTGGATGTATTTTCTCTTCTTCTATATAACTTAGCAAGAATAGAATCTAAATCTTAGCTACCAAAAAAAAGGGGGATAGCGTTTGTGAAATAATCTTTCTGTATATGTGGGATTACAGACATGAAGAAATTGAAGACATTTAATAAATGTGACATTCTAGCTTCATGCTAATCAAAATAGTTATTTTAAATTATAATAATAATTAGAGAAAATAACTTAGAAAAAGACTTGAAAATAGGTATGAAAAGTGACTTTTGAAAAACAAAGTCTCATCAGGTCTAGGATTTAAGCCTTTCTTTAATAAGCACCTTTTGGTCTTTGGAAATACTTTGATTATCACTGTTAGCAGAATGTATTTGAAAGAACAGACTTCATTCAGAATATGATGGCATGTCTTCAGGGTAAGCTGAGAGCAGCAGCAAATGTAATAACTAAGCTAAGCATGGTCATATTCACAAAGGAAAAAAAAGTCTGATATATTACTTTAAAAAGTAATTTCCTCATGAAACCCTTTTACACTACATTATTTTGGTCATTATGGAACTTCTATAATTCTGTAGTGATAGAAATAGTATCTTTAGACAGATACTATTTTCAGATAATGTACCGAAAATTATACTAAAGGAATTTTACAAAGGCCTTGCAACAGTAACATAACAGATTTCTGTAGAAGAAAAGAACTTCAGAACTCCTTACCTTTGGTATAAATTTAGTGTCATATACTGGTGACATAAGAACTTAAATCTTAAGACTCTATTTTCTTAACAGGTGTTTGATCAGAAAGATTGTTTTTGCAGTTGTCTTCACATCAGGTTCACACTCTAGATTTTCTTCCCAATATATGTTGCTCTATTTGCACATTTATCAGTTGTGAGGTTGTCCCTTACTTGAAACTAGTTTGCTTTTATTAAGATTCTCAGAGACAGTCAGTGGAGCTGTTACATTACAGCTCTGCAGGTTCTGCTAGGGCTCTTGACTGTGGCAGCAACACAAAGAGCAAAGGTTCTCCTGTCCCGACTCCTCAAACACAAATGGCCGAGTGGATGGGTGACAGTGATGAAGAATGAAGTTGGAATTGAAAACAAACCTGTTCAGACAGAAAGGCTGAAATGTGTTTCTTGAGCATAAGTGATTTTCTCCAGGGCTTCAATTTCATGACTTTTTTCCCCTTCAATGCAAACAACCTCCAAAGGCAGAAATGTGTTTATAGGAAAGAGGACACCTCAATGTGATGTCAATGTTGTGCATGATGCAGACATTCATGATGGAAGACAAGAATTCCAAGCCTTAAGCTGTAAAGGAAGCATTGTTGACAATAGATTATTTCTTACCTTTCTTATCATTCAAAAGGTACGCACTCAGATAGGCACTATTTTTTAAATATAAAGAAAAGAAAATTATATCCCCACATACAGCACAGAGACTGTTCACTGAAATAGCTAATTTCAGAGACAAAAGAATACACCATCTAGCATTTGCATGTATTTCATTATGTTTGACTGGCATATGGTCATCCGTAAGCTTGCTGCTAATATAGAGCCTCTGTTTTTTAATTAAATTGGTGGTCTTAAAAAAGGTACCTAGTCTCCTGAGTAAGGTATAATCTTTTCAATTTTGAATATTGCATGGTCTCACACCAGCACTGCAGTAGTCCTAAAATTGCTTCAGCCTCTAGAAGTTGCTTCAGAATAATTTTTAAATACAGGCTTGTAAAATTATAGTAAAGGACAAAGCAAAATTATAAGCAGGGATTTCCCCAAAGAAAAATGAAACAAAGAACAGCGCAGGCTATAATTCAAATTGTCAATTAGATTTGACTCAGAGGAGTTTGAAAATTAAGTTTTTAATTTCTATATATTCCTTCCACTAATCTGTTTGTGAACTTTAGACTGTCAGCTGAGAAACAAAAAGAGAGAAAAACTAGACTCTTTTGAACCAGAGATTTAATAACTCCCCCAGGTCACAGTGCTCATCATAAAGGGAATGAAGTGCTGGTTCTTGGGCAACAGAGCAAACATCTGCATCCTGAAACAAGCCAGGTGCTCTAAATCAGGGCAAAACCAAGGCAGCCCAAGCAGCAAAATCTGAGCATGTCCTTTGTCTCTCCAGCCTGCCTGAGTCCCTGCTATGATTGTGTCTGCAGCTGCAGCGACCTCCCAACCGAATAAGCACACCTGGAAACACTGATGGGCAGCAGCTGTCTGGCACCCACAGCGAAATTCCCAGCAGGCATCAGGTGTTTGCCTGGCTTTTCCTAGGGGAGCTGGATGCATGTGCACTGTGCAAGCTTTAAAATGTCATTGTTAGTTTGTGTGTCAGTGAATAACATTTAGGTCTTGAATTGAAATGACGAGGGAAAGAAACATTCTGCAAGAGGTTCTGCTATTGGCAAAAATACTCACTGCATTTTATTGTGAATTTCCTTTCTGTAAATCCTTCAAGACTCTCTCCTTGTGAACAATAAAATGTTACCTTACAAACAGCAGAAAACTGTGCACACCTATCACTATAAGCAATGCATCATCTCCTTTATATTCCCTTTCCCAGACACTGCTTTACCAAAATACAGGATTGGTTTTCATGCATTTCTTCAAATACTTCTGTATAATAGCAGTTTACATGAACTCCTTATCTGCTCTGTTCTTCCCAGTCTGCCTTTGCTCATCAAAACCATACAGT
This sequence comes from Ammospiza caudacuta, assembly GCF_027887145.1. Taxonomy (NCBI): domain Eukaryota; kingdom Metazoa; phylum Chordata; class Aves; order Passeriformes; family Passerellidae; genus Ammospiza; species Ammospiza caudacuta. Next base: position 135,005,616 of record NC_080593.1, read on the forward strand.
ACCTGCATCCTGACTCCTAAAATGAAGAGAAGCTTTCAAGAGAATCACTATAGGAGATGCCTATTTACACAGGGGTTTGTATACCTATATACTTTTTAATATCAGCAGTGCATGTGTAGGAGTATTCACATCCTGCAGATATCCTCATGAACAAAAGCTATCACACTTGAATGTTTGCAAGCCAAAAGCAGAGCAAATGCCACCAAAGGCTGCTTTTATGAATGGGGATCATGTGGTTTTATTTTACTCCAAAGGTTTATGCATCTGGGAGCTATGTTGCATTGCTTGAATGGTGCATTTTTGCTTTGATATGATTTCATTCTCAGCTTGGTCCAGGAGTCATGTATTAAACACTTGATTTCTTTCATTGGGTGAAAAAAGCATTGGTTTTGGTCATACAATACCGTGTCCCACTCCATAAATGCACAATAGATATTTTACAACTTCTAAAAAATCACCTTTTGGGTAAATCAAACATAAGAAAGAACATTCCCCATGTGTCTGGGTTGTCCCAGGCATGTCCCCTTTTACCTCTATAATGAATCTTAGGATGTAGGAAATCCAAAAGCAGCCAGAAATCGTACACTGTGTACATGTGTCATTTGTCTGATTCCCCTGGTAGTTTATAGACTGTGCAGATGACAGTGTAAATGCAGCGTGTACTGGATCCATCTGACTGACTGTCTGTGCACAGCTGCACAGCACATGCAGAGCACATCAGACATGCTGAGGTTGGGATGCACTTCCAGTTCATATGTAGGCCACCTGGGTGGCTCATGCACACATACTTCTGGCCAGGAAACCCTTGTCACAAATACAGCAGTCCTAATTTAATCCAGGAACAGATCTGGAAACAAGTGCCAATCACCACAATTCTTCTGCTTCCTCCCTTAGGCATGTCTGGCATTGCAGATAAGAGACGAACTCCTGCCTGTACACACTGAACTCTTAGGTTTATCTTTTTGTAACGTTGCTGTTCAAAAGTTTTCCCACCTTTCCCAATTTGGATTTATTGTGACTTCAAAATTTAATAGCTCTATATCATATTTTACAGGTTTCTATAGGAAAGGAAATATTTAATGCATTTATTTTCTAGAGATTGTATTTGGCATTCCCAAAAGGGGTTTCCAACTCCATGTTCCAAACTATCTGAGAAACAACAGCAGCCAGAAACTTAATACTTTTACACAGGCAAGACCCGGTTCTACTCCTGCATCCAGAGCCCAGGATCAGTCATGAAGAATCAGTTAAATGCAACATCTCCAGCAGAGCTTAGCTGTGTGCTGGCAAAGCCCCTCTGAAACACTTTGCACATTGAAAGCCTCCTGTAAATGATTTGGCTTGTCTTTGACCATTTCACTGGATTACTTGATATAAACACTGAGCATTTGTTGATTGCTGTTACACAGTCATCTCCAGTTAGCCATCCACAAATTAGTGGTCAAAGTAAAGTAATACTTTGTTGCTCTTTTCTCTTCCTCTGGTTTTGTGTTCACTGATGAGAAGAACCTGCTTGTTATGGATGGATGAGTTTTTCTCAGAATTTCAGCTTTTTCTCAGGATGCTCTATACAGAATTGGATTGTGATTTAATGTGACCTCAGCTCTGTATTTCTGTCCTGTAAAAGACATTCAGATTTGATTTAACCTTTGCCTACATTTGCACATGACTTTTGGATGAGACTTTTTTTTAAATGGTATTTAGCACCAAAATATAAAGACATTTTTCAGCCTTAGAGTCACCTAAGCAAATGTATTTGCCAGAATCACAATTATTCATCAGCCCTTCCAGGAAGTAAGTACCATAAAGTATGTAGCACTGCACCTCGATTTATATCAGCTGCTCATGTTCCAAATTTAATTTTAAAAAACTGTATATGCACATACCTATAAATATGCAATGTTTTTCAAGAAAAATCATGCAGTTTGATGCAGCTTAATAAGCACTAAAACAGATGATATTTCAGTTACATTGCAACAACTCATCCTAGAGACTTAAAACCATTGAAAAGCTAGAGCTACCAAGGCAACCTTGACTGTGATCCATATCTCCTTAAGTCACCTGGCTCTATTGCAATAGACCATCTGATCACTGTCTGTAAGTTAAAGGTCTGTACTTCAGAGAGGTCTTTTTTCTCAGAGATGGAACACTGTGCTCTCAGCAGGTGCAACCATGGTAGTAAGTCAAGGGATAAAAATCAAGATGTTTTCTTTCTTCTCTTGGCAGCAGAGGTTTGGAAGCTTTAGTAATGTTATTTCAGAGTTAAAGGTAGCCTCAATAGCTCCAGCTCATTAAATTTTCATCATTGCTAAAGCATATAGATCAACAACATGGATATTTTCTGGAGAAGGTGGATTTGGTATGGCAGGAGGTAGGACACTTTAATGACTCTGACAGTGCTGCTGGTGAATACATAACAGTAAGTATTGATAAAAGATCAGAACAATTTCATTTAAATTATTTTAAATGTAATATATATGTTTTAATGTAATTTGTGTCTGAATAGCAAAGATTATTATCAGGTAACACCTAGTTTTATAAGGAAGTCCTCACAAAGTTCAGCAAGGACAGGCTCAAAGTGCTGCACCTGGGAAGGAATAACTCCATGCACCATTGTATTCTGGGAGCAACCCTGCTAGAAATGAGTGCTGTGAAAGGGACCTGGGGTCCCAGTGGACACCAAGATGAACATGAGACAATAATGTGCCCTCCTGACTAAAATGACACATGGTAGCCTGGGCTGCATTCAGCAAACCATTACCAACAGGTCAAGGGAGGTGATCCAGCCTCTCTGCTTAGAGAGGTGAAGCCACACTTGGAGTGCTTTGCCCAGTTCTGGATTCCTCAGTATGACAGAGACATGGACATACTGGAGAGAGTGCAACAAAGGGCCATGAAGATGTTTAAGCATCTGTCCTGTGAGGAAAGGCTGAGAGAGCTGGGACTGCTCACCCAGAAGAGAACACTCAAGGGGGACCTTATCAATGGCTATAGGAACTTTTCAGCAGTGCCCAGTGAGAGAACCAGAAGAAAAGGCACAAAGTGAAGCATAGGAGGTTCCCTCTGAATGGCAGGAAACACTCTTTTACTGTCAAGATGACCAAGCACTAACACAGGATGCCCAGGGACGCTGTGAAGTCTCCCTCCTTTGAGACTTTCAAAAGCTATCTAGACACAGTCACGGGCAAGCAGCTCTGGGTGGCCCTTCTTGAGTGGGGTGAACTAAACCAGATGGCCTCCAGAGGTCCTGCCAACTTCAGCAATCTGTGAATCTGTGATTTTGAAAAGAGATGAAAACTTTGCCATGTTTAGTGTTCCACCACTCATTTTTATCATCAAGTGGGGCTGTTCATAGGAGCTGCAGCTTCAGGAAGGGACACATCAATGCAGAACAATTTTAAGAAAGCTCAGGTCTCCAGTCCCTGCAGCTCACGACCCAGCAGTTAGTCAGGCACACACAAGGACCACTGCAGTGTTTTCCTCACTGTTGTTTCTAGCCCTCACACTGCTGGCTCAGAGAAAAGAGCAGCACTTATGTGCTGTGAGCACGATGAGAGTAACCCGAGGGAATGGGACCCCAGCATAAAGAACATGCTGTTTCACTCAGACACTTTTTCAGGAAAATGAAAAAAACTTAAAATAACATGTATGCCATCGAAGCAGTTTCCTTTGGATTAAAAACAGAACATTAGACACATATTTAATCAGTTTTGCTGTCCCTGGGGGTGTCAATATTTGGCACTATCCTCCTTTCAATTAAGAGGTGGTTCTCTAGTTCTTAAATAAAACTAGTCAGGAAATTTCCACAAATGCTTTCTCATATAAAATGCATTTTCTGCAAAACTGAACTTTACTGTAAGGAAACAATAATATTCCTTAAAGTTTCTGAATCTTCACTGGGCAACACTGACTCCAAAAAAACACTTGGCTGGTTAAAACACTTCAGACCAGATCAGTTAGACCTTACCTCATGGTCACAAAAGTCATAGAAATGTCTCATGGCAGTTTAGTTCAGATAATACATGCTCCAGTTCTTTTCTGCAAAAGCTTCCTTAGACATTCCTGAAGCTGAAACACCAGACCAGGTCCAATTGATCTGGGGACCCCAAACCACCAAGGAAAAATGGGGATGCTGCATTTGAACTACAATTCCTGTGAGGAATCAAAGTTCCCCTGAGTCCTGAACTCAGAATGTTCAAGTAAATAAATCAAAATGAAACTATTTTATTTGGAGTTGTTAAGAAATTTAACTTCAATCAAAGGAATTGAAAGCATCTGCTGAAATGCACTTTAACTAGTTCTGTAAAAATATTGACATTCTTTGTTCTCCCCCTTAAAATGCAAAGACAAGTAATGTCTTGGAGTTGTGGTTCTACCTTTCTGTGTGAAGCAGGGTGTAACAGAAACCTAGTCTGACCCAGAAAGTCACCTCAGAGTTTGCTGAAGTTTAAGGCAAGGATGAGCCAACACCTCTTTCAGTCTGCTCTTCTGGACATCTCAGAGCACCGTGTTTTATCCAGTGTCCACGCAGTGAGTGAACTCAGCAATACGTGTGACTAAAGTAAAATTTGTGTGAACAAAAGTCTCCCAAAGAAAGCATTTAGACTTGTTTAGGCAGTATCACTACGGTTTTTTTGGTATTGTGTTGCAGTAGTTTCTTGCCATTGCTGCTCAGGGCCTGTTTCATGTTTTCTTCTGACTTCATCTTCATACGGCCAGAGCTTCCAGCCATAACTCTTGCTGTGGCCATATCTGTTTGATTAGAGATTACTTCAACATCCACCTTTTGACTTGAATAAACACACTGTTCTTCCAGTCAGTGAAGGGATAGTAACTTCTCTAGCTCTCAGATAATTTTGTTTACTCTTTTTCCTTATTTTCCAGAACTATTTTTTTCTAATTGCTCAACACCTTGTTTAAAAAGCTGACTGCAGTCCCGTGTGTCATGTTCACACAATAGGCTTAAAATGCACACACAGGAGAAAAGTAACTCCTGATTTCTACTTATCACTGACCTGGTTGTATACCTGGGGACTTCATAAGTCATCTGGCTTCAATATCATGGCAGGAAAATCTTCATGAACTTTAGTCAGTTTCCATGTCCTTTGTCTTGTGTTCCCCACCTTATAGCTACAGCTGCTTTCCAATACTTTCTAACCTTACCAGGGCACTCTTAACTTTTTATAGAGTACTACAATTCTCCCTTGACAAATTTATCACACAGGAATATATTTAATATATTCTATGATCCAAAAACTAATCTGAACTTTGACTTCTTCTTTCATAAAATATACAACTCTCTTGGGAAAAGGATTTTTATGAAGAAGTGCTGATATGTCCATACTTTCTTCCCTTTCCTCCCCCCCTTTTTTTTTGATAACACACAGAACACACAAAAGCAAAACACACAGAATACATTCAGATCAAATGGTGATGGATGTAAGTTTTCAAAATCTTCTAAATTTTCCCTATTTTCCCCTCTTTTTACCACTTTTTTCCATAGTCAAATTCCCCCTCCCCCCAGTTTATTTTTTTAATTTTCATTTCTAGAAATTTATGTAATGTGCAGCTATGGTCAATTCTGAAAGAAGTGAAAGAAGAAAAAAAGTCTGGAATGTTTTTCCATAGGGAAAGCACAACCTGTGTTCTACTTTCTACTTTGTTGAAAGAATGAAAAGGAAAAAGTACAAAATATATAGGACCTCAGCAAGAGACAGACTAAGGAGAAAAAGAAATCTATAAACTCAGAACTAGTCAGGACAAAGAAACTTGTACACATCTTCTCAGAAATAACTTCACTGCAGTCAGTGAAGGTAAAGGACTGGGATACACTGGAGTGGTCCTGGTGTGATCTTGCAGATTGAGTTGGGAGCAGAAGGGAGCACTGTGAATTCTTTCCATACGGAGACAAACATCTCAGTGTCCAGAGGGGCTCAAAGATAGCAAGAGGACAGGAACTCTTCCTGAACTAACCCTTGAAGAATAAATACCAGTGGTTGGGCTTGCAGAGTGGCTTTCTGGAAGGGGATCTAAACCTATGGCAATCCCTGATTGCACCTCGGTGACCCCACAGAAACCCTCATTTAAGTTACTGACAACAAGAACCCTTTACACTCACTTGCTGACCTTGCAATACAAGCCATCTCTGCTTCCACACCTTGTTCCTTAAAGCCTGGTGGCTCTAATAAAGCCACCAAGAAAATTCCCATAGATTTCAGTAAATACAAAATTTTACCCATTGTGCATTTGGGCTGTACCACCATTAATAAAAATTCTTTGAGTACATTCAGTGACAGATGAAAAGAACCCAGCACCTTACTACTGTCCTTTGTTCTGCATCTGGCAGGGATCCAATCCAGCAGCAGGGTCTCACTACTTAGGGGGAGACCAAAACATTGTGTGATGAAATATACGCATGCAAGGCAATGCTCTTGCATACCTCCTTTTCAGCTGAGGCAACACAAAGTTGATAGACAGCTACGAGTGACACTCCTTAGCTTCCACTAATCAAAGTATTTGAAGGGCAGGCAAATAAGAGAAGATGATGTTCCTAAATTTTTCCATGCCATGCACATAAAAGGACATATCCCTCTTCACCCAGTGTCATCAGGAAGTGGCTCTACAGAATTAATTAGACCAGTTCTCTTGTACATCAGCTGGGAATCAAGCTTCTTTCGTTTGCACTTTTGAATTTTAAAGGAGGAGGGTACTGACTATATGTTGACTTTGTGTGTGTCTGCATCTGTGTGTAAATCTATGTAGAAAAGCTGAGTGTAAAGCTTGGAATAATCATTAGAATATAAGGCAAGAGAACCAGAAAATCTACTCACTTCCTTCATTTCACTGAAAGAAAAGTATGACAAGGAGCAAAATCCAAAGCAATACTCGACCCTGGTCTTTGGATGCTGGCTCTGAACTGTCAGTGGCCATTACATCAGATAAGCCATGAGCCTAAGCCAAAGTCTAAAGCGTTATAAGGCCAGGAAGGTAAAAAGAATCAGGGCCAGTGCAAGCTTTAAAAGTCAGCAAAGAATTTTAAAGCCATATGCTGCTTAACAGGCACCAGGGTAGAGGGAACGTGAGACTAGAGAAATATGATCTGCAGATCAAGTCCTAGTAACAATTCTGGCAGCAGCAACATTCAAAACCATCTGCAGCCAGTTTAGCAAACAATCTGGAACATCACCAGGAACAAATTAAAATAGTCAATCCTGGAAGTCATGAAAGTCTGTATGAACAAGAGCCTGAGCAAATGAAATGGTGTTTTCATGAGAATATCTTGCAATATTCTCAAAAAACATCAAAAGATTTTTTTTTTTTTGCCCTCTCTTTCATGTGAAGACAAAAAGCTGAAAGGAGAGTCATATGGGTAGGCAGAAAGCAAGACGTTTCAGCACTGGAGCTCCAAAGCAATCAAAATGCCATAGATTTCACTGGCAGCAATATTAATACAAGTCAGGAAGAGTCCTCCTGTACACTGCAGGGCCTCAGACCCAGATATTCCACTACACTTTGCAGCACATGTTGAGTGCAGGAGCTGGGAAGCAAATGTGCTGAGAAATCCCACGGAGAGGGGTGTGGGTGAGAAAACTGGCTAGCATATGCCGTGCTCCAACATGTAGCAATTGAACTCTCAGTACATGGATCTCATTGTGCAGCACCTCCTCCAGCAAGTGAAAAAATCCAGTGCATGTGTGTAATAGGTTAGGAGTTGAGGATGCAGTGCCAACAGGAAACGGAAAAGGGGAGACAAGTAGAAAAACAGGCAGTTGTGGAAAATGCAAGGAAACACAACTCCATTAATGCTATCCAGGGAGCATCATGAATTGTCTGGAGTGAAGAACAAGAGAGAAAGTGCTTTCACAAAGGCTCACATACTGGACACAGAACAGCCAGGGACCTCTGTTGTGGACTAGATTCCCTCTTTTGGGGCAACTTCTGTCTGCTAAGTTTCACTGCAGGCATGAGAGGCACCTTCTGCTCCTGCTGCTCTAGCGCCATGCCCTGCTCTGCTCCAGCAGAGAGAGCAAAGGCCTGCCCACTCCAGCTCACCCTCCTTTTTAACCTGGGAAAGACAGGAAGGTTTTCAGTTGTGAGTTTGTCTGGATTTTTTTGAATCAAAAGGAAAGCTGAATTCAATCCAAATCCCTGGCACTTCAGATTCTCACTGGTTTAGCTGAATACAGGAGCTATTGGAGAGCTCTTTTCACAGAGCAGTTTGACCCATCAGCACAGATGGAGACGCAGAACATACGATCTGGGCCAGGTTCTTGCACAGATACTGCAGAGTGTGAACAGACGAGTTTCATGCAGTGTCTATTAAAAGGAACATTAGCATGGTATTAGCTTGGTTTTGAGCAGCCAGGAGGACAACATGAGAATAAAAAATTAATTTGTTAATCCTGCTGTGACTCTTGTTTTCATCACTCTACTCTTAGCTTTGTTACTCCAGAATTAATAGACATTAAAGCAGAATTGTGTCTGCTTTAATTGCAAGTCCTATCCTCTTTGGCTTTGACAAGCAAGGTGAGACTGAACCCTTGGTCCCAGTCCTGAGGAGGGTTATGTTCCAGGGTTGCTGGCATAATAACAGAGTTGTGATGGAGCTGGCTCATTCCCAATCCCTGCTGCTCTTTACTTTGCCCAGGAGAAGCATGGTTAAGCTCACAGCAAGTCAGGGCTGACCTCACACTAGGTGATTGTCTCGTTGCCATTCTCTTTCTGATTATTTTCAATTCAGCCCTAAATCTACAGTCAGAGCAAAATAAAATAAAAGTAACCAAAACAAAATATAAAATTGTAATAAAATAAAAAATAATAAAATGAAATATAAAATAATAATTATTTATATCCAAGAAAATATTTTCTGACAGTCTGGGGCAGAAGAGGGGAAACCAAGCAGGCACCTATAAAACACCATTGCAATTTGTGTATCGAGGTTTTTTTTAGTGCAGCGGATGGCAGGCACCATTCCCGGCTGATAAAGCTCACAATTAAGAAACACAGAGAGCGTCCCCTGGCTTTTTAATTGTCCTTTCTAAATCACCCATGGCACGGATTTGCGAATTAAGTGGTTTAATAGCTGAATCATACGAGTGATTTTGATGACGGTTTTATTTTCAAACGAAGGGCGAAGCGGGCCCGCAGCGCGGGGCGGGGGGCGTCTCCCAGCGGCGCCAGGAAAGGTCCGTGCCCCGCTCAGGGTCCGTGCCCCGCTCAGGATCCGTGCGCCCCTCAGGGTCCGTGCCAGGCTCAGGGTCCGTGCCAGGCTCAGGGTCCGTGCCCCGCTCAGGATCCGTGCCCCGCTCAGGATCCGTGCCCTCCTCAGGATCCGCGCCCCGCTCAGGCCCCGTGCCCCGTTCAGGTCCGTGTCCCCTCAGGATCCGTGCCCTGCTCAGGCCCCGTGCCCCGTTCAGGTCCGTGTCCCCTCAGGATCCGTGTCCCCTCAAGACCCGTGCGCCCCTCAGGATCCGTGCCCCGCTCAGGCCCCGTGCCCCGCTCAGGTCCGTGCCCCGCTCAGGTCCGTGCCCCGCTCAGGTCCGTGTCCCCTCAGGATCCGTGCGCCCCTCAGGATCCGTGCCCCGTTCAGGCCCCGTGCCCCGCTCAGGTCCGTGTCCCCTCAGGATCCGTGTCCCCTCAGGATCCGTGCCCCGCTCAGGATCCGTGCCCCGTTCAGGCCCCGTGCCCCGCTCAGGTCCGTGTCTCCTCAGGATCCGTGCCCCGCTCAGGGTCCGTGTCCCCTCAGGATCCGTGCCCCGCTCAGGGTCCGTGCCCCGCTCAGAGTCCGTGCCCCGCTCAGGGTCCGTGCCCCGCTCAGGATCCGTGCCCCCCTCAGGATCCGTGCCCGCTCAGGGTCCGTGTCCCCTCAGGGTCCGTGCCCCGCTCAGGATCCGTGCCCCCCTCAGGATCCGTGCCCGCTCAGGGTCCGTGTCCCCTCAGGGTCCGTGCCCCGCTCAGGGTCCGTGCCCCGCTCAGGGACCGGACACCGCTCAGGGTCCTTGCCCGTCTGGGCCCGCAGGGTCCGCGGCCGGGCCCGGGCCGCCCCGGGGAGCCGAGAGGGCCGTGCTGGCACCCTGGCTCACCGCCCTGCCCGTGGGAGCAGCCGGACAGGGCAGGTGACCGCGGCATTCCGGGGCTGGGCAGCTGCCCGAGCCCCCGGGCAGGAGCAGCGTCCGTGCCGCTACTGAGGCATAGCCCGCAGAGCCGGGCAGTGGGAGAGCTCGCTCCAGCCGCTCCACAGGACCCCGAAATACCGACATGGACCATCCTACCGTGCAAGGCGGCAAAGACAGGTGTAAAAATAGAAGGCGAGTTCCATTTTCACTCTCATCTGTATCCCAGCTCCTCATTTCATGCCCAAACTTCGATCCATCCCTGTACCGCACACCTTGTCTACCACCAACAACAGAAGCCCGTCCCAGCTGGGGCTGATACCAGAGTAGAACCAGAGAGCAAGATGTGAGCGAAGAAAATGCCTAGTGAAAGGCAAAAGTCCCGGCCCTTGTCCTGCCGTCCTTCCAGCAGGAGCAAGAGGGATGCAGTATTGGAGCAAGGGGGTGACCAGAGATGGGAACGTAGACTGCATCCTCTGTCTCACATCCTGTATGATCAGTGATCAAAACCCCAGATACCCCTTCAGACCCGCAGAGAGGAGGAGTCATTTAAATGCCTCAGCTTGCCAGAAAGACATGTCTGTGGAGGTCTTCAAAGCCTCTTATCCTTTTTCCATCACTTCTTAAGGGAATATAAGCACTGAGTTTAGCAGCGCTGTTTGATTAGGTACCCACAGCACAAATCTACATTTGGCAGACAGTGCCAGACCTGTCACACACCCTGTTTTGCAAAATATTTTTTTCCAAACTTAAAAATGCTTTATACATTTCTGTGTCTGTTTTTCTTTGAAAGTACAGAGGACTTGAAGCCAATCAAAAAACTTGTGAAAATAGATACAAGGGTAATTTCTCATGTGTTCTGTAGGGCTCCCAACTCACCATAATATCTAACAGGTCTCAGGAATTTTTTTTTCACAGCTTCTAAATCCCCAGTAAATTAATTAAAGAAGTAGAAATAAGGATAAAAATGCTTAATCATTTTTACCCAATATATTGCATCATCATTAGGGCAGAAAGACCCAGAACTTGGGGAAGCTAATAAGTCACAATATTTAGAGCAGATCCCATGATTTGTGAGATGTAACAAGTTCTCAGGAGCAAGGCATGAAATGAAATGGAAAAGAAATGAAAGGGATAAGGAAGCCATAGCTAGAGGTCTTACCATGTTTATGGAATAAGATATCCTACCTACAGCTTTCAGCACAAATTGGCTAATATAAAAGAAACCTGAGTTTCACCTCTCTTAAAAAAATTGTATTTTCACATACTTTCTTTATATGTTGAGAAAGGATGAATGAACTGTGGAGATGTTTTTAAAGAGTAAATGTATGACCAAGTAGGATTAGGCAGGGCTGTACCCCAACAAGAGTTTAGAAAGCCGATCCCTGACCTCTTAAGATACACAAAAAATTCATCACTGATGTTAAGAGATAATTGAGATTCTTATAGCCACAGGAGAGGGGAACCAGAAGTCCCAGTGGGTAATTTGTGGACAAATGAAGTCAACAGCCAAAAATACACAAGCAGGTGATTGCAGCAGAAGTACTCTGTGTTCATAGAAACACTTCATGAATCTTGGGTGAAACTCTCAGGCTGAATGCAAAAAAACCTGTATTCTTTATTCTCTATTATACTTTATTAGTGAAATAGTTTTATTTCCAGAAAAAAGAATAGAAATAATTTAAAATTACTGTAATTGAGTACTTACAAGCCCATTGATTGAGAAATAGACTAATCATGGTATTTCAAATGGAAAATTTGTTCTATGGATGAATTACCTATTATTTTCTCATTTCAAAATTGTCCTAGTTTTCTGGTCCCCAGAAGGGGCAATTATAACTTGAACTGTTCAGAGGTCTGCTATTGAAAAAAAGCATTACAGCACTGTTTCTCTTGTGTACTGACATCCATCAGTCAAGATCATTGCTTCACTGTCCATCATGCGGTGCAAGAAATAGTGCTATGATTGTAATAGTGTATGATCGATATCTTCCACTTTGGAGATAAATATCATTTCTGTAAACGCCTTGTCTACCACCAGCAAGAGACTGTTCCTCTATGAAAATAAGCTGTTTCTTTCAGATTACTCATGATTAAAACTCTATGGCTCTTCTATTAAAATTATAGTCAGGAATTTCATGAGTATTACAATGTCGTATGTAAAGCTATAGCTAACTGGCTCTGTGGTAGAAACAGAATGAAGACAGAAAAGCTGCTTCTCCTGGTCCTTGGCCCCAGATGCTGCCTCCCAGTTGTCCTCACACTCCCATTCCCAAGAATGGTGCTTCACATAGGGTATCTAAAAAGGCTTCTGATAGCTTCTGACCTGTACCTACATCTTCCAGCCAGCTATGCTTTTAAAAGTGGATTTTCCACCCTAGCCTAACTTTATTTAAATCACAATTAAAGATGTTAAAACCAAGAAAATGCTTGTATCCCAACAGTGAAACTATTATCTCAGAAATTGCTTCAGAAAAAAAATTGCAGCTAATATGAAATACTTTGTATAATGCTATAATTATTTTTAATGGAAACTAGAAATGGTTTGGAATTAAGTTGTTCTAGAATAAGCAACATGCTTATCAGTGTTACTATGGACTCTTGATATGGACTCACATTTTCAAGAAAATTCCATTCCATTTTTTTATCACATGCTCTGAAGATTCCACTGGCAAGAGAAAAGTCCCAGCCCTTGAGCAGAGTGAAACTGTCCAGCACAAAAATCAGTGGTAAAAAATCTGTTGACTAAAAAATCTGTGGGGTAAGAACTGGTCTGGAACAACTGGAATTTCCATCACCGTAGTCATTTTCCTTGTAAATACTTCTCAGGTTAATACCATAGCCTTGCAGCTTTCTTGTAAAGTCTGCTTTGGTTTAAAATGTTGCCCATAATATTGTAGAGTAGAAATATTTTATATGAGAGTAGACTCAGTTAAGAACTAATATTTTCCCCACAGTTCTTCCTTTCTTGGCAAGATCTTGAAATAAAGCTCACAAAAAAAAAGAGGATTAGCACCATGAAATTGAAATATTTTATACAAATGGAGGTGTAGAGAGAAGCTGTGGTTCTGAAAAATTACAGTGAAAAGCTTTGTATCAAGTATCCAAAGTCTCCTTCCAGACAGTGAGCTGGGGATGATTCATCTTTCCATTAGACAATTCACATTATATATGTCCAATTACTTTCAAGATATAAATGGATATAAAGTTAAGGGTACTCTGTGAGATTTCAAAACAGCTTTAATTGATTTCAGTGGGAATTGCATTTATGTATCTAAGGGAAGAATTCAACTGTTCATATTTAAAATGTAGAATCTCAACATCCTAAAAAAATGTAGCAAGAAGCTGAAAAAATAGCTTAGATTTTTTCTAAAGAGAGATAAGAATGCTACAACTTGCATGACATACAGAACAATAATTTGAAAAGATGGATATTCACATCACCAAAGATGTGATTTTTAAGTGCAATTCAGATAAGAGGCCCGAATCTCAGATCAGAAAGAATGTCTTGAGTTTATGCCAATTTCATTTCGGACAGCTGTCTGAAAGAAATAACAAAGCACATTTGGGAGAGCTAAGGGTTAAGTACTGCTGCTTATTTACTTTTTCTTTGGAGCAGTTTGGTAGGCTGATTTATCATGCCTTCATGGCCCTCTGCAGGGAATGGACCTGCTTATGTGGTAATGACCCTTTAGAGTCAGTGATTTCAGCCAGCTCTGACAGGAGTATTGTGCTGGCCACCCGTCCGGTAGTTAATTCAGTTTGGGACTGGGGAACCCGCACCTCCTTCAGTCCCAGATGCTCTCTCCACTTTTTCCTCAGTATGAGGAGGGGAGAAGCAGCAGCAGTGCAGACCCTATCAAGGGTTTGCAAAGCCATGTGTTTTCTGGCTTTGGCAGGATGGCTGCAGGTCGTGCACAGAAGTGGGAGTGTAGGGGAGTGCTCAACACTGAACTGTGCAAGAGCCAGCGAGATTAACCCTTCTTAGCATATGCATTTGTGCATTTTATCCTCAGCAGATGCCAGGTCAATGGGCACCAGGACAAGAACTAGTAGCTATTATTTTCTCCTCCTATGTGTTTCTCAGTGTAATGTACAGTTAGCAGAGTTACTCGTTTCTGTCAGTATGGTTGGTGTCTGGTGGGCATTAACTGAAGAAAGTGTACTGTGCTTAATTTCAGACTTGTGAAGGAACTTTATTTTATGCTATGTTTTCTTGCAAGAAAATCTGGACAATATATTAGGAGAGCTTTTCTGTCCCATTTCACCTTCCTGCATTTAGTCACTTGACTCTCTTTAGCTCACTTGTGTCTCACAAAATCTCCTTTGGGCAGTGGTAGCAGAGCTAAAAGCTCAAAGATTTATGACTTCAATTGTTTAGCTCACTGGCAATAATGCATCATGATAGAAGCAATTGGTGCAACAGGCAGCTATGATACCATTCTTTTATGAAAAACTGTAGTTGGAGATAAGGAAGGCAAAAGAAGTCTCTTGTGAATATTATTATCCTCTGGAAATTATCCCCAAAAGATTTGCAGTTTCTCTATAGACTGTGACTGGAGTTCATTGATCCACAGACTATCATCCTGAATAGAGATTAAAAACAGATGGCCGTAGTTCTCAGCTTGGCTACAAATCTCAAAAGAAATGAGAGGGAGTACAGTGGTGACTGACCACAAATGAAAGCATTGAAGGGATTCTTCTTTTTTTTCTTTAATTCCCTATTTAATTCCTCTGTAGTTTTGTACAAAGTCCCTTGTACTTAAAACTCAAAAATATCAACACAGAGAAGGTATGCAAAGTATACTGAAGTAGATCAAAATTATACAAAGTATCCTAAAAATACACTACAAAGTCTTTTATGTGGTGCTTTTGTTAAGTTATTGTGCTGGAGCAGTGCTTTGTCAGTGAAAAGAGTCTTTGTATAAACTGACTTGAACTCATGGTAATCCATTTTCTTTAGTGGCTTGGGTCAAGTGAAGAGTAGGTATAAATTATGTGCCCTCATAAAAGTGATAAATATACCTAACTAGTTAAGACAATACAAACCTGAACCATCAAAAATAAACCCCCAAATATTTTAACTGTCAAGCCAAAATACTTGGTTTTATTTAACGTATGCACATATACAAATTTGTTAATATAATAAGAAATATCAGTCTTCATGCAACCTCATAGACCAAGATTTCCCAGCGTCCACTTTCATAGTTTTTAATTTCTATTATTACATAGTGCCATTAAAATTTTTGAGTAATAATTTCTCTTTTTTTCTCCTTTGAATTAAGTTAAGGGGAGAGCTGAAATTCTAGTATTTCTCATTAAATAAAAAATATCTTTCAGTACATGCTGGTTGAAGCAATCTATTTTGGCAATCTATCTCATGTTATTGTAGTCTAAACTCAATAATATCAGTCTAGCAAAATAAAAATTACTCTATTTCAAATTATAAAAATTCTTGAGATTCCAGTTATAATTCTAGATATTTTGTTTGGACTTTATGTTATATTAAATTCTCATTTACATAGAGCATGATATTCAATGCATTTGAATAGGACAGTAAATGGAACCAATAAAAGAATAAATAAATTTTTGGGGTTTTTTTCATGGTACATTTGCTCTAAACCAAGGATTTGAGAATAATGAAACTGAAATTTTATCAGGAAGCTGTTTCATAAGATTGTTTTCTGTGTCTCTCTGATAGCGAGTTGCAAGTCTGGCTAGGCAGTGAAATACCCATAGAATTCATTATTCAGTTTTAGTTCAGCTTTTTAAAACATTTTCAAATGCAAGTTGACTGCAAAGTGTTTTCAGCAGAAATCTCCCTAAATACCAACAAATTATTGGAATCAATAATGATAGCCTGGTTTACATAAACAATATTATTGTTGTAAGCATCTTGTGTAAATAGAGCATTGTTTTTTGTTCTTAGATTAAGAGCATTTTTATTTTGCATTCATTCCTGGTAATAGAGTTCAAGCATAGGTGTGCATTCTTCAAAATCACTGTCAAAGAGTAGAGAAACTTTACATGTCTGTTGTTCAAGTGTTAGTAAAAATTACGCGCAAAATACTGACCAAAACTCACCTTTTTTCAACATTGACAGTCCATGAAAGACATGGATTAATTAACTGAGTTGCTGTTTATTGTTAATGGATAACAATAAAAAAAAAGCTCAGCTCAGTGTAAGTCAATGGAACAGCATCAAAGTATTAAAAGGATGTCAGCCATTCACAATCTGCCTGTGTTAGCATTTCCTGGAGTGAATAACAGCTTGGAAACACAACATTACAGAAGTTTTGGTCAAGACAGTTCCATCCTCTGAATTAAAATCTGTGTTTTGTAATTAAAATTTGTAAAATTAAAATCTGTATCTTGCAGCTAAAATACTGGATGCAGCTCAGACTGAGCCTTTGGAAGGATGTTAAGGGTTTTCAGCTGAACAGCCACTGAGGCTCTTATCTCCTATAAACTAAACTTGCTTTTCCCTGGTAGATTATAATTTCATTTGCATCATTGTTATTCTCTAGCAACATGGAAGGCATTTAATTCTCATTTACATCAGGCTAAATTGGCAACTTTCTATCAAGATATTTTCCCCAGTGAAAAACTATTTTGCAATTAACGTGAAATTTTTCTAAAATAATTTTTAAATGTTCATCCCTTTAATTAATAGTGCAAAAATTCAAATAAAAACTAAATATTTTTTCTGTTTCCAGTGGTCAAAAAGCACTTCACTTTCATGTGTCAGGTACCAAATCAGTAAAGCTGGAACAAGAGGCATTTTTAATCAAAACAGTTTATTTCCCCTGCTCAATCCCTTCTCAGAGAATGAAAATAAAGGGTTTTTTTCCATAAGAAAATTCAAGAATTATTTTGGTTTTACACACTTACCCCTCTTTAGCCAGCTGTGGTTTGTGGTGCTGTTGGGTGCTATCAGACTTCTTGAGGCAAGGCAGGGAATATCTCAGCACATCAACTCCTAAGGGTTCAATCCATAAATCCAGCTCTTTTTTGATCATATTTTTTGATGGCAGATAAACTGATCTCAGGGATGCTCTGCCTTTTTTTGCCACAGTAAGACCTACTTCCCCTCAAATCTCAGATTGGGGAAGACAACAGTATTGCCTTTATTCCAGATGTGACTGCACAAAAAAATTGTAATAAAAATTACAATTTCAAAAAACATTATCTTTCATAGTAAATATTCCTTATTTTCTGTCCTTTGTGATTGAATTCTGATGTAAGTTAGACTAACTAAACTTTTTAAGGACCTTGGAAGAGAAAAACTCAAATGGATATATCAGTTTTTAAGTCATAATCCAATATATAATTTATCTTTCATACTATGAAAGGAGACCAAGAGGCTGCCTATTTCTGGAATATTGTGCATGTGTATGCCTAGATTTCTACTTAGATGACAAGAAACACGTTCCTCCAAAACAGAGAGGATTGCTTGTATATTGAGGAAATTGGAATGTTTTGAAGGGAATGTATAAAGGAAGTTACTGGTCTGGTTCAGTAAGTTTGTACAAAGAATACTAAACTGGATCTATTAATCTTATAGCAAAATTAATTCCTGTTTCATCCTCATGAACAGGCATAGGCCCACAAGTCTGTGACTGTAAGCAAGAGCTCAACTACACTGGCTGAACAGGGTTTGAAAAATGGGAATGCATAATCCATTGATTTCTCTGTTGACAAAGAGGTCCAGACCTTCAACACAAAATACCAGACAGTTTAGAGTTCAATTTCACAGTTTTGAACTCTGTGGAGGAGCTGGACAAAAATGAAAGTCTTCCATTAAAGCAAATGTCAGCCAAGTTTGCAATGCCTCTTTGATTAGTAAAAATGGCTTTGCAAATTATGCCTTAGAGTGCTTCCTTAAGGTCCCATTTCCCAAATTTTCTAAATGTGCTGTTATTAACTCCTCATGTACTGACTTGTTATCACTGGTTCAGTAATGAGCACTCTTCCTCCCTGGCTATGTTGGTTACCAGCTGCAAAACATATTCATGATTCTCAACTGCCAAAGCTAATTCTTTGTTATTCATTCTCCTTTCTTATAACTTTTTCTTGTTCATCTGATAAAATATCATTAAAAAAGAAAAACAAAACATGATCCGTTACCATGACTAGTGAGTTTTTTTCCCATTTATATTTCCATGCCCAGGTAGAACATCACATGAAATTTGCATGGAGGTCTCAGGTGGGAGTCTGAATAGTCTCCCAACACTCCAGACCTTTCTGATCAAGTGTCTGGCTCAGAATACCATTGGTACAATGGTTAAGAATTATTTTGAGCAAAAACCCCCTCTCCAACAGCCCAGACTCAAGTCCTGAATTGTTTATTATGTGAACAGTGAATATGAGCAATGAATCAAAATATCCTGCTGTTAAAATGACTGGTGTATCACCACATTTTTGAAGATAGCAACTATTTTTCTGTAATTTACAGTGTCACATGCTGCAGTGCCCAGTGTTCAGCCAAGAGCAGCAAGGAAGGTTAACTAACAGTCCTTCTCTCCAGAAGTCAGATGATATTATTGATTGCACTGTTATATAAAGGAAACAAGGAAGCCACATTAATTTTAGTTTTGTTGAGTAGCTATCCTATTGAAGGGTCAAAGAAGAAGGAATGCCTTATTGAAAACAAGTGGAAACATTGGAAAGGAATAATTAGTCACAAGATCAGAATGGAGAAAACTACAAAAGGAGTTGTGTAATTGTGAGTGCTGTAAATGATAGTACAGACTGTGAATTCTAGGATTAAGTGAGATGTATTCAGAGTATCTGCTTTGCTTCAGAATAGAGACATAGATATTTTAATTTAAAAAAAATGCAAAAAAATGAACAGTAGAATCAGTCTTACTAGCCAGAGATGGTAAGCCATACCTACATATATCTTCCAGGGGGAATGACACAGTGGGAAATGTAAACTATCTAAATAGGCTCCTTTTGTTCTGTGGACTGCCCAGGGATCCAGGTAACCTTTACTTCAGTCACTGACAGGTTTTTTGAATTCAAACATCAGTTGGACATGCCAAGTCCATTTTCAGCACTATAGTAGTGGTTAGAACATGTATGTTACCTCTAACAGTTGTGTGACCAGCTTGAAGGGGAATGTTCCCTGCAGAGTCTATTGGCAAAACCAGTGTAAAATATTCCACTTCAATCTCTGTGTGCAGATATAGGCCTCACCAGGGATAGTGAATTAATTAGTTCTGAGACTGGGACAAATGTTGGCAAAATAGAGAGGGGTTTGAAGCAACTTCTTTTTGCTTTTCCTGTGTTTTTGTAGGAGGCAGTCTAGATGTTGACTGACATGCAATGCAATGATCGTTGAATTCATCCTGTTTGAACAAATGCAAAAAAGCTGAACTTGGTGAATTTATCATATTGTATTTATTGCTTTGTTAGAGATATCAGTTGACACCACAAATGAAATAATTAGGAAGTCCTCCAGAAGGATTTTAGGGGGTGGAAGGATTTTCAATTATAGAACGTGTGTTTAAAGGCTTTTAGCAAAACCCCTTTCCCCTTCTTTTGGCTTTACATCTATTTTGAATCACAACATGGCTGGTTTACCTTTCTACCCTTCTACTGTCACTGTTTTTATCTGGAAATATTTTTCATAGGATAGGAGTGTCCTGTACAACGTAGAAGGAAAACATTTTTGCTCGTTCAAATCAAATCTAAGGATTTGATTGTGGAATGAGAAAGGGTCTGATGACATTTTCTAACAGCTAGCAAATCATGCTGTCATGCATAGGGAAAAAGCCACTAAAATATCCCCAGCTAAAATATTGCAAAATTATGTAGAGCTCAATCCTAGGGAGCCATCTGCCATGTGAAAGCTCCACTGATTTCTAAAGGCATTCATTGCAGGCAGGTTTGCAGAACTGGACGCATAATTTGTCCCTTTTAGAAACCATAGCTGTTGAAAAGAAATCCTGATCTAAAACATGAGTGGTAGAGAATGAAAAAAAGTCTGTACAGTTGGGTGAAAAGTCCCCACCAGAGCTTGTGTGCTGGTTGAAAATGCACCCCAGCTACAGGTAAGAATTGAGCTGCTCATGAAAGGTCTGATCCTGCCACCTATGTGCATGGAAATCTGACTGCTGTCAGGGAGCTTTCTGTTCTGAAAGTGTTCAGATAAGGTTCATCCTCAATAATTGGCTTTTTCTGTATTATTGGCCCTCTAAAAACTAAAGGTAAATAATTCCAACCAACAGGGAAGAATTTTTGATGTACACTACACATATGTGAAGGGATGTATTTAAGTGTAAAATATTTTAGTATTGCCTTCTATTTTATTGAGAAATAACTGTTGGAAATGATTTAGTGGGTCCTGCCTTGGGACAGGGAGACAGAGAAGCAGCTTCTCAGGAGCTTCTCCTAGCTCTCTGTTTCTGGAAGCACTGAACCTCAAAGTGGAGAAAACAATCTGCATGAAGGCAGAAGGAGATGTGTTTTACAAATTGCAGCCTGATGAGCTCTTCAACAACATTAAACACCCACAGAAAATTTCTTTAACATAAATACTAAATGAAAAATCTCTTATGGCAGTAGAGAAAGCTTTGATATATATCTATAAAATAGATAAAATTCGATTAATTTCCAACTTGGGACAGACGTTATATTTGAATTTACAGACATGCCAAATGGTAATTTTGGCTTCCAATCCTTGAGATGTGGCTGATCTATTATGGGTGATAACAGCATATGCTACTTTCTGAGTCAATTTCTATTATGTCATGAGAAGCAACACAGCTAGTAATGGAAGGCATTTTTGCATTAGCTAAAATAGCAAACGAGGTCCATAACATAGAAAATAGGTGGGTTTCAGAAGTAGATTCAATATTTGAGATGCTTGTCAAATTCAATACTGAGTAAATAAGTCAACAAAAGCAAATCTTACATGAAAAGTGAACATGGCATATAGCTTGTACAGAATTTTTTTCTTTCATGATGTCAGAGGGTTGCATATCTTGACAACTTTCTTTAGCTGTTTATGCCTAGAAGAATTGATGGAGACATTTGGCCTTTATGTGGGTCTGTGTCTGAACTTGTATGTCCCAAGGAGGTAAGTGGCTGCTTGAAATGCTGTGGAGCAGGGGTGAACAGCCAAGAAATGGGAGCATCTGAGTGCAATTTGATGGAGCAGATGTTTCATCCCAGCACTCCACAGCTGCCTCAAGGCTTTGTCTGGTGTCAGTCCTTTCCTAAATGAGTTTTCATAATGAATTTATCTGTTAATTGACACATAAAAATCTATGTTAATATAACATTAAGGACCTATCTCATATTCCTAGCAAATGCTAGGAAATTGAAGGGAAAAAACAAGCTTAAGCTTGACTGTCACCAAGACTTACCTGCTATGTTCCATGGGGGAGAAATCACTGATGCAGAAACACTTTACATACCGCAGAGTTAAACATCACCTTTTTATTTCCGGTCCTTTTTGACAACTGTGTGGGCAGAGGGAATACCTCAAACAACTAGTAATAGGTTTAGGAAGTGCTTATGACTTCAGGTATTAGAACACTTCATTTGCTTCTATCTAGTGTCCAGACTTGTGGCTTTGGTGGCGCCAGAGTTGTCCACAGCTGACCAGACCAAGCAGTGAGGCATTTCCCTTATCCCTTGCAGAAATATAGAGATGCTGCTCATTGGTCTTTGCAGTGTTGGCAGAGAGCTAACATATTGCTAGTCCTCTTTTCATGGATAACCTAGGGCAGGTCCTTCAGTACAATAGCCCAGGTTTTGCTGTATGAGTTGAGAAGTGCAGAAACAACTTTCTTCTCAGGCTGGCAAAATTCACATCTGTCATTCTATCTTCAGGGTAAAAACCTTTCTACTAGTTGGTGAGGGTACCTTACAACAAAACTATGCCAAAAAGAGTTTAAGCCTTAACTGGGCTGCCTGGCAAAAGGCGACACTGTATTTTTGTGGCTGGGGAAGTCATAGGAGTGGGGAACTCCTGGGCACCATTCCCTCTTCCTAGGACAATATATGTATTTAACGTTAAACCACCATTATGAATACCAGACCTCAGGAACTAAGATTGCCAGCTCATGCCCTCTGCTGTCTTTGCCCTTGTCACCAGTGAATCTTATTGCCCTCTTTTGTATGCAGCCAGATAATGTCCACAGGAAGGAGAAATCCTGGAAGAGTTAAGGGACCTTCCTGAGGTAAGTCCAGACTTGGGCACTGTAGATTTAGCGGTCTGGAAACACTTGGTTCAGGTTCTCAGACCGCACCGAGGCGTGTGCAGCCCAGGCAGGCAGGATGATGCCATTCTAGGCTGAGGCCATGTTTACAAAGACAGATTCAGCAGCTGTCCAAAGCCACAGGGATGTCACTCTCCTGATAAAAGGTGCAATAGTGTCTCTGCCTGTGCTGATGCTTGGTTGCCCACTGCTCAGAGGGTCACAGTGGTCCTCTGTGTAGTGCTTGCACATCTCCAGGGCAGTACATCTCAGTGCAGCTCCCCTGAGTACTGAGGGTACTGCACTGTCTGGTTTGGCCTTTCCTTGCACAGACAGAGTGGAGAGACTCACCAAGGCGCAGCATACAGGGTGCCCCATGAAACTCTACCAACATTGCCCATAGCGCACTGTTGATTAGCCCTAATAGACTGGTTATTCTAAAACTCTTATCCTAGCTTAGAATTAGTCTTTCAACTGAAAATTTTTCCATTTAACTTTCTTTTTGTTGCACACTTCTAGTCCTGTGCTAAATTTTCTTTGATGCATGACATGAATGCAGCTGCCAGTACCCCAGGTAGATCCTGGTGAAGTATCTGAATGGTGAAAATGACGGAGAAATGATTGAAGTGCTTTGAGCACAGGGTTTTCAAGGGCTGCCCATAACATGGAGGTGGCAGTACTTGGAGTACACCTGTTTGTCCTTATGAACCACCTGTCTCTCTGCAAAGGTGTAGTCTGTGAGGCTGAAAAGAGGCAGATGTGAGCTTGGTAGTATGTGTACTTCATACTTATATGAATGAAACACCTATAAATGATGCATTTTTTTCTGAAAAAGATGTCAGACTCAGGAAAAAACCAAACTCCTACTGATATGAAGTAATTGAAATGCTGCTGAAACCACATTAACAGGATCAATCGCACTTGTGAGGAAATTATCCTTGTGTGAAGCAAACTGCACTTTGGAAGAAAATGATCTTGTGTAGTGATCAAGGACCTGCCCGTAGGAGTTTGTTCAAATTTTTGTGATCTGCCTCCCTTTCATCCAGCATCTCCATGCAGCCTGACATCCCAGCTGCATCCTTGCTCTTCAGCTTTTTCATTCATATGCAGCATCACAGTGTTGTTCACCTGATTCTTTTTTTCCTGTACAGCTTCTTCCCATATCCTGCTGTCCACCCCAGCACCTTTCTCCTCCCAGTCCCATGCATGACTGAGAGTCTCGCAGCCCACCAGCATCTTAGCCCTGGTCTCCAGCTCTGCATCTGCAGCATTTCACTTGTATTTTGATCACTTCTGCAGCCACTAGTGCTCTGCAGTCTGTAGAGGAGCTTGTCTCCTGCCAGGAGAGAGGCAGAAGGAAGCAGCAAAGTGAGCCATCGCCAGGTCTGCAGAGCACCACGGGTCACCTACAACACTGTCTCTATTTCATGGGATTGGGAACTGAAGATGAGGTATACTGGAGACCTCTGAAATCAGGGCAGTAGTGGAGTCAGGCCAGCACCAAACCTGAGCTGTGATCAGCAGATTTAAACACAATTTTATTACTTAAAAACAGATCAAAATGATCACAAATTGCATATTGCAAATGTAATATTCCAAAACATGCTTCAAATCTGGAAGCACTCCAGAACAAAAAAAGTGCCTCGTTTTTTTTTTTTTTTTTTGTAACAGATAAGTTATAATTGCTCTTGTTCTTTCAAAACATATCTTCCTTTATGATGGAGGTATTCTGAATTAAGATTTTGGCTATAGGAACCAAGCTAAACCAGAAAATAATGAAATTCTTGAGATGCAAAAATGGTCACAGAGAAAGAGAGAAGAGGAAAAGGAACTTGAAGCAAAATGCCGAGGGGTTTTGAAATTATTAATTTATACTGGAATATAAACTACACACTCTGTAGTATCAACTCACAATTCCAATACTGTTGCTGTGAACTCAGAGAGACTTTATTTGCAGACCCAATAAGCAGCACACATTTTTTACTATACTATCTGAGCCTACAAATCAGAGCAATTGTGCAAAAAAGCACCTTACCTGAAGTCTTAAAACTATTAGTTGCAAGTAACAATTAAGGGAGCAGATAATTTTGCCTCTCAAACGAAATATAAAAGAGTGTGTCCAAATTAGTGGGATTTGTTTTGTTGGATATAAGTGAATGTGCAGTGTGCATCTTAATTCAGCATTGTAGAGTTTGCAAGAATTCCTACAATTTAGCTGTGCTTTTAAACTGCAACAATATCACAGTCAAAGCACAATGGGAATGAGAACACTTCTCATCATTGAGTCAGTCAGAGCAACAACATGAGCCACTCTCTTGGTTCTTCTTAAATATTAGCCACCTGAATTTATCCAGCACAAAAGACCTCTTTATTGGAAAACACAGATATTTCTCTGCTTTTGCATGTCATGCTCTTCAGAACTGCTGTGGAGCCAAAGGATTCCCAGTAGGGAAGGAGTTGCACTTCAAGTTACCTTTCAAGTTCTTGGTGAGAGCTGATCTTCAGCTTCTACATGCTCATTCTGGGAATAAAAAAGATGATATTTTCTGTTCTCTCACCCCAAAGAAAGATAACTTGTATGTTTCCTTGCTAATGTCTGAGTTTAATTGGAAAGGAGAACTCTAAAAAATAGCCTAGCTCTAAAAAATAGCCTATGTCATCAAGATTAAGAATATTTAGCTGTCTAGCATCTAGGAGTTTATGGAACTGTAAATTGTTTACACTTTTTCATACCACTGTACAATCAAAAAAATGTAGCAGTTGCATTCATTTTTGTAGAAGCAAATGCTTTCATAAATTACCAGGCTTGAAAAATTAAGCTGCTACATTCAAGGCCAAAGTTTTAAAGATATGTCAATCCATTTTTCATTAATGTCATTGCAGTTATTGGGAGGTGGTGGGAAGGTTTGCCCATCATTTCCTCTCTACTGGGATAAGCCACAGACTGTACATAAGCAGTGCCGTCAGTATGTGCCAGTTGGATATGAGGTGCACCATCTGTAGATGCAAATGACAATTTAAAAAAGACATATTCAAATGACTGTGCATGCAAAGAGGCAATACTGGGGAAATTGGACCAAGATTTCTGTATTTCTCATAGAGGTAAAAATGTGTTACATGCCATACTCCTGTAAGAGCTGTGAGGAATTAAAACTTCTGAATGTAAGGCAAATTCTCTTTTTTCATTGTTAAGATCTAATACATTTTAAGGTAGGAGAAGGCAGCATATGTCCTAACAAAGTGGCTAGTACAGAATGTAAAAGAAGAGAATTGAAATAATGAGGGCTTTTTCCTCCTTCTACATGCAAATTGTCTCATATTCCAATTTATTTCAGTATAAATTTATTCTTGCATATGCTAATACATGGAATCGGAAAAAGAAAAATATTTAAATGCATTTTAAAACATATGGAAACATACAGATTATGTGATCTTTAGTAAAATCTATCTTAATGATGAAGGCACCATTTAGCATGCACTCTGGAACTGCGCTCCTTCATTTATTTATGAGTTCCTCTAGACAAAGAAAGTATCTTCCAAAAATAGGAATACCATATTTTCAAGGCATACTGTGTATTTTATTTTTGAAACTAGTAAATGTCAAACAGTATTCATACACAGTATTGACACATTAATGTTTTCATTCAACATTGAAGATACCTTTCCTTGTTGCATTATATATTTATGACACACAGAGCTGTCAAATAAATTATGTCAAAGCAGCTACAGCCAGACCTTGTGACACTTGAATCATAGAATCAGGGCAAATAACCTTTAAAATGAAAGACATATGACAAGAATTAGAAACATTTAATTTGCATAAATGTAATGTTAACAGTCTTTTCCTTATTACATATTTTATGCCTAATTTTTAATTGCCTTTATATTCACTCTATAACATCAGTTTGCTCTCTCTTTTTTTCCTCATTGCTTGCTTTGTTTTGGAATGTGTGAAACAAATTCTGTAAGTGCATATGATCAGATCACCATTTTAATATACTCTGGTTATCAAATCTTAAATGTTGAGAAAAACTCTTTACTCACATGATATGCTATTTAAAATGTAGAATAAGTTCCTAAAAATAACTAAAAATTCCTAAACACATCAACTAAATATATAATCTCTGATAACTTTGGACCACCTCTGCAAAAAAAAATTGTATTTAGGTTTTCCTATGAAGTGCAGAATACACCAAATGTGCAGAATTGAAGCACTGATTTGCAAAAGCTTGGTGACTCATACACACTGAATTTTGCAATATAAAGTCTGAGCATGTAAGTATACATACAGGAAGCAAAGTGAGTGGTTAGATTTTCAGAATTGTTTACCAAGAGTAGTAAACTCATTAGTTTCATTACTTGAAACCTGTTTGCAAATGAGAGACTTCCTCAAGCCTCTGCTGGCGGGTGCAGTCTCTCTCTTGCTTTAGAAATCACTGAGGACAGAGAAACTCCACAGTTCGCTCTTACTGCTAACACTGCAGAAGCTCACAGATGTAGTCACACTTGATAAAACTTTGCATTATTCTGAAAAGTCCCTAGGGATGTTCAAGCAAACAAGGCTGAAGGTACAAAGATGAATGTCTGCAGCAGCAGGGCACAAATAACTAAACCCCTTATTGTTCCTGACTGTAATTCCCAACTCCATTGGGATAGTGTGGCCAGGCCTGCGCAGCCATAAGGACACACAGACTTTGTGCAGGCTCTTTGCTACAGAATGAGTTTGGCTTCCTTGGCCCTTCTGGGTCAGAAGAATAAGTATGGTTTATTGTAATTAAGATATTCTTTTATAATAACAGCGGTTGGATTAGATGATGCCTGTTGGTTTCTTTCAAATGTTACTCTATTCTATTTAATTCTATTCCTAAGCTAATTGTGATGTTTTGGGTTCCATGTATTTACATAATAATTCTGAGAGCCAGAGGAAAGCCAGTGGACAGTCTACATAAAAAAGCACTGAGAGAAGGGTAGAAATTGATAGTGGGGATTGCCTCCAAAGCTTAATCCAGAAGTTTTAAGGTGTTTCCTTAAATCTTCACCAAAGAATTAAACAGTTGTCAGTTGAGTCTGTTAGTGGCACAAACACACCATCAATTGGGATTTGCAAAGAGCAACTCGGGGAGGACAGGAAGCAACTCCCATCCCACCAGCAGACCAACCATGACCTGGCAGTCCACGAGGTCTGATGGCAATGGTCTCCTGGCCATTTGAAGGCAGGCAAGGTGCAGTCACATGTTTTAGTAAACTTCAGTAGCTCAGAAGACTGGGTGGTGGAGAAATGGAAACTGTGTCAGTGATTTGTAATTTGAAATTTGTTCTTCCAAGTCAATGGTAAAAAAGAAATAATACTCCATCCCCCACTGCCCATAGTTGTATAGAGCAGCTCTGTTTTGACAGAGCTTAAACTCAGTACAGGTATTTTAGAAGAAATTGAAAGGGCAGCTATCTTCACATGCCCCTTAAACACTGTTCTGCTGAGAAACAACTATCCTAAGTGATGCCACTTGCCAGACAGGGAATATAA
Organism: Ammospiza caudacuta; assembly: GCF_027887145.1. Classification (NCBI taxonomy): domain Eukaryota; kingdom Metazoa; phylum Chordata; class Aves; order Passeriformes; family Passerellidae; genus Ammospiza; species Ammospiza caudacuta. The sequence continues at coordinate 135,033,461 of NC_080593.1, forward strand.
TTAACAATACATGCTCTCAGAAACAGAAAGTTCTGTAGACTAATTATATATAGCAAAATAGATTACAGAAATATTATCCCAAATCCCAGTGTTGGAAGGTTGGAGCTAATGGGAGATAAATGTTCATTCCTAAACCAGCCATTACACTGATCAAAAATTATTCCTATTGAAAGCAATAAAAATTAGAAGCTATTTTGATAAGCACTACAAAATTGATTATTAAATGCAAAAGGTTTCTTAAAAGGCTAATACTAAAAGGAATTTTAAAAGCATCTGTGTTGTTCCATTTACAAGATCATTCAGAATAAAAGTGAAAGTCTCCTGAAAAGTGATGTTATCTTTGCTAAAGACCCTATTTTTAACAATTTCATTAATCAACTAATCTATAAATTTTCAGAAAAAACATTCAGCTGACAAAGAACAAATGCTGAACCTAGTAGAAAAGATACCATTTATTCATTTATTCAGTTTGCAGTTAAGTAGAAATCTCCAGTCAGCTGTGACATAAAATTGATGCTTCTGCGATTAAAGTCCATTGTAAATAGTTTCTAAAGTGTTAATAAATTACTAAAACTGTTTCAAGAAATTATTAATCAAATGTTATAGCCTGTTACTGAGTCCAGTGATGTAATGAGCCATTTGCAGTCAACTATAGCATCTGAAATTAATGTGCTTGGGACAATACACAGAATTTATTTCTCCTGCATATAATGAGTTTCTCACTTATCAGCCTTTTGCATAGTAATTACCAAAGCAGTCTCAAAAGAACTTGTACAGAACATTTCTAGTCCTCTGTGGGACAAAGCAGGGAATAAATACAAGAGTCACTCATAATTGAAAGGGCAAGAAAGCCCACGGCTCTCTCCCATTATCATCTACTAGTGTGGAGTGACCAAGACTTGAGGAAAAGCATATCAGTGTCTGAACTATGCAGAGATGCAGAAGTCACTCCATGAGCCACTTCATCTCCTGCAGGCATCAGCTTTGGGCAGAGAGAGCAGGGAGGGTCCAGACAAGCATACAGATGTAACTGCTGCTGAAAACAGAAGGCTTAGAGCTAGATTTTGCCTATATGTGTCAGCTGCACAGAGCCTCCTTGTACTTCCCTCCTCTCTGTAGTGTAAGATGGCTGTTACAGATGTGCCATATTCATTTACCTATAGCTTCCATAGATTTTTTTAAGTTGGTGAAAAAAACCAAAACCCCCTACTTCTTTTCTCATTTGTTGATTCCTTTTTGCTCATCTCACATTTGACTGCTGGTGTCCACATAAGGGAACAAAGGTAAGAGGAGAAAAATCATACATAGAATCATAGAATGGCCTAGGTTTTAAAGGCCCTAAAGATCATGTGGTTCCATCACCCTGCCAAGTGCAGGGACACCTTCCACTAGAACAAGCTGCTAAAAGCTCCATCCAACCTCACCTTGGACACTTCCCGAGTCAGGGCATCCATAACTTCTCTGGGCAAACTGTTCCAGTGCCTCAGCATTGTCACAGTGAAGAATTCTTCTTCTAATATCTAGTCTAAACCTACTGTCTTCCCGTTTGAAGCCATCCCCTTGTCCTATCACCACATGCTCTTGCAAATAGTCTCTCTCCATGTTTCTTGTAGGCTCCCTTCAGGTACTGGAAGGCCTTAATATGTTGCCAAATAACATGGTAGCTGTGTGATAGTATGATCTAATACAATTGCTGACAACCCATAAATACAAACCAAGTACTCAAACTGTGAGTTCCACCACCCACTTTGTGTGCTCACACACAGTAAGTATACTGCACATCACATCAGGATTGTGGCTGAAATGTGGCCCACACCTCATGTGCCACTACGGTCACCTTTCAGCTGCCTCAGCTGAAGATTTCAACACCAAACAAATCACAGCTCAAAGTGGAAATGCAGACTGGAAAAAATGTGGGAAAATGCTGGAAAGAAGAGTAAGTTTTGGAAAAATATTACCAGTTTTTCCTCTTCAGACTGACACTAAAGAATACCTGTGGCTTTGAAAATGTAGCAAACCATAATAGCACAAGACAACAAATATAGAGGGAGGCAATCCAGTGTTCTTAGTCAACATGTATTTGCCTTTTCTGCATAGACTTGTGAGTTCTCCCACTGGTCTGAGCAGGCATTAAAAAGCATACAAAACCAAGTACAAAAAGTGAAAGCATATGATAGCTGTGATGCTGTTACTGCAAATAGCTGTACTGAACAGAGGAAAGAGTAAGAACTGCCATTAGAAAATGTATGCATTGGTATATGCCTTGCTGCAGATACTGTATCAATTATAATATACTCTTTTAAGAATTCATGTCTCTGTTCCATACACAAAACTACAGATGAATATTACAACTAATGTTACAATAGAAGATACTAAATGAATACACCTAACTGGTAAACACAGTACCTCATGTCTGCTTTCTAATAATTTGTATATAAATGTATATAAAAATATTTTATAAAACCACTATAGAACAATTGCATAAAAATTCTCTGAGTGATCACAGCTGAAAGATTTTCTCTCTGAAAGGTAGATCTGTCTTTACTGAACGTACTAAATATATATGGTATACAAAAGATCATCTATGAGATCCGCTGGAGAAAAAAGTGAAGGAGAAGCCATGTTGTAGTTCATTTTGAATATGAGCAGATGAAACTCGCTATGCTCAATGGGTGGGCATCACAATTCACTCTGTTCACTGAACTTGCTGTAATTCTAAAATGACAGAAACAGAAAAAAAAGCATTATAATGTTTTCCTAGAATATAAAGTAAAATTAGGATATGAAGGAGTGCTAGCTTGAAAACACCACTAATATTTAAAAAAGTTATTGTGATTAAAAAAAGTTATTTAAGATTAACTGCATAAAGTAATAGGCAAGTATCCTACCAATTTATAAACATAAAAATGAGAATGACACATTTTCATTGGAGCATGTAGATAAGAATATCTTTTCTGAACAGTAGCAGAGATGAAAATGGACCACAAAGCCCTCTTACCTCTACCTTTCTGACAGTGGAAGACTATTTCCTGCTGTATGGGGAAGCTGAAATGTGAATCAGAACAAATCACTTTCTGTTAGTCTCCAACCCCTTCCTCATATTTTTCTATCCTATTCTGCCTATTCTGTCATATTAACACTGAAGAGTCCTACTGACCTCAGCACCTTAAAAAGGCACAGGAGGAGTACATAGACTGGCAGCTCCAGTGTGCTGCTGCTATTGCAGTCACCCTGCCTTTTCACTCCTGTCCACCTTATCTTCAGGTGTTCAACACAATGAATACATAAAAATCCCTGAAGTACATACTGTGAATATTCTGAAGAAGCACCAGCAGTATATGTACACTGTTCATGATTACATTTAGAATTTGAGTTTGCATGTAAGCCTTTCAGACTAAACTGCTAAGCCACTATGCAGAGGTTTGACTTGCCTAGCACCTCTGATAGAAACAAGCAATCAGTTCCTTAAAAAGTGCACTTTGAATTTTAACTCCCCTTTTTCATTATGAACATTTGTCCTGGTTTATCCATGTTTCACTTCCATAAAATGGGAATGCTGGTACATAACTATCTTACGAGAATGTTAGGAAAGTTAATAATGTTAATATAAAAAGCAGACATTTTATAACACACCGATCATTCTAATTCATCTAATCAGACCCAGACAAAATATACAATAGCCAACCCCATTATTTTTGCCCTGCAGTTATCATTTCAACAAATTATTTTTTGTAGGACAACATAATGAAAAATGTTGAAAAGCGCTGAAGAGAACATGTTTTTCTGGTCAATTCACGAGACCAACTATGCCAACTCACCTTAATCTGGATAAATCAATGGAAAGTGGTTTTGTCCATAGGCAAGTCTGATTTAATTAGTTAAATACAAAGTGAAGAACAAAAGACAAACGACCAAACCGCAGACCATGATGAGTTTAATGTCTCTTGGAGAAGGCTCTGAGCCAAGCTCTAGCCAAGTTTGAATCATAAATAAAACCATGGGAAAGCACACTGCTTTTAATGGACACTCACTTGTACTGCCATGACAGTGGAAAAGAATCACATAGTTCAAGAGGAAAGTCCAGGTTTACAATCTTTTTAGAAAGGAATGCAGGAATCATTAAACAAGTAAATAGATGCTCAAGCCTCCCTTCTCCCTCTTGCTCTCTCTTCTACCTCGTGCAATTCCCCTCTTTCCACCAGTGAGCCAACACAGCATGGTACAGTGCAGGGCAGACAAGATTTCTAGCTCAAACCAAACCAGCTGGGGATTCAGAACCATTTCAGTCAGACCAGTGCTCTGATGTGTGAAGAGCTTCAAGCATCCCAGGCTGAGAAACAGGACTGTTGTTTCAGTAATGCAGAAGAGGCTGTGAGTTAATTTGTCTCACTGAGGGGCCGTGTTAGGTGTTTCTAGATGAATCTTTCCAGTGGAGAATGAGCCCACATTAAAGCACCACAACACAGCACCTCTGGATCTATCATAGAAGATGGAGATGTTGCAAAAGTAGATGTGGTGATGGGGAGAGAGTGCTAGCAGCAAAAAATGGAAAACTGCATTTCTCAGCCTGAGGACTAGTTGTAGATTACAGACAGATAAAAGATTTCTACATAAAAGGTTAACTGGGTGAGTAATACTTTCCCAGACTTTAACAAATTGCTGTGAGCATCCAAGAAGCCCTCCAGGCTTCACCTACTCCTGCTTGTAAGTCTTACCCTGTGAATCCGAATGGCATCAATTGCTGAAGAAATGGATTCAAAAAATACAGGATTTTCAGAGTCAAGATTTCCACCATACTGCATTGCTTTTATCAAGGAACCTGCAGTAAAACAAACATGAGCACTGAGAAGGTGGTGAAGATATATAAACCATCATGTTAAAATTTTTACTGTAAGCTGATACTTGCCTTTGCAGTGTGCTAGCAACACATCGATGTATCTGTTTTTACAGTCCACGTAAATCTATGTTTGAAGACAAGAAATTTAAAAAAAAAAAACTGTTTAAAATACCAACAGAGAAGAAAGTTCACAAAAAGCCCACATTCAAGGTAGGCAGAGCCCGGAGTGCTGCTGCAGCAGCTGTACTGCCAGCAGCCACCAGAGCGAGCCCTTCTATAATGCAAACATCACCAAGCCACATCTATTTCCTGCCACTGCTTCACAGTACTCTACAGCTCTGCTGAGAATTAAAACTGAATTTGAGTAACAATTTTGCAATTTCTGACCGTATTTTTTTAGGGGTATTATTTCCACTTATCTTTTTTCAGTGTGTTTTCGCATGTCCTTACCATATGCTTATTTCCAGTCCACACAGACAGGACTCAGACCTAGGAAACTTTGAGACTTATATCAAAAAAGCACCACAGTTATCATGCTGCATTGAGCAGTAAGTTGTTCTTTATTATTTCTTTGAAAGTGTTCAGCTCCCCAGAGACAAAATATTAATAAGATAGAAAACAAAATCAAACCAAAACAAAACAAAACAAAAAAAAAGTGAAAATAACTCTAAAAGCAGAGTAGGCCATTCTCCTGCCAAATGAGGAATATCCTAAGCAGTTACTGCTTCAAAAAAAGTTTAAATAATTCATGTGAAGTAGAAAAATTCTGGGAGGAGATTCAGTGAAAACCCCATCAGAATATTCTATTTTTAAAATAAAGCAAAAATCTTACTCAGTTCAAAAATCCTCCATCTCTGACATCAGTGATGATATTTTGGGAAGGAGTGTAACAAGGACATGTTGAGTGTGGTCGTCTTGGTAGGAGGAGGAGTAACTTGGTTTTGGACCAACCGTTTATCCAGAGGCTGCACTACCAACCTATGCACTTCACAGCCCATCCAGACTTACCTCTCACAAATTTGTCAAACACATCTTTGACATAATTTGTAACTTGGAGGTCAATTAACAGTCCTATGTGATCTGAGTTCAGACCAGAGAAATCCAGGTCAGTTTCTATCTATGATGAACTCTTCCCAGTACGAAAGGATAGGAAAAGTACTGATAGCTAATAGCTAATAGTCACTCTCACTAACCTTATTTTTCCAGTTTTCTTTTTCATTATATCCCTGCCTGTATGTGTACTTTTAATTTAAAATATTTTAAAGCAACATTTACTTCACTGTGCAATCACCGCAGTAAATTGAGAAAATTGTTAGGGCAACAAGAGGTCTAGGCCAAGACCCAAGTTCAAATCTAGCCCTTTATCTTACTCAGAAAAATTATGCAAACCAAGTCTTCCATACCCACTTAACTCTATACTCACTACACAACTTTTAAACTCCAGATCTGATGGAAGTGTAAGAAACAGCTTTGAACATAATTTTTTATCTACTATATAGAACTACTTGTTATGTGAAACTGTAGACTCATAGACTTGTTTCGATTGGAAAGGACCTTAAAGATCATCAAGTCCAAGCAGTGACTTGGCATTGCCAAGTCCACCACTAGCCCATGTCTTTCCATCCACTCTGCCCCACCTGTGGCGCCACCTGGGGTTGTTGTGACCTGAGTGCAGGACCCAGCACTTTGCCTGGCTGACACTCACACAGCTGGCCTTGGGCCATGATTCAGCCTGCCCAGACCCCTCTGCAGAGCTTTCCTGCCCCCCAGCAGATCAACACTCCCACCCAGCTTGGTCTCTTCTGCAAACTGACTGACGATGTACTCGATCCCCTTGTCCAAATCATCACCAAAAATATTAAACAGGACTGGCCCCAAGGGAGCACCAGTTGTGGCCAGCCACCATCTGGACATAGTTCCATTCACCACAGTAACCAGTGACTGCTGGGTTTATTCTTCTGGGAGCATCTTGGAACTCCTGCACTGCCTGAACCCAGTCTGCAACATATATTGCCCACAGGAGAAAGGATGAAGATCATGTTTTGACCTCTGGCTTAGCAGACAGTAGAATATACAGATAAAATCACAGAATTAAAGTTGAAATTTTAAAGCAGTAAATTTACTCGTCTCTACAACTGACATGGCAGGGTCAAATATGACGAAAAACCAACTTAAAAAGGGAAAAGTTCCAAAACTCCTCTTCATTACATATAGATACATAGATTTTCTCTGTTACCCAATAGAATATTAGATTATTAGATATTTGCTCTGTTACCCAATAGAAATATTTTAATGTAATTTTTTGTATATAAACACAGTACAATTTAATACCAAATCTCTGTTCATCTTTTCTATAGGTGAAAGATTTATCCAGTGACATAGGTGGAGTGACTAGTAGTTGGCCCCAATAACTCATATGTATAATTATATACAGAATGTTTCTAGTGTCATGAATACCTGAAGAAGCACGGAGACTCCAGTGTAGTCAAAGAAATTCAGTCCACTGCAGTCTAATATCAAAACATGTCTCTCACTGTGACACGGCTGCCCCAACTCACCTACACATTTGATAAATGAAAACCTTTAATTAAAAGGAGAATACTCAAGAAATGGGTATAAGAATGATGATATCTCAACAAAATAAGCCCAAACTCTCACAATAAGATTGTCATTGTTATGTGCTGGGGTATCAGGAAAGCAAGTGCCATATTTTAGAGGAACAAATGAAGAACCTTTAGGGCAATGGAAAGAAGTGATGACAGACAGAATATATTAATAGAGATGTTTTAGGCAGCAATAGTGTCTCAAGAATTAAACAGTTGCTTCTTCAGACTTTAATTTTTCATTGAGTTGGCTTCTTTGGAAGATTTTTCATGGTATACAAAAACAATATATCTTTTTTTTCTAAATTCTGATATGACACTGATTTCCATAGGCCCTAAACACCTGCCTATGGCTTAACTTAATATTCACCCATAAGGAAGAAATAGATCTAAAGTGGAGTGTTTAATTTTCCTAAGGTTTTACTATGCTGGTTGTTGACTGGGTAATTTTTTAATACATAACTACACATTCATGCTGGAGAAGAAAATTGTGTTGGCAAGATTAGCAAAATTCTTATATTCATTCTTCAACCTCAGGCCATCTTGTGTTTAATCAAAACATACTCTGTTCTAAATGCATCCTGAGCTAGCACACAGATAAATGATTGCTGGCTTTCATAACGTGAAAACTAGAAAATACTGCACATCTTATTTACATTGTTCTGTGAACAAATGTTTGTTCATAATGCACGCAACTGAAAAAAAAAATGAAGGAAAGCAATTCTGATTGTAAAGATGAGTTAAGCTGAATGGCTTTGGCAGAGCAGAGGTAAAGATTTTGAACTATTGAGGAGACTTGGAATTTTCCCATGATGCAAATTTATAATGGTGGCAATTCCTTTCCAACAGTAGTCTGAGAGCAAAGACTTTTGGACTTGCATGTCCAGACATTTACTGTCTCTGTTCTGTGCAATGTGCATGAATAGATACATACAAACAAAAAGAAAGGATTTTAGAGGGAACCTCCTGAAAATTACTCTGATAGAAACACAGGAGGGGTTCATGTGATCTCCCAGGCTCAGTGTAATAATTCCCTGCTGCATCCTGAATTGCAATAGAGGCTTTCTGGCCTCTAAATGAGGGGGTAGGTAAAGACCTGCACCCTCTTTGGATCAGTGGTATGAGCCAGAACAGCTGTTTCACTTGGTGCTGATAGAGACAGTATTCCCCAAAGGGATAAAGGGAAGATTCTGATGAAAGCATACATTTTTTTCCATGTTTTCCTGGACAACTGCCATAAGGCTTAAGGATTGTGTCCTCATGCTCCCATCCTTGAAAATTTAAGCTCAGCATTTTGCTTTTCTTTTTAAAGGGATTTTTCTTTTTTCTCTGTTTGTTGTTGAAAAGACCCTATGAAGAATCACCATAGACTGGTTGATATAAGTAATGACAGCATTTAAGTCCTCAAGGCAGGTCTTAGACATTCAGAAAAGAGGTCTTGTGCTTTCTGTCACTTCTGTATATGAGAAACCAGTTCATCTTCAAGATGACTGAAATATGTACTGGTAAGATCTCAAACATAATATTTTACAATATAGTCAATAAAATACAATATCATCTTCAATAACCCTTTTCATAGGTTGCTATACTACAGCAAAGCACTTTGTCACCCCTAAGTTAACTAAACATTGTAGTACCATAAAAATGTCCTGAGTCTAGTTAACAAATGCAAACAGTCAGATAACAGTCTCCAAATCAGGTTTTCTACTGTGGCTTTAATGCTTATAAGGGTTTTAAATAAACACTGTTTTAATTCTATCCACAATGAAATCATCTGTATAAAGTATCCACTGCAAAAGGTTGCTGCAGCTCTCCCATGGGAATGTATGTGCTCTGGTTTGATTCAAGTGCTACAAAATGTGGAAAGAGTGGAGTTTCCAGCTTAATCCTTAATTGAAAGGAAAGCTCTAGGGGTTTTTATTATATATTGTATTGATATACTGTATAATATTGGTGGTTATCGTGTCACTAACAATTCAGTTGACATTTTCTGAGATTTCCTCCTATGTGGCGTTAAAGATCCCAAAGATTTTACATGGTTCTAATCTTACTTTTACTTTTTCATACTAATATACTCTGCATGCAAAAAAAACCCAAGACCAGAGCTTAGCAAAACAGTCTCTTCAGCCTGGTGGGAAGATCAGTCCAGGCAACAGTATGGGAAGGGTTTCCCCCACTATGTACCTGTCTCTTTACACACACACTCATTCCAGTCCAACAAGCAGGTACACAGAATCAGAGGATGGGCTGGGTTGGAAGGGACCTTAAATCATCCTGTTCCAACTCATGTGTGATGGGCAACGAGACTTCCACTAGAAGGGTCCACTCCCATAAAAAAGGCATTTTCAAGGGGTTCCCTGCTTTTGAAATCTTAAAAAGTCTGTCAAAACCAGAATGAATTACAGGACTTATTAGTCCAAGGTTAGCATAATTAATTTAGCATTCATGCTTCATTGAATGTTTGGTCTAACTGAAAATATTTATTTCCTCAGAACTTGTGTGCACCTAGAATTATATAGAAAAATGTGGAACTATTTTGCACACTTACATCCATCTTGTTTTAACACCATTTATAGGTAACAAACTCACCATGGCAACTTCCATTGGAAAATGAACAGAGCAATGTGTTCTGCTCACACTGAAATAAAAGCAGCACATTATTAACATACCAAGGAAAACCAGTCCATTGCACAGTGAAGAGAGAAAATCAATGCAATACATAAGAATTCTGTTTCTCAGTACCAAAGTTAACTCATTCTCTGCAAAATCATGCCCTATGCAATAGCCTGTTGTATGTATAATATTTTCTGGTATAACTTTAGAAGAATGCTGAGATACATACTCAAACTGATATTTGCATTTCTTTTTAGCTGGCTCAACCTCTATCAAGCTTGGATTCACTAGAAAGCATATTTTGGAAACAATGCTTTTGGAAAGCGGGGGGTGGTTAAGAATTGGTCAAAAGATGGGAAAAATGTTCTTGACAAGAAAAATTCTTGGCAGTGATTTTATAAGATTAACTTTTGATTAATTTTCTACTTGCTGCAATCTCATTTGTTATGCTAATACTTTAGTAAGAACATTTTTGACATATCAATTTATTGAAGAGTTACATTTATCTGGATAATTTTTATAATGGTTATTTCAATGTGTAAATTCTCAGTAGAAACATGAGTTAAAACCAGACACAAAGCACAGAAACAAAAGTGAAGTTGCATTTTTTTCACACCCATTATGTGCGACAGAAAGACATCTACTCAACAACAACAACAAAAAAATTTTAAAAAAGGGCAGAGTTTCAGGCAGCTGTACTGCTGAGTACCTTACAGAAGAAACAAAGGATAAAATCTCCTTTATAAGTAACATACAAATTAACTTATTAAAGTGATTCAAATTAATTCCATGGAAATCCTAAGTAATTTCTCCCTGTTTGGAGGCTTTTTATCATACTAATCCAAATCAGTCAGCCTAGCAAAACCAAGGGAAAAAGGCATCACATTTTCTGAGCTGAATTTCCACCCATCTAAGTACATATGGGTAGCACAACTCTTTCTCAGGGTACAGCAGAGGTGGTTAAGACATGTTGCTGCCTTAACAACCCATCTAAGACACAGCTTGGATTTTCTCAGCCCAATTTGACAAAATGGATGAAATTGTCTACAGTAAGCATTGTATCATATCGGAATGTCTTCATGGCACTGATAGAAAAATGATAATTTATCTTTTCCCTTTTAGGAAGTGTTGCAGGAAGTTGCAGTAGTTATGTGCAGATGAACTTGGAAAAATACTATACTTACAGGGATATTCTGCAAAAATGTGATATACCTAATTTGTATACTGTTTACTTTTCTAATACAATCAGTGCAAAAGAGGAAAAAGAAGCAATACCATTGATAAAATGTAGCCACTTTCTTCCTAATTCTCCCAAAATTATTTATAGTTAGAAATGAAGTGCCCATCTTTCAGGGATTTATCTCCAGGAAAAAAAAATCACATTTTATAAATACCAGCCTTATATCAGATGAGATTATGTAAGTTCTTCTAGAAATTTTTGAGTTTTAGATGAGTGCTTTAATGTCTCTTACAGGACCATAAGCAGAAATAGAAGGGATATTATTTTCAAGTAATACAAAAATAGTCCATACTGAATCTGATTAAGATTAGAATTAGCTTTTTTCTAAATGAATAATTTCAAATGTTGCTTCTTTATACCTGTTTCAGTATCTGACTGCATTCTCTAAGAAATGCAAGGAAGGCAAACACAATCTTCAAGCTAGTCATGGTGATTACTGAAGTGTAAAGCACATCCCACCTGGTTTACAATATCACATACCTGGCTGCTCATGCCATCCTTCTGGATTATCTTTAACAGGTCAGCGTGAAATTTTCTGGCATTCAAAAAGACTAACGGGCTGTTGACTGAAACTATTTTTACCTGTTTTAGTGATTCCTGGGGAGTGAAATAAACATAATGCTGAAAAGTTCATCTTGGATTTGGAAAACAAACCCCAGACTCATTTCTTTATAAAACCTGAAAATACCTGTGAATTAACCTAGGAGGAGCTTTGGATTGTGAAAATGATTTAACAGTTAATTATATTGATTAGCCTTCACACATAACTGAAGTAAGAATGGAAACACAAGTAATATATAATGAAAATTATCTATAATACTATTTAGCATGAAAACAAGCATAGACATTATGAGGCATAATACTAAGAACTATTAGCTAACAATTATAATAGCACTATTTCCAGTTGGTGTGATTCCCAAGCATAGACAAGGTAACATTTGCAGACAGGGAATATATTTTATTAGACAAACGCGTCTTGTAAAAAGTACACAAGGATTTAGGGCAAACACTGCAGGTGGTTTGGGGAAAGCTGGCAATAATCATCTTGCTCATCTGAAGATGACCTTAGTACAGAGACAGTTCTCCATGAAAATATTTAATGGATACAAATCAACCTTGAGTGGCACATTTAAAGCTTTACCAGCATATTTCTACCACCAACACAATAATCTTCACAACTCTCCATTGCCCTTGAGCGTGTCTATGCACTTCACTAAATAAGCTACAACCAGGTTACCAGCACCTTCAGTCAGACTGTGCAGCTCAAAACATAAATGTTACACAGCAGAACAATTTTGGAAGGACACCAGATAATGTTCCGAAACCCTCAGGTACAAGTGTCAGACATTTTGCACAAAACAAGTGCTATTTCTCTCACTCTCAAGGTGTACATATTAAAAAATCTTCAAAAGCCAGTAAGAAAATTAATATTTATATATATATACTGGACAGCAGTAAGACATGCTTAAAGACTGGTTTTGTAGGGGAACTTCTGTAGAAGTTGCTTCTATTGAACTCCCAATCTTCCACAGGTTGTGTGACAATGGAAGCAAAAATCAAGAATTTGCAAGAGAATAAAGGTCAAAAAATACTCTCTTTCTTCCTAACAAAAATCATGTAACAAGGTCACAGTCAAACACAAGTAAGTGGAGCTGACACAGATCAATTTTTAGGTAGTTAAAAATTGTTCGGGATTGCATTGAAGATATGCAGTTTTCCCAACAGACTTTCAAGCAAAACAGAAATGGAACCACAAACCACATAAACGATCTCCTTATTGTAGACTGCTATTCAGACTTCTGGGAATGAGATGATCTCTCAGACACCACCACAGTGACCATGAAATAAAGGAAACATTTCAAACATCCCAACTGAGGCAAGGAACCCCAGACTATGTGTAGGGACTTTGCGCAATTTACCTACACCTGTGGGATGTGATTGCAGAAAATACCACAAATGAGTTTTGCCACAGTCAGATATGTGGCAAAACTCAACTGGCCGTTAAAATGTATCTGTTTGTATGGAATAGAGCTCTAAACTAAGGGCAAAACAAAGCATGGTATATGCTTGAATGGAGAAATGCTCTGACATCCCACAGATTCCCACAAAAATGATGCTATAGACAGCTTGGTGTAGAGACAAGTGGATACTTCAGTGCCATGGCAAAGTAGAAGATAAAAGATAAGAAAAAAGGAAGACTGATGTGCAAAGATCAAATCCTGTGATGATCAAGCTTCTATAAGTACAAAGTCCAAAACTTGAAAGACTCAGATCATAAGGCCAGATCAAGGAAATGGCAGACTTGTGTATAATTTTTGTCCAGAATGGACAAGGTCAACTGGACCTAAATTAGACCAGCCAGTTATTCCTGGCTCTGGTTTGACTCTTTGTTGACAAGAACTGTTCAGAAGAAACCAAAACTTCCTCTTTGTTGTGTCCTTGCTAAGAAAGCAGGAAATTTATCTCAGGTGTCTGTTCCTGCCCCCCTCGGAAGGCCCGGGGCGATTCCCTTGCACACTCTGCTCGGGTGCGAGTTCAGTGCCAGTGAACGCCTGGGATGAAATGTGTTTCACATAACCTTCTAAATTCCCTTTGATTTTTTCCACATTAAAGTGTCTTTTCTCTTATTGATGAAATAACCCCTATAAATCCTTAATGGCAGGGTAGATCATTAAGCTTGCATATTTTCATGTTTAAAAGTCCTGCTGTTTATGTCTAATCTGTTACTTACCAGGGAAACTTGGATCAGTCTAACATTCATACATTAAAAATTACCCTAAATGCCTGCTGCAACCCAGTGACTCTAAATTCAATTAAAGGCATATTTTCCTTCTTTGTTTTGTGTAATAGCTCTTGAGCAATTTGCATCTCTAACATAATGTTATTTTCCCCACTGTCTGCAGACACTAGTTTGTTATTAGGTTACTGGCGTTAACCTTACTGAATTAGGGGGAAAAAAAGCAGGGGACCAGCTTTTTTAAGCTTTAAAAAAAAAATGTATAGGCATTTGTACAAAGTGCTTCATGGACCGATATGAAAAATAGCAGGCAAATCAAATTTTTGTTACCCATCTCTGACAAAATTACTCCAACATTTTTATTAAGAATGAAAAGTAATATAATAATTGACAGCTGATCCAGCCTCAACAACAGTGTTTTTCATTCACATTTCAGAGTTCTCCCCATTCTTATGTACCTTTCACATTCCAAAGTTTCCCAGCATGCCAAAACAGTAAATGCCCTTGAGCCCTCGCAAGTTCAGATTTTTAGCCCAAGATAGCTTTGATGGAAGACATTTGCCAGAAATAATAAATTCTTTACAGAAGATCTGCTTAATGGTGAAGCACTAACTGCTGAGCATGTAGTTTAGTGATACATAAGACTCTTCATCAGCACTAAGGGAAAAAGCACAAAGAAGGGAAAGAGAAACTGCCGCAGCAGAAAAGGCAGGATGTCCTGGTGATGGGGCTCTGTGCTGAGAGGACACATGGTTCTACTTCTCTCTTGGCTGCTGACCTACCATTTCATCTTGGAGGAGGGAGTTCACCTCTCTGGGTCATTACCCTTCTCTCCTTACCACAGACCCGAGCAAAAAGCAACTTTGATGATAATTGCAATGAAAATAACCAAAGAATCTGACTGGTTGGTTTAAGCTTTTAAGAAGCCAGATTTAAAAGGTGCAGTCTTTAGGAGAGATTCTTCCACCCATTTTTCATGTACACAGGGTGATGAAATTTGCAAAGCAGTCTGTAACCATTTTGTGGTGCTGCCCCTCTTTGCCCAGCCTTGTGGTGTCCTCTGGGACAATCTGGTCACAAGGGGTTGGGGAGAGAAATGGTTTCAGAAAAGAGATTGGGGATGATAAAAATACCAAAGGGCTTTTAGGAAAACTGATAATAATACAGAGACTGCTATTGTCTGCTCAGATTGCCCTTGCCATTCCTGGCAAGATATTTACTTAAATTTAGGAATTAGGAAACACTGAGAAAGAGCAATTCATAACTATAAATGACAAATAAACTAAGATAGATAAATCTAAGAGGACTTGCCTAACTTCACTTTGCAGACAAGCAGAACCACCATGAAAATATTCCAGTTTCTGATGGCCAACTATAATATTATTATTTTATCCTGGCTTTAGATTTCAAGTGGTCATATCATAAAAGCATTCCCTTGACTCCCCGATTATGATCTAGTAACTAACTAGAGAAAGCAAACGATTAGTGAATTAGTGAACCACACACAGAGAAAGTTAAAAAAGAAATTAACTTACACAATTATCTTCTACTTTGTATTTGTATTCCACCTCTTTCATATTTTTCAAATTCAGTGTCTTTGCTCTGTGATCAATACATAGAGAAAAATCTGTACAGTTAATCATTAGTAGTCTTGAACAGAAACAAAAAGACACACACCCCAAGCTACAGCATAGCAATTTAAAGGTCCAAAAATGCAATCTGGGAGTATTCTTGTTATTACAGACCTTTTCTTTTCTGATAATCATCCTCTTAAATAGTAAAAAGCTCATTTTAGAATTGTGAGATCACTTTGAAAATATGAATAATGAAATTCTTTTGTGAAGAATATCTTCATTTTAATTTTTGTTTGCTGGCCAGAGCTACTTTCAAGTCAAGGTAGCTCATAAATAATCTATATCTTCAAAAGTAAAGAAGTTTAATTAATATTTTTTACCTGCAAAGAACATATTGTAAGGAAAGGGAAAATAAATATGTATAATAGTTGTGTGTCACGCAAAACAAAGATATTTAATTTGTCATGGAAACTGACACATCTTTACATGATGAAGCAGAACATTGCATTCTAGCTATCAAAATGGGGGACTTAGTGGAAAGCACCAGTATTCCTATGCTCTCTACAGAGAGAAATGCCTTGGAAAAGGAGCTCAGTGTTAGAATCTTCTGATTCAACATGTCATTTACAGGAACACATTTAACTGGAACTCTCTATCCTCTGAGACAGATGCGCCAATATACCAGGAGTATTTGCAGGTATTGGGGCCAGATAAATGAGCCTTGCAAACATCAGCTGTTCTCTCATCTCTGCATAAATGAAGCTGTAGCTGCGGCTGCTTTTAATACAGTCTGATACATAACATGTACCACATCCAGCACTCTGACATCTGAACAGAAACTTTACAATAAATAATCTATGGTGTTTTCCTTGCTTCGCTTCTGCTAACACTTCTGCTCATGATTGCACGGCTTACTACACATTATCTCGTTAACCCCATCTGTGCCGTGCCAGTTTTAGGGCTGCTGCCTTGTTCAATGCCTTTAGATAGTGTGGACAATCATGTGCAGCTTTACTGAACACAGAGATCTGCAGGAAGAGTCTTATTTGCATTAATAAGTGCAGGTTCAGACTGAGGTCTCCTCTACATCTGGCTCTTTCTGTTAAATATCCATCACTTCTGCTTTTGGAGAGCCTCTAACATCCAGGCTCAGGACAAAAACAACATGAAAACTTGCCTTTTGCTTTACTGCAGAATTTACCAAAATTTTAGTTTGCTGAGTAGCACAATGTTATCACAAATGTATTGGTTAATTCAAGCAGAAGCAATCTCCTAATATTTTTAACTGCCTTGAAATTTTGAACTATTTTCATGCTGTTTCTTTAACTTATTCTATGAGAATAAAGCTGTGCATAAATGTCTAACAAGCATTTAATCAACCTGTCTATATTGTGCTTAATTTCACTGGGATTCAATGTTCATGCAAACAACTGCATGCAAGCATGAATGACCTCTGTAGTTGAGTTTGGCTCTGTCCTGCCAGCCCTGGGTGCAGATGCAGCCAGTGTGTGACTGCCCTCAGCAAGCTGGCATGCCCACAGGCATCTGTGGCATTTCCAGGACTGGTGAGCTGTGGATTAATTTTGTAGCACAAATCAATCATGAACCTCAGCTATATTTCCCTTTGCTCATGATCCAAAGTAGCAACTATAATATATTAATTAAAAAAAAAAAAAAAAAAAAACCAAACTTCTGATGGCTCTAGTTTATTTGTCTTGACTTTTCTAAGTTGTGCACAGAACTTACACATTTTGCTAGACATTAGAATAGTTGTACAGTTATGTTTCATTAATCTATATTAGTAGTGCAATTGTCAAATTGTCAGCTACCAATTCCTGTGCAACATAGTACCTAGGAGTTTATAAAGGCTCTTCGTTACTAAAGCTTGCTAGACATACTTTTTTCTTAAGGAGCAAATAAATATCTAATGGAAAAAAATATTAGTAATCTTCCAGTTGATTTTATGCTACCTTCACATAATGAATCCTACAGATGCGTAATAATAAGAGAAATCACAAAACAATGCCATTTTATAAAATGTTTTAGAGATTCCTTAGTCTACAGTAAATGGACAGATGTGACTTTTACTTTTGAATTGTCTTATCTTGTAATTTTCTGCAACTAAAAACCTGAAGTTTAGTTGTTAAATTTAGTATACCGTATGTCTATCCTGACTGTGAAGCAATATGCAGAAGGAATACATAATGAGGTGCTAGTGGAATATTTCAATAAATTGTTTCTTACCTGGGAAAGCGGAAAATCACGATTGCTATAGTGCACACAACGCCATACAACAGTCCCACGTTAGCAGCAAAGCATATTGTAAACACATAGGTACTAACCCAGATGCTCTTTAAGGAGGGGAGCAAAAAGAAGTGGTTAGTTTCAAATTTTATAGCAATGTGCATTTTATGAATCAGAAATAAAGATTTTTAAAACTAAGCTAGTTTCTCAGATGTGAACATTTGGATCTTTGAACTGGCAAATACTGAAGACTGAATTAGCAATTAAAGTAATGCCTCCCCATGGGGAACCACATGCAGCATGGCACAGCTCTTCCCAGTGCTCACAGAGGTTCCTGCCAGGGTTACTTAAAATAGCATTTGTACTTCTGCTAACAGCTTAAGTCAGAATCAACTCAGTTGTTTCAGAAACCTGTATTTTATTTTTTACATTGCAAATTCTCATCACCTTCTTCGCTGCATAGATTTTAAATCCTCCTTTCCTTTCCCATAAAGAGGTGCCCTAATGAGGTCACATACAGAGACCTTTCCTTCCACTAATCATACAAGTGGGAATTATGATTGGCAAGGAGGCTGATTAAAAGTGGCATTTATCAGAGTACAGCTGACTGAAACAACTCTATTACAAATAAAAATTACTGGGGAATTAATTCCTTCCAATGGAAATGGTGAGATTTCATATTACCTCCTCATCTTTCAATATTTGATTACTAAAACTTTGGATTAATTTTAAATACAAATTTTTAAAATACTCAGAAGCATATCTGAAACTAAGGTCACTTTAAAAAGAAATTTTAAAAAACTTTACAAAACTTTCACATTTCAATTTTTCCTTAATTATTTTCTTACCAGAAATGATCACTTTTCTTTCCATACTACAATGATGTGTACAGCCAAGAGACATGCAGATTTTACAATTAAAAGAAAAGTGTGAATTACTCGATTTCTTATACCAACCTAACTGGTATGATAAAACACATCTTTCTTTCCTTGAGGGAGCCTTAAGCCAAGATTGCCATCTAATCTTTATATAAAAGGTGTTAAAAAAGACTGGAAAGTATTTTCATTTTTCTGGATATACTGATCCCCACAGGTGCCCGTTTTAAGAATTACAGAGCTGCTTGTTCATGTTTGCACAATAACAGATCACATTACAATAGCACAGTCATTTTTAAGATTATCTTTTCTGTTTCCTTCACTTAACTCACGAAAGCCAGAAACAATAGAATACTTTCAGGCCAAGCACAGGGATTTTGCTTGAGCAGATTTCAGAACTGTTATTTTATGAATTATTAAGTGTAATTCATACCATGCTAACTTGTGCTTCACAGAGGACAGAATGTTATGTGACTGTTGAGAAACATTTTCCCCCCTCATCTTCAAGATTCCTAACTACTGCAAAAGACTTTTCAGTTTGTTCAACAGGAGGGCTGCCAGGTAAGGAGGTGGCTCATCCTCTGAAACTGTCCTTAATCACAAGCTGTACTTTGACATGACATCTTATATGAAGTGTTGTGCATATATTCGCAAAGACCACCTTTATGAACAGCAGATATTGAGGTCTGATTAATGAATAAGAAAGTAATGCTAAGATTTATAAATCAAACATATATTTATAAAGAAGCTCACCTAAGCCTAACAGAACTACTGAAAACCTGAAAATCAGTGAGATCAAGAATTTGACTATCTTAATAAGGCTGAACCCTTGACAGCACCTGAATCCACTCCAGTGCAATCCAGTTCAGCTGCAGACCTGAACCTCATCACATCTGACTAAATCACTGCTGCAGACCTGCAAACTTCTTATGTCTCAGAAGAAAACAGCACAAAAACATAATACAAAGTCTGCATAGGAAGAATCAAAGCCAGAAATGTTTAAGTACTGCTGACTACTGAGATAGCTAGTTAAGTGCCTCTCCAGCAGCCTAGTACCTTACATCTTAACTGTTTTCAGAGACTGCCATTGTTGTAGAGGCTGGGCCAAAACTCATACTCTCATTAATCAACCACTCTTTTAGTGCTTTATATTGGCCTGGAAGCAGTTCTTCTTTAATTAGGGTAGCATCAAACTTGTAGAAAGAAGTTATGTTCATTTGATAGACTTTTTTTTTTTTTTTTAATTCATGGGTTATTGCAAAGTTCAACATAGAAGTGATAAAAATATTAAAGTTATCCTTGGCAGCTTACTTCAATATGGTTATTGCATACTCCAGGACAGATAGAATCTAATCAGTCTTCAGATCTTAGCAATAATGTGTTATAGGCACATGCTAACATCAAAAACCAAAACAAAATCCACCTTCAAAGTACTGTACTAATTTAAAGAAAACTCTAAAGAGGGGGAAAAGAAACAAGTAGAAGAAATAGATTTGTGTCAACTCCTGTATGTACCAGAAAGTATCAGAATCACTGAGAGGTACAGTGATTGTGTATAGCAGCTGCCTCCTCTAGACTCTCCATTTCATAGAGTCTAATTATCCACCATGGATGACAGTCTAAAATCTGCATTTGGTAGGAAAAATATCATATAAACAAGTTGCAGAATGCTTTCTGAACCTAGAGCCAAACAATGCAATGCTAAGGTATGGTGATAATAAGTGTTTAGGTACCAGTTTAAAAGCAGATTATGCACTTGCCTTGTTTCATTGCAAACTGAGGAGATGATCAGCTGTTGCCTGAATGGGTAGGGTTCCTTGCATGTAGCTATCTGCAACACAGCTGTCTAGTCTCCTACCATAATCAATGGATGGTTATCAGAATGGATAAAATTTAGGATGCAGTTCATCTAACTCCTACCTGGTTATGCTGTAGCTTAATGGAGGAAGAGAAGAACATGTCTCAGCTGACCAGTTCTGTGCTGTCTGTAATATGAGGCTGTGATGAGCTGCTCTAACAGAAGCCCTCCAGCATATAGCCAAAAGAATCCTATTAAAGTCCTGCTCATTCCAAAACTGTCTCAGCAGAGGATGCTGGAGTCTGGGAGGAGGCTCTGGCTCAAAGGACTGAGTGACATGGCCATGGTCCCACATCCTTCTGCAGACAAATGACTAATGTGTGCATTCATCCTCAGCATACCCTTCATGAAAACTTGGCATTCAAGTGAAGCCCACCACAGCCATAGGGCAGGAACTGCCTAATGCACTCAGGGACATGGTTTAGGAGTAGACTTGGCAGTGTTGGATTAGCAGTGGGACTAGATGGTCTTTAAAGGTCTTTCCCAACCTAAATGATCCTAAATGATCCTAAAGTGGTACTGTAGTTCTTTGATACCACCTACAGCACAAGTAATATAACTCACACTAGCATATTCACTAAGGCAGGAAAACCAGAAAATCTCCCTAGGATGTCATAAGATAGAATCATGGATGTAAAACAATTCCCATAGAAGAGATGGTTTCCTACTTTGTAGAGGAAAGCAGAGCAGAGCATTCTCTTTGTAAAGCATAGCAGAGCCCTGAGAGCTCTCAGAGCCCTCTCACAAATCAGGACTCACGTGTGATGAACAAATTTAAGAGGCCATTTTCATCCTGAGGATAGTATCTGAAGAAGTTCTAAAAAACCCCAAGAAAATGCACTAATGAGATCCAGATTTCAAGGAAGACCCTTTCTAGGGCCTCTTCTCTAAATATTTTGACAAAATAGATTGACAGGATATTGGATACGTGTCCCAGAATTTCACACTGGCAAGATCTTGGAGGATACTTGTCAAAAATGAGACCCTCATTCTTGGATCTACTTTAATTGCTGAATTAGTAGCATTCCTTACATCCTTTAATATTAATATATGTGCATACAATTATGATTCATGCTGCATGCATCCATAACTGCCTCTCATCACAACACCATGTTGGGAATGTGTCATTTTAACCATAAATTCTGGCCATTCTTTCTACTTTAAATGTCAGGCATGCAACCTGGCTTTGTCTCAGCTGTGGTCATTTTCTGGTCAAGACATATATGTAACTTTAAAACATTTTTTTTCTCTTTAAATGCCAGAGTATTTCATTGCTGAACTTCTCAAATCCCTGGTATATAATTAACTCATGAAAATGATCCTTATTCTGTTATAATTTTTCACTTAGAACATCACCTTCTGAAATATTTCCCCCCATCTCTGGTTACTTTCAAGTCCAACTGTTAACAGCAAAGAGAACATTTTTCTTCAGCAGTCCATTGCCAGGCAGTATTTTTGCCTGTCTTAAAAGGCAGCTTATCTGTGATCCTGAGCCTTAAAATCAAAAGTTAAGAAGAACTTCACTGGCCTTTTTAGTTATACTAGGAGAATATCACAGGTATCACCAGCCCTATCAAGCTGGAGAATAAAAACAGCAAGCTAGTAAAATTGGCCTGCATAAGAAATTAGGCTTACAGGAAGGACAAGGAAATAATCTTTTGACCTGAGGATCTGAGAAGTGAGATGTATTTACAGACAAGGTCAGATTAGCTTCCTGGCTTTTCTCAGAAAAAGCAGAAAAAAAGATCAAGACAAATCACTCTCAGTTATGCATATAACATATATAGTGGAATAATGCAGTTATTAATCTGAGATTGTTGAAGTCATTCAGCCAAGGTGTAGGGACTGACAGAAGACCTTAACTGAAGCAGGAGACATTTGAAGTTTAAATGGCAAGAAAGAAACCTCTGGAATAAAACCAGTGGGGTAGTAGCTGAAAAGTAATCAAATGTGATTTGAGAGGATGTAAATCTGAAAGAAAAAGCCACCCATGGCTGAAAGAAGAGATTTCATAGAAACACAGAATATCCTGTGATTCGAGGAACCAATGGATTTCCTCAACTCCAACCCCTGAACATTATCATACCTTCTACATTTAAAAGGATTGTGTTTATAGAGAACTAATCAACAAATAAATATATTCATCCCATTTGTGTCTAATGAGATGCTTAAAGAAGTGTAAAGGAACAAGGTAACAAACTCCATAATATTCCATTTCCATGCACAATCATTTGCCAAACCTATAACCAAAACAAACCTGACTTCAATTCTACATGACACACACCCTTCAAAGAATCAGTTCCAGAAAGGACAACTGCTAATTATTTCCAAATGTTTTGTTAGGGTTTCTGTCTTCAGAACACTTTGGATAACCTGGGTGATGGAATGATTCATTTCTTGTGTTCTGTCAGTTGCTGGGGTGAATCCTTTCAGGCCAAAATAACCAGTGTAGTTACACAAATCACTGGCCTTGGTGGGGCTCCTCAGAGCAGGCAGCAATGCAAGAACAATGTTTATAGCCTTTCTTTAAACTATGCTATTTAAGGCAAGATGATTTATCCTGTCAACCTAAGGACTGATGGTTAAACTACTTGAAGATAAATCATTGCTCAAGTATGTTTAGTCAAAAAGATGAGCCCAGCAAACTCCCCCGTTCTATAGCCTCTCTTAGAAATGATGACAGATGTCAGAGATGTAATAACTAACTACTCACACAACCTTTTCTGCCAAAACCAGAAAAGCAAAAATCAGTCAGGTTAGTCTATCTGTGAAGACACGTCAAATTTAGTGAGATTCCAAAATATCCTGCTGGAAAGTGTAACTACTTATTATCTCAATGAACTGATGGAGAAGATATATCTCTCTCCCATAGCTACCAATGTTTAAATGTTAATGACTTAAATGTTTTTAAGTCTATTGTTCCCAAAATAATTCTTGATCCACATCATCCATAATTTCTGTCATTGGCAATATGGGTTAATCTTAAGATCAAATACAAAACAAGAGATAGAAAATATTTTCAGAATTTTACTGCTTGAGGAAGAAAATATTTCAGGAAATACAGAACTTTTCTTCTGGATAATACAAAAGAAACCTCCAAAAACAAGTCTTCTGAACCTCTAGTTTTCTGCAACCAAGTGTGAAAAGTCTCACAAACTTGATGTTGCTTACTCAGCTCTGTTCCCCATACTAAAATGCAGTAGTCTAACAAAAAAAGTTTTATTCTTTCTAGACTTAACCATTACTGCTATAGAATGCTAAGTAACTGGTGGATTCAAAAAAGTCCTATCAAGTCCAATTACCTGTATTTCCCACCACAGACAAGGACTATATGGCCAAAATACCTTTCTGAATATTGTTAACTCAAACATGCAGGACGTCAGCAGAAATTTTGGTTCCACTAATGGGCCATTACACCCAAAATCTCCCACAGAAGAGAAATCCAGGAGTCTTCTTACATCCAGGATTCACCTTTACTATGGAATTCTTGCAAATTCTCTCAGACTATTTAGACTTTGCATCAAACTAAATTTTCATACTCTATCTCGTTACCTATCTACTTTTTCTGATGTATTCCTCCTCTCATAGTGCAGAATCTTTCACTGTGTTCAAACAGTAGATAGATTTCTGAAAAATCTGAAACAATTAAGGTAATTTACCTACAGCACCCCTCACTATTTATCTTTCTGCATCACTAGTGCTTCCAGTTCTGTTTGACCTGTGTGGTCATTCCCTATTCCCAGAGGATAGGATGCTACCAAAATCTCTTCAATAACACTACAATAACAAAAGCATGTTAAACAGATAGGAAAGACATAAAAATATTTGCTCATATTGTCTTGATCTGTCTGCACACATATCTCTAGCATCAGGTTTGATTCTTTATCGTTGGTTAAAATGTTATTTTTTAATACAACTGATATTACAGATGCTGTTATTCTGAGCTGATAGTGCACAAAAAGTACTACTAATAATATCTTGCACTTATTTCTTCTAGGGCCACAGAACTATTAAAGTTTAGTTAACAGATGTTTGCCAAATGGTCTCAGGAAAACCTCCTTACATTAAGTTTTACTTACCCAGTCTATTTTATCCACATTCCAATATTTTTTTAAGTCACGGAACTGCATTAGCATCCCCTTCAAGCCCACAACAATAATGCTTGCTAACACACACTGCAAAGACATAAACACAAGAGCCATTTGCATAGTTGTTGGTGAAAACAAATGCTGTTTCTTTAATTTAGCAGTCAATGTCATAATTAAATTATAAAGAAACTGGTAGGTGTTTAGAAAATGGGATAAGCACAGGTGTCCTTGTGACAGCTGCTAACTGCAACAACCACCCTATCCCCATTTTTTTTGTGAAGGCAATCTACAGGCTACCTAACTGAGAGAAAAATTACAGAAACCTCAGGACTACTCAAGACTCTTCCATGCCTCACCAGACCAAATACATTCTGCCACAGTCTGAAGGACTCAAAAGCAAATCATCACTCAACTTCTATGCAGTGAAGAATTGTAACTCCCTTTCCTCACTTCCTTCCCATCCCTAGAGAAGGCCTCTAGGGCAAAGGTCCATTAATTTTGAGGCAAAAAAAATATTTTTTTTGTTCTTTGACTCAGGAAGTAGGAGAAGATGGATGAAGAAATCATCTAGAGCCAAAAATAATGGAGTACAAACCAATGGACTTTCAGTGCAGAGATGGGGCTGAAAAAGCATATTAGAGGAGAAATAAATTATCAAGAAAGCAAAAACCAAAAAGTATTTTTAAAATATGGGTAGAAAAACCTACAGGAAACTGGTCAAAATTTACCTATAATCCATATGAAAACAAATGAAAGCAGGGAAGAAGTATAGCAAAAAACCCAGGACATATTGTGTACCCATCT
The DNA here is from genome assembly GCF_027887145.1 of Ammospiza caudacuta. Taxonomy (NCBI): domain Eukaryota; kingdom Metazoa; phylum Chordata; class Aves; order Passeriformes; family Passerellidae; genus Ammospiza; species Ammospiza caudacuta. The sequence continues at coordinate 135,058,934 of NC_080593.1, forward strand.
TCAAGTGTCCTTACTTTGCATGGTTAAAATAAGCTATAAAAGGATCTGTGTTTGAAAAGTGAGAACTTTCATGACACCATGTAAACAATAGCACCAAGCAAGTTTAAAACATAGTTAAAACTTCATGTACATACATGGCAGAATTGTGGATAATTTTGGAGCTGTATTTAGCAGCTTTGACATGCCTCTAGTTAAAATTAACTATTAATTTGTAATACCAAAAGCTAGATATAGCTTATGTGAAAAGATGTCACACTACTTTAAAGAGTCTTAGCATAGATGTATGACAGAGATATAAGAATACTTTATAGTCTTTTTGTCATAAGCTTATATCACTATTTAAAATAATTTGTATCATATCTATCTGAAAAGCAAAATTTGTATCATGTGCATATCAGGAAAAATATCATTAATCTTCATTAATTTCTATGACACTTTATCAATTTACAAATCCGCAGTGACCTGGACGTATATTTTTTGTAAACTACATGTCAAAAGTAAGTAGAAGAGGAATTCACTTCTATACTCTGATGTGATAGCCTATATATGTAACTATATATGTCTAAAATCTATATGTCTTATGCTGTCACCTCTGTACTTTATGATTTCAAGATTTACCATACCCTTACTATTCTTTCAGCCACTGAAATTAAATAGAGCTGTTTTAAAGGTTGCACTGTCTTTCCCTGGAAGAAAATGTCCTTAGAAAATGTTTGAAATCTTAATCTTTAAAAAAGTTAAGTAGCATACCATAGGAAGCCAGTACAGCAGAGGTCCAATTGTGTAGATCACCACAAGAATTAATACACAAGAGATAAGGCAAGCCACCTAAAACAATAAACAAGAGTTGCAGATCATTCAGTCTAACAACAAAAACAACAAAGAAATTGTGAAAAGGACTAATTTTAAAATATTGTAGACAAAGTCAAGAATCAGATGTTGAAGGTGTTAGTTATTAATGTATCTGTGGATTGCAGATGCAAATAATTTCAATTTTAATCTCTGATTATTACCTTTAATCAGCTACAGTGATGAGATAGTGAGAGATCTCAACATCTGTGCTTGACCCTGCTGCCAGCACCCTGACACAGATCAGAGCATCACTTCACATTTGGGTATTAAGTGGAACGTGTGTGTGCAATTTCTCATCCCAGAAGTTTCTCAGCACCCACTGTCATTCTGCAACATATTTATAGCCATGCACCCTATGTTGTACTGAATAACAGATCTGTCATAGCACTAAGCAAGAATTATGTATGCTATCATTTTTTCCACAAGAGAAGATTTCTGACTTCTTTTGTTGGGATTAACACTAAAAGAAAACTATTTTTAAAGCAGAAACCACTAACAATTTCATTTTAATATCAGTGTATTTACTTAAGAAAATGTAGGTACCATTTAAAAAGTACATTAAAGATTATAACTAATGCAAGTAATATAAATTCATAAAAATATATGGTCTAATAATTACATATTTCTTCACAGTATATATGGTATTAATCTGATGGAAAATGACAGTAAAATTGCACTGTCCCATTCTGCTGTGAGTGCTTACTGAGTACTTCTGCTCTTATAAATATACAGTTCAGATTCACAGAAGGTTTTTGACGATAAGTAGACAGATGCTCACTTTATTTTTATATTGATAATATGTTTCTTTACTAAAATAATTAGGTTTCATTTTAAGAGACAAGTTGTTAAAAACAAAACCAGACAAGTTGTTAAAACACTAGAAAATTAAAGTCATGGTGTACTTAAAAATACCATCAAGAAGGATAGACAGAGTGTTTACATAAAAAGGGACAGAAAATCTGCTGGTAAAGTCACAAGGAACTTTTCCCTCTTTCTGCCTTCATGAAGAGCAAGAAAAAAAGTGTTGATTCTATTTGAAGGATGCTTCTAGTCCATCACAGAGTTTTTCACTTTTCTTTTCTCCCAGGAAAATATATCACTGAGGAACAAATGACAAAACTGCAATCCAGGTATAGCCCTGAGAGTATGGCCAATTTGAGATAAAAAGACTCCTCCATGCCCCTGAAAGGCTCTTTGCATTTCTTCCATGTACTCTGCCAAACTGACTTCCCTCTAAGTTAAGGAAAGGCCTCTTTTTGCCTATGACCTGACCAATAGTTATAAGTGATGATCTTGTCATCTCCTCGTTCTGTATGGACAGCCACAAAGGAGAGCATTAAGTTGATGTGTTGCTTTCCAGGAAGGCAGGGGAGAGATTGTTATGCATAATAAAATACTCTCATAGTACTCTCATAAACACACTCTTAACTTTTAGACACAGGCACTGCTATTCTGTGAAACCAATGGGTAAACCAAGCAGATTTTATTGTGTGTTTGCTGTCTTGAAATTGAATTTCAGTGGTTTCTTTTTTCATTTCATGTGTTGAATAACCTTTTATCAGGGTCTTTCCCTTCTTGTACCAGAGCCAGGGTGCTCAAGTATCCCATATGCCTCAAGGTTATAGGTCTGCAGGTTACCTCAAATCTTCCACGGAAAAGCCAGTACAGCATGATGCAGTACAACTGTAAATTGTACATTCAGTACATTAACAGATTACAGAAGAGAATGTCTGTGAGGATGACAGCTCATTGTATGACATAAAATTCAACTAAAATACATAAAATAACTAATAGCCAAATGGTAGCTAAAATATTTTCATATAAATACTTTTCAAGATTATTATTTGTCAGATTATTCATTATGATTGAGTTCAAAGTACTCTGTAGGCTAATTAGCAGTTATTTGACATGTTGATTATTGGAGTAAAGTCCTGTATAATTCCTTAATGTTGTGGCATCTGCATAAGAAATAATTGCAAGGCGTGGTTGAGGAGAAACTACCTATGGATTTTATTTAGTCTTGTACCACTTCTTCCTTGTAACTAATGTCCTTTGTACAAGAGAAGGCAAGAGAAACAACTGTAATATGAAATTAGAATAATTGAATCATATAACTGTTAAGGCTGAGACCTTTAAGGTCATCAAGTTCAACCATCAACCCAGCACCACCACCATGTTCACCATTAAACCATGGCCTCAAGTGCCACATTCACACAATGTTTGAAAACTTCCCAGGATGGTGAGTCTGCCATTACTCTGGGCAGTCTGTTCCAAAGCTTTACAGCCCTTTCTGTGAAGAAAAGTTTCCTGATATCTAATCTAAACCTTGCCTGGACCAGCGTGTCGGTGTTTCCTCTTGTCGTGTCACTTGTTACCTGGGAGAATAGCAAAGGACATTGATGTGGCAGGCTGCCCCTGAAGGGCCCCTGAGTTAGAGGAAGAGGCAATGCTGTGGGGGTGCCCCAGGTGGTTTGCCACCGCTCTTGTTCCCAAGCACGTTTTGGACAGGTGACAGGGTCACAGTTGTCATCTCAGCTATTAAAGTCCCCTCTTTCCTGAGCTACTGTAATAACACCTTGTGGGTTGAGTTTCCTCAGTAGGAAATAGCAACAAACATCCTCAAAAATCTAAATGTCATGTCTGTGGGCTCAGTGTACACTGAGGGACAGGACAAGCACACCATGTCACAAGGCAGAAGCTGGGAGATTACTTGTGTTTTTTTAACAAACAGCTCTAAAGGTTACTTTCATTTTATTTTGGAAATCTGATAGAAGATAAATTAAATCAGATAAATTAAATGTGATTTTTTTCCCCCTAAACTTTGGTTTAGACTGCAGCATTAAATCCATTAAACACCATTAGAGGGCACTTTTGTTACAATGCTGACAAATTCACATAAACTGAAAGGGCTTTTATGCAGTTTTCTGCAGTCTGAAAACACAACTACGAACTTCCTTGCTGTCATAGAGCTTATATGTCATATTGAATGAAACAGGTAAAAATTAATAAATGGAACCATTGTTTTTCCTAGAAAGACATCACTGATCAGATGCAATTTCATGCAGATTGTTAAAAATGACAGGGCAGAGGCATACCCAGGAAAGAGGAAAATGGAGTCTAGGAAAATAGAATGGATAAATCAGTACAAATTGCAGTGAGCAGAATCATAGCTTTAATTCTCTGACATACTTCACTCTAAGCCTGTGTTTTTATAGCCTGTGTTTTTAAAACTCATTACCTGTGTTTTGGCACCCGTGCTGTATAAAAGTGCCGTCCGTCCCATCGCTGCAGCACTTGGTATGCAAAAGAAAAATGAAGCAATCACGTTGCTGAGGCCATGAGCCAAAAATTCCTGCAAAGTTGTTAAATAGAAGATGTTTTTTCCTATTGTGTTGTCATTTCAATGCCTCTTGCCAACAAAGAAGTCCCCTATGCAAATATTAGCGATAATAAAAGATGGACATATTTTTGAGGGAAAAAATCCCACAGGTACATGACAAAGGACTTCCCAACAGAATAGACCTTCTCCCAACTCAGAACTAATTTGAATGATAGAGCTGTTGAACCAGATTCATCAAAAGCAGGAGGGACATTTTGTTCCCAGAATAAATGCTATTGTCAAGCTTTGAAGATTAAGTTCAAACAAAATATTTACATCTTGATCCGTGTCTGCTTTTTAACAGAGTCCCAAGTACTGGTGTCTGGAAACTGTCCAGATCATTTCTGGTGCATGGCTCACTGGAAAAAACCATTGATTTCTCTTCCTTTAGAGCATGTTCTAGTGAAAGTGTAGTGATGTGGTAGCCATACTTTATGCATGCTGTCCTTCATCACAAATGTATTTGATGTTTGTTCACAGTCGAAATGAAGACATGTCTGAACAAAGGATTCATAGGAGAAAAGGTGGAGAAGCCACCATGTATGTGCAGCCTAAGAGCCATGGTTTCTAAGGAAGTGTTCCACCATGGCCACCCAGCACCACAGACTTTAAGGAGCAAGTTGGTGTGCTGAGGAAAACATGTAGGAAAATGGTGCTGTATCCAGCCAGGAAAACAGCAGCTCATGAGTTTGTGTTCACAGCACAGAGCAGCACCCCCTTAAAGCTCACCCTGCAGCCTCACACCCCCACCGGCCCCCGTGCCCAGCACTATGCCTGTCCTTGAGGCAGCACAGCCACACCACCTCACTGCTCTCCCCTCATGGAGGTTTTGCTCTTGCGATCCATTATTTGATGTGGACATACACAGAGTTTCCAAGACTTCAGTAATGAACCTGTGCAAGCTACAAGACTTCCAAAGGTGCAGAAGGACACAGATGCATGGAGTAACTTGAAACACTTCCATGGAGTGCCTTGAAACAAAGCATTGTGTCTCCCTGGAGTCTGACCTGCACTAAGCTCAAAGCATTCTCCCTCTGCTCCGTAGAAACATGGCTCTGAAGCATCAATGGAAATTCATGGCTCAATGTATTCAAACTGAGAAATATTTTAGAGACCTAAACAGCCAAGAATGTTTCCACTGTGTTTTCCAATGACATACAAGCTGTAAAAGGCAGGACCTGATGCAGCAAAACCAACCTGTCTAGATAGAGTGTTCAAATAGACCTCCAGCTGCAAAACAACTGCTCTTCATTCAACCCTATGCCATTTATCCCAAACCACTTAACACAAAGGTGGGGGCAACAATTTCATCTCACAGTACTAGTGCCAGTTATCTGAAATTGAGCCTTTCTTCCCACAGTGCTTGAATTAGCATCTCCAGGGATTTTCAGCAGGCTTGGAGTTACCCACCTACCATGACAAGCACTGTAGCAGGGTAGAGACTGCCCACTTTTATTTAAGCATGTTCTCTGCAAAATGGAACTCAGAACAAAAATCTCCTTTGGCTGTAAATCTGGCAGCACTCTCTGAACTCACCCAGCTTCTTAGATACAGATAAACCTTTATTTCAGGTGAGACTTCTACTTTGCATAAATAAATAATTTCTTATTATAAACTACCTGGTTTTGTTTCAGAATTGCTTTGTTTCATTAATGGTGGCTGATTTAACATCACAGCTTGTCTATAAGAGCTCAGCTGCCAGAGGAGAAGCTGTCTCATCCTAGAGCAGTGAAAAATGCATTGATACCCAAATGCTGCACTGAATGTAGCATTACAAGTTTATCCTGAAGGATGAGCTTCCCCAAAAGGAGCAGTTCAACCAATGCGGGCCTTCTGCAGAGATAATTTAAACAAAACTTGGGTGTTACTGTAAACACTAGAAGGCGTCAGGATGCTATATGGAACTTTTCCTATGAGTATTCATCTATAATACTTTTCCCAAATGATGATTTCAAGGTTCAGTGACACTAAGAAGAAAGAGCTTTACCTGGTTGTCATCCACAGTGTATTTAAACTTTTTAGCAGAGCCCTGAGCAAGAGCTAGGGAGGCTACATAACCAACCAGTGCCACTCCAAAAGCTTCAGTGACTACTTCAGGCAGGACACTCATGGATGGTGCTTTTGGTGATGGCAACCTATAAAAAATAAAGACAGTAATTTTTGAAAAACTTGATATGTAGTCTCTATATACCTGCAATTTATGTGAATACCACAGAAACAATCTCTGCAGGAACAGCTAATTTTTGTATTACTTGTAAACTTGTAAGGTAACATTTTGCAATATTTTAAGATCTCTCTGTTGGGAACAGCAGAAGAGAATTTGTAGAAGATGAAACAGTTTCAGATGGAGTATTCAATTTGAAAACTTCCATTTGAGAAATTATAAAGAGATGTTGATAAAATAACTGCACAACTGACAAATAAAATTAGCAACCATTCACTAATTTTGTAATGTTCAGAGAAGAGACTACTCTATGCTTTCTCCTTTTTTAATACAGTTGGCTTTCCTGTAAAGGTAAATTTAAATCTTTAAAAAATTTTGTATTCCTGTCGGTTTATTCCATCCAATGAGGATTGCAATAAAACTACTCAAGTTATGAACCAAATCACCACAGATTGTCTCTGAACTCTTCAAAAAGACTTTGGTCTTTCCAGAGCACAAATCACACCATCTGAAAAGCAAATTGTGCTCTTAAAGTTTCTGATGCTCTCCACTGACAAGGCAGTTAGGTATTTTGGATAAATGCCTAAAAATATGCAGGAATTATCCAGGCTCTGCTTCTGGTTTTCAACACTACTTGTATGAGGTTAGACAGAAAATAAATTCCTGATTAAATTTGCACAAATACAGTTGACCTGTTCATTACACATAGAAGGGCACACTTAGCCCGTGTTTTAGTCTCAGATTCGTAGCATGCTCTAAATACTTAAAAACTGTATTCTTTCTCAGAAATGTCCCTTATTTCATCTCTTTCAGTGCAAGCTGCCACACATGCACTCATGCTGTCTTGGCCTTGTGTTTTGTGAAATTTAGGGAAACCCTCCTATATCCAAGCAGGAGAGTACACAACAGCTGTGCTCTTCCATACCAACCTGTAGAGTGTGAACATTTTCTCTGACATTTAATCTAATTTCTCTTTCTAGAAAATTATATTGAAATTTTTTTGCCTTCTTTTCAAGGTCATGGAGGAAAGTGTATCATTAACTACAGTAAAAATGTTATTTTCTAGATTCAGCATAATTAAATCGTTCACATTTTCTCAGAAACTGCATTTTCTAAAATTACTACATGGGTGGAGAATGTTCTGCTACAATAACCCAACCCAACCCTCAAAAAGCAGGTTGCAATAATCTTGTAAAGAGCGTCCTGCCTTCCTGTCATACATCATCAAGTACTTAGTACCTACTTTTTATTCCACACAACAATAAAAATCTATGAAAACATATAAGGATGCATTTTTTTATGATATCTCTGCATGTGTAACTTGTTAACATGGGATTGAGTTGTAAGAGAGTGTTTGAGGAGACAGGAAAAAAACAAAATAGATTTTTACCATTTCTTATTTCAGAAACTCCTTTGACCTTTTCAGAGACTGTTCTCAGAAACAGAAGTGTTTAAAAGCCAGAAGCTAATAAACCTACATTACCCTTTAGGAATATTTCCCACAACTTCTATCCCGTAGATGTATTCCATATCAGCATAGTAGCAAGCAATGGATGTAGCAATTATCTATTGATTCAAACAGAAAAAGGTGTTACATTTCCGTTCCTTCTGACATGGTATCTCTTATTGCCATACCTAAGCATATGGCACTGCTCATACATTTATCCTTAGATCAATCCAGTAAAACAGGAAAGTATTATGATTTTGTTTTTGCAAATGTGTAAGAGAGTCAAATGAAACTAAGATTTGGACACAATAAAGACATGAGACTGTAGTGCAGTTTGTACACTCTGTATACAAATCTCTGTGAAAGAGATTTGTATGGCTCTGTGTAAAGCCCCAGGAACCTTGGCAATCAGTGTCCAAAGTTCCTCTGTTCAGCACCTGCCCCAGAGCACTGCCATTCATGTAAGCAGCTTAGAGCAGTTCATGATTCAGGTGTTCCTGAGCAATCTGACCCAGCTGATGTTCTCTGAGCACATCTAATCCACACTGGCAGTGTTGACTTCAGCACAGAGCACAGCAGATGTGTCTGCCTCTTGTTGTTATGTTCTGTCAGGTACAAATCTTGCAGAGGAGTATAAAGTTTGACCCTGAGGAGGTTCAAACCCATTTCCTGTATTTCAAATGAGATGAACACACAAATCCCAATAGAGCAGGGTTCCAGGCTGCAATCCTTAGTTTGCTGGTACGTTTTGTCCAATATTTTTAAAAAGGTAACACTGAGACCAGGGCCACGCTACCTCCTTTTCCAGCATTTTACCCTTGAAAATATTTTTTTTCAAGCAACAAAAGAGTAATTGCAGTAATGCACTCTGAAAATGAGCTGTCCTTCATACTTTGCATTTTCTTTTAGAGGTTTAGAGAAAAACAGAAAATTTCTAATGGTGATCTGGTGCTAATCATTTGACTACAGCTTAATCCTCAAAGCAGGGGTTTATAATGCAACTGCTAATTTTAATTTAGTTAAAAGAAAACTAAAAACTGTTAAAAGAAAACATGTCAGTAAAATGACAGAAAGCAATAGCATAGCTATTTAACTTTGTTGTAGATAAATCACAAGCAACATCTAAGGCACAGCTACCCAGCAGAAGACTTGCTTGGAGTTACAATATGCCAGTTACTTTTTATTTTCTATTTGAAACTTCTTATACTTTAACATTATAGGTTTTATATTCTTGTAATTATGTAAAAAGTAGTAAACATATGAAAAATATTATACAAATTGGGAGCTTATGTAATTTCTTTCTTAATTATTAAGCCAAATTGTTTCCTGTTTTTACAATTAACTTACAGCCATGAAAATCAGCTGTCTGTTTAATAAGTGGCAGGTGTGGGTGTGGGTGTGGGTAACTACAGACAGCACAGTAAACATCAGCAGATTGAGCCACTGAAAGCTTTGTAAGAAAAAGCCTGATATATAATTTTGTACTTACCAAAAGCAGATCGATGGGAAGGACAACTTTAATATTTCTGTGAAATTTCTCATTCAGTTCTTTAACAAGAACAAGTACCACAATGCTCAGCAAGGAGAGAAGTAATGCCTCCAACTGAACTGATCTGATATTCTCAAACACATAGGCATAAATCTACAGTGAACAGCAAATAACAATCACAGATCAAAAAAGATATTCTGGATCACAGGCCATGGCATCTTCTCACAACTTCAGACAGATAATGAGTGAGAGCTGAATCAATACTGCAGGAGCTGAGTCATTGGACAAGTTTTTGGCCTGTATTTTAGATTTTACAAAGAAGAAAATCATCAATTTACCACTCTTATAGACTTCTGAAAGCTTTTAAAAATGCAATTACTATTCATATATATTAATTTACAAATTTCTTTTAGTAGAAGCAAGCTATAAAATTCAAATAAATGCGATATATTTCCTTTTCTTTTTCAGTCTCATTAAGTTCAGTGAGATAAGGGAGTGTCACATAAAAATGTTGAGAAAAGTTTCTTGCACAAAGGTTTATTTGTAGTGGCCATAGTATATAACATCCACCAATGCTAGTAGTGAAAGTTATTTCTGAAAAAAAAATTAAAATATGAAAAAAGGAGAAAAGAGAAGGAGAGAAAAAAGAAAAGGGAAAGAAAAATGTAGTAGTGGCTGGATGGGAAGAGATGCAAAGATGCAACAGGAATCTTCAAGATGAGCATCCTCCTCAGGGCATTCTCTGCAGTCTGTGGGTCATTTTTTCAGAGTAACTTTTTCCCAGAGTAATTTCAGCAGGGCATCCTCAGCCCCCCCTTTGGCTGCCCTTGGCCCTTGCACAGTGCTCCATGGAGCTGCTTTGGCCAGGTCCAGGTGCTGCACACACTCAATAGATGCCAAGCTTGCATACATGTGTCACTGGTTATATAAACAACTGAAGTTATCTGCTTAGCCCTGTTTGCTCCTTTTCTACTCACTGCAGAGTCAAGAGGGAAAGAGAACACCAGGCCAGAGCTATGGAGCTCAGTTTTTCAGCAGTTAACATGTGCTGCAATCAGCTGTAAAACAGGTTAGAAAAATGTGGTTAGATCTGTGATGAACAAAGGAAATATCAGCGCTGAATTATAAGGAAGATGCAGAACAGAAATACAGAACAGGAACAGAATGACCAATGGTGAAGAGAAACAGAGGTCTTTGGTGATTAATACCATGTTGTAAGTGACAGGCTCAGGAGAATGCAGTTCCCTTTGCACCAGCACAGATGACACAGTGAACTGTCATTTTTGCTGTGTGCTGAATTTGTGGGTTCAGGAAATAAGGCATAAATCAGTATGGTAGCACGTTAACAGAAAGCAATGAAAAAACTACAAGTTTGCTGAAACAGAAGGGGTGAAGAAAGTTAGAGAGACCATCTATCCTGATAAAGAAATCATGAGATCTCATCACAACTTCTTTTTGGACCTCATGAAGAAAAGCAATATTGCCTCAAAGAGCAGCAAGCCATAAAAATGGATACAATACACATGCTTACTAAAGCTGTAAGGGGAAAAACAAGATACGTTCAGTCCCTTGAGTTCTGCATTTAAATTCTGGGAACTGTTGTGCATACGGAAATATAAACCATGGAGAGAACAGAAGGTAAGATTAGGATGTAGATTTAGACATCATCACAAATAACTTTTTTTTAAACCCCAACATAAAGGATAATAAAATAAAGCAAGTGAAGTTTGGAATAATAATAGTAGTATTTAAAAGTGTTTTCTCTGGCAATGACTAAGAAGACCACTAAAATAAATCAAAAGTGTCACTTATAGTTTTGTCAAAATAAAGATTAATAAATTTCTGCTCCAGAGAACTTATTCTCAAATACATGTATAATGCTAACAAGTTTTGACAGTTTGGAGGTTAAATTCATAAATTTATATTGGACAGGGAAAAATACAGAAAAATTATCTTAGGAAAAAAACCCTGTTTTAGCAGAAAGGTAGTTAATATGATGATAGAATTTATTTCTACTGTTCTGACTCTGTCACTCATTAAAGAAGTGATGCTCATATTGAAGAATGAGTAAATTTAAATGACTTCCTGATTTTTTTCTCTCTGAAGATATTTTCATAATTTAGAAAGGGAAAAAAATCCAGCCTAAATATGGTTTCAGAAAAGTAACTTTTCTCATAAAGAGCCAATGTAGCCCTTGCAGTTTCAATTAAGGATGCACAATATACCCCAGCACCAACATTTCTCAGAAACCAGGAAAATATTTTAAAGTCAACTTGTTAAGTAATATGACCTAAATATTTCTTAAATCTGAAGAATGGCAATTAAACCACAGTTTTTAGCCACATATTGCCCCACTGTAATCAGAAAATATGTGGATTGTGTCTTGAGTGGCTTGGGACTAGATCTGTACCCATAATTTTCCAAGAATGCATTTTCAAGAGGGCACAGGACTTGTTTCTGTGCCTAAACAGAAGCTGTGATTAATTAAGACAAAAGGAGGCAATCTGGAAAACTGAGCCCACAAACTCACCAAAGACTGAGCTAGATCTAAGGTGAAGAGGCAAGAAAAGGGAAGAAATTGTTTGATTCCTACTTGCTGAAGTCAGAAAGATGGGATTTATTTTGAAATGAATGCTGTCTATTAAAGTGTTAGCACTGGCTATCTGTGTTCATGGCATGAAATCTAATTTTCTGAGACAAAGTGAGACAAAATACTGAGTGAATAAATAAAATTTTAGTGAAGAAATATACACAGGCTTCAAGAATTTTTGTCTTTCAAATTGAATAAAAAAGGCATTTCCATTTAATTTTAAAAATATATATGGCCGAATCTTGAAAACCTCTGCCATAGGTTTTTCAGATTTTGCAACAAAATCTTTATATGAACTGCCTAGTACATCCTTTGGTGTTTCTTTGAAGTCATACCCTTCTGTATGCAGTCTACATCAGCCAATAAATGAAAAATAATGGAACTACCAATACTCTGTAGCTCATTTAAATTCAGCAGCCCAAACAGCACTATCCCCAAAGTGTCTGTAGCACACCAAAACAATTCTGGCAGTGATGCATTAGTATTAAATTAATGACTGCATTAGACTAAGGAGCTTCCACTGACTAGTGGGTTCCTGGGTAACCCTTTTCTGAAAACCTAAAACCACTCAATTCATGGTATGACCAGTGAAATGAGGAGACCCTTTCACAAGAAAGAAAGAGCATGTGGCTCTTAGCAGGAATACAATTACATACCACAGACATCTCTTTAAACTGTACATTTTACATTGTATTCTGTCCAGTCAGCTACTCTACTCATCCAAGAGCAAACTATAAATCCTGAATCTAAATACATAAAGCTCAAGCTTCCAACAGCCTTGGCATCTGATTCAAAAGAAGTATTTACAAATATTTTAATCAAAAATGTAATTTGGAAATTATGCAGCAGAATTTAGCTTGATATTGCAGTGTATGAAGCAATCTTTGTCATTATATAATTAAAAACTTTTTTTAATCTTTTTCATTCTATGAAATATTTTAAAAATCAGCAATGATATATTAATTGAGCTGTTTGCCTCTTGTGTTTTTAGTTTCATTGCTAGTTTTGTGTAAATATTCTTAATAGAAACTATGTGAGAATATTATGAACAATCAGTGGACTTTTTTCTAATCAATGTAAATTTTGACCTAAGTGAAACAAAAATTATTTGAGCTTTGCACATATATATACACACACTGAATGTTCCTTTCCTCATGAGAAACCATCAGTTTTGAGGTGATATTGAACATTGGAATGATTTATATTCTAGAAAGGGTGTGTATTTTAATGTATTAATGAAATGCTCTGAGTTGTTTTTTTAATGCCTACGTGAAACCCCGAAAAATTAGCTCTAAAATATATGTAGAGGCTGAAGCAAACAAAGGAATTAAAGGAACATGTTATTTAAGATGATACATTTTAAGAGTAATTAATTTCATTTTCAAAAAAATTTCATTCTGATGTTTTTTAGATATGTCACACTGGAGGGAAAAAGTACAGGCAAATACAGTAAACTGTAGAGGTAGCTGGGGAAAAAAGAGTGAAAAGAAAAGACTGATAACAGAATGAGAATGTTTGGGGTTTTTTCAAATTTGCAGCAAAACCACACAAGGATTTTGCAACACAGCCACAGAAGACCCCGTTTTGCAAAGCAAGTTTCTTACATTACAGCTCATTTTGCAGTGTTTTATTTTCTCAGAAACATGTGGAAAGATAAATGTATCTATACACAAATAAGGGGGAAATTCAAGTATGTTCTTTCATTTTCAGATGCTGAGTAAAACTTGATGACTCTTTTCCCTTGTAAAGTTAGATCTCACATACATTATTCTCTCACTGTTTTTCTTCTTCACCTTCACTTTTCCTTTTCAATTTGCAAAATACCAGCTGATGCTGCACTGTGGAGCTCAATTGAAATGTGACAAAATACGTACAGGGAAAACAAAATTTATTGTTACATAACTTGTGTGTAAACACAGAAATACCACAGGCTCAGGGCCAGTGTGCAAGATTTGTTCTCCATATGCAAAGTTCCTTCCTATGTATTTAACCATGATCTCACATGCTATAAAGAATTCATTTCACTGGCTTGCTCTGCTTGCAACTCTCCTATCACACTTTATTAAACATTCTTATTCTTGCTTTGCCAACCCAAAGGCTGCCTGAGGCAAAGCAATTGGTTTTGTGTGTGGGAGGCGTCTTGGAGTGGACAAAGAAAAGAAATGTAACAAAAGCACCAGACTTTTTGAAGTGAAGAACATGTCCAGAGAGACATGCCAAAGTTGCCTTTCACTCTCTAGATACTACCTTATATCTACTTAATATAATTCTCACATGAAACTACAACCACAGAAGAAAATTATTGTTTAAGTCTAGCTCTGGTGCTTTTGACAGAGATACTGGACCTTCTTAAGGCAATTCATAAGTCTGAACAGACAACAGAAATATTTAAAAATATTTACACAGTAAAATTGCCCCTTTTTTATCATTCTTTCAAGTTGTACAGAGTAGATTTTTTTTTGGTCATTTACTTTCACACAATTTACAGAGGAATCCAGTATCTTAAAAAAATCAGGAGTTTTTCTCTGGAATATGTTCAAAGGGGTTTGATTTCAAAAGAGAAGAGAAAGGCAAAGAACTTGTTTCAAATGCATTAAAAATACAAGGGATAAGGGAATAGATTTCTTTCAAAGGATTTGAATGACCTCATTTATGATATCATCAGCACACCAAGGTGGAAATATTTCTTCATATCACTGCTGTTCTTTATTATTGCTCATAATGTGTATTTTGATTATGCCTTGGCTGCAGTACTTAACACCAGTCATCTCTACAAGATGACAATATTCCTATATGTAAGTATAGTCTCCATGGAAACACCACAAAAAAGAGACTATTCACATTTTATATTAAGAATCATTTATGAAAAGGTTTTTAAATAATAAAAAAAGAAGAACCATTTTTAATCGTCTAATAAGCCAACTGACCGCTCATAAAAATAGCTATGACACTTTTAGGTATATCTCTACAAGATAAATGGATAAATTACTTGTGTTTATTACATGCTTCTAATTTTCGTTAATGAATTGTTCCTGCAAAAAAATTTAAAAATGTATTATCCGTATGAAAAGCAATCAAATTTATAAAATACTATGAAAAACATTCTAAAAAGCAACATCTTCTAATCAAGATTTCACATTAACAAATTTTCCAAATAATAGGAAAAAATAAAGCACATACTAGGGCACAAAGACATAGTCAGTACTTTTAAATAAGGTGTCCTAATTTATTGGCTGCCTAGATGAAGTCTCACTATCAGTGCAATGTAGATATCACCTCAGCGAGTAAATACAGTTTTATTATGAGCAAAATATAATTTGACAGGCACTGTTGTAACATTAATAATGCCAAGAGATTATGCTCACAGCACTGAAATTCAGGGCTTGCTGGAATAAGTTACCATCAAGAATATGTTTGTGACTCTGTAATAAGATTATTCAGCTTTGCTCAGCCAAAAACATGAACTTTCCAAGGGCTGTGACCATGGCACTGGTGGTGGTGCATCACCCCCTGGCCCTGCCCAAACCAGCCAGGTGGGGACGTGTCCCTGAGCAGAGCAGGTGCTGCAACACCAGCACCCACTGTGGGGCTGGGGTGGGGAGCACGGGGTGATCAGTCATGCCCTGACAGCCCTGGAACGTTCCCTGCCTCAGCTGCAGCCCGAGCAGAGCAGCACCATTGTTGCCGAAGTTTTGGAAACAATTTCCAAATGTTTTGGAAACTCCTGCAGTTGCCAGCGTGGGTTATGGTCAGGATGGAAACCAGCTGGTGACTAAAGCAAATCACCTTGTGACCCTGCACACAGCAGTCCTAAGTGAGGCCTTCTGAGCCCTTCTGGGCCACAGTGGGCTGCGCCAGCACCTCCCTCTCTGTGCGGCACCTCTCAGAGCTCGGGAACCCTCAAGTCTGAAATGCTCAAAAAACCATCACAGTGAGGCCTGGGCTCACACACACACACACACACACACGCACGCACACACACACACACACACACACACACACACACAGACTCCTTGGGGTGCAGCCCCTGGGCTGATACACACACACGCGCACACACACACATGATGCACACAGACTCTTTGAGGTGCAACCCCTGTCTGGTGACAAACACTCAGCCATTTGCCATGAATATTTCCCTGAAGTCGAGGGGAATTTTTTATGAGCACCTTTACACTGACAGACAGACATGCGTTTATCTCCGCCTGTGTGCATGTGAAATTGTTATGGTGTGAATGTTGTTATGATGAAACTGTAATTAAACCATAGTTATAGTTATAAAAAATTCCCATTGAATCACTTAATAAATGTTAAATTACTCAGTGATGAATTTCTGTTAAACCCTTTTGCACACCTTATTTTTTGTGTCCATACCCTTTGTGCCCTTACCCTTTTTCATCCTCAGTCTCCAGGTAATTTCTTCTAAATTGTTACAAATCTAATTTTCCTGTGAATGCCTCATCCTTGCAGTAAGTAAGAGAGTGAACCTTGCCACTGAACTCTGTTAAAGTCACACTTCCATTAGTTCATAATAAGCTCATACCTGCTTTTTACCAATACCTGTGATGGTGATGCTTTAAGCAGCCTTACTACTCATTTGCAACAATACTGCATGAAATGTAACATGCATTTTATAAAAATTACCTTCAAGCCATCCACTTGCTGTGTTTATGGCATAGTATCATGTGATAAATAATAAATAACATATCTAGAGTAATTTTTGCATAGGAGATGCACAAATCATGGGTCGTTTTCCTTTCACCACAATGATGGTCAGATTTCATTCAGTAGCATATAAAGAAAATATATTTAAATTTATATTCCTTCCACATGCTGACCCAGAGAGAGATTACCCTCCCTGTATGGCTCAGGATAATAAAAGGGATTATGGATACCCTAAGAAACATATTTTAAATTAATTACTGTACCCATCCCTGCTAGTTCTCTATCAAGTTTTCCAAGTCTTGTCTAACAAACAGTTAAAGCAAGATGAAGATTCATCTGTTCATTCACACATGTGCCTAACAAATTCCATACTCTTACACAGAGACAAATAGTGCATATAATAAAATTTTATCTAATGAAGTAAATCTCATCTCTTTAACTGAACTCACATGAAAAAATGCCAGTGGTCCCGATATATATGGCATTTTCATTCCCAGCAGATACTTCACTTGTGAAGTCACGACGTGTGTAGCTGCTCCTGTTGTCATGGCACTTATGACAGGTTCTGTTAACAAGAAAGTTGCACTGCCCAACTGCAGCATGAACATCACTACCTAAAAAGCAAAGGCAGGAGGATCAGCAGCTTCTTGGTGATAGGACAATGAGTCAGAGTCTTTTTCATAAGTTATAAGATAAATGAGCTAAAGATACAAAGCAAAAGTCCTTTGGAAGATAAATCTATCTGAAAGTGGAACCCACTGAAGTTCTGTGGGTTTACCTGCACTATTTTACTCACTAGTTTACCAGATTCTAATACTAGTTTAGTAATGAAAGCAGACTCAGAGAAACTCTAAATATTCTCTCCTGCTCAAATATGTAAGCACAATAAACACAATAAAAACATCAACTCATCACTGCAACAAGTACAGCAACTCAAAAAGTGAGGCTGGTTCTGAGACTTATTCCTGTTCCACTGCTTTGCAGCCTAAATGGGCCAAGAGCCATATCTTGGTCCAGCTTACTGATTGCCATAATGCCACTATCAGGATTCTCAAAATTAGTAATTTCAACAGATACCAAATTTATGAGGTGCTATAGAGACTCTTGTGGTGAGACCCCTAATCCAGAAATTTAAACTACAGCAGGATCTGCAACTATTGTAGGTATTGTTGTGTTCAACTCTTTTCTCCCCTTATCCTGTGCTTGGAACATTCTTTCTCTCCAAAGTATGAGATTTGATAACTCTTCATTCTTTGCACAAAGTTGCTACATGACTACAGCTGCTACTGTGGTTTACACAACACTTTGTGCTTTTCTGATCCACATTAAGTTACATTGACATAATCTCCTTTCACAATGAGTTTTGCAGTTTCTAACTTCTCCAGTCTTTTGCATTTGCTGCTCTTCTCCCTGAAAAGTTACATGCTCTTGGCACAGAGTTGTTTGTTACAATACTTTCTAAGAGGTTCATTTTGTGTTTACCATACTAAATATCATCATTTTGGAATATATCACAGTCTCCCTTGCTTTTTTGGGGGTTGGGGTTTTTTGTTTTCTTTTTTTCTGAAGCTAAAACTGTTATTTTCAGATGTTATCTTTCTTTATGCCTGAACACCATTCATGTTCTCACCATAAAGCTCACCTGTATGCAGAGAGCTTTGGGCATAGTACCACAAAAGAAACAAAAATATCAAAATAAGTGGCTTTTAATTAACCACAAAACCTTTAGTGAGCAATATCCTCTTCCATTTGAGAGATTAAATCTGAGATTTTTCTTCTACTTCCCACTAATAGCATGTAAATTGCTCTTTACTATGAGCAATTGGAACATTGATTGCCATTCAAGATTGGACTCCAATAATGATAATTACTGTGTACCCTCAGTGAGTAGTAATTTAGTTAGTCAGGCCTAAAACTGATAATTACTAATTTCAGATATTTTGTTTAGCTGTTTGTTCTAACAGTGTGTCTACTACTATATTTAAAACATTGTTCACAGTAGCAAAGTTCAATAAGAATTCAATTCTCTCTTCCCTTGGGAATTTTTGTTTGTTTTCTAAAATTGGTTTCTATTGTCTGAATGTGAAATTTCTAACTGTGTAATAGCTTACTTTCCAGGAAATTGGATGTTTATTTAGCCATGGAATCAAAACCACAGGGACAATTCTGTATACTACATAATATCACAGAGAAGTATTAGTTACTATTAGCATTTCAGAGAAAGTTATTTTTGTGAGTTACAGCAAAATGATTGCTGAGCTTAGAAATTTTAGCATCACTCTCAGGTCTACGTTTTGGTTTTTTACCGTTTTTTTGTTTAATCTTCAGCATTTTAAGAGGATGCTTCACAGGTACTAACTAAAAGAACACATTTCAAACACAGTTTTTATTGATTGCGTGGAACCGTGGGCTATGTAAAATACATGCAAACCATGGGTGTGGTTTCAGTTAGACAATTTCTGTAGCCACTCAACTGAACAAGCAACACTTGGTGCCCTCTGCTTCCTGCAGAAGGCAGCTCAGGACTGACAGAGACAAAGGCAGTCTTGAGCACTTCATGAGCATGAACATCCTACTCTTTATTTACATGATAGAGAAATAAATATGATGTGCACCCATACAACTTCCATGGAGAGGATCTAAAAATGCAGCAACCAGAACAGGAAACGTTCTGGGTGGAGGGTGTAATTTTTAGCACAAACTGATATGGGTACCTCATGTTGTCCCTGCAACATGAGTAATGGACAGAAACTGCTTGGATCGTGAGGAGGAAAAGGTTTTGAAACAAGCCTCCCAAATCTATCTGCATGTGAATTTTCCTGACAGATAAAATTATTATTAGCATTTACACAGGCCCAGATTGACTCTACAATTAACCCTCCATGCTGGGCAAGAGCCATTTAAGCTTGGCTGCCACTGCATTTTGAATAAACACCATTTGAAACTTAGCTAAGCTGACAGCACTCAATTACACTACATTGCATTATGTCATAAAATCTTTCACCCAGTAACACTGACCTAAGTGTAGAAAGTTCAATATTCTTAAAGAAATGTCTAAAAATCTGCTTTATTTTGGCTATTGGTTGTGATGCTCATTTTTGCAGGTCTTCCACCTTATTTTCTGGTATATTTTATGATTTCTTTTTGTTCCTGATGCAGACAAACTACAGAGAAAAGTGCCACTAAAGTGCTGGAACAACAACAACAACAAAAAAAAAAGCAAATATTTTTTCCTTTTATTATTTATAATAATGCTGAGATGTTCTTAACCTGTAAAAGAAAACAGAGTTTAACTTATTTTATAATTGCATCCCGAATTCTTAATTTTTAAGAACTTAGTTCCTAGAGGATAAAAGCAGATTTCAGGGAAAGAATATGCTCAATATAAAAGTGGTTTGAAAGGCACTTGGCTATTGATTATTTGTGTGGCACTTCCAGTACATAATACTTTGTAAAAAGGTTCCTTAAGAAGTAACTGTCTTGAGATGAATTTTGCTTTCACCAGGTATAAATTCTTGAATAAATTCATGTAAATAAAATAAAGACCTTTCAGAGAAAAGAAAAAGCAATATAAGATAAAGTGAGGGAAAGCAGCCTTGAGTTAATGCACAGTAAAGGAGAAAAGATCACAGAAAAAAGGTATACAATGAAGTGATTAGACAGAAGTAGGGAAAGGTGTGATTCCCAAAAAAACATTGGAAAAAATAAGTAAATTTCAAAACAGAAGAAAGACAATACAAAGGGAATCTTTTTTGCATCTGTCTTTACTGCTCCATAATTTTACTCTGACAAGTAGAAGAGAACGGGAATTTAGCCAGGAGAAGAAAAACGAGCAATCGCAAAAAGCAAAGCCCTCTATGTTCATTATCCAGAACCTTTGGTTCTTGTCCACTTTCAAGACTTTCTTCCCATGACAACATGCTCAGTCTGTTACTATTATTATTATTAAAATTCCATTCAACATGTAGTCAATTTAACTCCACGGCCAGTAAAAATTTTTATCACTTAACAGCTCTTTGGAAATCACTAATGTCGAACTTTCTGTCCCCAGAAATTGGAAGACTGACATGGTGTTGCCTGCTGCACAGATTCAGCTTTGGAGTGAATTTTAAACCCCTCGAAACTCCACTGTTCTGGAAGGGGTTTTCCAGTGTCACAGCAGACAAATGGTGGGGCTCTTCCTGATCATTTGCTGCATGGGCTGGGTGGATGAGGCCAGAACTGGGAGCATCTCTTGGAGGGAACCAACACAGGCTGTGAGACTCTCATTTAGTACATTATATTGGTTACCTCACAATCCAAGGGAGCAAAAGCGAAGACTTCTGTGGACCCTCTGGAGACAACAGTCAGACACAGTTCAACTCAGCTGAGCTGCCAATTTAAAATCTCCATGGCCTGTTTCAATGGACATCTGACTGGCAGACCACTAGCTTTTTGTTCCTTGAGCTCAGCTCCTATGTTCATTCTGGGTGCCCTGAGAGAGTCTGGTAGCTTCTGAGGGTGCGCACAGTGAACTTTCCTCATTCCAGGACCTGAAAAAGTCTTTTCTATGGTCTTTCTGTACTAACACATATGGTAGTATGCTCTACCATAATTGTGAGAATCAGAACTCCCTTTTGAAAACTTGTAATTTTCAAAATACAGATTAAGAGCCTGCAATAAGGTATTTCCACTGTAAAAGGAAAATTAACTTTTTCCCTGATTATCACTGTATAATAGACTCATGTTTTTACCTCATGCAGAGCTATCGGTGACAGAATATTGCAGCATCATTTTTCTCACAGGGTAATAGAGATTTGGACGAGAATATTGCCTTACAAAAATGCCCTTCTTATTCAAATGTATTCGTTTTTTATTAACCAAATTGATAATAGACTGTGTAAATTTGTTCTCCTGAAAACCAGAAATATTTTTATATCCAACGCTGTATATCAGCAACTAATTACATGATAGTTTTTAAAATACTGTAGATGAAAAACTTGCCAATAAAAATGTTACAAGACTGGAATGCAATAAGCAGCTATTTCTCCCCTAGAGAAGAATAGCCCAACTGAAGTCTATAACACTGTGGTCTTGAGAGAATTCAGGTTTTTTTCCTAGGATATTTTTTCCTCAGTTTGATCTGCAAGGAGCTTTCCTCTATTTATTCAGCAAATCTTAATCTTGAATTTCATTTTAGTATGCTGAGATTATTTTAGAGACACATATATTTATGCAAGCATTCTTGCACATATATTAATAGGGAAAAAAAATCTTACCCAAAAGCCCTTTTGAGGATTTTTTTAATGTTATAAAGGCAACATCCAATTTTAATTACAAAATTACCCCATATATGTCTGCTATGTTCCATCATTTTCTCTCCCCATCAATACCTCCAAGGTATTTGATATCAGGGAAGATTTCTATTAGTTTGATTTGTTTTCTATGCCCTGTTTATTTTTATAGAGTAGTAGCTACACAAACATAAAAAAAAAAACTTCATATGCCTTCCATTCTGCTTTTTAAAATGAAATAACGCATGCATTATATTAAATGGGTTTGGTAATTGAAGTTTTTATTTTATGTTTACTTATTTTCTATTTTAATACTATTTTAACTTCATCAGAATGCCTCTTAATATAATTAAGTATTCTTTCTCTTTTATGAGCACTTCCTTAAACATTAGATTTCAGAAGTAGTTCAGGACTCTGAAATTTATTACTTTGAGAAAAACTTAAGCAGTTAAGCCCTAATTTGAATTGTGAAAATCTCTACCTATCCTTGTCTTATGATAAGAAAATAGTGCTAATTTATGTCTAGATGGCGCTGAAATTCACAGAGCCTGCTCAGGGTTTGCCTCACACACAAATGCACAGTTGTGGTCTGCAATAAACACAAGCTAGCCAACAGCAGTTCATCTCAAAAACAGCTCCCCCTTCCCCCACCTTCCCTCCATTACCCACTATTTTTTATGTTTTCTCTCTTATTTTAACATTATTTGCTGATTGGATTACTTAGCCATGCTACTGGAAAAATAGCATCAAATTGCTTTTTAGGCCAAGGGTGTACAGCTCTTTACCTACTCTTTCCAAGAAGGAAACAGCTGTTTTGGCAAGGACTTTTCATCCTTTGTCTGGAAGATGCCCAAGGTAGGGATAAGTCACAGCATCTGTTGTTTTTATGCAATTAGTGGCTGATTAGAAAACTGCATTTTGACTATTTTTCAGAAAAATAAAGTCTTGTAGTAGATAACATAACCCAGGTCTGCTCCCTTCCCAAAGCAGCACCATCCCAGATATCAACTACACAGAAAATCCAACTTCTTTTTGTATTGCAGGATGTCTTCAATGAAAAGCTGTTGCCCCAAAATGCATTGTACTATTCATCTTGTCCCAGAACACACATTAATTTCAAGCCACTAGGTAATTTCTAATCTAATCTGATAAATAGAAGAAGGTGACTGATTCAGCTACCCATTAAGAGCAACACATGCCCTGTCACCTTATCTGGGGTTTGCAGCAACTGTTAGTTGGGAGACTGGAATCTTGATTAGAGACATAGATTGCCACACTTAACAGCACCTGGGAAGATGCCAAAGTTTAATCTCAGCCTTGATCAGGACTTTCACCTGCATATTGCAGTATTAGTATCTTCAAGGCACTTCTTTAGGAAATAAATGTTTATAAGTATTACTCTGGCCTCCAACCATTAAACTCACACAAAGGATGGGTGGCAGCATGACAAGCACCAGCTGCGTTATATAATTCTAATGCAAGTGACGTTATTGACCTGGGAGAGGAGCCCATGCACGTGGCACAGTTCCCTGCATCTGAAGATGCAGAGAGGATTTACCAGTTCTTCTCATTCCAGTCAGGATTAAAGAGGACATAGGCTGAGATAAATCAGCTGATGCAGTGGAAGGCATATGAAAAAGCAGAACTTTTCAGGATTAAGAAGTGTAAGAGGTCTAGAGGACTCACACACCTAACACGATACTGCAGCCACCAGGCAAAACAATTTCTGCATTGGATTTTGAAGTTACATCAAATGAATGCAGGCACCAAATTCCCACATAAGGCACTTTGGCCTCTCTGGGGATGATGCAGGAGCTTTCAAAGCTGTGGGCACAGGACTCCTGCATGAAGAGCTCCATTCATGCTCTGCTGCTGCACACACCCTGCGTTAGATGCAGTGCTGGGACAGCACGTGCAGGCACAGCCAGGCACAATCTGCATCAGCTCTGCTGTCTGTGCTGTCTGTAGGCTGTCCCTCATGCTCCAAAGTCATGATCCAATAAAGGAATTCTTGTCATAATCCAATAAAAGAATTCTCATCATAAACCAATAAAAGAATTATAAGAACACCAGAAATAACAATGCTTCTTGATATTTCCTACTGACTAACATGAGTACATGCCCCAGTTCCTGCCAAGCACGTAGGCTACTGAAGATCCCATTCTGGGCCCCTTTGCTCATCCTCTGCATTGGAGAGGGATCCAAAGCACCAGGTGGAGGGGTCTGGGTTTGGTTCAGGAGCCCAGCTACCTAGGAGGCATTGCAATGTCACATGCTGGAACAATTCTTCTCTTTTAATATTTACAAGGAAAGAGGGAAGCCTTCATTGAAAACCTAAGCAACTGGCAATGGACAAAGAAACTTGGCCCCTTTAGCCAGAATAGGATAAAAGAAGAAATTTAAAAGACCTCTGAGAAACTTTAGAGAATCATTTGAAGATATCTGTTTTACTATTTCACTTTAATGATGGGTGTGTGAACTCTAAAGAGAATTTAAAACTTTCCCTACTGTTTTTAATTATTGGATATTGTACAGTATTGCTTTTCAAGCCAAGGGCAACAGAAAGCCACAGGAATATGTCAGTGCTTACCAGGAGCTGATTCATGTTTGTTTCTGAAGAAGGAAAAGAGACACCAACTCCAAGTGAGTATTATGGTAAAGCTGGCTGAAGGTGATTTTGCTTCATATTGTAAAACACTGAGAGAATATATACAGATAATTACTACATCTCAACAAAGGATTAGCAAATTCTTAAAGTGCATTAATTTCATCATTTGTGCCCATTGAAGCAGATGTTTTCATTAGTTTTCCTCAGAGAAGTATAAAAACTATTATAAATGTCATAGCTGTAACAAAGGCAGTACATCATTAGCATACAGAAAATGGGATCACCACCTACCTGAATGATTCCACCTAGAAATGAAACTGCTGCTGCAACTCCAATCCTCTGCATTTCAAATTCTGACAAACCCAAAATTCCTGAATTATTGTTTGCTGTGAAATTAGTTCTGACTGAAGGAACAAGACGCTCAACTGCATTGGCAGATATTAAGGAAGTTAAAGCAAAAGTTCCTGTAAAAAAAGCCACACATTAGTCACGAATAATTGTATATCTGTCTGTACTCATCACTCATGGTCTCTTTTTCAAAATGGCCATTATAAGTAAAAGTGCCATTTTTTACTTTCCTGTCATCATAAGAACAATTTTAAGATATTTTTTTCTATGTAACACACATTTCTTCCCATAAAATACCATTTATACAGGCAAATTAAATGAAAATCCTTTTTTAAGCACATTTATTAAGACAGATTTACAAAAGACATTCAAATACAACAATTTAAAATTATTTCAAGTTATTTCAAGTTATCAGAAATGCTTTTAACTCACCCTGGATGTGATCAAGCAGCTATTTCTCTGAGAATCCCAAGTGTTCACTATTCAAATGTCTAGGGCAATTAATTCACACTATATATATAGTACCTAGCCCATTAAATAGTACCTAGCACTCTAATAAATGGAGGCAAATTATGAGAAAAACATTTATTTGCTGAAAGAGATAAAGCGTATTTAATGACACAAAGATAAATGAGGGTGACAATTCAACATTAAAAGACACAAACATGCAGACTATTAGAGCACAAGAATATCTTGCTATGTCAGACCAATGGCCCATCTTGCCCAGCACTCCGCCTCCAGCTGTGACAGTCAGAGGTGTTACCTGGGGAATGCACACAAGCCTGGCCATTTTCTGTGGGCCATTGCTCTTATTGCCAGCATCCATAGCTGTTGTGTTAGTGAAGAATAGCCTTAGCTGGCTTTTTTTAATTTTGTTTGTGGACTAGCATTCATGAATTTATCAAAGGTTGTCTGAACCTGCCTGTAATTTCTCCTTTTTCAATGTTGTCTGAGAGCAGGTTTCAGAAGTTCAGCATCTGCTGTACTGTTTTCTTTAATCTATACTTTAAAAGTCTTCTAAAACAATTTCTCTCTGAACTCACATTTTTTCTACTCCTGCAGGACCTGGTGTACACAGTCCTGCCCTCACCTTGGCCTTCACAGAGTAAAGCCCACAGCATGAATTCCTCAGGAACCCACCAGGGATTCCACCATCCTGAAAAGTGACCATGAGGTCCAGCCTTTTGCTCCATATCTTTCAACCTGCTAATAATTAATAAAAGGACTTTTCTTCTATCACAAGGACAACTTAGTTTCTTCAGTAACCTTTGGTGTGGAGCCTTATCAGTAGCTGTTTGACCATTCTGATATCTTATATTCAAAGTATATCCTTTCTCCATGCACTTGTTGACATTCATGCAGTAGTCTAGATGGTAGTGAGGTAGGATTTTCCTTTACAGAAGTCACATTAGCTCCTCTCCAATAGGGTCTGATTACACATAGCTTTTTTTGCCCCATCCCTGGAAGTGTTCAAGGCCGGGTTGGATGGTGCTCTGAGCAACTTGACCTAGTGGAAGATGTCCCTGACCATGGCAGAGGGGTTGGAACTAGAAGACCTTTAAGATTCCTTTCAAACTCAGCCATTCTATTGTTGTAAGTTGTTTGCATAAAATTAAATTTGTAGAGATAGAAAAGATAGAACCTTACATGAAGTTCTATCTTAAATCAAAGATGTGTATGTGCTGTTTATGGCAGATAAAACTGTCTCAGAGAATGGTTCAAAATCAATGTTAACAAAAGTCAAAAGCTGTATGTATTTGTTGCTCAGGTGAGAAATCTCTTAAGGTAGACCAGCCTTTTCAAAGAAGAGGCATTTCAAGTGAATAACAGTTAACTGAACGGGGCCATTGATGGATTGTCTATTTCATACTAACATGACTGCCTTCACTAACAAAGAACAGTTTTACAGCCTGTGTACATATGGAGAGCATCTCAGATCTTACAGAAAATTCTGGTGAGTGAAGAGGTTGTCTCCAAAGTCCATAAGGAACTATGGAGCAGCTGAGGCAGGCAGTATGGCTCCTGTACACTCAGCTACAACCACAATGCCTTCACTGGGGCTGGGGGAACAAGTGCATGAGACCTTCTCTCTGAAAAGATCAACAATATATGTCACTCAAATTTATTAATTTAAAAAATTTCATATGTGCAAGACAAGTCTTTTGTTGCCTTTTTTTTTTTCATTGACGTTAAATTTTGAAATAGAATTGTGAATGGAAAGAGTTTCCACACCAAGGACCATGCAGAAATCTGCAGACGTGAACTCAGCAAGGCATTCTCTGAACACTATTCCCTCCCAAGGATAAAACATCAGACTTAACAGCATACTTACCTATTTTATCAACTGTTTTCATTATTAGAATTTATGGCAGCCAGATGCTTACTTATCTTTCCTACATATGATGGATTCTTGTCTTCCTGATGATCATACAACAACAAACTTCTGACAATACACTCCTATTTTTTTTTTTTTTGTTTTGAAACAGCTTTTTAATATAGGCTATAGTTTTAATCTATCTGTATTCAAGAGAAAAATTTATTTTCCAGATTCTAAATTTCCACCTTTTCTTGGAATGCTTTAACATGAGTTGAACACAGTCATTACAACATTATGATACTAACACATCTACAGATACTTTTTGGACATCAAAAGGCTCAAATATTCTCTGTACATCTCGGGAAAGCAAACTTTCAACTTTCTTTTCTTCTCTAAGACAATTTATAGCTGTTCAGAATTGTATTTTTTTATAATGTAACTGAATATTTTTGATCAAAAAGGGAGCTCAGAATGTGTTGCTAACTTCTTAGTAGAACATGCATACACTTGTGCAATCAGACTCTGCAGAGTTCATTTTGAGTGTGATTACCCAGAATCATCTTTTCTCCTTTCAGGAGATTTCCTGCTCTTCAAGGAAGAGATACTCCTCCCTGCTCAAATCTTCTGACAGCCCCAGGGGCTGCTTCCCTTTACCCAGCCATGCTGTGTGTTGATGCTGGGCCTATCTCACCCTTCTTGCAAACTCCAGGGGCCACCAAGTGCCCACTTCTGCCCAGCCAAGGATTTGTCGTTCAATCTAATGAGTATTATTTCCTGCTGCCCTCTATAATTTTGATTTCTTTGGGCTCAGAAGCAGAGCATTCATCAACCTATTAGGAGCCCAAAGCCATTCAATTCTTGAGCTGGGGAGGCTCTGCTGAGGGTAAACAAGTAACTCATAACTACCAGCAGAGTGGCCAGGCAGCATCTTTCACTGCCTGCCCAGCTGCTCTGCAAGAGGATAAGAGTCCTTACTGGGAGAGTCTCTAGCTTTAATACAATAGCAGGTAATGGGCTCAGAAGGTCACTTTTGTTTTTCTTTTCCTGAGAAATGCAGGATTTGTGTTTTAGACAGGTGAGGAGTAATGTGTGTTTTTTGTGGTTTAAGAGGCAGTCAAACGTTTTTCATTTCCATTTACATACATCTTGTTGGCAGAGCCCTGTGTTAAACTCTTAGCCTGAAGCAGATTTCTAAAGCAAAGTTAAAATACAAAAGCTCTTAGTAAATTACATTTAGAAAGGAAGTGTCAGTGCAATATAAAATTATAATGGCAGGAGTAACTCCAGTATATTCTTAACGAGGCTCTTTAAAGTACTTAAACTGACAAAAAATACTTGTAAAGAGAAGCACAAAACCATCTTATTTCTGTTTAATCATAGATAATTTTCCTTCCATTGACCTTTACACAAGAATAAATTTCTGTATCCAGTTCTGAAAACTACTTTAGCAGACAGACACTTACCTGTTGCAACGTGACGTCCCATTCCAAATATGGCATAAATAATGACAGGGAAAAAAGATCCATATAAACCAAAAACTGGATGGACTGAAGACAGAACAGCAAAGGCCAGCCCTATAGAAAATTAAAATTAAAAAATACTTCACTGTATGATTATAAAACTGTTCTGTTTGCTTTGTTGTTTTTTATTTTTATGAGGAAATGTCTACAATTTTATTAAGAGCAGGAAAAACTCACCTTCCTTTATTAAAATCTACTACTACTAGTGAACTACTATACAATAAGGATCAGAAATAACTGTGGAAGGTTTTTCATTTCATCATCCAAATCCATATATCCCACCATGTTTCCAAGTTGTCTCCATTAGTGGATCCAAGCCTCTTTTAATAGCCAGGCCTCACAGGAGGAGGCAGCAATGTTTCACCCCCACCCTCACAAATGTGGGTTTGAGACTGCCAGGCGGTCTCCAGGCAGCGGGATGGTTATTTTTTACAAATTTTTCAAAACCTGTAATTTTGGTTTGGATGGGGTCCCTTCAGTCTGCTTTCTTCTAATTTCTTAAACAAAAAACTATTCCAGAGTTCATCTTCTTTAGGGGGGTTTATAAGCCTTTAGACATTAACATTTCTTCCATCATGTAAAGCTGTCAGGTCAGAAACAGAAAGTACTTGACTTTCATGTTGAGATAGAGAACGAACAGAATTGGTTCAGGTTTAACTTTTAGACTTCAGGTTTAACTTTTAGACTTGCTAATTACCTTCATTGCTTAGCTAGAGAGGACAACATCCATCCTTTTCTTAGAAAGTCGTGGACAGGAATTCATCTTTCAACAGAAACATTCCTGCAAAGCAGCAGATTTGGTTGCTTTTCAAATTGAGATACCTAAGATAGCAAGTGGCTTTCTTGCATTGGCTTCCTGCAAGTCATCAGGAGACTCCCCAGACTTGCTCCAGATCAGCAGGCTCCACGGCCATGTCACAGCTCTTACTTCTGGAAACTAAGAGCAGGAGAACCTGGCTTGCACAGCTGCTCCATAAATTTTGATGAATGCCTCATCGTGCAGTCTGGAAGAAAGGACTGGCCTGTGTAACACACAAGATGCCTTTCTCAAGTCCACCTTCAACCTGAGTGCACTCACCAGCCTAGAGCAGAGGTGTGTGCACTGGGAGAATGAGCACCTGTGGTCTGAGACAGAGGAGATTCAGACCTGTGCAATGGAGCTGCCTTCTGTGTACATGTGAAATCCCCAAAGAAAACTAAACCTGTAGGATTCATTGTTCTCTCCTAACTGCTCCAGAAAGCATTCTTTGCCTGAAATGTTGGTGTTATGGGGCTTTGATAGTATGGAGAGTGCCAAAAAGTGTCTTTGTTTATGGGTTTTGAGAGGCAATTCTGACCATTTATATTCAAAATCTCCTTCTCACATTTTCATTTGAGTCTGTAACAAAGTGCACGTGGTGGTGGGGGGGAGGCAAGAAAATACAAAAAGGTCAGAAGTGTCAATTTCTCAGTGAAGCAGTTCATCTGTTCTTAGAAAAACCTCAGAGTGAAGATTTTGCTGAGGTGAATCCTACATGGATCATTTTCATCCACATTGTGCTCAGCAAAGCAGCGCTATCAGTTATGACTTGAAGAAGAGATATTTTTAAATCTGTTTAGTTTTAAACTTCTTTTAAGCAGAAATGGACTTGGTTGCTCTTCAGCCTTATGATGAGTGCATCTACTGATAGTCACTTCTGTATTTTTCTCTTAGCACAGCAGTATCATAAGCCAGAAAGCTCTTTGAAATTGTAGTGTAATGTCCATGTTCACATGATCAATAGAGGTAAAAGAAGATTCTGGACCAAGGGCAACACAGAAGGGTGTGCCTGAGGAGAATAAAAACAGCACAGGAGAGAACTACGTGACCCAATCCAGATAAAATTAAGCATGGAGGAGGGAGGGAAACAGAGAATAGGAGAAATAAATTTTTAAATCTTGTTTAACACTGGACAATTCTTCCATTTTAACCATTTTGAACATGAACAAAACCAAACAGAAAGAGAAAATTTGGAATTAATTTACTAGTTGAATACTACTCACACACATATTCCAGACTTGCAACAAAGCATTATGCTAGGCTAATTATTTGACTCCAAAAAGTGAAGGAATCTGAAAAATCAGTATTTCAGTCACATTTTAATTATAACAACATAATTGAAATGGAATGACCTGTCAGTGTACTTGCCAAGTATAAGGGAATACACAAGGTTCAGTACTGAATGTTGAGCCAGATATGTACTTTAGAAGGTTTTTGGGAAGAGCCTGTTGATCCTGGTTATAGTTATAAATCCAGATTATCTGCTGCTGATAAATATCACTTGTTTACAGGCAGATAATCTGAGCTTAAATTTGGCCCTTGCTTTTCTCCATTTCATGCCTGGACTTTTCATGTTTTGTACTGAGTTTCTAGAAGAAATTTGTCATTCTTTTTCATGGTGAGGTTGTGGCGATCAGGCTAAAACTACCAGCCTTTGATTAGAGTCCTGGCTCTGTTTGTTAGGTTTTTACTCCCATTACTGAAGCATGTGTAGCACTTACTGAAGTATGTAAGAGCAGGGGGGCATTATAAAATAGAATCAGTAAAGACTTCAGGTTTTCTCATTAGGCATAAAATGCCCTAAAGATTCAAATACTTTTCAAGATGTAATCAGTAGTATATTTAAGCTTATTTCATTAATTTTCATATTAAACTTCACTGCAATGCATTCTGTTTGCTCAAGAACTTTCCTGTCAAAAGACAAGAAACATTATTTTCTTTTTTTTTTCATTCCATAGAGTAATACTTAAAGAAAATAGATCATAAAGTAAGGATCTCCCATAATCTTCACTGGCAATATGGAGAAGCCCCCATGGCAGTGACATTAAGGTTTTCATATAAGAATATAAATTCCATGAAAAGAAATGCAAACAAATATTGAGCAGTATGTTTGGATACAGTACATTAATATTGTTTGTTTTAACTACCTCCTTATCATAAGATAACATTGTGGGACACACTTTCACTGAAAACCATTACCTGTGAATAGCACCAGGTGCTTTCCAGTCCTCTGGCATACCAGGCTGAAAAGCAAGGGATCTTTAACTCTTGGTGTCAATGCAAGCAACTGCAAAATAACAATCTCGATACAAAGAGAAACAAGGCCATCTCCTGCTGCAGGAGAAACGTCTCAGTTTGAGTTGTATGTTTCTGCTAATTAGATTAGTGCCAAAACTACAGCAATAAAAAAATATTTTCCATAGGAAGAGTTGTGAATCACCAGAGTATAGTCAACTAGTTAATAGTTCTCTGCATCTGGAAATATGCTCATGATACTTACATCTATTCTGAGGAAAACTCTATCACATGTTTTGGAAATACTAGGTGCAAACCAGAAATTAAATTAGAAGCAGGAAAAGTATTAAGCCAATAATTAATTTGAGGAGTATCAACATGAGTATAATTTAATATTTACTGTAAAAAGCTATATATATTTTAAAAGTTTTTCTGATAGAGTGTATATTCAAATAACTTTCTGTAATTGTAACCTTTTACTCTTAAGTGTGACTATTCTAAGATGGTCAGAGCCCAGGTTTATGGAACCCTAAATGTCACTAATTCATCTTATCCCCCTCAAAAATGCTATCTTCAGTTGTGGGCACTCTCTAATGCTTCAGAAAAATATAATTTCTCCATTTCTACTCCTTCTTCTCACAAAGCTTTATTATGTAGCAAGAAGAGTATTTTCTGAGGATATAGAACTGACACATGTTTAATCAGTCTCCTATCAATACTTCCTAGAGAACTAACAAATCAAACTAACCAATGACTCATATCCCAGGATTTAATTTCTAACTCCAGGATAACTAACTTCTATTGAAGAAAAAACAAAAAAGTTTTCTCCACTATAGGGAAAAAAATAACATTATATTTCAGAAAAGTCTTCCTACACAAATCTGCTAGTTCTGGAGGGTTCTTTAACAATGCATCATAAAAGCTCTTAACACAAAATGATCTTTTGGAAATCATTAACTTCCAAAAACTGGGCAGCTCAATGTCAGTTCTCTCAATGCACATTTGCTGGGGCTGCAGAAGTGGATTGCACCTTCTGTCTCACTTATTTGGTGACAAAGTACCAACAGCTTAAAATCATTCCTTGGTTCTTCTGTCATTCAAAACCTGAGGCAAATGAAGAATGCAAAGACAAAATGGAAGGACAGGCCTTCAAAAACGAACCATAAATCTTTCAGAGACCACACAATGTTGATTTGGCAACCCCCCTCTTTTTGAAGGATCCTTCAGTGCAGTTCCTTCCCATGCAGCAGTCTCCTTCAGCTTGGTAAGAGTTACGCACCTCAGCTGTGTTAGCCATAGTACCTGAATTCGCAGTATTTCACAGATTCAATGCACCATCTGACAAGCACATCAAAGGTGGATTTGAGAAAACATTGTGTTATTCTGCCACTTTACAGATCCCCAGATACTGACATTTGTATCTGAATGTTCAAAAGGAAAATATGCAAGCATTATGGTACAAGAAGTAAGGGGATGTCATGACCGGCTTATGATTTCACTGCTCAAGACAGCTTGACCCTTCTGTATGCAATAGATACATGCAAAACAGAACATTAAAAAATTCCTAGTGTTTTCTTTTAATAGAGCTCCTCAAAAAAATCTATCAGTCTTGACAGACAATCTGAAATGTTAAGATCCCTTTAGGATAAATTTGACACCATATCTGAACACCACAAAGATTTTATAAACTGCCTCACAGGGAGTTCTATTATCCACTAGCCAGCCGTAAAACCGGAAGAATTCGGCCACCTCCAGAAACAAAGAAGGATTTTGACAGTGGATTATAGGTAAAAATCTCTGTATTTCAGTAAGAATAAACAGAGAATGAAGCCTTCAGAAGTTTCTGGCAAGCAGGTAACTATGAGGTAATCTTCTGAGAAGCATCAATGCTGTGGAGAAACAAAAACCTCTCATGAGTGATTTGAGGCCTTAATCCCGATGAGCTGGACTTGCTGAAATCCATGAAAAGGGCACCCATTTTGGCAAATCAGTGGCCAAGGATCTGAGCACTATCAGTTTTCTGATCTGGAAGATTAGGTATGGTGTCATTTCCTCCTTCAAGGATCAATGTTTCCTTGCTCAGTCTCTGTCCATGGTGCTCAGGCACCCCAAGGCCCATGCAGCTCACCTGGGCACGCAGTGTGTGCACACCAGAGTGCACTGGACAGGAGGCCCCAGGGGAGTCAGAGTCATCCAGAAGCTGAATTCACATTTCTAGCAGTCTGTTAGACAGGTCTGCATTAGCACATGTGTAACTTGGAAGAACTTTTATAGACATTAGAAAGAAAATATTGCACGCACAGCAGCCTAAGTGCCTTGATACTCCATTGGAGAGTTGTAAAGTGTGAAACATTGTCCCACATTTTCTCACTAACATGTTAAATTTCATATTCTGCTTACATCATTATTCTTTGCATGAGAGAACTCTTACAGAGTTCAACTGGACACTCTTCCAGAAATCATGAACTACATGGATTCTCCAATGCATTCTGTAGGAGGTTTTTCTGGCTCTGTTTCCAAACGTGCTATTCTATTTCATCTACACGTGTTATTTGTAAGCCAGATGTATATTTACAAGGCAGCTTTACCCCTTAATAAAATTATTAGCTCCAGTTAGTGAGCTTAGAGTATATTTATGCCTACATTTATGATCAGAACCTGAAATAAACCCCTGGCAACTATCACTCTTGAGAAGACACAGCTGGGGTTCCTCCATGAAAAACTAAGGAAAAAAAATTATATAAGTTCCTGGCATCATGCCTTCCAAAACACTGGGCACCAGTTCTGAAATGCAGGAAGGCAATATAGTTAATTTTTTTTAATGTCAGGGTCTCCAGCCAGTATTAAGGAATTAGTTGTTCAGCAATAAATCCAGCTCCAGATTAAATGAAGTTTAATTAAAACATACAAACCACACCAAGACTCAGTGAGTTATTATTGGGCTTGAAGAATGAAAAAGAAAAGAAGTTGGCAGAAATAACAATACTGATTTCATCAGATACCATCTACATATTTAACTTTTAGAGGAAATATGTCTCTAGGGCCCTCCACCCTCCAAAAAAACAGCCCACCAAAATCCACTTGAGCCAAAGCATTTCTTGTTCATGATAGGTCACAGTAAAGGCAGCAAATGTATAATACTATATATAAATTCTACATTAAGCATATCCCTGTAATAGCTGCCTACAGAAAAATATATTTTTTAAAACTACAAACACTGACATCATTGCAATCTGGCAAGTTTGAAAGTCCAAATCTTATACCCTCACACTTCCAGCAGGCAGCTACTGAGTACATGCAATATAATATTCAGAAAAATATTTATTTCAAAAGAAACAGAAAAATGTTTATGATTCCACAACTTAGTAAGCAAAGACTGAATCAAAAATAGAGTGACAGTGTTTTCATTTTGAAACTCCCACACATTTGTCTTAACTTTTTCATATATACACAGAAGTTCCAAACTTCACTTCTATTTCTTTGGGGAAAAAAAAAGCAGCAGTTCAGAGATCATAAAATTGAAAGGGAGCATAAAATTGTGAAGACCTTCTCTTGTGGTCTGCTCCCCCTTATGACAGCCAAACACAATTGTTTGTAATTTAGCACATCCATGAATGGGATTATGTGATGAGATCCATCTTCTGAACCCAATAATTAAATACAATATTTTTAGAACTACTCCCAATTTTAAATCTAAACAGATTCAAGTTACTTTATTTTCATTTCTCTATGTGCTGCAACTGTCTTTTAATTTGAACGCCTTTCCTGATAAAGAAAAAACCTTCTCATGTTTTAATTAACCTGAGCCATTTTTCTCCCAAATATAATCTCTGTTTTTCTACTCCTTCTCCTAGCCTTTTCTTCTACTGAGATCATCATCTATGAACAGAGATAACCAAAATGAAACACTGTATTTTGCACTTATTTTTTTAAAGGCTGTAAAAGCACTAGTAGGTTTGAGGTTTTTTGGAGGGGTTTAACTCAGTTGCACTGTTAAACGTCATTTCAGTAGCAAACTACTGAAACCAGAATTCTTTGCACCATAAACTCTCAGAGTAGTATTGCACAAGTACTTTCTCTATTTTGAGCAAAAGCATTTTTGTGTGTCTAATTTCCCTACCCATAAACTTTTCTATTATTGGTTACTGTAAAAAGTTTTAAATTGTTATAAAGAAAAGTGCAGGGTATAAGTATTATCATCACCCAGAAAATTACCAAAAAAAAAAGAATTTAAGTCATATGTTTGTGTAAGCAGGAGACAGTCTGGTCATTAATAGCTTGAAGATGAGGTTTATAATTATCAAAACCTCAAGAGAGATCTTGGAAGAAGCCTGAGAGAAGGATTGACATTGTCTGAAGTTAAGTACCAACATTAGTTATTTACATCCAGAAAGAGTAAAACAACTTCAGGTGTTATGCAGAGCACTTAATTTTCACAGCATTTCATGACCAAAATACTTCGGTCACATTTGTGTCCCCTATCTGTATAGACAAGATAAATAAGTTACATACACTAAAATATACATTCAAAAAATAAAGTATATATTCAAGCAGACTAACTTGGGTAGTAATTCCCCTGGCAACTAACTCATCTGCATGACAGAGGGTATCTTTTATAAACTTTTTCAGATAAACTTGGTTTTAATTCTGTTGCATTCAGGGAAGCTTACTGAGGGGCATGGCACATGGTTTCTATATGCCAGTCTTTGTGAGCAGTGTGCATAATTCTGCCCAGGAAAAAACAAATAGCAAAACAAGCAAAAAAAAAAAAAACCCAAATCCCACATTCTAAATAGAAAAAAAACTGAGGAATGACTACCAAAACATATACACTGCAAAATTTAAATCCTGAGTAAAAAGCTGGTTTTTTGAAAAGACAAGACTGAATGAAGAAGAATAGCAAAGTGGATTATTGGTAGATGGATCAAGAAGATCACCTATGAAAGGCCATGAAAGTAAAGATTAATAATTTGCTTGGTGCAATAAAAGTTACCACTGGGCAAATAAGCTAAGCAGATGCATTCTGAAGAGCTATGATGGGACTATAGCACATGTTCAGAAGGCTACAGAAAAAACATGATGACAGTTTAGTGAGATTTAGCTACATGGAAAGACTGTATCATAATGCATCTTAATTTTATCATGTAAGGAAACCAAGAAAAATTAAGACCCAGGCTGATCAAAGTATTCTTCTTTATGGGTATGGGTATGGGTATGAGTCACACAAAAAACCCACAAATAATTCAATTGTGACAGGTCAATGGATGAATTACAGAAAAGAAAACTGTAAGACCTGCCTTTAACCATGAACTCTTAAACATGATATCTTCATCTGGTTATTACCCACAATGACATGGATATAATGGTTAAGACACCTACACTTTGATGTCTGCCTTATCAGTGTCTACACTTGAGCCCATCCCTGTTACACTCAGAGGAAACTTATTAATATAATTAATCAACCTTAACAAAGCAGATGGTTTGATTTAGTCTGATTAATCACCCCTGTGATGGGTTGATTCTAGCCAGCAGTTAAGTACCCATCCAGCCACTCACTCCTCCTCAAAGGATGCAGGAGAGAATCAGAAAAGCACAAGTGAGAAAATTTGTCAGTCAAGATCGACAACTTAATAAGAGAATGAAAGAAAAGGAAAAAATAGTGATGTAAATGTAGTCATTCATCACCTCTCACAAGCACGGAATCACAGAACAAACTAAGTTTGGAAAGGATCTATAAAGATCATTGAGTACAGCTCGTGACCCTGCCCAGGACACCCCAAGAGTCACTCCATGGGCCTGAGAGCATTGTCCAAATGCTTCTTGAACTCAGCCAGGCTGGTGCTGTGACCAGTTCCCTGGGGAGCCTTTTCCTGTGCCCAGCAACCCTCTGGGTGAAGAACCTTTTCCTGATATGCACCCTAAACCCCTCCTGACTCAGTTTCCTCAAGTGCTGTCCCTGGTCACCAGAGAGAATAGATCAGTGCCTGCCTTTCCACCTCCTCTCAAAGCATGTTGAGGTTTCCCTTCCGTCTCCTCTTCTCCAGGCTGAACAAACTGAGTGACCTCTGCTGCTCCTCATCTGGCTTCCCCTCAAGGCCCTTCATCATCCTCCTTACCCTCCTTTGGATGCTCTCTAATAACTTAATGTTCATTAACTCCCATCAACTAAGTCTTCATTGACCAGTGAAGAACACAGAAACAACTTGCTGAGAACTACTTACCTACACAGCAGACCCTTTGTTTTATCAGCATGATTTCAATTTGGAAAGGAAAAAGAAGGTTAGGCACTTATGGGACATCTACATGGATCTAGCAGTTGAATTTGTTTGCAAAGATGAGGGATACAAAATTAAATGGAAAGACTCTTCATAGAATGACTGTGGATGTGGTATTAATAAGTTTTAAAGGGAAAGGGAAGAGGACAATGAATGCTAATCCAACAAGAAAGTTAGGGAATTATTTGTTAATTTAGAGACATATTGCTCTGGTCTATCAATAACAGAGT
Source organism: Ammospiza caudacuta (assembly GCF_027887145.1). NCBI lineage: Eukaryota > Metazoa > Chordata > Aves > Passeriformes > Passerellidae > Ammospiza > Ammospiza caudacuta. The sequence goes on from NC_080593.1 coordinate 135,097,122, forward strand.
TTTGAGAAGTTTTTGAGACAAATTATACAAATTATGTTGTGATTACCACAATATAAAAGCTCAAATTTCTTAACTTCCTATTACAGTGTATAGCAAACTTCAAGACTGCATCATGATGTTCATTTTAGATTTAAAGATTATTTTTTCAACCTTAAGTATCAAAGTAAGAATAAGGATTCTTTGTCAGCATTATTAAATTATAATTGGAACTAATATTAAATAGCTGGAACAGATGAAGCCTGATTTCTTTTACTAGTTTTGACTTGTGGCTGGCTTACTTTGCAGTCTGAAACTGTGCAAGTCCAGTTTTTGTGCCAGTTGGAGTATTTGAAAAGGCTTTTTTTTTTTTTAGTTAGAACTTGTAGAGTCTTTTTCCTATGTGATATTTTCATAAAATTTTTAGAAACATAATTATCTTTGACATTTCTTTCTCCATATTCTGTAGAAGTAGATAAAGGACTCTAAAACTAGGGGATACATACAGAGAAAATACAAGTATTGTCTCATAAGGTAAAGATCCCTAAATTTTGGGGCTTCTGAATTAATATTTATTATTTTTAGCAGACAATGAAACAACTACAGGAACATTTTCAGAACGACTGCCTGGTTTCAGCAATGACTCTTTCATCACAAATGCCCAGCAGTACACTATGATAATCCCATGCCTTCACTTTCCATCTTGTTACACCCCTCAGTCTCCTTTTCCCCAGCCCAGTTTTGTTGCTTTCACTACAGCACAGTAAGGACAGTGACTTCCATCTTTTCTTCCTTGCAATACAAAGCGAAATCAGCAATTTTATCTAAAATTCAGATTAGAAGTGGGAACACAAACGCCTTACACGAGATCAGAGCAGTTGCCAACCTGAATAGTCTGAATATGACCAATACCAGATGAGTAAGAAATCCCACAGAAGGAAATTGTGAAAAACACAGCTCATTTGCAAGGCCTTTCTAATTATTCTCAAGCTACTGGACTGCTCTCCACCCTGGAGTTTGCAGTTTTCATCACTCAGAAAACTGTTGCATATGAATACAACTGTATATTTTTCCAAATATTTCCATTACTCAGGTTTATTTCCTTATACTTGGATTTGCCTAAACCTGTTGTTGAGGTTGGCACTATGCTCAACAAATCAATTATCACCAATTACCTTTTTTCCTACTATTGTTAGAACTTCTGCCTTGTATTGCATTACAAAATTTCTTGGTTTATCTTGAGGGTGGAAGAAAACTGTCACAATAGAACCTCCAAAAATTTGGGGTTTTTTGGCTTTGTGCATATAACAAATGGAACTTCTTTTCATCCATAAGTCTTCCTGTGAAAATATTCGGATAGTGCTGGTAACTGGAATGCTTACAACACTAGGGAAAGAGCTTATATTTGCATTCAAATTAAAGCACCACAAAGATGATGAAATGCTTTTGTCTCTAACTCTTTTTCTATTTCATCCCCTAAAATCATTCCAAAACCTTGAGAAGTAGCAAGCAGAGAAAGAAAGAACAGATCAGGAGTTTCAAAGTATTGATTTTTGAACAGCATAAAAATAAAATTGTTTCTAGAGTACTTATAAATAAACCAAAAAACACAAACCTGTATTTTCTGTCTTCACAGATTTATCTGTGACAGTAAACAACTTCTTGGTACAAGGGTCAAACATTAAAATCCTGGCTAAAACTCCCAGGACTGCAGAAATATGTTTAACATAGCATTTTTGATGAATTTCAACATACTGTTATTAGCAGCATTTTAATTACAATTGTTGTATGCACACATACCAGTGAAATTAGATACATTGCAGAGTTACAGTATTAAGGTTTCTAAAGTTAAATCATGCCAATGCAGATGTTCCTAATTACTTTAAAAGCACAAATACTTATACAAATCAGTTGTTTCAAGTTGCAGCATAATTCCATTAAAGGAGTGTTTAACAGCATGAATGATAGTTAAGCACACTTCATATGGAAGACTGTTAGGAAACAATAGATATCATTCACATGAAGGAAGGAGTTAAAGTCCATCTGAGATAAGAAGCTGTGATTTGTCTGAGACAAATATAAGAAATTATCATACGAAGGTGACACTATCAGAGAGACATCAAAAACTGACAAAAGCATTTATTTCCTCGCAGCAATCGCTTTACTAAGCAAGATGATTGGAACTTAAAGTTTCTGCAGGTCATTGTGCAGGGTTTGGGAAGCTTTTTCTTTTTTCCACCTGTTTTTTTATTTTTAGCTGTAAAATGGAGTCTAGCTCCACCCCTGCTCTGTATTGCTGCTTGAAAAGAGGTGTGGTAGGTAATGCAATACAGCACTGAATCAGCACACAAGCCATGGATGCCACAGATCCTCTCCCTGGATAATGGCTCTGGCAGGAATACTCTTTAGGCACAGAAAGTTGTGACCTCTTCCTGCTGTGTTTTGGAATTATACAGGTATTGGTGTCACACATGTGTTTATTCCACAACAGCTTATTTTATAGTGCAATTATCATTGAGTTATATTTTGTTTTCCATGTAAAATGGAGAAAAAGATGGTATTAAAAACATTGTATGTAATATAATAAAACATTATATATAAAACATTAACATTATATATAAAACTTGACAAAACATTGTATATAATATATATCCTGTATGAAGAGAGTTACTGCTCTCTCACCTTCCATATTCAATGTTTGAAAAAATGTCAAAGGATAAATAGTAAAGTTACACAGAAATTAACTGAATTCTTTCCACATTTACACATCCACTCTATAAATTAGTTAAGACTATATATTTTTCCTTGTATTTTTATTTAGATTCAATCAACATTAGATGTGACCAGACAAACTTAAAATATTAATTTGAAATGAGTTAACTGTACCTTGAGTCACCTGTTGGATGGCTAGCATCATCCCAGAAACAGTATCAGGAACCAAATTTTCCTTCCAGTTGTAGACAGGCACCCATGTCAAGATAGGCAGCCTCCTCATACACCAGGCTTTGATATCTTCTAAGCGAACAGCCTGGACCTTCCTCCAGACTGTACTTCTCTTCCTTTTTGCCCCTGTCATCATTCCTACCCCACAAAAGCAGTGCCTCTGTCAGAGGAGTGCACTGTTGAGGAATCACCCTGACCTCTGCCAGTGTCCAATTTTCTTCTGAGATTTTTCAGTTCCAAACTGCAAAGAAAAAAAATGAACAGAAGCACTTAAAAATTTCTGCAGCTGTTCTGTTACTACACTCAATGAAAACACTTATTAAGTGCTTCAATCATATAAACAGCTACATTAAACACAAGAACTGTCTACAGAAAAAGATCATATTTTCTGCTGTTTGCAAAAATTTGGTCTAGTCTCACGTTAGTTTGTGATTCTTTCCAGTAACTTCCCGCTTTATATCCCTGTAATGCTCGTGCTTTTGGCCTCATTCCAGTGGCAAAATGAGGTATTACTGGGTGTGTGTGTGATATAGGCTGGGCTATGCTAATCTGAGCAAGAAGTGCCCGGCAGAGCAGGCATCTCCCTGCCAAGCCTGGGAGCAGCCTGGTCCCTCCTGGGGGAGCTTTCCTGGCCGCAGGCGGGAGGCACCGAGACCTCAGTAAAGCTCGTGCTAGAAGACTTGTCTTACTCCATCAGCATTTTGTCTTCTAAATGACACAAAAAGCTTGTTTTTGTAGCAAATGCAGAACATCAGGTAGCAATAAGCCCTACCAGAAATATACACAGACTCTCTGTGGGCTGAAAACTCAAACTTTGGAGTAACAAGCTCAAAGCGCAGCGAGGGACTGCAAGGTATCAGCTTCACATGGGCAGTGCCAAAAATTCTTGTGACAATCATTCTTGTTCAAAGCTAGTCCTTTCTGCTCTTGGCTATCCACTCCACAAAGGCTCTCTCAGCACAGGCTGTTCACCCAGTAACATTTGTTCTTGTAATAATGTCATGCACCTTGCGTACGATACAAAGTGCTCAGACAAAGTGATAAGGACACAGAGGAGCTTTAAATGTTCAGGCATTTAAATGCCTTGACTGTTATGGAGCAAGGACACAGTAAGCTTTCCTCTAAGTTTTCTGTATCTATGGATGGCAAAGAAATTTAATTTGAAATGCAAGATCCATTATATGGGGGAAGTGTCTTCCCAATCACTGTTCTGTAGTAAGCAATAAAAATCAAATTTTATATTTTTTAAATTTTTCCTTTTTTAAAAATAGAAATTAATTTACATTTTATTGTTTAAATTAAGGCAAAAAACCCTGAAGCATTTTCTACCCAAAACAATTTTAGAAAAATGAGACTGCTTCCAAACGCAACAGGTAGACTGGCACAAAGACAAATGCATCAAGTCATTCTGCTGAGTGACATTCAGTTGATGTCCACAACTGTGTCCCATAGAATTACAAAGATAAAAAGGGAAAAGGAAGAGAAAGAAAGAATTTCTTAGCATGAGACAGACCCTTACTTTTAACTATTCCTGACATCCTTACTCTTTGCCCTGCCCACCCATTAACAACATACACTTTCTAAAGACAGGTAATCTTACTTCTGTTCATTACAATAAACCTCTAAGCATCAATTATTTTCATTTATTGTTTTTGTGGCTTGTGTTTTTTGTTTTCTTTGGGTTTTTTTTTTTAACTTGAAAGTGCAGTTCAAGGATTTCATAATTGAGGCATTTATACCTGACAAGTTTTCTCAACACAAATCTTTTCCTTTCAATAGTCAGAAGTGGACAGGAATCCACTATGTGAGCTACAATGAGAGCTACTCAGCAGTCAGGTGCTGCTTAGTTTTGATGAAATGTTCAGTACCTCTAACTACAACAGTATTTACCATGAAATATATTTCATGGTAAATATAAATCAAAAAAAATCAAAATACATTTCTACACATAAATATGCATGTGCAAAAATATCCCCAAATATAGGTACTTGTGTAAAAGAGCCAAGGAGCCTAGACTCTTTTTTTTTATCATTGTTTGCTAAAAGCTCTGGATATTCTGAAACAGGCAAAAAAACCCACAGTGGGAAACCAAAGAACCATGGCTAAACACACAAGAACATATTCTCCAGTCCTCAAAGTTCTTGCACCAAAATGCTGATGATGTTTGAGCAGGTCTGTAATTGAGCTTTTCCCACCTCCTAATTGCAGAGTCAGTTAAACTGGACAAGTTTACCTCATTCCCAGATCAGTATCTGAACACCTAGGATTTCCATTATCAACAGATATTATCCCCTACCAATAACAGAGGATGGTATCTCTCTGTAAGTGTGGGCATGCATGAGTCCAAACATCCTACAGCTGTTGTGGAATTTTTGTGGAAATTTTGTTTAACCCCAAAAATAATTTTGATGAGTAAAAAACTGCATTGTCCATAAATCTGAAGTTGATAATACTATCACTATTGAAATACATTCTTAATTGTAAGTCAAATAAATAAATAATCCTAGTTACCTGTGACACAAAGCAGTAGTTACAATCCCCCAGAAAAATCAAAGTTTTTAAGGGAAAACTGAAGTATAGGTATGTATAACAAGCCTGTACCTCACTACAAAATATTACAGCCTTTGAATCTTAAAGAAACATAAAATCCCCTCCACTTTCCTAGAGCACTTCAGTATCCTTATGGAAACACGTTGTATCACACACACAGTGTTTAAACTCCTTCCCATCAGCTGTTATAAATCTTTAATCTATACACTCCCAGACTATGCAGGCTTTCCATAGGCTGAATTGTTTCATGATGTACCTGAGCTATCAGGATTCTGAGACCCTCTCTTGCTCTGAAACCAGTGAATAAAACTTCATTTTCTGGAACACCAAAGGATAAACATGAGAAACCTTTGGTTTGATACATTTAAGTCAGTGTATTTACACATACTTCTGTAATATTAGATGCTTCACAATTAGCTTTTATGATAATCTCATATGAGTAAAACCTTTCTTCAAGTGATTACCATAGTAGTTTTTGTTTGTTCTGGAAATGCATAAAAATTTAATTCTAGCAGGATATTTATGTACAATGCTAAAAAGATAATTACCATAAATCAAAAATTAGAATTCAGATAGTATATAGAAGGAGATATTTATGGCATCATGAATCAGATATGGTGGGCTTTAAAATCCTGATTTGCAAAAAGTTCCAAAAATAAATGGGGTAACCTCAGCTCCTCTAACATTTACATACATGGGAAGTTTACATACATTGGTGGATATATGAAGAAAGGGGGTTTGATTCTCTAGCTCTGACCTCAAAGGATTAAAAAAAAATATAATCTGACACCTTACTCCAGTTTAGACGCCAAAAGGAAAAAATTGTGGTAAGCTCTGACAGAGAAGCCCTAAATCCACGTCATATGGAAGCAGGAAAACCTTTGGAGGAAATCTTTGGATTCTTGCATGAGAACTGCCTTTAGATGTCACATAAACTGGCAGGCAAGTTCAAAAACTATACTTATGTGTATAGACCCTCATAGAACTTAAATGAAGTTATTCACACCTCAGACAGGCATAGATGGAAAAAAGTGGAACATGTGGAGTCTCCCTCACTGGAGATATCCAAGAACCATCTGAACACAATCCTGTGCCATGTGCTCTGGGATGTCCCTGCTTGAGCAGGGAGGTGGGACCAGGTGACCAACTGTGGTCCTTTCCAACCTTGTCCATTCTGTGATTCTGCAGGGTGACTTGATCTTCATAAGTTTTCTCAGGAAGGAACTAAATATTTGCAAACATTCAGCATTAAACCAGTTTGAGCTAACTGAACCTGTGCTCTGCTGCTGTGCATAATTTTTTCCCCTCAAGAACATCCAGAGCACCCAACTCACTCACTGAAGTCCTCCCTTCCACCATCACTGGGTAAAGGGAAGGATGTGCTATCATTAATCCAAAACTACACACACCTTCTGGCTGGACACTGGCAAAAACATATTAGATCTTAAGATTTAGATCTGAATAGATAATGAATACATAATGATTGAGCTTTCCTCACCTTTCTATTCTGTGCAGAAACTAATTGCTGCTCATCCTTGTCCTCTATCCTGACCAAAAATTTTTATGAACTCAGTTTTGGTACTGCTCTGTTTCTGTCAAAAAAGAAGTCAAGTATGGCTAAAGGATTAAGGTGATACTAAATTAAAGACTTAGGAAAATAAGACAAGCAAAAGTCTTGGTCACATAAAGCTTGTGTCTTTAGCAATTATGGCTAAAACCCCTAGACAAATTTTTCCTATGAAAAATTTAAAGTATTTTGACAAAGCATAACTGGATAGGAATGAAAGTCAAGTTTTAAAAAGAGGGTGATAGGAACTAATTTAGAGAGACCAAATTGTGCAGTTCATATTTTGCAGAACATAGCACATGGGAATATAATACAAGCTACTAGAATTAAAACAGAGTGCTGACAAATGCAACAACACAAAAACAGTGATAGAAATCCACACTGTTCAAAACAGCATTCCTGAATTTTGAGAATTTGTAAAAAAGTAGGTTATCGACCACATGTATTATATAAACCTGGGTTAAACCACAACACTAGGCAGAGAAGAAGCATATGTGTAAGTATGCAAATCATTTATTACTGATATTTAAATAACTTCCCCCTCTGAAATTCTGCTGTATCAAAGCCAGACAAAATCCACAAACTCCAAAGCTTGCCAATTTGTCTCCCACGCTTGGATGCAATGCATTTTCAGTAATAATTAACTTCAAAAACACTGATTTCAGTCACCAAATACTTGAATGTGAACCTAAACTGAGAAAGATACGATTCTCACCCTTAACAAAACACATAAAGCTATAATCTCCATCCCCTCATCATGCAGATAATTGACGGGACTATGGGCACAGTAACACCGAGGCAACACAGGAGCCAGGCATGGTTTAAAAGGCTTGGGCTCTACTTAAACATCTTCCCTGTAAAATGGACTTTTCAGCTCTTTTAAGGATGCTGTGCTAGGCAGAACTCGGTGAAGCAACACTGACATCGAGTGGCTTGGCCCGGTATTTCCCTTTGGCTACGCTGCTGTGACATGGGGGGTACTGAACTATATTGTCCACTATGGTGGATAATATGAATTATATAGTTTATTAACACAGTTAGTTGAAAATCAGATATCTGTAGCATCAAAAAAAGGTTTGTTCCCTAAATTTCCCATGTGTTTACTGGCCAGAAATTTGACAGGAGGTCAGCTGATTGATCAGCAGGATACTGAACCATGGGATGTCCTTATGCTCAGGATCAGTCTGCTCTGTGCACACCTAATGAATGGCGAAGGGAGTGCAGAATAGGCAAAGAAAAAGTCATAGTGCAACCATCCTCCTGATGAGATCCTCTGATCCTGATGAGATAAGCTGTCTGCTAATAAATTGACATACAGGTGCTAATGAAATTTAAAAAATTATTTTTTTTGCTAAAATAATAGCAAGTTATATTAGATAATTTTAGCATATCTAAAATGACAATAAGAAGCATAGCAGTGCCCACTTCTTATGAAAAATATCTGTAAAGAAAATGTAATTTTTCATTTCCTTTTAAGGTTGTTTCTAGCAGCTGTTTGAAGGTTACCTTCAAATTAGTAAAAGAGAGCTTATTTTTTTCTTTTTAAACTGGGTTAAGTGTCACAGAATTGACCAGAAACAGATTAAAGAACTCTTACATAAGAAAAAGCATCTTGATAGCCAAAATTCATAAATCTCTATACACAGACAGAGGCATTTACCAGAAATACTTTGTGGTAACCCCTTCCCCTTGACACAGATTTGTCTGTGCAAGAGAAATCCTGTTTAAGGTTTCAACATCAAAAACACATGTTGAAAAAATATTTAAATCACAGGCATTGGTTTCTTCATATTATTTCACTTAACCAAAAGTTACGACAGAGACAGTAAACCAGATTTTGTGATTATTGAGTGCACAAGCCAGCCTGTAAGCCATGAAAATAAAGGAGAACTTTTCAACTTAGGAAACCAAACAATTCAAACTCAAGTGACCCCTTCTCTTGCATATCTTATTGACTGGTGGGTGCTCAGCAGCCTGTGGAATGGAGTAACCACACCACAGAAGCAGATCTTCACTGGTTTCAGTTCCAGCCTTGACCTCCAGAGAATGAGTCAAAGCTTCTGCTCACTCTGGGCATCCTTTCATTCCAAAGCAGTGTGTACTGAGCCTGTAAGCACATCCTGAATGTCCATTCTCATGTCTGAGACCTAATCTGTAAGGGATGGTGCTGAGACCTGGCCCACCAGAGGCTGTGGGACACTGGGGCACAGATGCAGCTGGGAGGGTCAAACCTGAGCTCCTGTAGAAGAATACAGTCAATGCAGGCAGCTCAGGGTGCAGCTGCAGAGCCAGCTGCAAATCCAGCTCTGGGTGGCAGGAGCCCGTGGCAAGAGCCATGAGCTGCAAAGGGCTGGGGACCTGTGGCACCAGCCAGGTGACCTGGCACCGAGACACAGTGGGAGCCAGTGGACCAACAGGAACACCCCAAACTACTGCACGCCTAAGGTAAGGTTATAAAAGCCCCAGGGAATCCTTTATTCAGGCTCCACTTCTCAGCACAAGAGGTTATTCTGTTGCACCATGATTAAATTATTTTAAGGATCCAGAGTTCTAAGAGTAATATGGGAAACCTAGGGTTGAGCCAGTTAGAGAACCTGGTTGGAGGATGTGAGTGTGGAGTGTGTAGGGAATCCCACACTGTGCAGGGCACTCATGGGATCATTGGGGCCTCCTTCTGTGAAGCAGCCTTGGTCCCAGCTCAGGTGATGGGACTGCGACTGAGTCACTTCTGGGTGGTCAGACAGGAGTTTCCATAACACCTCCCACCACAAGGTTCTGTTTTCCCTGGAATTCAGGTGCAACAGTCTTATGAGTTAGACAAACAGCAAATAGGTCTAAAATGTACCTATGTTCAAGAAGTGCAACCCCTCAAGTTACCATTTACCTGAATGAACATAATGTCATCAGCCACAGAACATTTAGGTGCTCACTTATTATGGATTGTCTCATGAGAGAACGATTTGGGAAGTAGCATCATGAAACAAGCATTCCTGAAGGACTTTATCTCCAGATAACCTGAGAAGCATAGAATAATTTAAGAGGGGAGGGAACACCTGAAGGCCATCTCATCCAAACACTTCCTCAAAGAATGGATAACTTCAAAGCCAGATCAAGATGCTCAGGACCTTGCTCAGGAGGGACAAACTGTTCTTGTGCTTAATGCCCTCACTGCATTCCTCTCTGAGGGTTGCATCATCTTATGGCAGTGGAATGAATACTAAATCACAGATTATCCCAAAATACATCACCTTTCTTCAATACCAAGTTTTTTCTTCTGGCAATCTGAAAACAGAGGATATTACTGTCTGATTAATCAGAAATACCTTGCCTCTAGACACTTCAGCAGATGAAATCTTTTCTTTTGCATCATGTGATAAAATAACTTATCACATTCTTCTCTCCCTATGCAAAAACCTCTAAGTGCCTCATTTCTATCCTCTCTTACAACAAAGTGTGGTGTTGTTAAGTATTTTAGAGTGACACATCAGTCAGTGAAAGCATTAATCAGAAAAAGCTGCAGTTTTGGAGTGTCCATATACTTCACTCATTAAATTAATTTCATCCAGCTGAAACAGATACTTAATTATCTCACTGAGGAAACTAAGTTAAGAGTGTATTTATAAATCAGCATATTAATCCAGAACTGTAGGCTGTCATACTATAAATCACAGTGGAATAGATTTTACAACATATGACAGAAAGTACAGCCATTCAGAAAGGAAGGCCTATGAAGTGTAATAATTAAAATTTAGTATTTAAGTAGCTAATATCTTCCTGCCCCAAGAGACAGCAAACTGACAGAATTCCAGGACCACAGCTGAGCAAATTCCATGCAGCCTGTTAGAAAGCTAAAACAGTTCTTGAGGAGAAATAATCCAAAAGCATTAACATATCCACACAGGGTTTTCTTACCTCATTGCAATTTAAAATATCTGAAAAGATACTACTATCTAGTAGTCTGCACACTTAACAGAAATTTTCACATGAAGAATACATATTAGATACTGAATAAAAAAAGTTACTCTTAAATTTGTGATTTTAATGATTTTTCTCCCCAAAGTTGTTGTTTGCCACACTGACTTCATAATAATGAGTGACTATACAGGAAATCAATTGCTGCCGAATTAAAGAGTAGACAAAAAGGTTTGCACTAATAATAATCTGAATTGTAACATCAGCTTTTACTAGTTCCAGAAATAAGCAGGAAAGATATACAGAGACATAAGAACATTAGTTCTCTAAATGATTTCACTACTATAAGACAGTAACCTCAGAAAAGTCACACAACAACCAGCTGCACTGAACTATCTTGCTTACTTTAATAAAAATTCTCATCCTTGCCTGGAACATAGTGACTAGACACACACATAATACTTCAGTTTGAAAGAATGTATTTTAAACTTTCCCAAACGTGCATCCGTAGATTATAAAAATATAATAATTCCAAATTTCAAAAGTATACAAATAATGCAAACTAAATCTCCCAGTATACTTGCCAAGTGCCCTGAAATCAGGAATGTTGCTGCCCCTTTAGCAAGTTCTTCCAAAGTGTAGGAACAAAAACAACCCACTGGTACACTGGTGCTGGATAGCTGAGAGCACCATGACTCACATGCCAGGTGCTTAAGAATCCATTAAAATGAACTAAAAAAAAAAAAAAAAAAAAAAAGATTGCTCATCATATAGGCCCTATAGATGACTCCATATATTTTATTCAAAATGCCCATTACTCAGCTCCAAAGTCCCCAAATCCCAAACCACAGTCCATATTAATTTGCACAATATTACAGAATTGAGAAGAAAAGCCAACCAAATACTGCTACTTGTTCATTTTATGCAACTGGGTGCTATTTTAAACAACTGATTATTTTAGAAACTAATTCCATGTATGATCATGCTTGCATGTACTCGGCTGCATGAGTTGGACAATTTGTCCTAATTATATTTACAGCAAAAAAAATCTCTTCTAGGTGACCTTGAACAATGCATCCTGTCTTTATAGTTCTGCCTCACACTAATTAGGATTATTCTTTTCCTTTTCTGATGTGATTCCTAATGACCTCCTTGATGAAGAAAAGGCAGTAGTTATGTACCTTTTTCATTATCAGCTTTTACTTAGTTTAGAGAATTTACCAATAGATAATAGTAAATTAGGTAGTCTCAGTAAATATCTCAAAATTTTGAACATGATCCCTTTCCTGGGCCTCTAAGGCAATTATCTACATCACACAACATAGTACTTGCTTTTCTTAGGAATATGAACATGGCACCAACTAGAGGCCAACTAGAGGGTGGAGGGCAGCTGATACAGAGGGCTGGCACAGACCATTCTGGGCTGTCTGAGGGAGCAAGGATGCTCATCAGGGCAAGAGAAATGCGCCACTGCTGCTGAACAACTGGTGCAGAACTCTATACTTTCCCAAATAATCAATGTTTGTCCTAGATAGCTCCAAATCTTACAAAGTTACCACTCTTCCTTGTTACAGACAGGGAATACAGACAACTGAGATAATTTCATGCCAATTTTGTCTCCTGCATACTTCAAACTCCGTATTTTTAAGACATATTTCCAAAGCAGAAACCCAGTGATTGATGCAACTTTTTCAAATACTTTTTGTAAAGTAAACAGAAAGAGAGTGCTTTTCATCATGCATGCATTTAGAATTTTATATAGAAATTATAAAAATCTTTGTTGTCTCATCCTCATTTTGTCTAATCTCATAAACAATGGGAGCACAAAACCTACATGTTACTAAATTAAAAAGGAATAAAATCTAAGAGATTACATTCTCATAGCTGTTGTGGAAAGATTCCTCCTGACCCCAGTGATTGCTTAATTGACTGTGGAGTGCTTTGTTAAGTAAAAATGCACTTGAGCATATGGCTGGATAGTTTGCTGAGTCAGGTGCTTAGCAGTTGCTTTAGCTTAGTTCCTCATCTTTGCAAATGACAAACCTTTTTCTTTTTTACTTCCCCCTCATATTTCCTTTTCCCTTGCTACTTCTAAAATTTAGACTTTTTAGCTCTTGTGTTGCCTTTGTCTTCTCTTACACTGGTTTACAAATAATTTTCCTCCTTTTTTGCAAGATTTCTTTGTTCTGACTCCCATATTCCATACAAGTATTTCCCTTCCACCTTGTTAAAACCTGTCCCCATGTGCTCAAATGCATTGATGCAATTATTCACTGGGGGTTTCTTAATGACTGATCAGCTGCACACTTTCCCAGTTTAGAATTACTTCCCTCAAATGAATCATTGATTCAGAAATGTGCAGTATTTGTAAGTTAGACATTGGGCAGAACACTGCATAAAATAAGGCATATATAGCATAGATTTGTTGTTTCAAACTATAATTACTTTGAGTTAATTTTGCCACAGCTTTTCAGTTGTACTAGGATTTAACTGGAGAGGGGAAACTTCCTCCAAGATACAGTAATTTAAAAAACCCAACTTGCTTCAAAACACACCTCAGGACTATTTCTACAGAAAACTTAGTTATCAGAATGAGAGGGAGAAACTTGGCATGCTCACTTATGCATTTTGAATGAGAAACAAGACTAATATCACCTCTCTGTGCTGACACAACCTTGTCACGTACAACTATCATTTTGGTGTCCATGGGAGCTCTGAGCACGATCATCTCTTACATTTCAGACACTCTCTGTCCATCCATAAATGGAAGAAAGAAATTTTACTCAGCAGCTCATGAGAAGCTAAAGCGGTGAGATGTCTCATGACCATCCTTTACACCACTGGAAAGAACTACAAAGGAGTGAAGAGAACTACACTGGAGCCCAAAGGTTTGGGCAGCTGTTAGACACAGCACCACTTGGCTGCACCAGGATTCCATTTTCCAACTCCTCTTTGACCTTCTGCTGCCTCAAGCCATGCTAGATCCCAGTGGATGATGAATGAGGCTCCTGTCTCCCTGTCTGCCACCAAAGACTTATTCCACTTGCCAGTATAATTAATATCTACCACTTTGATGTTGCCTTATTCATTTCTACATGTATTTGTAAATTGTGCTATTTAAAAAGTCAACTTAAACCAATACCCATACAATATCACACAGGAAATACTGTCAAACTTCATGATGTAATGAAACTTCTTTTGAAAAAACAAACAAAACAAATATTTCAGCATAAATTAGAATGTGTACATTTAACAAAAAACCTAGACAGAACAATTTTTATACATAAATTACATATAATTTTTAGTGTTCTACAGAATTATCTATGTACATTTATTTTCCAAGGTTTCTAAATGTTTAACCTGTATGTGTGGATGTCTTCCTACACAGCTAAGACATTGTGCCAGTGCCCTGTGAATATTTGCTCTGTGACAGTACTGTATAAACTTCAGTAATATGCTTTTCTCCTTGTCAGAGATGGATTTTGATTTATCTCATACCCAACAGAAAAGCATCATATACATTAAATAAATTAGGTGAATGTCAAAAAGAAAACCTTCATAGGCTCTCTTTACATATTTTAAATAATTTTCTTTTATATCATGTTTAATGTTATATTTTTAGACAGTTATGAAAATAGTCTGATCTTCTTTATTTGGGAGTACAATCTGATTGCACATAAAATGTTGATTTCTAAAGACCTTTAAAAGCAAAGCACAAATGAAGTCCCCTGACCAGCTCTGGTTTTGTTGGTTTTGTCACCTCCATATATTCGAGCACCTACTACAGCCTTCTTAACGTCATCTTAATGGGACAAAGATACAAATTTAATTTGCCATTTTTACATTTTTATTCTACATAAAAACCAAAATCTAATTAAGTGTTCTTTAAACACCTTCTAACTGAAATGTTCAGATTCAGGAAGGTGACAGAAATTTAGAGTATTGCCAAGATATCCCTCACAGTTTGTACTGTGGTATAAAAGTTCATCTCTCAGCCAGTTTCATTGCTCAAAGCAAAAAGATCAAGCCCAAAGTCCCCATAGGCTCCACCACAGAGCCAAAAGTCTCCAGAAATGTTTGCATTCCAGCAATCCTTTATTCTAAGCACAGAAAAATATCTGCATAAGAAGAAAAAAATCCGCACCACTTCATGGAACTTTGACTGACTTATCCTTAAAGTTACTTTCTATAGAAGTAATAGACATACTAGAATTATTCCAAAGTAAGTAAATTTGGATCAGTTGATGAAGCTTACTAAGTACATCCTTAAATTCAAGCATATTGAGATTCCCACTGAAATTACTTACTAATTACATAGGAATATGTTTCCTGAATCAGTTTTTTCTTTGTAACAACACGATTCTTTCAAAAGGGTGAGAAATAAAAAACCTCTAGTTTTAGAGGAGAGAGAAATTACATTAATTATCAGATATTTTATATTATATTTATTTTATATTATCAAATATTTTCTGCAACTTTAAAATTTGAACTCAAAGTCTCTAAATGAAAAAATGTTAATCACAGTATCAAATTAAAACACATGAAAGAAGCCAGTCAAAAAGCAATCATATATCAATTGTTTATGGTTTATCCAATAAAATCCTGAATAATGTTTAAGCAATGTCATCTGCTTGATCTATCTGTTGCTGGAGTTTAAACAGCCAAAACCACCACCATTAGAGTTCCAAGGAATAATTATGTATATGAATAGATTACTGCTTTGGAATTCATTTTCTCTCCATCTGGTGTACATTTTATTTTGACCGCAAATGAGGCACTATCCTAGGAAACTAATTAACAATTATTGTAAACAATACCAAAGAGAGCAATCTGATTGATCTAGTGAGTGCATTCCCTGCTTGCTCTGCAGCACAGCAGCAGCGTCCAAGCCGTGACTACCCTGGGTAGGAGCACAGCACTGTCTCTATTCTAGCAGGTGTACACTTCAGCTTACTTTCTTTTTCTTCTGAAAATAAGAGGTTTTTTTTCTGGTCGCAGGTCGCACATTTTTTCTGAGGAAGCACCAGTGCAACACCAACATTTCAAAATTACTTTCCAAACATTTCAAAATTACTTTATGCTGCTGAATTCTTTTTCTGTCAGATGTTCTGTATGGTGCTGGTTCTTTCTAAATGGCTTTGAGGGCCCAAAGGCTTCCAAAGACACAATTTACACTCAAATTTTGTCTTCAAGACAAAATATTTAAATGTAGAGATCTTTAGGACAGGGCCATTGTTATCTGTCATGTCATATGCAACCCTGAGTGGGGAGTGGACAGTAATGTTGATGAAAAAAACATAAGTTTTCTGAATCAAAAAGCTATCCTAGGTTATTTTTAATTTAGGAAGAAGAAATTAATTTATTATTTATTTATTATTTATACTGCAGTATAAATTATATTATACCTAGGATTGAACTTCATAGAAAACATCTGTGCTGATAAATAACTGAGGGCCAGAAAATTAATTAGACTCTTCAGTGTCCACACTTCATTTTTCCCTTACTCCTTGCATCTTTTGGGCTGCAAAATGAGCGAAGTTTGGAGGAGGTTTCAGTTCAAAAACCAGAGCCAAAAGTCAGTATGGATAAGGTTACATCAGTTCTGCCTTTTTCTGCATGCTCAGCCCTTCAGTGTTGTCCCAGAAGTTTTTCCATCCCCACAAACCCCTAAAAATCCTCATGCTGCACTCTTAAACACTTATACATACCTTCACTTCCATTCTGTACAAACGTACAGCCCTCCTGAGCTGGACAAACTGCCCTCAGCTTGCTTCAGAAACTTTAAAATGAGAGGAGCACATGAGGGTGAAGGATCCAGCAGAGAGCCTGGCAGGGGCTGCAGCAGCCTTCTTTCCCCTGCTTGCCCCACTGTGTGATGCACCCAGCAGATCAGTAATGTCTCCTTCAGCATTCAAGACACTCTTCATATTACTGTCTATTCAACATTCAGTGTAAGATCTTCAGAAATCAAATGTGATTCCTTTCCACAGCTAACATACTCTTGTGGTTCAGGAATGGTACTCCCCACTTCAGTGCCCCCACCAGGGCTCTCCCAAACCAGATCCTGCTTGATTGCTCACCCTTCCCTCCTTCCCCTCCCCTTTTCTGCTCTGGGAATTGGAGGCATTAAAGGGGAAAATTGTGGGTTAAGATAAGAACAATTTAGTGGAAACAGCAATGAGATAAGAAAACAAACAATAACAGCAGCAAAAAGTATAAGAGAAAGAAACTATTTACACAGAAAAAAACACAACAAATGCCATCTGACTCCTCCCCACCACACCATGCTTTTTCCCACTAGAAAAGAATGTCCTTCATCTTGGAAACAGAGAGAATCCCTTTCCCCCACCCCTGGCAATGACATAAGTTGGTATCGAGTAACATTACAGCCTTGGCCATTCCACTCCCGCTGCCCTGGGCCAGAACCAGGACACGTGCCAAGAGATTTGAACTGCCTGGGCAGGGGGTTATGCTGGATGATCTCAGGAGATCCCTTCCAACCATGACAAGTCCATGACTCTCAGACTCCATGAAATGGATGACTTGCCAGTTAGAACAAGTTAAGCACTATACAGATGCTGTAAACAGATCCTCAAGCTTTTCACTCTTTTTTCACAATGTCAGCCCTGTCTACGGAAATGGGAACATAAGCAACATCCATCTGGAAAGTTTTCTAAGCTGTAGTGGAATCCAGATGTTACTGTTGGCTGGGAGCAGCTCCACATTCAAATGGCTCTTTAAAGATTTGGGTTTCTGAGGTGTTGACCATCCTCAATCTTCCTTTCCATTGCCTACACTGGGACCCAAAATGCATTCATATTTGATGTCTTTAAAATGCTTTATAAAACTATAAATTATAAACCAGAATAAAGCCTTTAGTTAAGCAGCTGTATAAGAAATCAATCAAATATTCATTCAATGAATAGTACTCTAAATCTTCTTCTCTAAGATCATCTAGAACCAGAAAAATAACAGTTTTAAAATCTAAATACTTTGGCCACTTTAAAATTAATTTACTTCCATAGATATTTATGTTCATGCTGAACATGTTTAGGATTTCCTGTTTCTCTGGAAACTGTGCATCCAAATGCTTCCTAGCCATCTCATTTTCTCATCCCACAACCTTTTATAATGCAATTCCCTTTCCTGTTGAACAACTCATCATATTGCAGACAAAACATTTAACCTCTATGGCCTTATCTACCACAGCAAATCAGTGGCCTGTATAAGAAGCACAAGGATGCACCTGTGTTCCACTGACAGCACAGAAATTTAATTCACAACACGTCACAAAATTAGGCTTGCATAGGAGCATTTTTTAGAACTTTAGAACTCAGTCATAAATAAAAGCTAGGAGTAACCAGAAACTTTAAGAAAGCAGCTGGTTTAAGAAACCAGCTTATTAAATCAGGCCTTTTCCTTGAAGAAATGTGTGTTTTCCTGCGTTAACTGGCATACAGAACATAAGTGATGGTGGCCTTAAGCGACTGCCTAACCATGACTAAAGAGCTAACCATGTTCTGTTTGAAATCTTGGACTAAGTATTGCTCCAAGCTGTTACAAAATGACAAACAACAATGACAAAAGATTTAAAAACATATGGATTTTTTTCTTCTCTAAATCTTAGGTTTGAACTACTACTTTTTTTTTTTTTTTTGTGTATGCGAAATTGCTCATCTGATTTTCATTATGGAATACTTAAAAAGTACATGAACCTTACCAGCCCATCTTGCACAATGATGCTACAAAAAGTGCCCTGAGGGCCAAATTGAAAAGAAGGATATTCTTAGAAAATAAAACATAATTACCTCCTTTTATGCTAAAGTGCTTGAAAATATCCCAAGAAGTATAAATTCTGCATGTTTTATCTAAAGAATAATCATCTTAAACAGAAAAGGAGAAAAGGTAGAGGAGTACACAATTTTATTTTCTATTATTACAAAGATTCCCAGTTCCTGTCATTACCAGGCTGACTTCTCTCAGATTAGAAAAGACTGCAAGAAACACACCTAAAGAAAAATTTTCTCTCCCAAGCAGAAGTGTATTCAGACTCACCCCCCAAACAGCAAAGTTCTCTTGTTTGTTTTGCTTTGCATCCATGATTTATCAGAAGAATGTCAAGGCTGGAGATCTTAGTTTAAAATCTGCACATTCTAATATAGTTGTCAAAATGAAATAAAACCATGTTTATTTACTGTTGTGAAATATCTGAAATATCTTTTTTGTTTGAACACATCCACCGCAGGATCAGTTATGGTTAAAATAAAGGAATTTCATGTTGTCTTTTAGTATTTCAATAATTCATAATATATTAGGCAGTGAAAAACCTACTTGCCACTTTGTCTAGCTTAATTATCCTTGGCTGCTTTTCACTGACTTCATTCTCTCTAACTGGGTGAGGTAATTTCAGCTTGCATGGTATAAATCATTGGCAAGATTAACAATACATATTAAGATGATGTATGTTTTATTGCTGCTCAGCTAAACATGTCAGCTAAAGTAATTATGAGTATGAAGCTCCATTTATTTTTCCATAATGGGACCCTTTAAGTCACCCACATTTGGAATGAGGCATATCCACCTCAGTCTCTTTCAAGAGCATTATGTCATTTCAAATGGGGTTGAAAGTTCATTATCCAACACACAAATCTTTTACTCCCAAAACTATATAACTTTAAGAGGATCTCGGGAAAAATTAGGGCTATCAGCACTTCAGAGAGTAAATAAAAATCCAAATGTGTTATGAGGACTGGATGGCTGAGGGAGATGGCCAAAGAATTTAGGACATTCCATTTCCAAGTCACTCTTTTCATTATGTACTCTATGAGTTATAACAGAATGTTTCTGCTGCAAACTATTTGATATTAACTCCCTGGCCTGAGACCAGATACTCATGGATGAAATCCAGATTTTGAAAAAAAATCATTGTATGGGTGAACTCTTCCTGGCAGTCACAGCAAGAATTGCACATGCAAAGAAGTTATTACGTACTCTGAGATGGAGAAGTCTTTTTGAAAGCAGTGAAAGGCCTATGAAATGAGCAATTTCTGTCTAATAACTTGTGTAGTTTACATCCAACTAGCAAAGTATTTGGTGCTACATAACAAAGTGTGTCAGAAACACTCCATGCTCATTGGGACTGGTTCCATGATGTAGAAAGACTCGGGGAGAATTGTAAAAGTTCAAGGCATCTGCTGAGAGGGATAGCCAATGCTGTGTGACAAAGTTCATTAGTAATGTCCAGTTCAGTCTTGGAACACTGTTATAAAAGAGGTGCAAGAAATAGAAACTGCTTTAGTGAGATGTGGAGATGCTGATAAACTAGAGGGAGGTGTGATCATGAAAAAAAAAATCCTTGGAAATAGAAAATTGCAAACAAAAAATGACAAACTGAAATTCAAGCAGAAAATGAAAGGTGAGTTGTTCCCCATCTGCCCAAACATGGTAAGCAGATTTCTTTGCCAAGGAATGTGCTCACAACCAGCAGGGTACACAGCTGAGAGCTCTGGGAGTCTCAAGAAACAACTGATAGATAACCAATGCTTCAGTAACTCAATCCCTAGCAGAATGAGATTACAGTCTCTGTAACTCTTTAGCTATTTTCCAATAAAATTATTTGTCTGAAAAGCACTAAGCATGATAGCTCATATAAGAAAGGCAAGGATGGAATGAAAGACTTCTCTAAAGGAATAAGGTGAGTTAATTCCACTGAGTACAACACACCAGTATTATAAATAGGCTGAATGGGCAGAAATACCCTCAAAGCTCTTCTAGTCTGTCAGCTGGCTCTATCAATCCAAGTGATCAGAAAACCCCAAGCAAACATCTCCCTCACTATGACCTAGGAGATTGAGCCTGAAGAAACTGGAAAACTCAGCTCAAACTGGGGAAACCTTCAGATAAAAAATTTCTGAGGTGGTCCCTCTGACTGGCATGGACACAGAAACAAGGGACCTGCAGCCTGAAGCAAACACACAGAACATGCATTTCTCCTCTGACTGTGTCTACGGAGTTCTCAGTTGCCTTCCCTCCCCCTTTTCCACATACAAGATGATGCTCATAAAATGAAAGAATAATTTGCTCTATCTGAAACTAGTGCTGCTGTGAGCTGGATGTCAGTCTGGAGGACCACCAGAGATCCCTTTAAAACTAAGATATTCTTTGAAAATCATGCTTCATGTTTACTCATTTGTTTTACACTGCATTTAGAAAAATGTTATCAAATTTTGGTATTTCGTAAACTGTTGGAAATTTTGGTATTTCGTAAACTGTTGGAAATCAGTTTTAAAATGTGTTATTGAGTCTACTAATAACTTCAACTATTTTTTCCCAGCTTTGAGACCCATATTCCCATGCCACATCCACTGCCTTGCTTTTTGATTTATGCTATTATAAAAACAAGTGGCTACATTTAAGAGATAAAAAGTTATTAAATACATATCTTTAATCTTAGTGTATAGTTCTTCAAATACTTGGCTAAACCATCCTTGAAGCCATTAAGTGAACAAAAGAAAGTCATGTGCATTGTGTGCCAGTAATACTTGGTTAAACTATCCTTGAAGCCATTAACTGAATGAACAGAATGTCATGTGCAATGTGTGCCAGTGATACATTCAGCCCTGACATCAGAAATTTAACTATGTCATTACTTTAGAAAATGAACTGAAGTACCAAACATGGAGAACATATGTTTTATGTCCATGTGCACATGAATAACATGCAGAATCTTAGCTCTAAAATTTAAAATACAATTTGAGTTACTTGGTATAGTTATGGATTATCTATTCCCTCACTTTAATACTTCAAAAAGAAATGCTTGTGAGATATACCATGTGCAAAATTTAGAAGTGAAGTTACTTTCATCATTTTTAAGGCTCTTCAATTAAAATTTACTGAGAGTTTACACTGGACAATATATAGTTAACATGTACAGTGCTTTAATAAACAAAAATTAAGCTTTATACCTTTAGCAGTTGATTCTCTTCTTGGCCTGTTTACTTAGATTCTAATATAATAGTCAGTAGTTCTCATCTAGTTTTACAGTGTGCAGTACAGGATTAGATTTTTTTTACCCATTATTAAAATGCGTATTAGATTTCAGTCCTTGAAATGATCATGGAATCATAGAATGGTTTGGGTTGGAAGGGACCTTAAAGTTTACTTTGTTCCAACATGTTGCACCAGACCAGGTTGCTCAGAGCTCCATCCCACCTGGTCTTGAACACAGGGATGGGGCTAAGTAAAATTGTATTTTTATGTTTTCTGACTGCAAACTGTTGCAGTTGCATTTGAAATTTATAAAGACTATTTGAATACTCATTTAACATTTTTAATGAGTTTTGGAAAGGCCACTCTGTGAAAGTAATAATAGCTTAGTTTGTGCATCAGACAAACTTTGATGGTACATGCATCATTGTGATGTGTACCTTACATCGCATGAAGTGAGACTAGCAGAAAACCTCTACTGAGACTTGCTTTCTGATGTACAAATAACCTGTCTTGTGTGCTCTTCTCCAAACGCATAAGGAAGTCTTGCAGAAAAATACAGAATTTCAGACACAGGATTTACTGAGAGTTCATATTCAATTGTATTTATGAAGCAAAAATTGTCAAATTTTGTCTGCTTTGCCTATTTTTACATTAAGGAATTGGAGTTGCGCAGGGAGCTCAAACTGTGCAAAATGCCCACACTACTAGCAAATTTAATAAAAATATGAAATATGTCTGTTGGTGTGTAACAGGGACCCACTAAAAGCCTACTTAGGCCACCCCTCTCTGCTCCTGACCCATGAGCTATGAACAGACCCCACCGCCAGTCCCACAGAGGAGCACCAAGCAATCCCTCTCCTCCCTCAGCATCCCAGCCTGTCCTTTCTGAGAGTCTGTATCCACACAAGCTATTTCACATTTCTTTTTATTTCCAGTGATGTCCATGGCAAGAATAAGTAGACAGAAGGCTCTCAGCCAGGCACAAGTAGGACATAGCAATTATGTGGATAATTATGACAGCATCAAAAATGATTCATGAAAAATAACAGAATTCCCAAATGGTCTAACTAGAAAAAGACCCTTATCATAGTTTTTGTAATGTGTCCTTCCACAAGAGGGGGAATATTACTTGTTAAGACAAGGAAAGCTAAAGTTCTTTTAGAAATAATTGACAGCATGTACTCAAGTTTTGCAGATTCTATCAGAGGTGTGACATCCACCTTCTTCTCTATTTAAAACAAAATTTTTGCTTGATTGTCACAACTAAAATGTACAATCTAAAATGTAAAGGTTTGGAAGATCAGGAGAATAATTTTCCTTAACAGTATCTTCATTGTTTTTTACTGAACAGCAGTTTTTCAACTTGGATTTAAAGCATTCTGGCATTACACTCTCCAGCCCCTTGCCCCCTGTATTTTTTCTCCAAAATCTCCAAGTTGCCTCTAATTCTTCAGTTGTTTGCAAAAGGTGTGATAAAATGTTCAGAAGCAGATGGATAACACACACAAGCAGCAGATCAGACAGCAAGCACTACAGTGGAATCAGCGACATTAAGCACAGTATGTCTAACACCAACAAATATACCAGAGATCAAAATAAAGTTTTTAAAATCCATTGATGCAATCTGCAGTTCCACCAGCCAGTGAAGGAGATGCAATGCAGCTGCCAGTGAACCTACAGAACGCTCTCACGAGGAGCTCACCAAACTCCTATTAATGTGGTGTAACTGCTGAAAAGCACTGAAGTGCAAAAGGACACTCACAGCTGCGTGCCTGGGGCTCCAGCTGCTCCCCCCAGCCAGGGCACACCAGCAGCACACCCAGCCACCAGCACTGGAATATTCCTCAACAATGAATAATTCTGTGCATCTCATGCAGGCATCCCCAGCTCACAACTACTTTCCCTGTTTTGTTTCTTTTTGTTTTGTGTTCCAATATTCTGCAAACAGATAAAAGAAAAATGGTTCCTCATTAGATGTCACTCACTCCCCACTCAATGGAGCCTTATTAGGAATTAATGACAAACTATCGCATATTTATACTATTGAAGTTTTATTCATATTGTGATTTTAGAGGACATGTGTGTGTGTATATATATATGTGTGTGTGTGTGTGTGTTAAAGAATTGTTTAAAATCTCCACATCCTTAGCTTTCTCATAAGAATATTCATATACCTTCCAGAATGCAATTGCCCATGTGCATTTGCATTATTTACATAATAATTTCAAATAAGAGATCATGCTCAAATGTTTTCATAATACTATCCTTCAAAAGAAAAGGGAAAAATGGCAATAAAAAATAAAACAGCATTACTCACATCTGGAAGGTTTTCATTTCTGGACAAACACAGCACATCAGATTTTCTTAATGTATCTAACTCCTTCATACATCATGACAAAACATTTGCAGAACTGATAAAGTTCGGGGAGCCTTTGCAGAAAATACAGCTCCTGGGAATATTTTTTAATCTGCTTATGATATAAGTTTATACACTCCAAATTTTCTAACTTGCAAATAGAAAAAAGCTTTTCAATTAACACCTTGACGTGTTTATTTAATCTTCAACACAGACTACATCAGTTTATTCTGAATTTTACCAAATATTTTTGTGCATGAATCATTCCTTTTATGATATAACTGTTTCTAACATACAGAGGCAATTGGATTTTAGTTGTATTCAAAAGCACATCTATCATATGCCTCTAGTGATCAATCAATAAAAGCAACCATCTGTTGCTTTTATTAGTTGCTCAAAACAAAGGAATTGGTGGATTAGCATTCTCACTGAAGCCAAGGAAAGTAGAGAAAATGCCTTCTGTGTTTCAGATCCTATTTTTAAGTCTGTTTAACTTCTTATAGATTAAGTAATAAACACAGGCATAAATAAATACATCATTCATAAATACATCCCAGGAGATCCACTGGCAGACAGAGGGAGGCAGGCTGTGTTTCAAGGGCTAAAAATAGAAAGCTGTACTTGCAATGATTCCATTGCCTGTGACAGATGACAGCCCAAAGCACCCTGATGATGCAGAAGGGACATTCTGATGCCCACTCTCACCGAAGCTTTCATGCCATCTCCGGGCCACTGATCACTGGCTCCTGCGGCAGGAATGTGGCTGCAGCCCTGCAGATGGCACTAATGCAGCACAGCTCTGCAGGGCCAGAGCAGGAGTGCCCTGAGCACAGCTCCGTGAGTGCACTGCCGCCACACAGGGAAAGGGACGCTGCCTGTGCTCGCCCTGCCGCTGTCTGCAAGCTGCCAGGCAAGCAGTGCTGCTGGGGCAGGAACTGGGCAAAACCCACAGCCCAAACTGCCACCAAGGGCCCCTCCCGACCCCACCGACTCTACTGCCACCCGTGCATTTAGCTCCAGGAATTCCCACCCTTGTAATTCACGCTACACTCGAGCATAACCCAGCCGAGGGGCAGCCACCATCCCACAAGCTGCAGATGTCCCCAGTCACACTGCTGCCAGCACATCTTACTCCTTGAGTCACAGGAGCAGAGGGCATGTGTTCTGCATACACCCAACATTTCTGCACTGGTTTTTTTGGTTTTTTTTTTTTTTCCTGGAGCCCATCACAGCCCCTGTTCAATTGCCTGATACAAAGAACAGAGCACGGAGAAGAGGCAAAAAGTGTTCCTACTGACAATTCTGCCTCAAAGCAAGTGGTTGTGGAACAAATTCCCTCTTCGCTGTGTCTTACAGAATCACGAGGGTTGGAAGGGATTCCTGGAGATCATCCAGTCCAACCACCCCACCAAGGCAGGGTCACCCAGAGCAGGTCACACAGAAACCAGGTGGGTTTTGAATGTCTCCAGAGAGGGAGACTCCACAACCTCTCTGGGCAGACTCTCCCACTGCACTGCTACCCTCAAAATAAAAAAAGCTCCATTTTAGCTTTGTGCAATATTTTAATATACATAAACACAAGAAGTTATGAGAACTATACAAAAGTGCACAAGGGACATCACTGCCTCATTGCATTTTATATAATTTCTTTCTTTAAAAAAAAAAATCCTTGAACTAATTTACTAGCTAAATAATAAATTATTAGATTAATTAATTTGCTGCTTAAATAAATTATGACAGGTCTGCACTCCTTCTGGCTGCCATCCACCTCCAACCCCTTTCTGGGGCTGCCTGCAGCCCACACAACTGGACAGGAGAGCAGAGACTGGTGCAGAGTTAGTGAAGGGGACAAGGACAAGCACTAAGAGCCACATCTAACCACTGTTTTCAACAACAAATATGTTCCTCCCTTTCAGAATATTGTACACAATTTACTCCAGACCACTAGACAGCTTCCCCCCTGTTCATGTGAGTACTCCTGCTGGCAACTAATCTTAATTAATCTTGCAAAAAAATACCCCAAAAAATACCCTTTTCCTTAAAAGAAATAGCAGTTGAAGAAACTGAATTACAGACAAAAGCAAGAAAGCTACTGAAACACACTCAAAGTAAATAGTGTTATTCTGCAGAGAAAAATGTCATCTGACAAAAGTTAGAAGCTAAATTGTGAGAAGACCCCTGAAGTTCAACAGGATTTTCAAATACAGTTTTTCAGAAGAGCACAAGTTTAACTGCTAAATGCAAAGGATAAATTCAGTTCAGAAAAAACTTAATTTCATATGGAGTGAAGCACTGTCTGCCTGAATACAATCAGTCGTTTTAGAATTCATATTACAATAGGATCCTAAAATTTAAACAGGTAAGCTTATATTAGGAAATAAGTGAACATTTGAGTATAAAATAAAACTGACCCCAACAAGATTTGCCACAAATAAACCAATTTATTACTTTTTGGCAAGTCCCATACAGCATAAGCAAGGATCTTTCACTCACTATATTAAATTATTTAACTTTATACAAACTGTAAACATCTTCAACATGACAAACTCTTGGTACAGGTGTTCCCCAATTCTGGCATCTTTTCTCTCTGAATTAATCAAACAAAACTGAAACCCAAATAAACAAAAAAACTGTGTATCTATAAAATGCAGCATGTATATCACATCAATTCTAAGCAATGCAGAGAAGAGTACTTTTCATTATTTTTAGTGAAATTTTTAATGGCATTATGAATAGAAACATTTTTTCCATGCTGTTGTATCCTATTTTTTCTTTGAAATTAAAACCATCATTTTATACAATCAAGGTAGTAAACTAAATTTTAAGTAAGCCAGCTGGTTTGGTACATAAACCAGCTATATTTATTACACTATAACAGATAAATAAGAATGTAAAAACTCCTGATCTGGTTAATACTTTGTTTTCCTGGCAGGCACCAGCCTAAAGAACTGCTGTCCAAAAACTCTTGCTGTAATTATCTGGTATTTTTTTACTCCCTCTCTCTCAAAGTGCTTTAATCCAGACATAATCTGACCCATAAAGTGATCACTTATCTCCCTCTTAAGTAAGAGCAGACTTTTCTAAGTTCCAGGAATGTAAATCTGCGGGCTAGCTTTACTGAAGAACTACAAGATACACACTGTTAGGTCATAATCCTCAAACCAGGGCAAAGGTGTTTAATCTTTTCATGAACCACTTTTCTCCAAACCAACTCAGCAGCAGTAAAATACAATACTTTTATTGACTAAGGCTTTTTAAAAATTAACAAAATCACTTGTTAAAAAACATTTGCATTAAAATTTTGGTTTCAGTATGCTCCTCATTTTGAAGTCACATTTACAGACAACAATCTACATTTCTAATGTAAAAAGTCAAGCCATATTAAAACCTTTCAAGTCTCTGTGCATCATAAGAAGCAATTAAAATAAACTTAACTCTTTTCCAGATCACCTTTGGTTACTGATAAAACCCTAGGTGATTATTTCTACAGCTTGTGTGCAACCAGCTGTTTTAAGCACTATAAAACATCACACTTTAGATGACAAAGTGCTTAGATCAGCAGATTCAGAAACTGTAAGTTCAGATGAGTTTCAGTACCTCAAGTGAGGACACTGAGGAGCTCTGTAAGATTTCGGATTCACCGAAATGCACAGCTGAAAGACTGTGGAGAATGAACAGTGCAGTTAACTTGCACTGACAGTGCAGTCATGTACTGTCATAAATAACAATGCACAAGAGTTGGATTCCTACTGCCAACTCAAAAAAACCCCTACACAGACCCTTGGTAAACATCTTACATGGAAGCCTTTAAAAAGACCGTGCAATTCCTTCAGCCAAGCCAAGATATTCTGCTGCTGGATTTACCTCCTCATCTTCTCTGCCCAAATAAAGAAGGGAATCAATACTACATTGTTGAAATTAGATCCTAATAGGACTGCAGAAACACTACAGATAATATTCCATAAGCAAAATACAATCAGTTCTTTCAAATGCCTGAACTCTTCCATTAGCATGAAAATCTGACAGAAATAATGGAACAGGGACCTTCAGATAACCTAAAATTTTCAGCAGAAATGCAGATCAACCAAAACGAATTTTTACCACTTGATATTTTCTCTGCAGTATTGGGAGGAAGCTCTATTGAAAAAAACCTGATCTACACAGCCACCATTTTACAGAAGATCTTCTAAACATAATTAATACCAATAAGTTCAAAATATTGTTGTGTGGTTTTGGTTTGGTTTTGTCACAAATCAGGAGCCATGTCTGATTTATAGTCAAACCTTGCAGGGTCTTGTATTTTGTATGTTTGGTTTTTTTTTAATTTCTAATCCATGCCATTTACTTTCCAGTCTTACTGGGAATTTCCTGGAGCCCAACACATCACGATGCAACTGTTATCCATGTGAATGTACAACTTCTGTATGCTAGCTGCTGTTCTCTGTAGCAGTGTCTGTTAGAACTTTCACAGAATTGTAATGTTCTCCTAATCCATAGGCATGCCTCATATACCTAAAAAAAAAGTTACAGAAATAGTGTTCAGTTCAACAAAAAGTATACATCATGCCAAACAGTAACAGCACTGGAAGACAAAGGAAATAAAGCCAAGTTTTAGCAACAAAAATATATAGGATCATTACACAGAAGAGTGTTAATAAAGACAAGTTTTAATTCTGGTGACTTCTAGGCACAGTTTGACAAATACCCTGAAGAAGGAAAAAAGTTTTCTCCATCTTGTATCAATGTCATTATTATTTTGTAAGTATTTACCAGGTAAAATGACCTTGCAGCATTCTCTAAATCAGTGACTGATACACATCAGACACTGTCTAATTACAATTTCTCCAAAGTAAGTGTGTCAATCACAAACAATTTCTGATCTGCACAACCATTACTCAAGCAGTGTTTCAACATCAGATGTGTAACAGAAAACAAAAGAGCAGATGAGAATCAAAGCTGAGCCCTGTTACAGAAATAAGTGCACTAAATTTAAGTGATAAAATTGCATACTTACACAAGTGTTATTGGTTTGCCTGAATACTCTTCACCAACAACAATGGGAGGAGAATCCATCTGCACTACTTCAATAGGTGTTTGTAAAATGTGTGACAAAGCCCTTAGCTTTAAGGCAAAAACAATTTAGTAATAGGATTAAAGAAAATGTAGGTAGGAGACAGGAAGACTAGGCATTTCATTTTAGCAGGCAGTTCAAGCATAACATTAGAAATATTTTCAGAAATTATGCTTTATTAAAATAAGCAAAATTATTTTAACTTTTAAAACTTTAACTGGAAACAGATTGCCTCAATCATTGTTTAGAGAATACACTGGGCTAGTTTCATTAATTTGCTAAATTTTCTCTCATAAAAAATAAGACAAACTAAAATAAATATGTATTTTTTGAAGCTCGAGTTCTCGTTTACATGACAGCAACCTAACAATACACGCCACTCATTGTGTCAGTCTTTCTAATGATATTTATACCAAATTAATTCACTAACTTGCACGTTGCCAAATACATCAGAACAGTGGTGCACCATCAGAAAGATGGTGGGAAAACAACCTATAACCACAAGAAAAAGTTCTTGATAAGCTATTTATGACTATGTTTCCTTATGCCTTCAGGTATTCTTTCTAAAGAAGCCCTTTTTTAAGGTGTATTCACCCACTTCAGAATTTCACAAATAAAAATTATCAACACAATACTTACTTCCAGCTGACCTCCCCATGCAGCTGTATTTGCTATATCATCACAGTATTTCTCAAATTCCTCTGCAGGAAAAGACAACATTTAGTACTTGTCTTGGTTAAGAACAAGCAACTGTGGAAAAACACTGATTGTGCAAACTAGAGGCAGAAAAGTACAAACACATTATAAAGGAAAATACATATGTTCACTGAAGAAAAGCAGAGAAAAACAGTTGTCAAAAAATACCCCAGACTCATTCTGTTTTGAAAAGAAATTTCAGACTGAAGAGAGGGATAAAAAAAGAGTAAAAAAAGAAGTACAGCTAATACTTTAATTTTTTTATTCAGAGAACAACAGCTAACAACACACATGAAATTGCATACAGTTTCCTTCATGTTAAGTTTCAGAGGATGTTTAGAAACTTTGGAAAAGAATGTGACAGTGAGTAGCATATCTAGTTCTTAAATTAGCCAGGTGTCAGGTATGTTTTAAAAATATTGCAACTGCATGTAGGAAAACAGTTGGCTAGGGTTTATTTAAATTCCCAGATTAGCTGCCTTGTTTTCAACCTCTGAAGTATTTATTCTTAATAGTTGCTCTGTAAATAGCTCATCTTTTCAGATCATGTTCTACAGATACCAAGTTTAAAGTTTGTAAATTACAAACCCTCAAGCTTTTGAACCTTACAGATTTTAAGAAAGAAGAATCTTCAGATTTTCTGAAGACTGCTCAGAATGACTTTTCATTCATTTCCTTTATAACAGAAAAGCACAATTCCTTGTTGCTGTGCAGAATTTTATTCAGTATTCTCCTGGGACACATTTAACCTGTGACATTAATCTCTGTCAACATGGGAAAGACAGCACCCAGTGACCACATGAAATCCACAGCAATGCCTATTAAACAAATGTAGCATTAAGTTAATGAAATTTATGCAGTCATTTCTGTGGTGTTCAAGGCATAATGAATAAATCATATATTGCTCAAATAAGAGGTACATAAACTCTGTTTTGACTCAGCCTACACTGTTACTTCACACTAAAGCTCTTTATATTTAATTTAGTCTATTTGTAAAAGATGGTCCCTAACTACTTTGCAGCAAAAAAAAAAAAAAACAACACATCTATTCAAACTATTATAAAATAGATTTGAATGAATTTCACACCCATTTTTAACAGCTTTCCTGTGTACATTGAAAATACCAATATAAAACGTGACAAGAAAATAATTCCAACCTGCTAGACAAGCTGTTTATAATAACAAAATCACATCCCAGAATGAGTTCAGACCATCTAGTAACCAGCAAGTTCTGTTTTGTTCTGGTTTTTTTTCCAATGGGAAATAATATTTCCTAGATAATTTAAAAATATATGTTTAATTAGAGATCCAGGTGTACCAAGTTTCATAGCTGATCATAATGCTGTGTTCCATGGAACACAATAAAGTAACAAAGTTACAAAAACCATAAAAGTCCCAACTAAGCTGTAACTGAGACTGAGATTTATCAGAAACAGTTATAATTGTTTTTAAAATCTTACCTCTGCTATACATATCTCCAGTATTAGGGTTTGTAAGAAAAGGCAAGAAGTCATCACAGTGACTTTGCATATACTTTGCTGTTTGGCTCCTCAGAGTTGCGACAGTCCAGGAATTTTGGTGATCCTTGAGCTGATCTTCAATAGCTCTGTACATGCAATGGCCATCTGAAGGGATTTGTTTAATCTCTAAGTGCCTTGCTGCCAATAGGCAGGCAAGTTTCTGACTTTCAAGATGTCTAGCACCAGTTAAATTTTGTATCTCAGCTTCAGCTATTCTCTCTTCTCTTTCTTTCTCCAAAGCAGCTTTTTTCTCCTTAGATTAAAAACACACAAAAATTACATCAAAGGTTAAAATTTAGAATATGCCCATATGGTTCTTGGCTTAGTGCTTGCTTCTAGCTCTTCCAATGCTTTCTCAGTACATTCCTATCTATAAAATATTTGTCTGAATCAGTACCACCTGATTCAGACTGATCTTGGAGACCTCCTAAACCCAAACTTCACCAAATGCTAAGTGACCAATATATCCCAACTGCCTATCCCACAGTTAACCATACCCAAAATTATATGACAAGAGAAATCTTAATTAAATCAACAGGCAAAATAACACTTTACAACACTTGCATAAAGTCTATTAATCATAGTGCTTTCTTCAGGATCAACTATTTCAACACTCAAGTATGAGAACTCTTAATTAAACATCAGAAAATATTGCTCTTTCATAACAAATGTGAGATCTACCAGTTAAGTATACGACTGCATGGAGCTCATGCCATGAAACTGAAACTCCCTCAGGACAGGTACTCTACATCATAAAAGACTGCTCCTAACCTAAGGATGGATAAGAATGCATGTAGAGAATATTAGCAGGGATGTAATAATACAAAAAAAAAAATTACTTTCCTAGAATGTTTCCTAAGTTCACACCGATGTAACATGGGAACAAGAACCAAAATAAATAAGCAAATAAACAAGGAAGCAGTACGAAGAATCATCTGTCCATTTTCATGCTTAAAATTCACCACAAATCAGGACCAGACAGGTTTAGGCAATAAGAATATGGGAAAACTAGACCAGAGTTCCTGGTTTGCCTAGACATGGTACCATGAATTATAAACATCCTTTTAACATGTTCATAGTGATCATTTAACAGGGGATGAAATATGCAATACAGAAGTGTTCCCCTGGCCATGACCCAATATTCAGGCAGATACAACAAGAATGTTAATCCATCACAACATGTGATGTTTAACCAGATCTAAGCCTAACAGAATAGGACACTAGGCAGTGTTTCTTAACAACTTGATATTTTACAGAATTTCTGCAGTATTGATGTTCTTTTGTAAAATGTGCAAAGTACGACTACTTGCATAATTTCCACACAGTATTTTAATTCAATTACTTTACTTCTTTGATAATACTTTTAGTGAAAGTCTTTTAAAAATAATTTGCTTTACATAATTTTTTTTCTTATGGCTCCCATTTCCTGACCTATTCTGATACCCGGCTCATGGCTGAGGGTAGAAAAGTACAATTATTTACAAAATCCTTACATATCTCTAGGCAGCAGTTTAACAGATTCTCAAGGCATCCAGTAGGTACAGCATCAATACAGAATTACCCAGGTAATGTCCCCAGTAAAAACGTTTACCTTTGGCTATTACAGTTAAGTTTAGGGGAAGATAATCAATCAGTTATTTGCAAATGTTTAACATGAAGTCATACCCGCCTCTTCTGTGCTTTTGATATTCGATGATGCTGAGTCTGCTGCTCTACTCCTTCAAGCTCTATATTTGCAACCCCATCAGCTATGGAATCTGTCTAAAAGGAAAAAAAAAGTTAAATGTTCTTATTAGTATAAACAATAACAAAGATATGCATCTTCTGAAACAATTTTAAGTTTTCTTCCAGGGTATTTTTATGAAGTTTAACCACAAAGATCCATGTATAGCATAGAAGCCATCAAAGTATTTCACATCCCAAACTACTGTCTTGCATTTTGTTACTTTTCTGCAGTCCCAACAGAGTTATGTGCATCTCAAATTTAAGCTGTAAGTTCTCTAACACACTGGTGAACACTGCTTACTGGCTGACAGGAAAAGCTTTCCTCACCACACTAGCCTATGAGGTATCCAAACAGCCATTAGCAAGTTCTGCGAAAATTAAAGCAGAAGGATCCATCCTCTCTATCAAAGCATAACCAGGAGTTGAAAAAGAGAGTTGAAACTTCTCAAGAAAATGACAAACCTAACTCAGTGCATGTATGAGCTATACAAAAAGATCAGTCACACTGCTGATAAAATTGAAAGACAAAACACAGTGGATGAATCAAACACCTGCTGAAGGTTCCAATACTTGAGTAGTCCACATAAGATAACCAGAGAGGCAACACAACAGTACCTTAAAAACATAATTCTCTAACATAACTGACTTACCCATGTAGCCTTAAAAGCAACACAAAATACTACTTGTGGTGGTGCACCTTTCCCCTTACTCTACGTTTAATTTCTGTTACAGCTTGGCATTTGTATAATGATTTTCCTTGTATGCCTCATCCATGGATTCAGTACCAGAGTAAATCTTGCCACCAAACTTTGTCATGCTTTTGCAAATTTATATTAAACCTGTTTGGAAATATCTTTTACAGGGATTCTTTAAGCAACCAAGCCACTCTCTCAAAAGAGCTCAACAACAAAAATCCCTCACTGTTACATGCCTCTTCTAGCACTGCCCATTTACTGTAACAGCTAAAGCTTTCCTAAGTTGCAAAGAGTTACTAATAGTGTGAAGAATAGGATAACTGCTTTGAAGTATTATTTCATTAGAATTTTTAAAAGTTAAAAAAGCCCTAACACAAATTGTACCTGTACAACTTCAGGTGAAGTTAGGGCACCTACCTTATTCTGTTCAGGTGAAGCTTCCTTCAGCTGCTTCAATTCCTCCTTGTGCTTCTGTTCAAGTTCTGCCTCTAGTTTGGCAACTTCATCTGCCAGCTGTTTTCGTCTCTTCTTATCATTCTTGGGAACAGCATTTTTCATGCCTTGAATTTTTGCTGTTAGAGAAGCAGTGTAATAAAACATTATTTCTTAATATACACTCTATGATCATTGCAGAAAATGACTGCAATTCATACAGAAAAACTAATTTACAAGCATCAACAAATTAGTACAATAGTTTAGCTGTGAGAATGCTGGTTCTAATCTTCACATTTTCCAAATGGCTATATTTTTTCTTAAAAGATATAAACTGCCTTTTCTTTTCTTTCTTTCTCCGAAGAAGAGAAAAACTCATGCCAGGTTATTAATAAAAATACATATGAACTTCATCAATGCAGCAGACTTTGGCCTGCTGCCTTGAGAAAGATTATGTGGGCATCAAAATATCAAATCACACAGGAAAATGCGTAATTTTTTAATTACTCAGCAGACTAAAATTAAAAACTGAGTTTACCCATCCTTAAGACAAAGTTTCTAAAAGCAAAATGGATATTGAAAAAAAAATTAACTTGATTAAAGCCCCTAAGTATTTCTAGGCTGTAAGTCAAATGCTTCATTTATAAAATCACAGAATACTTTGGTTAGAAATGGTGTTGAATGGATACCTAGTTCTACCTCCTTCTCAAAGTGGGACTGAAATTCAAAGCTGCATCAGGTTATTCCAATTCAGATGCACCTGAAATTAATTCAGGTGACTGTGCAGTCTCCAGGGATGAGCATTCTGCAACCCTTCCGGGAAACTTTTTCCCAAAATTTAATGATTCTTGCTATGAAAATATTTTCCCTTATTTTCCCATGAAGATTTTTCTTGTTGCCCTTCAGCCCGAGTCTCTAGTCCATCCTCTATAGTTTGATGAGTCTGGCTCCATCCATTACACAGTAGAAACTAGAACCACATTCCCCCATCGTTTTCTCTTCTCATGTGTTCCTAAATGAACACTCCCCCTACCTCTGTCACTTCTGTATTCACTGTTTTAGAGTTACATCGGCAATTATTTAACACCCTGCTTGCTATTCATCACCTGTACGTTTTCTTGTCCTTCATCCTTGACTGACCCAATTGAGCTGAAGATGATGGCAATGATAATGAAACTTTTCAAAGTGAGGGAGGAAGAGGCTTATACTGAAAGATTTATGTTAAGCATTCAGCCCCACAGATGAATAAGCTGAGTATGACAGAAAAGCAGCTTTGTTCATTAAAATTAACATAATAGAGGAGAAAGGAATCCAGAACATAAAAGGCACACACAAATAGACAGGAGAGAGTATGGGTGGTGAAAAGGGAGGAGGGGATTGTGGAGACAAGTACCATCAACCAGAGAAGGTGTTGGATTTTCAGAGGTTGAGATACACCTTGTGTTAGTTCTCACAAACAGCTTTGGTCTCTGGTAAACACTTATCAATGCACATACCAGGAAGGTATTTTACTAGCAGGCAAACATACCTACCTGTAAGTCATCTGCCTCTCCCAACTGGGAAGAAAGAGACTCTGCCTTGCAGATACCCCTCCCACCATTTGGTAGCGGAGAACTGCCATTATCACCGTCTCTAGGTGTAAAATCCCTCTGCTCCTCAGCCACTCCCAGTGAAGGTGCCAAGCGCCCCAGCCACCTCTGACAATGCCTGATTCCTACGCCTCTTCAATTTCAATCAAACCTGAGGGAGGACCAGGCCTCTCAAAACAGTAAGTTCCTAGAGATGTAGTGACAGTATGCAACCTGAGTCCTTTCCTCTTTAACCCTCTGATAAGAGGTTGCAGATGGGCCTATTTCATTACATACCAAAAAACCAAACACGGAAAAGGCCGTATCAATATACTAGCAACGAGAAAGGCTTAACAAAAATGATATAACAACTATGAAACTCAACAGAATCCATCTATCAGACCTCCTTAATTATACGAATATATTGTAATAGGGTAGGTCAAATGACGCAAAGTGTTACAAGTTTATATTGAAGCACCGTAAGACCATTCATGATGGATGGACAGGACATGAAAATTCAGTTCAGGTCAACTGCACTTGGAATGAAGAAACATATCAGGCTGGGCAGGAAGAGCCTCTGTGCAGGCTATTCAATCTAAAATGCCTTAAACGACCACACCTTTTTCAACTTGAAATCAAAGTACCAAACCGCGAACATCACGCCAATGGCCCAGCATCAAGTCACGGCTCCCGAGGCCAGGGCAAGGCGAGCTCCGCAGGCCGCCCGCCCAGCGCTGCTCCCGGCAGCGCAGCCCGGCTGCCGCACCGCTGCCGCACGCACCATTTGCTCCCGCCGTCCTCGTCCCCCTGCGAGGGCACTACCAGGGCTGCTCCCTCCTTCTCCACAGCCGCCGCCGTCCCTCCACCCCTCCGAGCTACCCGCGCTGCCGAGCGGGGCTTCCCGCGAGGGAAGGCGGAGCGGGGACGCCGAGCCCAGCCGGCCCCGCGTGTTCCCGCCGCCGCTCCCCAGCCTGCTCCCCGCCCGTCCTGCGCCAGGCATAGCGCTCCTCACCCTGGAGCTCCCGCTTCTCCTTGCGCTGCCGCTTCAGCAGCTGCTGCAGCGGCCCCTCGGGCCCCGGCTCCTCGTCCTCAGAGCCCTCCATCCTCCATGGGCGCCCGCAGCCGGCGGGCGCGGCTGACCCCCGACCCCGGCGGGAGGCGGGAGCTCGCCGCGCTTCCGCCAGCGCCGCCCCGCCCGGCGCCGCCTCCGCCGCGGCGTGAGGGGCTGGAGCGGCCCGCCCTCCGCGCCGGGGCTCGGGGTGCTAGGTTCGGTGTCCTAGGTTCGGCTCCTGGAAGGGAACGGTGGCCCTTGGTTTGCTCAGGGGCTGTGAGCGTTTCTGTCCGCTGATCTCTGCGGCATACTCGCTGCTGCCGTGATGTCCCCGTAAAGGACTCCCGTGCGCTAGGAAAAAGCCATAGGTTTAGTTCAACCTAGAGGTAGATCCTGTTTTACAGGGAGGTGCGAAGGGAATCAATTAGGGGTTGTACGTAGTTTATCACATTAAGGAAAAACAAATTATTTAACCTGTTCGTTTCTGTGCAAAGTACACAGTGTGCTGCGTGTGCTAGTTTTTCTCATGAAGCTCAAAAACACTAGAAAGGCTCACGATTTTCAAGTTGCGGTGCTTGTGTGTCCTCATCATTGTGAATTACTCCTCAGAAAGTGAAACATTTTTGTTACAGTAAAAAGCCAGACTTCGTGTTTGGGGTCAAATCAGTGCCTCAAATTGAGAACTACATATTGTTGTGTAGTGAGATGCTTTTCTGTCCAGTGCAGGCACCAACACTGGAACATTCGGTTGATATTGACAAAATATAGCCTATAAAAGTTAATATTTTAATGGTGCTTAAAATTACTCAAACTGATCCAAAACTGGTAACGGAACTGCATCTGTCCTTGACTCTTAATGTCACTGCTGTTACATTACTCCTTTTACATTTTTATGAACAGAATGTCTACAAGAATACCTCCCTAGAGATATTTTAAAAACAGTAAATATGTTTCTTAGAGATATGATTTGGTGCTGGACTTGGCAGGGCTGTGTTAAGAGTTGGACATCGTACACATCTTTCCCAAGCAAGACAGTCCTGAGATTCTATGAAGTACAGTGTCAAGTGTAAAGAAAGGACACAAGTCTAAAACAGAATCATAACATGATATATCAATCTCTCTTGCTATATAGAACCACTTATTTTTTAGATCCCTTTTAGAATTAGGTTGAAATGTAAAGGATTTTCAGATTCATATGTCCATATCTGAAAGTATAATATTCTTTTATTTCCACCTGCTATTCACATCTTGATAGAATAAAAGATGTCACAGATCTGCTAGGAAAAGGGAAGGGGGGAAGTTGGCTTTTAGCTAGGAAAACAGTGTAGCACTGGAAAGTACTAGGGCAGCCTTGTAAATATTCTGCTAATCCAAAATAGGGACAAATCCTTGTTGGATTTGGTTTAACTAACATAAATGTGCTCTGAATCAGTTTGTATATGGCCTATATGTGTCTACATATGTATCTATATATACATTTAGTACATATTCTTGAATATACTGTATATTTAAAAATAGGATACTGGTTTATACTGTTTGAAAAACCCCCCTTGCAGATAATCTCGGTGTGGCTTGGCTGGGGAAAGTGGCTGGGGATTCAGACAACGAGCTGTGAATGGGCAAGGGCGCTTTGGGGAGCGGCAGCACCGCAAGGCTCCGAGGGACCTGATGAACAGTGAGGAGAGCCCAGACCGAAACTCACCGCTGCACCAAGAGCTGTGAGAAATGCGGGTGCACAGACTGGAATAAAACTCCAGTGATCTTTTTTGGGAGGGTCCTTCCCCAGAGGCCCCCAGGTGCTCCTCGGTTAAATCACTCTCAGGTTAACAGCGCGTCTGGCATTGCTGTTATTCCAAGAGCAGGCAGTGACACTGTGCCAGGAGCATTGGCCGGCTGTAACCTGTAGTAGTAGTTCGGCAGAACAATGGCCATCGCAAGGCACTTTTTGATCTACACAAATTAACTTTCCTGCGGCAGTGTCTGGAAAATGGATTCCCAGATCACATGGATTATTGTTGTGTTTGGAGCAGCAGTGCACGGATGAGAAGCCAGCAGAGGGAAGCCGAACCGGCGGTGACACTGGCGGAGCCTCAAAGCAGGAGCCCTGGAGCTCTGCCTGCATCGGCACCGCCCTGCTGATCGCGGGGTTCAGCTCCAAAGCAGGAATGCCGGCGCTCTTTCTGCCTCGGCACCGTCCGGTCCCTTAAATACTCCTTCAACACCATCTCACTTTTCTCCTGTGGGGCTACTCCGTGTTTATCAAACACCCGTGGAGTCCGAGCGATTTGGTTTTATAGGGAAGTGAGATGCCAAGGCTGAGGGAGGGTAGCAAGAAATGTGCTCAGCTGTAATATATGTACTGGACATGACCCAAGCTGGGAGGGCATGCAGGTGCTTTTGAAAGAACTGTTCTGGCCTGGTGAAAGGGAAAAAGTAATTAATAGCAAAGCAGAACTGGCACTGCAAAAAGATGGAAACAGGAGCCCCTGGCCAGTGAATGACCCAAACTGGAATGATAATACCACAGAGGACAGGCCTGCATATCAGACAAGAGTTCAAAACCTGGTTGAAGCAATATGATCATGGGGAATGAAAGGTTAACTGGACCAAAATAATGGTATGCAGACAGAGAAGGGACAACAATCCTAGAGATTTTGGGGGCTGCCTCCAACAGGTTTTGCTAGAATATGGGGCAATGGCTTCACAAAACTTTAATGGTACTCTTGCAATTAGTGTCTTTGTAGGTCAGGCAGCACCAGACAGCCAAAAGTAATTTAAGGAGCATATGCCAGGGTGGCAGGGAGTAACACTACAGAAAATTCATGTGTTTCAGTATTCATGTGTGATGGGAGAAAAAAAACAGAGGGCAAAGCAAGTAGAGGAGAAAAGGGAAACTGGAGAAAGTGGAAAATCTGATGGCTGTTGCCATGACAGGAAATCTCCAGGGGAGAAAATGGAAGTGAGGAAGACCAAATACAATTAGTGGACCTAAACCAGAAAGCAGAAAGAGACAGAAAAGGAATGTGGAAATGGAGTGTTACTATTGTAGCAATTTAGAACATAGGCAAAGAGAATGGCCTTTCTAACCAAGTGGGGGAGTAATTATGCAAGGATAGATTGTCACAATGACTAGAGGCCAGCAATTCTACTGAATTTGAGGGAGCCATACAATTAGAAATATAAAATTTGTGGAGAACACCCAGAACAACAGGGACATATAGCAATAGTATGTGGGGATTGGGTGTCATTGTTAAATTTCTTATAGATACAGGAGCCACATTATCCCTCTTAAACTTTGCCCCAAGAGGGTCAGACAAAGTTTAACAGAGAAAGTATGCATACATGGAGCCACTGGGCAGGGAAAAATTTAAGTAACCCTGTATTAGCAATGATAGGACATAAGGTTGTATTAGTAGAAGATTCCTCAGTGTGCTTGCTGACCTTCTACAGGCCTTAGATGCAGAATTGCATGTGTCACCAGAGGGAATGGATTCAATAATGGCACTGGGTGTGAATACTGAGAGCTTCAAAATGAGCAGAAGATACTAGAAATATTGAAAGCTGTATTATCAGGGTTTTGGAGTAAGATCCCTACAGGTGGGGAACCAGCCATGTGCATTAAAACTAAGGCAGACATGCCACCCTCTGTGAGACAGTATCCTATTCCTCTGGAAGCTGGGAAAAGTATCCAAAACCAGACAGACCAATACATGGACAAAGGAATTTTAAAGCATGTGTGTCTGCATATAACATTCCTATATTGCTTGTAAACCAGAATAGGTTAGATGGAGACCCTGAGTACTTGTGCAGGATTTGTGGGTGATTAACCAACATGCAGTGACCCCTCACCCAGTGATGCCAGGCCTCTTGACTATGCTTTTGCAAAAATATCAGTTTAAAATGGCTATTTTATTGTAAATAATTTAACAGCTGTTTTTTTCAGCATCCCAATAGATGAAGGAAGTCAACATTTGTTTGCCTTCAAACTGTACTGTTAGCACAGTATATTTTGTAGATGCAAAAAGAGCATGTAAGAGCAGAAAAGAAAATTGTGCTGCTCAATTGTATCAGCACATGCCATCTGAAGTACAGGTATATAATATATAGCCTGGAGATGAAGTTTTAAGTAAGGTATTCTTTAGAAAATCCAAATTAGCACCAAAATGAGAAGGCCATATACTTTCCTACTATGTCCTTATTTTGCTGTTTCAAGTTTTGCTGTTTAAGTTTTAGGTAAGGAAAACTGAATACATGATTCTCACATGAAGTGAAGAGTAAGTGATCAATCAGTTGATAAGTAAAAGATTTCTCAGAATCCTTGGTGATTGTGTATTTGTAATCATTTGAGTATTTATGCACAAGAATTTATGAATTTGTATTCTGCCCTATGGTAATCTTGGTAGCCTTAATTTTGTTGTGTTTGTTACTCTCAATAATCCTGTATGCAAAGGCAGTGATTAAATGCCTCGAGAGTTTTTTCTTTTTCCTTTCAGTACATGAGCAGGAGGACTGTTGAGCGATACACCCAGTTCAGATTGCTTGGTGTGTGATGAGCTCAGTGTGCCCTGCATGGCTGGAACCACAAGCAAGGAGCCATGAAGGAGCACTGACCTCTGCCTGCAAAGGGCACAGGGACCTGCCACACCAGCCAGGCAGGGATGGTCAGTCACACAGACACTCTACAGGACCCAGTGAACAACAGGAAGACCCCAGACCCAAACCACATTTGGATCAAGAGGTGCTTGAAGCACAAGTGCACAGACTGTGAGGGTATAAAAACCCAGTCATCTTTTCATTGGGATTTCTTCCCCAGAGGCAACTTCCCCTAAGTTGCTGCATCACAATTAAATTACTTAAAAGGTACAGGACATCTGGCCTCTGCTATGGGAAACCTGGGGTCAAGCTGATGTGGGGAGCTTAGGTCTGAGTGTGGGAGTCATGTTACATCACTGGATTTACTTGCTGCAAAGGGGCTCCTGTCCCAGCAATAAATATGGAGTAGTGCAAGTGGGACTCCCAGATTGCCATCAGAATGGTCAGATGGGAGAGTTTCTTTAACATATATCCTTCTACATTTCCAGGTTTTTTTTCAGAATGTTAGAAATTACAGCAAAGTTTAAAAAAAAATCCTAATTTTATCATACAAGACACTATAATTAGATGTTCAGACATATGACACACTCTGTGTGCCATTCAAGCAGGCTGAGCTCTCCTGTGTTTTAGGAGACTACAGCCTTTAATCTTTCAGCAAAAAAAGGTAGCTGAGGTTCCTTCCCTCCAGCAGAACTATCCCCAGTCTAAGGGTAGTCACTACAGGGATCCAGTGAAGTCTCTGCAGTGACCACTGGTTACTGTCTTCTGTTATGTCTTTAGGAGTAACACAAAAGAATATAGAATAAATACCAACAACCAAATAAATATCTCAAGTCACCAAATGGACAGTGCTGAGTTGATTAAAGCTAGTCTCATTTGAACAACACTTAATATAACTGAACTCAAATTGACACAGGAGTGGAGATTTTAGTGCACACTAAGTATGAGGCAGTACATGTCTGAGAACAGCGGTACCACGAATGCTGGGCAGGTCACGCTGCACAGCCAGCTAATGATGAGTGTCCTCTGCTGCCATGAAACCTGGAATAAATGAAAGCTATTAAGAAGAGCACTTCCATCGCTAGCAGCAGGCCACAGGCTCAATGCCCCAGTTCTGGCCTGCAGTGCTTGTTATCAGCCTGTGGTGAGAGCCTGTCCTGGGAACTGGAGCTTTGTGCCAAGATGGCTGTTATGAACTGCAGTTTCATGTGGGATAACAGCAAAGGCCTTGGAAATACTGCAAACAGAGGAGCCAGCATTATAAACTAACTGATACCAAATTACTGCTTGAAGAAAACCACATCACAAGTCAGTAATGCTTTGAGCCCATCAAAGGAAGCAGCAGCTGAGCTAGAGAGGATCAGCCAAGCAGCAGGAGGAGGCATTTGCTGAGGCCTGAGAAAATGACACTCTCCGGTATCGCCAAGTGTGAGTATGGCCCGTGGGGTGGACACCAAAGGCAGCTGGCTGATCAGAAATCCTCTTATAAAAGGAAAATACATCTGAATTTAGGGAAACTGCCATCACAGGGACCTGCAGTCAAGATGTCTCTGTGAGACTGTCAGGGCAGCCTGTGTGCTGCCTTCTCTCTATGCCTGTCCCTGCCCCTGCTCCAGGGGCCTTCCCTGTTCCTGCCTGCTCCTTGCCTGCTTGCACCAGGGTTCCTCATTCCTCAGGGTCTCTTGATCTGTCACCTCATCAGCATTTTCCCCTCCACATATTCTGGCTTTCCTCTCTGATAGTCTTACAGCACCTAGCTTGAGCCTTCCTGCATATAAACTCAGCTTATCTAGCTCCTGAGTAAAAAGGGTGGCTTAACAGATAAAGTCATAATGAAACATAATGGTTAGAAGTTGAAAGGAGGGGAAAAAAAAGACAACTGAAATCTGAGTAACAACTGTGAAGCACTTTATCTAGGATCCAATAGGTTTGCTGTCACACAGGTCTTTAAATCAAGACTGGAATAGTTCCTATGGATATGTGTTAGCTCAGATCTAAGTCACAGTCTTCATGCAAGCAGTATTTACTGACTTTCTGAATTCAAAGCAGTCTGAGTGGATTGCCATAATGGCCCTTTTTGGTATTAAAATTTATGACTTCATTAATCTATTCTGTAGGAATTTGAACCTCCCATTGAAATCAATGATAGCTTAAGAGGCTCTGTACTAAGCACAGTCTGTCTTATACACTGACAAAATTGAAACTTTCAGAATTAAGGGGTGCTTTTGCAATGTCACTGAATATTGTCAAGTTAGTCACTGAAGTCAATAACTCCATACCTGTGATATCAGCTGATTTGGACAGTGAATTAACCAGCTGCTGTGTTCACTCTCTTTCATATTTGTTTTCTGGGGAGGAAAGCATGCATGGCTATTTAAAGTACTGCACTTTGGCATCCTTTCTAGTATCGTTCTCCCAGTGCTGTCACAGTATTTAGTAACATCTGAACTTCAGGAAGGTTGGTTGTTCATTCATAAGTGAGCTGGGGTGGGACCCCCACTACTTCTGTTACTCTCCAAAAATCTTGATTTTATTTCTTCAATTGCAAAGCCAATAAGCTGTTGACAGACAGTTTTCATGACCGTAGTAAAGACTACCCAAATCTTACTCAGCTAAATGATATAAAACATTGGTCAAGCAAAGAAGCCATCTTACTGCTTTTACATCAGCGTGTATCTCATTCCCCCCTATTATCTACAAGATGTTTCTTGCAGAGCATTAAAGTGAATTATAGGCTGGTTACAGCTATACATGAAACTGTTAAAATGGCTCTGTTGTTTTGCTAAGGTTTTGTTGAGAGTTTTCTGATTTATGTGCTAAATAATCAGTGAATCTGGGTCACCTGAGCCCAGATACTGAAGGAAAAATAGTTAAATTCTCCTTTTCTTTATGCCCTAAAATTGGCTGGCAGTAAGGTTTGCAATTAGTCTAAATGAAGAAGAACTATACATGACTT
Source organism: Ammospiza caudacuta (assembly GCF_027887145.1). NCBI lineage: Eukaryota > Metazoa > Chordata > Aves > Passeriformes > Passerellidae > Ammospiza > Ammospiza caudacuta. The sequence goes on from NC_080593.1 coordinate 135,141,722, forward strand.
GGCAATGAAGGCTCCACAGAACATAAAGCTCAATATGGCAACTGCTGTTAGGCTCCTAAAATCTCCCAGCATGGTATATATACTTTCTGAAAGTTCACTTAGATCAGTAAATGAACTAGGTGAGATTTTCCTATTGTTTGTTTATTTTTGCTGGAAACAGTGCTATCAGGTTTTCACAGCAAGACATCTGCAGCTGAGATCCCTCATCTGTTAAACTCTTCTAGTGATTTTTCAACACAAATCTGACAAGAGTCAGGACCTAATGTATAGAAAATCACTTAACAAAATCTGTTATGAGTCATTTATCAGTTAAACAAAATAGTGGGGCTTATTTCTGGATTTGATATTTTTAAGCTTACAAAGACCAATGTATTTATCTTTTCTATTTGTAAAATCAGAAGTTGTAAGGAAACTTAGGTTTCTGTTAATGCAAATAGATTCAGTGTCACTCACTCACAGTTGTCTTACTAGTGCTGGGGTACAGACAAACTGTTGTTTTTCTCTAGGCTGTTACCTGGAGATGTCCTTGGTTTTTGTGAAGATTGCTTTTGAGAAATGTCTGTTAGTGCTAGCACCTTTTTGCCAACCTCAGCAGATGTACTGTGAAATTTGCAGTGTTTTGCTTTTTTAAATTTTAGCAAGGTAGAATGGTGACATTTCATAAAAACCCATGAGTCTGGATTTTTAATCAGTTTTCTTGGCTATATGACTGAAATGGGATCTTTGCTTGACAAGAGGTGACTTGAATGCATTCTAGATGCTCAGAAACAATAAGCAAAGAGAAAAAGCTCAGCTGCAGCTCTTCACACTGCTTTTCATGAGGAAAAAATATTTAAAATTGGACATTTGGGATTTTCAGTATGTAAGTACCGTTCCTTAATGCATTCAGCAGACACTTTCAGTTGGGTTTCACAGGGTTAGCACTGGATATCATCACATTTTGCTGGTGTAGAATCTTGGCCAATAATTCAGGCCAATAATTCATAACCCCTTGAAGCTGTTGTCATTTTCACTATACTCTTTTATTTTCACCATGCTGTTTACTTACTTTCTACACTGTGGAATTGCCAACTATAGCTCATCTTATTGTAAAACAAGGAAAGAGAGTGTCACATGTTAAGCAGACTTTTTTTTTGCCAGATAATCTTCCCATACCTCATGATAATGAAAGAAAAGACGAGAGGAACCCTAGGTACTCCTTAAACTGCTAAAATGAGTAATGGGTCAGTTACTGCTATCTCTGAGACTCTCAATAGTAAGCAGTCCAGCTAAAACTGCATTTCACTTGTACATAGTCTTCAAGACAAATATATGACTAAGTATTTGCACTGTGATTTGTGCACTATAAATTCTTATGGCAATAAAATACAGTTATACCTTTGTATAATTTTTCAGCATACAGAAGTGTCACCATAATTTCTAGGATACATAATTGCTGTCACAGCTCAACCAAAAGTATTTGTCTGTGTCAGATAACCTTCTGGCCAGGGATGAAGTACCAACCCAGGCCTATCCTCTAATCCCAACCCTGGACTGCCAGTACTGTCCATAGGGCTGGGTACTGGACCCCACCTCTAGGGCTCTCATCTCCAGATACCCTGGGGCAGGGGAAGAAAGGAATCTGCCTGAGTGCCCTGAGGACAAGGAAAAGACAAGCAGAAGATTCAGAAAAGGAGACTGGTGACCTGGCACGGGGAAAGGAAAGGGAAAACTGACTGAGAGTTCTGAAATGAACTGTAGAGGTGATTGCTGGTGAGAGATACCATGGCTTTAACAAGAGGAAGGAATGTCTGGACCCAGAGGAATTTGTAGAGGTAATTGGAGAAAGAGTGTTTGACAAAGGGAGAGAAATTTGAGGGTGGCAAAACACTGAAACAAGTTGGCCAGAGAGGTGGTAGATGGCCCATCCCTGGAAACATTCAAGGTCAGGTTGGACAAGACCCTGAGCAACCTGTTTGAGTGGACCATGTCCCTGCTCATTGCAGGGGGTTGGACTAAATGACTGTTAAAGGTCCTTTCCAACCCAAACTAATCTATGATCCTATGAATTCTAAAATTGGAGGATGAACAATGGAACTAGGAGAAGTCAGAGAAGGAGGCAAAGAATCATTGATCCCTATCATAGATAGGTGAAGTTAGGAGATATCTCTGGCAAGAAACAAGGCTTCAAGAGAGATCTGAGCGGGCAACCAGAGAGGAGGACAAAGCAAGAGGTAAACCAGAGTAAGGACCTGGATTTGTAAATTTGAGTACGGGGGCAATGGAATGGTTAAAAGTAATTAACAAAGCAGGTGGACAAGCTCCAAAATTCTGCAGTGCAATCCCAAAGTGAGTGGGGCCCACAAATATTCTGATTGACAGAGACATTGCTGCATACACTCCAGAGAAAATTATCACACCAGCTCCAACCTTTACAAACACAGAGCAGATTAAGTAGTTGAGTTTGACAACAGACTTTCCTCACATGGAGTGATCTACAAATGAATTATGAAGAAGGATGAGATGGAGTAAGACACAATGGATTTGAAATGAGAAAACTAAATTATTTGATAAGGTGCAGAATGGATGTAACGGATACAGCCCTTGGTAAATGAAGGAAGAATAAGCTGTACATTATGATTACAGGCTGTAGGTACAAAAGCACTACTTCTGACATTTCAAACCAGCATTGGTACTTAACATCAGCCATCATTCCATCCTTTCCCCAAAATGCTTCATGCCTTTTTATCTCCAGATTGATAGAAGCTATTAATAGGCAACCAGCCAGGGCTTTCTATACCTTTGCAGTATATCATCTAGAAGAAAAGAGAAAATCCAACAGTTTCTTCAAATCCAAAGAACAAAACCCCAAAGCTGATGTGTATTTCCATTCACCTTATTAAGCAGTTCACAAAAATAATTTTCCATACTTACCAGCAAGTGATGCTTAAAGAAACAAATGGTGTTTTCCTTCTGAGTCAATTTTTTTTGGTTGTTGTTTGGTTTTGGTCTTTTTTTTCTTTTTTTCAGGGGGAAAGAAAGCTGCCTTTAGAGCTTGACTATGTGGCAGAACTGAATTTTCCATTTCCTTGGAAATCCTAAACCAGTGCCTTTCTACTCCCAACTCTTCATTTTCCAATATATATTCCTCAAAAATATGTTGGAGAATTGTATTAATTCTTGCTTTGTCATTTGTTACAGTAATGTGCCCAGAAATTTAGGTTGCTGTTAAATGACAAGGTCATATCAAAGAACATAGAAGTGATGCATTTCTTACAGAAGCTATTGGGGTTTTTTGGGATCTATAATAGGGACCATACTTTTTGTGAATATACTAGGGACCTCAAATGGCACAGCAGGTCATCTGGGAGGGGCTATGGAAGGAAGGCAGAGCTGGAATTGTAACGGCTGCCTGCAGGAAACAAGGGAAGTGGAATCCACCCAAACTGCTATAGGCACATTGAATTATGAGCATGGTGAAAGGTCTTCCAGCTCTACAAGGAGAGAGCAAAATATTATAACTTAAGTGAGTAACCTGATAGCAAAATCAGAAAAAATAATTTGTCACTGGCTCACAAAGCTGGTGCACATCAAAATAGAATTTGCAGAGATACAGTGGAGCAATAAGACTCATTTCTTTTTCCCAGATAAAAAGATCACAGGAATCCTATTTCAAGCATTATGTGCAAAGAGTATGCAGAATCCATATTTATTTGCTCTTCATTAGGAGATCTACTTACAAAGATACTGCAATGACACAAAATACACTAATTTCATTGCACCTTTTTCAACTCCATGGGTCTTGAAACTTGTTTGTAGTACTGGTAAAGGCATTTTTTCTATTAATTTGCTACATTAATTGCACTATTTTGCATTCTTTCTCCTTGTTACAGGATGTTTTCCTGACAGTATTAAGATTGATCAGTTGATAAGGATAAGAAAATCATGGGTCTAATAAAAAATCATGGGTTTAACCTTTCCCAGAAGGATATTGGGCTTTGTATCAAGAAGCTGTAATACTCTTCTGATGCAGCTCACAATTACTACTGGTATGATTCCCACATCTTTTCCATCAATGGGAGAATAATACTTGTTTCTGCTTTTCCCTTTACAATCTATGTACTAGTAAAATCTAGTTTAAGTCAAGATACAGGCAAAAAAAATTAGTTCTGTTATTTCTATTCTTATAGCAAAAAATTCAGCTTTCTACTAGCTGAATACCCTCCAGCCCTCTAATTTGTCTGGTTTCTCATTGCTACAATGTTTTGTGGTTAATTACAAATTCTTCTTTATTGGTGGCTGTGATTAGACTAGCTGTTGCCACCCTTGCATTCCATGCTGAGAGGCACACAACAACACTCCATATCTGTAAAACTAAATTATTTCTTTATGAAAAGCATCCATTGAAGAGATTCTGCAGGTACAGCAAGTATTTAGATGCAAACATGAAAACAGTTTAATTTCTGGGTATTTAGAGTAATCTCATTCTGCCTCAAACTCTTTTCTTTCCCTTCTGGTTATGTGGAGCTTTTCTTACTCACAGAAGCCTTGCAAAACCCCAAGCCATAGCAGAGATGAGCTCAATGAACTTTAAGAATTTCATTCAGACTTCTGACATCTGCACATTCTTTCTAAAGCAGCATCTGTCTTGGCAGCTCCCAGTAGAAAAGCTTACCTTGGAGACAGGCCATCACCAGCATTGTCACTCCTCCGGTCTGATCTCAAATGTTTTCTTCCAAAGTGCTGGTGATTCAAAGATCTCAGTTCAGCATGGCTGCTCTGGATCACATTTAATAGAATCATAGAATCACAGAATATGCTGAGTTAGAAGAGATCTGCAAGAATCATTGAAGTCCAGCTCCTGGACCTGAACAGGACAGCACCAAGAGTCACACCATGTGCCTGAGAGCAGTGTCTAAATGCTCCTTGAACTGCTTCAGGCTTGGTGCTGTGACCACTTCCATGGGGAGCCTGTTCCAGTGACCAACCACCCTCTGGGTGAAGAACTTTTTCCTAATATGTAACCTAAATGTTCCATGAGACATGTTGATGCTGTTCCCTTGGCTCCTGTCACTGGTCACCCCAGAGAAGAGATGGGTACCTGTCTCTCCTCTTCCCCTCATGAGGAAGTTGCAGACTGCAATGAGGTCTCCCCTCAGTCTCCTCTTCTCCAGGCTGAACAGACCAAGGGACCTCAGCCACTTCTTATGCACCTTCTCCTCTTGCCCCTCACCATCTTTGTGTCCCTCTTCCAAACACTCTATGTACTATGCTAACAAATGCTGCTACATTTAAAAAGGAGCACTGTGCCACTTCAATCCACACCACCCATATCTGTGTGGAACAGTCTTTGCATTTACACCATTTACAGTGTCACCATAGATCTACTAAGCATTGTCATCAAGGATGCTACTTAGCTGAAGTAGAGATTGGTGCCCACATAAAATAGCTAGAGTGGCAGGCCTTGTTATTCTTTCTTATTATCCTGGAAAAATCATGAATTGTATGTTTATCACTTAATCTATTCCTGAAATGGAGCAACATTTTAATGAACGTGTTGCATGAAACGAGTTGCAGTTGAAACTGAAGAAGGCTGCTCATTGAGACTGAAATGGCAAAGGGAATTCAAGTCAGATGCTTAATTATCCGAACTGGAGTTTGACCAAGATTCTGCTATTCTTGTGATATGTGTCATGGCTTGTGATAGCTCGTGATCAAAAGCTGCTGTAACCTACACTTGAATTTGGAGCTTCCTTCTTTATACTTAGTGTCCACCAGGTGCCAGGAGGGTACAGCAGCTCTGTTCTTCCCCAAAGCAAAAGCTGCTGTCTAGTGAAACACCACAAGTTACTTCAGATCTTTACCTGCTTTTCTTCAATGTATCTTATCCAGGTATGGACTGAGCCGGACATTGCTTGGTTTCATGACCAAGACCTAGAGAAGCTTCTGGCTAAAAAGTAAGTCCACTGGAAACTGAAAAAAACCCCTCAAAAGTGTAGGACAATATTTTCCTCATTCCCCTCAAACTGCCCCTCAGAACTAAAAATCAGAGATGAAATTAAAAATGTATATGATACCAACATTTAGAATTGTCAAACAAATTTAAAGCTACTTAATTATCTCTGTAATATTAATCCATTCAATAATAGAAAATAAAGTAAAAAGAAAGTAATTAAAAGTTTATTCAAATACCATTTGACTGACATTAATAAACAAATGGAATGATTTTACAGAAGAAAGAGATCTACATATTTAGATATGATATAGATATTTAATAATAATATAATACTTATTGGGTAGCAATCTCTGACAAATAACAAAGGCAAGAATCTTGAGTATATGTAATGTGATTAAGAGGAGATTAATATATTAAATAAAGATCTTTGAAAGCAGCTGGTGTCTTCAAGACAACCAAGAAAGTGCTTAACGGTTATGGTAACACATAGAGATGGAGCTGGAATGTAAAGGAATTTAAAACCCATAAACAATTTTCCTGCCAATAGGGATTATATTTTCCAGTGTGAACTGCTTCTTAATTGAGACTGAAAATTCTTCCATTATTCTAAAAATAAGGTTAACTGGAAATAGCACCAATACTGTAAAAGAAATGACAGATGTGCAATCAGGAAAAGATGATAACATGAATAAGCTTTACAAGAACTGCAATTCCAGTTATAAATAAGAGAAGACGCCTCTCTTTGTGTAAATGAAGACTTCTTTACCATTATAATTTCTGTCTGTCATAATCTACTGTAGTAAAATTAATGCAGTCCAGGAAATTGCAGCTTTGTAACAGCAGCAGCCCTACATACATTTGCATGAGTACTCTGTAGTGATAGGAATAGAATATATGGCATAAAAAGTTACTAAAAATAGACTTGTCTAGTCACTGGCCAAATGCTCCCGTTGCTTTTGGGAACAGAGGGTGTCGACAGGAGAGGCTGTCTGCAGCCAGCCTGACCCTTCCACAGCTCTGGTGTGCTGCTCTCCTGTCTCCACAGCCCTGCAGGTGGGAAGGAGTGAGTTGGAGGAACAATCACTTTCTGCAACATTAGGTGCTGTCAGCCTCCCTGAGTAACACAATGTTCCTTGTCTGTGTGTCGCCAGTGGGAGGGTGACTTATCACACAACTGCAACGGGATGAGCAGTGTTGATGGGACTAAAGGTAAAATTCTTCTGCAGATAAGAGGTTCATAATTAATTCCTGTGCTCTGTAGATCTGCTGTCTAATTTCTGCAGAGAAAAAAGCCCTTTTCCAAGTAAAAATAAATATGGAATTGTACAATGTTCCCATTTTCATGGTGCTTGTACACTCTTTCATGTGAATAAATTACAGACGCATACATTAAAAGAAAATAAAGAAAAGAAATTAAACATTTCAGCATACTAACTGTTTCAGAGATTATCACATTGTTGTGCATATCAATGCCATGTCCCAACCCTATCTGGAGTTGGAAGCCTTCACTAGGTTGTAGCATGGTACAAAGGACAGAACTGAGAAGTATTTGCAAAAGCCTTGCCTATCTTTCAAAATATGCTCTGAAATACTATTCTGGATGCTGTATCACAGTTATTATTTTGGTTTACATTGCATTACCTTGCCTGAAACCACATATTCAAATCTATAGTTATTTATTTTTATAACTGGTAAAGGATTATTATATCCTGCATCTCATGCTGTACACAGAAATGTAATTACATTTCTCAGACTATGCATAGTATGAAATTTTATCTTGTCATAGACTTGATCCTGCAGTACAGGATAGATTTGTGAATGGAAATCTTGAAAGAATTTTGTGTGCATTGTATATGCTGCTCCTCTGCACCTCTCTGTATTATAGTTTTAAAAATAATACTACAGTTTTAAAAAACTGTAATATTATTGTACTTCAATAATAATTAAATATAATAATATTACAGCTTTAAAAAAAAAAAAAGCCAGGATTTGTGTTAGCTTAGTGCCTCTCCCAATGTAATGAATCTGGGAAAATGTAAAATAAGCTATTTTCCTGCTATTTTTATTCCATATACTTGCCATGAGGAAGAAACATGGTATAGCAACACAGTCCCTTGACCATATTCCAGTTCTTACACTGAGAAGTTATGGGAATTTGCATAACCTGTATTATGTCTGAATTTTTATTTTTATCTTTTTTGTCTTTTAAGTGATCAGGGTATTTCTCTGTGTCTTTGAACAGCTCCTATTGCAGTGGGTTTAGGCTTGCAGACTCTAAGCATTATTATGACACTAAAAATAACAGACAGATAAAAAATTATTATTGGAGGTTATTTATTTTTAAATGTAACACAGAAAATTACAATGGTACCTGAAAAAGTCTGCACGATACAGATTCCCTCAGATATATTTTCACACTTACTACTTAGTAAAGAGGCAAGATTAACAAAGAGTTGTAGTTGTTTATAATATTGATACACAAATACTTCTGCACTCGACAATGACCTTCGACATTTTCAGTAGTTGGTCTTATGCAAAAGTTAAGATTCTTTTATCTAGGGAAAATTTTAAAAAATCTATGAGAATGATGATTTCAGAATGAAGAAAAAGTAAACTTGAGCATTACCAAGCTTCTCAAAATGTCTCTCTAAGCATGGGACATTAATAAGAATAGAGGAAGAAAATATGTTTTACCCTTTTCATTTTATCTCTGCTAAATGTAAGCCTTGTCAGTAACCAATGTGCTGCCTTGCTCAGCCCTCATTTATTTGGTACAGAAGTGTATATGAAACAACAGGACTGGGGCAGGACAGAGGTACATGTGTGATTCTGTTCTGTGACACAGGTGAAGACACCCTGAGGAACCTTCTCTAGGGCTGCTTTCAGAGGTGCAGTTGGCTCATTTGCCTGGGTCACGTTCAAAGCTGCATAGTAGTGTGTTTTCAGTAGGAGGCATTTCCCATGGAGGCACGTGCTCGGGTTTGTAGTCTGTATCATTCAGCCTTCAGTGCTGGCAACCCACGAGATGCCTTGGCAGCACAACCAGGTCCCACAGCGAAGGCTGGGGCGTGTGCAGGCTGTGCTGGGACTCGCCAGTCGAAGAAGCTCAGGGGCAAGTAGTGCAGAAAAGCACCTGTGCTTGTGCTACAACACTGAACTCAAGTCATGATGTGCCTTCTGGGTGGCTCAGGCCCAAGCAGAGCTTCTCAGAGCAGAGCATCCCACCCGCCAGAGGAGGCAGGATTTTCATAGAAGGAAAACTGCACAGCAGTTTAATTAAACATGTAAGCACGGCAGTTGTGTCCAGGGGAAGAAGTGCAGGAAGAAAGCAGCAAGTTCTCACTGCCTAAGCTGTCTGCAGCCTGGCATAATCTGATGCTTGAATTCTTCCTTTAGAGCCTGACTAGCATCCAGGGAAGGCTTGTTACCAGCCAAGTGCATCCCCTAGTTTCCTGGTACACATTTAGGCACCATCTAGCTTCGCATGGATAGAGCAGGCAATGCTAGCAGGTCTACACATCAGGCTGCAACATTTGGGTTGGAGAGTCCTGTAGACCTTTGACTACCTTTAAATACATGGACATGAAATACTGAACAGCAGAGGCAGGTGACTGAACTATTACCTAATTTCTGCTATTGAGACTACAGCAGCTCAGGTGACTATGGTTTTAAGAGCTCTGAAAAGTCAAGTCAAGGAGCTATAGGAATGCTGGTTTTGCTTTTTTTTTAAATCCTAAATGGGTCCTTATTTAGATGACAGTCATATTTTCAAGAATAGGTCAGCATGCTGGGATGCTTAATAATTCTCAGCTGTATGTGCAGGCTTGAGCAGTCAGACTGAGTTGTGGCATAGCTTTCCCTGCAGGTCCCTGGGAGGGAATTTGAAGTTTATAAGTCAGAAGAGCAGTTCAGAGGAGGAGAAGGTCCCACACAGGCAATTTGCTGTAATTGCTGCAGGATGGACCAGGCACTGGTGGAACTCAGTGCAGCCTAGTTGGCAGCTTTAAGTGTATGAAATCTTTTCTGTCTTTTCCCATACAAAGAAAAAGAGTAAAGAATCTGGTTGCTACTGCCAGTTCCTGCAATATGACTCCAAAAGAAAGCCTTCACCTCTGTTCTTGTTGAAAACTGGGCATGTGATAGCAAAATCATGTGCTAAAGACACAACCTGACTGGTGATTTTTATGACCTATATTTGACCTGCCAAGGTTGGTCTCATGGTACCTGATCAAGAAAGAGTTTGGGGCACAAAACACCTTCAGCCTTAGAAATCCTCACAAAAAAAGCTGTTAAGCATTGATTTGAGCTTCAGATTTATTTTGAAGCTGACTGACCACTGAAAGTTCAATATAATTAATACTAAAAAAGGTATCTTGCAAGTTAGTTACTACATTTTCTGATAGAAAAGTGGTTTGCCATAGCATTACTGCATTTCATGCATGATGAAGACAGCTGGAATAACACAACCAGCTGCCTCGTAGCATGTTGTCCCTTACATCAGAGCTTACTCATATTCAGAGTTTATCTCTGCAGGATAAAAAATGTTCAAAACCACAATTTTGCACCAAATGATTAGTTAATTAATTCTTTATTACAGTTCTTAAAGTAATGATTGAAATCTTCGAAAAATAAACCATATCAGCCCTCATTTAATTTAATGTTTTGATTATTTCTCATAGACTCTCATATACATTAATCTGTTTTTGTACAACAGTTTCATTTTCTAGATTCAAATATGAAAAAAGATCCTGTACAAAATTTTACACACCATGCAAGAAATCCTATTTTATTTTATAAATTGTATTATTATAGAAGGAATATGGCCAGCTTGTGAACTCCCAGGCCACGATCTCACCTTTACCCAAAAACATCTGCCTTCCATGCGAGTCGTTCAGGGAGCGCTTGGTTCTGATGGCACCGCACGGGTGCCGGGGCCGCCTGGCAGCCTGACCGACGGACAGCAGGGCACGGCACAAGGGGGACAAACATCAGTTTTATCTCAGTATGGTCTGAAAAATTAATCAGGGGGGGCTATTTTCCCTCTTTGCCAGAGACTTCCAGATGGTGCCCGAGCGGCAGAAGGAAATTTAGTCTTTCCGTCCTGAGAGCTCAATGGCACCAGGGGACAGACATCCCCGCTGAGCAGCAGATTTGATAACGCGTCGATTTATCTCCTCACGTTTAGAGCTGTTCCCACCGCTGTCACCTCGGAGAGTTCCTCCTCCATCCATCTGCATCCCCAGAGCCCTGGAAAAGGCGACTGCTCCCAGCTAAATCGACTATAGCACTTCCCTGGTAGTCATGTCAACATCCAAACACAGAGCTTAAAACAACCTTAACAAAACAAACAATTAAACAAACAAACAAAACTAGAAAAAACCCCACACATCTCAACAAATGCACTCTTTTTCGGGAAAAATTTATTTACGACCGAAGGTTGTTATGTTTGTCTAGACACCACCCCCGGCCTGCCCCGCTCATTACCCCGTGCCGGGGGCCGGCCGTCCCTCCTCCCCGCCCCGCCGTCCCTCCTCCCCGCCCCGCTCTCATTCATTCCCAGCCCCTTCCTCTGCGCTCCTTCCCCTTCCCCGGCGCCGCCGGCCCGGCCGCCTCCCCGCCCCGCGCCCGGCAGCGGGCAGGGCCCTCCGCGCCGCAGCCATGGCCGCCGAGGGGGTGGACGAGCGCTCCCCGCTGCTCTCCGCGCCCGGTTCCGGCAATGTCACCCCGACCGCGCCGCCCTATCTGCCGGACAGCAGTCCCCGAGGTAAGGCGCTGTGCGGGGCGGGGGGCGGCCCTGGCTCTGTGGCTGTGACTGTGGCTGTGTGTGGCGGGGGACGCGGCGCCTCCGCCCGGGTGCGGCGGTGAGGGGCTCCCCCCGCCCTGGCCGCGGCAGCGGGGCCGGGCCGGGGGCGGCCGGCAGGGGAGCCCCCGCCCCGCCCTGGCCGGTGGGGAACAACAGGTAACGCCGCTCCGTGCCCGGCACAGGCCCTGCTCCCCGCCGCGCTCCGGCCTGGGCGGCTCAGCAGGAAAAATAAAAGAAATTAAAATAATTGTTTGCAGGGGCAGAACAAGCCCGAACCGGTCTGCTTATTATAACTCGCTCGCATGCCGCAGCTTGCGTGGTAATTGTTGGACTTGGGTTTCCCCATTAATTAGGAGCAGGATTAAGTGGAAGATCCGGCGCTGAGCAGCTCGGCTGGGCACAAGGGCTGCGGGAGGGGCGCAGCGCGGGGCCGAGCGCGCAGGTCGCCATGGCCGGGCAGCACCGCGGCCTCAGCCCTGCCCAGGTGTGGCCAGCCCGTCCCCGGCCTGGCAATCCCATCGGAATAACGAGGGGACTCGGTGCAGTGTGGCAGCTGGAGTCCAAACCCGCCAGGATGCCCTTGCAAGCACGTTTCAAGGCCATAGCTGGTTATGGCTTTATTTTTAAAGCAAGTCCGATACTGCGGTTACAGATCTGTAGCCGTGGCATAATTATATGGTATTATCTCTCTTGCATAGACTTAGGAAAAATCGTCCTGTTGATCAATACTGACTATTTAATTAGTAGGTGGAAAAAATCACTTAGAAAATGTGAATCAGGATGTTATCAAAATACATTAGTAGGATTTTTTTTTCAGTTAAACGTTTTGGAGCAGAAATTGAGGTGTGGAGAAAGCTGAAGGAATAAAGATGAAATAAGATTAGAGTAGCTTTGCTAGCAGTACCCTTTTAAATGTAAGACTACAATTCTCATCTCAGTAGGTCCAGTGTGTTGGCCCTTTCTTAATGATTTTTATTAACTGTATAGATTCATGACATGCATGCAACTAGAATGAGTGAGCATCTGTCTGTTTTGAATTCTATTTAATCTCGCAGAAAGCTAGTCCTCTTGTCTTGATACAGAAATGTATTTCAGTTAGGGCTGTAGCTGGTGTTGAGTGTTTACTTTGATTTGAAGTGGACAAAGGAGTATTGGCTTAAAAAACAGCAGAGGTTGGATGCTTTGGCTTTTTAGTTGGGGTTTATTTGCCATCAATTTTTTAGTGTTGGCAGAATCCCCCAAGTAAACAAACAAACAAAAAAATCCATTTATCTACCTTAGTTTACATTCTGGGGTTTGATATTTTTATTCTTAGTGTTCCTTATCCTGTAACCATTTTTGCATACATTTCAATCTGTTTTTTGTTTTTTGTTTTTTGGGTTTTTCTTTTTTTTTTTTTTAAGTCTTTATAAATTTAAAAAGTAATGAAAATGCATTAGATTAGTGACTCTTGTTTGACCCCAGGGTAAAACTCATGACCTGGAAATGAGCTGGATTCGAAATACTCGTTTCAGTTGGTAGCCGTGTCCTCCTGTGCCTTCAGTGGCATCTGTTACTTGAATATCTGGCTGGGCACCTGTGGTGGGATGAGGTACTTGAGATAAGTGGTTTCTTCCCAAAAATGAGGAGGAACCAACACAGAGCTTTCTTGAATGTCGCATATCTCTTGTTACATCAGTCCATGAGCAACTAGGCAGCACTTGAGAGCTGCTCTGCAGAGCTCTCAGACAGCTGTGGAACAGAATTGTGCAGGGCTGTGGCTCAGGCCCGTGGCTCTACTTCCCTTCTCTGTCGGCTTTCCTTAGTGAAAGGATCCCTGCAAGCTGAGCTGCCTTTCCAGCTGACTGGCAGGCTTCATCTCCCTCCCTAGCACAAGGCTAGGCTTAGAGGGAAGAATCATTCCTGTGGAAGAACTGGCTTTGCTTCCAAAGCAAACTCCTTCTGCTGAGCTTCCTTGATTAGCATCATCTGGATAGTGTGGGGTGGCAGAGGAAGGAGGAAGAAGCCCTTTGTATCAAAACTACCACCTGAATGTACATTAATAGGTTTATCCCTATAATTATCTACCGTGCCAAATATATCATCCTCAACTTTAAATTAGAGAGACCATATTTTGAAGGTACCCTTCTCTTCCTTGCTGAGCTGCAGCTGAGACCCAGCTGACCCTTCCCTGTGTAAAATGGTTGAATCCTGGTAATGGCTCAGTGTTCTTAATGATGCAAGCAAGAAAAAGCTTTTCAGTGTGGATGCAGGCCACAGTATTTAAGAAAATTTTCACAACATTGACAAAGGGTGAAACTATCAGTTCTTTTCCCTGGAGTAGGATGGTTAGTCAGTGTTTTTTTTTTAGGGTTTTTGGGCCCTGTCCAGGATTTCTTAGTTTTTAACAACGTATCTCTGACATCAATCATTAAACTTTTTCCCTTACCCACCCCCTCACAGGTCATGATAAAGAACTATTTTATTTTTTTTAAATCAAATAAAATTAATTTATGTTTGACCCTGGTAGGCTTCTAGTGGTTCTCTGTTGTTTCCACCCTTCATCTACCAGGGGAGGAAAGTATACAAGGTCCACAAGGAGTTTCTCAGGTTGCAAATGGGATATCTTCCATTGCATTGCTGTTCTGTAGGGTGAAGAGGGAGTCAGAGGTACTGCGCTGCGTGGTAGGACACTTTGCTGATCTTCCTGAACTAATTACTGTTGGGCTTTTTTTTTTTTTTGTTTGATTTGTTTTTTGGGGGATTTTTTGTTTGTTTGTTTTTTTTTGTGTGTGTGTTTTTTTTGTGTTCATTTTTTTTTAAAGAGAAATAGATAATATAGCTGTAAACTGGTGTGTCAGCAGCAGGGAATTCACTATCTAATTACATTCTCCTGGTGTGTATGTGAAGCTTGCCTACCTTCCAGTATGGCAGACTGATAGACCTTTATAAACTGGTTTTAGATATTCTAGTTAGCCTGAAATTCAAGATGTCAAGGAAAAAAAAAAGGTCATACTGAAGTAAGCTGATGTGCTTTCAAGCCTTTTTATTAAGGGGTAAGGAGCAGCTAACTGAGACAATGTCTTTATTTTCCTTTTCACCATCCCCCACCCCCTTACGCCCCCCAGATATACTCTTTATATTTAATTTTTTTGGTGGCTTCTGCTGGCTTGTTTTTTGGACCTTTCAAAATGCACATTTTCTTTGAGCATGAAGGTTGCAGTGCCAAGATAGCTCATGCTTTCTGCTCCATAGCAAATGTTATTTGCTGCAGCAGGGCTCTGAAAAGCAGCCATTATTCCCTTGCTATCTGATATTTGCTGAGGCAGCAGGACAGGAGCAGCGAGGCTGCTTACCTGGAAGCCAGGCAGCTCCAGTCTGAGGCTGAAGAAGTGGCTGGTGCTGTGTGTAGGGGCTCACACACCTCAGTTTACCAGATTCATAAGTTATCACTTGGAAATAGGTATAGAAAATTATAAATGTGTAGAAGGTATGGTTGTCAAATTTTCAAGTATTCCAGGACTGTGGAAAGCTGAAATGTTGAAAGCTGAAATGTTGGTGGCTGTGTCTCTTCACTTTCTGATACCCTTAAAGATCCTGCTTACCTTAGTACAGCCACCCTGTTCCCAGCTGACAGAATTGAGCTGCCACACTCAAAAAACTCAAAAAGTTAAGAACTTTTGTAAAACAACTGTTGCTTTTCAAAAAAGCAACCTTAAAGCTGGGAGTGAGCTGTAAAGGTGTCTTGACAGAGAGTCTGGTGTTTAGTCTTTGGAACATGCCCTTTGTTTTCTGGCTGCCTGTTCCCCTCGCCAGAAAGTGTCAGCTGCTCACTGCAGGAGCAGTTAAGCAGTCTGCTGACTGCCAGAACCCACTGGAGCAGCCTTGACTTTGCCACGGTGGTTACTCTAACCTGATTTCTGGAGTGCTCTGGTAGGCTTGAGCTTGTCTCTACTTGCCAAAGTGTGTGGGTTGGGGTTTTGTCTTGCGTGTGTTTGTTTTTTAATGTCTTGTAGTGTCTCATGTCCTGTGTGTGGCAGCCTTGCTTAAAATAGGGTATCACAGTATTGCAAAATATCGATATTTAATATTTATTTTTCTGTATGCTGCATTTTTTCAGAATGTATTTCCTCAAAAACAGAAGAAATAACAGTACTGTTACCTGATATTTCTTAAGGATGTTGTTTTCTGTAACCAGTGTATCAGAGCTGAACGTGTGAAGTTCACTTCCTCAAAATACAACATCAGTTAGTGTAATGAATTCAGAGTTGTATTGCTGCATATAAGTTAATTTTGTTTCTCATCTGAAATAATTCACATATATTGGATGTGATTCTGAGACTCTAAAGGTATCCATCTTTTTCCTGCTGCCTCTGCGAGTTAAAATCAAGCATAGGTCTGGGTCATACATAGACCAAGTAGCAAAGAGAGATAGCAACATGGCTGTTCAACATGCACTTCAAAGACGTGTGGTGACTTTTGGATCTGAAGGGCAGACAGGGTTTCTTCTATCCCTCCAGCTTATGGCATTCACTCCAAGACAGCAAAGGAGTGATGAGTGCATTCTCACAGGCTTAAATTTAATACTCAGGCTTGTCAGCTTTGATAGCAGCCTGTGATTTCACTCACCACCCTCCAGCAGATACTGCTCTGTTCAATGCTGTTGGTAAATGGGAAGTAGGCTGATCTCTCATTGCTTCTCTGAAGATTTGGTTAGCTGCTTGGATGTAATTTTTGAAAAACTTATTGAAGCCCAAGGCTGCAGAGCATTTTGAGCTACTAGCATTTAAGAAAGCTAAATATGAACTACTGAATAGGCCTGGTCTGAATTTGCTTACCTGAAAAGCCCTGAACTTCTTGATGAAATAAAAGTCAGTGCTAATATATGCCAAAGAGTGGTGATGATAAGCTTGTGAGAGATCACTGTGTTGAATTATTTTCATTCCATGGATTCTTAAGCCTCAGATAATCTTCAGTGTTTCCTCCCTGTTTTGTTGTGGGCTCAAGACTGACAAAGCTGGAGTTTGAGGTCTGCTCTTCCCTGGAGGCCTGAGGCCATTAAAGCCTTCCCAGTGTCAGCCTCTCCAGAGTGACTGAGGACCTTCTTGTGCATTGGCACTTTGGCTCCTGGACAGGAAAAGTATCTGGAACCCTTAGAAGCAGAAACTCTGAGACTTCAGGGTTTTTTCTTCAAGAAAGCATATATTTGCTGTTGTACTCAAAAAAGAAGCATTACGTGCCACCTCCTATCCTAAGACCTGTTTTCTTCACAGGAGTTTTTTGTGTTTTTACCTGTATTATCTTTTAATATGTGATAAACACTTGTCTGTATTTCAGTCTTTTTAGATCTTTGTGGACGCTGTTTTTGACTCTTCCTACCTGTGTTTTATTTTCTGGGTCTTTTTCTTCAGAAGCCAGTCTCTACTAATCTGTAGTAGGTTTGGGGTTTTTTAGTGGTTTTTTCTCCATGTGTTTTCTATGGACTACAAAAAGTTGATTTGAAATAAATTTACATAGATAAGTTCTGTTGGATCCAGATTTCTGGGGTGATTTACTGTGTGTTTGTTTTGCTGGTTTGCTTTACCTACAACTAAGCATGGTGTTTGTGTACACAGAAGTTGTGGATAAGGGGAAAACAAACTTAGTTTTGTTCTGTGTTTATACTAAACACTGAGTTTGAGGTGTAAGGGTTTTTTTCTTCTTTGAGCCTGTGCCTGCTGGAAATGGTACTTGCTGGAAGCGTTTTAGGATGCTCTGTTTTTTCAGCTGAGATTTCCTTGTCTCTTGCAGCAGAGCTTCCCCCTCCATACACTGCCATCGCCAGCCCAGATGCCAGCGGAGTTCCTGTGATAAACTGCCGTGTGTGCCAGTCACTAATCAATTTGGATGGCAAGCTGCACCAACACGTGGTTAAATGCACAGTCTGCAATGAAGCCACGGTAAAATGGATTTTTGGTGTTTTTTGGGGGGCACTGGGGGTAGCACTCATGTCCTCACCTGGACGGGTGGGTCCCTTCCTGCCACCCCTGAGGAAGAGGACGAGCCAGCCCAGCTTGTCCAAACACATTTTTTTCTTCTCCTGTTAATTCAAGTCTTCACTATTTGGCCTCTTGCTTTTATTTTTCCTCCTGCTTTTATTTTTTTCCTCCTGCCAGTTTTAGTTTTGTGATGTGATACTGCAGTGCTTCACAGCTTCTGCAAGCGTTTGTGTGAAAAACACTGGATTAGATTTATTACATGGAGTTATTATATATATTTTATATAAAAAGAACATTAAAGTATGTCCTGAAAACAGGAAGCCTTAAAACTGCAGGATTTTTTTTCCACTTAGAAGAGAGAGTAGAGAACCTGCTGCTGATAGTCACTTTCCTGTCCAATATATAATGTTTCAAGCCAAACAAAGTATTGTGCACCTTTTGATTTGCTGCATGAAAGGGACATTGAAACTTTACTCCCAGGTTGGAGAAAGATAATTTCTGTACAGTTTAAAATAAGAGTACAGTTCGGTGATGTCTTCATAGTGACTAAGAAACAGACTGTGGTCCTTTCACTGTTGAATAAAGCCATTGTACCAGGCAAGAAGGGTTGCTTGATGTTTTGTCTGGTTTTGAGTGATTGCTTTTTATTAATGCATCACGATTTAAACTCACATAAAAAAATAATAACTGCACTGAAGTCTTGAGTTGTCATTGCTAAAGTATGAGTGCTTTTTTCCATGAGTGAGCAGAATTTGCTTGTTCTAGTGAGGAAATTTTCATTTCTTAAGAAAGAAAAAATTTCTAATTTTGTGTTGACTCTAAATTTCTTCTGTAAGAGGAAGTGCATTTCTGTTAACAAGAACTTTTCACTGGAGTTGTTCTGCTTTGTGTTCCTGTTATGTGGAAAAAAGTGAATTGCTGTGACTTCTGATGTGTGTTCTCTGGTGGTTGTGGTTTTTTTTTAGCCGATCAAAAACCCTCCTTCAGGGAAGAAGTATGTTAGATGTCAATGTAACTGTCTCCTTATCTGTAAGGATACATCTCGGAAAATAGGCTGCCCAAGACCAAACTGGTAAGAATAAAACACTTCCAGTGCCTTGAGATGGTTTTCTTTAAAGCAACTGTTGTCTTTGTGTTGAGTATTTAAAACTAAAAGAGGTTCAAAGCCTTGGTCTCTTTACATGGGCACTTACAGGACTAAAATAAAACACTGCTAGATCAGTTTGGTCAAGTTTTGTAAACAAGTAATACTGGTTACCTAGTTGTCCTGTAAATGTGTAAATGGATACTTCGGAACAAGAAAATAAAAGATGGATTTCTTTTTAGAGGAGATTTACCCCTAAGTAAAATAAAACAAAACTGAGGGAGATATTCAAGAGGTAGTAAAATGCTCAATAAGTACCCCAGTTCAAAGCTTTGCTCACAGCAAAATCTCTTCATACTGACAAGGCATGAGAAAACACAGCTTTCTTTGCTCATAAAAATCATAAATTTCTTCTCAGCATTTAAATGGTGTCAGCTGTAGGTTGGAGGTGTTTTCCATATGAGGATGAGCTCTGATTTTGATTTGTGGCTCTAGGACTTAACACTTTCACTGCAGACACAGGTAGTGCTAGTGTCCATTTTGTATTTTTTTTTTTAATTTAAGAAGAAAAAAAGTTTCTTCCTTTAAGTCTCAGATGTGTGTGTCCCGTTATATAACTACTTTGTAAGTCAAAAATAATGTAAAGAGAAATAGAAGAAAATCCACTTCTCATTTCTGGGACTTAATAATTTCTTGGAGACTTAGTTATTGTAACCACACAGAATACTCACTTTGCTAAGCTTAGAGTAGGGATTGGGAGTGAGATGGGAGATGGAGTAGTAGCTTGACTTCAGTTTCCTTAGTTATGCTGAGTTTTCATTCTCCTCTCAGCTCTCAACTTAAATGTACACACTTGCTGTAAAAGAAGCAATTGTGATTGCCATAGTGATTGCTCTTACTGTTGGGCTTAAGGTGTTAAAGATTCCACCGAGGTAGGAGGAGTTTGATTGGAAGTGGTGCAGCTCTAACAGGAGAAAGGGAAAGGAAGGCTGAGTCTGCAGATGTGTGGAGGGGAGTTCTACCCCACCAAGTGCCCAAGTTAGTCACCAGGCTATTGGCTGTTCCGGTTTTCAAACATAGTTTGGGACTTGTGGGAATTGACTCCTTTTACTAACGCTTGGTTGGGTAGGACTTCAGAACATTCCCAACATTTTCTCAGAGTGAAAAATGTTCGTGGGATAGTCCAGTTATAATATATCACATGGTTGGTAACTAAACTAAATTAGAAATTCCTTAATTTTATTAAAATAATCTCAAAAGCATACATGTAAGCAGTAAGACAGCCTATGTATTTGTCTTGCTAGAAACTGAGCAATATTGGTATAGTGTACTTTGAAGGAGGGAGTTGGGAGTTTGACCTAAATGGAAGACTCCAGATTGAAGGAAAGGCATTCAGAATACAATTTTGGTTGTAGATGGAAGAGATGCAATGCAAATTAAATATTGCTATAATTTTCCCCTTCACTTTCTTCATTCTAAGAAACCTCCTCCTCATTCTGAGTTGGTTAATTTGGATACTGTCATTTTGGACTGACAAATTGTGTAACTAAACTGGAAACACGTTCAACATAAAAGTAAATAATTAGTTTAAAGTAAATTGATTTCATTTAGACAACCTAGGGTGGTTTTCATTTTTAGTTTACTCAATGTGAATGGAATTTTTACTGTACAAATATGAATATGCTTCTTATATTGACATGGTTGCCAGTAGTGTGGGAAGGAGAGCTAGATGATGGAAGATCCATACTCTTTCTACATGTTTCACATGGGTATGTACATTTCAATTCTCAGGCTTGCTCAGCCTGGGTATTAAGTTTTCCTTTTTCTGAGGAACACCTCTGTCATATGCTTGCAAGTCTGATACAGGGTTTAGGCTTGTATGGCTGATCTTACAGGGAAAGAGAATATTTTTAAAACTGAAAATACTTTAGAGAGTGACCAAAACTGGGTGCATCAGCTGTTTAACAAGTAGATTATAGTTTAAATGTGTAAAAACATTTGGTAGTGACTGAGTTAATGGCTTGAACACATCATCCTTCTCTTTTGCTAGCTTAATTACATGTGTATCCAATGTTCTTAACACAGTAGACGCATCATTACTCTTGGTCCAGTGATGCTGATTCCAGAGGAGCAGCCAGCTCAACCTGCCTTGCCAGTTCAACCAGATGGGACTAGAGTGGTGTGTGGGCACTGTGGAAATACATTCCTTGTAAGTAAAGCATCACATTCTCCTTCTTGCCTCACCATGCTGTCCCTCAAACTGTTTGTTGTAAGCAGTTTTTAGAGCGTATTGCCTCACTCTCTGCCATCATTGAGGAACTAAAACTTCTTTACTCATTAATATAGTGTATGGTCTGGTTTTGGTTATTTATATGCGTTTCAAGAAAACTTTTAACGGTCTTTCTGTACATGGATAGATAAAGCCCATGTCTTATTGTTTCATGATGTGAGAGTGGGCAGTGCTGGAAGAGGAAATTGGTTTTCCAGGTTCTGTTGGGGCTTGCAGTGGTGGCTGTGTTCTGCAGTGGCCAAGGGAGCAGTTCTGTCATTGCTGTATGAGCCCTGGAAAGCTGTTGGTTATGGCACTTGCCACTGGCATATCTGTAAGTTGTTGGAGAACTGGAGGTTTTGGTTTATATGTGAGTGCCAGTTGAACTCTCTGTAGCCTTCTAAATGGACACGGTGCTGCTACATTTGAATTTTGATTGCCATACTCAAGCAAGCTAGCTTTGGCTTCATCATCCAGCAGTGACTGAATCTCTTTCAGGTTTGGGGGTTGTAGGAAATGGCTAGATTAGGGGTATGGTTAAAGAAAACAGTCACGAGAGAGGTGGTGCATTCCTGAAACAAAGGGTTGTAAGATACATAAAGATCAGAGAATACTCAAGTGCATTTCCTTGTGCAAGGAAAAAGGCAGCTTAGGGGATGCCACTCCATGTCAGCTTGTACCAGCAGAGAGAGAAGGGCTGGCTTTTGTGGCAGGCTCTATAATGGCTTATGCCTTTAAGTCTTCACTTCAGGTTTATGGATCAGTGAGGTGCTTTTGTGGCTTAACACCACCCAGCCCCCTGCCCTGGTGGTGGGGAGAACTGGGGAAAAGGTAAAACTTGAGGGTTGAGATAAAAACAATTTAATGATTGAAATGGAAAAGAATACTAATAATGATAGAAATAACAATAATAATAGTAATGAAAAGAGAGAGAGGAATAAAACCCAAGAGAAATAAGTGATGCTTAATACAATTCCTCACCACTTGCTGACCCAGCCAGTGTCCCAGCAGTGATCAGCATCTCCCAGCCAACTTCCCCCAGTTTGTGCCCCAAACGTGATGTTCTGTGCTATGGAATATGCCTTTGGCCAGCTCAGCTGTCTTGGTTGTGCTCTCTCTCAGCTTCTTCTGCACCTCTTTGCTGACAGAGCATGGGAAACTGAAAAGTCCTTGACTTAGGGTAAACACTACTTAGCAACAACTAAAATCTTAGCTTGTTACCAGCATTGTTACTGAATCCAAAAGAGAGCACTGTACCGGATATTAAGAAGTAAATTAATAGTCCCAGCTGAATCCAGGACAGGTGTGCTGTAATGTTTTAACTATTATAGTAAGTGATGAGTGCAGGGAGCTGGAGATGGCCCTTACGCTTCTTTCTTTTTTTTTTTTTTTTCTGAAAAGAAGTAGGAATATGATGAGGAATTTACAAGTAATCTGCTAACTGGGAAGCAATTAGAGAGATGCTCTAGAAATATTCTGTCTACTAATTCAGCCTATGTACTAAAAATACATAATTTCTTATAACCCTTCCTAAAAAACAGTAGTGTGAAACTGAAGATAGCTGAAGTGGGTTTTCTGTTTGCCTTTTTTTTCAGCTTATATTTAGGGACTTTCACAGGCATAGGAATTTTACCTGTCTTGATCTCCTATTTACTTTATACAAGTACATTCCAGATTAACTTTGCAGTTTACACTGTGAACTATTCAGGTGAACATAAGGGGAAAAAAACAAATCCATTAAGTCTGGTTTTGCCCATAACTACTGGATTATGCCTTAAAAGGTTAAGTTTTCTAGTTTGGGATTTGTGCAGGCGAGTTCCTATCATCCGGCTGCTTTTGGGAACTGCAACATTTTGAACTTCATAGTCCTGTCTGCCAGCATAAGACCAGTTTGTCACTTCATGATATGTTGAAAAGAAACTCTCTGAACCATTAGAAATTGGAAGCTTGCTATTTCTTTATGCTGAGTTATCAAGAAATAAACCCTTTTTTGCCTCGTGTTACACAGCTTTCCCATCAGTCTTTTGCTTCCATTTTTTTCTGTAATTAAGTTTGAGATTCTGAAAATAAAATTTCTAGTTTAGAAAAATCAGGAAATTGTTTGGATTTCAGAATGAGCAGAGAAGCAACAAAAAAGTATTTTAGCCAGCCTGGAAGCTCAGTTTCTGAGTTAATATTTCTGCCTTTTGATATCTCCATGTTGTGAAGATAATATGAAGTGCTAGAGGCATCTCTCAGCAACTCACTAGGCTATCCCTTTTACTTTACTTGACAGTTAAAAAATAAATAAAATAGACAAGCAAAGCTAGAATCCCTGGGATAGAAAAGTCAAATTGTCATGTTCTGTGTTCTTTTAAGAGTATCAGCTTGTTCACCATGTTTCCAAAATTTTATTTTCCATTTGAAAACAGGACTGTGTTTTGCCTGCCTCTGCACGTGGAGGGGGTGTTTTTTACAAATTATGAAAACCACACTGCTTGCTGTGGTGTGCCTTAAAGTTTCTCTGTCTTAGCTGGAAGAATGTCTTAGTACTGAAGTGAAATTGTAGCCAAACTATCGATACTTCACATCTTGTTAATCAGATTTTTTTTTCACGTGGTAAACTGATATAAGTTCTTTCTGTGTTAAGGTTTCTACTGTTTCTGGCAGGTTTGGACTTGACAAATGGAAAAAGGGATAAAATAGAAAAGGAGGGCACGACGAGGGTTTAACTGTGTTGCTAAATGTCAGTTTGGTCTGGTTTGGGCTGTTTTGGGAGCTTTTGGACTTGGGCTGTGCAGTTGCTGTTTCTGCCAGCAGTAAATCATTCCCTGCTCCTCCTCTGAGGGACCTCTGCCTGCAGTGCTCTGTGGCTGTCAGAGGCTGAGTTGCCTTTGGAAATGGGGGACAAGGGAGGGCTGTCCCTGTGCCCTCTCCCTCTCTGCCATCTTCCTGCTACTGTCCTGGTTTTGGAGGGACCTCAGGGACAAGAAGCCAGGAGCAAGCTACGGAAGCCACAGGCTGCAGGCTAAGCACTTTGCTTTGTCAGCTGTGCTTTATCAATTTTGTTTTTTTAAAGTAATCAAATATGAAAATACTTGCTTCTGAAATAATTGAATAGAAAACCCATTAAACTTTTCAGAAAACTAAGATACATTTTAGTTTGTGAAAGTATTTTGCCTCCCCAAAGAGGGGAATAAAGAAGCTTCTTTTGCAGCAGCAGCTGTATGTAGGACTGTGTATGTATTTATGTACCTATGTCGTTTTGTTTTGGGCCTTTTTTTTTTTCCACTAGCTTGTGTTGAATGCACTGAGAACTATTATAGGCTTAGAAGGAAAATGTTTGACTGTTCTTCTAGTGATTCCTTTGATGAATGTCTGGTTTTGTCCACAGTTGACATATTGACGAGTTCTGTATTCCTCATCTCTTCATCTGTGTTTCAGTAGTTCTAACAAGGGATTTGGGCTGTATATTGTATTGCTCCAATTAAAAAAACATCATTGTATTCTCAGCAGAGAGCTAAATTTCATGTAAGTGTAACTTCTTAACAACATGAATCAATATTAGGTACTTTAAAGCACTCTGGAGTATGAGTAAAAAATGCTAGCTTAAGCATGATTTAGAATGTACACAAACATAAACTTTCCCCACTGTGCTAATATGATTTGAGGTCTTGTACTTTGAAAGTCTTGTCACAATTTTGCTCTTTTTCTACAAATACTTCTGGTCTGTGTAAAAGTCATCATAGCAGCTACTGCTTCTGTTATTTCCAGGTAACTCTCAATGAAAACAGATTATTGCTGACTCCTTTTTCCATCAATAATTGGAGCCCAAATGCACTTGAGTTTGTAGCCTTTAATAATTTGGGCTAATAATTAGAAGTTTTAAAACTCTGGAAAGATCATTAATGAGTAACCAAGGAAATGGAGTTGCCTACACTGTGATATAGAATTGAAACTGGTCTATAGAAGTGAGGTTGAATTACTATTAGGTAAAATATAAATCCTGGAATTAGACTTCCCTTTATTTCTGGAATTGCAGGTAAAAAAGCTGAAATAACTGCTCTGGTGAGGCCTCTCTCCATCCCTGATACTGACAATTGCATTTTATCCCACTTTCGCTGTGCAGAGTTAAGGGAAATTGAGTAAGTTTTTGAAAGGGATGCAGAAAAATACTTAACTTGCTCCTCTGCCAGGAATGTGGAAGTAGAATTAATGCTCTTAAAAAGCTTTGCTTGGGTGGGGAGCATTACAGAAGTTTTATTAAGGACTAAAATGAAACTAAATCAGTTTGGTCAAGTTTTGTAAACTTGCTAAATCAGTTTGGTCAAGTTTTGTAAACAAGTAATACCGGTTACATAGTTGTCCTGTAAATGTGTAAATGGATACTTCGGAACAAGAAAATAAAAGATGGATTTCTTTTTAGAGGAGATGTATCCCTAAGGGAAAAAAAACAACCGAGGGAGATAGTCAAGAGGTAGGAAAATGCTCGATAAATACCCCAGTTCAAAACTTTGCTCACAGCAAAATCTCTTCATACTGACAAGGCATGAGAAAACACATCTTTCTTTGCTCATAAAAATCATAAATTTCTTCTCAGCATTTAAATGGTGTCAGCTGTAGGTTGGTGGTGTTTTCCATATGAGGATGGGCTCTGATTTTGATTTGTGGCTCTAGGAGTTCCTTTCACTTCAGTAGGACAGCTTCAGATTTCTCATGGAGATAAGGAAGGGCCTCGTGGAGGCACTGGGGATCTGCACTGTGGCTTCTTCTCCTGCTTTTAACTTGCAGTGTGACTTTTTGCATCACCCAGAAAACTTCCGACTACCCTCCACTTGAGAAAGGCAGGGGAAGAGAGAGAGAGAGCTGCAGTTACAAAATAACTGCTTACAGGGAGAAGAAAAAGAGCCTTATTCCCTTGATCAAGGCAAACATGTTTAAAATGTTTGCTTAATACTGTTATCACAGAATGAAATAGAACAGAACCTGCTGTTTTTAAGTGAGTATATAATGGTGTATCTCCTGGTTGAGTTAGTTCTAGGCACTGCTTTCACTAAGGCTGTTTCCCACATAGGTTTCAGTCTGAGCATGGAAGGTGGTGACATGTACAGTTTTACATATCATCTTTTTAAGTCATGTAAAGTAGTAAGAAGTGTTCTCTATTTCATTGATGTAAAACCTGATATCTACTTTCTAAAATATTCTTTACCACATTTTTTTGTATAACCAAAACTTAGTTTTCATAAATGATGCAGAGGTTGGGAAAAGATTGGAAAATAATTCTGGCTGTAGTTGTGCCAAAGAAAACACACTTATTTTGATTCAGGGTATATTCATAGTCTTTAAGTAAGAGAAGAAAACCTATTTATGTTATAATGTTGCGCATACTACGCCTGTTGATGCAACCACATTACGTCAAGCAAATTTTGTAATACTAAGGCAAGTCATGGGAAATGTTCACATGGAAATCCCAATCCAATGTTGCCACTGACAAAAGGGCATCCCATTTATAGAAGAAAACAAAAAACAAATCAAAGAGTCTGAGAAGCAAAATGTTTTCCTAGTGACATTGAACATTAGGTGCAACAACCATTTTCCCAGGTCTGCTTTTCAACCTTTTTATTTTTTTCTCTTTACAGTGGATGGAACTGAGGTTTAACACACTAGCAAAATGCCCACACTGCAAAAAAATGTAAGTTCTCTGAAAGCAAGGTTATGTAAATTACTGTGAAGTAGCCAGTGTTTCTTCTGTAAGTCTTTGGAGTAAAATGTGTTGGCTGTGCTGATTATTTTGCTGTGCTCACCTGAACTTCAAGGCTAAAGCAGATATTGTGTGCATGTGAATTCTCCATTCTTTATGCAGAAATCAGTAGCTTTGGCATATCCACCTGCATTTATGAAAATGCTCTGATTGAATTGATAGAGGCAAAAATAAGCTGCTAACAATAGACAGGAATAGGTTGCTAAAATTAACTTTTTATGTCCTTGAAATTTTACCTCTTCATAGTAGTAATCAGATATCATCTTTAAAGGTAGAACTTGAATCACTTTATTGTAAGGGGAGGAAAGGAAATAATCTTGTCTTAATTTGAAAGAAGGTTTACTGATACTATAAACTCAACGCCCAACTTGTGTTAAACATCTTAATGCATTATCTTGGTTAACGTTTATGAATGACTTGAGTATAACTTGTGTGGAATAACTTGGGTACTCATTTGCTATTACTTAAAGAAGAACAACAAAAATTAGAATACAAGAGATGTAAGCTTTTTGTTTTGGTTTGGGTTCTTTTTGGGCCTCTCTTTTTGAGTATTTGTTTGGCCTTTCTTATCTGAGCTCGGGAATTCTTAATTTGAATTGTTGCACTAGTAACATACTTTAATACTTTCAGCCACATGGTGTGAAATAAGATATAAATATTACTTCAGAGACCTTCATGTCCTGCTGATTTATTTAAATACGTCTTCCTTTGACAGGCAAGTGGGACTTTCAGTTAAAGGAACATGTTTTCCACTGGGAATGGAGAATCTCAGCTGT
Organism: Ammospiza caudacuta; assembly: GCF_027887145.1. Classification (NCBI taxonomy): domain Eukaryota; kingdom Metazoa; phylum Chordata; class Aves; order Passeriformes; family Passerellidae; genus Ammospiza; species Ammospiza caudacuta. Next base: position 135,169,286 of record NC_080593.1, read on the forward strand.
GTTACATGTTGTAGAAAAACTAGCAGGTCCCTTAGGAAGGAGAAAGTGTAGGATAAATGCACTGTAGGTGTGGGCATGGCATGGCCTTCAACACTGACTGAAGTCTTATTTTGGAGTATTTGATAGAGAAGTCAATCTAGTGCTGTGTTTAACCTCAGGGGTGTAGCTAACCCAGTGTGGAGTTGTGGACATGTTCTAATTTGCTGAGATTAAATAAACTCAGTCTTGATGAGATGCTGCTTTGCAGGGGTGTGTGTACTGACACATTAAGTCTGTTCAGTCCTTGAGCAGGCATTGGAGTTTGCTGTTTGGTTTGTTTTAAAACTAATTGCAATTATGTTTTATGTTGCCCTTGTTAGCTGACCTTGGCTTTTTTCTTGATTCTCCTTAGGTCAGTGTTATTTGTTGTTTAACCTTAAAGACAGAAAACAACCAAGCAAAAAACCCAACCCTAACAATAACAGCAGCAATATAAACTATACTCCAAACAACAGTCAGAAGTCACAGCATGTGATCTTTTGGTCTGTCCTCTGTTGATTAATGTTGCTTCTGTTTTAAATTCCAGCCAAACTCAAAGTTTTTTGTAGTGTTCTCCTCCATAAAGTGCAAAGCATGCTATCCATATGGAGGAAAGTGGGAGCCTCTCTGCAGTGCAATTTGTGATAATTACAGCTTGCATGGCAACTGTATTGCAGAATGCAAAACAAATTTTAACAAGTGGGCACATCTGTCCTTGGGCTGAGGATGCAAACTGTGGAATATTGTAATTTAGCTTTGAATGAGTTGCTCGGTGTTTTCCCGCATTTGGGATGTGATGGTTGGGAGTTGTGCATTTCCAGCAGCATAAACATTTCTGATACATGGATTTAGGGCACAGCATAGGTGAGACACAGCTTTGAGTCATGATGATGGAATAAATAACTGCAGTGACCTGCTTTCTATCAGGTCTTTGTCAGAGGTCAGCATAGCCAAGGAGTGTAGGGTTTCATCTTATTAATGCAAAACTTCTTTCATTAGTAGCTGAGTAGTCAGATGTAGAACTGTTCATTCCTTCTGTTGATTAAGTTGATAATTGTCACTGAGAAAAGGATAGTGTAGACTAAGGCAGAAGGAATCTTGAATCACTGCAACAGTAAGTTTTCCAAGGAGACATCAGCTGACACTTTTTAGATTAATAATTTTGTTTCAAATGTTTTTAGAAGTGCAGTGAATCTCTGCAGGTAGTTTGTTTGTGACCTTCCATTTGGTTGATGGATATTAGAACTTTATATTACAAATGTCTTCTAAAACTGCAAGGGAAGATCAGTAGTTATTACTTGAAAAAGTTAAAAATGAAACAGTGTTCAGGGAGAAATAAGGCCATCATGCCTCATAGTACCTAAACAAAGGAACCTCTCATATCTGAGTGTAGAGGCAAATAGGATCTTCTTGTCTGTTTTTAATCCCATCTATGTCCTACCATTGTGATACGACTTTGTTTTGTGATGCACTTGTTTTGTCTTGAAAAATAACTTGGGAAACGTAGGAAATTAATTGTGCTGTAGAGAATAAAAACTTTTTTGGTAAATGACCAAATCTCTTTGGAAGTGGACTGTAAGCCTATCATGTTAGTCTAGGTGAAGTGTTTGCAGAAGGCTTACTGATGTGTAGTGGCTGCCTGACACAGGCCCTTATTTGCATAGGGAAAATAAATGTAGCTAATGAGGAAATGATCATTATACAGTTGTATTTTATAGTGACACCTGGGAGTGGGGGAGAAATGGTTTCTTTTTGCTGATTTAGTTTTCTGCATTTTTAAATACCAGATGTTTATCAGCTTGTTTTCCAAAAGTGAGAGATTCAGGGAAGGCTTCTGGTATTTTTCTTGTTTAATGATGAAGAAGCAGGAGCTGGTTTTTTGTTTGCTGTTCTCTTTCTCAAGATGTATATTAAATCATCTAGAAAATTCAGTTCGTTAATTCAGTTACTAGAAAGGGAATTGAATGCTACAGGTTATTATTACAGAATGTCAAATCTATTTTTTTTCCTTTAGAATCTATCTCTTTTACTTTTTAAGGTCTGCCAAAACTATGAACCCTAATGAATTTATAGCGCCTTTGCCCCATAAAGGACTTTTAGTAAAGAGAGAGATGTTGGAACCCCATCACTGCTGTGAATGCTAATTTCAGCAGTGCTATTCACCTTCAAAATATTGGCATTTTAATTTTCCTCTTAAAAGCATGTTTGAAATCCTGGTCATAATTCCTATTACTTGGAGCACAAGAGGCCCAACATTGCTTCCTGTGGTACTTCTTTTATAGCCTTTGTCCCATGTGGCAGTTTTCCCCTCTTCTAATAACTCCATGATGAAGTATTGGATTTGGCATCTTCTGTATCTGCTGCTGCTGCCCAGAGTTCTGGCAGGTGCCTTTGCTTCCTCAGCAGCAGCTCAGAAAGAAGGAACTGCTGCTTTCTAGAGAGTTCCCTCATATTCCCACAGTGGAACTAATTGGGTGCTTCTGGGATAGGAAGAAAGTTCTTTTGATCCCATTTTAATATTGCCAGATGTGCTTGTCAGAGTTTTCACAGTTGGTAGGTTTTTGGGACAGAGTTTCAACTTTCTTTATTCTAAGTTAATTTGGGGGGTTTATGTGTAATTTGGGGTGGGTAGAGGAAGCCTCACTATCTAGAGGAGGCCAGTGGCTAACATCACTGTTGGGAGGTGACAAATGAATAATGATTTATTTGGACTCTTAGGTCTGTTACACGACTGTAGAAACTTTAATATCTTTATTTAATCATTGCTTTCTGTGGAAAGAGAAAAGCAGCTAAATTGAGACATTCTTTGCATTTCCATTTTGTTGTATTTGAGTTGATGGTTTCTCCCCCAGCCTTTCTTACTGGATAGGAGGAAACACATGAGAAATATGGATGGAAAATACACACAACACCTGCAATATTATGATTACAAAAATAAGACTGTAAGTCAGCTCTGAAAGTGAAAGTCTCTTTTCCAGAATGAACTTTGACTCTGCATGCAATACACGGTACAATAAGTATCATGTATGTTTTAGCTGTATTAAACATGACATTTTTACCAGCTTATCCTATGGTATCCAGCTCTATAATAGCATTAACTCTGAATACATAGCCACAAAATCCTGTAAAGGAGGGAACCTAAGGTCAGTTTGGCAGGCTCAGTCTCTTCCCTAGTTCCCTTTTATAAAACTACAGTTTGGTTTTATTATTTTTAACTCATGTAACTTTCAGTTGAACAACATATCCCTTTTCTAGAATGGCTGTAGAGTGGCTTTTGGGGGAGTGTGTGGAGGTGTGTGTGTGAGAGGGTAAGATACCATTATTTGCCCAACTGGGAATTCTCTTACCCTAATCCTACCCCAACCCCAGGCACCCTCCAGTGTCCTATTTCACTATGTGTTGTGAGGTTTTGCTAAGGAAGTAATTTCCGCATGGAAGCTAATGAGCAGTACTGTTTAGGGACTTTCTAGCTCTTCTGAAAATGGCTTGTGAGTAGTCACTTTATTCAAATCTTGCCTTGAAAGATGAAGCTCATTGTGTTAGCTTGAGGACTGTGGTAGTGTTTTTTTGTTTGTTTTTTCTCTTGGAGCATTTCAGAAATTCCTTGTAAAGAAATAACGTTGAAGTAAAGCTGCTTAAAGCAATCTATTTGAAGGCTTTCTAAGACAAATACTTAAAAAAATTTAGTCACATGCTAAGCATATGAGGCCTTGCTATGTGGTTAATTAACTGGAGCCAGAAATTTGGTCAGTCATATGATGCATGTACTGCTTCAATTGTTCAGCAGGGCTTTTTTCTGTTACGCATTTATCTTGAATAAATTGAGCTATCATGAGATGTGCAAAAGCATTACACATTTCCTAAGGTGTGTTGATCTCCCAGAATGGGATGAAGTACTTAACTAATGATAGCATGCTTCAAAACACCTCTAAGATAGATAATGCATGCTTTATAAAACCACTTCTGCCTCTCTAGTCCTTTTAACTGTGTTTCAGTGGACTTAAATCATATTCCTATTTTCCTCATTACTAAGCTGTATGTGATTGCAAATGTGTGACTCAAGATGTATTTGCTAAACAACGCTGAGCTTCTAGAATAATTTTTCTAACTTGTAGTAGATAATGTTATGGTTTATTTGCATTTATAGTCTGTTAGAGTGAAGCACTGTCTTGATACAGCAGGTAGAGACAGAGCTGTCTGTCCTGGATTTCATAGTCTTGATGATGAGTGACAGAACTTCTAGGGGATTTATTTACCTTGGTTGTCAGAAGTTATTTGTGCAGCTCATGTAAATTGTGATAGAACTCTGAAAGAAATTGCAAAGTAAGAAGAACTTGTCATGTTCTTCAAGTTCACTTAATAGCTTAAAGAATTTCAGTATTTGGAGATGTTGAACATGTAAAAAAATTACATGTCTGTGACTAAAATGATTTGTATTTATCTTCAGAGCAGTTTAGTCACTGAATGGTATTGAGTATCCAAGAAATGGATACTGAAGGTTGTTATTCTATTAAAGACATGTAGGGGTGGTAGAAGTTATTTTCACTTACTTAGATGCGGTGAAGTATTGAAGCCATGTGCTGATGTACTAAAAGTCTGAAGGGTGTCTTGCATGGAAGCTGAAAAGCAAACTTGAGTTTTGCCATCCAAAGGCTATCCAAGGCAATTACTGGGATGTACTGTGGGTGCAGAAGGTAGACACACTCAAACTGTGGGTGTGGCCATTTCCTTTCTTGTAAGCACCTAGATTTTTAGGTACTAGATAATCACTGGCAGTTCTTTACAATACAAATGAGGACTCTGTCCTGTACTTTGTAGTATAACTGTAGACTTTGCTTGCAACTCTATAAACTGAAGATGGTGTATTGCCATTCTCTTTCCATTCCCCATTGAGACTGAACAGTTACTGTTGATGATAGGGGTGGTTTTTGTGATGGTTGTTATTTGGTTGGTTGGGTTTGGGATTTTTTGTTTGCTTTTAATTTACAATTCCATTTATTTTCTAACAGTTCTTCTGTTGGAAGTGCACTGCCACGGAGGCGCTGCTGTGCATATATCACAATTGGGATGATATGCATCTTCATTGGTGTTGGATTAACTGTGAGTGATGTCCCATGATAAATTTGCAGCTGTGTGCAGGGGTGTGTGTGCTCAAAGGAGTTCTCTTAGTTGACCAGCTCTTCTTTTCCCAGCATTTGAGTAAAACTTCTTGAATTGGTGTGGGTTTTGTCATCTCCATTCAAATTGTGAACTTAATCATCTGAGTAGGCCAAAAAAAAGGAATTTTTTAAAAAAAGGTGTTCTGGCACTTTGATAGTCTCTTTTTTTGATGTTAAATTTGACTCTTCATCTCTAAAAACTTGAGTTTTATGAAAAATGGCTCACTTCACTGTAGAAATACTGGAACATCTTGCTCTTGCTAGAGCTCTCAAAACTTCCATGTTTCCAGAAATACATATTGCTGTATAAGTTCCACTGCAGTAGAGGTGAATGGGCTTCCAAGCACTAGAAATATGTATGAGTCTTTGTAATTTATAAAAGCTGTAAAGTGTAAAACCAGCTCATAAGCTATTTACAAATGAGAAGGCTCAGTCTGTTGTTCTGTGAAGTGGAACCAGTGGTATCTGGCTTACTAGTGTCTCATACAGGTTACTAGAGCCAACTTTATACCTGGGAATCCCAGAAAATTTCATGTGAGGAAATACCTCCAGTGAATTCATATGTGTAATTCTCATTATGCCTCTAACTTGTGTTTTAACTTGAATAATTAATTATGTGTGATCTTAAATGAGTTACGAAGGATTTTCCAGGTTCCCTAATAGAAACAAAGCCAGAAATAAAAACAGCAAGAGACAAATTTCTTTTCCTTTTTTTCATGATCTTACTGAATTGGAAAATTATGTGAAAACATTTTTCTATCAAGTTTGTCTAGAGGCTTGTGTAGCCTCCATCCTTGGAGTTATTTGGGACCTAGCTGGGTTAAAACCATGAACAACTTGGTGTGACATTGGGGTTGATCCTACTTTGACTGGGGAGTTGGCACTAGAGGTCTCCTGATCTCCCTTTCACGCTCAATTATCCTATGGTTATGTAAAATCAAGCTAATAAAACACCTAATTTACCCTTACCAGAGTTGAAAAGGTGCTGAAATGCTTCTCCTTAATATAACTTGCTCTTCTCTGAAGAACAGACAGTGCTGTATGTTTGACACTACTGTTTTCTCTTTTTAGGTTGGAACACAAGATTTCGCCAGGCGATTTCACGCAACATATGTTTCTTGGGCTGTTGCTTATCTCTTAGGTTTAATCTGCCTCATTCGAGCCTGCTACTGGGGGGCCATTAAAGTCAGCTATCCAGAGCACAGTTTTGCATAGAGAAATTGTTAGGTTATAGGTGAACATCTAGTAGTTCTGGATATTACATTTTGGACACTTTTAAAACCTTTCCTGTAAGGATTCCATTCTGTTCAAAGTAGTTTAAAGACTGGGGGTCTCTAAGAACAAATGTTCATTGCACTACATAATATGCAAATAGTTTGTTTTGCTGCTAGATTCCCTAGCTCTGAATACTAAAGCTATGTTTACATGTTCATAACTGTCTTTATAGGCGTTGAATTGTATTTCGAACAGTATTAAGTTTTACATTTCCTTTGTTATGTTCAAATCCGTCTGCCATTTTTCTAGATTATCAGTAAGAATTCAAAAGCAAGAGTGTTTATAAGTGTTTCTACAGTAGCTTCACATTTGTACTTAACATTTTAACTAAAATTATATTCAAGTGGCTTGCTTTAAAACCTAAGCAATAAGCATTTTGCTTGAACTGCTTTACTGCATCTTTTGCCTAAGATCATAGTGACCTTATTCAGGAAATGAAACTTGTGAGTATTTAAGACTGACACTGTTGCTAGAGAGACATTTGTAAACACTGTATGCTTGGAGATTTTTCAGGTAGAGAGATGCTATTTTGGTAGTCCAATTAAATTTCCATTTATCCAGGGTTGGATTTCAGTTAGGATAAATGCTTTTTCCTCAAGGATCCTGGGACTGAGGTCTTGGTTTTTGGTTTGTTCTGGTTGGTTGGTTGTTTTTTTTTTTTTTTTTTCCTTTTCTTTTTCTTTTTTTTTTTTTTTTTTTTTTTTTTTTTTTTTAACTGGCAAATCCTAAAAGCCATGCTCGGATTATGGAACTTATGGAACTTAACTCTGGTTATTCGTACAAGTTCCTTTACAGGGTCTAAGGGAAGCATTTCATATGACTTGGTTTGTAATACTTCAGTGTCATGTAGATGACAATAAGACGGTGATGGGTTGCCTCTTACTTTCCTCTGATCACATCAGATTTTCCCTGCTTGGGAGAGTTATGACACTGGTCACTGCAAAGGGAGACACTGTAAATTCTCATTAACTGCTGTAATAAGGAAATTAGTAAGCTATTTCTTGGACCATTCCATCAAAGTACATCTAATCAATTTAGCACTGACTTGCCAAGAGAATACGGAAACAGAAAGTTTTTTCTAATGATGTATTCACAAAGGATTGAGGGACCAGTTCTTGCACTGCCCATCTTTATAATTTTAAACAAGTTTTTGCTAAATTCAGAAGGAATGTCCTGAGTGATTTAGACAACTAGTAATTTAGCTAATGGGGTCAGATGGGTAAATTAATATGGATGTTTCAGGGATACATGTAATTTAAATTATCTATGTTCCTGCTAAGTCAAAATGATACTCGGATAAGGATTTTGGAGCACAATAAATGTAAATGATCGAACTGTAAATGATCTGTCTTTGTATGACGCTAAATGTATAAAAGCAGTAGCTCAGGATTACAATGTACCTTTTACAAATAAACTAATTAAGAAATAAAGATTATTATTCAAACTTAAATGTATTTTGTTATTTATATGTATATAAGAATGTGTAAGTGGACGAATTTGTTGATATGATACAGGAACCACAAAGGTATGGCACACCAAAGGTGACCTCTGCATTTTTGCCAAATGGCAGCCTCAAGAATATAAGATAGCAATAATAAATTGCAATTATCTTGATGTTTTAGGAAGAATGAGGATGTAAATAATGGATGAAACCAGTGTTGTGATTCTATTTTCTTGAGTCAATGGCTTATTGATGGACTAATATACTCCCTTCTTTTCCTAGTGCTTTTTACATCCCTTCACTGTTGAGATTTGCTGTATTCACTTGCCTTTGAATCTCTGAATACTCTTTCCTGGTACTTGGTGTTTCAAAATACTGCCTGCACTCCACATTGTGACATAAAGTAGGTTAGGGCTGTACAGAAAATCATCCACTGCTTTTGTAACTTCAGTGAGGGTGGCATTGGGAGTGGGAGGGGGCTGGGTATGGTGTTATTTTAATGAATCAAAGGAATTTGTACTTTTCTCCCCTGAGTTAAGCTATACTTTATTTCCTGTCTTGTGTTTCTTCTTTTTCTTCTCAACCTTTTTCATCCGAAGGCATGGACAAAGCAACTTACTTCTGTCAGGATCAGGGTACTAGCACAATGTTTGCTGCTACTTCCTTTTGCAAAGTACAACATGGTAGTTATTCCTATCAAGTGTCATTACATGTCAAGATAGAATGTACATAGAATTGTGATATTTTTACCAGCTAAGAAGTGTAATGGTGTAAATGTAATAGAAGTGTAATAGAATCTGATCGGACTTTGAGGGACTCCAATGGATGTGGCTGTTTGGGAAGCATACTTGTTTGTAGACAGTTCTGTGCTGAACTACACATCAATCCAAGAAACTTCTCTGAACTTTAAAAAAAAAAAAATTAACATCCTGTCCTGTGCAAACAGACCACTAGAACAACCTTCAGGTTTTATAATCACTCATTGTTTTTGTTCATTTTCAATAGTCTTTTCCTGAAGGCATTATTTTTGTGTTAGATATGGGAATGTCTTACTCAAATTCAGGATCAAGGATTTTTGTGTTAGGTATGGGAATGTCTTATTCAAATTCAGGATTAAGGACTTATGTCTTTGAGGTTTTAGTTCCCCCCCTTCCCTGTTCTCCTTCCACTCCTTTCCACCAGAGCGTTTATGCAAACTGTGTGTCCTTGGCTAGCAAGCACTTCAGATCTTAAAATGTGTTTAATTTTTAAATGATAAACCTACTGATTAATAAGTCTTTGACTGATTTTATTTATACCCACCATACATGTTAATATGTTGTCTTACAGAAACACTACCAAGAGGGTAGTGTTTCTGAAAATTAGGAGATCTTTGTCACAAGTAGCATGTTGAAAGAAGCTAAATCTTTCAGACTAGTCTGATAAGAAATTCAGCATGAAGTGCTTAGAGAAGATGCTGGAGCAGCTGTGGAGTCATGAGTGGTTATTGCTGAGAAATGGATATTGTCTTTCAGTGTATGCCTTTATAAACAGAGGGAATGCCAGGGTAGCAGCTTCATATGAACTTCTAGAAAATCTTTGTAACTAACTTTAAGGCCTTGAATAATAAATAGGTGAGTAGCAGTAAGATGATTTGTCATGTTAGATCTATCTCACTGCTTTTTCCACCAGCAGAAATTCCACACTGAATGAAGTATGCACTCTAAAAATATCTTGGAAATGTTCTTCTAAGCAAGCTTGAGAAACACATCAGTAAAATTATTCAAATAAAGAGATTATCAAGCTGTGAAGATATGGCAAGCCATGCAGCTTTTTGGAAATACTTAATACTTAGTCAAGTTTGTATGCTGGTTATAATTCCAGCTGTTAGAAACTGAGAGCAAGTTGAGTGACTGCATTATATTAATTCATCCTGGTTTCCTACTTAATTCCTTGTGTGATTTGGATTAACAGTGCCAGGGACTGAACTTCCCCTTTCAAAAAATCTGTTGTGGGAAAATAGAGCAGGGTTGGAGAAATGAGTATCACTAAATGACTTGAAATAAAAAATTCTAACCATAATATTTCATAGAATGTATAGTATTTGAAAGCTGGACTCTCATTGTATTAAATCCCCCTTCATACCTAAAATTAGTCTCTTTACAGGGGGGTTACAATGCTTGGCTCAGTTGCCAGATTAAATTGTCCCCAATCCTCAACCTTCCAGCTGTGCCCATCCAATGCCAGGATTTAGCAGCAGAGTTGTACTGGAGGAGTATGAGCAACTGCACTGTACACACATCATAGGTGTAGGACAATATCCTGCTTGAAAAGAACTCTGAAAGTGCCTCCTTAATTCAGATTTCCTTCTGTGATTTCGCTGATGCTGTCGACCTGCAGCACATTGCATGAAGGTGAAGGAGCAAAAGGCTGGGTGGAGGTCTTGAAGGAGAGGGGAGAGAGGAACTTAATCAGATTAAAGTTATTTGCAAGATTTTTGTTATGGATATTTGAGCCAACAAGAAAACAATATCTAGGCTCAGTTTCCTACAGCTTTAGCCACAAAAGGGGTTTTATTTTAGAACGATAAAGCTGCTTGTTAGCTTGATTAGCCAGCAACTTTTCATGTTACACTTCAGTGGAATCTGGGGGAGTCTACCAGGGAGGTATCCCTGTATCATCTCCTCTGCTTTAGTATTCATTTGTTGGCATTCATGTTGGCTGCTTTTGGGGAAAAAAAGGACGTGACAGTAACAGACTTTGGATCTGGACCTGTGTAGTGGATTTTATGGTTCTTTTTAACAGTTCATTTGAAAGAAGTGTGTTCAGCTAAATCTTGTCAGCAAAAGCAGTAGATATGACTATGGATTGGAAATTAATCCAGATGAAAAGCTGTGTGTCGTTGCAGTGACTTAGTAAAATGATTATCAAGTGGGTCAGGGAACACTTATGGCTAAAAGGTAAAGCTGGATGAGGTGCGTAGGGTCATAAAGACAGTTGCATATTAGCATTTTATCCAGTAACAGCATATTGTGCAATGGAGAAACCACCATTTATTTCAAAGTGGATTTAATAGGAGCTCTTTTGCATGAATTTATATAAATTTATAATGACATGGTTATAATAAGTTCCAACTTCCTTAGATTTACATGCATTGCTTAATGTCTAAAACCACCCAAACAATTGGAGAAGGGAATTAGAGTCTGAGACTGAGGTTAGAAAACACTTCTGAGGGCATGCTGCTTTTTTGTTGTTGTTTTTTTGCAATATTTCCTAAGAAAAATGATTTGGCTGATGGAATTTCAAGAGAGATTTGTGTTAAATTGTATGCGAAAGAATTTGCTGACAGGCCAAATGACATACAGCATATTATGCTCACAGAAAGATCAAGTGTCAATTTTTAGTATTTCCAAAGCAATCTTTAAATTTTCATTGTCTACTAATGAAGTCTCTTACCCATGCATATCTTTCTTGCCATGCTTTCAATTTGTTAAGAAAATTAGAAAAGTTGACTAGATAGGAAATATGTAGAGAATATTATATTATTTGTGTAGTCTTACTGGAGTATATTGGGTCTTTTTTAATTTTGTAAATGGGATGATGATATTTTTCTTTGCATATTTTAAAATTTTCTATCTGTAACTGATACCACTGTGTGTTTTATCTGCCAGTTTCTCAAGTTAAACTTATGGAATGTACCAAATTCTTGCCTGTTTAAGGAATGCTTTAACAACATACTGAATATAATTTCCAACTGTATCAGAGAGATAAAACAGAGTACCTTGAAGATGTGAATCTTTAATACAGAATTTCTGTTCAACAGTAATTTGAAAGGTATAACACAACTTCCAAGAAGCTCTGCAGGCTTGGAGCCCTATGCCCTGAGCAGGCTGTATGGCAATGAGCCCCAAACAGCCACCAACCACATGAACCAGCAGAAAGAAGAAATTTTCACAGGAGTTCTCTGGCTGTATTTCATTGAAAATACAAGCACCCAAAGAGTCTTCCTTTCAGAAATCTGAGTCTGACAGACTGGCATTCTCTGGTTTTTGGGTTTTTCCCCCAATCAAAAATTAATGAGCTCACTCTAATCAGTGTGGAAGAGGGCTAAAAAAGTCTATAGTTTTATTTGTAGTGCACCTTTCTTATTTAGGAGTAAGAAAACAATACTTTGCATTATTTTTAGCATAAATGCACACTATTCTTATTTTGATGGATAGGTCAATGAACTACGAAGCATGCTTTAAAACCTGAGCAACAGCTTTCTCTTATTTTGCTTTGATGTTTATAATGTCAAATATTAATCTTTTAGATAAAAAAATTTCCATCCCAAAAGTTTCATGTATATTTTTGTATGCAGTTTCAGTTTAAATAGTACTGTTTTGCCAGGAATGAGAACAGGGAAAAGCTGTTTATGCTTAAATAAAACCACATAGCTCTATACAACTCCAGCTACCCCTGCACTCTGCTTTGGAGCAGTTTGGTAGGACCTGTTGGTGATTTTAACTGTCCTGCAAAGTGATCTGAAATATGCCTAGGTTCTAAGACTCAGGAAAAATTTCACCTGTGTGTGAGAACAAACCTTTTTTATTCATCTTTATTTTAAAGTTTTAAAGAAAGCAGAAAACAAAATCTGTTAAATATAGTGATTTTAAGCTAATGTCATTAGTACAGAACAACACCACTCTGTAGCCCTTCTATTTCGATTGAATTTAAGACTAAAAATATAGTGCAATTGGATTGGGAAAAAAATATTTATTTGTTTGTTTGTTTTTAGAACTCCAAAGTGAAAGCTTGAAAACTATTGATTCTTCCCATGCTTTAGCATAGAAAACAGAGCAGGTCAGGAGTGTGGAGAGCTCACTCTGCTGCATGGCTGCATGTGGGGACAGCAATTTTTGTCACACACAGGCAGTGAGGCACTGCTGGGGTGGGACCCTGCCCTTCTCTACGGCAGAGAAGCAGCCTGGCTGTCACAGCAGCAGCCCTTGCTACAGTGACAGGAGCAGGACACTGCTTCCATCACACAGTGCAGAATCTTTATTCTTTATTCTAATCTTTATTTACAGCAGCTCATGTATTTGAATACAGCATCAAGTGTTGCTAATACCAATCTGATTCCTGACAGTAGGCAGAGAAAGAAGATTTTTTTTTTTTTTTTTTACAATTCCACTGTTTGTATTTGTGAGATTCCACAGAATCACTGGGTTGGAAGAGACCTTAAAGATCATGGAGTCCAACCCAGCCCCAATACCTCAACTAAGCCATGGCACTGAGTGCCACATCCAGTCTTTTCTTAAACACATCCAGGGATGCTGACTCCACCACCACCCTGGGCAGGCCATTCCAGAACTTTATCACCCTTTCTGTAAAAAACTTTTTCCTAATATCCAACCTATATTTCCCCTGATGCAGTTGGAGACTGTGTCCTCTGGTTCTGTCAGTTGCTGTCTGGTGAAAGAGACCAACCTTCATTTACTTCTCTACTAGGATTAGCTGCTTTTGGTCTCACACTTGTAAGCATAGAGGCTGGCTGAGCTGGAAAACTTGAGTGGAATTTTCAAGTAACAGCAGATCCTAATCTTGGCTTGAAGGAAAGCCTTGGCGTGAGTTGATTTAATGAGATATTTATGTGAGTTGACAGAACCATAAGTTTCCTATTCAATTATTATTTATGGAATCTCTGCCATTCTTTAAGTCTACAATATTTTCTGAATTGATGAAGAAAATATGCTACACTGAATATAACCATTTCTTTTTCTGACACTGACTAAAGTGATAGAACATTTTCTGTTTAGTGTAACTATAGAATGTAGTTTCAACAATGCTAACTGCTTGGATTCAGGACATCAAGTTTGGATCACTTCTCCTGCAAAATATGGCATTGCTGATAGAGAGACTGATAGCACGGCAGAGTCCCTGAAGTCACTTTCCAGAGGCGAGGTAAGGCTGAACAAATTCCTGATCCAGGGCAGCACATGCCTAATGTTCAGTGGGATTCTGACAGCCCTGTGTAACTGTCCTGGGCGGAGGACGTGGGATAGGTGGAGAGGGTCACAGCAGCTCACATGATGATTCCTCATGGAAACTGATATCCTAGTTACAGACTTCTCTGAAGAATGGCTGAGAAGACTCCTTCAAAATCTCAACTTCCTAAATGCTCTTGTGCTTAATTAAAACCTTTGGATTAATGACTTAATAAATTGGGTTAAATTTGTTGATTAAATTTGGGTTAAATTTGTTGATTAAATTGCAAATGTTATTTGAAAGATTACTTCAGAAATGTACAATATTTTTCATAAAGGCTGGGTTTGATTGGTAGTGGCAGTTAAAAGCATGAAAATTGAAGTAGTTGTTTAAAAATATTTTTTTATATTTACAAATTTGGAGGAAAAATGTATTTTTGTTTACACAGTTTATATAAGCAGACAATTTTTTTGCACATTTCTTTCACTATGCTCATATGATAAGCACCAAATCCAGATTAAAGCTACATACAAATGTATTTTAAAAAAAGTTCTAGTACAAACTGTGGTAGAATAATAAAAAATAGATAGATATGATGTTCTGGTATGAATTTGTTTCAGATCAAGACATATTATTAGTGTAATACTTCTAAAGCCCTAGAAAGTAAGGCTTATTAATTAAAACAAAGGAACACCTGTAAGTGCCTTATGGGGCCAAATGTCTCTGCAAGCTTGTGCTCACAGACTAATCAACAAACAGTATGTCCTACACAAAAATGAGAACTTGATCTGATTTTTTTGACATTTCTTTTTAATTTTCAATAAGATGAAGTTAAAATCCTTTCGTTTTTGCCAGCTGGGGGCTAATACATGTGCTTATTCTCACAAACATCAAAGACTTCAACTGTTCATTTTACAAGCAGCGAATTTTTTTTTTTCAGTTCTTATACAGAAAAAGAAACTTTTGTGTATTCTGAAAATCACATTAATTTAATTCCTGGGGTAGTTACAGGGCTTCAGTTCCAAAATAGAATTTTTAGGTAGTAATTTTGCTTTTTTGTGTGTGTTGTTGTTTGGGTGCTTGGGTTTTTCTAATTATTTCTGTTTGGTTACTGACAGCAACAATTCTTTTGTTTCTGACTTGATGTTGTTGCTTCTTCTCATTTGCTTTTTGGTGACCTCTGCTTTGTCCCTGCCTTTATGTTTAAGAGACACACAGTAAACAATCAAGAGCATTTGGGTGAGAAAAAGTTCCTTCTTGGCCAGAACACCCTGCTGTCCTGAGACGCCAAACAGCCAAAATTTGATGGGTCCACTGCCACAATGAAGTGGCAAGCTTAGATAGCTGAGAGTAAGTACAGGATGGGTGCATTGGAGCATGAAGTGTGGAGTTTCTGGCCTCTTTTAGCAGGATGATCTGCAGCAGGCAATGCCAAGCCAAGGCACACAATGCACTCATTTTCCCTTAGTGCACACCAGTGCAAGTGTTCTCTTGCCAGAGCTCTCCTGCTTCTGGCGATTAGTTTTGATCACAAGGAGTCCCTGCACAGGCAGGAGTTATTTCCCCGAGTCTATGTAACTGCTGTTTCTGGTAGAGAAAGAGCAGCTGCTAAGCAGACAAAGCTTGCTAGACTTTGTTCTGCACTCCTCTGAACTGCTGGTTCTCAGATTGCTTCTGTGCACTGTCTTGGTTCTCTCATGCTGGTTCACATGGCAAGAGATCACAGTTCCACACAGTGAAGTGAAGCACAACATTTTGTTCTTTCTTACATTCTCAGTCTTCGACAGCACACGCAGCAGCCAGATTATCTCTGAGCAGAGGGTAGGTGTAAGCCCCAAACTCTGTTTTAGTTCAAGACTAATGCTCATCCCCTGGCTCTTCTGAAATGGAGACAATGTATTCCATCATGCAGAAAGATCAAATACGCACACAAGTTACACTGGCTGCTGTCTTGTCAATTCATCTTTGGAGGCTACTAGATATTCACTGCACAGAAGAACAGGGAACTGATGTAAGGCAGGTACTAACTTAAAAGCTATAGAAATATTAATCTTTCTCATGTAAATAAATAATTTAAATAATAATATAAGAAAGTAACTTTATTCTGATTCCTTGTAAATCAGCCATACCTCACATCTAGCAAAAGATAAATGAGGTCATAATTTTTTCACTCCAATAGTTAGCAATATGCATTTAGCCATTTTACACTGTATTTCATGGTGGAAAAGCAAATCTTATTTCTCAGATTGTGCATAAAAGTGTATAAAAGTGGATTAATTTGCAAAGGACTGAATCAGGTCATTCTTAATCTCATGTATATACATACATCTGAACACACAACAGTTGTATTAACTTGAAATTATATTTCCTATTTGGCATGTAAACTAAAATTGTCAATGATTTTGATGACCATGTCACAGCTATGACACAAACAATTATCTCAATCAAAAGAAGCATGAATGCATAGTTTTAATGTGTGTATTCTTTGCACCGTTAACAAGTTTCCTTGTGTCACATTCCAAACTTTGGTCTTCTTATTTTTTTCCTGTTATGCTCTTGGTCGTGACTATTCTGCCCACATTCTACTGCATCTTTATTTATCAGTACAGGTTTTGGTGCCATTTGCTGAATCATGCTGATTGAGTCTGAACCTAAAGGTAGCAATGTCTTAGTAATAAAACTCTATATATATACTCATGGTATTAAAAGCTATGACAACAATCTCAATCAGCCTAAAAACTAAACCCAACTCCCATGACTGAAATACTGGAAAGCAGAATTCTTCATTGCATGGAAGCATGAGCTGATTTCTCTTGAAGATTTGAAGATTTTTTTTCAGATTCAGAGACTAATTCCAACATATATAAAGGTGTTGTAATTCAGCTATGACAGATACATCAGGTGTAAGAATTCAGAGTAAAGGAATCTATACAAATAACAGGTGAAATTCTAGCCCAGGAAAAATGTGCAAAACTTTCACTAAATTTATTAAGCTGTGATTTCGGAATTTCAGTTCTCCCAAAGCAAAGTGAACCCTGATAGTAATATTATTAGTTATTAAAGGTGTGAGTCTCTTTCCCTGTGAATATCTAAAACCACACAAGAGAACTGTATGTGTAGGGGGTTTTTTTTGTCTTTTGTTTTATTTGTTTCATCTGTCTACTACTAAGCATATGTAGTAGATTATGTTAGCATAATGTTAGCATATGTTGTAGACTTACAGACATAGATGGTAAAACTTTGTCATAAATAATGATAGATTAATTTGTATTGATTGATCCTAAGCAGAACGACAAATCTTTCCTAACTTTTTTACTTATTATGTTGTTACTGGGTCAAAAAAAAAAAAAAAAGAAAGAAAAAAAAGGCAAAAAAAAAAAGTAAACAGCAGATACCTTGATACTTGCTAATAAACTCCTTTATATACAAAGTAAGTTTGTCAAGCTATTAGCTGCAGTCTATCAGTTTTCCTTCTCTCCGCATCAACTGCCCCATGGCATCTTTTTCCACTGACCAATGCAATCACATAGCAAACTCAAGCTCTGCATCTGAGTTTTGCTCTCCACAGCCTAATTCTTCAACAGAGACATCATTCTGTGTATCAAACCAAAAGGGCAACTCTGGTAAAGGTGCAGTGCCAGCGCTGGTCCCGGCAGTAAGCACACAGCCTGCTGCCCAGCTCCTCTGTGACACAGCAGAGCCTACATGGGCCTGTCTGCCCTTGAATCCTCCTGCCTGTGGCCTCTGGGATCCCTGTCAAGAAGCAGGACATGCAGCTGGTGTTTCAGACCTACAAAGTAAGGTCAGTTGAAATGCTGATGTTGAGTGTCTGCAATACTGAGAATATTCGGTGCATCCTGAACTGCAGTTCCTGAGAATATTCAGTGCATCCTGAATGCACCTTCAGTTCAGGTGCAGGAATTTACCTCTGCAATTTTCCTCAGTGATAGCGATGAACAAGGCAGACCTCCCCCAAAATAATGAATGTTTAGTTTTGATACGTATTTTATTTACAAAATAATTTTGTCTGTCATGTAGGGATTCTTTACTACTTACACAGTGCTTTTGACCCACATTGTTGAGATTTTTTTTCTCCACATTTAAAGGAATCAGAAATTTAAAGAAAAATATTGAGAATCTGTTACAATTAATGTTACCAGAAAATTAATTTTAAAGGAAGATACAGAATCCTAATTTGAGAAGTGTGACAGTTCACAGACTTGAGAGAATTTTTGTATATGAAGAAAATATATTTGATATATAATTTTATATAGTACTATGTGCTGATCATAAACATTCCTCTAGTTGCACATAGTAGAGCACTAAATACAGCAATAGCTTCCCCACTTTTAATTCAACAGTTTCTGTAGTTAAAAAGAACAAGATTAATACTTGTGATTAATATTCTGAATTCTCAACTCTATGGAAAGATGAACATCAATATATTAAGTAGCTCAATTTCAGGAACAGTCAGGGGTAGAAGAGTTTTTGTGTTCTTTCCCTGGGCTACCTCTACAGGGCAAATTGCTAGTTTAGCTGAAAGTAGCCACTTCACAAAACTACAACCAAAACATTGTGTGTGTGTATATATATATTTACATACACATTCTTGTCTCTTGGTGTTTGTTCTGTTGACTGACTTAATGAAGCATACAGTGTTGGAAATAATGGCTTGGGGTGAGGGTTGGTTTGGTTTCTTTTTTCTTTTTTGCTTTGCGATGAAATTATTTTGAAAGTGGCTTTAAGAAAAAAAAAATCTCCCAAAAAAGTACTGCTAAATAAATTACAATTACATATGCAAATATGATTACATTTGGCTGCAGGACTGAGTATCCAATTACACTGAAAATGGCTTTTTAAACTTGCAACTACAAGCGTGCCCTCGGGCTGACCCAAGAGTCCTTTCATTTCAGTACAAAGCCATTATTTTGCTGCTAAGTGCCATCCATTACAAAGCTAAGATCACATACAATTACAATTACACGCTCATTTAGATGTGCAATTGCTCATTTTTACATGTGCAATATTGATACTGTCTTTAATAAATGTTTTCTGCTTTCCTGAATCATATCTAGTACAGGGAACAAGAATGACTTTGTCACTTCCTGCAATCTACGGCCTTTAGGAGCACAATCAGTATGTTAAAAAAAATTAATTTCCTTAATTATTCTGGGAACTATTATTATTATTATTGTTATTATTATTATTATTATTATATCAAATAGAAAAGTAATTATTAAAACTAATAATTATTATTATTAGTTCATCAAATAGAAAAAACAGATGGTTTTGGGATTTTTTTTCCTTACCTATAAGCATTTTGTTCACACAGCTACAAAAACCTTTAATATTTATATTTTGTAACATGTAGTAAGTCTCTCTTGGCTAGACCTGCCATTAGCCCTTCAAATTAATTTCTGGATATATCAGGTGTTTGAGAGAACACTAGACTATCATCATTTAAGAACATAAACAATACCAACCAAACGAAATAGAAATTTTCAGCAGTGCAAGTGCCAGCACCAGGGAGACAAGTGATAAGCGAATGTATTTTCTCCTTCCTGCAGCGGGGGGCAGGATTCTCTCCGGGCACAGGCGAGGCTGCTGGGCAGAGCAGGCTGCCGGGATCTGGCGATGGCTGCAGCCCATGCGGGCAGTGCCAGCTCTCATTGCAGCGTGCGGGGTGATAACTGCTCCTGCTGGCATGGGCAGCCTCACAAACAGCCATTGCCAGCCCCAATATTCCCATCTTCCCAGCAAGCTTTCAAAATACCTGGCACTCTCCTTTTTCCCCCCTTATTTTTGTTCCTGTCCTTTCTCCTTGCCTTACAACCCAGCAGCAACTCAGTTTACAGCCCCTATGAAAAACACATGTGAGGTTTTTACTGTTTAGTTCATTCTTAGGATATTTAAATATGCAAAAACACTGGAAGAATTCCTATTGCTACATCTGTAGGTGATACCATTTCAGTATGCCAAGAAGGGTAACGTCGCTCTTGTGTAAATCTGGTTTGCAGCACCTGACACGCTTCTTTCAAAAAGCACAACAGCTCCATAAAAAAACATACCTTTATTTTAGTTGCCCCATTGACTTTCCCATCAGTAACAGTTCTGGAGTAACAGCCAGACACATTTAATATTTATGGGCACTTACATATTAATAATTTATAATTAGTTCTTATGTAGCTAAGGGAATGGTTGATAAGAATAGGAGAGCAACTGTTTTACATGATGATCTTGTGAGAATGGATGGCGGGTCAGAAGAAACAGGACATGTCTGAGTATAAACTAATTCACTTGGGAGAAATTACTTTAAATCAGACCTTAAACAGCAGCAAATGGGTTAGTGAGTATGCAGATTCCTGCACCAGTGTCTGTAAAGAGAGGGTTGATAGCACATCATGCATGAACAGCTCAGGAAACCAACTGGAAGATGATGTGTTAGGAGAGAAGACTGTAAGAGCATGACATCTGTATATAATAGCCACTGTTTTGAGGACAGCTCAATCTCTGAATATGTAAGTTAATAAAATTCAGAGACTGCAGCAAAGCAGAGCCAATATGGTTGATGGAAACAACAAAACAGTCTTTATAAACTAGCTAGGTAAATATTAACATTGGATATTAATAATTAGTTGCTTGTTATTTGTGTGATTATGTACTGGGCATTACCTTCCTATTCTGAACTTCTGGAGTTCTTAGTAGGTGATATGAAATACATATGTTAGAAAATAATCAGCAAAAACTCAAAAATTTTTAATTAATATTGCAAACTTAAGTAAGGTGAAGTCTAGCAAACTAACATCAAGGAGGTTTAATGTGCTTCTCTGGGAGTTAGCAAGGTGCGTTCATTGCTACTGTTGATTACATGTTGTGAGCAAAAAATGAGAAAAACTCTGAATTTCCAAACCATACAGCATGCCATCACTTCTGTAACAGAAGCCAGAGGCCGTTCTCTCGTCCCTCCTGCCCCATGCCATGAGGGCAGCTTTCCAAGGCCTGCAAATTGCCCTTTTCTTTCTCGATGGAGTTAGCTGTAGAGACCCCACAGTTGTGTTCAAAAGTCACTTATTTCT
The DNA here is from genome assembly GCF_027887145.1 of Ammospiza caudacuta. Taxonomy (NCBI): domain Eukaryota; kingdom Metazoa; phylum Chordata; class Aves; order Passeriformes; family Passerellidae; genus Ammospiza; species Ammospiza caudacuta. The sequence continues at coordinate 135,190,201 of NC_080593.1, forward strand.
CCCAATTTCCACTGTAAGGCCCTGACGGGACATGACTCCGTCTGTGGGACAGAGGTGGAGACACCTTTATCCATCTCCAGCTCCTCTCAGCTCTAACCCCAGAGGGAGCTGGCCAGCAGCACCTCAGCTCGCCTCTCCTGCTCCTTGGCAGGGCCTCGTAGGGCGGCTCTCAGGTGTGCCCGGCTGCCCTGAATCCCCGGGAGCGGCGGGAAGCGGCGCCGCAGCCCCGCGGAGCCCCGGCCGTGCCCGGCCCGCGGCGCGACGTTGAACGGCCCCGCCCGGCACGCGGCCGCGGCCGAGGCGCCGCGCGAAGGCCGCCCCGCCCGGCCGCGCTGAGGGACGGAGCGGGCTCAGCGGGACCACGGCCAGCGGCATCGCGGGGCAGGGGCGCTGCCGGCGGCTGGAGGTGGGCTGGGCATTCCCCGGCCCACGGCAGGGCACGGGGGCTGGGCTGCGGGCGAGGCGCCGGGCGGCAGTGGGGGCTTTTGTTTCTTTGTGGGGCTCCCAGTGCGGTGCCATTTCGGGACGGTCAGTTTCCGGTTACTCGTGGGGATTTTTCACGAAAATAGCATCAAATCCCCTTCACGCATTTAGGAAAGAGCCTTCCAAACACTTGAGATGGGCTCTTGGGAAATGGCTGCTGTCAATGTCCAGCTTATTAATATACTAAAAAAAATAATTCCTGGGTTCTACAGAACTGCTTTTAGGCCCGCTTGCTGGTGCCACAAGGCTTCCCTTCTGCTGGGCAGGTCTCCCATGGGAATGTCCCCAGAGAAGCAGTGGCCTTGGAAGGGACAATTCTTGGGATGCCGCCCCTACTGCAATAGTCTCTCATGAAAGCAGTTTATTCCTCTGCTATTAAAGCAACTTCTTCTCCACTTTCCTTGACACTGGTCAGAAAGAACACTATTAATTGAGGTTGGGCTAGATAACTTGGTATTTTCTGGAGGCTTCCTGGAGGAGGGTGAGGGAAGAGCGGCAAAATGTGTTTTGCTGCCACCACACAACTTGTTTCTATTGTCAGAACACTATGAAAAAATAGAAGTATGCTCCATTCTAGAAGCTAGGCAGTCCCTTTAACAGGTTTTCCTGTTTTTAAAAAGCGTGCATATAATTTGTCATCAGGGCATGAAGGAAAACTTGCCTGTTTGTTGGGGTTTTTTTCACTCTTCTGACGCAAATGTGTATAATTACTGCATTGCTTTCTGTGGAAATTCACTATGTAGGATAAATGTGTTTTATACAAGCATTCATAATTTGGGTTAAATGAAATATGTCATCCCTATGTGAAGTCTTAGTTAATTCACTTGCAGGAATTTTTATTGCTTCTTTTGACTACAGCTTTCAAGTCTTTCTTTTTTAAGATGAGTGGGTAGGAAAATCAGAGAATCAAACCAGATTTTTTTTTCCTAGCTTTAGTTAAGTTGTTCTAATTCAGACAGTAACCTGGTTCCAATTTCGTATGTTGGAAAATTGTTATTTGACTGTGTTAGAAGTGTTCAAAAATTATAGTGTAGAAAATTCTAAGATGATATTTAGTTTTCTTCCTACAACACAAAGACCAACTAAAGTTGTGTATGATGCTGGGTCTAGCAGCCTAGCTTCTCTTTTCCTATTTTGTACAGGAAATGGACAATGTAGTTGTAACCCTTGAATTTTTTTTTGTTATAACAGTTATTCCCTTGTCTTGTAAACTTTCTTAGAGAAAAAAAAAAAAATCAGTATCATTTATATTGTGGCAGTTGTTCTTTCTGGTATTCTTTTTCTCTAAAAATGCTGAAATTCCTTCAAATCATAAAATCTCCCTGTTGAAAAAAGTGATGGGTATGAGATGGAGATACATTAAGATACAGGTACTACAAATGAACATTTTCCAACTGATTGCTTACTTAAAGTGTGAGATTTTTCAGCCCAGCACCACTTTCACAGTTTTTGATGCTTCTATAGTAGCTAAACTGAGTGGGAAGATACAAAACTGTATTAATTTAACTAAAGTAGCTATTAAAAACCAGTCCTCTAAGTTTATATAGATATGTAAGGAACTCCTGTGCAGACAACAGATTGAGAAGTGGTATGCTGATGCTAATTAATTAAAAACCTGTTGAACTATGTTAGAAACTCCTTTATTTCCATCATGTCCCCATCTCCTTTCTCCAAATGTGTACATAGACATACAGGGAAAGAGTCTTAAGAAGAAGCTAGGGTAGCTCAGTTGGAAGGAAAAATGAGAGGAGTGTCTGATTCTGTCTTCATGCAAATTTTATCCAGCATGTTCAATCATCTAAAAAAACTGATGAATCAGACCTTTCTGCTTTTTCCTGCCCAGATAAAATAGTGCCTTGTCAAATGCAACTAACAGGGAGTAGGTAGATTGCTCTTCTTGTTTAACATCCATATGTGAAACTGAATGCTAATGATTTCAGCTGCTTTTTTGAAGTGCGATGTTTCAAAATGTTACAGAAGCAAAAAAGTTTATTGGTAAATCCCTTCAGCCAGCACGACCTGTGCATCAACTGTCTTCTAAACAAGGTGAGTAGCACGGCTAAGGTGCAGTTCACGTTACCAAAGTTTGGGTTATGTTTTGGGAAGTAACAAGGATGTGTAAGGTGTCTTGTTTTGCTTTGTTTTTAAATTACTTCATTAAACTACAGCGAGAAAACACCTTGCTGTGTGTTGATCTTAGCACATCATTTCTGTGATAAAATCTGAATTTAAACTGTATTAGATTTATGCAGAGCTCTTTGGTGTTGCTCTTCTAGCTTGGCATCTGAAATGTAGCTTCAGAAAGCTGGATCAGGCTTCTCTGTTAAATTTGGATTTCTTAGGGTGACTGATCCTACTATTGAAAACATAAAATACACATAATTTAACAGATTATTTGGGTTTTATTGCAAGTGCTGATGCCTCAGGTACAGTACACTGCACTGCATTGTTCTTATCTAGCTTTCACACAAATTCAAAACAAAAAACCCAAAAAACTTCAAGAAAAAAAATCATGCAGTATTTATGTCAGGTGTGAATATTTTGCTTTAATTTTTAAATTTCTATAGATTAAAGCCTAGCTATTGCAGTACTACAGTTGCTATTGTTAAGTTAGAAATTTTTGTTCCAGCAGAAAGTCATCAGCTGTGCTGATGTGGACTGAAGCTAAGTGACATCATAAACTTTTACTTTGTATGAAATTTATGGAAGAAACGGAAAAGGGGTCCTGTGGTGATGTGGAGCTTCTAAGTTGTGAATAAATGCCTGTAAAATCTCTGTGCAGCAAGGAATGTTCTTGGGGCAAGTATCACAAAATAATACTGTGGTGTCTATTGAAATTATTTTTTCTTAATGTTTTATGCTCACCAGCATCACCCATTGCATTAAACATTCGGACTGAATTACCCAGCAGCACTGAAGTATGTTTGCAGAGTAAGGTTAACTGGGTGAGTATTGAGGAAATATATAATTATTTATAAATTGGAGGTCAGCAGATCTGTTGAGTAACTAAATGAAAACTGTTCCAGCTCGGAGTGTCCTTGACTCTGAATGTTTTAAACCAGCAGTGTCAGAACTGTTGAAGAGAATTTTGAGTTTCAGGAATGCCTTTCCCTGGTATTTGCATGCACTAATAGCTGAAAAATGCAGCTTAGGAATTTAAGATTCTTACAAAAAATCTGTGTGGCATTTCTTTAGTCTTCCTGAATTTAAGTCAGCTCTTTTAAACTTAGAGTACATGTATTCTGTCTTCACTTATTATGTGTAAATAATAAAATTAGAATTTTTTTTTGTTGTTAGCACATGTACAAATTCATTTGAGACAGCTAACATCATAAAACTTTATGCTTTATTGCTAGGAGTGCTTGACTTTGGACATGGTACAAATATGTTTTTCAGACTTGAAATTGGTTGTAGCTGTTTGCTGGAAGATGAAGTTTGAAGTCTTCCAAATGGAATGCTTCATGTTTCATAGCCTGCTTCATGTTTCATAGCCTGAACTTTCTGTTGATTCTGATTTGAATGTTTTTTCAGAGTGTTGATAAATGGGCGTTTTTTATGAGAACAAGTACCTGTTCCTTAATTTTTACTTTATTTTTTTATTATTTTAGAAGAGTTTCAGTAATCCAGTAAGCGTTCTTTATTGCATTAAGCTTCTGCAAGCTGCCTTTGACTTTAACATTAAAAAAAAAAAGTTAAGGTCTTGGGAGCCTATCTTTGATCCAACACAGGGAAATTAACACCCTTGTCTCTTGAGCAGTAATTACTGAAGAAAACAAACTACTCACTTTTAAATAAGCCTCTGGTCATCAGTGCTGTAAAATTCAGTTTCATCAGTATTTAGCTACATGTAGCTGCACTTTGCCTTTGTTTGATATAGGTATAGCTGGGTTTTTTTATATTTTTTTAGCTTTTTCTTTAATGTAGCATATGGAAAAGACTTTTTCAATAAGACTTGACCATGTCCTTTCTGCTAAATGAAAGAATCCAAGTCCATCCTTTTGGCTTTAAGAAAAGTCCTTCCTGCTTTTATTATTCCCAAATGTAGCAGCTTGTGGCTGTGTTTTAGGTGGGATAATAGAAAAGAAAGGGATAATTGTGTTCTTTTTAAAGACTAACAGTAGAACTGTAAAGTTCTGTATAAAAATATCTCTCAAATATGTTCATCTGTATTGTCTTATTTCTTTATTGTATGTAATCAAGAGTAACATTCTTCTGGTTCAAATTAAACTGTACTACAACTGTTACTTTTACCTAAGAAACATGTATCCTTGTTTTAATATGCTTAAAGGAAATAAGCTTCATAACTTTCCTTCCTATCTTAGTCATCTGAAATGACTGAAGTGAAGATCTTAACTCAAACTATGATGCTCTGTCAACCAAAGCAACATGAATCAGGAGAAAAAAAAGGTAAAATACTGCATGTGGAGCTGTGTCAGGATTTTATTTTCTGGATGAAGGACAACTGAACTTTGAAGTGATGTGGGCTGCACTTCATTTTTTCTGATCAGCCAGTGCATTGATAGTTTGGAGAGCAGTATGAAACTTTCCTGCTTTTCACATAACACTCTAGAGAAAGTGTAAAAATTCACCATAACTGAGGTAGAAAACTTCCACTGGTAGAGCTGCTTGCGTATGGGGATATAACTTAAAAAAACCCAAACAAACCCAACAAAGCAAACAAACAAAAAACCGCAGCCAGCTCCCTGAAAAATAAAAAAAAATTCTTCACACTAAATCCTGGGTTTGTATGGATTGTTTGTGTGTGTAGAAGTGCACATTTGAGTTGCATCCTTTACCCTGCTGCAGGGCTCAGTTGTGGCACACATACTATTGAATATAAACAAGTTAAGAACTCAGCATTTTGGCTTCCTTGTCCTGCTCTTACTATGGTGGTTCTGAAATAATAGTATTTGGGTGGTTAGATATGAATTAACTTTTTTGTAATGATTAATCCTGCACTATTTGTTTCTGTGTCAGTACTGTCCTTAAGGTTTGCTCCTTATGCTTTTCTCTCTGTACTGCCTGCCACTGTACTCATAGAGAAATGGTTGTTTAACCAAGTCAAAATTATGCTCCTTTTTTTCACTAAGGGATAATCTCAGAGTTCAAATGCATTCTCACAATACTTCCCTGCCCTGCTTCCTACCTAATTCTTCATTTTTAAACATGTCACAGAAACTGCATCAGTTACCCAGGTTAGGTCACCAGTTTATTGAGACAATTTCATTTGTCTGTGTCTGCCTGTAATCAGGCATCCATCTGTAATTTCCAATCCTTAAGTAATCTCTGAAGATGTAGTTTGTCCTTTTGCTATTTGTACTCAAAATTTGAAAGAATTCTGTTAGGTTTTAATGAGGCTTTCATATTTTTGTCAGTCTGAGGTTACCATCTCACAGGTTCTTGGGCATTAGTTTGGTTCTGTTGGGTGTTACTGACTTAAAAATAAGTCTTCCATGTATCTTCTTTAAAGCTCAGGCTCATTTCTTCTATTTTTGATCTTGATAAATAGAAGAGAGTTCTGTTCTTTTGATCTAGTTAGATGACAGACTTGTCAAGTTCTGTCCATTTAGTGGTTTCTTTCTGCTCTTTGTCATTGATTCTGCTTGTGGTGAGTAGAGATTGTTTTGTTCTACAAGATCTTAAACAGCTTCTCATCAGATCCTGGTCTCTTGTATAATCCAACCCTTTGGATCATTTTCAGTGGTTACTTGCTCTGTGATGCCTCTCTGAGTCTGCTCCACAATTCTCCCCATTGTCAAACTTTTTCTCACACTTGTTTTCAAAGGGCTTTTGTTTGTTTGCTGATAGTTGTAATCTTTTCCTTCTGAGTTGCACAACTTTAGAGGTCCTACTATTCAGCTACTTCTTATAAATAAGTCTTTTGTTTTCTTCTTTTTTTTTTCTTGTACAGTAACATTTCTTCTAGAGCTCTGTTTATATTCAGCTGTACTTTAAGTTCCAGATAATAATTTCTATTTCTATTTAATATCTCTTCAGTGGTACTGTGCTTTCAATTATCTGTCTCAGCAGTTCTTAAGTGCAGCACGGGGTTTTCATGGGCCCACTTCTTGAGCTTTTCCAGGGCTCTCTGGATGGTATCCTGTCCCTCAGGCGTGCCAACTGCACCACTCAGTTTGGTGTTACCTGCAAATTTGCTGAGGGTGCCGTTGATCCCACTGTCTGCCATTGCTGAAGATACTCAATAGAATTGGTCCAAATATGGACCCCTGAGGGATCCCATTCATCATTCACTGATCTGCATCCAGACATGACCACTACTCTTTGGATCATAGGATGGTTTGGATTGTAGGGGACTAAAATTTCAAGTTCTAACCCCCTGCTATGAGTGGGGACACCTGCCAGGAGACCATGTTACTCAAAGCCCCATCCAGCCTGATGATGAACACTTCCAGGGATGGGGCATCCATAACTTCTCTGTGCAGCCTTTTCCAGTGCCTCACCATCCTCAGAGTAAAGAATTTTGTTCTCCTGTCTAGCCTAAACCTACTGTCCCTCAGCTTAAGGCCATTCCCCTTTCCCTATCACTACATGCCTCTGAAAAGTCCCTCTGTAGCTTCTTGTAGGCCCCCATCAGGTACTGGAAGGCTGTCCCAAAGTATCCCAAGAGACTTCTCCAGGCTGAACATCTTCAACTATCTAAGCCTGTCTTCTTAGGGAGGGTGTTCCAACCCTGTGATCAGCTTAGGCACTCTCCTCTGCACTTGTTCCAACATGAGATCAGATGCAGCTGTCCAACCAGTTCCTCATCCAGTGAACAATCCCCCAATCTAATCCACATCTCCCCAATTTAGAGAGAAGGATGTTGTGGGGGATTGTGTTAAAGGTCTTACAAAAATCATCTTAATAGGTTTTTAATCAAAGGGAGGTAAAAAGAAGACATAAGTTTTCAAGTATGCTTGTATTCTTTAAACTGTTTTTTTTTCAAAGTTACCCACGTGCCCTCCCTTAGGTTCACCAGTTACTGCATCATTTGTGTTCAAAGGCAGGAAAAAAATCTGTGTCATCGTTGATATCAGCTTCTCTCTTTTCAACATCCCACAGTCTGAGAAGGAAAAACTGTTGTCCATCAGGTGACAGTGTAACAATCTTGCAGGAAGCCCATTATTGCTAAAGCAATATGCTTCTTTGTCATCAAGGACCAGAGATAAGGTTTGTTCTTTGTTTGCCTAATTCCTTTCCTCTTGTTTCTTGCTTGAGAATATTGGCTTAAAACCAGATATTGCTAGATATACTGTATCCAAAGCTATGCCATAGCAGACATAGTGCTATCAACTTGAATGAGAAACCTACATGTTCTGAGCAAAGGCTCTGACACTTGTTGATCCAACATAATCCCTCAAAAGTATTTCACTGCTATTAATCTGTTTGCCATTTTGCATACGGCAGATCTTGTCATTACTTTTAGGTGTTGAAAGACATTTAACTTATTAGCTCCAAGAAAAGAGACACTCTGTTTTTGTTATCTGTCACTTAAAAATAGGTGCCACTTTGGAGTGAGTTATAAACAGATTTTCTTGTGGGTTTCAAGACCAGTTTATGGTGTTTCTGCTAATTAGAACAAGATATAGGGAGTCTGTCTGTTGTAAGGTTGGATTCAGCTTTTTTCGTCTTTTGTGTTATTTACTGTGTCAGTTTGATACAGGTAAAGTGAAATGCTCTGTAATTTACTTCAGAATTTCCTGATGCAAGATATGACCTAAATTACTTCTGTTTTTAAAATTGATTTTTATATTCCATGTGTAGCATTTCTTCTATAAGTTACAAAATAATTTTTCTGAATTTCCAATCTTAATTCCTTAAACAAGAATGTTAAACTTAGTGATTTTCTATATTCACAGAAAGGATCCAATACAGCAGAGATTTCCTTCTGAAGCTTTCAAATGTTTCTCTCTCTCAGAAGAAACCAGAGTTTCTTCCTGATCATCCAATTGTACTTGAAAAGCCAGTAAGTGCATTCTTTTGTGGTAAATGAAGTTACAAAATCATTCATGGAAGTTTTGATAAACCATTTGACAGGAAACATTTACCTTCAAAATGGCCTGTCAAATTGGTAAAACCTTCAAAGGACAGATTGAGCAATTCAACACAACTTTTGTATGTAACTTCTCCAGTTGATATTTGACATCTTACCCTGAGTATTACCCTATAAAGGGAAAGAGTTTTAAATTTGTTTTCAGGAAAAAATCAGGTATGTTTTCATGTTTTCAAAATAGAAGAGAACAATCTTGATACATTTCCAGCTTGGTAAAAATCTTAATCCACTGTTTGAGGTGTTCATGCATCAGTGTCCACCACAAAACCATTAATGAGCTCATTGCAGTTTGTATTATCATTATCTTTGGTCTTTGGTTTTGGGGAGAAATTAATAGAAATGAATGTGAAGGATATCCATGTGTGCTACCTTAATGTTTGTGATGAAATAATCCTCAAAAACTTCATATGCTAGGAAAAAACATCTACTGGATCATATTCTGGACCCCAAGTGTGGGAAAAGCTTCTGTGTAAACATCATATCAAATTAGGCTACATAACTCGGCTGCTTTTGAGACCATTGGGATGTAGTTCTGCTAGAAATAGGATTCCTATTATGGAAAAGTATGTCCACATGGTTACTTTGTTGGCCACATTTGGAGGCATTTTTAAACTTTAAAAATTCTGTCCTTTGAAAAAACAAAAATTAACTAATATATGATCATAATCACCTTTCCCTGATCTTTTTATATCTTTCTATTTGCCCTCAAGATGAAAGCTTTCTTTGTTTGAAAATCTGCTTTCAGATGGGGAAGTCTCAGCTCTTTAATTTCCTAACTTTCTCCCCTCTCCCACCACCTGGGTTTCTAAAAGTGGCAAATTTTGATAATTTGTGTGCTTTCAGATGTTTACATTCCTAGGAAAAAGGAGGGTCCCTATACAGAAATCACTGAGATCACCTAGTTCAGCCAAAATTCTGGGCTATTGATTGGTCATGTCATCTGTTTTTCTGCACAGAAACCAGAGGAATTGATGAGATCATGTGTAAATCAAATAATTGATGCTTAAAAGTGGCAGAAGGTGGCCTACAAATAAATTTCTTATGACAGACAATCCTACAGTGTCAGTGAGCTTGTATTTTGGAGCAGGGGGTTTTCAACAGTTTGCTGCTGAGCTGAGTATTCAGACAGTTCATGCCTATCTAAGACTTTACTAGTTCTGAATTTTTGAAGCCACTGCTGAAGTGTGTGCCCATTTATGAGTAAAAGTTGTATTGTCAGATGAAGAAAACTTCCTAGAATGACTTGTTAGAAGGAAGATACAGTTACGGTTGGTGGACTGTGGACTGCATTTGTCCCAAAGGACACTGGAGGTTTTTTCAGATGTGGGGATCAGGGCTCAGCATTCAAACAGATGTCAGTACTGTTAGTGCTTGACACACAATAGGAAACTTTTAGATGAAGTCCCTATGATTTATGAAAATAGAACTGTTTGCTATAATAAAAAAAAGTTCCAAATTGTGAAATGGATGTGGAGTAAAAAAGAGTTATGAGCAGACTGAAATGAAAACTCTAAGTGATCTCTTATAACGGAAGTAATTTGAGGGTTGGTTTGTCTCACAGGTAAAGAACAAACCTTTCATTGACATCTGCAAGAAGTGACATGTTGTTTGGAAGATCCAGAGTCCGTCACTGAGGGAGCTACATTTGATGTAGGTCTTCAAGATTTTTGAAGGTACTTGGGTGCCTGCAGATGGAAGTACGACCCTGTGAAACCTATGAAAATGCCTGTTTCTTCCTGTAATTGCCTGAATGCTTTAAGAGACAAACCTTTAATTTGTAATGCCTGAAATGGCAATATGATTAAAGTGAAAATAAATAATTTTGCATATTGGTGTGGCAGAATTTTGTCATTGAATTGTTTCTGTTATGTAGCCAGATGTGCTGCCTGACCATAAATTCTAAATAAATACTTGACTTGGACCTTTTGATTGCTCCTAACTCCCTTCCTCAAGTAAAGATGGAACAAGTACCGGCTGTGTCAATTCTCAGATGTCTTAGGGTGTCTACTCCTCTAGTAGTAGAGGTTTTTTATTAGGCTTTTTTTTTGACAAATCTTGACTTGTTTCTTCTTAATTTGAAATCTTCATCTTGACACAAGATATTCTTTAATATCTTGTGGATACCCATACCTTTTTTCAAGGTATGAAGTATCTTATTAGTAGTAATTTCACTAACAAGGGACATTTTCTCTCATCCTGCATCAGAACAGGAGACCTGCATATGCATTGTATTCCTTAAAGTTCTTTGTAAATAATTGTCCTGTGTTCTTGACTTTGAAAAGTGAAAGTCAAGGAAAAACTGAGGAACAAGACAGATTTTAATCCTATGTCTTATATGGGTAAATGGGTATACCAATGTAGAGTTAATTCTCTCTTTTTCCCTTCAATGAGTCTGGTATCCAATACTGAAGTGGAAAGCAGTAGTCCAAGTACTTCCTGAAAGCATCCATCAGTTGACAGGCATCAATAACAAATATTTTGTATGAATATAATTAACTTATAAATGTCTATTTTGACCCATAATAATATCATTTGGGTACTGCAGGCAATTTTTTACCCTCTGTCACAAATGATAACGAAAGCTAAATGAGGATGTGTTAAATGGCAATTGCAGTAATGCAAAAACTGTCAAGTTGCACTGGATTGGCACTGGCTTTCTTTTCCTGAATGATGCAAATAAATCTTTTTGTTGGTTAGTTTTTAATCTCCGGGAGTTTCTTAGAGTGAGTCAAATGGACCTATTTTCCCAATATGTTGGGGAAACATATTTTCAGACAGTTTCTGTGTGTAGCTCTCAAAACTCCTAAGTGAAACTTCTCAAACTTCTTGTGTATGATTCATCAAAGTGTTTTTTTACTAGTATATATACAAAGTGGAGTAACTCTTACAAGAATATAGGACCTGTTACAACTTTTTTCACCCTTCCAGCACCTAATTGACATGAAGTTCTAAAGCAGGTGATTGTAAGAATGATTTTAATACATTTTTCACAGTGAAAAGAAAAAATGTCACAAACCTTAGTGTAGTATGTAATTTTTAGGGGTTTTCCCTGATTCTGTGTCATATGTCACTATTTCCTTTGTTGGTAGGTCAGTAGTGACAAAAAAACCCCATGCTATACAGTAACTTAACATCTTGGCATACTAAAAACAGCAGCCAACTTGTTCAGAAGTATGTGTAGATTTACTTTGATTAAGACAACAAACCTTTAAACTTATACTGATGTCATTTGTGAGGATAGTTTCAGTGCCCTTTTACAAATTGACAGATCTGAAGGATCTGGATCATGTCAATAAAGGAAAGCCTTGGACTTTGGTGTTAAAAGCATTCACTTTCACTGAGTTACTGTGAGAGAGATAAGGGTGAAATTTTTCTGTAATATGGGCACATAAATTCAGATGTGCATGTAACCCTCTCTGACATCCACATTTGTGTGGAGAACCAAGACCTCATGAACTTTATTGGCAAAGGGCTTGATTCAGTTGCTTAAAGGTAGGCATCTGGTGTCATCTGAGAGTCACCTGGAATTGCAGCCCACATGCTGCATGGGCCTGCCATGAATGACAGACAAACTACAGCTAACATGCGTCATCCTCAGCTGGGAGCTGGAGACCAGCTGGGCTCCTCTACTGTAACTCACGTGCACTACATTTGCCTTTGTTCAGACAAATAGCTCACCTCAGAACTCTGCTGATAAAATAGGAACCTATTGAGCTTCGACCTTGTGATTTCTGGAACACAGGACCTTACTGCAATGAAGACTTTGTAGTTGGAGTTCCCCCTTTTCAATTACATATGATAACTTTTTGCTGAGAAGAAATAAAACTAAACGAGATGGTATTTTATTGAACATGGCATTTAAGTTTCTTTTTGGGTACTGTTTGTAAGCTTAGACTGCTAAATGGATGGAGAGAGTGGTCATATAGCATGTAGAGTTTGTCAGCCTGCTGTGGAGTTGTGAGGTTACAGTGGTTGCTTGCCCATTCTTGGGCAGGAGGGCACACCTCAGATGCAGGAGACATGACTTGCTAGGGAATCAAGTATTGCTACTTCCAGGTCTTACAGCATCACAGAATATCCTCAGCTAGAAGGGACTCAACAGGATCATTGAGTCCAGCTCCTGGCCCTTAGACTGAGTACACTTAGACTCAAACCATGTGCCTGTGAGCATTGTCCAAATGCTGCTTGAACTCTGTCAGGCTTGGTGCTGTGACCACTGCCCTGGTCCAGTGTTCCTCCACCCTCTGGGTAAAGGACCTTTTCTTATTGCCGAACCTCAGTTTCCCCTCATACAACTTGATGCCATTTCCTTGGGTCCTGTCACAGGTCACCAGAGAGAAGGGATCAGTGCCTGCTTCTCTTCTCCTCATGAGGGAGTTGCAGACTGCAATGAGGTCTCCCCTCAGTCTCCTCCAGGCTGAACCAAGTGACCTCATCCACTCCTTGTTTTGGCTATGCCTGTAGGCCCTTCATGATCCTCATGGCCCTCCTTTGGGCACTTTTAAATAGCTTTACATGGCCCTCCTTTGGATATTCTTAAATAGCTTTATATCTCTTTTATATTTTGTGCCCAAAACTGCCCCCAGCACTTGAGGTGAGGCTGCCCCAGCTCAGAGCAGAGCAGGACAATCCCTCCCTTGCCCTGCTGGCAATGCTGTGCCTGATGCCCCCCAGGACAGGGTTGTTCCTCTTGGCTGCCAGGGCACTGCTGGCTCACATTCGATCAACCAGGACCCCCAGACCCCTGAATGTGAGGGCAGTCTGGCTCCACCCCTGTCACCCACTGATGACCAGGTTGATTGAGCTGACCCAGCTGGCCCAGGGGGTGTCCACTTCCCCCTCAATGCTCCATGTGCATCCCTACCAAAGCTGCACCCTGGTTGAAGAGGGTGATCTTCCCCATGGAGATGGTGCTGTTCATCGCTCAAGGGTATGCAGCAGCCCTGCCCCCTGCTAGAACCAGCCTCTAAACAAGCTCAAGGTTTATGGTTATTTACATTGTAACTGCAGTTTCTCTAATGATTTTGCAGTGACCTGCCAGAGATCCAAAGAAAATATTTCCTGAGTGGTCAGAACATAGAGGTTGTGCAGTGTTCAGTGTGGGGATCTACAGTGATGAGAGATAGGCAGATATGTTTCCTCTTGGGAGGGTAAGGGCTAAGAGTCTGTAAGAGGAGATATTGTTGCCTTGTTTTGTCATGAGCAGAAAATATGCTGGGGGAAGTTCTGCATTAGCACAAAGAGTTTTCCCTATGTTTATTCTTTTCATTAATGACTTACAGCTTCTCTGCAGACATGTATGAACATGTGTGTTCCGGTTCATACTTCTTTCTTTTGTAAAAGGAGAACACAGCAGCATTAAGTAATGGCTGTTTATTAATGCAGTAATAAAACTTTTCACAAATATTTAGTCATACATTCAAGACACACTTTTCTGTGACAGTTTGGACTGTCACAGAAATAAATAGTTTATCATAGTTGTCTTATTTCAGTTTTTAGAAAGCATCATTTCACTGAACTAGTCACAAGAAGAAAAGGTAATAAATGCAGTTTTCCAGATTTTAGAATGGATAAAGTGGAACAGATTCCATCCATAATAACAAATGTTATCATAATTTCACTTGTACACTGCAATATGAATATTAGTGTAATGAAAGGCAATACAACATTAACATTACTTGGAACCACAACTTCTAGTTGTTATTGAGGACACACCACAATGCTGAAAGAGAACAGAGTTTATTTATATTTTTAGCATAAATTGCATTTCTTTATTGACCTCTGGTAAAAATTCTAAATAAAATACCCATAATATATATAATTAAATGCTTGTTTATATATGCAGCTAATACTGGTGAGAAAAAATACTCAGGATACTGGGAGAGCTGAGTCTAAGTGGTGGGAGGGCTTTATCACAATAATTATATCCCTTTTTGATAACATCCAAAGAAACATTTATGTGTCGTAGGTGCAGCTGCGTAGAATTAAGCGCCCTGAGAGCAAATCAAATAAATCCTCAGTCCTGTGCTGCTGTGTGTGTCAGTTTTTAACCCAAGCTCTGTGTTCCCTGGGTGGTTGTGTTAGCTTTAATGACTTGCTTTCCTAGTGACATTATTCAAATCTGGTGGGTTTTTTATGCAAGTCTAGGAATTAATAACTTTTTGTCCTCAAAAGTAGGAGAATTGATGGGCTTGCAAAATGTCATTCCCATAAAAAGTTCTGTAATTACCAGATTATAGGCAGTGCTGGGGTGAAACCAATTTGTATTTCTTCCCCACAATCTCTAGCCTTTGGCCTTTTGAAATGGAACTTTATGCAGAGAGGAACCACAAGATTTATGGAGAGAGATGGAAAGGAAGAAAAGGAATGGGGACTGTATGTGAGATGCCAAATGCCCTTAGTAAAGGAGTGTACTAGGCTACGTAGGTGTCACACTACACAAATTCATTAACAGAACTTATTTCTTATATATGTATCCATAAATGCTTCCATTAATGGTACTTTAATCAAAATTATTATTCATGAAGAAACATGATGAGAAAATACTCAAGAGTCCTACCTGAATTCAGGCTATGAGCCTAGTAGTCTTTGAAACATCAGTGGATGTTTCAACCCCCCAAAATGCCAATTTAACAATTTATTTCATGGGTTATATTGTTATAAGTGTTCAGTGGTTTCCCTTTATCTTGTTTTCTTCACCCAAAGATTCTCTAGAGTCCTTAAGTCCAGATCTTGTGTAAAAATGAGACATTCACTGAATGTGAACTGAATGATTCATGCCACCCTGGTAGATTGGGTGAAAAACTGGGTGAGTTAACAATGAGTGATTATAATAGCTTGTGGTTCCTCTTAACTGATGGTAAATTAATTTTCTTTGGGATAATACTGGATCAAACAGTCTTGAAAACTTGTCTTCCTGAATCATTCTTGGCCACTAAGTGCATCCTTACTAATTTTAGTTAATTGGTAAAGACTTACAGGTTGTAAACTTTGAATGAATCAGATTCAGGTTACAGTTTGCAATTGATTCAGTTCTTATCTACCCAGATGTGTAAAAGAAGTTTGGAAGTTTCTCAGCTAGGGTAAATTGTTTTTTTAGAATAGAGACTATCTGTGTTCTAACTGCAGACAGGTTTAGGGTTTTTTCCTTCTGATTTTATAGCGATATCACTTTATGTGATAAAATATGTATAAAATTCTTTTGTAAAGTGTACTGGTGGGATTGCAGCCATCATTTTTTACTTCAAGGTCATTTTCTGTCTTTCAAACACAAATACAATTTGTATAGATAAATTGCAGGAAGCTCTTTCCATGAAACAGAGTTCAAATCATTGCACAGATTTCTAAATTACAGGTAATGTATAATATGGTACAAAGAAGTGTGAATGCATTAATTCCCATTGCCCCTGCCCCAGCAAGGAGTGCACAGTGAGAAATACTGTTTCTATGGTAACTGTCTGCCAGGACAGAGTGCTGCAGACTGAAATCCTTCTTAGCAGGCAGAGTAAATGCTGTAATGAGTACTTGGAATCCAATTTCAGACACTTCCATATTTAGGCACTTAAAAATTATGTTTACATTTTATTTTATGTAAATTGCACTTTACTCATATGTAAACTACCCTGGAACACTGCTGGATCATGTGCAGTCTCTTGGACAGAAAGAATTTTGGAAAAAGGCTCCATTGTTTCCAAATCAAGTTTCTCTTAAATCCAGCAACATCCCAGTAGATACAAGATTTTACAGAGATGCTTGGTTCATTAACTAAAATCTCTGAATTCTGCAGGAGTCCCTGGCATATAATTTTGTGTCCACATCAGGCTCATGAGATCTGAAGATGTCTTGGCTGGTTTATTTTAAGAACAAACCCTAGGTACAAGACTACATTTATTTTTGTACTAAGTGGGGTTTTATTATTTTAAATTTAGTCGGTACTCAGACACATAGGAAATTAGGGCTTCAGCGTAATAGATTGTGTCCCCTAAAATAAAAAAAATAAATTAATGTCCTCTCTCTGTAAATATGAGACTGATGCTTTCTTTGCTTCATCCTGCACCTGCACTGTGTCTTTTAACTCTTATTTCTAGGAGAAAGATGTTACATGCTCAATGGTTTGTATGAAGAATAAAAATTTGGAATCTTTACCAGCCTGTTTTTTATTTTTTTAACATAGCAGGAAGTGTGTACAACAAGTTGGTTAGTGAATATCAATTACTGGTAAATAAGGCTCCCTTCAGTCAATGTAAGTAGGAATAAATTGAAGTCCTAATCAGAAAGCATTTTTTTCCTTGAAAATCTTAAATGGTGTCTATTTTACCATTCACAAATAGTATTGTTTATTCTAAATATTTTCTTAAATAGTGTATGTCAGTGTTACTTCACACTATGTAAAATAAAGCACTGTGGGTCTTCTCCTTGCTGATGCATTTTATGTTTATGTGGTTAAAATAGAAATATTTGGAGTCCTTTTCTCCTCTATACTTTACCAAAGAAGATCTGAATAAGGGTGATATTATACAGTGGTCTTGCAGATGCAACACACTAATAGAACCATTCACATATTAAAAAAAAAAAAAAAAAAGAAGAGGTGAAAAGTTGATATTTACCAGGGACTAGCATTGGTGTGATGAGCTCTGGAGTTTCCAAGAAATCCACATTACTTCTCTGGAATGTCTTGCTGTAATTCATTTGAAGGTGGCTAAATAATTGCAAAAAATAAAAATGTGACATGTTTTTTAAAGGGGCTCAATTTTTTAAATGAGCATAAGAAATTTCACAAATAATGCTGTACAGAGATTCTGTGCTTAAAAACTTACAGTGATAGTGGGAGAGGAGATCAGATAAGCTATGAAGGGCCTGCAGATATATGAAACCCAGGTTTTCTTCTGTGCAGCTCGCTGTCAGTCTGATGCTCATCTCCTGGCTGTGACCCAGTACAGTGTTGACACGTGTTACCAGTGTTCCTGAGTCTCTGTGATAGGAAACCCAGTAAAACTGGGGTTTTGTTTGACAGGAAAGCAACAAAGCTGCAAGAGACTTCTCCATCTCCCGAAGAACAGGCTCTCTCTACAGATTTAGGATCACAGGGTTGGTGTATTTGAGTGCTGTAACTTAATATAGGTAAGGACTATCCTTTTGTCATCTGCCTGCCGGAGGCTAGAATTCAGCTGGTAGGATGTTTAATAATTTCTGTTTTGGGCCCAAAAGAGACACTCTGGGAGTCTGTTGGATGGGTTCCTGTGATGTGGATTAGGAAGTTTTGGGAGAGTTTCCCATAACTACTGATGTGTGCTGCAGGCTGGCACACCATCTGTTTCAATAATTGTGTCTTTTTGTTTTTCTTCCTTATGAAACTGGTGCTATTGCTGTCTTCCTGGTTTTCTGTCTCTGATGAACTACCATTCACCTGATGCTATATCCTTATGTACTCACTTTCAGACTCTTTCTGCTATAAATAATCACCATTGTCTTTCTGGGATTTTTATTTATGTTTCAGTATATTCAAGTCTTTAGCAACCAAAGTATTGTTCTGAAATATTAATTGTGATGTATTTAGCAAAAGATCGGTTAGCAGTATTTAAAGTAATTTGTACTCAGTCTTTCCACACAATTGGTTTCTAACCTTCAAATTTTATGTATTACCAAAAAAAAAAAAAAAAGAAAGTCCTGACACTTACCTATTCCAGGCATTGCTGTTTTCCCAGAACTCATAAACAATGAAGTGGAAATTACTCGGAATCTTCTGTATGGAAACACTAAGAATTTCACAATTGAATTAATTTATTGAAACAAAACAAAATTATTGGACATATACATTTTACTCCTAACTGCTTTTCAGTAGGAACAAATGCAGTGATTTTTTTAAAAAACCCACAGAAAATCAAACCCAATACCAACCCAATTAATAAACTTAACAAATGATTGATCATAGTGATCACATACTTCAAATTATCTGAGCTTTTAAAAATAAAACCCCTTGTATATTTATTTTTATTATGTAATATTTTTATGAAAATAATTTTTCATATTGCTCCAATAGTGTTATTTATCTAAAAAATGCTAAACAGAAAATTAATCAAACAGCTGCTCAGGGAAGATAATCTAATGAGTAGAAGTTATCCTTTTGTATGAGAGATGCATCCAAGTGTCATAGAATTTAAGTGCTTTGAAAGCAAATGGATTAAATGAAATAATGCACACATTATGGAGTAAAAAGCCATATAGGCATATCTGCTGCAGATACACTTTAAAAATAATATTTTGCCTACTAGTTACTTGTTCTTAAGTTATTCAAGTAACAGTTTCTCAGGAGTGAAAAATGACCCACAGGATATCTGTTGATCTTCTACACAGAATCATCCTGCTTATTGTCCTGAGCATAAAAGCTTTATAGTGTGTAGGGTATTTATTCACTTGGGTAATCAAACTGATGTTTAGATAAATAGCAGAGAAAATATATATACAGATTTTTCCATGTGCCCAAGTGTGAGGTTGCTGACCTCACTAATGATGTACTTGAAAACTGGTCTCAGCTTTTGCTTCATATTGTAGTCAGCAGTGTTTTGTGATTTATTGTTTTTTTTCCTGCTGCATGTGAAAGTGCATGGTAAAATGGCCAAAATATCAAAAGCCGTTGGAAAAAACAAGTCCCTGTCAATTAGAGCTACAGCAAAACCCATCCATTAGGTGGCATTACAGACTTAACAAATGCCTGTACACTTGGGAAAGAAAGGAACTTTCTGCCACCATTTGCTAACTTGCATTCTGAAGTCATGTCACCAACAAACCTGCAGTCACTACAGTGCTTTGCTGGATGTTCATTTCTGGGAGGAGGCTGGGAGAACTTCTTATTGGGCTTTTTTTCCATCTCTTGGCCAACTAGAGAATTTTATTTTCCTCATCAGTCTGCCTTTACAAGTGAACCACTGCAGAAAGATCACTCTTCCAGCCTAATTTTTCTGGTCTATGTGAACACTACTGATAAAATCCTAATTCTGATAATCTCATAGCAACAAGACTCATAAATTAGGGGTGTGATAGGCAGTATTTGAAGCCCTTGACTAGATGGGAAGATTCTGTGTCGTGTACACACTACCAAAATATCTTTTTCATAATGGTCTGTGGTATGTATGATAGTAGATCTCTCTAGTATGTTAAATTCAAAAATTAGGTACACTGGTAAGCCACTAAAATTTATCTTAACCCAGCTCTAATGTTTTATTAATTCTAAAAGGAGCAAGGCAGAAACACAGTTTCATTGAAAAGTTTGCTTTTTAATTTTTCCAATTATTTATTATGAATTAAAATTTAACAATGACAGCTGTCCTGGTTTAGGACAAATTAGGGGAAATCTCCAAAAGGGAGCCCCCCAAAAACAAAACAAACCTCCAACCACCCCTCCCCCAACACCGGGTTCGGGAAGGAATTTCTCGGAGGAGCAAAGTGGAAAACAAAACCTATTTATTTACAAGTAACAAAAGAACACTCCCCAACACAAGAAAAGAAAAGAAAACAGAAAAAACAGACTGTGTGTTGAGAGGGCGCGGCGCTTCTCTGCAAGCTTCGGGTGTCCTGGACGTCTTCAGGTCACGTCCGGAGCCGGTCCAGTATCTTCAGGGGAGGGTAAGAAAGAGGGAGCAAGAGAAAAGGAAAAAAAACAGCACAAAAAAGCAGAAAGCAAGCAAGCAAAGCAGCTAGCCAAGCCAAGCAGCAAAAGCCAAAAGCAAAAAGGCCTGGTCAAACACTCCCCCCTCTCTTCCCCGCCCCGCCGCAGCAAGACGGCCGGGGGGGGGGAAGAGAGAAAAGGCACAGCTGCCAGACACAACACACGATATTGGGATAAAGGCTGTCAACCCACGACACTCCACCCCTTATCCCATATCGTGAATATACAATAAAAACTTTCATTTCACTTACTCACACCTTTGACACTTACGCATTCCTCTCATCTTACTTGCTCAGACCTTTGACACTTACAGTTTCCTTCTGTCTCACATTCAACAAACAATGACATTCATATATGAATCTCATCCCACAATCAGGTCTCCCTGAGGTACACACCGTGTTGTTCCATCTTTCTGCATTATCCACCATGTATAACCTGGTCCTTGAGCAAAGACAATCCCACGGATGGGTTTGTCTGTACTCGAGGCAGGGTTGATCCATACTGTCTTTCCCAACAAACCTCTGACATGGGCCACTGGGGCTTTATCCCCATCTACTATATTAAGGAGCTCAGACTGAGCAGGACCCGCTCGGTTGGTGGAACCTCGAGTGTTAACTAACCAGGTAGCCTTTGCCAAATGCTGCTCCCAGTTTTTAAAAGACCCCCCACCCAATGCTTTTAAGGTGGTTTTTAACAATCCATTATACCTTTCCACTTTCCCTGCAGCTGGTGCATGATAGGGGATATGGTATATCCACACGATGCCATGTTCCCTAGCCCAAGTATTAATAAGATTGTTTTTAAAATGAGTTCCATTATCCGACTCAATTCTCTCGGGAGTACCGTGCCTCCAAAGGACCTGCTTTTCAAGGCCCAAGATAGTGTTACGGGCTGTGGCATGAGACACAGGGTAGGTTTCCAACCATCCCGTGGTGGCTTCTACCATGGTTAGTACATAGCGCTTGCCCTGGCGGGTTTGAGGCAGTGTGATGTAATCAATCTGCCAGGCCTCCCCGTATTTGTACTTAGACCACCGCCCCCCATACCAGAGGGGCTTCACCCGCTTGGCCTGCTTGATGGCAGCGCACGTCTCACAGTCACGAATAACCTGAGAGATACTGTCCATGGTTAGATCCACCCCTCGGTCTCGTGCCCACTTATAGGTGGCATCTCTACCCTGGTGGCCTGAGGCATCATGGGCCCATCGTGCTAAGAATAACTCTCCCTTATGCTCCCAGTCGAGATCTATCTTCAACTCCCCTATCTTTGCAGCCTGATGTACTTGCTGGTTGTTTTGCTGCTCTTCATTAGCTCTACTTCTGGGGACATGGGCATCTACATGGCGAATCTTCACAGGTAACTTCTCTACCCGAGTAGCGATATCTTTCCACTCTTCCGCAGCCCAAATTGGTTTTCCTCTGCGCTGCCAGTTCGCCTCTTTCCATCTCTTCAGCCATCCCCATAGAGCATTGGCTGCCATCCAGGAATCGGTATACAAATAGAGCCTTGGCCACCTCTCTCTCTCTGCAATACCTAGGGCCAGTTGAATAGCTTTGATTTCAGCAAATTGACTGGATTCACCCTCTCCTTCAGTAGCCTCTGCAACCCGTCGAGTGGGACTCCACACAGCTGCTTTCCACCTCCGTTTCATCCCTATGACACGACAAGAACCATCGGTGAATAGAGCATAGCGTGTTTCTTCTACTGGTAACTGATTGTATGGCGGAGCTTCCTCAACCCGGGTCACTGGCTCTTGTTCCTCATCTGCGACACTAAAGCTTTCACCTTCAGGCCAATTTGTAATTATCTCCAGGATCCCAGGGCGATTTAACTTCCCAATTCGAGCGCGCTGTGTAATGAGGGCAATCCACTTACTCCAAGTAGCACTGGTGGCATGGTGGGTAGAGGGAACCTTTCCTCTGAACATCCATCCCAACACCGGTAGTCGGGGTGCCAAAAAGAGTTGTGCCTCTGTACCAATCACCTCCGAGGCGGCTTGGACTCCTTCATAGGCGGCCAAGATTTCCTTTTCTGTTGGAGTATAGTTATCTTCAGACCCCCTGTAGCTCCGACTCCAAAATCCCAATGGTCGGCCTCGGGTCTCGCCAGGTACCTTCTGCCAAAGGCTCCAGGACAGACCATGGCTCCCGGCTGCAGAGTAGAGCACGTTCTTCACATCTGGTCCCGTCCTGACTGGACCAAGGGCTACAGCATGAGCGATCTCCTGCTTGATTTGGACAAAAGCTTGCTGCTGCTCAGGGCCCCAATGGAAGTCGTTCTTCTTGCGGGTAACCAGATAAAGGGGTCTCACAATCTGACTATACTCAGGGATGTGCATCCTCCAGAAACCTATAGCGCCTAAGAAAGCTTGTGTTTCCTTTTTATCAGTTGGTGGGGACATGGCAGTGATTTTATTAATAACATCCACAGGAATCTGACGCCGTCCATCTTGCCACTTCACCCCCAAGAACTGAATTTCTCGGGCAGGTCCCTTGACTTTGCTCTTCTTAATGGCAAATCCAGCTTCCAAGAGAATATGAATTATCTTCTCTCCTTTCTCGAACACTTCTATTGCCGTGCTCCCCCAAACAATGATATCATCAATATATTGCAGATGTTCTGGAGCCTCACCCTCTTCTAGTGCAGCCTGGATCAGTCCATGACAGATGGTAGGACTGTGTTTCCACCCTTGGGGCAGTCGGTTCCAGGTATACTGCACTCCCCTCCATGTAAAAGCAAACTGAGGCCTGCATTCTGCTGCCAGAGGGATGGAGAAAAACGCATTAGCAATATCGATGGTCGCATACCACTTTGCTGCCTTAGACTCCAGCTCGTACTGCAGTTCCAGTATGTCCGGTACAGCCGCACTCAGTGGTGGAGTCACTTCATTCAAGGCACGATAGTCCACAGTCAGTCTCCATTCTCCGTCAGATTTTCGCACAGGCCAGATAGGGCTGTTAAAGGGTGAGTGGGTTTTACTGACCACCCCTTGGCTCTCCAGCTCTCGGATCATTTTGTGGATGGGGATCACGGCATCTCGATTCGTCCGGTACTGCCTGCGGTGCACTGTTGAGGTGGCAATTGGCACTCGCTGCTCCTCTACCTTCAAGAGTCCTACTGCAGATGGGTTCTCTGATAGTCCAGACAAGGTGTTCAATTGTTTAATACCCTCTATCTCCACTGCAGCTATTCCAAAAGCCCACCTGAATCCCTTAGGATCTTTGTAATAGCCATTCCGGAGGAAGTCTATGCCCAAAATACACGGAGCCTCTGGACCAGTCACAATCGGGTGTTCCTGCCATTCCTTCCCAGTCAAGCTCACCTCAGCTTCCAACAAAGTCAACTGTTGTGATCCTCCCGTCACTCCAGCAATGGAAACAGGTTCTGTCCCCACGTGTTCCGATGGCATTAAGGTACACTGTGATCCAGTGTCAACCAACGCTTCATAGTCTTGTGGCTCTGATGTGCCAGGCCATCTGATCCACACCTTCCAAAAAACCCGGTTCTCCCGTGCCTCTTCCTGGCTGGAGGCAGGGCCCCTCTAAGCCAGATTGTCCTTCTTTCCTTGGGCATATGCCTTAGAAGTTCCTTCAAGGGGATCGGACATGTCATCGTCATCATCATACTTAACATCTCGGCTACGAGCGACCGGAGCTGCTATCCTTTTGGTGATACTTTCTCTTTTCTTCAAATCACGCACCCGTTGTGCCAAAGCAGCGGTGGGTTTTCCATCCCATCTCCTCATGTCTTCTCCAGACTCACGCAGAAAAGCCCATAACTCAGTCCGTGGGGTGTACCTTCTCTCCCCATCAAAGGAGCGCCAGCGTTGGACACCAGGACCTCTAATTTGTACAGCTGAGATTTGAATAAGGTCCTCCTTAATCTCTTCCCGGAGTTTCTTATGATTCTCCTCAATTTTATCCTCTAGTTTCTGCAGTCGGGTTTCCACTGCTGCAATTCTGGCATGAGTCGGGCCATGCACAGCATCTGCATACGCTCGAAGCTTCTTTGCCATATCGAGCACAGTCTCATATGTATCATCCCGCTTCATTATTGCTAGGGCAGAAGCGTATTCAGGTGGCCCAAGTCGCACGAGTTTCCTCCACATTACAGGTGTGCATGGTACCAGGTCCAGATTCCTAGTTGTTGTGTCATCTGAGAAAATGAGCTCTGCCACCGCCATCTCTCTCAGGCGTTGGATCCCCTGTTCTATGGTCTTCCACCGTGTCTGCTGCATATAGAGATCATCCGTACACAGGTATCGTTCTGCTACGCTTCTTAGGACCCGTTCCCAGAGGCTGTGAGGGTTAGCCCCCCTCATCATACCTTGATCGATGACAGGATCATGTGACAGGGATCCCAAATGCCTTGCTTCAGTACCATCCAAAATCGTAACCTCCCCTGCAGCATCCCAAAGGCGGACTAACCAACTAATTATAGATTCGTCAGGTTGTCGTCTGTAATCCTTTCTTAGGCCTCTGAGGTCCTTCAGAGAAAAGGAGTCAATATTAGCTCCAGATTCTGTGCCCCTTGATGTGGCCTCTGATTTTGGTGAGGGTCCTTCTCCTGCATCATCATCCTCATCATCCTCTACCTTTCGATCGGTCTTGCCTTTACACTTTCCACCTCTTGTATTAGCTGCAACAGCCATGGTTTGGGGCCTGCTGTCTGATGTAGCTGCTAGCCTGGAGCCTGGGATGTTAGCTGCAGCCTGGGTCACTGGGGTAGTAACTAACTTATCACCCTGTTCCCTTTCTGCTATCTGCTGCTCCACAGTATCTAGCAGAGTACGGTAAACAAATGCCAAGGCCCAGCTCACTGCAGTAATCCTTTCTTCCTTAGTATTACCATGGCACTTCTCCCTCAAATACTTTGCCACCTCGACTGGATTCTGAATTTGATCAGATGGAAAGTCCCAGTCCATAGGATCAGAAAATTCCTTTAAAGTCTGGCCCATGTCCTCCCATTTCCCACTCCAGTCAAGATTTTTCCTGCTTTGTTTTACTCCTAAGTCAGGAGTGTCTCTAAGCCCTCTAGAAATCTCAGTCTTCATTTTATACACACTCCAGACAGTATAGAAAAGGCTTAATAAATTAAATGCCAGAAAGATGGTTTCTTTCAAACTCAGGGGAAATTCAGTATTTTCTAATAGAGATGTCAACAATTTGGAGGACAAGAAGGAAGACAAAGGCTGAAAAGCCCCTTCCCCTTCTTCTCCCCAAACAAACTGAGTAAACAACCATAATAACAGTCCATACATTCCTGAAATAAAGTCCAGCATTTTTATCCGACACATCATCATACATAAGACCAGCACAATGACTATTCTGGTTAGTGCCCCCCGCTAACAAAAGCTACTTATTAGGGCCAACATCAGAGCTATTTTTGGGTAAGGAAATAACCCCAGGGACCACAAAAGTATTAAAACTTCAAAAACCCCTAGGGACCAGAACGACCGGCAAGCTTCCACTCCAAATGACATTATGAATCACCGATATGCCCACAAAATAGCCAAAACCAAAATATTATTGTTATAGGTTTTTTTCCACTGTTTTTTGGCCTCCCTTTCCCGGCCAACGCACCAAAAAGTATATTGTCCTGGTTTAGGACAAATTAGGGGAAATCTCCAAAAGGGAGCCCCCCAAAAACAAAACAAACCTCCAACCACCCCTCCCCCAACACCGGGTTCGGGAAGGAATTTCTCGGAGGAGCAAAGTGGAAAACAAAACCTATTTATTTACAAGTAACAAAAGAACACTCCCCAACACAAGAAAAGAAAAGAAAACAGAAAAAACAGACTGTGTGTTGAGAGGGCGCGGCGCTTCTCTGCAAGCTTCGGGTGTCCTGGACGTCTTCAGGTCACGTCCGGAGCCGGTCCAGTATCTTATTTATTTACAAGTAACAAAAGAACACTCCCCAACACAAGAAAAGAAAAGAAAACAGAAAAAACAGACTGTGTGTTGAGAGGGCGCGGCGCTTCTCTGCAAGCTTCGGGTGTCCTGGACGTCTTCAGGTCACGTCCGGAGCCGGTCCAGTATCTTCAGGGGAGGGTAAGAAAGAGGGAGCAAGAGAAAAGGAAAAAAAACAGCACAAAAAAAGCAGAAAGCAAGCAAGCAAAGCAGCTAGCCAAGCCAAGCAGCAAAAGCCAAAAGCAAAAAGGCCTGGTCAAACACTCCCCCCTCTCTTCCCCGCCCCGCCGCAGCAAGACGGCCGGGGGGGGGGAAGAGAGAAAAGGCACAGCTGCCAGACACAACACACGATATTGGGATAAAGGCTGTCAACCCACGACAACAGCCTAAAGGGAAGATTCTGAAAACTTCCAAGCAAATAACTGGTGAACAATTGATAAGTTGCTCCTTCTCCAGGTAAGCATAAGTTAAGGATGGCAAATGAGTTTTCCAATAAAGAATGTCAGCCTAGAAGCTTCCAGAAGTCATGAATTGATGACCTGCAGAACTAACAAGCCTGAAAAGACTGTTTAGCATCTTTGGGATGTACAGTCATTTTGTGACAGTACCTAAAATCTGCACATTCTCACATCTCTTTCTAGTTCTAGGTGTCTTTAGGAAGCTTTGTCTTACACACATAACCCACCAAGAAAGGTATCATAGGCTCTCTCTTCATGAATAATCTGAGTTACTAAAGAAAAAAGACTACATTTCTTCCTTCAGCCCAAGGACAATAACCCTGTACTTACTGCAAGCAGCCACCTTGAGCAGAAGCAGATTCCAGGTACTGCTTCAGGGCAATATGGAATTCTTCCACTTTTTCTTCTTTCACAGACATTTGGTGCTGAACAATCATTATCTGCTGATACAAAACCATGACAATATTGCTGCCACAGCTTCCTCTGAATTCCTTGTACTTTAAACATAGAAAAGTCTATCATGAAACAATAAAACCCCAATCATAGAAGAAAACCCACAAAAGTTCCCTTGAAGTTTGCAGTCCCTATTTTAGTGATCTGGAGTGGAGAAGTAGAAAAGCTCAAGCTTGGCTTTTGTGTCTGGGCATGAGTGTCCCCTTCAGCCTGTTGTCCTAACTCTGTGATTTGCCCTCTTCTGAGTCTTTTCAGAAGAGGGCAAAGCACAGGCTGGGCTTTGAGATGCTCAGTAATAAAGTCAGTGTGTTTCCTTGGATGAATCTGTATGCCAGCAGAGAGTTTTGGGGTAAGAGAATATCCCCACAACCTGCACTGGATGCATTGTTGCTTTTGTAAAGGTGCTTTCAGAGTTTTTACCTTTTAGAGCCTTGCCCCTCACCTGACTGAGAGGCCTAAGATAGCCCACATTAAGTGATGAAGAGAGAGGGGGGTCTTCCCTCCATAACCCGGCAGGAAAATGAACAGTCTTTATAAACAGGGCTATGGAAACAGTCAGCAGTGCAGAAGACCTATCTATCCTGAATTAAAATAATCATCATTTAGCTCTTTCAAGTTGTTTATTTACTGATTAACCTATTGAAGCTTGTCAACTTTACTAATGGAACATTTAAAGCAACACTATGTGCTTCTTAATCACTACATGCAGGTTTTTGACTTGTTTCTGCCTTGATAATGAATACTGTTAAATCATGGATTATAAGCAGTTTGTGTAGCAATACTGCATAATCTCATTTTTAAAAAAATCTAATGCAACTCCTGTGATTAAATAATTTTTTTCATGTATATTTGATTTGCATTTTCTTAGGTTCAAATGAATGAATGTTAGGTTTATGAATTTAGGAATGCTAGTATATCAATCTTGGGACATAAGCTTGTTTAGCAGTAAGTTTATTTCTGGTCACAATTTTGGTTTTGTAGATTGTAATGAGCACAAGATACTCTTCCATTTTACCTCATAAGATTTCCTATGGCAGTTTTGGGAGGGAGGGAGGCTGTACAACAATGGTTAAAGCATGCATCCAGCATTTGGAGCAGAGAAGCTACCACCCCATAAACACTGCTGCTAAATTTGATAAATCTTATTAATCTTTCTCCTTATGTGTATTAAGGTTTTGGCTCACTCTGTCCTTTAAAAACAATGTAAAAAGTTAATATAAAAGTTTTACTCACATATTCTAAATTTTGTTGTTGCCTTTTGCCCAGTGTATTCTGCCAACTAAAATGGATTCTTATCACTGGAAAAATTGAGGATAAAGATTTTTAAAATTATTTTTAGCAAAAGAGACCTGGTGTGGTCTCAATGCCTGGTGCTTAAAATAAAATGTCAAAATCATTATCTTGAACTTACAGTACTTACAGATCTTGCATTTTCTTCCAAAACTTCCTCTTCAAGTGGCTCAAGCTTGAGGTCCTTTGAGGCAATTGAAAAGAAAATAGAAATTGTAAGGAGTCAATAATATAGATGTATTCTGTTCTTACATTTTTTACAAACTATTCCAATAACTAGATTCTGTTCTACGCCAAGAAGTTAAATCCCTTTTTTATTAGTTCTAAGTCAAACACAAGTTTTACATGATCCTGCATGCCTCAGTGGTTAATTCCAGCCCAGGCCGTCTTGTAAAGTTTTATATATAGTGCTTAGTGATTTTTCATTTGAACAAATCTGCTTGTTCCCAAATGTATGTTGGACTTAATTGAGAAAAGACAGACATCCTCTCAAATTGTCTCATGGACAGTGGAGATGAGCAACAATGGCAATTTGAAATGAACTATCAGCTACTGTTGTGCAATCATAAAACTCTACACAGAAGAAACTTCCCTGCAGGGACTCTGTGGTTGCAAGGGGCTGTTTTCTAGCATTGGAGGAGATGTGCATGATGGTCCGAGTCAGGTCTCTGAACCTGTGCTCAGCCCTTGCTGTAAGAATGGGCTGGGCAGCAGCAAAGAGATGTGTCTGTGAGTGCACCTGGTACCCAAACTGGATGTGCACTTCAGGAATCAGTGATTCACACAAACACCAACCTGTAACACACACAAAATCGTTCTTTACTTGCCAGGCACATGCAGTACCTCCTAACCCAGTGCCATTATGATATTCTGAAAAATACCCATGTGCCTGAGAAAAGAAAGCAGATTGATTTGCAATAAGCAGCTGGAGCAAAACACGCTCTGTTAGTGGTGCTTCACGTCTCACTGAACACAGTTCTTGTGCAACAAAGAGAAAAATCTCCTTCCACTCCCAGCGCGGGTGAGGATTGATTTACCTCAGGTAGCAGCTGTTCTGCCAGCACAGATGCTGTACTCGCTGAAAGCCAGCAAGAGACGCGCAGGTAGAATCCAAATGAGCAGAGCACCTCCACCAGCAGCAGGTGGCAGAGCAAGGCTGGAGTGTTCAGAAGCTGCTGTGAAGTTAAGTCATGAAATGTGTGTGGGAATTGAAAGACAGCCGGCTTTATTGTCAGTGCAGACACTTCGGATAAAAAAAAAAATGAGGGAAAAATGTGTATTCCTGAAGTGAAAGTTCACTTTCACTGCTTTTTTTTTTTTTTTTTTTTTTTTGTCAGGAAACATATGCAAAAAGAGAGGAAAGGAATGACTCCAGGAAGTACTGCAAAGTTTCTCTAAATGTAGCAAGAAAATAATTGTTTTCTTTGCCAGTATATGTAAATAAAGCCTGGAAATAAAAATGGATGCAGCTCAGAGGCTTTAAAATGCCTTTTCAATCCTACCTCACCTCAGCTGAGAAGTAGTGGCTTCTGAAATTGCCTTTTAGAATGATTGATCCTTTCTTATCTTTTTCAGGGCAAAGTCAAGAAGAGGGGTTTTAGTCTGATAGGCAGCTGATATTTAATGCCTCTCCCAATCAGACATGGCTGTAAGATACAAATTCAAGTAGAAGCAAAGTTAGACAAAGGTGAATATAGAGAGGTTGTCTACTGGAAAAATTAGACTTATGTAATTGCTGTGTTTTATTAATCAGGTTTTATATTGACAAGGAGGTAATTATGGGAGGTTTATGCCCTGCCACTGCTTCCCTTTGAAACAAAGCTCCTTTTCAGACTCAGGTTCTCTGTCATTTGTCTGTAGGAAATGTGATCATTTTATAACACCCTTGTTATAAGTTTATTTACCACAAAATGTTTGGCTGCTTTCTGTAACATTTGAACTGCTTTATTGCTGAATGCCACGTTTATTTATTTTTAAAGTAACATTCTTTTAAATGTTTTTTTTTTGGCATCAGTCCATGTCAGGTGGCAATTGTGACAGGGCAGTGAGCTGCTGTTTCCAAAGCTGAGTGGGGAGTAAAGCCAGACTTACCTTTCATGGTGGACTTTGACATTTCAAAATCCAATTTATATCTATTCAGAAAAAGATCAAGTTGCCACTAAAATGTCATTAATGTGGCAGCTGCTGTGTAGTTGCCTTTCCCATGCAGAAATGGCCTCCGGGAGGAAGTGTTTGGGCAGAGGCTCACGGGTATCCCTGGCCAGAGCAGGGAGTGCTGACTGCACTGAGCACACCACGAGGAGCTGCAGAGCACAGCAAGAGCAGAGGGAGAGGCTGGCAGAAGTCATGGACAGCGCCACAAGGAATGGCCACATTTCACAGCTGGTTAGGGAGAAGTGATGCGAGAGACTGTCAGACTGCAGGGATAACCAAAGGGAATACTGGGCTCCTTTTGGAGCAAGGCCAGCAGTGCTGGGGGTGGCCGCATGCAGCTGATCAGTAATTAGGCTGAGATAACAGAAACACCAAACTGGGACCAAAGGGGAAAGGTAATTAGGGGCATTTTATTAATTTGGGAGGGAGGAATGGCAGAGAAAGGTCAGTGTGCTTCTCTTGCTGAGGCCTGTGCCAAGTCACCACCATTTATTGGGGTTTTTTGTTAAAACCCTTACTTAACTATTTTCTGTGTGTAACTTGCTACTGAACTCAAGCTGGACTGGTGGTTGAGTAACAGGAGATGTTTTTCTGCCTTGACCCAAGGTCTGAGCCAGTGCCTGGGTAAGGGGCATGGGTCCAGCCACAAATACTAGATGACAATATTCACAGGGGAATATCCCAGTCAGCTAGAAAGAAAGAACAGGATCAGGCTGTTCTGTGTCCCTGTGAGTGCTGCCTGTGTGGGCTGGTGAAGAGACCCATGCCAATGTCTTTGGAGTGCAGGCAGTGTCACTGCTGGTGAGCGCTGACCTGTGGGGAGGAACAGCACCAGCTGCACTGGGACTGGAGCTACTCCTGGCTCTGAGAGCACAACTCAAAACCTCACCTCTAGTGGACAAGGAGGAAGAAACACCCTGGGTCCCAAAATCCACCGAATTCAGCCACTCCCCTAGGGCATATCTGAAATTGTCTGTCTGTCCTTCAATAGGGAAATTTAATGCAGAGAAAAACTCAGGAATTTATAACCTTACTTTTTCATCTGCTGTTCTTTCTTAAAAAAAAAAAAAAAAAGAAAAAAAAAGAAATCATCACACACAGATTTTAAGACAACTTTTGAACACCAGAGTAACAATTAGCAATCAAGTCAGAATAATAATGAAGAATAGATATTTTCTGTACTGACAGATGTGGCTCAGGATTTTACAAGCACAGGGAAGCCCTGGCATTGTTGATCAGACGGGTGATTTGTCAGAGTCCTGGAAGGCTCTGCTTTGGTGTGGGAACCACAGGTGGTTTCTGGGCTCTGGGGGCAGCTGCAGCCAGCTCCCAAAAAGATTTGCATCAGACTTTGGTTGAACTGTACTGACAAGGAAAGCAGTTTAATCTTTATAAATGAAGATTCTCTGATGGGAAAGGAGGAAACAAAACTTTCTATCAAGCTTTCATGAAAAAGTTTAGAGAGGAAGAGGAAAATATCAGACCCTAAAAGAGGAAGATTGTAACATGCTCCCCCAAACAAACACTACTGAATACATTCACATTCTCCAGTCATAGAATAATACAATTTTTCACATCTTTATGAAAAGTTCAATCTGTGGTGATGGGAGGGGGAAAGGGAAGCATTGAAAAACAGTGTCATGAATAGGAAAGATGAAGGTGGAACAAACATGTAGGCATTTAATGAGTGTTAGCTCTCTCAGGTAATGTTGTGACTGGGGCATTGAAAACATTTGTGGTTTAAGGACTAATTTACTGAAAGTGAAAGAAGAAAAAGGTGACAAATCACACACACCTTCTTTTCCAGTTTATCAATTAGCCTCTGGAGTCTGTTTATCTGGATCACCCATTGGCTGTTTTCCTCAATCCAACCTTTGAAAAAGAGAAAAGATAAACATTAATAAAATGTTGCTAAGTTGCTGGTAGATAGTATATTCCTGTCTTAAAAAAAAAAATTACCCTGCAGATTTTTTGTCTTTTCAAAGATTGTGCTGCAACTAGTTCAATGTTTATTTAGGTGGAACTAAAGGAAAACATGATTTGACTCAATGGATTATTTTCTTTCTTTTTAAGATTAAATAGAAATCCAAGACAGAATGAAAACTACATTATAGCTTAATGCCAGTGCTTTTGAAATAATGCTGGTAACAGAAGAAAGTTCTCCATCTCCACTGCAGGTATATTCCTGTCTGTGTAGTGACCTGATCATAGAATCATAGAATGGTTTGTGTTGGAAGGGACTACAAAGATCATCAAATTTCAACTCCCATGCCACAGGCAGGGAACCTTCCACTAGATCAGATTGTTCAGGGCCCCATCCAACTCAATCTGATGTCATACAGCAAGGCTAGATCTAGACAATACTGCTCTAGACAGGCACAAGCATCTGGGCTATGAAGGTGGTGAAGGGTCTTGAGGGGAAGCATAAAAGGAGCAGCTGAGGTCACCTGGCTCGTTCAGTTTGGAGTAGAGGAGACTGAGGTGAGACCTCATCACAGTCTGCAACTTCCTTGTGAGGGGAAGAGGAGAGACAGGTACCCATCTCTTCTCTCTGGTGAGAGTGACAAGTGACAGGGAATGCCATCCAGCTGTGTCAGGGGAGAATTAAGCTGGATATCAGGAAAATGTTCTTCAGCCAGAGGGTGGCTGGGCACTGGATCAGGCTCCACAGGGAAGTGGTCACAACATCAAGAGTTCAAGAAGCATTTGGACAATGCTCTCAGGCACATGGATTCTTGGGGATGACACTACACAGGGCAAGAGTTGGACTTTGATGATCCTTATGAGTCCCTTCCCATTCAGGATATTCTGTGATTCTGTGAGTCCCTCTAATGTCTCTGGAAAGTTTTGCTTTGCTAAAGTATCGTGAAAATTGCCTGCCAAATGAAAATAACAACACTCAAGGAAACAAGTATTTGCATTATTAAGGAAGTTTCTGACATCACCCATCATGTAAATGTGTAAATGAGTGGTTGCTTTAAGGAGAGAGGAAGGTTATTTTTCAAAAAATGTTCTTGTTATCCGCATTCATCAACCTTCTCATTTCCCAGCTGAGAGTTCTTGTGTCACTTGCCTATATATTGACCAAAGAAAGAAATCCTAATGCTGAGAACATACCACAGCTGTGGTCTGTAGAGGAGGCAGGGTATGGCTTTACCTGAACATGTACATAGGCTGAAGGAATGTTGGCCTGAGACTTGGGTGCATACACACACCACAGTGTTACTGTGGGCAGCTGGCAGTAAGCAGGAAAGTGCCAAGACAAACACAAACCTTGTGTAGGAAAGTAGACAGCTGTCAGCTATTAGTAGAGCTGTGGAGGAAAATGTTAGCTCTTTAAGATTACACAAATACAGTAAGTGGATTTGGTAGAGTTGCATTTGTTTGGGCTCCTTCTGAGTCAGGAGTGCAGCTACAAGGCTCTGTGACCTTCCCTGTTAGGAACACCAACTCACAAGAGACCAAATATCATCCTGCATCACTGCTCTCAAAGAACAGCATCATTTGGGAGTGGCAGGGAGTGAGTCATGAATGTGAGGGACAGAAAGGTCTTCAGCAGAGGCTTTAAAAGGAAGAGGCCAGAACATGGTCAAGAAGTGAGACAGACCCACTAGATATTCTGTTTTTTCAGTCATCTTCATGCCTTGATTCTGGGACATGTAACTAAGCATGAAGATGTCTTCACTGCAGCTTCATGCTTAATGTCACTGCTTCCAAAGAATTCCATTTACCAAAGTACTCCATCATTCTCCAAAGCAGAAATGCTGCTGCAGACGTGTTTTTTTGTGTGCATTATCTTAATTGAAATATTCTTTTCTTTCTGGTTTTGTGTTTTCCTTTTCTGTTTATTATTTATTCCCCTCAGCTGAGATATAAGTCATGGCAGAGAACTTGGTTGCATGTAAGTCACGCCTTCACATTTTCATTCATATCTGCAGGCAGTACAGATTACCTAAAAAATGTTGAATCAATCCAAAATACACACTTTGGCCCACAATTAAATTTTTATCTTTTATAATTTCAGATCTATGGACGTGCATTAATTTTCCTCAGGTTTCATGTAGTATCTTCTGTATTAAATTGAAATTGTCTTCTGTTAGTAAAGTATCTTAGTTACATATCTAAATTAAATTCTTGAGAGGAAGATTTGTGTGTATTTTTCTGTATATATGTCTATGTGTTTAAAATGTGAAATACCATACCTGTGCTGGAATAAGAGTTATTTGATGACAGGCTGTTGTTCCTCTGAAGCCTTCGAGGTGAGCAGTTTCCTGGCCACTGGACTGAGAGCACTTCTGGTTTTCTTGGATCTTTTCTGCACAGAAACACAGGAGACTTCTTAAGAAAAAATAAGGGAGAGCTCTTCTCTCTCTGTTCTCAAAAAGTGTGCTTCTATCTTCCCTTTTGAATTAAATAAAAAGAAATACCTGTTGAGAGGACTGAATTATTTTCTGGATTTTCACTATAACTCATTAGTTTTATTAGGTCATTAAAGAAGTTAAAAGAAAAAAAAAAAAAAAAGAAGCTGGCATAAACCTAAATCTTTGAGGGAGACAAATTTCAAGGTCAGTATCTGTGCATGCTGTGCTTCTGACCTGACCTAAGTAGTCATTCACAGTTTCTTCATTCATAGGAGTTGTGTAGCATCACTGCAGAGGAACTGGCATGAATTGAGGTGCACAGACACTGTGCATGCTTGGTGCACCCTCAGACTTTCAAAACCTGGTTGATTCCTACAGTCAAGATGCTGGCACAAAATCAGGTATTACTCCTGTACTTCAGGGGATCTCAAACCCAACAGCAAAACAAACAAGAAAATTACATTTCCAACAGGAAAAAAATTACATTTCCAACAGAAAGGTCTTAAGATCTTCTTTGTCCATAAAATACAACAGTTTGTATTTTGCTTTCCCTATTGTCTTTAACAATAGCATACTAAGGAAAAAATTCCACATAACCAAGTAACTATTCAAAAATATTTTGACCCTTGGTTCTACAAACCCTCATTATGGAGATCAATCTAAAACCCCTGGAGGGATGAAGGCTACCCAGGTGATTGAGAGTTTATAGAGCTAGAAGTTAACCAAGAATATGGCCATATATTCTAAGAAGAAGCTGTGACAAGCAAAAGCCTGGCTATTTTCTTCCTTTAACATTTTTGCATTGTGTATCAAAAAAAGATAAATTATAAAGCTGGAAAAAACAAACAAAACAGTCAGTCATCTTAGTAATTTCAGAGCTCTTTGTATTGCAGTGGTTTGATTTCTACATTTGATATTAAACTGTCCAGGGATTTAAAAATAAGTCAGCAGAACCTAGCAGGTACCTAAATTATTGTCCTACAGGCAGCCCCACATCACGCATTCAATTTCAGGAAAACTCCCGTTAGCAGGTTCCTATAGGGAATCAAAAGTGTATCCCTATTCCTCCTGTTATTCCCTCTATCAGATTTCCAGGTGAAATGTACAGCAGCTGTGACCTCGCTCCTGGCCCCCTCCCTGCAGCTGCAGAGGGTTTGCTCATCTCTCCTGCGCTTTCCACGGCACACTGCAGGCAGCTCTGCAGGGACTGCAGCTGCGTCAGGGTCTCCTTCAAAAGAAAGCCAGTCACAGACTGCTCCAAAATGGAAGCCTCCTGATAGTCCTAAGGATTAAATGAAAAAAAAAAAAAAAAAAAAAAAAAAAAACAACAAAAAGTTAGGCTTTGCTTGCTAAGTTAGAAATACACGAGGGAAGGTTCAGACTTCATTCAGGAGGGAAGCAAGCGGGTTGGATGTTTCCATGTTTATAAATGTAAACCACACAAACAACCTTTGCTGATGGACAAAATGCCCTCTGAATTTCCAGGTGTAGGCACAGCTCCCACTCAAACTGAGAGGCTCAAGTACACAGTGACACAACACAGTTTCTACTCAAAAAGACCCATTTCTTTAAATCCTTAACTCCAGTTGATGGCAGCACCACATTACTTCTGAAATGTGGAAAAGCCAAAGTAAGACTGACAGCTGCAGAACTGAATTTAAAGTTTTAATTCAGATCCATTCTTGTGAAAAGATGTTTCTCAAGCCCACTGGCCTGTTTCAGACATTGATTATGGGAATAGTCTTTGAGCAGAGCACATGGTTAAGATACTTCCCTGAAAAATCCCACCAGCAGTTGGCTGAAGGGCTGTGTGAGAGAGGTTGCCTTCTGAATTTAACACTCTTTGACTGATTTTTGTTCCTTTAATTTGTTTAATTACTTTTGAAACCATAAATCTGTATATTTCACAATTTCAAAAAATGTTTCTAAATGTAATTTAAACTAGAGTTTGGTTATTATAAAAGTTTGCACCTATGCTTAGCAATTTGTAGTGGTTCTTTGAATAATGACATTTCCAATTTATTGTATGTCTAAAAAAACTTTATGCTTTTTTTGTTTTTTTGCAGATCATTTCAGAAATCAATTTTTATGCCTGTTGTCTCCCTGGCCCAATAAATCATATTTCCATGGCTGGGGTCAAATTTGATGTTTCTGGTAAGCCCAAATCTGCAAAAACACCCTGCTCCCTTCCAACCATGCCCATTATGTGATTCTCTGATTTGGCAGTTCTGCAGTAATATGTAGGTAATGCTTTGTGAGGGGGCCACCTTTACAAAAATATGAACACCTTCTTTATTTTTTTTCTCATTAATAAATGTAACAGAGAGGATAGAAGAGACCCCTAGAGCCTCTACTTACTGTGTTGATGTCACATCAGGAACAGAGATATGAAATAGATTTACATCTCTTATGTTCTGAATGAATTTGTTGGCTCCTCACTCAGTTGATCTTGAAAACCTTTGGGCACAATTTCATCTAAAACAGTTTCATAAAATATGAGGGGCCTTCAATGAGAAATGTCCTTAGTCACCACATCTGAAGAGAGATGCTGGTCCCCCACTGCTAAGCTTTAAAGAAGACCTGTGACTTCAATGGTGTGACCTCCTACACTATCTGAGAACCCATTTGAGTATTTTTGGTATTCTTAAGGTATTCCATGTTCTTTCCAATGTGAATTACAGCTGAAATGCCTTTCTGATTTTTAGGCTTCTCTTAGAATTTTTCCATGTATGTGTTTGCAATCAGAACACAAATAGAAGATGTTTAGAAATTTGAATGTAAAATGAAAGATTGTCAGATAATAGCTTTAAAAGCATTTTGCTCTCAAATGAGAGCAATCTTTCCACAATATCTGTTAGTAAGTTAGTTCTTGTTGGAATACTTCTGCTACAGAAATCTCAGATGTTAAACCACCCATGAATTATCAGAAGTTACTTATGTAGCCAGAAGCATCACGGTCTTCTACATTTACTTATTCTATCTTCAGACTAATCAGCCGTGGGTCACTTTCCAACAAATAACTTTTCATTGATACAATTTTAAAATAGATGCTCATGAGAGATTGTCAGTCTACCTGAAGGACTCACACCAGTCTATAAATAAGTTTATGGCAACCTTTCTATGATTAATCTTTTTGTGCAATAGGAAAGCTGTTATTTTATTCTTCTTCTAAACTGTCTCCGTTGTAATTGATTTAAAACTTCAGTGAACCTGAGAGATCATTTCATTTCCAAAAATTTTGATTTTCTGGTATGTTAGAACAACATGTGTGAATTTGTGCAGCATGGACAGATAACTGAAACCTTTCAGTGGAAATCCAAGGTATACTTTCATTTGTTTTTCAGCTTTTGCCGTTGCTCTTGGAAATAAGTGAAGAAATCATCCTGGAACTGACTGTTTCTTGTAAGTTTTTGAATTGTGTTTTAAAATTCTGGGCATTCAGAAAGTAAATGTTGCAAATATGTCAATATTGCTTCCTGGTGAAACTCATAGTAAGTCTGATACAGGCATGCTGAATTACAACCTAAATGTAACATCAGTATTGTTTCATTTTGCGAACAGTTCAGGTGGGCTCTCACAGATATGGGGATCATATAAACATTAGCTGTGTAATACTTGCTGCTGTCTGAGGCTTCTGCTTTCTAAGTCCTTGAGAAAAAAATTACCTAGAAAAGTTTTCCTGCATCTTAAAGTAAGTAAGATTTTTTTTTTTTTTCATTAGAACTACTCCAAGTTTGTGCATTGCACTGGGATTTTGTGGCTGCAGCTCTCTTCACAGAGAGCAGCAGGCACAACTTTCCCATAGGATTTTTCCTAGAGAAGGCAGTGAGAAGCTCAGAGAAGAAGAGAAAACCATTATTATCTCTACTTGCTGCTCCTCTTGTTTTGCACATGTGGAATGTGTTATGGAGATTGTTTACCCAAAGTGATTTGGTTATTGGACACTGCTGAAGGTTGTTTTGATTCCTTGGCCAATTGGGTCAAAGCTGTGTCCTGGCTGTCTGCAGACAGTCAGTTTTTTCTTTAATATATTTTTAGTATAATATCTGCAGTATTTTAGTATAGTATTCCTTAGTATAATATCTCTTCAGTATGTAATTTAGTACAGTATTAGTGTAATTTAGTATAGCTTAATAAAGCAATTGTTCAGCCTTCTGATTCATGGAGTCAGAGCACATTATTCCCCGGCTGGGGGATTGTTTGTTTCTACTATAGGATTTAGTCTTTTTTTCTTTATATTCCTGTCCCATAACTTCTATATTTAAGGCTTCCCTATGAAAAAGGTCCTTGTGATCTTTAGATATGTGTTAGAGTTACCTTATCATATTTACAGAACTATTTTTGAAGATGGGAAAGGTAGGCAGGATGCTAACATCATCTTTGGCAACCTAGAATTATCAAAGACCCTTTCCTTATGTATATTTTACCAAAATATTAGTGCTTACAACTATTTTATGTGGAATTACTTAACTCTCTTAATACACGTATTTGAGCAAATAATTATAAATTATTTACTGTTTTCTTTGAAGAATTTATGAGTCAAGAAGTTCTGAGAATTCTGAGCTCACAGCAATGTTGGGCAGCTTCAACTCCTGCCCAGTGAAAAATAGCTACTACCTGTCTTTCTAAAGTTCTTCAAAGATCACAGCAGAAGGTATTCAGGATATATAAATTATCTGAATAATTGTAATTTAAGTCATGGAGGGTAAAAGATTGTCCATTACAATTCAATTTAAACCTCAAGTCCAGCTCTCAGCACTGAAGAATTAGTAGCTGTGCTTTGAAATAATTTCACCACTCTATTTCCTTTGAAAATTACCTTATTTCGTGTTTTACTAGAGGCACACTGGTACAACATTTTTGTATCAATTTATTAAGTTTATCTTAAGGTAAAATCAGCTCAACTGGCATGCCCAGCATTTTTGCTGCCAGTGCATCGTGCCACCAATCAGTAATGGGACACCATGGATGGTGTCTGAACATAAATCAGGAAAATGTCCCATTTCTTGAATTTCATTAGCTGTAAGTTACTGTTCATTAGCATACACATTACACTGCACCACAGTCTGGGCAGTCCAGATGAAATAAGTCTATGTTAACATATTGTTCTGCTTGTTAGTTTTACTGAGTGTGAATGAATGAGGGTAATTTTCCACATTTTCCTCATCAAGAGGCAACTGTGACCTTTGCAAGCAGCAAAGATTTGTTTAATGAAACTGAAAATGCACATAATTAGTGATTTCACTGTGGAAAAGGTGACTGTGGTCTTTAAAAGTGTCTAAAGACCATCTTGAAGAGTGCAGAAGAGGTTCTCCTTTTACAAAGGCAGAGGAGGCAGGGTTTAGGAATCTC
Source organism: Ammospiza caudacuta (assembly GCF_027887145.1). Taxonomy (NCBI): domain Eukaryota; kingdom Metazoa; phylum Chordata; class Aves; order Passeriformes; family Passerellidae; genus Ammospiza; species Ammospiza caudacuta. Next base: position 135,230,379 of record NC_080593.1, read on the forward strand.
CTAGTGCAGTTCCCATGTCAGGGTTACCAAGGTTCAGCAACTCTTGATCCTCTCAGTCTTTGATGCCAGCCTCACCCCTCTCCCCTTGACCCTGCTGCTCCATTATCAGAAGAGCAGCTCCTTGAGATGGAGTGGGACATTTCTTACTGATATATTACCTAGCAATTTTCTGTTTCCTATCTAGATGTCATATTAAACATAATTTCCAAAAATATTTATGCTTATCTTTACAGAAAATACCCTCAAGTCAACTGAAAAGCAGTTATCACTGAGTAGAACTCAGTAAGAAATAATCTATTTAAATTTCCCTTTATCTTGGAATGTCTCCTGCTCTGCTATATTTAGATCCCAAATTAGAGGGGCAATGCCCTGGGTTACAAATTTAAATTGAGGATATAAAATTAGTCAAAATAACTTCACTAAAATGAAATCACTAAGATCTAATTCTTCAGACTTGATTTCTTCAGGAAGAAATCAAAAGAGCATCAGGATAAAATCATAATTTTCACTAGAAGTCATATTGAGAGATGCTCAATGTATTGATGTCACACAAATGTAACTTTTACAGCATCCTCACTGTAAAAGTGATCAAAGGCAAGATGTGCCCAGTTATTAGATTCAACTTTGAATATGGCACAAGCTTTACAAGTTTATCCAAATATTATATTTAGCATAAATTATGTGTTTAAATTCTTTGGAACAGTGACTATTTCTACCAACCATCTGCAGTGCTGACATAGTAGCAATGAAATTAAATAGGCAGCCATGGCTGATTAGAAAGAAGATTGTCACACATTTGTAAGAGCACCTCTCAGAACACTCTATCACTCTGCTGGGATTGCTGAAGGAGTAATGCACTGTTGTTGCAATAATAGGGGGTACAAAATCCCTGCATGGATAAAAAGTAACTCCTATTTAAGTGCTATTAGGTGCATCAGGTAGCTTAGAGATGAGAAACTGTTTTGGCTGTGGTTGATATTAGCAGGTGACAGGGAAATGGGTAACACCCTTGCTCCAGGGAGAAGGTTGCCCTGCTACACATAAAACATCAAAGCCTCTGGTGGTTTTGATAGGTATCAAGAGGAGAATGGCTAGTTAAAGGTTTATTTTTCTGCTGCGAAAAAAATTCTATTTACAGGTATGAATATTAAATTAAAGGAGATTTTGTTTTGTTTTTGTCTTTATTTTTGACTAAACACATCTTCTCTGCTGCTGGCAAAAATTTGAGTATTGTCTCTTTCTGACCCAGTAGGTAAAAAACTTCCCCAAAAAAAGATCAAAGAAGTTCCCAAGAGTTTTCATTACTCTGATAAGGAGCTAGAAGAGGAAAGGCATGAATGTCTGGAATATCCTTGCATGACTCCTCAGAATTGCTTGCATTTTGCATTTATCTTATCTTTTTAAGATTGTGACTTGCACTAACAGTCACAATCTTAAAAATAAACAAAATAAAAAGTCCAAAACATAATTTAATAATGTTCCCAGACAAAAACAACATTTATCGGTAGGGTCCTCTCTGCCTTGTATCAGGGTGGACCTGGTGATATACTGAGCACTATCACCAGCATTTCTCTCTTCAGCTGGGAGACAGTCAGTTCAGTTAGTGGCTGGAACAGGCTTCTCTGGGAAGTGGCGGAGTCATCATCCTTGGAGGTATTTAAAAGATGTGCAGATGTGGCACTTGGGGACATGGCTGAGTGGTGGATTTGGCAGTGTCAAGAGGTTAATGGTTGGACTTGATGAATTTAAGGATTTTTTCCAACTTGAATGATTCTAAACCTTGATGCCATGATTTTTGATTGACATTAAAAAAAAGCTATAAATCTAAAGGAACAAATGAACTGTTTTCCAAGTCAATGCATGAAAATTAATACTCAGGATAAACAGAGCAATACCTGTTTTTCTTGTGCAGCAGCTATTCATTGCATTAATTCTGTGAAAGGTGCATTTGTAAAAAGTGTAATTTCAAAGAGAACAAGACTCTATTCTGTGAAAAATGTTAATAAATTCTAACCTCATGGAAAAATGGGTGCCAGCCAATTTAACACGGTTTTTATGAAAACAAAAAAGCAATTAAAATTTTCATTTTTGCTCAAATATAATGTTAGTTGTGGAACACCATTGTCAACAAAGACTTGTCTAACTTTCTTCCCAGATAATTTTTTTGAGATAAAATTTACATAAATGCTACTGTTACCATTAGTCAAATATGCAAGTAAAAAAAAAAATCTAGGCATCCTGGTTTATAATGGGTATCAACCCTCAATTATGCAGTAATTTACATAATTACCATCAATGCACTATCAGTAACTAAATTTCAAGCCCTGTGTTACTCTCTCAGCTCCTATAATCTTCTCTTTTACTTTACTGGCTCCTATTTTTAGACTAATCAAGAAATTTTCAAGTAATGATAAGGCTGCCCTGACTTTTAGCTTTGGGTTTTTCTGAGCAGAGCAGAAAAATTAATGATTTCATAGAAGCAGATAATTAGACATGCTGTGTTTGTCATTGAATCCTTGCTATTGCACACCACACACCTCCCTTTCTATGTTTTTACAAGCAACATGTAAAAAGCAGTTAGGGTTTTTCCCCCCCCAAAAGACTTGGAGGGCTATTTGAGAACTTTGTAGCTCCGCTGAAGAATTGTCTTGTTTTCATCTTAAAATTAATGTTTATGTTTTGTGTATGTAAGTACTGCATTAAAACCAGTCTTAAATAAATCAGTTTTGATCACTACTGCTCAAATGCATTTTGCTAGTCTGGTCCTTTGCTGTCACAGACAGATTGTTAGGTGTCTTTCATAAAAGAGCTGCAAAGGAGGGAAGAAAGTCCCTCCAAAGCAAAGAATCAGACTTTTGCAGAGTCTGAAAAAAGGAAAATTTGCAATGTTCCATCCCTCTTTTCCTGTGCTGTCTGCCATTCCTTTCCATGCAAGCCTGCTTTGCTTTTGTCTCCAAAAGAAGAGCTGTACCTCAGCATTTACAGGAGTGGTGTGCACTCAGAGATCATCCCTTTCCTTCCTGCTGTGAGGATACAGCACAAGGAAACAGTACTGAAACAGAAAGTCATCTTCCGGTTAGATGGGGTTTGTATTGAAGTATATCGCTTCCAAACGCAACTCAGTCTTTTCCCTGCTGAAAAATGTTCCTGGAGAAATCAAACCCTCTCCATTTTTAGCTTCAGACCTCCCATCAAACAGTGGAGCATGAACAGTTGCTACACTCCTGAGAGCTTCCCAGGTGCAGTTTAGTTTGGTTTGGCAGGAGGCATCTGGCCCCAGAACAGTGAAAGAAGATCAAAGAAGTTCCCAAGAGTTTTCATTACTCTGATAAGGATCTAGAAGAGGAAAGGCATGAATGTCTGGAATATCCTTGAATGACTCCTCAGAATTCAAGAAGTCAAAGCTTCTTGAACCTGCTAACACACTGGAATGTTTTCTGCCACAGATGATGATGATGGTTTCACTTTCAGATAGCAGAGGACTGGAAGGCTGGAGAAAACTCAGTTCAAAAAAGCTGTGCTGACAGCTCTTTCAGACTACAGAGGGCAATAAAGTACACAGAAATCATGCTGCTCTGGGTCATTGGAAACTGAGCCACTGTAGATACACTGTGTGCAGGTGGGTCCCACAGTGCAGGCCTTCAATTCCAGAATTCTTTTCTATATATGAATTTTCCAATGCTGCTAGTACTCAGTGACTGTTCAAGAGACTCAGCGGCTGCAGTGGCAGACTGGTGACAAAGTTTTATGCTGCACTAGGAGAGAAAACCCAAGTCTTGCCTGGGATGCATGTCCACGGCCATTTAAAAGCAGGGAGTCAGCTTGAGCTATGAGCTGCCTCACATCTTGTGTGTCACTGGAGATGAACATCATTTATTATGCTATCTCAATGTGCTAACTAACTTTTGCTGCACATCCAGCTCTGATTTCAGATGGCTGAAGTTCAGATTTTAGACCACGAACTTAAGTAAAACTTGAACTATTTAAGACAGAAATTTTAATATTTGCACTCCAATGATTTAGCAGGCAATGAGGTCACATAACCTATCTGTTTCCTGAGAACTGAGTTCCTATTGAAAACAATCCAAACTTTGAATTGAAAATTTAATTTCCAAACAAAGATGTAGTGTCGGAGCATATCCTTGGCAGAAAGCTCTGTTTTAGCATGTTTGAGAACACCTTTTTTGTTTGACTGTGTTCACACAGAGTTTCTACTAAATGGAATTAAAAGTGCTTTTCCAATTTTAGCCTTGCTCTATTTCTGCCACCTCTAACAAATAGCTGAAGTATTCCTGAAAGACAGAAAACCCATTAGGCTTGAATCCTCAGTTAAGAAAATAAAATTCAAAGAAATTGTTGTGTGGTTATATTTTAGATGGGTTCTTCAAGTAGACATATGAAACACTTATTAATATTCCAGATTTTCTTATCTGTTACAGGGCTTGCAAGTGTTGCAGGATGAAGAGAGAGGTGAGAATGTTGACCTCATGTTCAGAAGGCTTGATTTATTATTTTATTATATATATTACATTATAACTACACTAAAAAGAATAGAAGAGGACGTTCTCAGAAAGCTAGCTAAGCTAAGATTAGAAAAGGAATTAATAACAAAGTTCTGTGTCCCGGCAGAAAGCAAGAACAGCTCTGCTGTGAGTGGCCAGTAAATCCAAACATCCACAGGAGACCAATCATGGATCCACCTGTTGCATTCCACAGCAGCAGATAAACATTGTTTACATTTGTTGCTGAAACTTCTCAGCTTCAGCAGGAAAAATCCTAATGAAAGGATTTTAATGAAAAGATGTCTGTGACACTTATCCATATTTCTAGTCAGGCCAGTACATATCTTTTATAATCTCATTACTCTGCTGGGACTTCTCCTCGTAATTAACTTTCTGAAGTAATTCTTAAATGCAGTCTTCTATTTACTTCCAGTTGCTATGAGATGACATCCTGCCCTTTAGCCACAGCATTTGATACACATGGCTATTTTTTAACAATTATGCATAGCTAAAATGAACCAATCTGTTGCTTTTTAATATCCAGCTCAACAAGACAGTGAGTCAGTGCCCATTCATTATGGGTGGAAGATGCACAGCATGAATGAACAGACGTTCAGCTTCCTGGCTCAAGCTCTAAATAAATAAGGTACAATTTTGGGTTTTTATTTTGGCAGGTTATGTAAAATGTACGAGAACTTTACTCCTGCAAACACCCAAATACCAAAGATAACAGCTTCACTGAAGAAGTGCAGCTTTCTCCACATTCATCTCTCCACTGATTGACTGAAAAAAAAGCCCAGGGTTTTTTGACTCCAGGGGATCTCACAGAATAACTTTGGCTGAAATTTCTGGTTTTGATGACTAGCCTGGTGTGGGTCTGTGGCTGGGTTTGGAGGATCTGGGTTCACTTCCCTCACCTTTTGAAGCTGTTCCACCTTGCACAGGGCATTTAACTGTTCAGCCAGGGAAGAGGAGGGAATTATCCAATGTACTGATGCCCTTTTGGTCAGCCACACAGCTGGGATGTGGTCTGAACACAGGAGCAGGTACAGCCACAATGAACTGAGTGCCAGCTGGATTGGTTGCCTGGCATGTCCTGCAGCCCTGCCACATCCCTGGTGAGATGTGCAGGTGGACAAACCAACCTTCTTCCCCTGGGAAACAGCTCCTCCCTCCAGGGTAAAGGCTCCATTGCTGTGCTGGTGGGCACCAGCCCTAGCACCTCCTCTTAGCAGGCTCTGTGACCACTGCTTTTGTTTAAAAGGCCTCAGATGGAAATGAAATCTTGTTCTTGGCCAGGAGCTTTCCCTCAACCCACCCCCAGGTTATTTTTTCAAATTTGGTCTATTTCCAAATGTTGGTGTTGATACTTACTCCCCCATGGCAGGGGACACAGAACCTCTTCACACAACAATGCAAAGACCATTCTTCGGACCATTCACAAAGATTTTGGCTATATCCAAACTGCAACAGTTTGCAGACAGGACTTAAATGATTTTGTATACAACCATTTTGACAAGCTTTTCTGACTGGATTTTGCTAGAAACATGCATATTTGGAAGAACTTAAACATGAATTAGTAAATTCTGATAAGAAAACTACAAGAAATACTCCAAACAAACAAAACATACAGTGTAAGGAAAATTTCACAATCTTTACTTACTTCCTTTGTTTTGTCCATTGCCTTCAGTATGGTTATGTTTAAGTCTTCCAAGACAGATAGAACATTTTCATACTCTCCTAAGTGCTTTGAAAAATAATCTAAAAGAAGAAAAAACCTCACATCACCTACAAATGTCCTCAAAAATCAGTGTCTCATTAAATATCAGCTTTATCAAATCTGAATTAAGTTACAGCATTATTGAATATCTAAATGCAAAATGAGAAGGAGTTACAATGAAAAGGATCATTTTCTTTGTAAATTTTGTATTCTCTCTCTGTAAAATCATTCCTGGCATACTTAAAATACCAAAAACAGTATTTCAAAACTTTTTCTTTCAATAAATGATCTGTCAAAATCACAAAAAATGTAAATATCATTTTGACAGATGAAACAAACTTATTTTCAAAATATCTACATCTTTTTTGTAAATTGAAATTTCAGTCTAATCGTCTTCAATTACTAGCAGCAAATGAAGTTTTCATATGTATGTGGTGAATTTGATTATATTGATATGAAAATGAGTAATTCTGGTAGAGCCCTTAGAGGAGATAATATCAAGGGGCGGCTGTTGTGAGGCACAGTTGGTTGAGAGCAGCTGTTTCTCTGAGAAATGAAGAGACCATGAGTTGGCCAGATAAGCTTCTAGTCCCAGGTGCTGTGACATTTTCAAACAAATACAATGCATACAAAATTAATTTTAATGAAAATCATGGAAATAACAAGTTTCAGGATGTCCCTGTGTAGCTTCTCAAAGCAAAGGACTTCTTAACAGAAAGAGCTGATGTAAAATCAGAGGGATTACAGCAAGAGGAGGAAGCAAACCTGGGAAATGATGACCCGAATTCCCATTTGGTTGATGTGGTGAAATACAATAGAGGGAAGCACAGGGAAGAAGTAGTGTGAAAAATAAATAAATAAAATTATGTTAAAGCTTAGAGACTGTGTTAGACAAGGCATTTAGGCATCAGATCACCTGGAAGAGCACAAAAATCAACATCTGAGTGACAGACAGGAAGAACAAGGTTAGATAGGAGGTTTTTGAAATAATAAATAGCAACCCTTCAGGGCTTTTAAGAGGTCAGCATGAGCTTCTTAGGGGAATTATGAAAACACAAGTTACCAAGAACACTGTGATGTGACCTCATGTTGCTGAGAGTTTGAATGGAATTATTTAGAATTAAAATGTATTATTAATTAGTACCCTGGATGTTTTTAGCTTCATTTCTGAGATGAACTCATATAGCTCAGAAAGAGCTGTATAATCACAAGCTTAAATATGGATTGAGTAAATTCAGTGCCAGATTTACAGATGAGAAACACCCTAGTGGCAATATTTGAAGGATTTAAAAAGGCATTTGAAGCAGCCTGTATTTAATCAAAACAGACAATAAACAGAGTCAGTGCTGGACTGACCCCCCCAGGCCAGCAAGCCTGTGTGACATCAGCTGCAGTAAATCCCATGTGGAACAAAACCACCTCTCTTCCTCAGCCAGGTTTGTACAATTTTGGCCAGATGCTCAACCAGCAGAAATTGTCACAGCCCAGTTCACTTCAGATAAGCCTCTTGTCACATGCTTATAAGCCACAGGGTGAGGTGGGTTTTAGGGGGTTCTTGGCCATGTCACCCTGTGGGTGAGTAAATGAGCTGGTATTCAACTTGACAATGTGTTCATCTCTTAAAGCTCTTCAACATTGCTGACCACTGGGAGACTTATCAGGCTGCCATGTTTCCCTCAGAAACTGTCTGGTGTTGACAAGTAGGATTTTTTTTTCCTGACATATTGTGGGAGAACCTGCAAAAACATTTGTAAATTGTTTTCTGCTGCAAGAAGCACTCCTAAATCAGGTGCTGTTAGATAAGCTGGAGAGCAAACAGGGTGTTGGGGAAATGACTCACAGCTCAGAATGAGGTACAGAAATGGGTAATTGGGCCAAAATCTAGGCCTTGCAGGAGTTTTATTGTGACAAAGGATGATCGAGCTTGTCAAACTTGCTGTTCTCCCTGGCTCAAGTAGGAGGAAAGCAATAAATTTTCTTTTTGTGGAGGTATATGAGTGAATTTTCTTTTAGTGGGGGTATATGACAAGTTTTAAAGTGAGGAACTAACTAGAAAAGATATCTCACACTAAGGGGGAATAAAATACAAGTCATCTATCTGTCTATCTATCTATCTATCTATCTATCTATCTATCTATCTATCTATCTATCTATCTATCTATCCTTATGTCAGAACAGATCTTGAGTCTCAGAGAGTGTGAAATACTGATTAGGAGAAATATTTTCAAAGTAAATTCTGCACAAAGGGGATGACAGAGTCTGAAAAGATTATAAGCCATCTACATTTTCCCAGGAGTTCTCTGAGTGGAAATTATTTTGTGTTTGAGCTACAAAGATTAAACAGAAAAATGTAATCACATGGCATGTTTATTTGCACAGGGCTGCTGCGGGCATAGATTATGTTCTTTCCCAAAAAAAAACTTACCACAGAGCCCTTCTGTGTCAAGATTGCTGAAAGATAAGAGTATAGAAGATTAGTGAGGTTGGTAATGGTTTGGTTTTTTGGTTTTTTTTTTGTTAGGGCAGAAGGCTGTAGCCTTACTAAAGCTGGCTGCAGGTTCAGCCTCCATTCCTGAGCCCATTCCCACTGGCACTTTCCTACTCACTGCAAGCTCTCTCAAGTTCAGCCTTTGTGCATCATGCTGCAGTTGCTGCTCCTCAGGCCTTACACATTTGGCCCCAGTTCTTGCAGAAATCCATCTAAACACCAGAAATTTTTGGCTTGGGTTTTTTCCTCCACCTTTCTGCCTGTACTCCCCTTCTGTGGCTGTCATACTGGACAGCAAGGCTCAGAGATAGATATTGGCCTTCCATGCTAAAGAAGAAAAGATCCAATAACTTTCTCCTGTTTGCAATCCTTGCTGTGCAATAGTGTTCTGTGGGAGAGCCTTGCAGAAGGAGGATAAAACCAGACATAGTCCATGAGCACACATAATTCCTAAGACTTTCTGGCCATGCCAGGCCATTTCACCGCTACTGAAATTTTGGCAAAATTAATAATGTGAAAAATACAGATGTACTGCCATACTCATATGCCATTGTTATATAAATACATAAAGGCAGGGAAGTATTCTATTCAATTCAAACCTGTTTGCTAGAAGCAGATTTCATCTTGATCAACTTCGAAGAGATATTTTCTCTCATAAGCAAGGCTTTAATAGTTAAAAGAAAAACACATTTGACTTACAGCTCATTACTGAAAGTTAGTATATTGCTTTTCTTCCAAGGATGAAAAGAAACAAATTATTAAGGAAACTTAAAAGCATGAATGTCCTCTTTGAATCTTGCTGAGGGGTGAATATTGAACGGCTGATTGCACTTAGTATTTTTTCACTTATCCTTTTAATAGAATTTTTAATTGACCTTTTAATAAAATGATGACACAGTACTATCTTAAAATCACTTTCTCCTTTGCTAACTTCCATACATCTGGCTTTTATTTCACAAGGGAGAGAAACTGATAGGAATTGCAGGATCCTGGATCATCACAAACTTGCATACTCAGGGCTATACAAACTTCTGAACACTTTTAATTGATAATGTAAATGAGCTTTTCACACAACATTTATTAATTGAAGGTGATTCTTATCTGCATTCGAACAGGCCAAGTGAGATGGCTGCAAATGAGACTTGCACCTGATTTCTCCAATGACCTTGGTGGCAGGTATAAAGGAATTCACAGTCTGCAAGAACTGGTGCTGAAGCTGTGAAACTCAACTCTCAGGTAAACAAACCATGTGATGGGGAAGTGTCTGCAACCCCTTAAGGCTGTTTACCACAGATCACTATGGTATCTATGATCAAATGTGTCTGGCCAACTCTTCTGCAGTTCAGCAGTTGATTTTGGAACAGTGCAGATGTTCACCTCGTAAATGCAAACTGAAACCATGAAAGCTGGAAAATTTCCTGAGCCAAAGAGCCTTGACAGGATATGATGAGGTAAAAGGACAGGAGCTTGCTGGTATAATGCCTACTCTTTTTTCATTATCCCTGCATTTTCTGCTCCTTCACAACCTCTGCCCTAATGATTTAATGCAAAAGACTTCTGCATTTCTTAATGCACAGCTTGATAACTGTGTTTAAGATGACCTTTCACATCGTCAGCCAGTCAAATTCATGCACTCTTTTCAAATTTTGTATTTAAATCACTTCTGGTCTGTGTTCTTTTGCAACATCCTCAGCCCTCTGTCAGTGACATAGGGAGTGGCTCAGAGGCTTTCAGCATCCCTGTTTTCAACATGCTGTTTGTCCTTGACAGCAGTAGCACAGCTGCAAATGGACTACCACGGAAAATGGAAAAGTATTCAGGTGCTGAATTCATTTTCAGTTAGAACTGGACACATGAATAACCAGAAAATATTACCCAAAGCATTTTGTGCAGCAAGCCTGTGAAAAAGCACTGAAAAGACATAAAGAACATGGATTTCTGTCTAGCATACTCAGTATTTCCTTCTGTTACAAATACCCTTGGAGACTTCATTGTTCTCAACATCCTGTTTGAAGGGGATGCTGTTCTAGGCAGGGAAGCTGTAATTTTGTCAGTCATTATTTCATTTTCTCTGAAATAATGACATGATGCTTCAAAAGCAGTTGTGAATAAATGTCAGAATTCTTTTGCTACATACAAACAATTCTAAACTCCTTGCAAGATGTTACAGAAGTAATTAAAGAAGTTTGGCATGTATTTAATAGTACAGGAGTGAGGTGCACACGAGAGGGCTGTTTCTGTAACTCAGTACTCAGGTTTACAGCAGCACATGTTCCTCATTTCAGTGGGTACAAATACCAAGGATGCTTCTGCCTAGACCCATAATCTGGCAACGCTGAACATGTTATTAACAATATTTGCTGATGACTCACATCCAGGCATCAGCCCTCCACTCATGATAAGCAACCAGAGCATAGGGTGAGGCAAATGCATTCACATCACATCAGAATGATAATTCTCAATTTTCTTTCTGACTACTAGATGCAGTCCTTCTACCTGTCCATGTCTAAAATATTCTCTACCTAAAAAATGTGAGCTATTTTTAAAGGACTAATATACTGAGAAGTCCTGATCACTGAAAAGTTGATCATAGCTATTGGTCAGTGACAGAAAAAATAAACAAATTCACTTGACTGAACTATGGCAAAAGGGCTTATTTGTGGTACCTCTGGAAGTGATCCAAAATGCAGAATTGCAAAGCAGCTGTGCTTTTGTTCTGCCCACTTATGTTAGCTGTAGACTGGGGGCAGCCAGGGAGGAGAGAAGGTTAAAGCTATTCCACTCATCCACTGCCGTGGGTCCATGGATCCACTGACCTGACACACACTGTTCTATGGTACAAAAGGCACCTCCAGGCAGGGGAACCAGCAGAAGATCTGTGTATTTTCCCTGGACAACGAGAAAAGGCAATATCTTACAGAGCATGGAGTCTGAAATATAAAGCAGTTATTTTGTTGAAGAATCCAATACTATATAAAAGACTTTATGAGCTAATTTAATTTAGGAAAACCATTGCCATGAATTGCAGCTGGAGGAGGAGATTTCTTTTGAGATCTCTCTTCATTCTCAGATATGAGAAGGATTTATCTCAAAAGCTTGAACTAACTATTTTTTCAGTCCCATTTGCATGTCTTTTTGCTAAATTTGATTTTAGGGATGAAAGTTTGAAGGTAGTATCGCCTATTGTTAAGTAGAAGCATATAATTGGTGAGTGAAAGGAATTCAGCACTACATAAACTGTGCAAGGGTAACTGAATAGGAATCCATGGACAACCTCAGCCAAAAAGCTGTCGGGTCTTTGCAACAAAAAAGCCTGTGTACCATCTCACTTCGTCAGCAAAATGAGGTTAACTACTCCAACACTACTGAGGGTGTTTTGCATAGGAGTCTTACGTGTGCACTTCCATTTTAAGGATTTTCTGCCTCACAGCTCCTTCGCAACAGCAAAAAACACCTTTTGTCCAGGTTTGTTCAAGGTACCTTACCAGGGGAGGCAAAACTGCTTCCAGTAGGATGCAATGCTATAAGCAGCTCAGGTGTTGGCCTCTGGTCACAGAAAAGGGAGAGGAAAAAGGGGGCAGAAGTGGGACAAAGCTTCTGTCCCTGGGCAGACAAATTTCCTGCTGGCCTGAGGACACTGCTGCTCTTCAGTCCCAGATCCATGTGGACTCTGCACCCTCTGGGCTCCCAAAGGCAGCAGCCAGTTTGGCTCTCTGGGCTCTGACATGGGCAGTGGGCTCAGCTCTTTTACTATCCCACATTTTGCTTCACTAAATAATAGCCTAGTTTGCTTAGTTCCAGGCTAAGTGATTACTTCAGAATCATCACTTACTGCTCTGCCTGTGGCAGGACTGAAGGAGAGAATAAAGGGTTTTTTTCCTGACTAAGAACTCATCTGAAAAAACAACCCTCTAGTCCTTTACATTCAGCAGTGACTCACAGGGATGCTGACAAGTCACCTTAATCATCCCAGCTGTAACAGCCTTTGTGTTGCTAAAAGAGGCTTGATAATGCTATTAAAACTTGTAGTGTGTGCTAAAATTTGTAGAACACTGTACGAGGGCTGCAGAGCTATGATTTTTTTTTTTTGCAGAGTCTGAATGACACAAACCTAAATGAGGAAATGAAATGCAGCGCCACGGTGGCTCTTTTGCCACAGAGAGCAAATTTCAGAATTTTCACCCCCTAGGAGGGGATAATGTTTCAATTTCTGGTTTTGTCACAAAATTATTTAAAGAAAACCAAAAACGAAAACAACCCCGAGATTAAATTATTTATTCTTATACAAAATAAAATGTTTACTTTGGTTTCTTACACTCCTTGGAAATGCACAATTTCAAAATGGAAAGCAGGCAATTCCAAACTGTCAGAAATCAAACGAACAAGGCAGAAGGTCAGCTTTGCTGAACAGGCATCTTCTTTTGGAAAAGGAAAGTGTGTGCCCACTGTAAGCAAAGTCAGGTGACATGGGAAGAATACTGAACCACAGCTTGCCAGTGTAGGAGAAAATTCATACAGCCAAAGATCAACTGGAGCTGAAGCTGCCCAGAAATGTGTGAGAAAAGAAAAAATTATTTTCAATATATTAATGGCAAAAGGCAGCATAGAAATAACATCAGCCTGTTACAGGATGTGGATGGGCACCTCACAAAAAGGACATGGACAAAGCAGAGGTGTTTAATGCATTCTTCGTCTCTGCCTTCAACACAGATGATAGACCAAGGGGGTCTCAATGCCCTGAGCTGGAGGACCATGGCTGTGAGAATGTTTGACTCCCAGTAGACCCTGAAATTGTGTGGGATCTGCTGCTTCAGCTGGATCCCTACGAATCTATGGGGCCTGGTGGGACTCATGTAAGGATCCCCAGAGCTATCTGATGTCATTGCAAAACCTCTCTAGGTGATTTTTGAGTGGTATTAAAAATCTTGTGGTTCTCTGGGAAACCCAGTTATAGAAGGCACCAGGCCTCCAAACTACACCTACCATTAAGCAGGCAGCTTACTGCAGGGAAGCCAACGTTATCTACTGTAGAACTGAAATGAAACACTTTAAGTCAGCTCCATTTAGTTAAAGGCAACTGAAAATAGTCATTACTGTTTGATTTTTTCACTGAGAGAGACTGCCAGTTGTTTCTGCAGAAAGCTGGATTTCACATTAAAAATAACCACTCACATGGAAAATTTCCAAGCAAAATTCTATTTGCAGCTTGTCTGTCTGACCAGAAGATCTGTTAGCATCAGGATGTTGTAAATAATTCTTGGTGAACTTGTTTGATCAGTTGTGAAATACTAAAATGTATAATCAGCTCACTCTGACCAGTATCTTGCCTTTGTCTCTGTGCTTCATTTCCAAACTGATTTCTATAGCTATGGTAATGAGAAAACTGTGTTAAAGCCAATAGCTGCAATTACATGTCTTAAATATTAACAAACACACCTTTCTGATGCCAATGCTGCACCATGTGCCTGAAATTCTAATTAAATCTAAAAGAACCAGGTTTTTAAAAATGGTCAAACCCTAATATATTATTTTCCTCTTGCAAATTTGCATTCAAAAATTCCTTTAAAAAAATAACTCACCTGCAATTCCCCTAATTAAAGATCCTGTCTGTATGTATATTGTTCTTAATACATTTTTTATTTTTCTTGTTTTACTTAATATTCTTTTCTTATATTGAACTGTGAAAGATCAGCAACAGCATGAGACTGAAATATACCTTCCAACTAAAACAAAAGGAAACCATCCAAGGCAGAGATAATTAGTACACTTAGAATACCCTTAAATTGCTGAGGACTTGTAATGGAGTTTACAAGCAGAACCTTGAAGGAAGCACTCTGGTCCATATAAACATGTCCTTTATTTTAGTTCCAGTGCCCAGCACTGGGCTCCAGGCTCACGGGTTCCCAGGGCTGCAAGGATTGCTAACCAGCCTCTCAACATCCAGGTGCCACCTTTGGGAGTTTGCTGCTAGGGCAGATGATCTCAGCATTTCTCTTTTGACCCAAGGGAGGAACTAGGGCTCTGCTAATGGAGACCTGGGCAGGTGGGAGGAAGGTTTATTCACTTTGGGAATTAGTCCCAAATATAGATGTCCATATGGGTGCCAGCTGTCCAACCTTCCCTGCCAGGCAAAGGAGCCCCAGAGAATTCAGTGGAGTGAGAGGGTTTAACAGACCAGCTAGGAGGAGACTCAGAAGTAATTTGATATAACACAGGCATCGAGTGTTGCTTCAAATGCTCTAGCATTTCTCCCATCATCCATGTCCCAACTACTTCTACTGTGTTACACTTTACACCTTGGGCTGATTTTCAAGTGTGAACATCTCAAATGCCTAAAGCCTGGGCAACTGAGCTGAAGCCCATGAGAACAGTACCACATCTTAGGTGCCAGTGACTTCCCTGAGCATGAGGGAGCCTTAGACACCCTGCTGACACACAGGCATGCAAGTGTAGATGTCTCCATAGTGCCATCCCTCTCTATCTGCTGTGCATGCAGCATGACACACTCCCCAAAAGCCCAGCCTAAGCTCAGTGCTGCAGCTGGCCAAGGCTCTCAGATCCTCACCAAACTCATCTGTGGCTTGTGCTTAGTTCAACTTAGGCCACACACAAAGGTTTAATGGGGCCTCTCTACCTTTGGGAAGCTGCCTGTGCCCCAGGCCCTCAATAGCTCCAGCACCTTGTAACTAGGGTCCTGACTAAGGACTTCATTTTACCAATGCATAAAGGGAGAAAACTAAGTCTGATTCCCCACAGACTCCTGTGAGTCAGTAATTAGTGAAGCATTTATTGCACTATCTCTCTGGCAGTGCTGCAGACTAAATCCCCTTGAGACCTTCTGTGTATCTCCTAGTTTGAAACTTTGCCAAATATTCTCATTATCTTCTGACACCTTTTCCCAGAGGATGCCATTATGCTAAAACAATTTCCATGGAAGTCATGAGTGGGGGGAGGGTAAAGGATTAGGGTAAGAGGAAGGTTGCATTTGCAATGATTTTTGTGAAGACTTTTTCTCTAAACCATTAACCATGTCAAGGATTCTTGCTCTGCTGAAACACAAGCTTGTCAGAGTTCACATTAAAATTAGGTAGGAGATGATTTACCAAAGAAATGAATGGTAACAGCCTTCACCCCTTAAACCACTAATTTCAAACTTTTCCTGTATGTTTCTCTCTCCACTTACAAAAAGACCTGTGCTTCTGATATCTTTCTCTACTTTCAGTACAATTATTCATTGTATAATATAACACATATAAACAAAACATCAGTATTTCTGCAGAGCTTCCTCAACTGTGCTTCAACACTGTTTCACATGAAGGATGTTTTTCATTCATTTAATAACCAGAATGCTCTGAGACAGCAGGGTCTTCAGCTCCACAGTTACTTCAGCTCCAAAATGACTACAACCTGCAGACCATGTTCCTCATGACCCTCCATGTCAGCACAAAGAAAATCTTCTGGTGCTTTTGCAGCACTCACCTTTGTTCCAACAGCCTTCCCATTGCTCCCACCAGCCCTGCAGAGCCTCACTGAGCATGTGGAGCTTGCAGCTCAGACTGGGGGAGGAGAGAGGGGTGAGGAACCACACTGCGTTTCCTTCACCCTGACAAACTCCAAAAATGTTAACTCAGATTTCAAATAGAGTGCATTGAGATTTTTTCAAGTGTTAGGACAAGCACTGACCAAGGCCCAAACTGACATTACAGATGTATCACATGGATGGCATGTCAAATACATGTCAGATCAGGACAGAAAGTTAAACTCTTCCTCTTGCCCCTTCCCTGCTCACAGATATGCACTCATGTTGGTCTAACTCTTACTCTGGGGGCTTGGCTCCTACTCAAGAAACTGTGGGAATCTACCTTGGCTTCCTGATAACTTAAGAAGAGCCTAAGATGCTGCCCAGATGCTTAGAGTGTGTTTATATTGGGGCTAGCTGCAAAATAATTATGAAAAGGGGAGGAGAAATACAGTATAAACTCCAGGCTGAAGCTTAAGTCAAAACTCTTGATTTCCTACCTGTATTTGTTCGGTTGGGGTTTTTTACAGGTCTTTAAGTACAGGACACTGCAGTAGAAGAAAATGCATGCTAGGAAACAAGAACCTGGAGATGTGGCTGTAACAGCCTCGACCTGATCCCTTCTGCATCAATGCAAAGCATCAATTCTGCATCAATGTAAAGCCTTTTCTTCCACTGGCAGTGTGAGGGCATCTGAGTGTGGACCCTCCACAGCTGCAGATTTATGCCATTTAATGGTATATGATTGCCCAAAGGATTCATGAGATCCTGGAAAGAACAAATAGAAGTGACTCTCAGTGGCACTCAAATGCTTAATTGGCTTTCAGCTTCACTCTGAAGTAATGACAATACTGGAAACAACACTTACAGAAGAATGGTTAACTGCTACCCCCCTAGAACAGCCACCTTGTAATTACATGTCAGCAATGCTCACTGTATTGCCTAATCAAAGCTTACCTTCAAGAAAGGTAAAATATCATAGCAGTACTAAAAGATGGAAAAAAAAAATTCCTTTTTTCATCAATACGCTACTTTACCTAATTTGGTTGTCTTATGCATTTGTTTCTGGCTGTGTCCAAAGAAAAAAAGAAGCTAAAAAATTAAGGCAATCAATTTGTACACTGTGTCTTTAACAGTATTTATTTAATATATCAAATGCCATAAAAAGGTAAGGTACATATTTTTAAATAGAAAGAAAAATAGTATACATGGAAGTACCTTCATAAACTGCTAAATATATGTCCAAATTATGTATTCCAAACTGAGGAAATATCCTCGGCTAATGCAAATTTTTAGTACAAGCAATGATCTGCCCTGAATTAATAACCTGTACTTTAGGGTCTAGGAAAAAAAGTACATTTAAATTCATCCTGTCATAATAGACTCCTATTCAACCTATGTCTTGGAAACTTGGTGCAGCAGTAACTAATTCTTACTCATCTGTGTTTTTCCTGCTGATTAGGCACTAATTGACTCCTTTTACTCTGTAAAAAGAGAACACCTGACTGCTTCAAATACCAAGGTGCAGAGATCCTAGTCAGTCAGGCAGACACAACCTGAATTATTGGGAAGTTAAACCCTCTGTTATTTTCCCTGCTATCACACTGGAAATGGTAATTACTCATTTCAGCAGTCTTCCACAGCCTATCTGCTTTGTGACAAGCATGTTGCATTGGCTTGGATTGGTCTTTTTAAAAGTTAATAATCTAAATCTCACTTCAATCAGACTGACATCAGGGCCCGTGTAATAGTGGGGTTTAATACCTGCTCAATTTAGTTTCCTTAGAAGTGTTAAGCCAGTGTAAGTCATTCATGCTTTGAATCTTTTATTGGAAAATTGCTGCAGCACAGCTGAGAAGGGAATTCAAATTGCCTGAGTTTGTGGTCCATGGCTATCAGCCCAAGGCCACATCTCCTCTTTCATCTTGAGGCTTTAAAGCACAAAGACTTGTGCACACAGACAGTGAGGTTTTGAATGTTGGCAGAGCTAAAGGATTTAACGCAGGTGGAAACAACCCAAAGTCTGCTGTTGTGACAAGATGGTTATGAAATCTTGAGATACTCCATGAAATGAACAAAGGGATCATGACATGCTTCCCTAGACATCTGTCCTAGGCATTTATGTGTAGTGTAAATCATTGCATAATCACAATGCTTATGAAGTATTCCTGGGATAGGGAGCTACAGTCTGCAATTTGTAAATGGTGATGTGAAGCAGAGAGAAGATAAAAGATTTGCCCAGAGTTTCACAGTGTCTGCATTTTAACTGGATAAGAGAGACAAAATAATCTGTGCAAATCTTATCCCACTAGGTACAAAATTGAGCAGAATCCTTTGCCCTCCCGTCCTGAAAACTAGCCATAAAATACTTCTGAGTTGCATAATTTTCATTTCATTCCCCTGGATAATTTGGAAGTGAAACTGTCTTAAAATAGGTGGTTTGGTGATTGTTTGATATGTACATGATTCTCCTAATGCTTACGTTAAAACACTTTCCAAGGTTCAATGAACATTTTGCTACTTTTCTCAGCTAGCTCATTAATTTGAGACATGTTACCATAACTTGCCCTTTTCAGGAAATGCCAGTGAGTAAAGTTTTTGCTTCATCATATCTGCTTCATGTGATTTTTTTTTCTTTTTGAAAGTTATGTTAACAAGGAAATTATATTATACTGGCCAAGCTGTCTCTCTTTGCTATATCCATCTGATATTTGGCCTGTGACACCTTGCTGACAGGTTTCCTCAAAAGCTTACAAAGGGGTAGGGGAAAGCTTTTAAAATGTATTTGCCTCTGTTATATATCAAGTATGGTATAATACTTTTCAGCTGCAAAGTCACCCTAAAGCCTTTTATCAGTTCAAGACTCCATGAAAAAAACACTCAAAAAGCTTCTTGTTGCTGTTTTAAATCCAAGCCTCAAGTACATTTTCTTACCCATATCTAGATTCTCCTCCTCCTGTAACAAATGTTAATCCATCAATACAGAGCACCCTTTCTTCTGGTTCAAAAAGGTAATTTAGTAGCTTGTCTTAATCTTCCACCTGCTCCATTCCCTGAAATACATGAAAACTGAACTCTTCACAGCATTTACTCTGAAGCTTTTGTGCTCAGATTTTTGCCAGGCTTTTTCTGGACAGTGAAAATGATCTCTCTCTCAGATGGCTGCCATGAAAGTTTAATTACCTATTTTCAATTAATAGCAGCAGCATTCAACAATTGCACCAATTCTTCAGGTGTGCCTATCTACCAGGAAGAAAAGCATAATGTTATCCTCATTTTTCTACATATTTTTTAGATTTATATATTCCCTGTTAAAGAGAAAATGGTGTAATAACAATAACAACAACAACAATAATAATAACAATAATAATAATAATACATTAATTTAAAAAGTTTTACAAATAAAATGTAATTTTTTCTTAGAAATCTTGCTTAGTATCAAGAATTTCTGCCTTTATCAGGATGCTTGCAGACAAATGGAATTATGGTAAAATAAAACCACTTACACAGATATGTGGTACATATGAGGAAGTCCAAAGCTGTGGGAATGAGTCTGGCTCTGAAATGAGTTTTTGACTCTGGGTCATTCATTGACCTTCTTGGCCATAAGGGCACATTGTTAGCTCATTTTCAATTTGGTGTCCACCCAATATCCTTTTCTGCCAAGCTGTTTTGCAGCTGAGTGGACCCCAGCACTTATTGGTGCATAGAACCACAGAATCATAGAATTGTTTGGATTAGAACAGACCTCTAAAACCATGGAGTCCAACTGTTAACCCAGCATTGCCAAATCCCCCAAATACCTCCAGGGTGGTGACTCCTCCTCCTTGTCTCGATCACCCCATCGCTTAATCACATCATAAATCCTGTAGTATTTTTTATTCCCCACAAATCCAGCAGATCAAGTACCATTTCTTCTGCTTACTTCAGGACATTATTTTGGTAAAAACTCTAAAATCTTATGAACTCTACTACATTTAATTTGATTTCATTTCCCACAAAAGCTGGGGCTTGTTTCTCCCCAGAAGCAGGACTTTGCACTTCTCCTTGCTGAACTTCATGAAGTTCCTGTCAGCTTATTTCCCCTTGGCCTTGTTAAACCCAACCATAATGGGAATATCCCAAGGACACACCAGCACAACTCTTTACTATATAGAATTGTTTCATTTATTTTATTTCCTTCTCAACATCTGCTCCAAGTATTCATCTCAGTATGACTCAGTGCAATTGAGAATTGAGGAATTCACAGTTAAGCCTGAAGGAGGCCTTTGCTTTCCATGGTGGGGGAATGCAGAAAGCATCAAATTTCCACCCTGTGTTCTCAGTACCCAAATCACATCTATTGAAATATGCAAATATTTCAATGAGTTTTCAAAACTCTTCACTTATACATTTTATAGCCATGTGACACAGCCTGGCTTCCTTCAAGCAACTTTCTACATAAACTTGTTTCCTAAAATCTGCCTGAGGTCTGTTTTCCATTTGCAGGTGCAGAAAGTGACACTGGAATTGTAAGAAGGGGGCACTTACTCAGTATTGTGTTTATCAATGGTGCGAAAAAGCTCATGCAGTTCTTCTCCACTCAGAACTCCATCAGCAAAGTAAGCTTTGAATTCATCAAAAGACAGTTTTCCATCATCTGAAACGATGAAGAAATGGAAATGGACTTAATTTCATTCATGTTTTTTCTTGTTTATTTCATGCAGTAAAAGAGGAAAGTGTTAAAAGCCTCTAGGTCTTTAGCTTAAATGTAGAAATTTTATATTTTAAATGCAAGGATGATTATCAGCAAACAAAAGTCAAATAAAGATAAACCTTTTCCTGTTATTTAGAAGAAATCTCAAAGATTAAATTGTACTTAAATAATGATTTATCTAAATTGATTGAGCCTTTGCATGAAGCATAAAGAATGTTTTTATAGCCTAACACTTCACAACTTTTTTGGGTAGCACTAAATGTAAGTTCACATGTTTCTTTCTTTCCCTCAGTAACATACTGAATCCCTCACAGGGCACAAAAAAAAAAACTGTAGAGGATAAGACTAAGATGTTCTAAGCATCAGACTAATCTACAGTGCATTGTGACTTAATTTTATAGTGTGAAGAATCTATTATAAAGGCAGTATCTAATTCCTGTGACTACATGCTGTACTACAGCAGGCAGATTTGAAGAGTAGAGCTGACAAGTTTCCTCCTTCTTTTACTTGCTATTATTTAATAATTTGTCTGGAATATATGGCTTCAGATATCGTGAAGAGGTTTCAAATTGTACAAATTAAATGTCTGTTTCAACAAAACCATTTTGAAATGTTTAATATGAAAAGATAGAGTGTAGCTGGAGATGATCATCATTACAATCAAAATAAAATGTCAAGATCTTTAAGAGCCAGAAACCAAGAAGGCACAAAACTGCAATGATTACCTAGCTGAGAATCTAAATACATTTGCCATTTGGCTCTGGTTACAGAAAAGGAATATCAAATATTGAGTGTGTTGAGCTGAGTGTTCTCACAGATAAGCTTCCTTTGGCTCTTACAGATACAATCAATTGCTTAATCAAACTACCTCTGCAGCTTTATCCGTTGCTGGGAAGGCTGATTTGCATGCAAGTTATACACACCTCAAGAATACTTGTGACTGAGAATACTCAGTGACTTCTGGCAACTTTCCTGAGATAAACACACAAGTTTACCCATAGAACAGCCTGGGGTAAATACAAAACAAGTCTGTTTCAGTCCTTCAGGATCATTTGCTTTATCTCAATCCAGAAAATCACTGATCCACCAACAGACTGGGTACTTTAGTTATTTTCTTTATTTTTTGTCATCCAAGAGCAGACATTGCCTTTTGGTTCATTGCTGTTTATTCTTAATAACATTCTGAATGTTATTGACATTGAGTGACAAATCACTGAGATTGTTTCTGGCAAAACACAAGGACTTTTTGAACCTATTTGGTACTTACAGACTTCATAGAGTTACTTTTACCAAAAACCAGCTCTGATTATCCAGGGCATTTCTCTGATTTTGTGTAACTGTTTTGCCAGAGCAGCTGGGGCAAGTTTCATTGCCAGTGGCCATCCTTGTGCTTCCTCAGTGCTCACATGAAGCTCAGACCCAACACTGAACAAGTGCTTCCTGTGCTGTTAAACTGAAGATGCATTTGCCTAGACAGTTTAGTTTTTTTCCCCCTCAACTGTCAAGAATAGCTTTTATTGTCAAGAATAGCTTTTATTTTAAAGGCTGTGTCATGTGTGCTTAGCACCACTGCCCTGGGCACACCTCAGTGCCATTGGAGTGCCCAGATAAATGCTATCTGGTTTAAGTGCTGAGCAGAAACCTCTATTAGAGATTCTTCAATCCTTGCCACTGGCAAAGTGACAGGGGAAGGATGAGTAATGAAATAAACTTCTCTGAAGCTATGCATCCATCAGGGAAATCAACCTTCAGCTGTATTTGCCTTGGCAATGTTATTTAAGAAGCTGTTTTGCAAGACCTGCTTGCTTTTGTCTGTCTTCTCTGACATCTTTCAAAAGAAGGGCTTCTTCACAAGCAGTCACAGTCACCCATTCTCCTTTGTCTCTCAACTGGCAGACAAGTAAATAAAATGAAAATATAAGCAATAAAATAGATTTCCCCACATTGCACTTGCAAATTTAGAAACAGATTCACACAGTGGTTTACAGGAGCCTTCGTCCACGTTACAATTGCATTCTCACATTTATTTCAGTAACATTCACCTGTCTATTGAGTAGATGTCTTTCTGTGTAAAATATGCCCAAGGGATATCCCCCAGCCAGTTGGCTGCAAAAATGCTAATATAATCTCCAGGATATTCTTTAGATAGCTGATGCCTTCAGTAAAGAACAGCATATCTGACAGAGGAAAATCACACACAGTGTCTCAGTTGAAAGGTGATTTCAGCGAGCTAAAGTGTATCGAGCAAATAATGGACAAGGGCACAGAGGTATTTGGAGACTGTGTGCACAAAGATAATGGCAAATGGTAAGACTAGAGCTGGTGAAGGAAGTTACAGTGATGTGGAGAAGAAGGATGTCTCACAGAGATGCCAGCAAATGCTGGAGGACAACTAAACCACTTCCACTCTCCCTTATTTTGGGCATTCTGTTAGGATTGTGAGCCTTTCTAAGTAGTTTAAAAAGAGTTTTTTCATAGCAGGAGCCACATCAGATGGAGCTCATATGGCTGAATGGTAGCCCTAGCACTTATGGAACTTGGAAGAGCCACATGTAGGAGTTTTTGGCAATCAGAGGAGAGAACCACTCTTGGCTGAAGGTCATCCTGGGGTTTACCTTAGAAGGATGTGATTTGGATAATTGAGCCCTCAGAGCTGTTTTGGCCCAATCAGACAGTGCCAAACTATTGTTGTAGGGAGTCCCTGATGCTTGGAATAATGTGCTCTGACTCCATGATTCAGAATGCTGAAAAATTTGCTTTATTAAATGATACTATATTACACTAATACTACATTAAAACTATACTAAAGAGATACTATACTATACTATACTATACTATACTATACTATACTATACTATAGAAAAATTTGTGACTGTCAGAGACAGCCAGGACACACCTTTGACCCAACTGGCCAAGGAATCAAAACAACCTTCACCGGTGTCCAATAACCAAATCACTTTAGGTAAGCAATCTCCATAACACATTCCACATGTGCAACAACAGAAGCAGTGAATAGAGATAAGAATTGTTTTCTCTTCTTCGTTCTGTGTTTCTCACTGCCTTCCCAGGAAAAATCCTTGGGAAGTTGTGCCTGCTGCTCTCTGTGAAGAGAGCTGTGGCCACACCAAACCTGCCTCACAGAATCACAGAATCACAGAATTTTCAAGACTGGAAGAGACCTATAAGATCATCTAGTCCAGCCGATGTTCTAACTGTTCAGCTAGATCATGGCAGCAAGTGCCACATCCAGTCTTTTTTTAAATTCTTCAAGGGATGATGCCTCTACCACCTCACTGGGTAAATTATTCCAGTTTCTGACCACTCTTTCTGTGAAGTATTTCCTTCTTACTTCTAACTTACATCTAGCTTGACGCAACTTGAGACTGTGTCCTCTTGTTCTATCCGTTGTTGCCCGGAGAAAGAGGCCGACCCCCAGCTCACCACAGCCACCCTTCAGGAAGTTGTAGAGAGTGATGAGGTCACCCCTTAGTCTCCTTTTCTCCAGGCTGAACAACCCCAGCTCCCTCAGTCGCTCTTCATATGGCTTGTGCTCCAAGCCCCTTATTTGTTTCGTTGCTCTCCTCTGGACACGCTCAAGTAACTCAACGTCCCTCTTAAAGTGAGGGGCCCAGAACTGGATACAGTACTCCAAGTACTGCCTCCAGACTGGCAGCATGCACACTACCAGGGCATTGAGGTTGTTTATAAGCACAGATCAATAAGAACAGATCTCTGTCCCTGTAGGCCAACAATTAGGAAAGGAAGAAGAGATAACAACAAACGATATTAATAAATGGAAAAACTCCCTGTGGCAGAAATTATTTATTCACCAGGAAGGTACAACAGGGACTAGAAAATTACTCAAAGTACTCAAAGTCACTTCTGCCGTGGGAAAGGCAAGGGCCAAAACACAGACCCATTCAGGCCCTCACAATTCTCAATGGGAGCTCAGTTTCTCTTGTGGGTGTTGTGACAGCCCTTTATGGATTTTTGAATCCATCTGCCTTTTTAGAACTTAAAGCCTTCAAGTGTTTCACGTGAGCCACAGAGCCTGTGTAGCTGAAGAAAACACACTGGGAAGGCAGTGTGAACGTGGGTCCTCCTCCCAGCTCACCTGCTCCTGGGGACCTGCTGTGGGACCTGTCCTTTGGAAGGCACTGACAGTCCCCACCTGCTGTAAAAGGTTTGAACAGACTACTATTGAGTACTATTGCCAGATGCAAAAAGATGAAACCCACGTGGTTTATTAACATATGGCACACAAGCTGGAATCAGACCAAGAAAGGTCTGCCAAAATAACAAATTTCAGTGTGCCAAGGTGAGCATGCCAATAATATCCACTAGGTCCCAATCATAAGGGGGCTGCATCAGAAAAAGCACAGGAAAATTTAAAGAGTCTGGGCAAGTCCACTAAGCTTTTCCTGACTCTGATCTATATTGTATGTTGATAAAATCAGAAATAGGCATTTTGAGCCATTATTCCATCTTTCATGCTAGAAAAGCTTCACACAAGTAACCAAGTGATTCCAAGGCTAACAGGGAGAGGGTTTAGGTTATTTCTACAGAAATGTTTCTGGGGAATCTGTAGCACAGACTCCAGCCATGCAGCACTTGAATGAAGCGGGGGGTGAACGGGGAATCCCACCCCAGGCTGAGCCTGGGCTCTGGAACAGGATGCAGGATCATGTCTGCAGTGGATCCAGATGGTCAGGAAGCAAACAGCAACATGGTGACAGTTCATGCGATGTACAGCAAGGGTTTTGCCTTACTAATCCCTTCACTGAGTAACTTGGGAGCTTAAATCAGGGATGCTACAGTTCAGAGAATTTCTGTCCTCTGGCTTCTGTTTAGAAAATGTGCTCTGCAAAGTCATTCAGTAAATCTCTAGCTCAAACATGGCCACTTTGGGCCACTCAGCCCTGACTCGCTGGGTATTGTGGTGCATTGAGCTTCCCCAAGGGATTCCTGCACATTGCTGTTTTTCTCCAGGGAGGTCACACAAGAGCTGTGTTACCCAGTCATGCTGTGACCTCTCTGGCCAGACCATATGGAGGGGAGAGCCTGTGCACTGATCCAGCTGCCACTGAGCAGAGCTTCTGGGGCAGTCTCTGGGCTAGCTGAAGACCTCATGAGATGACAGGGTGTTATAGCCACAGGTTAGGAGATACTGGCCTAGATAAAAAATGTTGAAATCAAGGACTTTGCATTCTTTGCTTTGGTATAACTCCAAAATTTTTTTTAGGAAAAAAGTTTAACCCACTAAGTGGCAATCTTGAGAGCCTGCAGGCCAACTCTGACAGTTCACTTTAGGGAAGCTTCCAGAGATCCCTTTCCCAAAGTGCTTTCTCTGCCTCTCAGAGGCATATTCCCTTAATCCTCAGGTACAGTATGAACCAGCACTCTGGTAAACTAGCTAGAGCCAGTGAGAAATCCCAGTCTGAGGACTGCTGCAGTGAGGCAGCTTTCACCTTGCCAGAGCTCACCTACAGACACATGAGCCAGCACAGATGGTAAAAGACTCACCTGAAAAGTCAGTGTTTATTCTGAAAAGGCACTGTCAATAAATAATGAATAGGAAAACATCTATTCTGGTCTCTGCAAAGCTGACTCTGGAGTAGGCATTGCAAGATTTCCTCCTGATGATCATACAGGTGCACTTCAGAGGTGTTCTGGTTATTTTCTAGAAATCTTGTTGGTCACTCAAAAGCCTATGATCTGTGAATCAAACCTTTTGGTCACTGACACCAGTGAAAGGGACAGGGTGCTACTGCTGCACTCGCCTTATTTTAAGGAATCCTTTATTTATGACCCACAGTTTTTGTTACGCCAATGTTAGCATGGTTTTAGAGCTGGGCTGAAATCCTCAGATTATTGTAATCAATATGCTGCATATATAATCACAGTATTTTATACAGTTTCAGAATTCTACATATAAAAGCCTGGTGTGCCTGCTCTGTATCATGGACATCAGGGGTACTGAATATGACAGAATTCAAAGATTATCTCATCTGACTATTTTTCATTTTATAGATCCTAGTTCAAATACATTAAAAAAGATATATATATATATATTAGGGGGAAAAAAGCTTTCAGTGAGTGCTTGTTTGAAATGTCAGAGAAAAAAAATTAAACCAGACATAAATGCAGTGATTCCGACATCAATAAGATGCTGCTGCAAGTCTGCTGGTTGTTTGATATTCAGGTTCGTCAATGTATGGAGCTTTAGTCTTCTTTTGTTTAGTCAGTTTTTAAAATTTTCCCTCATTTGTTTGCAGTCATGCCTGAAGCAAGCTGTTTACAGTGTTCCTTACGTTTCAGGCTTTTTGGCTTTTTACGGAAATGTCTGCTTCTGTGGCAGATATTACCAATGATGTTTTTAAATACCTTCCTCTAAGGAGCTTTAAGAGTGTTTGAGGTATAGTTTCACTCAGTGCTTTTTCTTAACAGCTGACTTGTATCTGCAAATCAATGAAAACATCTATATACAAACCACCTTTTCCAAACCTGTCATATTAGAGTTGCCCTCCTTAGGGCCTAGAGGCATCCAAGAGCTCGGGGGCAGGAGCTGTTAAGTTATGGCCTTTGTTAAGGCCATAATCAAACACCAATTTGAATTTTGTGGAGGAGAGAGACAGCTGAGAGCTACTCCCCCTGGGGGACAGGGCTAGGAGTAACTCCCTGGAGGTTTGACTGGATGGACACTAAAAAGTGCCAAGAGAAGTCTCAAACACCAGAGCATGCCAAGTTTCCAGAGCAGGAGAAGAGATCCAGAGCTGGAGATGATAGACAGACTCTGGTGAAAGGCAAAGGCAATGGTCCTCTTCCCCAGTGGGATGGGAAGAGAAATGACCCCCACCATGATGCCAGCAAAGGCAGGGCACTTTTCTCTAGTTATTTTGTGGTGCTCCTTGACTTTGGTCTGTGTTGAACCATCAGTGTTGAACCATCAGTGTCAAGGCGCCTTCCCCTTGTTACTCTTGCAATATTAAGGGTTGCATTCTCAGTAAAATATTACCTTTTTTCCCCCATCTATTTGACAGTCAGACTGTTTGTGATTGGACTTCTGCAATGTAATATGTATTTGAAATTCCATTCCTGTGCTAAGAGGAGGGAATTCTGGCAGGAGGCAATTCTAATTGGGCACATGTCACAGCTGCATGGTCACAAGAGGCCCCTGGGTGACATTCACCAACAACTGATATCATTTCACTGCAAGGCTGATGGGGTGCCCCACGTCCCTCTTGGCATATCAGGGGATAAGAGAGACACCTCATGCAGACAAACACATGCAGGTGCTGCATTCACATGTGTGTGAGGCAACCACTGTTTCTTGAGAGATGAGGGAAGTGAATTTTTTTGGGGGGGTTAGAAAAGATTGCATTTGGCAGTTCCAGTTTCCCATTTTTTCTTCGCTCCCTCAATTGCAGGCTAGGGACAAAATTTTATTTTTTGCGAGGAATTTAATGAATTTGATTTTGTTTTTAAATAGCAAAAGAAATTAAACAGATGAAGATTTTTCCTTTTAGCTGGATTTTTTTTCCCCCAAATTAGTTCTGTGTGAAATCCACATGCTTTCCTTTGAGTCTGTGGTGTTCTATAAAGTAAACCTTACCAAAATTTCATTTTGACATACAGACCTGAAACATCTCCTTTCCAAAAAGGTCAATGTGCAGCATCTCACCTTTATGAAATTGCTTTTTTACCCCCTCAGGATTTTCTGTTGCTTCTGTCAATATTATGAACCATATAGTTCTTTAAAATCCTTCCCTGTGCCTTGTTCTCCCTTCAAAAATATCATATGACCTTTTCATTTATGGGAGATATGTGGATCAGCTCCACAAAAAGCAGAGCCATGAAATAAGAACTACAGAGAGAGTTTATGAAGCTGATCCTCTCATGGAATCTCTGCATAGCTGATATTTCCAGAAATAGGACGGTAACAGAGTAATATATGTACCTGGGGCCGGCAAAGAAAGAAGCCATTTGTATGACTTCATTCACATGGCTGTTTGCTAAAGGACTTTCTTAATTGACCACAAATGCCATAAATTATTGTAGCAATTTTGAGTACCAGCAGTTCAGTAGAATGTCTTGGCTCTTTTGATCTTTCATTTTATACTGCCTTTGCAAGAATATTTATCTTTCCTTGTGGTGGAAGGCTTACCCGAAGTCCCACAGTCCATGAATTCATAGTAAAAATGCTTATATAATACTCCTACTTATCAGCTCCATCCACTTTTTTTAATATATTTTTTTCCTTGCTGTCTAGCAAGAATCTAGTAAAGTTTTTGATGATATTTTCTCTGAGGGTATTTTAATCTCACAAAATGAATGAATACAGCAGAGGAGGTTCTATTAAAAGTATAAAGAGAATTTAACAGGGCTGTGTCATGGACAGTAATGTAGTTACTGAAAGCCAATAGTTGATTTCCTGTAGCACAGAAAGGAGACACTGAAAGTGTAAGTAGACCAGTCATTAACCAAAACCAATAATTTATGGTGACAACGGTGTGAGCATTTTCAGTAAGTAGTCACATATCCAATAACCTTGCTGAAAATGAACTTAACTTCACAGCCTTGAAACAAATCTCCCTATCAATGTGGCACAAGCCTGTGCATTGCTAGATAAACAAAGTGGAAGTCCCATGGGCAACTGATGGTTGAGCAAACACAATTAAAGCCTAAAAGCTGAAATAATTTTAAGTTCATGGACATTAATAGAACTGAAGTGACTGAACTTAGCCACTTTTCTGCCAGTAATATGTTGTAAAAAAACGTATACAGGTAGGAATACCAGTGACCAATATCTCTGGGTTTTGTATTGCTCTGGTTTGTCCCCAATACTGGGAGCTGTTCCCCCTGTTTTCACAGCAATGTATGGTAATGAGCTGTGGGGGAACCCAAATGAGGACTGAAGTGCTCCTAAGCACCAAAGTGGATCCACCAGGGCTGGCACAGCACGAGCCCAAAATCCAGGACAGGGACACAAAGCTCCAGGGTCTCTTTTGGTCTCCAGGGTGTTGATGAGTTCTGCTCTGTACCACGTGCTCCGACCCTCATCAATCTTCAGAGCAGATGCACACTCATTATTCCAAACCCCACGAGCAGGTCTGAGGGGCATGCCAGAGAGCTGTGCTGTGGTTGGCAGGTAACAAAGCTAGAGATGCACACTGCAGGGGCAGGGAGTCCTCCTCCTCTTCCCATGCCAGCCCTCACCTTGGAATTCACCTTACACAATCACTGCCCATGCAAACCACTGGCAAGCGAGCTGACTGAGGGAGATAACAAAGAAAACACTACCAAAAAACTCTCACAGTGATGGATTCTGTGGCTCCTGAGCCCTCTGAAGGAGCCTACCATGGTCTTGTGGGAAGTGCCAGTTGCTGCATATGAGCTGGGGCAGGAATAGCAAACAGAAGTGGGCTGTGGAGGTGAGATTTCTCTCTCAGCAACAGTACAGTTATTCCACATGCTCAGTTATACCACCAAACTGTACAGTAGCCACTTGCTGTCCAAGAGCTCTTCCTTGTAAGTTATCACTGATTTTCTCAATGGTATCCATTTGCCTTCTCTTTATTGAATGCACCCAGTATCTGTTTTCTGAGGATTGACTGGACTGGGAATTACTTGTCAGGGTTAAGCCTATCTGATCTGTGGTCTTGCCACTGTTCAATGCTTCTCTTGTTAATAAAAAACTTATGACTTCGTAGTATAAATATGTGCATTGGATTCAAGGGTTTATTCTTCCAACTGACACACTGAAAAAATACAAAAACAAGCTGATTTCTGGATGTAGCCTATGATGGTTAAAAAAAGATAAGATGGAGCTTCTTACAAGTACTTCAGACCTTCTTGAGTCAGTGTCACTAGAAAACATTCACATGTACCCAAAGTGCAAATGAAACACAAATGTCAAATTGTGAAAGCATAAGATCTGTCCTTAAAGAAGGGAAGATCAGATCACAACACAACATAATACATGGCACTGAATCTGCAGGAAACATAAAATGACATGAGGGATGTCTGCTTTTTCTGTTAGGATGTTTAAAACATGACTTAAAATGCTGAATTAATGATGGATTCTTTTTTTCCAAAGGAAAGAGGCAAGACATGCGAGAAATCTTACCATTCATGTCTGCTCTTCTTAGTATCTTAAAAAAAGAGAGACAGAAAGAACAAAGTCATTTTTTTCTTTTGTATGGGTTAATAACAAACAATGTTCTTCTTAGTACAGATCTATAGTTTGGGCTCTACATCACATTTTCACAAAGCTGCATAGAATTTTAAAGTTATTAACACGTCTTCATGTATCCCTCTGAGCCTTTTTTAACTCCTCCGTTGCTGTGTGCACTGACAACCAAGACCATAGCAAGAACCAGCTTTATTTTCCAGTTTGTTTATGGATTACAAGGATGATGTTCAGGCACAAAACCTGGTACCACATGGCTACCATGATACTGCATTCAGGTTTGAGAGAAGTGGCTTAAAGAAGCAGAGCAAGAATGATGGCTGGGAGGATGTGCTGAGCATCTGAGGTGGTGAGAAAGACTCCTGGTTTGTGTGGGTGGAGGAAGCAAAGGGTAAATCAGGGTGGCACAAAGGGATCAGACTCGGTGTCACTGCAATGGAGAATCATCCAGGAAATGCTGCCACAAGTGTAGACAAAGCAAGAAAACAAATCTTCCAAACCTAGTTTCTATTGCTGCAGCAAATATCACTGAAGTGTTTCAAAATATGTTTTTGCACATATATTTTTGAGAGCTGACAGCAATGGAAACATTCTCTGGTTTATTAAAATGTTAGTAGCATTTAAACAGCTTCTCCAGCACATGCCATGGCTGCTCTGCTCCTAGAAGTGAAACCAGACAAGATGGATCCAAGTGCCCAGCTCTCTGGGAGCACCTTCATGATTGTTTTGTGGAGGGTGGTGTTGGCAGGGAAACCAACAGAGTTGTGACCCACATCCAGGACTTCACTGATGGTGAACTTTGCATTGAACCAAATTTACAGCACATAAAATATGAAATATACTTAGTAAGATGACACTTTCCCTCCCTCTTTATACAAATAACTGATACGCTCAATTTTCAGTATAAGGATTGGACTTTTGAAGGGATGTAGCAGTGGAGTTTCAATAAAATAGAAATGTCCCATAACCATAGGTCAAGAGTGGTAAAATTTTCTGCTTAAGTAATTTTAAAAATTGATTTTAAATCAATTATTTTATGTATTTATTATTTTTATAATTATTATTTAAAATTTATATAATTTGTTTTAATTAATTAACCCCCCTGCCCCAACCTTAAGCAAGTATTAAAATCCTTTAAACACTTGAGAGGGAGTTTGACAGAAGACCACAGAAGAGGTTGTTTTAGCAATCATAAATCACTCTCATTAGGTCTCTCTCTCTGGAGAGAGATTATTTATAAGGACATTTAGTGACAGAACAACGGGGAATGATTTCAAACTGTAAGAGATTAGGTTTAGATTAGATGTTAGGAAAACAATCATTACTGTATGGGTGCTAAGGTACTGGTAGTGGTGGCCCAGGGAGGTTGTGGATGGCAGAGTTGAGGCCAGGCTGGATGAAGCTCTGAGCAACCTGGTCTAGTGGAAGCTGTCCCTGCCAATGGCAGGGCTTTAGAACTGGATGATTTTTAAGATCCCTTCCAACCATGCCATTTTATCATTCTACAATTCTATTCCCCAGGGGGATCAGGACCTCAGTGCCGCCCTTTCTGTGCAGCCTTACAACAAACCTCTTGCTGCCTGATCTAATTTAAATGTGTTTATATAGGTGGGGCTACTTCACTGAGGAGTAATCACACACCTACACACCCCCAAAATCTAAAATATCTGTGACATGATATTTTATCACAGCAGAAGGGCCCCCAGGGTCCAGTCCCTGCTTTGAAGCAGGCATGGCTTGGATTTAAGGTTTTCCTCCAGATATAAGAGGAAGATCACAGAAACAGCCTCCTCCTATTTGTGGGTTTGTGAAAGGTATCTGCTTTCCTATAAATATGAACATGACACTGGTTAAGGAAATTGCTAAAAATTAAAGAAATAATTTTATTTTTAAATCTTTTCTACTTTAGTGAAATCAAAACTTTTCAGTTTTTCAGATAATCTGACCTTGTGCAATTTCCCAATCCAGTGTGTTGAGTTAAATTGGGGAGCTGGCTGCATTTAATGTTTTTCTGACAACTTGGATTTCTCTTCTGTTTTTGAGACGTATGACTGTAATTCTCCCATTTCTTTTACAAGTGGTATCTCTGAGACAAAAGAAAAAAAAAACACAAAAAACCCAACCAAAGAAAAAACCTGCATTTTCAATGTACACTTGAATTAAAATGAAAATTGAACTGAATGGAAAAGTCAATAAAATGTCTTATTTAAACAATTTTCTGTGGAGGCTAGAGAAATCAGAGATGAGCAGATGAGGTTCACTTGAAACTGGAGAAAGGTTGGGGAAGTTGAAGTGGGCATATTAGAGAAAACATCTAGATAAAGAGTCCTTTAATACAGGCTATGCCATTCCAGCTGATTTGTGGAATAATGCCAATACTAGAGCTGGTCTGAAGCGGATCAGAGTTGGTGGTTGAGTTGGTCTCAAGATTTGCAGGTCTCACCAAGGTAAGGGGATACTTTGAAGATCTTTGGGTGGGAGTTTGCCTTTTAATACGGTTTGCCTTGGAACAAAGAAATGCTCTGTGCTGCACAAATTCGGACAAGAAAACTTTACAGCTGCACCTTGCAAGACGCCCTTGGGGACAGCCTAGCACAGCACCTCTTGGGGCTGCGTGGCCAGATGTTCATCAGGACACCTCCCTGGGCTCACCCTCAAAGGACTGAGGGGCTCAGGATTCTCTGCACATTGACCTTGGGCTCCTCAAATTCATCAGGGTCTGAAGGGATGGGAAGAACCTGCATGGTTAGGGAAAAAAGCCCAAAAACTTTTATAGGGTGAGAAACTTTAGTGAAAAGTACCCCCATCCCCCCGCCCCAATAAAAACAATAAAATTTGAAGTAACTTATTTAGAAAGGTGACTGTTTGGACTGTTTTCACCTGTTTAGAATGGTGACAGAGCCTCTTCTAGCCACCCCCAGAGACTAACCTGCTCTCCTCACACATGCAGCCATTAGAAGCACAAGGGGAAGGGGAAAGGGGAAGGGGAAAGGATAAGGGAAAGGGAAAGGGAAAGGGAAAGGGAAAGGGAAAGGGGGAAGATTCACAGCCTCACTGGGTTTCACCCCCTTCCACCGAGGGAGGAGATAACAGATCAGGAAAAAAAAAAAAAAAAAAAGGGAAAATAAAAAGGAAAAGAAAAAATAAAAGCGGGGAGGGGGGAAGTATGGAGAGGAAAAAAGACAAGAGAAAAAGGCAATACATAACAAACCAGGTGCCCCTCCCCAAACACTCGCAGGTGGCCGGTGCGAAGGATGGGTTCCGTGCCCGTACTCTCATCGCGGAAGATGCGCAGCCCCGCTCCCCGCTCCGCCGCCATCCGCCCGCCTCAGCCGCCTCAGCCGCCTCAGAGCTCGCCCGGGGCCGGGCCGGGGTCCCTGCGGGGCCGGGCCGGGGTCCCTGCTGGGCCGGGCCGGGGTCCCTGCGGGGGCCGAGCCGCCCGCCCGGCCCCGGGAGCCCGCCCCAGCGAGGGCAGGAGCAGGAGCAGGGCCGGCCGTGCCGTGAGGGGCACACACTCCCTGTTGCATCCTTAGGGCGGGCTCTGGCGACACTTGCGTTGTCTCCATGAAGGAAACTTGCGGTCTGTCAGGACACGCCTGCACCGTCGTTTTGGCTGCCTCCCCCTTCAGCACAGTCACTTTGGGGAGATGTTTCCCAGGAAAGCCACGAGAGCCCGTTCCGAAGATGGGCTATAAGAGATAAGGTGTAAGGTGAGGCAGTGCAGGGGTGACGGGCGGCTCTGCGTTCCACACCGCGCTGCGGGCACCGGCAGCAGCTGCGCTCCACAAAAGCCTCGGGCTTGATAATAAGATGATGCTTGTATATAATATATCCCTCAAAGTGTCCCGGCTAAAAACCAGGGGCTGCAGGGACGTGTAGCGCCGGTGCTCTGCGGGGAAGCAAGCGGGGAGAGCAGGGGATGGGGCAGGAGCGGGCCCGGCGGGGTCAGGGCAGAGAGGAGGAGGGTCCGGGGTCGGGGGGGGAAGGCAGCTCGGAGGGGAGATCCCCCAGCTCCTGCACACCCGAGCCAAGGAGGAGTTCTCGCATGGAAATCCAAGGAGGAGTTCTCGCATGGAAATCCTGTAACAGCGGCTGTGACTGTGCTCCCACCACGGGCAGACGGCATTGCCATTTTACATTATGTGTTACAGCAGTGGGATAGATTATATACTGCTGCTAGTGATTACTATATCAATACTATGCTTCTAAACAAATACTAGAGTGAAGTTTTTGTTTTAAAACACTTTCATGGATGAAAAGCCTCGGCTGTGGTGTGACTTGAAAGTTTCTGCTTCTCTCATCTCCCTTCCAACATTTCAGAGGAAAACCTGAGAGATGGAATAGAGAACTGTCCAATTGGAAAGACAAGGCATTTCACAGGGTGAGCAATTTTTATCTCAATTCATAAAGATGGCTTTAAAAAAGAGATGGAAAGATCATCTCA
Organism: Ammospiza caudacuta; assembly: GCF_027887145.1. Classification (NCBI taxonomy): domain Eukaryota; kingdom Metazoa; phylum Chordata; class Aves; order Passeriformes; family Passerellidae; genus Ammospiza; species Ammospiza caudacuta. Next base: position 135,265,937 of record NC_080593.1, read on the forward strand.
GGCTATTTTTGCTTTTTAATAATGTTGAAAAGCTTTTATTTAATCTGATTTTTTTGATGGTAATATGGGAATATATTTTTTTCCAGAGAGAGGAAAGAAACAGAAGAAATTCCAAAGGTAGTCTCAAGAGCCAGGGGGGTGAGTAGAAATAAGAGCAAGTTTCTTTAGACTATAGAGCGGCTTGGTTTTTTTAACTTTCACAGCAACAACATTAATAATTTACATATTTAACTTTTTCACTAATTTCTATCTATAAAAAGACCTTTGATGAAGACCCAGTATCTATCTATAAAAAAATTCTATCTATAAAAAAATTCTATCTATAAAAATTCTATATATAAAAAAATTCTATATATAAAATAAATTCTATCTATAAAAAAATTTAACTTTTTGGACTAATTTCTATCTATAAAAAGACCTTTGATGAAGACCCAGTATCTTTCCTTTTTGATTAGCCTTAACATTCACCAAGAATATTTTGTTTGTCTAGAGGAATCTTCCTTCAAAATTGTAAGAAAAAATATTGTGCCATCTTGATATTTTTAGGGTAAAAATGAAAACATAAGAATCAAAAATGTCTCATAGGACTTTTATTACAGGAGAAAGTTGTGAGTAGAGTATATGTGAAACTTACTGATGATAGTTTTTGTACTGCTTTAAAATTACCTGAAGCAATACCTCAATTTTAACACCACAAGCAGAACCAGAGCTCTGAATTTTACTCAGTTTCATATTCATTCAATGATGTCCCTCTGTCTCTGAGCAAGAAGCCATGAGGAGAGGGGAGTGCTGCTGTGGTGCCCTGTGATGTGGGAGTACAGGCACTGCCTCACTGGGAGGATAACGGCTTTGTGACCTGCCCAGGTGAGGTTAGCAAAGGTCAGCACTCAGTGACATGCTCCCCTCTGCAGCCACTGACCTGTGCTGCTCACCTCCTATTACAAGAAATAAAAGTTGTTCCATGTGTGTCTGAGGATAAAACCTAAAAGAGCCTGTTTTTTTCTTGCTGTGTGTCAAATCATTAAACTTTTATTTAGAAACCAGGTACTTTACTAGCTCATGTGAAACGAATTGGTCAGCCAATGTGTAATGATTTTGCCCTTTAATCTGGGAAAAACAAACAAATTAAAGCTGGCAGCAAGAGCTACCTTCCACTTACTGTGCAGTGGACTGTGATGTGCAAGAGCCATCAGCGCTGAGATAGATAAACAGCAAAACTTCCTTTTTACTGAGGAAATGCAAGCTGTCCAAGTGTCTAATTGAGTTACTGAGCCACTCCATGATTCCACTCTCTATGTGTGTGGCCTCTAACTGACAGGAAAAACACTTTATAATGCTTGTGTCAAAATATAACCTTTCCAGCAGAAGAACAGCACTATTTACACTTGGCTAAGGGAATGGATCTGCTTTATGGTCTTTTTTCTTTGCTGCAGGAGCTGACTGGTATGTATCCAAAGGGCTGAGTCAGTATTATACAGAGTCCCCCCTCAGCTTTCAAAACCTGTTGTTTTGTCATGGTTTGACCGTCTGGTCTGGTGCTCTGTAGGCCAACCCCAAACCAGTCTCTGGTCTGGGTACTCAAATGCTGCCCCTGTCGTCGCTCCCTCATAACTTTTCTTCGTCATAAAGTAAAAATAGAGAAAATTCAGATTTAGTATGTTTGTTGCCATGGCTTGTGGGCAGAAACAGAGGAAGCAAAAGGCCACCCTTCTTTTCCTTCCCTTTGTGTCTCACACATGGACTCATCTGACCCAAGGGAGGATCCTGTATTTCTGCAGCTCGGTGTTCCTAGGAAGGACTCTGATGATGAAAAAGTAAGTCCTCTTCTATAAGATATGGCAACTGTGCCAGTGACAACAAGGGTGGATCTACAAAATCTCAGAAGGAATGTTGGTGTGCCTGGAAATCCATTAGGCCAGCCGCCTCTACAGGAGGGTGTGGCTAGGTACAGCTCATCAGATGAAAATCACCTCAGGGTTCCCAGCTCTGGGAACCTCATCGGGATCCCTCCTGGGACAAGGCCTGAGTCTGCTCCCATGGCTTTCCTGCCCTCCTCCTTTCCCTCTGGCCCCATGTCCACTTGGTGGTGCAAAGGAAAACCAGACACAGGCAGTACTGGAGCCACAGGGCAGTTCAAGGGCAAGCCAGGGCAGACAACAGGCATGAGCACCAGCAGGTGAGCCTGAATGCAGCATGGATTGGAGCTCTTTCCTAAACCGCCAGGAGAATAAATATAATGTAAAGCCATTGTCAGAAACTGATATGTTAGAGGTTAATGACAAAACAATCAGCCACTTGTGGAGGCAGCAGGGTGCTTTACTGAGGTGGGGTTTGCACCCCTGGCCAAGGGGAGGAGGGAGGGTAAAGGGGCACCCAGCAGCAACTGTGGCTCATGTTGAGAAAAAGTGAGACTGGATAGAAAAGGCAAATATTTACTCATAAGATCTAAGAAAAAGAATTAAGTAGAGATCAAAGCATAAGGGTCAGAAGCAAAACAATGTGAAAGCACAGTTTACTTTTATTCTTTATATTTGCAACATTCCCACAGAAAAAAAAAAAAGGTAGAAGAAAACTGCTATTGTTAGTCTGCAGCTAAAATGATTTAATAATGTCCTTGTTCTAGTCAGGACAGGGTTAATTTTTTGCAGTAGCTGGGAGGAGGCATGGCTAGGGCCCTGAGGTTTTTCTGAGCCACCTCATGCCATTGCTGGGGAAAGTGACACTTTTTCAGGGAGAGGGCATTCCTTCATATTGAGAGATATAGTGTATTCTGTTACTGGGGCTTTTTTCCCCCATGTGAGTAGTTTCTTTTCTTATAATCTCTGTCATTAGTATTGTTGCTGTTTCTGCTCATTTTCTTATCTCATCTCTTTTTCTAGTAAATTGTTCTTACCTTAACCCATGACCTTTGCCTTTTGTGCTTCCAATTCTCAGTGCCACCCCAGTGAATTGGGAAGGGGAAGGGAGGAAGGGCAAAGGGGAATGGGTGTGTGGTTTTGGAGAGCCTTGGAGGGGACAGTAAATTGGAAGTACTGTTTCTAAACCTGACAGATATTAATCCAGACCCAAAGAAGTTCAGTTCACGGTACCTGCCATGCTCAGGTATAAGCAATAGTCCTGAGCAGTCCATCCATCCCTGCTCTGTTCCCCCTAAGAGGGAGAATCATAAGGTTATTTGTATTGCAAAGCTGGTCATTCATTGTTCATCAGGCCTGGAAGAACAGTTTCCCACACAGCTGAAGATGGGGAATGAGGTTCCCACAAAGAGTTAATTCCGGTCTTCAAGGTCCTGGTCTGTAAGAGCTGAGAAGGAGCCATTGACTACAGAGTACTTTTAGGAGTCTGGTTAATTTATTCAAAGTCTTGAGGCTGACTGGAGCGTGTAAATAACTACAGTTTCTTCCATATGTATGTGCCCTCCTGCCAAATGGCAACCTATATGTAACTTATTTTGTTACTGTGGCTGTCACTGAGAAAAATGCCAAAAGCCTTGTGCCTCCTTCCTGGGCCAGAAATGAGCACATACACACTGATAACAGACAGTACAGCAATCTGGGAGAGTGTCTGAGACCTGTGACATGGAGTCCTGGTTTTCACTTTGGCAAAACCTCCGAGCCTGAGCTCTGCTTTAGGTGCCCAAATATTTAACTACGTGTTGGCCATTGCCCTTCCTGTTCAACTGGCTTTAATTACATGAATCCAGTAAAAAGATCATGGATCTGATAAGATTATCTCAAACTCATTTCTGTAGCTGGATTTGAGATGTTTTAAAAAGAAAAACTGTATTATTTCAATAGTTTTTGAACTGAAGAATTTTCTCCCTACCTCCCTACCTTTCCCAGGCCGATCCTCAGATATATATCTCCCATGAAACACTACCTCATGAGATGATTCCAGCTCTTTTCTTTGCTTTTCAGTTTGAAAATCCTTGTCAGTTGTTGAAATTCTGCTTTCTGAAATAACTTCCTGGCTTACAGCAATTCAGTGATTTCACCTCTTGCAGCCATGCTGACAGCTCAGAACATGCAGGCAAGCCCCTCTCCCCAGCCTGGCAGTGCTCACAGCCTAGTGGAACATCTCCTGCTGCTTCCTACCTCAGGGAAAGCAAAGGGCTCTTCAAGGCCTTTTGGGCTGATGTTTTGATCATATTGCTACAACTGTAGATGAGACTCTGTTTTGCTTTCAGTGGATCTTTGTGGGGGAGCTGAATTCTTGCAGAAAGAGCAAACACGTCACCATCTATTTTAGAAAAAGTCTCTAGCAATTTTATATTGCCAGAGAATTCAGTGCCAAGTACTGTCTGCTCTCCAGCTGTTATTGTGCTCAGTCCTAGGCTAAGGAGAATAATGCAAATAAATGTAAAAGCAGGAGGGAGAGATGTGATTTTATCTGTTCTTGATTTTAACAATAATTAATAGTTAAATATTTAATATAAGAATTAATAACTGTCTACTTGAAATAAGGAATCCCTTCTGCTATTTTACAGAAGCAAAAGCCTTAATCTAAACAGAGCATAACTTTGGGGACATTTCTATCCAAATGCAACTCTGCATGAGAAACTGAAATAATATCTGGGTATGAATGTTGAAGTTTCGTCTTGCTTCTCAACATTGTGCTTATTTGGAGAAATTCTACTTAAAATACTCCCAGAGAATTTCTACTTACAGATGGGATTTGAGATGGAGCATAACAGTAAGTGATTTGGACAGACAGATCCCACTAATCCCATTATTCTGGTGCCAGACTTGTGGGCCTGGTTCAATGCCCCAGTGCTAGCCCAACTCAAAGACAAGATTTTAGGATGTGCATTCTCTACCAAAGCCAAAACACAATCATCAAAGGATACAATAAATGACAGGGACATTCTATGTGTTTCACTGAGAGAGGTTTTTTTTTAACTTTCAGAGACTGATTGTACAAATCACTTACTAGGATATTCCTTATAAATATTACTCCAGGCATAGCAAGAACAGTCATAGGCATTTCCTAGTTACTTACATAAGGAAGGCCGTCAACCCAAATAAAAAAATGTTAATTGAAGTTTCATATCTTACTTAAAAAAACCCCACAGGCTTCTGTGAGTCTCCTCACTGTCCAAATCAGAGAACAGTTTAATGTAGCAAATTTTGAAAGACCAGTTTTTCATTTGAATGCTAATCAGGAATTCTGATTTACTACAGAACTGAATAATAAAATTATTAGTTTTCTTCTCTTTGTATATAGATTAGATGACTAGATTTATATATTTCTGGAGCATATCTATGTCATCTATATCTATCTATAGATACATATCACTATTTAGATGACTTTATGTTTACATTTCCATCATTCTACCATAAAGGGGCCTCCCAAAATTCCTGACATTTGTGAAAATTATTGACAAACATGGCAGCACATAGACAGAAAGTAAGTATTTTTATTGCAGATGTTTCTAGAAATCTTAACCAGGGAATATCAGTCTGCTATGCTGGATGCTTAACAGCTGCAAGACAAATGGCAAAACTCACTGGTGAATAATATCAATCACATAATTTTTGTTTAGAAGATCCATTACAGAGATGTAATGAAATTCCTCCTCCCTGCATAGTTTTTGATATACGTCTGCTTCTCTTTACCTGAAATAATGTCCTCAGTAGTTAAGGGACAATAAAAGCAAATGTCCTGCAGACGGTACTCCTGTACTGTCCAGTCCCTTGTGACATGCCTTCAGAGCAGTGAATCTGAAACCTACAAATCCATATCACCTACTTTATTGTATCGTGGAGTGCATTCCTTGCCTTGTGGTTGTGTCATAAAAAGGCTGTTTTCAAAAGGTCATCTGTATGTGACATCTAATTAGGGATTGTTCTCAAACTCCTTTGCTATACAAAAATTGAAAATGGTTGTAAATTGAATTGTCTGTAGGATAGACAGGTTTTGTTGGTATTAAAGAATTTTAATAAAATTAAGCTTAAGAAAATATATAATCAAAAGCCATTCTATAATGATTGTACTATTTGACTGAAAAGAATCTAAAATCACAAGATTCTGTTAGATCTCAAACAAAAGTGATTATCTTGTTCAAAAGTAAATTCTGCTTTCAGTTATTTCAGTCTAAATATATAGGCAGTTGTTTACTGTAAATAAAAGATTTCAGCATTGTTGTTGGCTCGGAGAAAACTGTCCTTCATGTAAAAATTAGAGTTTTCTCACCAAAATAGGACATTTTTTACTCCACTCCATCTCTGAATTGATATTATACTCTATCTTAATTTTTATTTCGAATCTGTTCATGCTGGGCTGCCTCGTGCAGTTCTGTATAACTACTGCATCTGTGCCATCTTGTGGTCTGCACAAAACTTGTAATGGTTTTTACTTTGGGAATTAATCAGAAGTGCAACAGCTCGTCCTCAGCCACAGTCAAGTGGGGATGGCTCAAATGGCACCCCTCTAAGCAGAGATCCAATTGCTCTGCTAAGGACAGGATGCTTCACAGACAGACACATGCCCAAAACTATGTTTCAGGTCTGCAGGCTGCTGGTTGGCAGGCACAGAGCAAGGCATGCCGGGATGTCATTGTGGTAATGTCCAGAGATCTTTTCATCTTCAAATTGTGTTTATTTCCTGCCTGGAGTTTCAGTAACTCATAGAAAAGGTATATATAACATTTTCTATAAGATCCTTCATTTTCCATTGCAGAGGATTTATAACCAACCTCTGCCACTGCAATTCAGCTTCAGCTGTGGATCTGAATGTTGGCTAAAGTTCCTTATTGTGGGCTTGCTGCTCTTCTTGCCAGTCTTTTCCTTCTTTGCTTTTAGGAGCAGGAGGGTCCAAAAAGGGCCAGATAGATATGATTACAGTTTCACTTATGACCCCAGAGCTGAGGAATTGCTTGCTCTGATGTAGGACTGGCCTTTTAATCCCAGCATTAGCATACTGCTTTGAGAGCAGTCTCTTCCATTGAGAGATGAAGTGGTTTTATTTAACTGCCCTGCAATTTGGTATCCCTTTGGCTTATGTATGTCCAGCTGCAACCAACAAATGCCTTTTGACTGCTCATGTTTTCTTTTTCCTGCTGCAGGATGGTGGTGCTCCAGGTGGCCCTTCCATATTTTTAGTAGCTGCTGTTCTAAAATTGCATATGCTTTTTTTCCCCTTTACTGAGAGACAACCCTGCTTCCATCTAACTGTTCTCCTCTCTATTTTCCAGACTAAATATATTTATGGCCACTTTATTTCCATGTCTTGCTGTATCAGCTAAAAGTCCTTTTCCTTCCCTGAGGTTTGGTCTTGATAGCTTTACAGACAATAATTGTTTCTTCTTTCAGTTTTGATTCTGCTGAGCTAATTAAGTTAAACTTTTTAATGTTTCTCTCATTAAAAGAAGCAGTTAACTCCTGCATCATGTCTGCTTCTGTGCACTGGTACTTATTTGCTTCTCTTTTTCAAAGTAAGGGACAAGGCTTTTATGCCACCTTCCAGAAACGGCTCACCAGGAAAATGTCATTAATATGTCCTGACCTCTTTGCTAAAATTAGTGCAGAATCACAGAATGGGTCAGGTTGGAAGGGACCACAGTTGGTCACCTGGTCCAATCTCCCTGCTCAAGTAGGGCCATCCCAGAGCACATGGCACTGGATGGCATCCAGATGGTTCTTGGAGAGTGAGGGAGACTCCACCACCTCTCTGGACAATCTGTTCCAGAAAGGTCACCTTCACAGTATAGAAATTCTTCTTCATACTCAGGTGGAACTTCCTGTGCATCGTTTTTGGCCTGTTGCTTCTTGTGCCCTGGCTTGGCCCCACTGAGAAGAGCCTGGCTTCATCCTCTTGACATCCTCCCTTTAGATACTGATAGATATTGATGAGGTCCCCTCTCAGTTGTCCCTTCTCAAGGCTGAACAGGCCCAACTCTCTCAGCTTTTCCTCATAAGTGAGGTGCTCCCATCCCCTCATCACCTTCATCCTCTGCTGGACCTGCTCCAGGAGCTCAGACAATATTTTTGTTTATTTGAAAATAAATTCCTGGTTCATTGTCTCCTCAAATGGTCCACTTGCAGTTTGCAACACAAATCTTATTGCAGGTCCAAGGGGCAGGATCTTACAACATATTTGATGAAAGATCACCACACTATTTTGATTCCATGCCCTAAAGTTCCCTAGATCCTCCTGAATGATATTGCAGCCTTCTGCTTTGTCACCTCATGCCAATATCAATTAAAAGTAACAAAGTAGATGAAAACTGTCTTTCTGTGTTTATTGTTTGTTTCTGCTCAGCACAGGAACTTGCTTTCTTAATGAGTTCGCAGATGACTTGGCAGTGCTGTCAATTGGACTTGAGTCCAAGTCCTCCAAATCTTGAGAAGATTTTGTGGTGTTTGTGCAGCCCTGAAAACTCTTCTGAAAGTGTCCGTGCTGAAGGGAAGTGGGAGGCATCCCCTTCCCTGCACTTGCTTGGTACTGAAGCCCTCCCTGGGGCATACACCTGCAGCCCAGGAGAGGATTTGCCCTGGAAGGAGGAAGGGAACTGCCTTGTAACACTGGCTGGGTAATGCAGCTCAGGTTCCAGGGCAGCACTGTGTTCATTTGCTGTGCAGCCCTGGAGCACCTGGCAGGAAAATCCCTCGGGAACATATCGGGTTCAGGGGGGAGTAACAGCATAAGTGCTGGTACAGAAAATGACTAACCCACCCCAAACCCACAAGAGTCTGTACTACTAACCTCCTTCCAGCATACAGAAGATTTTCAACAGAATCAGTTTGTCATCTGTCTTGTTCCAAACTTCATGCATTTTTCATTTTTTTTGTGAGCTCCTTTACCATTTATCTAGCAGATATGGTCCCAAGTGACAGCACATTAAATGTTTTCCTGGAGTTCAGATAGATGAGATCTGCATTTCCTATTCATATCTCTCAATCTCTCAGCACATCAAAGAAGCTTGGTCTGGCATGACCATTGGTAAACACAAGCTGCCTTTGATGTCATTTTCTATTAACTTCTGTGAGCCAAAATTATAAGAGATGTGCAGTGTTTCTAATCAGAATTCAGAGTTCCCATGAGTCTCATTTTTTATTTTTATTTTTGTTCCCTTCACAGTTTCTTATACATTCATGAGTAGCAATGCAAGTGTAAATAAGTATACATATCATGTTCCTGAAAAGCGGGAGATCAACAGCTGAGATTGCTGAACTTCATTAATCTACAGATCAGGTGCAGCACAAGTTACAGCCTTCAGAAATGCTGCTTCTCTGGAGACGTCAGGACAGGAATAGCTCCTGCAAAGGGTCCAGACCTAGAGCTCTCCCCTGCTCAGCTGGATGGCTTGGGCACAGCCATGGGCTGTCCTCTGGCCATGGGGACAAGTGCTCTGCACACCGAGGGCCCTGCTATGGAGTCAGAAGAGCATGGGCCTCTAAGGTTTTAATTTTCAGTACCTGACTCTTGTCTTAACTTTCATGGATCTGCTATTTTTCTCTTCTCACCTGGTGCAATTTTGCTGTAAAAAGCACACAAAATCCTAAAGGTTTTCACCTTTTAACAAAATGAACCAAGCTGCCAGCACACTCTGGTTTCCCCTTTGAACACAGATCTGCCAGGAGACAAACACTCCTCCTTCATTTTAGATTTTATTTTTTACACTACAGCCTAATACTATATAACCAAAAGCTTTAGGCCATTTTCTCCAGTCTCTCTGAATTAAAGTGCTAGAACAGTATATTTTCAGCAAACATGCCTTCTGATGGCTCTAAACCAGAATTAGTTGAATAGAGTAATATTTGAATAATCTTTCCAACTTTCCACATTAAAGTATTTGCTCAGAACTAAAAAATAAATTATCAAAGATGTTTGTGAATAATGATTTGACAGAAGTTTTAAAACATAAAAATGACATTGACAAATATTCTACCTTAATATGTAAAAGGGACAGAAAATATATGTGACTCTTTTTAGAAAACAGAGTTTATATTATTTATATTTTGGAGAATAAGCCTGATGCTTATATTAATTTTAACTCATTTTGAACTTATCACATTTAGATAAAAATCAAAATTGTCATATGATGAAACAGCATCAAGGTGGTTTTTATAACATTCTTCAATAACATTCTTCCTTGGTTTATTTGCATTGTCATTGCCAGTGAGTTTCTGACATGGAACACTTCAGAAATTCTGAAACTTGCCTAACAAGTCATTAAAACTAGAGATTTAAAGCTGTGCAAAGCTAGTCTCCTATTTCCCTCTGCATGATATTCAGCAATTTTGTCTAGTATTTAGAAAGCTGCAGTGCATGGAAAGAGGTTTACCAGTCACATCTGGCCCCCATCTTAACTTCTTTCCCTCCATTTTGTATTTCAATGTAATTCCTAAAATTCAAAGGGGGTGAACAGGTTAAATGAGAGCAGCAGAAATAAAATGCATGCATGTACAAACTCCATCTGCACAAAGAGCATTGCCCACACTAAGCCTTTCTCATGGATAAGAATTTGGGAATTAACAAGGGTTAGTAGCATTTGTTGTGTATTTGATTAAACCATGGAAGCTATTAACAGGATGATGCCCAAAGATACCTACTAATGGGCTATCAATTCCTACAAGCCACAAATTAAAGCAGAGAAAGTGCTTAGAGAGAGAGAGAGAGACATGGGCAGTGTTTGCAGAAGCTGGCACGGTCTGTTGAACACTCCTGTCTGCTGAATAGCACTCTGTGTTTCACTGCAGCATCTTTAACAACTCAAAGCTGTTAGCTCTTGATTCTGTTTCTTAAGGTAGAAAGTAATTTATTTTCAGAAGAGATTACAAGGAGGTAGCTTTAATTTTGATGAGTTTGAGATGAAATCCTGTGGTGGATACAATGCATAAAAAATTAAAAATACAGCAGATTCCATAAATTCCCCATTTGTCTTTGATTTGTCAATATGATTATTCTTAGGCAATTCCAGTTTCTTGACTGAGCGAGGATTTAAAGTCTGAAACCTTTGTAGAGAGAATAACATTTATGGAGATGTGTAGCAGATGTAATTTTCCCCTTCTATTATTATTTTTGTAAATATTCACAGGAACCCAGCTGAGGTCTCTTTTTATCTCTAAGAGACAAGATCTTCATAGCCCCAGGGTCTTGGTCCAGAGTAGTCTTTCTCTGCAGTTGCCTCTGCAGTCATGTTATTCCCATGCCAGCTTCCTTCCCACAAACCTTCTTGCTTTGCACCTTGCAAAGCACTGGATGGTCCGTCCTGGTCCTGGCTATCCTGCCTCCCCGCTCAGCAGACACAAATGGGGAACAGGAGTCTGCCTGTCCTAGGAGGTGGCATGCACTAGAGCAAAATCAGTGCTGAATTTAAGGATAGCTGGTGGATGAGTTATGTAAATTCTCCCTCCCTGATTTGCAGCTCACACTCAAACAGTCTGCACTGCTCTCCTAGCTTCTTGCACGTGGCAATAAAGTGGGTATTTATGACAGAGTCCTCGACTCAGCATAGCCTTAATTAACAGCTAAGATTTACCAGCCTTACTTGCTTTGTGTTGCCAACAATGAGGAACGCAAGGCAGTTAAACAGTAAACAGAAGTATTTATCAGATGGATCTCACTTGAAAAGGAAGCAAGTTATGTGTAAGACATGTCAAAGACACTAAAGCAGCCCTTAGTAAAGGAACATTACCACAGCCCGCTGCAGCCTGGGAATAACTCTTCAGCCAACTCTGTACTATCTGGAGAAGGGGCAAAAGTACATCTGCAGAAGACCGAGGACCTAGAGAGGCTGTAGTCAGATCTTGTGTCACTGACCTGGTGAGGTTCCTGAGCTGCACAGAGTGTGTGCACCCTCTTCTCCTCCCACATGGGCAATATTTGCTGCACAGGTGACATCTGCCCAGAATGTGCAGGTCTCCTCATTAAAACCCCGGAGCACCTCAGCCCCTGCTGCTTCTCGTGCTGTCCTTTGGGGGAAAGCCACGCCACCTGCAGTGTGCACACTGTCTAATTACACCTCCTTGCCAAAGGTCAGATTTTCATATGTGTACTCAGTAATAAAAGCGTGCTAATCTCTGGCAAATAAGCCTTGATTCTCGTATTGGTATTTGTTTTACATTTTTTTTCCGTCCTTCAGAACGTTTGTTGCTTTTAGAATCAACCAAAACCAGCCTGACAAATATTTGTCAGTAGTTACCTCTGACAGTTTCCTACCCAAATCTTTTGCTTCAGCTCCCTTTGGCCCTGCTGTGTCCTGCCTGTCTTGCAAGCTGAGCATTATTTTTTAGTTCTTTTCTTTGTGTTCGTGAAAATGGGCTTCCAGCTAAAGCAAATCTCCATCCACTTCAATTGTAAAAGCAGGCAGGGAAATTACACAACAGGTCTGCAATGCGACTCCATCCTCCCTCTAATTCCCTATTAACCTCAAGAGAACCAATTAATTTTTTTACCATGCTTCAAGTACATCCATTCTTTGGAAAGCTTTTTCTTGTTAATTGAGATACTGTCTATGTATTTTTCAACTTCAGGCCTTACTCCTCCCTCTTAATTTTTTTAGATAAGCTTCTTTTCTTAATCTACCCATTCACTCTGATCACCTCTTTAAAAGCAGAAGGGCCTCATTTAGCCAGCACTCACATCCAATATGAAAAACTAGATTAAAGCTGGGGTGTGCTGTAGGTGTATAGCACTTACCAGTATAGTTTGATATCAATATTTAACCCTTAGGCAACTTTCCATCTGTAAAATACATTAAGCTGTAATGCCTGTCTTGTAATACACTTTTGTACTGACAGATGGAGTAAGAGACTCATGCCTGGAAACTGTGGTAGGGGTAGTGGTAGTGGTAGTGGTAGTGGTAGTGGTAGTGGTGCAAGAGTCTGTCCAGCATTTGTACAATCGTGTCAGATGAACAGAGTATAGAAAACAAAGGATAAAATTAAAAAGGTAAGAAATCTAAAAAGGTAAGAAATTTATTTGAATTTCTCCTTTGGGAAATGAAGCTTCATTAAAAACTAAACTACCTGAAAAATGCACTGCTTTTCATGAATTTCTATGATGAAAAGAATTGAAAAGCATTTTAACAATGTCAGTGTGATTAATTTGGATCCTTTTCAGAATAAATTTTTTCATGATTGAAACTGAAACCTCTTTACTAGGTAATTATCTTAGGGTAATGCATTTCAAATTTCCTGAAACAGCATCTCTTCTAGAAACTGTCTTTTAAGAAACTATAAAAAGTTGATTTTCTTCTCATTCAGAATGAGCACAATTTTCAAGGAGTCAGAACTTCCCTACATATTATAACTGGAGTGATGTTATAACAAAAGTAATTTGAGAGTCTCAGTAGATATGATAGGAAAATTTAGAAATTAATTCCAAGGATTATGAATTAGTACCTACGTGCTCCCATCACCTCTGCACATGTAAAATTTTGTGGGAAAGCTAGTGCCACGCTTTTTGTTCTGTGTCTTTCCAGAAGAAAAGCCAAGTGCTCTTGATCTCTCCCTGATGATCTCTCCATCATCTTGCTGATGTCTTAATACTGATGTCAGTGTAGACCTATATTATTGTAAATGCTGATTGAACCTGACTGTGTCACCATGTTTAATGCTGGTGACCTTCAGGCTACCTCACAGAAATGCTGGTGTAAAATGCTAAATATGTACCACTGGAATACATTACTGGGACACACATCAGAGCTAGGTACTTCATTATTAATCTTACAACCCATGAGTCACTGCCATCATGAATATTGCCACCAGTCAAACCTTCTGCCCCTGGAAATCTGCTGATTCTGGGAACTTTACTAGCAGGTCATGGGACAGAGTAAAACACTGGCTAGTTCTGCTGCCTATACAGTTTTAACAAATGAGGTTAAAGCTTTGCTTTGTTTCCAAAATAAGCAAATTCAAGCAAGCCTATAGAGAAGAAGGGTGTGATTAGTTGCTGATGATACTTGCACAAATTTCAGTTGTGTTAGCACATCTCCATTTACACTACAGCCACAGGTTTAGACAATTACCTTTTAATTATCAAGATGGTAACTGTTTATTAATTTTCATTATATATCAATTAACAGTAATAATGGGAACTGAGTTCTTATTGGAGATTGTCTCTAACTCAGTGATCCTTTCCTTCTGCTCACTTTACTGAGAATGTAACGCACATGAGAAAACAACAGCATAATGGAGAGTGCTGCCTATGAAATTGTCCCAAGCTAGCCAAATTGTTTGGTAGCTGTAGTGGTTTCAAACTTATAGGTCTAAATGCAAGTTTTTGCTTTTGATTTTCCATAAAGGATGAGTATTTGACAGGATCCTGGGCTCATTTTGTATATCATACAGATAAAACCAACAGTTTATTATAAAGGGCTAAGATTAATAGTATGCTCTCTAGGAAAATCTGATTGTCATGCTGGTATTCTGAACATGAGACAAGGACAGACAATATACATTATTACGGGGTCATTATGGCCCTAAGCAGATTAGTTTCACTTTGAATCTCTCTTAAAAGATACGTGGCATCTTTAGATTGACTGGCTTGTAACATTTTTAAAGGAGCCTTACTGCATGCTGAAGAGAGCTGCCAAAGAGATGTCCTTCAAATATGTCTTTTGATTTTTGTTCAATTGTTAAACAAATGTTTTTCCAGAAGCTGGCCTGTGTTGGCTGCCTAATAAATGTTCAGGAAGTAAAAAAAAGAAGATTTTTCTGATTTATTTTTAACCTTTTTCATTCCTTAATTAAAATATTAATAATGATACCGTCCTTATTTTCTTTAATTTTTTTTTTATAATTTTTTGGTTACCTAGGTTGAAAAGTGATGTCTGAAGTAAGCACCAGGAATAATCCCTTTGTGGCAGCTCCCCTTTCCTGAAGCTGCATAAGCCATACAGACTCTCTTTCACATACTAGTTTTGGTCTCTTCTGCACTTAAACAGGACTGTTTCAGTTCTGCAGAAGCAGAACTGCTTCAGTTCAGAAGCCTGATAAGATTATTTCCTTTACAGGGGCTTCTTCTGTCTTAAAGTCATGTTCATTCTTTTAATTTTGAATTATGCTGCTGCAGAAATATAGGAAATAAAAAATAACCACTGTGGTAGCAATATTACCCATGTTAGTACAGTGTATGTTTAAGTTTAATTCCAAAAAATCTGAAAATGGAGGATCATGTTTATGTGATAATCTGTATCTTAAAGCAGAGGACTTAATGCTGTAGTGGCCATATATGCCAAAAATGAGGAAGAGCCAAAAAATTTACCCATGTCCTGAGTTCCCCTAAAAGCAAAGATGTGTTAGAGACAGGCTGCTTGCCTTCCCTCAGTGTGGTTCTCCTCTCCCCTCTCCTCCCCTCCTCTCTCTTCCCCTATTCTCTTGCTATGGTTTCCTCTTGCTTGAGCTCTGAGAAAAGAAATCTCTTGGCTGTGTAGTTTGTCCCCCCAGCTGACCAATTTTCTCTTCTTTTGCCCTCATGCTAAGGGCAGAGATGCTGTTGCAGACACAGTGGAGATCTCTTGCAGATCCCTGTGCTGCATCTACAAGTATTTGCCACCAGCAGAGCAATTCCATCACTCTCCCCCAGGACAGCAGGCACGGCAGACCCTGTGGCCACACTGATCATTTCCCTCCTGTTGTGTTGCTTTGAAATCACAGCTTCCCTCTTCAACTTTGTTTCCAGACCACAGAGATGGTTACAGTCTGTGGGAGGGCAGGAAACATGGGGAAATATTCTGGGGCTTTTTATATGTACTTTGTTCTGAACTAAATGCTGAGATGAAGAGGATCAGTTCAGCATCCACTCAAATGTGCTGTACATCCACCACCAGCCACAGGTGACCTGCTCCAGACTCATCTTAACAAACTACTTCGAACCAGCTGGTTTTACGTTAACAAAAGGAAATACAGGCTAAATATGTGAATCTACTTTCTTAGGAGTTCTGGGTGAGCTGTGAATCCCACAGCTGTTTCCAGGGGTGGCAAGCACAGCCTTTTCACATTCCCAAAGAAAGGAGAGCTTCCTGTGCTCTGAAAATAACCTCATCAAAATTTTTCACATCAAAGCATATCATAAAGATACTGGGTGCTTTTGTTAAAAAAAAAAAAAAAAAAAAAAAAAAAAAGGAAAAATAGAACACTTCTCTTTAAAGCTCTCCTTTTGCTGAAGTTTCTCTCTCCTGTGTGCTTCTGCTTCCTTGGGACTTGTCATTATTTCCCACCATCAATCAATCATACTCCCCAGTGAATCAGCTCATCTACTCAATCTTCACCTCCCTGCAATTTCCCAATGAGGTTAGAAACAGCAAATTGCTGTAATGTTAAGTAATAAACCCCAACCTTTTTATGACTTGGCTGTTGCATATTTTTCTCTAGTGGATACCAATAAAATAGAAAGAGCTCCCTTGAGCAGCACATCTGAGAAGCTGGAATGCTTTTAAGTGCGACAGGTTAGAAGAGGGCTTCAGAGACAATGTCTGGTACTCTCTAAAATGAACTCCTTGAGGAAATCCTAAATAATTCTGCATAATTAGAAACCTTGTAATTGGATGCAGAAGAGTTACAACTACTTTATCACCTCTGTTGAAGCAGCCTTCTATTATACTGAAGGCTAAGTAAGCCTGACTGCTTCTGTGTCTCCTATTCTGCATATGCAAAATCTCTGATGCCAAAGAGGATATTTTCTTCTACAGCTACTGTAATGTCCTATTGAATCAGATCAAGTTTTCAGTTATGTAACTACTTGTGGTATAGAATTTATTAATCTCCCTCCTCCAGTTTGTTACCTGTTTAGAGAAATAATTCCTAATGATGGGACAATAACCTGAAGAAGAGGCAGGGAGGGGAGACAGGTAACATGGCCCTTAACCTTCTCCTAGTCCATCCTTCTTTAGGCTCTTCCAGCATGCACATGGATTCAGACACAGTGTATGAAGCCCCACACACAACACAGTCCCCAGATCTAGATAAGGGTTGGATCCAGCCCTGTTTGTGTTTGCTGTCCACAAACATGATGATCATGGTATATGTACTGAGCCAGAAAATATATTTTGAGAAATTTGTAGCAGAGAAATGAGGAAGAAATGTATTCAAAGTAAAAATATATTCTGATTAAATATTTTCTGTATGCTATCTGAAAGATACGACATTGCAAGTAAAGTCTTCTGAGAACATGAAGAACATATATGGGAGTAGTCATCATGGACTTGCCAAAGGAAAATCCTGCCTGAGCAACTCCATTACCTTGAATAGACTCAATTTATAATTTCTGAAATAAAGTAATAACAACAAAGACGGGAAAGGGCTGCTTAAACTTAAATAAGTAAAGTGGTATTAAAAAATCAAGACAATAAAAAAATGCTTTGTGGATTCCAAATGTCAGTGCAATTAACTCTTCCTCAATTTGGTGCGTCTCTAAAGGGTAAGTTTACAAAAAGCTTCCTCGTATCTCTTGAGAAGTGTCCTGGGTTAAGGTCAGTCCCTACTGGGATTGACTTTATCACAACAAACTATTTTTTTCATCAGATGTCTTAATTCTGAAGCAATCTTCAAAGGTATTGCCTAAGAAGTGTAATCTTCCTTCTGCCCAGCAAATGGAGGAGTGGAGGAGCAGTGACCAATGAAGTAACATGAGGCATCTGAAGGGCTGAAAGCTTAAAGTGCATGACAACTTTTAAAGAAAGGGGAAACTAGGAAACAATAGGGTGAAATCATAAAGACTAAAGCTGTTACAGAGACCCAAGATACACAATCTTTGCTCTCAACAGAAACTCAACACCTCACATGCAGTTTTCTTGCCAGTTTTCTGATTTCTTTAAAGAACTGCTTCATTAGACTGTTCACGAGATGAAAGAGAAAGAAAGAGAGAAAGAGAGAAAGAGAGAGAGAAAGAGAGAAAAGAAGAAGAAAGAGAAAGAGAGAAAGAGAGGAAAGAGAGAAAGAGGAGAAAGAGAGAAAGAGGAGAAAGAGAGAAAGAGAGAAAGAGAGAAAGAGAGAAAGAGAGAAAGAGAGAAAGAGGAGAAAGAGAGAAAGAGAGAAAGAAAGAAAGAAAGAAAGAAAGAAAGAAAGAAAGAAAGAAAGAAAGAAAGAAAGAAAGAAAAAGAAAGAAAGAAAGAAAGAAAGAAAGAAAGAAAGAAAGAAAGAAGAAGAAAGAAAGAAAGAAAGAAGAAGAAAGAAAGAAAGAAAGAAAGAAAGAAAAAGAAAGAAAGAAAACATAGCTACTGCAAAACAAATCAACCACAAAAACATGAAAACCCCAAATAACTTTTTAATGTTATGGATTCAAATAAGAAAGATGTGATTTTTTTTTACACTTGTCAACCTCTGTTAGCATAATAACCATGCATAAGTGAGAAAGTAGTTTGTATTTGTAACAGTTTTCCCTGGAATTAGCCAATTAAATTACATTGCTCATAGTTTAAACCCATCTGGAAATTAGGCACCACGCAGCCGCTCACTTGAAGCCCCTTCTCTCCCGTCAGCCCAGTGGAATGGGGAGGAGAATGAAAGTAAAGCTTGCAGGTTGCAATAAAAACAGTTTAATAACCAAAACCAAAGTAAAACACAGTAATAGTGGTAAATTATAGTAATCATGACAATAAAAAGGGAAGAACAAATGATGCACAGTACAATTGCTCACCCTTCAGTGATGTCAGATCCCCCTTCCTGAACCATGACTGGTCCCCCCTTCTGTGTAGCTCCCCCAGTTCATATACTGGGCATGATGTTCTCTGGTGTGGAATATCCCTTTGGTCAGTTCAAGTCACCTGGCTATGCTCCTTCCCATTTTCTTTTGTATACCTTGTCTCTGGCAGAGCATAAGACAAAAAATACCCAAACCCCAAAAAATCCCAACCCAACCAACCAAAAAAAAACCCTCACAAACCAACACTAAATGCCTCCTCCCCCCAAAAAAACCACCAAACAAACAAACAAACACCCCACCAAACAAACAAACCACGAAATCCCAAACCAAAACCCCATTAACTAAATCAAAGTCCTTGACTTAGATAAACATAATTTAGCAAGAATCAAAACTGTGTTGTCAACACCATTCTCATTCCAAATCCAAAACACAGCACTGTAACAGCTTCTGAAAAGAAATTAATTCTATCCCAGCTAAAATCAGGACAGTTACCTATATTGAACCAAGTCTTCACAGTTTGGGATCTCTGCACATTGCATGTCAGTGCTCCTTAGGGACAGCAGGGGCAGTTTGTCCATGGATTCAGACTGGAGGTAATTTATGCCTCTGTCATTACTGGTGTGCATGTCTATCCTTTGAGGAGATCTTTCTAGATCTAGATGAAGGAAATTCCTAACATCTGATTTTGTGGGGCCATAAAGGCTTCTGGAATCCAGCAGTTCTCTTCTGGCACCTTAGATCAAGGTATGTGATACAGAAAAAGTCTGTAGCTTCACAGGCACTATATTCTTTTTCTTCCAATTGCAATAAGTCATTGTGGAATGGAAAGGGTCATACAGAGGTGCCATGGTCATGCCAGAGTCTTACTCCAGCCATGTTAATTCCTACAGAGCATATAGTGTGTCAGAGACTATCATCAAAGTCCACATATTGGGTGCACTTGGTTGCTTTCTGTACTGAAGGATAACATTAGCATCATGCACTGTAACTACTTGCTCAAGTTAAGTATCACATACAGTCAACTTCAAATGATTTTTGTCTTTTTATTTCTAGTCAAATAATTATTTTATGGAAATTTTTGTGCACTGTATAGGGGGTGAGGTAGAATTTACACTTTAAAATGCGTGAATTTCATAGCAAAACTTTTCAATAGTTCTGTATGTCTTGATAGATGTGAGACTAATCTGGAAGATCTTGATGCCTAAAGAAGAAAATTAGGAATACTTCACATTAAGGCAAATTTTTGCTGGAGTGATGTGAAGTTTCATTCAAAATTCATTAAAAATTGTGCATAATAGCTCTTCAATATTTCCTTCGCTCTTAAATGATTCCTCTATTATTTGACAAATATCAGTAACACACATAATGAAGAATTAAAGTAAATTTAAAAAAAAATCTTATTCAGTTATCCAGTTTCCAGTAAGGAATATTATGGTGGTGCTGCTCTAGGGACAGAATGGCCTCTCAGCTGGTCCTGGATTAGTACTGGTGCTTGCTGCCCATCTGACAGTAAAGTGATAAAGCAGCAACAGCTGATGAGGGGCATGAAGAAGGTAATTTGAAGAGATCTGCATGCCTGAAGCAACTGGTGTAACTGCTTGAAAATACACACCTGCTACTCCATGGCCATAGGCAGAATGCCAGGAAGAAGGCAGAGGAGGAAGGGAAACAGGGCTGAACCTCCCACTGTTATTGACTGGAAACAGAATAAAGAATGGTAAGTGTTACCACTGGGATCATACAGAATGTCAAAGCTAACAGCTTTCTAAACACAGAGCAGTATAACGTGTTTATATATTAAAAAATGTTTCATGAAGGAACACAAACAACATTGAAAGAGTGATTTCAGAATATGCTGATAAAATTGTGAAAAATAGGAAGAAAATTTTGGGAGCTCTTCCTGTTGCACAAACTTACTTTAAAAAATCATCTTTACATCTTTTAAAATTAAGGAAAAAAAGTACCCATAAAAGTAGAAATATGTATAATAGGAAAAGAAATATCTGTTTTTTATCCCAGTTTTGGTACTAGTTTCCTGTATTTAACCCTTTTATTTGTGATCACAAGAAGTGTGAAGAAAGCAAACATTGTTCAGATGTTTTACAAACTAATTCAATGTTGTAGAAAGCTTTTATTGTGCTCTTTCAATGAAGAAGAAATTCTCGGTCACGTCAGAGATATCATTCTACAAATGATATCAAGCCCCCCAAGATTTGAGTGGCTCAAGATTTGAATCAAACTTTGCAATTTGTTTTTTGGTTGTTTCCCAGTAGCTCTAGCTGGACAGTTATGATTAAGCAATTGCATTGTGAATGTTGTATGCTTGGCTAATCTTTTGTTTTAAGAAAAAAGGAAGACAATCCCAAGATGAATGGGCTGTCTGGATGAGAGCCACCAGGAGAAACGTCAGTAGAACTCAGCAGTAACCAGGAGAAAGGCAATTCTGGCTGTGACAGATTGGGACCATTGACTCATTGACCACCTACTTAAAGCAGATCCCAGACTCAACTGGAGGGAAGAACTGCACAGGCAGACTAATTAGCATGGGGAGCAAGAGATACAACTAATAGGAATTTGAGTTCTAATTAGTAAAATAAATATGTATTCTGTAACCAGTGAGTGCTGATGCCTTGGTTTGTTAAAATGCATAGTCTTGATAATAAGGGAGCCAGCCTTTTTGGGTTATCTCCCTACACTGCGCAAACCAGAATAAAAAACTGAAATACCTCAACTTGGTGTGTGAATTGGGCTGCATATCAGGGAATGAGGAGCACAACACAATGGTTTGCATCAACACTTCTGTTATTGTGGGAGCAGTAATGGGGAATGACTCCATTTTGAGAACTTCTTCCTGAGCTTTGATATGCTGCTGATGTGTTTATTTTCTAAAGCAACACCTGGGTTTGCAGACTGTCTGTTTTGCCTGATGACTTGGAAAGCACTCTAGAGCAGATTCATTCAAAGGGACTATATGCTTGATTTACAGTACACATATTTTATAAAGGCAATTTTAAGTGCTTCAAGGGACAGCTGGAGGCAATATATCCAACATAAAATGCTTATACAGTGTTTTGAGAATGGAAAGTACACAAGAGCCAGACAGTTGAAAAAAAAAATATTGTGCCCAGTGAAAACTGGTAAACTTGAAATTGTTATAATAAAGATTAAGAAGCAATGGTATAGGTGGCTCAAACCTCAAGACAAACACATTCAGAAACAAACTCTAAATCCAGGTAAAGAACTGAAGAAGGGATGAGCTATAGAGCTTATCCATGGAAATTTCTGTATGCCTTCAGGTTTTGTGAATGTCTTTGCCTGAAAATGTCTACCAGTGACATGTCTACCTTTCCTCTGTGTTTAATAATGTTGTATGCAACTATTTACAACACTCCTTTGGAGTTTATTGGCTGTAGAGAGAACAGTTTTGATGACAGTACCATCAAAGAGGGCAGACCACTATATCTACTTACATGACTAACACCTGTGTGCTGCTAAGTCTTTGAAAGATCAAGTTTGGAAACCTCCTTCTGATGTTATCTAATGATATCATTTGAACCAGGTTTACTAAATAACTTCAGTTTAAACACATGCTTTTGGGTATCAATATATGAGCATTTTTAGTCAGTCTCAAAGTCAATAAATAGTTTCAACACATCTAAATATTTTTCAACACAGCTATTTTTGTCTCTGTTGAACCCGCTAAGAGGTACCATTTGGAAATATTTGTTTTCAAAAGTCCAAAATACCATGCACCTGGACTCCTACTTGCCTAAGCTGTGTGCCCTATAATAGAGATCTGCTCTCTACACAGGCCTTATATTTAGCAAACACCCTAATCTTAATTACTGTGTGCAAGGCTGTCTCTTCCAGCATCACAGGTTCCTTCTTCCTGTTATGGAAAAGCTGCCCTCGAGTTCAGGAAAGGGTGCACAGATTCCATGGATGGAACACATTTGGGGTCAGAGGGAGCAGGCTCCTTCATGCACAGACCTAGTTCCTCTACCCTGTTTCTCATCCTTCTTCTGTATAACTCCCCTCAAGTATGACTAGAAAGCATTTTTATGTTTACAGCATCTCTTGTGACTGGAGGAGAGGAGGAACAGGACCAAAAAGAACACACAGCCCTTTTTCATGTGATTCCCTATCAAGACTAACATCCCTTAAGTCCTTTCAGCCCTCTCCATCTCATCTGATCATTCATTTATTTGTATTCTACATCTCTCTCCCCAGATGCTTGATACTGAGCACCTCTTACACGTTCCTGTGTGCCCACCAAGCCTGCTGAGGACTACTGAATGCTTCAAAAGAAAGACAGGACACTCCAAGCCTTGGGCAAAATCTTTGCTGCAAATTTAATGGATGGCTGTTATTGCAAATACATTGTGTCTCCAATCTCAGCTGCTGGAGTAGGGGTGCAGACACCAGAGCCAAGAAAAAACAGACAAGAAGTGGAGCTTCCAGTTCAGGAGGTGAGACCATTAAGAAGAGACTTTGCCAAGCCCAGTCATAATCTACATCTCCTTTAAACTACACAGTAGAGAAGAGCCAGGCTGTCTACTGAACTATGATTTTGGGGGCTTCTAGTTAAAATGCTCTTTTGCCTGGGGCTAGGGTCATAAGAGTCAGAATGGGAGGCAAATTAGGCTTAAAATCATGTTTTCACCAGTGTTTAATAAAAAATGTGAATGTTCTCTCAGAGGATGTTTGTAACTCATCAGTTAGCCTAGCTTGAAACTATGAATGATAAATAATTTAGTAGATATGCTACAAGGATTATAAACATGCAAAGTGATATAAACAGTGCCTGATATAGAGAAACATTCAGATGAGCTCTGCCTTTGATTTTGGAAGCTGAGATTTTTTTAAATCCTCATGCTTCTACAAAGGCATAAACCCCTGCTATGTTCAATGTCTGCCAGTACCATACTGTGGTTTCTTAAATAAAGAAATAACAACAAAGATGAAGAAGGACTGCTGAAGCTTTGCTCAGTAAAAACCAATTATAAGCCAAGAAAACACAAAGAAATTAATCCATAAGCTTTTTTTTTTTCTTCTGATCTAAGACTGCTGTAACTGATGACCTGATTTATACCCTCAAACTTAAATACATTTGTTTATCCAAGCTACAAACTAGATTGTCTGCTTCAGAGCTGACTTGAAGCTAACCTTAAAGCTGCTTAATAAAGCTTAGTAATAAAACTCAGTAAAATGTTACTGTGTTATTAAAACAGTCTCTGCATCTTGGATTATCCTTTCACGCTAAATACTTTTACAAAATCACTGAACCAAAAATATTAGGTGAAACTGACCTCCAATCCATAACCTGCTAGGACTGTAGCCTTGCTGAGGAAAAAGTGAAAATGCAGGCTACTTTTCTGTGCTTTGCAACTTAGCGAAATATACCTTAAAAGCAAATATATGAAAGAGATAGATATATCTTTTACATATAGGATTGCAGATGTATCAAAGGGAATATGATAACTTGTTGAATATCAAACTATATTAAAAGACACAGATGTGTGGGAACTGATGAAAACATGACATTAAGGATGTGCTAGCATTTCCATTTACTTACAGCCCTCCCATTAAAAGTGCCCTGAGCATGGTATATATTTAGCTACAGTTCCTCTTTTAGTCACTTCAAAGTGGAGGAGAATCTGGGTGTAAACAGCCTCAATTAACGACTTGACCAAGAGAATTTCCTGTTTCTCAGATATGCTTTTCTCACTGCATTTTGTTTCATGATACCCAATATTCCTTTTGAAAATACACTTTCTAGATCTTAGTGCTCTCAAGAACTGCCTCAAGCATTCTCTTGCATGAAAATGAGGATTCCTAGTTTGTGGTCCTGGTGGAAGTAATTACTTGGTTAACATTTTGAGGTGCATCTAATGATTGCACTATGCAATTAAGGAGGACACAATTAATTTAATACTTGGACTTTTTCCATAGCATGCCATTTCCTAGGGCAACCAATGTTAGTCTAATCCTCAAGAGGAATTTTGCAACTTCCAAACTTCAGGCTATTCTGCATTACACCAATAGCCCCTGACTAAGGCATTTTTTGGGCAGTAAAGCAGTAATTTCAGGGAATGAAAAACTGGCAGAAGTTTTTTCTCCCAACCAAAGGATGTCCTTGTCCAAGGAAGAATTCCTTGTGAGTCTTTCAGATTAATTAGCCTAATTTTTCCATTGCTGCAACAGGTGAAGGCAACTGTAGATAGATCAAGTATGCAGCTGTGTTTTTGCCTTATGTATATGGAAAGGCTTCTCATTTCTTCTTTCTGGTCTAGGACACTCTAATGAATATCAAAAATCCTCACTTCCACTGAAATGGACTTGTTTTTGATGTGTCACTATTTACATAGCAAGTCATATTACAGTGATGCCTCAGAATTTTCTCTTCAATGAAATATTTCAGCACATTGCTTATTGTATTTAATTTTTATTCATGCCTTACATAGAGTTGAAATCAAATTGGCTTGAAATGTTTCTTGTAAAATCATTGTATAAACCATATTTCTTAAGTAGAAGCATGTCTGAAAATAAAGAGATTCATTTTCTGAATTATATGAGTTTATGATAGTATAACAAATCCTTCAGTGTTTTTAACATGATTATATGACACTTAGGTGGGAAATTGGGATTATATATCAAGTAATAAAGTTTCTGTAGTTACCTAATAAATCAAGCTGCAAAATATCACAATCTAGATTCTCACCCCAGGACTTAAAATCTCTTTCAGGGATAAATAAGGTTTATGCTCTTTAATTTTTTATGTTTGTATATTTTATATAAAGATTTTTTCTAAACTAGATAGCTCCTGGTGAAAGTAACACAAAATTTATTATCTATCTTGATAGATATTGGTCCAAAAAATTATACTATTAGATGATCCCAAGTTGCAAATAGTGCCCTTTCTCTTCTTACATCTCCTGTTCTGCTGCAGTAACTTCAGAGCTATCACCTTTCACAGGGAATTCAAGCAGTCATAAAATGCTACATGACACCTTGTTTTCCTTCAGCACAACTGTCATTCACTTTGACAAAACTGTGAATGCACATGTATTTGAAACACAACAATCCAAATCAGTGGGGCCCAAGCTACGGTTTGCAGACCTACCTTGGTCTACCAGAATAATTTCTCTGGTCATTGCTTGCTCCTTGCTAATACTGTCCCTCACATCTTTGCAACTCATCCTCTGTTTAACAGCAAAAAGTGTATTCCCTGCATGAGTTTATATCCCCCTTCCTTCAAGTAGATGTAAAGGAATCTATAGCAAGGAAGACTGCAGGCCAGATGGAGGCACTATGAATGAGCCTGCTGTGGCCTAAGAAACATTAGTCCTGACATAGATAGATAAACATAGATTAGTCAAGGCTGCACTTCCCACCAAAGGATCTTCACAATAATGCTGGCAGACTAACAGACATTTAGAAGTACACCGGCATTACGGTTCTTAATATCATTTTCTCAAAAAAGTCCTGCTTCTCCCTCCCAAAGAGCAATTCAGAAATAACTATGGCAAGTTTTCAGGAACTTCAGAATTAATTTAGGTCCTGATTTGTGGTTTACTGTATCCTACTTCTGATCTTCAGCATCCCTATTCACTGTGGACCAGTTGCATGGACCGAAATGAGTCATGCCTTTCCTTTCAAATTGACTCACATGTTTAGTTGGGTGTGTTTGCATGATAATAGCCCTTCAAATAAAATTGAGACAGAAGAATCATAGTTTCAAAACACAAAATAGCATTTCTCAGTTGCTTGTGCCAGGACAAGGAAATATCCTCAGCCTACACTGCAGGCCTGGAAAAAACTCTTCTATGGCAAAAATTCTTTAATATCCCCTACCATCTATATAATTGTGAGAGCATCTTTCTACAGAAACACCTTTTCTTGAAGCAGAACACTACTCCAGCTGTTACCCTGTGCCTCTCAGGTTTTATATGTATTCATTGAGAAAGACCAAAATTAAATATTAAGATGGGTAAGAAAACAGCTCACATGATAGATGAGATAATGAAAATCGAAGTAATTAGATCCATCTAAGGAAGTATAGGAGCAGTATTAGTTGACTTAATGCAATAATTTAAACACATATGAACTAAACCTATAATTCTTATTCTGATTACTTCAAATAATTTCCAAAAGTAACAGCTGTGCTTTTTAGAAGAACGGGTTAGACAGCATTTGCTGCAAATTATTCACTAAATCAACTATCTACTTGGGGAAAAAGGAAAAACAAACAAAAAGCCCTATCTTTTTTTGGACAACAAAGTGTTTGTCCAGGAACTGTGTGCTCAAGAGCTTGCCTAGTTTTTTAAGTGCAGTGATTAGAAAGATAACTGCTTTTCCCTAGAGATCTTACCTTGCTTGTTGTATCATTGCAACTGCATCATCCATGGTACAGGAATATCCTATGATTCACTGACTAGTAAGTCTGAAAGGCAGACCATTTTGTCCGGCATTTTGTCTAGCAATGTGCCAATTTGGCACATTTTCAAGGGTGTGTGAGGATGCTGCTTTTCTCTTCAGATGGTAAGAGCGTGCCGGGAAGGCTCAGAGGAGCCAGCTGACACTGCCTCTCATCTCTGTAGCTGTATCCTCTGTGCATGAGGGAGCAGCTACCAGCTCCGCCCAAGTCTTGATGAATCCCTGTGGCCTCACTTGGATGTTTATCCAAAGATGCTCCATGACCATGGTCTGTGTCACTCAAAATCAGACTGTTTGTTGCCTTTCCTTCCTGAACTATTGCTCCAGGGAACAGAAGGATGCCAGGATTAGCTATTTTTGGGAGCCCAGGTGATGGATAAGGTCAAGGAGATTCAGCCTGTATATTCCTAGGGACTGGAAAAGCATATCCACTAACCAGTTAACTTTTTTTTTATAGGTTAGAGTGTAATATCAAAACTGTCACTTAGATAGACCATTATGTTCTTCATACTCTCTTGTGGTCACTTTTCAAGTACATTTGCTGCAATTATAAATACAGAACCCTGTAGCTTCTAGAGTGACAGCCAGAAATTCATTCCAGCTCAGAGTACAAGGTTCGGCACTTTAAATACAGCAAGGGAGGGGCCGTGAAAAGCTGTAACTCTGTTAGACACTTCCACACAGACTTTTTCCTGTTTTATGAAAGTATAATATATTGAACAAAAATATATACAAGCTGAATCCACATCAAAGACATATGTGCTCTTAGTATAAAACCAGAAATTAGTATTTTGTCTTCCTGATCTACTGACCTTCTGGCTGCCCTGTTTGCTGAAATGCCTTACTGAATGTACAAGCATGCCCATCATCCTTTACAAGCTCTAGTGCAGGGTTTTGTTGACATTATTTTATTATTACAATTCCGGATGTATGCCCTGCCTGTGTTTGCATACAAGCAAAGAGTGAAGACAAAATCAAATGCTCTCACTCAGATACAGGTAACAGCAACGAAAGCAGGTTATGCTGGAGACATTTACCTGCAATTTCCCTGCTGTACAGAGGTTTTATTCTGCTGTTGGCTCTCAAAGACATCTGTCATTTTCTTAGGCTGATTTGCTGATTTTGCCCAGATTATATTGTTTCTACCATTGCATTTTACAAGTGCATAATTGCAGTACTTAAAGATATGTTCTTAATTTTGATATGTTTGTTTGTTTCCAATCACCCTTTAACCTTACAACCTACACGTATTCTCGTTTAATACACGCTTGCAAATTTCCCAGCAGGGGAGTATAACTCCCCTGGAACACGTTGTATATATATAAGCGTTGTAGAGAAAACAAACCCTTTCTGCACCTTGCCATTAGTAACACCAGAGCAAAAGCGACCTACGAAGCCATCGAGCCTCAGCGAGGCTCCCGAGAAAACACCCCTCTAAATGGAGCCCTCACTCCATGTCCAGGCTGTTTCTTTCTTTCTGGCAATGCCTCAAAACTCAACCCCAAACCGTGCCAAAGTGGGTCCGAGCCTTGGGGCGTGTGAGCCACGCTGACCTGGCGCGGAGGTGCCGCGGAGCCCGGGCGCACGGGCTGCCGCCCCCCGGCTCAAAGCCCGGTGCCGGTCGGGGAAGGCTCGTTCCCCTGACAGAGACGGGCAAGCCGGGGTGTTTGCGGTACAAAGCCCTCACGTAAGAGAGGGAGACCTGTCAAGGGAGCGCAAGAGTACCAGTACAGTCAGTGATGCTTGAACCTTGCGCTCCCCTAATGGAAAACAGCCCGCTTTCCAGCACGGCTCTCTACAAACCCTACGGGTCACGGCTGTGCCGGGAATGGGGGCGGCTGGCACCGGGGCCGAGGGGGTGTGCGGCCCGGGGCGGCTCGGGCGAGGCGGGCGGCGGGGCCCCGCTGGGGCACACCCGGCCGGCGGGGCGCTCCCGGGGCGGGGCGGGAGGCGGAGCCTTGGCGCCGCGGCCGAGCCCCGCAGCGGGGCCGGGCGCTGCCGCCGCCGGAGCTTCGCCTGGCCTCCTCCCTCCCGGGCTTGCCACATCGGCACCGCCGTTCCGAGAAGGCGCTTCCCGGAGCGGAGCGGGAGCCCAGCGCGGGGAGATGGAGCCGCGGTGCTGCCGCCGCCGCCGCCCCCCGGGACTCGCGCTCCGCCAGGGCCGCTGCTGCCGCTGCCGGGACGGAGAGAGCGGCCCCGCCGCCGTCTAACGCCGTAGCCCCGGCGGCGCGGCCGAGGCGGGAGGCGGCGCGGAGGCCTCTCCGGCCCCTCCGCCCGCCGGGCGGCGGTGAAGCGCGGCCCCCTCCTCCCCGCCCTCCCCGCCGCCGCTTCCCCGCCCCCGCCCGGCCCTTGGCCGGGCTCGGCAGCCGGGCCATGGCGGGGCGATGAGGGAACGGCCGCCCCTGCCCGCAGGCTGCGTGGGGAGGCGGGGAGCGAAGGGGCTGCGCGGCTCGGCGGCGCTGGAGCCGGGCGGCGGGGCGGGGGGATGCTGGGCGCGGGGGCCGCGGCGCTGCAGCTCCTCTCCCGGGCCGTGAAGCAGGCGGCGGCGCAGGGCGCCCGGCAGGACCTGGGCCGCTGGCTGTCCCGAGCCGCCGGGACGGCAGCGGGAGGCGGCGGCAGCGGAGACACGATCGGCTTCGTCCCGGCGGAGGCGGCGGGGGCCGGCGGGCTGCTGCTGGGGCCCTGCGCGGACCAGGACGGGCTGCCGCCCGCGGAGCTGCTGCTCTGCCAGCTGCCCGAGCCGGGCGGCGGCGGGCATGGGCTGGCCGAGGCCCGGGGCTGGCGCTGTTCCTGCTGCCTCCTGGGCACCTGCTGGTGCAAGAGCTGCTTCAGCCTGTGCGTCCTGGCCGCCGTCTGCTTCGCCTCGCTGGCCCTGGTGCGCCAGTACCTGCGGGACCTGCTGCTCTGGGCCGAGAGCCTGGACAGCCTGGCCGGCGTGCTGCTCTTCACCGTGGGCTTCATCGTCGTGTCCTTCCCGTGCGGCTGGGGCTACATCCTGCTCAACGTGGCCGCCGGCTACCTCTACGGCTTCGTGCTGGGCATGGGGCTGATGGTGTTCGGCGTCCTCGTCGGCACCTTTGTCGCCCACGTGGCCTGCAGGCGGCTGTTGGCCCGCTGGGCACGGGCCAGGATCCAGAGCAGCGGGACGCTCAGTGCCATCGTCCGTGTCGTGGAGGGCGGCAGCGGCCTCAAGGTGGTGTTTCTGTCGCGGCTGACGCTGATCCCCTTCGGGCTGCAGAACGCCGTCTTCGCGGTGAGTCCCTGTTTGGGCTGTGCGGAAGGAAGACAGGTGCTGGAGGGATGTCTTTGGGCACAGTGGCTGCTCCTACTGGTAGAGGTTGCTTTCTTTCCTGGGAACAAGCCGTGGTTTCTCTCTCTTTTAACAACAGTAAAAACGACCCTCTCTGCCTGCTCTTCTGTGCATGCAGAGGGACACAGGCAGATTTTTGAGGTGCCTTGCTCACTGGCGTTGTGTTAAGAGTTGCTCTCTTGTCCTTCAAAACTGTATCCTAGTGTTAGAATCACCAAGGTGCCGCATAGCAAAATCTGTGGAGAACTCAACAGACATGATGTGTTTCTGCTTTAAAGTGATCAACTTTAAAACATAGCAAGAGTTGAGGAAAACTCTTGCCAGCTCTTCCTAAACTACTTAATATAAGTAATCATATTGGAAAAAAAGAAGTAGACAGATTAAAATTCTTTCTCGGTGTGGTTGGTGTTTGTACCATGCATCTGGCAAATCCATACAGGATGTTAAGTCCATGCACACAAGATAGGTTGCAGGTTTTGGGCAGAGCAGCATGTAGCCTCAGACCTGGAAAGGGACTGTATTCTGGAGTGGCACTGAAAGTTAGTTTAAACTTGAGTCTGGAAGAGGGTTAGTCTTGCTTTTCTTTCTATTTTCAGGTGCAAATTGGTACATTCATTTGGTATCTGATCATCTTAAAGGAAAAAAGCAAAGAACATGGATGGTGGTTTGTTTGAGTATTGTGCTGCTGATGACAATTTCAGACCCTCCTTTCTTCCTGAGTACTTTGTCTGAAGGATCTCGTTTTGGCTGTGTTATGCCTCAGTTGTATCTGCTAACTGGGCGAAGCCAAAAGAAAGCAAACTGGATTGTGAAATACTTCAAATGTTATCAGTAATTTGTATATTCTTTAATACAAGTGACTATCTAAGCACATGTTTGGGTCTGACACTTTCTTATAGCCCACCCTGTCTGCAGTCCTGATCCTGTACCCTTCCAATGCATTTGCTTAATTTTGACAGAATCATCTGGCTGCAATTAGTACGTCACCAAATACCAAGTTTGTTTATTAAGTAAAATTTAATCCATTCAGTTTTGGGCTTTAACATCCACACCAAATATTTTAAATTGCTGTATATGAAACTGTGTGAACTGGAGCATTCATCTCCAGAGCTGTAATCTCTATCCATAAGAACTGTAGCAACTTGTAATTTCTTTTTAAGAAATCCTTTAACATTTTCTTGTTAAGAATGAGAAACTGAACAGCTGAACCTTTGCTATTTTATTTGTTAACCTGTATTACTGAAGGGGCTTAGACCTGTCCAGCAGGGAGAGCAGAGTCCCTCCTGGAGCCCAAGGTCCAAGTGCAGATGAAGATTCTGCTGTGCTGTCACCCTCCTAAAGTGGGGAGAGCTGTTGTGCTCTGCTTGTTCACAGTTTTGGGAAGTCACTTGCAGTAGTCAGCAGATGATATAGAGTAGTATTGGATCTAAACAACACACCAGAGAATTACCAAGTTAAAATTATTTCCTTCCTGGCATAACCCTTCTGTTGGAAACACGATTCAGCAGAGTATTCAGGCCAGTTCAATATTAAAATGATGCTGTAAATCATTGTGGTTTGTATTTTCCATATTCTGCAGGCTAAATAATTTTCTTTCCAAGTGGATGGTTTCAGTGTTAAAATAATAGATAGGAAATGAGATGAAACCAGATGCTTGAGTTATGCTAAGTAACTTGGATTTTTTGGCTAATTTTAGTTTGGTTATGTTTATTACTCCTGATTTACTGCTTTATAGCATAGTCAAATAATGCATAGTGTATACGCAGTTTTTCACTCAGAACATGTAATATGAGCTACTAGATCACCAAAAAGTGATGCATACAAATCTAGGAGTTCAAGAATTTTTCTTATTTTGAGTCAAATTTAAGTTATGTAAAAAGTACAGATTTCTGCCTACACAGACCAAGCTGTCATTCCGTTGAAATCTCACTTATTTGAAAACTTTACACTCGTTTTAAGTTTAAAATACATTTCCCCATGCTAGCAACTTCAGCAATGAATTTTAAAAGCATTAATTTTTAAACAACAGTGAACTTAAAAAAAAGTACACATCTTTAACTTTCCAGTGGTCTATGCATGTTTTCTATGTGGATATTTTAAAGTAAACTGGACATACCGAGAATACTTAAATGAGAGAGAAGGAAGGAAGTGACACATGAGGTTTGGGGAAAGGCATAACCTTGATGTGAGCAGGGTCATCTGCAGGGCTGGGATTAAATGATTTCTACAAGCACTTGTTTGGTGGCATGTACCATCTGCTGAGGGCTTTCGGGAGGTTGGTTTGTAGGGGGTGTGGAGAAAGATGGAAGAGCTTCTTAGGATTTGATTAGTGAGGGAATCATATCAATTGAAACAGCATAAGAAGAAAGTTAACACAAATTCCTTAGTGTCTCACGAGCCCGACATGAACATCTTGCTTCTTAAAAGATTGTTCTGCTGGTAGAGGAGTGAGGTAATGCATTTGCTTGCCTTTCTGGAATATAGCACTTGCTAACTGAAAGTATGTTTGTATTTCTCTTTTAAGTTTTGCTTAATTGTCACTCCTGATGCCAGAGTGGCCTGGGCTGCTGGGGTGGGTTTGAAAGCTCTTACTGATGTGTTTGCCCATGCACAGCTCTCTCACCTTGCCAGCTCTGGAGTGTTTTGAAGGCAGTTCTGTAAGGAGGCCTGGTATGCAGGTTATCATCTCCTTCCCACGAGTTTGTTCTTGGAGTGAGATTTGTGCAGCCTGGTTATTTGCAATGCTAGATGTAGGTTAGATGGGATTTCATACTTCCCCTCTCCTCTTTAAGGGGAATATTACATGAAAGAAATAATCTGATTTAAAAAATCTGAGTGTTCAAGTGTGCACCTCTGGGTTCAGAAACGCACACAATGAAGTCAGAGTTGAAGAAATGGTACCTGCTTTGCAAGAACATACACACTACTTCCTCTGCTTGTTGGAAAGTTGGCAGCTGTTTTTTTTTTTTTTTTTTGTATTACTGGGATTTTTTTTAGGGGGTGGTGTTGGCTTTTTTTTTTGGAGCAGGAAGAGGTGTTTCTGGGGGGTTTTGTTTTGGGCTTTTTTTGAGGAAAAAAAGCACCAGTTATCCTTTGCCCTTGGTCACTAAGCCTACCTGATCTGAAACACAGGAATTTGTAAAGTGAGGGAAGAAATATTGTGCTGAAATCCTTAAAGGCATGGGAGCCTCCAGCAAAATCTTGACAGAAGCATTTATTCCTTGACCAAAGGTGTCAGCTGCAAAGAATGCACAAGTGTTCCATGGGACAAAGCCTATCCAAGGCTTCATGAGGGTGTGTGGGGGGGTTCTGACTATTGTTATCAGGGTAATTAGGTAGTTCTTAATTGTATTTGAGTACAGTTTAAATGTGTTTCTGTTGTGGCCCATAACACAATTGCATCTGTCCTTAGTTTGGGATTTCAGGGTTAATTTTTGCTGGCTTGAGTTTTCACCAGAAACAGAGCCCTGGTAGGCTCTGTTGGGCAGCCTGGCCATGCAGATACCAATTTGGCAGGTTCATAGAACAAGTAAAGTTCCGAGAACGAAAAGTATGGAAAGCTGTAGGTTTTATTGATGATTTCTCAAGTTTCTTAGGCAGGGATGCTGCCCACTTCCTGTGCATTCTGGGGAAAGGGATACAACTGTAGCTTTAAACGTACAGTTCAGTTAAAATGACATCTCAAAAATTTTTCCACCCTCTCCTTAGCTCTCATTGCAGTGGAAAGCACAAGCTGCAATTAAGTGTATCCACTGGGGCAGTCTCCCCTTCATTTGGAAACAATCTCTCTCATGACTCAGGAGGTCCAGTTGTTTCGGGACTCATCCAGGTGTGCAGCCATGTTGCTCTGCAACTGAAGTGTCCTTAATACTTCTACACAAATGAGAGAGGTGCCAAGAGTGTTAAAGCAATCTTTGGGAATGTTCCCAGCTCCATTAGATGTAATGATAGTGTCCTACTTAGCAAAGCTTGCCTCTGAGTTAGTATTTCAGAAACTTTTAATAGCAGCTCCTTCATTCCCTTGGCAATATGGGAACTTTGGACTATGCATTCTTATTACATGGCCCAGATTACAACAATGCTTAAAAAAGTGTTTTGAAAGTATTGGTCAAATGTGAAGTTCTGACATAATTATGTAATCCTTTTTCATTATAAATCTAAATTAACCTTATCTAGAGAAGGAAATATAATATTTGTGGTGCTGGTATATATTTCAGTCTGTGGGAAGTATAATATGCAGTGTGAAGCTTGGAAATGGCTTATTGGATCTTGTTCCAGTGAATTATTTTTAATCTTTATGCTTCATTGCATTCTGCTCCTCCATTGCCCTTCCTCCCAAAAACTTTCCACTGATGGTAGTTAGAGCTCTGAGAATTCAGCACTGTGACTTTCACAGTAACTGAAGTTTATTTTAAGAATAGCATGATGAAATGAGTAACGTTGCTGCTATTCTTTGGTCTTCAACATTGTACAAAACTGGCAAGGTCAATAATTTCCATGTAGGCTCTCAGTGTTAGAGCTGTTTTTAATTAGATCTCTGTTATTATCAACTGAATTAATCTGGAATTTTTTTTGGACTGCTTGTTTTCAAAATCATTGTTTTCATACTCATTTTTAATCCAGTTTCCTCTTTTCTTTTTTCTTGTGTAAATACCTTTTGATCTCATGACACTTGCCTTTAATATTTCCCGATGGCTGCTGATGCTAATTTAGCTGGTACTGTGTACTTTGTTCCTGTGTAAGCTTCTACGTCCACCTATTGACACAGAACAGGAACCTCACAGCAAAGAGAAGAAGATACCAAAGTATTCTTAGTGTTTTCTCCAGATAAATTAATAAAACCTGTAGCTATGCATACTATTTGTTCACTAATTGAAGTGAGATGCAAGACACCTTTGGTAGACAATCTTAATGATACTCCTCTATATCAGTATAGATGTAGACGGGTATTGCTCATCATTCAGGGATCACTGAAAGAGTATCTTAATAAACTCATAACTTGCCCTGCATAGACAAATTCTATCTGCCATTCTGTTCACCTGGATCCTATTTGAAACAGTGACGTTTTGAGCAATTACCTCTTGTATTATTTGCCATATGCATAAATGCAAAACCGATAGATTTTTGTGTTAGACTTTCACATTCGATAAAATAATTTCTTCTCACAATTAAATTCTCGTAAGTCCAAGGACTCTGTTCACCAGGTAGAAATAAATATCTTCAGTGAAGAGGGTAATCGCACCCCTAGTTACTGACTGTTGCACAGAGATGTTGCATAATGTAAGGTGAAATCAAACTTAGTAATTTTAAAAAGGCCAGATAAAAACTAGATACATAATATATCATTCTGTTATCTTCCCCTCTGCATGAATCAAAGTTTCAGTGGAGGAATGTAGGATATTCTCTAATGTTTTTGCAGGGATGGTTGTGGAAAGTGGTAGTCTGGTTGTTTGTACACATAGATTGTATTGAAGCTGCTTTTGATTTCTTACTCTTTTTTTTAAAATTCAGATTACAGATCTATCACTACCCAACTACCTGATGGCTTCTTCACTTGGGCTGCTTCCTACTCAGCTCCTGAACTCGTACTTGGGCACTACCTTGCGCACCATGGAGGACGTGATTGCAGAACAAAGTGTTAGTGGCTATTTTGTATTTGGTTTACAGGTCAGTTAAAATAACTGCTTTCATAGACCTTGGTAACAGTGCTGTCTGTCTCTCTGTGATTTCTGTTGCTAGATACCCAGAAAAATGGGTTCCCAGTGTACTGATTTCTTTAGGTTTAGTTTTATGGTCTGGGAAAAGTGTAATTCTCTCACACCTCACCATAACACAAAGCAGAACTTACTCAGTGTTCTCTTTTTCTGATATGGTTTTCAGTAAGTTTTCTTCTCTTGCTGTCCTAGGGTGACTTTATGATGCTTGTATCCCCAGTATTCTGTTCTGTTTATGCTGGATATTAAGGTCTGCACGTTTAAGACTGATTCTGAGAGCACAGTGGGGAGGAAAGAAGCGTGCAGTTTGTTTTTAGAGGCTGCAATTGTCTCTCATGGATTGTGTTGTTTGCAGCACAGACAGCAGGAAAGAGCTCTCCTTTGCTTTTAGTTAGTGTTTTTTTAGCTAGCTAAGGCAGAGAACTTCCCCAGATTATGGCTTTTCTTTTTCTTGGAACTGATTGGCCC
The DNA here is from genome assembly GCF_027887145.1 of Ammospiza caudacuta. Lineage (NCBI taxonomy): Eukaryota > Metazoa > Chordata > Aves > Passeriformes > Passerellidae > Ammospiza > Ammospiza caudacuta. Next base: position 135,302,453 of record NC_080593.1, read on the forward strand.
TGTTCTGGACTGAAAATCCAGAAAAATCCTTGCCTTCAAGGGTAACCTGCTGAATTTTAGACTTGTCAACCACCCCTACACAAAAGCATATGTGTGTGTAGACCCAGGATTTGTGCACTGTTCACTGTTAGCACTCAGCATACCCATTTTGCATAAATATTAAAGATATCAAAAATGCTGTAGAGTACTATTTCCCTAATGCCTAAGTTAGAATATCCTAATTTTACAAGTGAGTAAATTAATGAAAAGTATGTTAAGTACCTTTACATGACCTTAGCTCTTGAAATAATTTATCAGTAAATTTTGCGTATAAGCCTTAAGTGTGAGACCATTATGAGTAGAGAGGTTATGGATATTTCTGAATTATACTATCTATTAAAACCTCCTCTGACAGTGACAGTACTTCAGGCTGTGTTTGTCTAATAATTACCATGGTTTGCAGGCTTTCAGTAGGTACTGCAGTAATTTCAGTTTCTCAGTTTTTACAGTCATAAAGCTGATGTTTAACAATGCTAACATAGAAAACTAAGTTTAGGACATACCTTCCTCCCTTGCCCTGAAATTTGTGCACTCTTAAATAGAACTATTTCTACTGAATAGAAGTAGAAGCTATATAATTAATAGTTTTCATGAAACATGGTTAAAATGCCTTTGTAAGTGTGGCATAGATAGTTTGATAAATGAAAGAGAAAATAAATGATTTCTTGATCAGCTATTATTTTAGTCATGAAATGTTATTTCAGGGTAGAAGTTTTTAGTGGCCTTTTCCTTTTTTTTTCCCCATTTACATATTTATTTTTTTTAATTGACATTGACTCTCCTTTGCAGATTATATAGGTTGTAACATAAATGGTGCTCAGGTAAGTGGTAGCTGGGTAGCCTGAATGTTTTAAAAGGAGTACTGACCTCCTTGAGACCAGTCCTTGGGACATGACTGAATAACTGAAGGGGAGGCCTTTAGTGGAGAAATTATTTACATTCTCCCTCTGTCTCTCAGGCTTCTGCTAAGTGCTTTGCCTGGGTGAGCTTTGATGGGACTTTGATTTAGTAAATAGCTCTGAAAATCCTTCACATTTCATGGTTGTCTATGTATATAAATATATTTTTTAAATTATTTATCTAGGGAACTAGGTTACTGGTAGCAATATTTCTAAACCAAAGCAAATTTAAATATTTGGGTAAGCTTCTAGAATAGAAATTTTCCTATCTATTCAAAAATCAGTGTGTATAATATCATTGTGAATCTTACATTAGCCAGCTTTTGAAATGTGTAGCATAAATTGATGAGGAACGTCATTTAAACCCCAAGGGTAGTCAAGCACTGGAGCAGAGTGCCCAAAGAAGTGGTGAAATCTCTATTCTTTTACAAAAGTTTTCAAGACCTGACTGGACAAAAGTTCTGTTCTAATCTTAGAGCCAGCCCTGCTCTGAGCAGCTGGTTTGGTCAGAGACTGCCAGGGGGCCTTGCAGCTGCAGTTGTCCTGTGCTCATACTTGTCAGTTGTCTTAGTGATATTCCAGCACTGTCTGCCATGCTGACAGGTGTTTTAAGCAATAGTACTCAATGTTAAAGGAAGCAGCCCTACAGTTAGTAATGAAGTTCAGGTTTTAGACTCAGAACTCTAGGTTTTGTTGTAAGTAATATAACTTCTTTGCCTTTTTGAAAGGAAGCTGCAGATTCCAGCTAGTTAATGTTCTTTTAAAAAGGCAGAGGAACTTGCTTCTTTAAAATGGATTCTCACTATGAGACACCTTGCTTTTTATTTGAAGATTTTATGTTTGTTTTTTTCCCTAAGGAGGATCTCAGCTAAAAACTTGACTGGTGTTGTATTGAAGAGAGAAGGTGTAAGGATTGCTTTATAACATGTATATGGAGTTCAACAGAAAGAAAGAAACTTATCTTTTCAATGTATATAAATATTTTAAGCTCTGTGTGATGTCTGTGTTCTGACATGCTCGTTACATTGTTGGCATATGCAGGTTTAGAGCTACTCAGGGGCTGAGTTCATCTCCCTTCCGGTCTCTTGCATGTGATGCTTTGAGTCAACAGATGCCTTCATGAATCTTTACACTGAAAACTTTTTGTTTCATTCAGATCAGTTGCTTTGTATTCATTCGCACAGCCTGTGGAGCCTACAACACTCTTGTTTTATTTGCAGATTGTCATAAGCATAGGACTCTCGTTTTATGTCGTTCACCGGGCTCAAGTGGAACTCAATGCAGCGATTGTAGCGTGTGAAATGGAAATGAAGACATCGCTTGTTAAAGACACTCAGCCAAGCATCAATGGCTCAACCACATACTGCAACAAGAGGACAGTAGCATTCTCTGGAGGGGGTGTCAATATTGTGTGATTTCAAGTGTTAATGACTAAGTAAGGTTTTGTGAACCTGAGCTAGAAATATCTTGAACCTTGCCTAGAAATATCTATGGACAATTGAAATGGATTTTTAAAAAATTACAAGTGATTACAGGTTGTACTGTGGCACAAACCAACTGACCAGCTCTTTAATTGCACATGGGGTGACTTCTAGCAACATAAGGAAGATGGCAAAGTAACTTAAGATGTAAATGCAAATTTGGCTGCACCTTTGGTCATTTATAATGCCTGTCATGGCCTGTAATCTGCACTTTAAGTAGTTTTTTTTTTTTTTTTCCTTTGCTCCTATAAACTGAGAAATGCTTCTATAAACAAAAAATTAGCACAGAGGTAAATATTTTTCTGCTTAGCATTATTTATAAGGCTAAATAATTATATACAGTAGAATTTTATTACTGATAAAGGTGAATGAGAAAGTATACAATTCAATGTATGTTATTCTTGAATGTGCTTTTGCTTAGGAATTGCTTCCAGAACTTGGAGTGTATTATTTAGCTAATGATGGGACCATTTGGCTTTTTCTTCATTTTTTTATTTAAAAAAATGGAACCCTATGTAAAGTTTTGGTTGAATGTATTTTTCTAAGTCATTACAAATGTTGCAGAGCCATGCAAATGTATTCATACAAGCTTAAATCCTACATTGTGGGACTGAAGTGCTCTTAAATTACATTTTAAGTTACACTGTGTAATATGCAAAGTACAAGGGAAAATACAGAAGTTAGATTGCAATGACTATTTGAATGACACTTAATTGGTTTTGCCACCTTGGTGATTGTAACAAAGGGCTGTTCCACATTAGTCCTATATATGATATTTTTAATTGTTTAAAGGATGAAGTTTTTCAGCTCACGTGACTGTATGTTGTAAGGCTTCTAGAACAGGGAGTTTAATCTCTGCTCTAAACAGAATGGTGGGATATTAGCAGTACTAATTTTACAAGAAGGTGGCCTTTATTTTGTAAGTGAATCCCCTCTCCCTTTAAAAAGCTTTAAAAATTCACTTTGGTTGGCACATCTTTTGTACTAGTTTTACATTTTTTAAAAGATGCAATCTATTACAAATTTCATTAGAGTGAAGAAACGAAAACTAGAGGTTCTCCTTGGAAAAAAGAAATAATCCAGTAATGGAGAGGACAGCAATGTCTCTGAGACTCAGGAATTCTGACTCCATTTTTGCAAGACAAAACTATATTGGATACTGCTCCTTTTACGCCTGCTGTGGACTGTTTTTCACTGCATTAAATAGACTGGATAACCTGGCAGTAACTTGTGTGTGTGTCTAAAAGTAAAACAAAAATAATGCCTGAACACAATGTTCTGTATGCGTGAGTTTCATGTAGATATACATACCAACGTTCAGTGGCTCAAACACATGCAAGTCATCTGATACAAACATAATGTAAAGTATGGCTTCTTTTGTAGTTCTTTTGTGTGAGTTTTTAAGGATGCTTTCAGTCTTCAAAATTTTGTGTTATTTCCTAGCTGTATGACTGTGCCTCCTTTTTTTAAGGTTGGTTGTAGGGTCCAAGCATTTTTGTCTTAAGAACAGTGGGTCTTCAGGGCCATTGGGAAGCAGAGATGTGAGAGCCTCTGACAGCCTTACCGAGAGGACGTGCAGCACTCGCGCAACCCAACACCTGCGCGCTCCTTCGTAGCGGGAGTTCCATTTTGTTCCTCAAATACATGTCCTTTGCAGATTGCTGTTCTTGGGTCCTGCGCCCTAAAGAACTGGGCTAGTCCAGTGAAAGCAACAAAGTTCAGATTGTCTCCTTTCTGTTGTTTAGGGGCTTGGTTTTGGGTTTCTTTGTTTGTTTTTGTTGGGTTTTTTGTTGGGTTTTTTTATTTGTTTGTTTTTTTGGTTTTTGTTTTGGTTTCATTTGGTTTTGGATTTAGTTTTGATTGGTTGGTTTTTGAAAAGGCAATCTGTATCTACCTGGAAGTGTTCATTTACACATCTCTGCCTCTGACAGCTCCTGTGTGAAAACAAGAGAGCCAGATAACTTTTTGATGGCGTTATTTGTCATCATAGTATAATTGAGTCCTTTCTTAATTAAAGGGGTTTTTTTTGTTTGTTTGTTTCTTGTGAAGAACAGTCCTTCAGTGAACTGATCTGAACTTTGCTCTATCTTGCCAAATGAACAATAGTGTTTTGAAGAGGGTAGCTCTTTCTTTGCATTTTGTAACTAACTTAAGGTTGCGTTGATTATTTAAAACATTTCCCAAATATGTATTTTGAAGTGCTTTTATTTCCATGACATTTTGTAACCAGAGTAACTTCACTATGTGAACACTTTTGTAGTATGAAATTAGTTCTTAAGACTTTTGCATTTTGCTTGATACTTGTAATATTTGTGTACAAGTTAATGGGAAATGTGCATTAAAAGGAACTTTTCTGTACCATGCCAATCATAATTTTATACAATAAATTCACTTAAATTTCTTTAAAGGAATATGTATTAAATGTTTAAATTGCTATGACATAGTTGAAAAGAAGGTGCAGTGGAATCTCATGTTCGTGCAGTCATACAAAGATAATTGTCTGCATCAAAGGAGAAACAATAAGGATGAATTCCTTGGGTGGGGAGTTACTGACAAGGGAAATAGACTCAATTTTTACTTTCATTTAAATAAATACATGCTTAATTCTATTAGGTACTTTAAAGGTTTGGTATTTGCAGCTGCCTTTTTAATAGAAGAATAAGCATATATGTGCTTATGAGAAACATACTACAAAACTGCAAGAGAATTGATATTTCTGAACATAATAGTAGTAAAAGTGATGTAATTATTTTTTTTTAAGATAGGCTCCCTACCTAGTCTAGTTAAAACCCACAAAGGTATGAATCTAGTTTAAACAGTATGTGGCAAGTCACCTTCAAGAATATTTTCTGGGTTGTCATGATGGTGACATTTCTGCTTTTTATATATGAAAGATGCCTAAAGGGCAGGTCATAAAGAAAAGCTCTCAGCTGCATGGCACCATTTTTTCTTCTGCCTTGTGGTAAGTGCAATTGTGCAGTAAATTTGTCAAAATTTAACTTTAGACTAAGCATCTGTGAGAAAATCCTTTTTTTAGTCCCAGAGCTTTATATACTATTCTCATACTGATTTTTGCACAACAACTTGGGCAAGCATTGCTGAGGCCAAGTTTGAAGAATGGAAAGCTGCTCTTACATTGTGTGTGGCTTTTGTCCCATACCGGATCCTTTGTGTTCATTTTCAGCTTTCCACCGGAGGCTGATGCAGTTTGGATTTTGACTGACTGAGATAACTGGAGTAATCAGTTGTCTCGCAAATAATCTAGGATAGGATGCTCAAGATGAAATATAGAAGAGTTCCCATTCACACTGTGGTCATTTTTAATGGTGCAAGTAAAGAACCTGGGTAGCTCTGTGACAGGCTTCCTCACAATAATTCAAAGCTGGCACTAGTTCTGTCTGTGTAAGATGATGGTTTGGGCATGAGGGGATACGAATCGATTGCAGAAGGGGAGCTGATGCAAATTCTGGCTGTGCTGTGCAAAACAGCTTGTCTCAATCCTCTCCAGTCCTGCAGAATTAGTGATGTGCCTGGCAGCACAGGGGCAATGAGTCTAACAAATTCTCTCTTCATGGACATTAGCATTTGTCTCGCACTATCCTGCTGTATTGATTTTTAATTTATATTAATTTATTAGTGATAAGTAGCAAGAAGCTGAGTCTGCAGTGTCAATCCTGTCCCTTTCCTACTGCAATATATTATCCTGGTGTATTGCTAAACTTAAAATTACATTTTAATGAAGTCCTAAGTTCATTAGTGTAAGTAAAGTCCTCCTTGCTAGCCAAGTGACTAATATGTAGTTGGTTGGCTCTGGATTCTTGATTCATTTGGGAAATTAGCTGGGCCCGATTTGCTGTTGTGAGGGTGAAAAGTCCTCTAATTTTCCTTCTAATTATTTAGAGCTTCAGATGCATTGCTAAAGAAATTGACAGAACAGGCTTAATGTACTGGAGGTTTTGCTTTGTTTTAGAGCAAAAGTCATTAACAAGGTAGTGGAAGGGTTTGTTCTGCCTGGTTCTGAGACTTGAATATTAGGTGCCGTCCTTTTTGGAAGACAGTGTTTCCAAGATGTAGCCCCGTAAGCTTATGTCAGTCAAGGTAATAAAGGACTGTAAAACTTGGGTATTCAGTTAGTGTGACAAGTCTTTTTACATCATGCAATCTCCAGCCCAGCACAGTTTGGCATTGGTGAGTGTAGTGCATTGCTTCCCACCCCTCCTCTGCAGGAGGAGGAATTTAGAGATCTGCAAGTTGTTCAAGCTGAAGGGGAAGTTATCATCTGGGCACTGTAGACGCTGTTTGAAGAGTTAAATTAACCATAATGTTGCCAGACCTTTGAATACACCTAAATGCCTTGGTTTTGTAATTGCCACATCCTTCGGCAACTTCTGCCTCTTACCAGCTGGGGTAGCCCGGCCTAGGGGCAGGTCAACATTTTCCCTTCTAGAGAATTCTAGCATGCTTTGACTTTTAGACCTCTTAACTTCTGAAATAATCTTCTGCTGACTTTTCTCTAAATTAGAAAGGCTTAGTTTGTCCTAATAACAGGGTAAGATCACCTGGGATACAAATCTGTGTGTACCAAGTGGTGTTCCTGCATGTGTGTGAGCTCCCTTTGCTGAATGTGAGGTGTTTCCCTCTGTTCCCTGTAAGCTGCAACTGTTTCCCTTAAAGTCTGTAGGTGGGTGGGTGGGAGGAAGGACGGAAAGGCCTGCAGTGATGAACTGTTCTAATAACAAATTTTCACTGTGCTTTAGAAACTTGATTGCTTAAGATCACAAATATTCTCCATTTAATGTGAGAAATGGTAGGTGGTGAGGGGAATAGACTAATGAATTCTCTGATTTTTGTGAGGGAGTAGGAATTTGCTTGAATATATTATGAAGTACCCAGATGATAGAGGGTTGTTTTTGGTTGGACTTTTGGGGGTGGAGAGGGATCGGGGTGGTACTACTGGAAGTAAATAACACTGAAATGGCACCAGTATGAAGCTTTAAACGTTGACTTTTTTGACTGTTCCAGGTGTCTTTTACAGTTATGGGGGATAGAGCCTGAGAGGAAGCTGGGGTAAACACTCAAAGAGAGTTTCTCGGATTCTGGAGAGCTGCTGGATGCACACCTCCCCTCCAGGACCTGCTTTTTAAATTTGAGATAGAGAGGTGCAAACCAGAAGTAATGGCTAGATCTCATCAGAAGTGGAACATTTATTGCTGCCCTTTTGATGTCTTCTGCAGCAGCAGCAGCACATGGCAGATGGTTTGCCTGCCTGAAAAGCTTCCTTTTCGCCTTGCTCTGCTTTGGCTGGCACAGGTGGTGGCTGGGGGAGGAAGAGCTGTGCACTTGCCATTTGCTTTTCCACCAGCTGGGAGGCAGAGATTGCTGAGCTGAAGCCAGAGGTTGCTCTGTCTTTCATCCCCAAACCACTACAAGTAACTTCCTTTCCCTGTGATCTTAAAAAAAAAGAAGAGGTTACAAAAGCAAACCAAAATAAATTATAATTAAAAAAAAAAACAAACCAAACATTGCCACTCAAGAAAGCTTCAGAACTGGTAAAATTCATACCAGTAAATTAATATTCTATATATTCTCCCATGGATGTAAATTGAGGTAAAAAATTATGCTTTTTTTTTGTTCAGAAAGCTGTAGTAATTCCTTGAACTTTCAGCAGCTCCTGTGTGAGGTTCTGCAGTCAGTGAGCTTGGAGGGACCAGTGCTGTGGTAGCTATGCGGGAATTTCCTTGCAGCTGACATTGGACAAAATCACTGATTTCCACCCATTCTCTTGTGGTGCTGAATTCCAGGGTTTCACAGCTGTGGAAACCATAGCCTTATGGACATGTGCAGCTCCAAGGTCATATAGACTGGTGCTTTACAAGCATTTTGTGTTGCATTTGTGATGTGTTCTGTGGGAAGGCTGCAGTGCTTGTAACACAATGTGTTTCTTTCCAGGTTTTAGCCAGGGCACAGTTGATTTTTGTGCAGTGAGTTGAAATGTATTGAAATGCTCTGAAATGCTCTGACTACAGCATGCCTCTTTCCCCCTGCCCCCACGGCAGTCACAGCAGTTTCTCAGATGCTGTATGGTTATCATTTGGTTTGCAGGCAAACAGAGGACTCTGCTATGCATACATGCTGGTCCATCATTAAGTAGATTTTTTTTTGGTGGCTGTCTCCTTTCAGCTGAGGAATCTATCCATCTTTTTTCCACCTACTTCACTCAGTCTAATGACAGACATTCGTCTTGCAATGGATGCTTCCTTTAATTAAGTTGGGCATGGTAGTGTTCTTTCAAACAAGCTTGGAGGTGGGAAAATGGCAGGGTCTGGAGAAATAACTCTGGACTCTTCAGAGCCCTGGCATTTGCAATGGAGAAAAGTCTTGTAGTAATGAGTTTCAAAAATGTTTCCATAAAGAAGCATTTTGGGAATTTAAAATTTAGAGGAGGAAGGGGAAAGTTGCAATTAGTGAAAAGAATATTAGTATACTTAGCAAGAGGTAAAAACCCTGGCAGCTATAATTAGAGGACTTTATTCTCTCCTTTTCAGTGAGTCATTCCAGAAAGAATGGATTAAATATATTTTTTAATCCTTTTTACTTGTTAAAACCCGAATAGGAAAAGGAAAGGGAGTCACAGAAGAATGTATTAACAATGCAGAAAATACTGACTTGTACAGATTACTGAATATTAACCTTGAGACAAGGCTGGTATTTGCTTTTTTAAGCGGCAAATATGTTGGTACAAATCTACTTTTCTACATTATATCTGCTCTGATAAACAGAGGTTAAAAAGTAACCATGTAGTGAAGCATGGGTAGATTTGTATCACATGGATTATATTCTCTTGGGGAGAAGTCCTTGATTATTCAGTCTTTGGAGTTATTGCAGAGCAGAAGTATCTGGTGGTGTTCTCTTCCTATGCTCCACATTGTATATGGCTCCACATAGCCACTGCAGTGTCCCAGAACTGGCCAAATGTGTAGCTGTGATAATGTGGCATAAGCCTGAGCAAATAATCCCTCCCCCTTAGCAGCAAGTCTAACCAGCTTAGAACTTGATAAAGGAGATGCACCTGCACTTTCTGGTAATGGATATCATTGGCCATAATGATATTTCCAATGGCTGAGGTACCTCTGATGGAAGCACTTTACAGGTGTACTGTGTCTACCTAAACAAGAGATGAGTTTTCTCCTAAAAAATGAAACAAAACCCAAATAAAACAGAACTACCTCTTATCTTCCCCTATATTTAAGAACTAACATAACCAAGCTGGGAACTTCTGCCTTGAACAAATGAGATGATTTTGACCAGCTGAAGCTCCAGAAGAGCAGTTTGCTTCCAGGTTTTAGCATTATAAAGTAATGAAGATTGGAAAGGATATCCAGTCTAGCCCTTGCTGAGTTAGATCTGCTCTCCTGAGGGCAATATATGGTTGAGGCTTAAATATCTCCAAGGGTGGAGGATCCAGAGGCCTGGGTGACCTGGTCCAATCTTTGACCAACCTTATGGTGAAAGAATTTTCCCTCATGCTTGGTTGGACTTTCTTGTGTTGCAATTTTTGTCCATTGCTTCTGTTACTGAACACCTCTGGGAAGATTACGGCTCTGTCTTCTCTTCCTGCCCATTAGGTAGTCAAGGACAGCAGCTGAGTGGAAGCTGGGGGCTACAACTCCCTCAGAGGCACTTCTGCTGTGTAGGAGCCCAGCAGGAATGAGCAGGAGATGCTGGTGGGGGGCTGGTGCTGGGGCCTTGGGTGCTGCAACAAGGAAAGAGAGCAGAGGTGCAAAAGGTCATGTTCTTACATTCAGCCCTGCAGGTCAAAGAAATGCACAATTCCTTGGATTTGTTGTTTCTCTGTGATTGTGGTGACATGCATGCACTTGAATATTTATGTTGCAAAAGAGTTATTTGTGCATGAAGATCACGGATGAGGAGAAAGGCATATCCAAATGCTGACCTGGCTAAGTTATGGCTGGAGAACAAAGAGAATATGAAATCCCAAGTGACATCTCAGACTAATTTTGTTTTATTCTGCTGCTGAATATGCATTTTTGCCATTTCATGCAGTAGCTTCCTAGACACATCCTCAAAACTTGTATTTTTTTGAATTGTTGCATTTAAGTGCTTAAATTAAGTATCTATATCGTACATGGTTTGATTCCAAGTTTTTCTCTTAAATACCATGGTAATTATTAAAGTGTACTTTTCAAAGTGTCAGCTTATAGTAATATTGGTAAAAATGATACCAGCATATCAGCTATTCAGAGCAGGGTGTTTTTCTTCCCAGAGGTATCTACAGTAATGACAATTAAGATAAATGTCCAAACACTTGCAAATAAATGTTTTAAGTACAGTGAAATTACTGTGAGTCATTTTCAGATTCATGCTGTCTTGGCAACTGTTTTATTTTTCCTATTTTGTACTGGTAGTGGGTATTTAACAGTAGCAGGGCAACAGTAAATGCTGTCAATACAAGAGAAGGAAATAATTTGTCTGAATTTCTCAAAGAAGTCCTGTTGTATATAAGTATTAGATATCCAGAAAGCAGTTTCTCTAAAGTAGCTTTGTGCCTAAAAGATGCCTGAAGCCATGTGCTAAGGGTCTCCAAAGCATTTCAGCACCAATTCCACTGAACACTTCTGATGTTTTCCAGTGCTTTTAAGGGGCCTTTTGTGACCTGCTGCATCTGTATTACTCAGTCCAGAGTTTGGAGAGGCACAAGAGGATCAGAATGGGAGTGCTGTGGTGTCTTCTGCAAAGCAGCAATTCCCTGATCCTGATTCCCACTGATTTCTGAACTTGTCAGCTTTAGGAGATCTTCACTCGTGATGAATCAAGATACTGTGATAAATGTGTCATGCCTCTTGGAGAGGTACAGTCTCTTGTTAAGTTGCCTCAGGCATGCTTCCCTCTGGTTTGGAACAAAGGAATTAGAATTTTATGTACTTTTCTTGAAATCTTGCTGAACCCCAATCTACCTAGATGTTGACATATAAATGCAGACTGCAGAACAAGCTCAGAAGTACATTAAAATAAATCACAAATGAAGGCTGTAGCTGCATTGACATATTGGACAGTGAACCAGACCTGCTCCCTACCATCACCTTAAATTCCTCAACCTAAGTCATGTGTAGGTTGGTAGCTGGAGCTGCAATGCAATTCAAAGCAAAAGCACTGCTTGCTATATATGGTTTCACTTTGCTCTAGAGATCCCTCAGCATATGTCTGAGATGATCCTGAAGAAAGTAGTGCTGACACATTTTGCTTGTACTCTTTGTACTACATACAGGAAGAGAGAGGAGGCGTGGAACAAAGAGGTCAGGAAACTGGTTGCTCTCATATATATATATATATGCATACATATATATATACACATCTATATGACTATATATATTCATATATATACATATATGACTGCAGATTAAATAGGCTCACAGCTTTGTTATCTCAGGCACACAGACATTCTGGACTTCAGAGTCCATTGCTTCTTAACCTGAACAAAGTACCTCAGCAATAGTGCTGTTTCAATCTATAAAACAATTTTGCACACAGGGTTTTGTGGGACGCTGTGCCTGTGTGCTTGCAGGTCAAAAACCACTTCTCAAAATATTGTTCTTGTAAAGTCAGCCTTAAAGTCTGGTCTCAGAGAGTCATTTTGTGAAACTAACTCTGAGATGCTGCACTAGTTTGTTGCAGGGAGGAACACCAAGAAACCATGCTGCTAATTCAGAAGTCTGCTGCTTGCATGAATATTCTGCTGCTGCCATTTGGAAAGGCCAAAATTTTGCAATAAAAAATTAGTATCAATAAGGAAGGTTTATTATCTTGTGTCATTATTATTAAAATATTAACTTCTCATTGATTCCAAGAACTCTGTATTATATTTAGATATGTGTCCTGTGACGTATACTTAACAGTTTCAGGATTTAATAATAAATTAAAATACAGATGGCACCCACTGTGGAACTAGATGGATTATCTCATTGTAAGATACTGGAACTGGAGAATATAAAAGCAAAACTAGTTGTATTTTTTAATTTCAGTATAATTTAATATTATATAAATTTAAGGTTTTATATCAGTATGTTCATATATATGCATTAAATATGCATAATCATATGCATTAAATCTCTAGCTCTTATTTAAGTAATCTCCAACTTTCTTAAAGGCTTAAGATGAAAAAATCAGTATGCTAAATATTTCAGGCTGGAGGGATGAGAGAGAACTCCCCCACTGTATCTGACATCCTCCTCTTGCTCTGGTTAACCAAAAAACCCCTCTAATTTTCCAAGTGTATTCATGTGTTAAAGGGTTTTAGATTTCAAAATTCTAATAGAATGCAGAAAAAGTGCTTAAAAGTTTCCCTTTACAATCATCTTCATAGGTGGCAAATAAAATCACATATTTAGTCAATATTAATAATTAATAAAAAAGAGTAATAGAAAATAATCCTCTGTCGCTTCCTTCATCTATCTTCTCCTTTGAATACATGGAGAAAATTCCTGGTAATTTCTGGAAAATTTTAAAGTCTCCCTTAAAAATAATTGGGGTCTGAACTCAGCAGAGAGGTCTGTAGAGCAAGGTAAGTTCCTGCATTGTCACAGAGCAGTGGCTAAATAAAATAGTGCAGTATCCCCCTAAGAAAAGTCTTTTCTCAAATGGTACATTAAATTAAACATTTTTACTCATTTTACTATTAGAATAATATTCACTGGAGAAAACTATTTACAAAATTATAAAAAACATATGGTGTTACATTGTAGGTTACAGAAAGTGAATCCCTATGTCAACCTCTTGAAGAACAGTATGTTATAGTCTAGATCAGAATAAATAAAAGAAAAATGTTCACTGAAAATACAAGGAAGTTTTTAGGTGGCATGGAAGCAGACAGGCAGCTTTTTGTACAGCTCTTATTTTGGCACATCTTTCTCTTTCCCCTTTTCCTATTCTCAAAATGGATTCTTTGTATTGGCAAGGTCAATATCTGGTTTTACGTGTGGGGTTTGTTTTTTTTTTTTAAGGGATAGTGATTTCTGAGGGTTAGGAATCTTTAAAAACTCCCATGACAGAAGGAGTTGTTCCCATCTCTTCAGTGGATCTTCTCCTCTGGCAGTTTGTTTTCCTTTTGTAATGCTGTTTGCCTGCCTTTTCACTTGAAGCAGGAGAAAAGGCAAAGATCTGGTTTGCTGCCACATGCACATTTGCCTGTAACAAGAAAACAACCTGATTCAAGACTGACAGTGGGGGTTTATTAAAGGGGTGGCTTTGGGATAGAAAACTGCTTTATATTTTATCTGTATTCTTTATATTAGCTTGACCTATTTGTGTGCACATCACTAATCATTTATCTTTAGAATTAAAAAGAAAACTCTGTGTCTTGTTAGGAGCTTCCTTATATTGATAACTGAGTTTGCTACTTAACAGGAGAGATTGATTAGTGTACTCAGAATGAAGAGTTAGAGTGCACAGTTTGTAGTCTCCCTGGCTGCCTCTTCCCAAAGAGGCATTTGTGCAGGAAAAGAAATAATTCTTGATCTTGAGGTAGGTAGGTAGGTAGGTAGGTAGGTAGGTAGGTAGGAAGTGGCGGAAGGAAGTGGCGGAAGGAAGTGGCGGAAGGAAGGAAGTGGCGGAAGGAAGTGGCGGAAGGAAGTGGCGGAAGGAAGTGGCGGAAGGAAGGAAGGAAGGAAGGAAGGAAGTGGCGGAAGGAAGGAAGTGGCGGAAGGAAGGAAGGAAGGAAGGAAGTGGCGGAAGGAAGGAAGGAAGTGGCGGAAGGAAGGAAGTGGCGGAAGGAAGGAAGTGGCGGAAGGAAGGAAGTGGCGGAAGGAAGTGGCGGAAGGAAGGAAGGAAGTGGCGGAAGGAAGTGGCGGAAGGAAGTGGCGGAAGGAAGTGGCGGAAGGAAGTGGCGGAAGGAAGTGGCGGAAGGAAGGAAGTGGCGGAAGGAAGTGGCGGAAGGAAGGAAGGAAGTGGCGGAAGGAAGGAAGTGGCGGAAGGAAGGAAGTGGCGGAAGGAAGGAAGTGGCGGAAGGAAGGAAGTGGCGGAAGGAAGTGGCGGAAGGAAGTGGCGGAAGGAAGTGGCGGAAGGAAGTGGCGGAAGGAAGTGGCGGAAGGAAGGAAGGAAGGAAGGAAGGAAGGAAGGAAGGAAGGAAGGAAGGAAGGAAGGAAGGAAGGAAGGAAGGAAGGAAGGAAGGAAGGAAGGATTGTGAATGGCAGAATGGCAGGGTGGGGGCACAGGGGGAGAGTGACAGGGGTTAGGTGGAAACATAGCACCTTTCCGGGGGTCCTAATGACAACTCACAGCTGCCCTCCATCTGGTCTTCTTGGTGCTGAGTCCCACACCAAAAAGTATAGAATCCCAGAGGTTAATGTATGTTTTGGCCAGGTGGGAATGCCCACCTGCCTTCCCTGGGGAGGGCAAGTGTGACATTGTCCCTTGCAACACTGTGGATCCATCACAGGGCTCTGGTGCAGGGTCTGGGGACCCCTTTGGGGGAGCCTTGGATGGGCCATGATGTCCCTCTGTCCCTCCTTGATGTGGAGGCAGCTTGTCCCAGGGTGAAGGAGACCCACAGCTGAGCTCTGCAAAGAGCAGAGGGTGGGTGTTCATTGCCTCTGAGCAGAGGCTTTTTCAGCACACACCCAAAACCTCTCCTCCTCCCCCCAGGGTCTGTTCCAGCCTGGCAGCTCAACACCTCTGAGAATGTGTTCTTCTTCCCCCAGCCCAGACCTGAGGCTTTTTGTTATCTTCAGAGTTCAGGGCCTCAGTCAGGGCCTGTTCAGGTGTGGTGGTCTTCTGCAGCTTTTATTCAGTTTTGATATAATAAGCAAATATCCTTCATGAAGATGTTTAAATTATAACATTCAGTCTCTGACACACTCCCATGATAATTCTCATGATAAAGCACACTCAGATACTCTTTTTAATGCTGACTAATTCTTTATGTCTCAAAAGGTCTTACTGCTCAGGGTGCTTCAAAAATTCACATTCTCACAAAAATTAAGATGGGGTTATCTACAAGCAAGGAGGCTGGCTCATCCTTTTGGGGAAAGAAGGGTAGACCCACAATAAATGCTGTGCTGAAAAGAGGAAATCTGAGGTTGAGTCTCTTGTGTTTGGGGAGAAGTGTCTCTCAGCTTTTGTTCCTCATCTATAAATAGAGATTGTTTCTGTTCTCTTGTGCCCTTGTGCTGTGTGCTTGTGGCAGTGTGGTCTTGTTCACAGCATAAACATCTACAGCCCCACTCTGGAGAGATTCTGTAGCTGTGGGAGGACTTCAGGCACTGTATGAATTATGAAAAATAATAACAGGTACACAGAGACCTCTAGATGACAGGGATTTGGTGATTTTCTATTCCTTAGAATATATAGAAGAAAACTCTGGAGAATAAGGATTGTATTTATGTTTCATTCCTTCAGTGTGCAAGGAACCTTCTCTGTTTTTAAGGAAGGGATTAATGCTAGATATTAACCTGTGACAAAATTACTTGTAACAGCAGGGATCTAAACTCACGTGAAAGGATGGGGGAATCCACGTTTAGTCCAGCATGACTGTGATTTGGTCTCTGTACATGGAATATAATCACTGGCTTACAGCTCTGCAGCACTGCAATCCTGCAGAAATATGGTATTTGTACTGCCTCAGGAAGGAGATACCAGCTCTAAATGTGTGCTATGAAATATTCAGCACGCCTTGCTACTGCAGGGAGTTTGAAAGGCTCGCTGCTAACGCTGGGGTTACAGTGCCTCGTTTGATTTTGCACTCAATACGGTTTGTGCCAGATGAGGATGCCACATGGACAGCTGATGTCTGTCAGTAGAGGCTTGGGGACCTAGAGTGCTGAGTAAAGGTAATTGAAAGAGTAATTAGATTCTAATTAGTAGCTGTTAAGGCATCTGCTTTCTCTAGCTTGCTTTTCCTTGCAGTATTGTGCAGTCTTCCTGTGTGACAACCCACAAACAGATTTAATAAGTGCTGTGTAATTCAGATGATGAAGCTTCACAGTTCCACGTTTTGCTGACTTTTTACAAACAAAAGTATTTTGAGTTTTGGCTGTGACACAAAAACTACATAATGAACAGTGTCAGCCATGTGTACAGCAGAATGCACATCGATGGTACTAGCACATCTCACATTGTTTTAAATAGTCACAGGAATATGAAGGGAAAATGCAAACAGCTGTCCCAGCCTGCCTGGTTTCCTGCTGTCAAAGCTCATGGTGTGTGCTCTGTGGCACAGGGTACATTTCCTGCTGTCAAAGCTCAGGGTGTGTGCTCTGTGGCACAGGGTACATTTCCTGCTGTCAAAGCTCAGGGTGTGTGCTCTGTGGTACTCTCTGCAGGCCTAGTTCAGTATTATCTCTCCAGCCCTGTTCTGACCTTTCTGCACATGCCATGGTACTAATTGTTCCTGTAAGATGCTGGTTGGTGTCAAATGTCTCTAGACTTAATGCAGGTGAAGCAACCACTTTGGGAGGTCAGATCCACAGTTACAGTATTACCTGGGCATGTTGTGTACAGACACTGCAAGCTCCAGTGCCTGAAGAAACAGGGTCTCTTTGTGCTTATAGATGAGAAATTTCTTATGTAAAACACATACCCTTCGTAAAGCCAGGAATATTTTTGTTTTCCAAATGTCTGAAACTGCTTGAGGTGCCTGAAACTTCCAGTGCTCACACTGATCAGGATTATCAGTCTATTTGTCTGCTTTTCTGGCTACAGGTTAGGGGCTGTAGGTTAGTACTAGTTAAACTGAGCTGTGCTAAGAAAAGGTGTGCCTAACCCTTATGTAGTTTCTGGCAGCATGAAGCATGGTCTAGGGTCTGACTTGTTGCCCTGGGCTCAGCTGGGCACTGCAGGGACCCTCCAGAACAACACTGTGGTTGAGCTCACCCAACTTTAATTGTCAGGTTGTTTTGGTTCCCGGCAGAGTCCCAGCAGTGGAAATTCAAGTACAGTTCACCTGATCATAGGAAAGGTGTTTCCTTGAGGAGGTAATGAGGCAGTCCCTGACCTGTTCTTGCTGTTCCTGCCTAGCTCCTTGCTCTCTGCAAGACTATGGAAGGATCCTATGGTGACTTGGCCCAGATGTGTGCTAGACATAACTCACACCTGATTCAGTGAATCCCATCATTTGCTGTCTGGAACTTTGAGATCTGTAAACTTTTTAATCAACATCAAAGATGTGAGATCCTGTTTCTGGGATCACCTGCTGACAACACAGAGTAAATGTGCCTCTGGAAATGGAGCCAGTCCTGTCTCCTCTTTTAATCTGACTGATTCAGACTAATTCCTACCTACATTCCTGAACCCTGTCTTTTCTACCAATAGCTTTCAGCAATCTGAAAGACAAGGTTAGACTGCCATCATCATAAGCAGGAACTCTTTGATGTTCTAAGTAAATATGTTGTGCTGTTTATGTTTCACTAGTCTCCTCTAAACAGAACCAATGTCTCTAAGAGAGCAAGTTGTCCTGAAACTTTACTAAGCAGACATATTGCTTGGCAGTTTGTGCAATCTCATAGACACAGATTTCCTAGTCCCTCTGGATAGAAATTACCCAGGAATTAAGCACAAGGAAAAAAAGCTCTCATATGTAAAAAGGAGAGTAGGAATAATACAAAAATTTAACAACAACAGCAACAAAAAAGTATTTTTCTAAGCATTTTCAAGAGATTGTAATGCCTTCCTTCCATGTGATAAATATGAAGTTTGTTTTTTGGTCATTAATTTTCCCCTTCTATTTTCACAAATACAGCCTAATCTGTTGCCTTTTAGCTGCAGTGACAAAATCAATGTTGTAGCTAAATATATGGTTTGCCAAGAAGTTGTTCTTGCAGGAGAAAACATTTTGTAGATTCCCTTGGGTCTCTTCCATCACTTGGACTGCTTATCAGCTCATATGCTCCTGTTGTTTATCAACTACTTTTAAATCTCTGCAGGTCACATTCTTGTAATAATTTCAGCTTCAGCTACCCATAACTTGCAATATTTGGCTATGTTGGTATTCATAAAATAAACATGTCTGGGAATGTTCTCCAACACTGAGACCAACTAGAACAAAATAGCCCTTGTCCAACTGTTACACTAGTTTAATCTCCAAAAAAGGGATGATTGCATCCAATCTGCCTACAGGGAATAATCATGGTAGGAGCTAACTTCTGAGATGTGCCTGTAAATTGTTTGTGAAGGTGCTAGTTGATCCAAGTCAAAATAATGCTTGCAACTTTCCTAATGTTTAAACATTCAAAAAATTTAATTTCTTCACATTGAAATTTTTCTTGATGCTGTTTAATAATTGCCAGTAGACATATAACTTCTATCACTATGAGTTTTGTTGGATTTTTTCTCAAACTACAGCACTTTTTTTTCCACTAGCAAGGTGGTATCTAGATTTGGGCTGGATTTTGTTGTTTTATGTTTTTTTTTTTTTTTAACTCAGCCATATATTGGATACTGTTTTGGATAGTATTGTGAGAGCCTTTCCCAGCTCTCATCTGGAAATATTTCTGGCTTTAGGTTGTTTTTGTTTCTTCTTGGTTTTGTTTTTGTGGTTTTGTTTGGTGTTTTTGGGTATTTTTGTGGTGTTTGCTTGTTTGTTTTGATTTTTTGTTTGGTTTGTTTTGGACTTTTGTTTGGGTGGGAATTTTTGGTTTTGTTTTTGTTAGTTGTTGGGTTTTTTGTTTTATTTGTTGTCTGATTTTTTTGTTGTTTGTTTGGTTGTTTTTTTAGATCACTTTTAGCACTTCTGATTCAAAGAGATGTAGGTCAGGTCAAACCAATATCATGCCTCTTCATTATCTTCTTTTTTACATATATGACTTATGTTTGTGGCTCTGAAAAGCATAAGATAACTTTCACTGTGGATTAAAACAACATATCAGAACTTAATTTCAAACTTATGATGCTTACTGTTGGAGAATTTTGCTCAGACATGGCTTAAAGAAAGAGGCCATGAAAATATACAGCTGATGGAAAAGTAAAAGGCAGCTGTAAAGCAGCAGTTCCCAAGCCTATTTCTGTAAATAACTAGGTTCTTAGGCACATTTTTATAAACAACAGGATTCTCAGACAGTCTTCTCATAACAGGTAAACATTCTGTCCTTGGCTGGTCTGGGAACAGACTTGGAGGTTTTGAGAACTTCTCCATATCAGGGTGAGAACACAAATCTTGGTTTCAATAAACAAACCACAGGTATTGAAAACAAAGGGAGGGGTTAATGTTTGCTCTGTAGCCTATCATGAGCTCGAATTTTGCAATATGTATGATCTTAATTAACACGGTTTTAAAAACGTGCCTTTTGGATCAATAAATCTGGAGCTTGATGCTGATCAACAAAGATGGGTCGTCTCCCTTCACTTCAATAGCTTACTCTCTGAAAAACCTTACCCATTAATATTTTACACACTGTAGGAATCCAGTGGCCTGATTTGTCCATTTCACATGTTCTCCATGTCCGTAATTTGACTTTTTTCTCAAGTTTAGTTTTTAAGTATGTAACATTGGTATTTTACTTCAGGATATAGCTCTAAAGTTATCTTTTTTCTGTTCAGCTCATGTGAATCTCCAGCCAGTAGAGCTTCACTGTTTGCATTCTCCAGTCAGCATGATTTCAGCAAGGCTGTTACAGCCCTGTTAGGATAAATGACAAAGATTTTCTTGCAGGGAGCAGCAAAATAAAGCACTGTTTCTGTCTTTGGGCGGCTTTTAAAGTCAGAATATCTGTGAGTGTTTTACAGTATGGATATGCCAAATGCTTGGGAGAAAAAATAGGTTTTTAAAAATTACTTGACCTGGAGATCAAAACAAGTGTTTCTATCTTTCTCATATTAATTTTAAAAGTTTTGAAACCAAAATTGCAATTAACAAAGTATCTAATGTCCACAGTAGATTTTCTTGGTTTTTATATAAAATAGTAAGAGCCCAAGGCTCAGATTTTAAATGGTGTCCAGTTTTCAATATATGACTCAACTGTGCTGTGAGTCAGGAGCTGGAATACATGTGAGTGTATGGATCTTTACCAGGATGAGGAAGAAAAAGCTCAAGCATCACTGCAGCATGAATATTTGTCATGGTTTGATGCCAGCAGGCAGCCAAGTCCCGTCCAGGAGCTCATATGCTCCCCCCACAGAATAAACTGAGTTGGAAGGGACCACAAGGATCATTGAGTCCAACTCCTGGTTCTGCACAGGACCACCCCAAGAGTCACACCAGGTGCCTGAGAGCATTGTCCAAATTCCTCTTTTACTCTGCTGGGCTTGGTGCTGTGACCACTTCCCAGGGGAGCTGTTCCAACGCCCAACCCACCCCATAATACCCAATCTAAACCTCCTCTGAGACAACTTCAGGCCATTTTCCTGGGTCCTGTCACTGGTCATCCCAGAGAAGATCAGTGTCTGTCCCTCCTTTTCCCTCACACAGAAGCTGCAGAATGCAATGAGGTCTCACCTGAGTCTTGTCTTCTCCAGGCTGAACAGACCAAGTGACCCTCAGCTGCTCTTCATTCAGCCTCCCCTCAAGGCCATCTTTATTCCCTCCTTTGGACACTCTCTAGTAACTTAATGTCTTTCTTATATTGTGTTGACCAAAACTACACACAGTATTCAAGATGAGATAAAAGTGTGAATTCAGATAAGGGCAGAATAAGAGGTAAAGCTAAAGTTATGCCCCAAAGCAAAGCAAAGCAAGGAATTAATTTCCCACTTCCCATGGGCCCTCAGATGTTCATCCATCCCCAGGAGCACAGGGCTCCATCATGTGTAACAGTGATTGGGAAGACAAACACACAGCATCCCCTATGGTGTGGGATATCCCTTTGGCCACTCAGGCTCAGTGGAACTGTCTGTGTCCTCTCTCAGAATTGTGCCCACCACCAGCCTACTTGCTGTCAGGGCAGCATGAGAAGCAGAAAAACCTCAGCACTGTGCAAGCACCACGCAGCCACAGCCAAAGCACTGGCGTGATGTCAACACTGTTACCACAAATCCAAAACATAGCCCCAAGACCAGCTGCTTTTCCATCCTAGGGAAACCAAACCCAGTAAAATATTTCTTAATATTCTGCACAAGTAATAGCATGAATGCTCATGATGCATTCTATACATTAGCAGTAATGCAGAGCAAAGATTGTTCAAGTGAGTTTTTAGCTCTGCCTATGGATCAAGGCATTCTGGTGTTGCACAGTTTTCTCAATGCCATAATGTAATGGTCATCATCTAGGGAACAAATAAGGATAGAGAGTATGACATCTTTTTTATGACATCTTCTTTTATTACCTCTTAGAATAATCCTTTGAAAGTCTGAACCAAGGAGGCTCAAGAGGAAACCATGGTAGATTTAAGCAGGCAGGCAATTAGGCAGTGACAAATATATTTGTATCTATGTAAGTTGGGCAAGTTAGGAGAAAGAAGTTTTCATATCTGGACACTGGATTGACTTTTGGAGTGAGGTCTAAGTCAAAACGTTAACTGTTTTTCATGTAGTGATTCACAGAGACACTGTTTCTCTCAAACTTGGAACATATGTTTGATATATTTCTGCCTGGACATTTTCTGAGTAGTGACTTTCAATTTTTTGATTTTCAGACTGAGAACTTCTGGATCATTATGTAGTAAGTTTAAACACATTTGCCTTCTCTTAATTAAAGGTCATGCATTTTTAGAATGGTACTTGGATGTCACAGAGTCAAAAACGTTGCTCCAGCTCATTGCCTTCTGGTGCCTCGGGAATCAGGGTGTTAGTATAGATGTCTTTTTTACCTGATCAGTCTGGTCCAGTTTCTTTAAACTACAGACTGTGCAACTTTTAAGAGCACTTCCAGTCTATAAGCGAACATTTTAGGTTCTTATCAATTTTCCCCATGGTTTTTGGGATAGTGATTAATTTAGAACACTAAGATAAACAGGAAACCCAAAAGCTTCTCTTCTCATCTTCTGCAGTTGGTCTTTGGAGGGTCTAAAATAATAGTATGATTTAAGAGTACTTTTAGAGTAATTTTGCTTTTACCCATAAGAACAAAAATTCTTTTCTTTCTTGACCTCCAGGGGGAACATGCTGATTTAGAGCTGTATTGCACTTGGTTGTGTCTCATCTCTGTATCAAAGCCTGAGAGAACAGCAAGATGAGCACTGGGAAGGATTCCCATCTTGCAATTTCATTCTACACAGAACTAAATTGACTAATCAGTGCAACAAGATGCTTGACCTTAAACATATTGCACGTACTTGCAGGATCAGAATCTAATATAGATTTCTGGAATGCATTCTTTGATTAAAGAGTGGAAAATAACAGGTAAAGCAAAAGACTACCTGCCTCTAAAGATTGCTTTTTTAAAAAAAATCATGTCTCCACTGATTTATGTTTATGCAAGTATTTATGTTACTGCATTTTCTTCTCTGCTGCAAGAATAAATATGGGCAGTGTTGAAACACTTTAAACCAACCACTGATATCTTCCCTGACAGAATAACTGCATCCCTGAGAAAAGTTTGTTCTGTCTATATATTTTGTGGAATTAAAACTTGAAATTATTTTCTAAATATCAATCTTCACAAAATGGAAAAATAGACCTAAAATGAGCAGAAAACTAGGATGGATAGGAAACTGTCAATAAGATTTATGTTGTTGATTTTGTCATTTCTGCTGCACTCGCTATTGTTTCAAAACTTTAATGTACATTTCTTGTTACCTGAAAGACATACTAAATTAAATTTATCAGTGTAAATGTTTCATAAGCAAAATTTCAAGACTTGCTTTCCAAGTAGTTTCACAGTCCAGTGAGTTGCAGAACATTTACAATGAATGGCTTTTAACACTGATGCTGCAGAAATGCGCTGAAGCAATATCTGGTTGACATTTGTATGAATTGTATTCCTATTCATTTTTGCAGGTTGAGTTACCTGCTGTCATCTCAAAGAAATATGGGAAAATGTGAGCTGTGTAGTGAGAAACACATCTTCTTACCTTTGCAATCAAGCTCTTTCTGCAAAAAATGACAAACTGAAGGTCACTCTTTAGCAATCCATGTAGGATGATACAAATTGACAGTAATTAGAGCAATAATATTACAGCTGGGGTGTAAAACTGGACTACATATTGTTTGGCTTAATTGTTACATTTATTCTGACCTGCTTGATATAACACATGCAACTCTAAATTAAATCTCACCAGGGATGAAATCTTCAGCTTAGTTTTGGATATCTCTTTAATTCTGTTCAGATATGTTACATGAATATCTCTGGCAGAGAAAATCTTAGAAGTACATCTCAAAGGCAATTCTTGTGCTGAAAGAGCTCAGACAGTTCAAAATACCAGGGAATAAAGGAACTGAGCAAGATGACCTCCTAAATTTCTTCCATCTTTATTTTCCAACTCTCTATTAATGATTAATAATTTCTTCAAGACACAAATTATTGTTGAGCGAATAAGTTTTTTTCAGTTCTCCAAAAAGTCTTGTCCTTTTTTGTCTTACAGAATAGTATTATTTATTTAATAATGTGCTCTTTTCTAAAGTTGTTGTCTGCTTTAATTTTTTTCCCAATGGTAATCTATAGTTCCTTTCTAAGGTTTTTCTCTGTTCCTCTATTGCAATTCATTTTGCATTGCCTATAGTGCTGCTGGCTGTATAAATACTGTGATATTTTTGCTGACTGCCAGGAGAGAAGCCAGTAGGAAAATGGAAAAGGGCAGAAGTGAGAAGGTAGCTTTGTGCAGGTATTTCTAAGACCTTATCTTCATATTTTTGCTAAGAAAATAAATTACTTTTTCAGAAATAAAATATTCCACATACCAGTATAAATGAGCTCACTGACTCTGTGGAAGAATTTTTATTTCTTTGCCCAGCTGCTGGAGTTTAGCTACTATTGTTATGCAGATGAATGTTTACAGTTTATGAGGTAGGACCAGGAGATCTGTCAAGGAAATATGGGGAACAGAATAAAACTCTAAATGCCAAGATGAATGTGTTTTGCTCTCCCATTCTTTAACCCATATGAATAATATTTCAAAATTGTCACAGCAAGGTTTATCTATTTCCCCCCATTTTGACCTTGAGTTCTTTATATGGTCAAATAATTTTCTTGGATAAGATTTTCATCTCTACTTCTTTAGTCCTTAAAGATGCATAAAACAAAACAACAAACAAAAAGCATGAAGGAGCTCCAGAAGCCTTTTTTCCAACTCTAAAGGGGTGGGAGGAAGGTGTTTTCCCTAATGTGAGCACCACAGAGGGCAGCTTTGTAGCTTGTCTTCCAGGTATTCCCTTGCAAGCCCTTGTGTCTGTGGGGAGGCAGGTGGCACAGCACAGCTCCCAGGGCTCTCTGCCTTCTGGGTTATACTTGCTGTGTCTATTTGCAGGTAATTTAACCCAATGCCTGTGAGAACTGAAATAGCAGCAGCTGTTCTAACTTTTCCACATGAACAGAGTGTGATCAGAAGTTATATTTGTCATCCCTAAACTAGTCTGGGGAATGCCAAGATTACAGTGTTCAATATTCATCCCACATGTATATATATAGTTATGAGTACTGGAGAATATGAGTGGAAGCATTACATCTGGAGACTTGGATATTTGGATGCAGATTAGGCTGGTTTTGGGAGGAAATGCAATTGCACAATGTTATTATAACAAGGCTTGCTAGAGCAAGGGCCTCATTTCATCCCCCAAAATGCCATCATCATTCCCTCAGAATGACTCAGTGTTACCTCAGACACAAAGGTGCCGGTGAAGGTAAAATACTGTAGATTTCTCTCCAAAGTGAACAGCTGGCAGGGACATAAGCAATTCATGTATTTCATTTTGGCTCCTCTTCCAGATTGCATTTTGGAAAGATTTGCCCCTCTCTTTACTAACATCAGGAGAAGACCAGCCTCCTGGAGCAGGCAGTAGGTTCTGAGTTACCTGAAGCTGAGCAGTGCCAAGGCTCCCTCTCACTTGCATTGTCATTATCCATCAGCCTGGCAGAAGGGCTGTGGGGCCCTTGGCACTGCAGGACTGTGCAGCAGTCTAAGTACTGTGCAGTAATTTTCCTGCTGGCACAACAGAACCACTGACTGCAGAGTCTGGAGGTCTACACAAAGTAACTTTGGAGAGAGAAGCCAGGAGCATCAGCAGTCATCCAGGACAGCATGACCTGGTCGTCACCTCTCACACAGGCACAGACAGACTGCTCTTGTGATGGTCACCAAATCTTTGCATAGTTTATCCTGGAAGCATTAGTGTTGAAACTGGCTTTTTTTGCCACAAAGGACAAAGCAAGAGATGTGCCCCAAACCCGCACAGAGTTCTGCAGACCTGTTCTGTGCTGGTGTGAGGAGTGGTCTAGGAGCACCCTGAGGCTGAGAAGCACCAGGTGACAGCATCAGTGCCTTGTATCATTGAAACTGCTGCTCTAAGCAGCTATAATCAGAAATAAAATAGGTCACTGTAAATCACAGGGAAACCATAACCATCATTGCTCGAATTGCCGGGCATGTTTCTCTTCACTGATTGCATTCTGCTTGCAGAAATTCCCCTTGCAGCTCTCACTAGATAGGATCCCTTGCATCATGACATACTGCTGTGTAAACTTAGTCCCTGTGAATGACTGCTGTGACTGTCTTCGCTGAGTGACTTGACAATGAAAATAGAAGAAAGCCAAAAACTCCATTAGCACAACAAAGGAAAATGCTCAGCAAATGCTATTATACAACTGCACTCATGTATGCATATTAGAACTCTCATAAATTATTCTTTATGTCAAATACTATAACAGAAATGATCCCAGCAACAAGAAAAGCTACACTTGCAGTAATTCTTATAGAGTGTCTGGGAAATGGTGTTTTCACAAAATCAATAATTTCTGTCCTTAT
This sequence comes from Ammospiza caudacuta, assembly GCF_027887145.1. Lineage (NCBI taxonomy): Eukaryota > Metazoa > Chordata > Aves > Passeriformes > Passerellidae > Ammospiza > Ammospiza caudacuta. The sequence continues at coordinate 135,328,709 of NC_080593.1, forward strand.
TTCCTTAATATGCGTGGGAGTTTTGCACGTTATCTGTGCTATACTCCATGTACCAAGATGCCATGGTAATAAAAGTTTGTAGGACACTGATGCTGCCACAGGTCATGTTCCTCAGTACTGCTGTGCATGTCTTGCTCAATGTATTCAAGTGTGCAGTGTGGTGGGCTCATTCACTGGGTTTGATTTTGAATTATTTGTAGTACATTATTCAGTCTTTCAGCCAAAAAAATTTATCTGAATAAATCAGAAGAGTTGGTTTCTCTTATTTCTTGCAGATCCGTATATGCAATGATAGGCCAGTTTTACCATGTAGTTTTACCTGACATACATAAGCCTAGGACTTCTGCAGTTTTTATTGTTTGCCAGTGGTTTGTGGCCTCCACAGAGAGTTCTGAATTCCCTTTAGATTCATCTTCTTTCAGTGAATATGAGTAAAAAGTCATATATCACAGTATTCCTTCAAATGTACCTCTTCTCCTCTTCTTGAGCTTCAAGTGAACATAGCTGCAGGGAGTAACCACTGTCACCAAGAAGGCTTCTGGCTTTACAGCTTGTGGGCATCTGGTACAACTCTCTTTGGTTGTCCAGATTTCAGACTGTGCAAATATTGCCCTCCCTCTCTGCCTTTCAGTGTGCTAGGTCTCAAATGTGGGTTGTACTCAAACCAAGGGGGTCCACAGCAGAGCAAAGATGCACCTGCAGACTGTGGAGGACCCCATGCCACAGCAGGTGGATTCCTGAAGGTGGCTGTGACCCTGTGGGAAGCCTGTGCTGGAACAGGCTTCTGGCAGGGCCTGTGGACCCCTTGAGAGAGGAGTCCATGTGGAGCAGGTTTGCTGGCAGGACTTGTGATCCCGCAGGACCCATGCTTGGAGCAGGCTGTTCTCGAAGGACTACACACCATGGAAAGGGACCCACATGGGGGCAGTTTGTGAAGAACTGTAGCCTGTAGGAAGGACTGACAGTGGAGAAGTTTGTAGAGAACCTGTCTCCCATTAGAGAGACCCCATACTGGAGCAGGCAAAGGAGTCCTCTCCCTGAGGAGGAACCAGTGGCAAAACCAAAATGTGATGAACTGACTGTAACACCCATTCCCTCTCTCCATGCACTTTTGGTAGGGAGCAAGTAAAATATTGGGAATAAAGTTTAGCCCAGGAAAGACAAAGGGATATGGGGAAGGTCTTTTAAGATCTGTTTTACTTATCATTACTGCATTCTGATTTTGATTAGTAATAAAGTAGACCAATTTCCCTAAGTCAGGTGTGTTCTGCCCATGATAGTAACTGGTTACTGATCTCTCCCTGCCCTTTTCTCAACTCACAAACCTTTTGTTGTGTATTCTCCTCCCTGCCCATGAGGAGGACAGTGATAGGATAGCTTGGTGGGCACCCAGCAATCCAGCAAGGGTCAAACCACCCCAAAAACTAAAGCAATATGAACTACTGTGAGGATTGAAACAACAAAGAGTAGCAGTCAGCATACATCAGCCTCAAGCAAGAGTGCCAACAAAACCACATTTAAATATGGTTCCAGAAACAAACACCTTAAACTTCCTATTAACATAGAACAGAAAAATAACATAGAGCCAGCAGAAAACCAAATAAGACTTAGACAGCAGGTCAGAGAGTAGGAATACCATTGTTCAAGCAGTTGCAGAGAAACAGAGAGTGATGCTAGTACCAAAAAGTTTGGTGTTTTCCTCCTCAAAGGTCAAATGGTTTTTGTTCCTTGATTGCTTTATTGGGAAGTGTTGATGATATACTGTAGAGCTAAGGCAGTTTTGATTTGGGTTTTTGTTTTGGTTTGGTTTTGTTTTTCTCAGTGGAATTTTAGCTACAGTGGGAGTTGTGCAGCTGATTAAATAAAGTTTATGTGTATTATCTCACAGAACAGCATATCTCTGGAGTAAAGGATAAATTGCAACAAAGATAATCTGTGACCTCCAAAAGCAAAAAGAAAGCTAATGTGTATTTCAGACAGCACTAATTGCATGTGAAATAGGAGCTTCACATTTCAGCTTGAATTCAGAATGTTCAGGTGACTTTTTGTCTGTGTTATCCCTCAAGATACAAATCAAAATATCTGAGTGTTTATAATTTGGCTGAAGGTTGGAAGTGTTTTGCAGTTCCAGCAGTAAGGAGTGTTGGTGTAAAAAGGAAAGAAGCTCAAGTTGCTTGCTGAGCTCACCAGGAGGGCTTGGACTGTAGGGGAGTGAAGCAGCTCACTGATGCCACCGAGCTGAGGCTGGTTTCCCGACAGATATTTAAAAATTTCCAGTAACATGGAAAGAAAAATTCCCTTTAAACTATTTTCTCAATCATGGATCATGCCTACAGGAAATTGTTTTCCAGTTCTTTAGAATAATAACAATGTCAAAACTGTAGACATTTTTTTTTGCTGTCCAAAGTTTACAGACTAATTTGGGATTTGGGGTATTTTTGGGGTGGGGGGGTTATGTTAGTTGTAGGAATATGTTTCCTGAATATAATTCACCCCATGATTTTCAGCCAGTTACACTGTGATTGTGCAGCATGTTACATGCTGGGAATTGTGCAGGGTATTTTACTGTCCCAGGGCAGTCTGGGCAGTAAGTGTTGAAGGCAGGCCTTGGAGCTGGGTCAGCATCTACTCTTGCAGAGGATTAGCTCTTCTCCCTTTGAAAGTTTGACCAAAAACTCCTGGATGCTGTGGTGGAAACTTTACATTGTCTTTTCAGGTATACAATATTTTGGAAAAGGCCTGTACACTCAAAGTCAGCTTCTACCTTCAGCAAAACTGGCTTTTTCACTCAGTAGCTACACATTTTCCATTATGCTTCCTTCCCTCTACTGACTCTTCCTCAGATTTAGGTAGCTGGTAATCATCTATTAATTGATCCAATCCACTCAGTGAAGGGGATTGTTGTATGTGGTGGAGGACAAGGAGAAGTTTGGAAATGCTGCTGTTTGTACCCTGTTTGTAGTGTTTAGATACTCATGAGAATGCCCTGAGTCAGGTGATGAAACTGTGGCTTGCCAGCACAGCTCTCCAGGGCCCCATTGAGGAGCATCTCAGCTCTTTCCATTCCTACATGGAATGCAATTTAAAGAATTTCCTGAGTCTCCTGCCCCCACTCTTGATTAATAATTCCTACACTCAGCAGTACTAAATGCTCTCAGGTAAGGCCAGGGTTGAGGGTGGATATTCTGCCATGCCTTGGCTTAAAGTCAGGCTATGTTCAGTCCAGAACCCTGGCTCTAGATCAGAGTGTTTGTGAGTGATTTGTGCTGAGTGGATCTCTTTGGGATCTGTTTGAGGGTTAGCTCTATGTGTCCAGATATGTAGTATTCTCTCTTTAGTTGTTTGATTGGAACATTCGGAGAGGATGAGGGAATTCTGCTAAATAAGTTAGGGTCATTACTGCTGATATCTTGAAGGAAGTTTGTTAAATCATCCTAATATAGAGCCAGGGATGAGTGGTAACTCATTTCTGATCATAAGGGGAATAAGGGCAGAAGACTAAATGAAGAAACGACTGATTTTGGTGAGAAAACTTTGTGCTGAGCTTACCAGGGGCTAACTGCCATGGAAAGTTCCAAAGCATGAGCAATGGTGGGATGGCAGCAGATGTAAAACATTTTACCAGCCTGAGTAGTATTGAGTTGCTCTGCTCTGGAGGCTGCAGAGCTTCCCATTTCTGAGTTATTTTATTGGACAAGGTTATACATGGATACACAGCAGTTATAACCCACCTTATCTGGAGCAGGGATAGTCCAGATTCCTTGTGGAGATTTAAAATAATTTTCTAGGGAATGTTTTGCTTCATCTGTAGCAGCTGGCTGGACAGTTTATGTGATTTATTTTCAATCATACCTTCTGAATTTGAGGTTTTATGAAAGTTATGAGGGCTTTTTCATCAGGGTCCTAAGCAATTTTTGGCCTTGTTTGTTTGTTTTGGTCTGGTTTTTGTTTTGTTTGTTTAAGTTTAGTTTGTTTGTTTTTGTTTGCTTTGGGTGGTTTTTCTGTTTTGTTTGTGGGTTTGGTTTTTTTTGGGGTGTTTGTTTTAGTTTTGGGGTTTTTTTTAATCTATCTTGTTCATTAAAGTGATATACTTAGTGGCTTGGTGTAGTGGTTTAACCCCAGCTGGCAACTAAGCTCGCTGCCTTTCCACTGGTGGGGTGGAGGAAAGAATCCCAAGACTAAAAGTGAGAAAAATTCTGGGCTGAGGTAAAGTGAGGAAGCGAAGGGAGTTGACCACATCCTTATTGATCAGCATCGAACTCTGATTTATTGATCCCACTTACACACTTTTATAGTGGTGTTAATTAAGCTTATACATATTACAAAACCCGAGCTCATCATTGGCCACAGATTACACACGAATCCCTCCTTTGTTGCCAAAACCTGTGGTTTTCTTGTTGAGATTAATACTTGCTTTTCTCATCCTGTTATTGACTTGTTATTTATCATTCAAGGCCTCCATGTTTTCCACCATGGTGTTTACTGTTGTTAGGGGAAAAGCCTGAGAACTTGCTGTTACAGCTGCCTTCTATTTTTTAACCAGCTGTATATGTTCATGGCCTTTTTTCCTTTAAGCCATGTCTGAGCAAAATTCTCCAACAGTAAAGGCAGTCTAACAGGTGAAGTAAAAGCCACACAGGGAAGCAAAGCAAAACAGGGAATTCATTCACCATTTTCATGGGCAGGCAGAAGTTCTCAGCCATCTCCAGAGGAGCAGGCTCCATTCCACGTAGCAGTGAATTGGGAAGATAAATGGCTTTGGTCATTTGTCCCAGCTATGTCCCCTACAACTCTTTGTGCACCCCCAGCCTCCTCACTGGCCAGGCAGTGTGAGAAACAGAAAATTCCCTGCTGCTGTGTAAGCACTCCTCAGAAATAACAAAACCATCTTTGCATTGTCAACTCTATTTTCATCACAAATCAAAACCACAGCCCTGTAGTTGTTACTGTGAATAAAATTAACTCTATCTTTGCCAAAACCAGCACCCTCAGGAGTAGAGGTGCTGTGTGAATTCATTTTCATGTTGGGAATGCATTTACACACCAAACTGACATCTGTCAGTAAGGGGATCAGGGTCATGCAGACTCAACATAGTGTAGCGCTATAAAAAAGCAGAGGAGAAAAAAGGCTGCTGCCTCTTTATGTGGCATGAAAGGCTTCAACTTAAGGCTGCAATAGAAGCTGAGGAGTTGGTACTTTATACAGATGAAGTTGTACAGATGTTCAGTGGTACAAAAGGAAAAAAAACCCCAAACATTGTGTGTGTGCTTGGTTATTGGGATTTAAGAGTGCGTGCTCAAATACCTCCCTGAGGAAGAGGAGAGAGAGGCTGGTGCTTACCCACTACACACCAGCCTCTGGTACAGAGCTGGGAGCTGTCTCATTATGCACCCGGACACTGAAAGAGATTTGGGGTTGTGCAGCCTAAGCAGAAAGAAGAGCAGACTTCCCTCCTTTTCCCATCTTGTGCTGTATGGAGTCTGCCAAACTGAGTAATCTGATGTGGCATACCTGATGCAGCTGACTTAATATAGCAGTGGGGGGCAAGGTGAGCCATTTTCTGCACAGCTTGGAATTGAATGACACTAGGACAAAGCAGGAAAAGTCCAACACTGAAATTGTTCTTTTTTCTTCATGTAAAGTGCTAATGTTACCAATGTAATAAGTTTAACTGTTTGTTTCCCAATTGTTTTATATTATATAGCATTTGTCCTGAAGTAAAAGAAGCAAAACCAGTCATTGTATCACTTTTTATATATGCATTAATAATTCTCATTCATCATAACAGCAGTTTTATAATTACAAGTCCTTGAAGCCTGATCTTTATATTGCAGCATTCATTTTTCTAGTGATAGAATGTCCAAGTTGTAAAACTGAGTCAAGATTTCAAAATTAAATGCACACTTAGTGAGCAGTACCTCAAATTGGCACATGATGGCAGAATGATGACATTTTAAAGCAAATATCCTGAAGCACATTGTTGGTAGTCATAGAAACTAGTTTGAAATGTAGTCTTTAAGTATGTTTTGCAGAGGCAAATATTTTTCATTTTGCATTTTAAGGTGCAGGTAATATTACCTTTTCTTTTTTTAGTTAGTCTTGAAATCAGCTACTAAATATTTCAGGTCAGATATTCTATTTGATGGAGAAAAAAGCAGTTAAGAACATAATATGTGGAATTATTGTCACAAGCCCTTCAAAACATTCAATGAAAATCCCTGAATATTTTCTTGTGCTTGTTTTTTTGTTTCTTTGTTTGGGGTTTTGATTTCTGGGGGACATTTTTGTTTGGTTTTTGTTTCTTGGGGCTTTTTTCAGGTCCTTCTTTCCAGGAAGATTTATTCTCATTAAATCACAGCATGCCTTTGCTTCTTCACATGAAACCAGACAGCCTGAGTTCCTCATCAGTGAAGAGGAGTTGGAAGTAGTGGTGAGAAATATTTTTCATTTGCTCCTGCTGAAACTATTTTATGCATCCAAAATTGCTGAAATTATTATGAAGAATATTTGGTGTTTCTGAGTATCCAGATAGTGACAAATTATTTTCAGAAATGAGGTCTTGAAACAGTCCGAGGAGTTGATGGAAGCATTATATCAAGATGTTTGGTTTTCTGATATTTGATTTTGTTGCATTAACATATCTATTTGGCAGAAAAATAATCCAGATACTCTATTATTACAGCACAGAGTCAAGAAAAAACACCAATTTATTTTGCTTTGGGCCAAAACCAGTGGCAGGTTCTTCAGTGGAGCCCAGGTGTCCATCTGCATTTATTCTGGTAGAGAATGGTTTGGGACTGAGATATCACAGCTCCAGAGAAGCTGAAGCTATTGAGGAAGGATTGGGTGGACGCATTCATCAACACAAGGGAAAAAGTTTTGAGTAAGCTTAAAAATATGTGACCGTGGTAAATTCAGACACTTAATGATGTTGAAACGTCTTATGATCTCAGGCTGCTCCAAAGCACACACTTCTAATGTTTTCACTTGAAATTACTGGAAAGCACTGAAGAGCTGCCCCTCATCATCTGACACTGATGATTCTGCTTTTCCAGAAAACTGAAAATATCTACATTTCTCACTACATTCAGAGTACTTTGTTTCCCATTCAGTTTGAGAGGGGAAAAAAAAGATTTTGAGTGAAATTCTTATCCTCCCCTCCATCTCCCTTTGCCCAGTTGCACTAGCCTTCACATGTAGGAATGTTACACCAAATATTTATACAGAGACAGATTATCCTTTCCCACATGGCATGTTGACACTGCTTTTAACAAACCCACACATTTTCTGAAGATTTATTTTGAGATTAAAATGTTATGATTTTGAGTCTAACTCTAACAAAAGAAGAAAAGCAAATGAAAGAAAAAACAAAAACAAAACCAACCCAACCAGTGTGTACAGAATAGCTGGAGCGGAATGAAGCATCTTGCTCTTTAATGTTCTTCAACTCTGTGTATTCAAAACAAGCTGTAACAGCTTCACAGTAAAATTGTTTTGAGGTTTTGTTTTGAAGTTTGCTATTGCCATCATACATATGCATTAAACATTTTTGTTATTCAGATAGTAATTTGCATGAACACCAAGGTTTTATCTCAAATGCGCATGAAGAAGGATGTTCTTATGTTGGGTCAACTGGAAGTTATTCTCCTTTACTGTAGGGCTTTCCATTAATTAAATTCAAAGAATGTGTTTGCTAATGCCTGTTATACTTCAGATGCAAAAAACCCAACATTTTTCTTATGAGAGTCAGTAAGAAATTGAAAAAAAATTTTGGGTTTTGTTTCTATGTTATTTATATGTTTTAGGGATTTTTTTTGTTACTTCTGTTCCACTTTCTGACTGCCTCTTTGGTTCTGCTATCTGAAGCAGAAGCTCTAGAGTGGCCACTTTCTGACCCTGATTGTATTAGTATAAGAATTCAGATGGAAAACTATATGAAAATCAGGTAACAGTTGGTCCAGGCATTTGAAACTGATACAAGCCAGGAATCCCTAAATGTCTGATAGTTCTGCATGAACCAGAGCTGATAAATGGGGACATAGCTTAACAACAGTGGAGATGCTTTTATTCTATGCTGTTATTACTACATACACACTAATGGTCTGCACTGCCTCACACACATCTTCCATAAATTGTGAGACTTCCCAAAAGGAGCTAAGCTAGACCTTGTAAGACAAGACAACTACTCAGCTTAAGAAAAGGAGTAGCAGAAACCCAGTTCTTTGAGATATTTAATAATGTTCACTCTACTATTGGCAAATATCTTTGCTTTGAATCACAGAATCATAGAATAAATTCTCATGAGAAAGAGGTAGGGGGGGAAATCTTTGCTTATTCTGATGCAGCTCAGGGTATGATTTGCTTTCTTGGTTGCAATCACTCATTGCTAACTTAAGTCTAATTTTTAATCCCAGGCAGGGCTGCTCTCAAAGATAAGTCTTTAATTTTTCTCAGGGTTCTTAGCATTCATATTTTGCTTTGCTTTAGACCTTCAAAAATACAGTAATATTTACAATTTAAACTAATTTTTATAAATCTTGAAATCTTTTGCAAATTGAATGATAACACAAAAAGCACCAAGGGTGAGGGAGTGAATTTGTACAGATTTTCATAAACCCGAGGACTTGAAAAGATTGAATTGCTGTCTTTGTTTCAAAGACAGAATTTGAGACATTGGGTAGGTAAAAGAAAATAAATTTATGGGTATAGATTAAGGAGATATGAGACTGAAAGTCTGAGGAGAAGAGAAAATTTGAAGAGCAAAAATATGATACAATCCAATTGAGCAGAAATAGAGAAAAAGTATCATCAAGAGACTTCCCTTAAAAGAGACAGTAGAATGGAGATATATTTTATAGGATGCTATAGGGGATTAAAGGAATCCTAAAATGAAAAGCTATATGCAACAAAGGCATCTGTAGATAGGTTTCTCCTTATTCTTTTTATGGCTGAGGTTTCCAGCCCTTTTCACATTTGGTTGATTGCAAAGTGTGAAATCTCAGAGGGTCACATTCGTAATCGGCTTTTGTTGGTGAGAGGCACAGAGCACATCCCATGGCATGTTGCTCCTGCTATAACAAAACACCCTTCCCTCAGGAAGAGTGGGTGGGAAGCTATACTGAGTGCCTTTATCCAAGTACATGGTAGAAATACTAGAATCAGAGTGTAGACCACTTTCTATCCAGTGGGCCAAATGCACACTGCAGATTTTAGCCAATATAAAGTTTGGTGCAATGCTGATGCTTCTCTTTCCTGTTCCTTTGTGGTTTTCTGTGGCAAACTTCAGCTTTTCCCTCCACATTTCTACATCATCACTAGACCTGGTCTTCTGAAATGTTAAAATATCAGAAGTATCACATCTTGGTGATGCTCCAGGCACAGTTGTGTTGTGGCCCTTTAGAAAGCCAAGCCTGTTGGGCAACCTGGCATGGCTGGCTCCCCCCAGACAGTCAGATTCTCAGAGGGTTCTGCTGCCTGATGTGGGCAGCAATGTGCTGTGGCTGCAGCTGAAAAGGCATCACAGGGAGAGCCTGAGCCGTGGGCAAGGCACAAAAGAAGTAAATAAGTTATTCCAAATCACTTCTGCCAATAACATGAGGTCGTAAATTGTTTCCATAACAAAAGTTTCCCCGTATCAGGAGCCAACTTCATGCGGAGGCTGATCGACCCAGCACTCAGAAATTTATTTTTAAGGGGTGAGAGTAGTATGGCTAGCAAAATAGAGAGATCTTTTGCTGGTTTTAACCCATTGTACAAAAAGTGAAGTGAACACAACCCGGAAATATGCACTCATATCCCAAAAACCCACTGTATCCTGGGCTGCATCCGAAGCAGAGCTGCCAGCAGGTAGAGGGAGGGGTTCTGCCTCTCCTCTCTGCCTTTGTGAGACCCCACCTGCAGTGCTGCATCAGCTCTGGGCTCCCAACTTGACAAGGACATCAACCTGTTGGAGCAGGTACAGCGGAAGGCCCCAGAGCTGCTCAGAGGGCTGGAGCACTCTCCTCTGAGCAAGACTGAGAGAGCTGGGGTTGTTCAGCCTGGAGAAGAGGAGAGTCCAGGGAGACCTCAAAGCAGCCTTCCAGATCCAAAAGGGAGCTCACAAGAAATCTGAAGAGGGGGCTTTTTACAAGGACAAGGGGGAATTATTTTAAACTTAGAAGAGAGTAGGTTTAGATTAGATGTTAGAAGGAGATTCTTTACTGTGAGAGTGGTGAGGCCGTGCAACAGGCTGCCCAAAGAATTCATGGCTGTCCCTGGAAGTGTTCAAGGCCAGGCTGGATGGGGCTCTGAGCAGCCTGGTCAAGTGCAAAGTGTCCATGCCCATGACAGTTTGAACCAGTTGATCTTCGAGGTCTTTTCCAACCAAGATGTTCTGTGATTCTAAAGTCCTTTTTTTTTTCCAAAGAAGAACGGAATTTGGGCCAATATAGTTGCAATCTTTCTGAGTTTACTTCTAAAATTTTTGTCTCAACTTTCATCTTCTTGATTTCATCAACTATTGTAACCCTCTCTTTACCATGGCTGCTTACTTTGCACTTCCACTTGCAATCTGCACAATCAGCTGAAACTTGACTGAGCTGCACTTCACCTCTACCTCATTTCTGCTCTTCTGTCTCTCCCCTGACTACTTGGTCCCTGTGTTTTTGCACATTTTCAGGGATGCTCAATGCTTTTTTCAGTACCTCTGTCCTCATTCTGTTTCTTGACTCTTTTGTGTTGTTCTGTACTACAGGATGGCTGAGACAAAAAGGCTGGGACAGAGCATATTTCCTTCACTCTCTTGCTGGGGAATTGTTTATTCCAGGAAACCTGTTATATATTAGTCTCACCTATCTTTGTTGCGTTGTTTACTATCAAGCACTTATCCAACAGTGTGAATTGCAATTAACATGAATTACACAAATGACAGATTTTGCCCTGGTTTTCTCACATTTTCATAAGTGCTGAGCTGTAAGCACACTTTGTTTTACAAACTTTTTCCAAATTCAGAGCAGGTGCTTTTGAAAACCTTTCATGACTAAGGACATCAGACTTCTGAAGAGAGACACTAGTGCATAAGTAAAATTAACATTGTCTTAAAATCTAGCCCTGACTTTATGGACATTTCTATGCTCTGCTGTGTCTTAGATGTGGGTGATGAGGGGCTAGAAAAGGTGTGGGCAGTTAAAGAAGAGCATATGGAACATGCTGGTTCACAAAAGTGAAACCTCGGTGCAATTGTGATTTTTTCTTTCTGCTTGCATTAGTCAGAAAAAGTTTTAGGTACTATGAATATGTCAGGACCTGTATATTGTCTGTAGTATGAATCATGTCTCTGTCTAAACATCTCTTCCTTTACTGTGCATTACCACATACCCTAGAAAACTCTCTTTAGGCTGTGTGATTCCAGCATCTGAAGTTCAATTTCAAGGACATGTTTTTGAATCCTCAGCTGGGGCAGTTATTTTCCTTTCCTTCTGTAAGGAATATATGTTTACCATAAGGCACATTGCAGTTCAAAATCTTCCATTTGTTCCCGCAAAGCTGGGATAGTGATGCTGTTCATGGTCCCAAAACCATTACTGATATAAGAAATGTGCTCAGCCCTGGCCTAAATGATGCTGCTGTTTCACCTGGAGACATCTTTCTCTCCGAGCCATATAAATCCAGATGCTATTTCACTCTTCAGTCTTTAGCTACCACCTAACACTTATGGCTAAAATATCTCTTGTGTGTTGCCTGTGAAACCAGTTTGTGCAGCAATTGGTCTCCTTTCAAAAGAGTACCATATAAATGTAAGTCATTAATGTTGTCATCACCCAAGGACAGAACAGGATGAAAATGTGCATGTATAGTTTTTAGTGCTGGTGTAACTACACCATTCTGTAAGCCTATTTAAATATTATCAGTTTGGCATAATGGTTGTTAGTTTTAAGCAAGAGCAGATACACATGGTTTATGCTTCTATTAGTTCCATTTGGAGAATGCTATTAAACTTAAGGAAATTTTAGATTGGAGGGAGTGAAATAATAGGTTGATTTTAAAAGAACAATGACACAGAATGAAAAATTAAAATAAAAGGATTATAGAATGGCTGAGGTTGGAAAGGACATTCAGGATCATTTAGTTCCAACCCCCCTGCCATGGAGAGAGAAACCTTTCACTGGAACAAGTTGTTCAGAGCTCCATCTAATCTGGTCTTAAACAACCCTTCTCATGAGGCAAAGTGGAGGTGTAAGCACTGGTCTCTTCACTTTTGTGACAAGAGACAGGACTTAAGGGAATGGCATGAAACTGAGTCAGGGGAGGTCTAGGTTGGATATCAGGAAAAGGTTTATCACCCAGAGGATGGTTGGGCACTGGAACAGCTTCCCAGGGAAGTGGTCACAGCACCAAGCCTGACAGAGTTTAAGAAGTGTTTGGGCAATGCTCTTGGGCACATGGTGTGACTCTTGGGGTGTCCTGCACAGGGCCAGGAGTGAACCTGATGGATCCCTTCCAGGTCAGGATATTCTATGGTTCTATGATCCTGTGATTCTATGATTCTATTTCTTGGGATGGGATATTCACAGCTTCTCTGGGAAAGCAGTTCCTTTGCCTCAACACTTCCACAGTAAAGATTTTTTCCTAATGTCTAATCTAAACCTAATCTCTTTCTGTTTGAAACCATCCCCCCGTGTTCTGTCGCTACACACCCTTGTAAAATCTCCCTCTCCATCTTTCTTGTAGGCTCCCTTCAGGTACTGGAAGGCTGCAATTAGGTCTCCCTGAAGACTTCTCTTTCCAGGCTGAAAAACCCAATTCTCTCAGTCTTTCCTCATAGCAGAGGTGCTCCATTCCTCCAATCACCTTTGTGGCTCCCTCTGTATTTGGGATCTGAGAATGGAAAATGTAGAAGCCGGTGAAGAAAGTAGAGGCGGGTGCACTTTTACTGCTGTTTGTTACTTTAAGTAGTATCTCTGTGTAACCAGTTATTGATTGGGACAACCTCCAGTGTGAGGCCTGAACTGATCCATTCCTCCAAGCACCTTGGTGGCTCCCTCTGTGTTTGCTCCAACAGGTCCCTGTCCTCCATGTGCTGGGACCCCAGAGCTGATGCAGCCCTGCAGGTGGGGTCTCACCAGAGCAGGGCAGAGGGGCACAATCCCCTCCCTGGCTCTGCTGCCCACACTGTTTGGGTGCAGCCCAGGACACGTTTGCCTTTCTGGGCTGCCAGTGCACATGGTTGGGTCAAGTCCAGCCTCTCACCCACCAGCACCCCCAGTCCTCCTCGGCAGGGCTGCTCTGGATCTGCTCAGGCCTCATACTGGGGGTTGTCCCAGCCAATAACTGGTTACATAGAGATAACGTAATATAAGATGCTGCTTAAAGTAACAAACAGCACTAAAAGTGTACCTGCCTCTACCTTCACCTGCTTCTACATTTTCCATCCTCAGATCCCAGAAACTTGAAACCATAGTAGAAATAATTCATAAAAAAATCTGCCAAGTCTATCTACTTCTACAATAGGATTATTCACTGGCAGGTGGATTCCCCATCTGGCAGTAAGTGACCAAAATGCTGAGACCTCCACCGTCTCACTTGCAAATTGTTTCACAGTTAAACCAGTCACACTATTGAGAAGATATGCCTCCAGCTCAATTCAAATTGTCTGCAATCATATTGCTTCCTTTCCCGTGTTATCCTGAGTAGTTCCTCCCCACCCATGTGTTTAACCTCTATGAAATATCTGAGGATGGCAATCAGATCCCTCTGAGTCACTGCTTAGCTAAGCTGTATGCATTTCGAGCTTCCTTCTTTTCCCATGTAAGTCTTTTCAGACATTTAACCATTTTTCTCCTCTTTCTTGTGAAATCCTCAACATTTACTGAAGTCATTAGAAATATTGCCACTGGCTGAGCATGGGAATCACAGGCCAGTCTTACACAGATGGTCTCTTCAGTGGCCTGTGTGTAGCTGGAGCTATGCTATGAAGACAATGTTTTAGCTACATAAGAAGTGAAGTCTCAGCCCCATTAAAAGCAAGGTCTTACATTCTTTATCAGCTGCAGCATGGCCCAATTTAACCACCCACGGCATCACAAACAGTGAGCAGGGAGTAAAGTGTCTTTCAGACTTCAGTGGTTGAATGATAATTTTATTTAGATTACTAGTCTGAGGAACTGTGTATGATTAGATACACAAAGAACCTGTTCCATTTTCAATTTATTTATGTTTTGATTTGGAACAACACTTTGAAAATTATGAATATTCTATGGAATAGAAACGTTTTAGCATTTTGCCCTAGGAGAACTAATGTAAACCAATATTTTTGAAAACTTCTGCGAGCAGGGAACTGACTCTTGGCCAGAGAAGGAGCCCAGGAAGCCAGACAGCTTGTCAGAACTTTTGACTGCTCCCTTTCCAATGGGGCTGGTAACCAAAAATCTGTCCATCCTTAGAGCTAAGGAGTCTGGAAGGTAAGACAGGTCACACCAGCCTCCCTGCCTGCTTTCCATCAACAGTTTTGTCAGGTCCCCACAGAGTGTTGTTATTAAATCAAGTCAGTATTAACAGCCAGAAAATATCTGTCAGAATATATTTTTAACAGGTTGAACTTTAATTCTTCAGCTGTCCTTTGCAGACAGTTTTTCATTTCTTTTTCCATTAAAATGTTTGCAGTTTGACATGCCAAAATAATCCTTTCTCAAAAAAAACACCAAAAACCCAAACAAAAATCAACAATAACAAAAAAATCCCAAACTGAAACTTGTAATATAGCAAATATAAAATCACTTATTAACTTTTGCTCCTCCAAAACCAATTTTAAAGGAAGAGAGAATAGTGCTTAAGTGCCTAAACAAATTAGAGAGCTTATAGGGCAGTGTAACCCAGCCAGATTAAAACAAAACAGCAAAATGACAAAACCAAAAGAAGTGCATGAAACCACAACATAAACAACCACCAACAAACCAAAAAAAAAAACCAACTCAAAACAAAACAAAACCAGAACAAAAAAAAAAAAACAAAAAACAAACCCACAAACAACCCCAAAAAAGCCCAAATCCACAAACCAGCAAAGAATAAAATATATAAGGCAACTACTTTGTTATCTGTGATTGTTTTTGAAGCTGAATAAGGAAAAATAACACTGCCAAGAGTGTGTCAGGTAAAGTAACTACAGGAAGCTGCAGTGAGGCACATTCAGATTCTCTGGCCCCACTATCCTTGCAAGGTAGAAGCACCAGGTAAAGCACTTGGAGAAGATATTAGTACAAATTAGCACATATAAAAGAAGCAAACATCTTTTATATTTCTGCCTTGCTTTTGTCAAGGAACATCAGTGAAGTTTCTAGTTTTCTCAGAATTTCTCATAGGTCTGGGTTGAGAGTCCTGCCCATGAATGGCTGGGACTAAGGGTGATTGGTGTTTTAAGACAAGAGGAGGAGGACAGCATCCTGGTGTAATGGAACCAATACTCACAAACAGAGAGATGGGGAAAATCTATTTATTTTCTTGGTCATGAGTCAACAGAATTAAATTTTTCTTTTTAGTGTTATATAGTGAACATTGATGAAATTTTGTAGCTGTGGTGTTTTATGTATGTCTAGATTTGTTTTCATGCTTCTTTCCCTAGGTAGCTTACAACATTCTGGCTCCTTGTGCTGATTGTGACTGGGATAGAGGCTACATCTAGGGTCATGGATAGGTCCACACCAGAGCAGGTAGATCTCAAAGCACCTGTTGCCCTTGTGCCACAGCAGGTCTACCTCCAAAGGGATTGTGGCCCAAGGATAAGTGGATGCTGAGGAAGGTACACCTTGAAGCACCCTGCTGCAGCATGGATTTATCCACACCTTGAGGCATCAATGCCTGGGCAGGAAGCCCAGCTGGAGCACCTCAAAACACCTGAGCTGCATGTTGCAGAATTTGCAGTGGCAGGAACCACCTGAACCAATGGAGCACAAATCTTACCAGGAGGTGCAAGTGACCTGACCTGAGCTGCTTTGGTGCCCAGTAACTCCATGTAAAACACCACCTTCCCTGCCCTGAGTGCCCCCATAACATGTGGAGCCTGAAGTCATGGAATAAATTAACTCAATGGGCCCTTGGTGGCCCTGCAAAACGTCCACTAATAGACTGTATTGCATTTACAGGGTGACCCAACGAAGGAAGGAATGATGAATCTGACTCCATGTTCTTGCAAGGCTAATTTACTATTTTATGATACTATATTATATTAAAGAATACTAAACTAAACTATACTGAAGAATACAGAAAGGATACTTACAGAATGCTAAAAAGATAATAATGAAAACTCGTGACTCTCTCCAGAGTCCTGACACAGCCTGGCCCTGATTGGCCCATGAGTGAAAATAACTCACAGCAGAAACCAATGAAATTATCACCTGTTGGTAAACAATCTCCAAATACATTCCAGACAAGCAAAACACATGAGAATCAAATGAGATAATAATTGTTTTCATTTTTCTCTGAGGCTTCTCAGCTTCCCAGGAGAAAAATCCTGGGCAAAGGGATTTTTCACAGAATGTGAATGCCACAAGACTGAAGCAATGATGTCTGCATATCGTATCAAAGGATAGAAAGGAAAGTGGTGGTTGATGAGGATGTGTGGGACCTGAATATCATGTACATGGTATGGAATAAGGGGTGGAGAATGTGCTGGTTTTGTCTGGGATAGTTTTTTGTTTCCATAGTAGCTTATATGGAGTTCTGGAGGTTTTTTTGAAAACATTGTTGATCATGCACAGACATTTTAGCTTTGGCTGATCAGTGTTTACACAGAGCCAAGGCCTTTTCTTCTTCCTACACTGCCCTGCCACTGAGGAGGCTGGGGGTGCACTTGGAGCTGGAGGGGACCCAGCTGGGACAGCTGACACTGCTGACCAAAGAGATATCATAGACCGTGTGATGTCATGTCAGAAATAAAAGCTAGGGAAATTCAGAGTTAGCAGCATTTTGCCTTCCCAAGTCTCAGTTACAAGTAATGAACCCTGCTTTCCTAGAGACAGCTGCACGCCCGTCTTGCAATGGAAAAGCAGGGAGTTAATTCCTTGCTTTACTTGACTTGTGTGCACAAATTTTTCTTTACCTATTAAACTGTCTTTATTTCAATCCATAGGTTTTCTCACTATTACTCTTCCAATTCTCTCCTCCATCCCACTGGGTGAAAGTGAGTGAGTAGCTGGGTGGTGCTTATTTGCCAGCTGGAGTTAAACCATGACAGTTCCACCCACTTCCATCACTCCAATTTAGAAACCTCTTAATTAGCAAGAGTAGCAGGAAAGACTTTGGAGTGCACTCAAAGGAGAGCACAGGTGCTGTTGTCAAAAGGCAAAACTGGGGGATGTAGCCATGGAGAGATGACTGCATCAGGAGGGATGGAGTCATTTCAGCTAAAGTAGTGGGAGGAGGGACAAATGGAAAGGAAAGATCAGAAGTCCAAGGTTATGGGTGTCTGTGAGCCTTTGTGGAGGCTGCAGCCTAAGAAACCCTTCATCAGAACCTTTCCCAGACCATGCTGTGTTGTTACTGGATGATTTTGTGTGTTTTATAATGCTTCAGTGAATTGGTGTCCAAACTGTCAAACAAATGAAATCTGATATTAACTCTGCTGTCAAAAGCAATAATCTGGCCTAAATCTTCATAAAGCCCTTTGTCTTAAGAGCAGCAGTGTGAGGCTGTAGAAGAGTTGGGTCTTGGTGTCACCTATGGGTGGGAAGAGAAAGGGGAGTGCTCTGTCCTTCAGTTAGGCGTGGCACGTAAAAAATTCAAACATGTCAACACAGAAATATGTGTTTATAGAATACTCACTTCCAAAGAAATGTTTCCTGGATTGGCAGGACTTTCTGTGGGTGTGAATTATTGCTCAGTAGTGGTCTTTAGTGCTGCACCATCACCCATATGAAAGGGGTCTACTTATGTGGAACAGTTTCTGTGAAGAAAGTCAGGAAACAGGGTTCCTGCCCTTGAGTGTTGTGGGTACAGTAGAAGTGGTAGGTCCTTCCAGAGTATGTGTATTGTAAAATCACTCCTTCAAAAGCTGGAAGCTCTGCCAAATCTAGGACTGTGATCACTTTGGGGTTATCCTGGTAGAAACTGATGTTACTCTTAGCCTCAATAAACAATTCAGTTAAGTATGAGCTAGTTGCCCATGGGCATAGAGTGGCCGTCAGGGAGCCTAACCCTTCCATTACTCCAGTTTCAAGTCCATATCTACCTCTGAGTTCTCAAGGGTCAGTTTGGTTTCTATGTTTTGATGCAAAGTATGAAAGTCATCTGGAGAGAAAGAAGGCAGAAGCTAAAAATGTGGAAGGTACAAAAGTTCATGCAAAATTCCTGAAGTCTGGCAGGTTTTAGGAAGTGAAATAGAGGAAACATTGCTGTTTATTTTACTCTTCTCCCCACTGCATGTGAGTTTGTTTGGTTTTTCTTTTTTCCCTATGCTACAAGTGGGTGATACCAGTCCAGTTCCTATACATAGGCTCATTTAGACATTTTTCATATTGTTTGCTTACCTGGGGCTGCAGTAATGGGGATCCAGCTGTGCATGGACCTCAGTATGACACTCTCATTCAAATGAGCTCTAATTGTAATATCAGTGGATGTGTTGTCCTCAGGGCACTCATGCCATTTCCTAAGAATGGATACTTACTGCTCACAAACTCTGGACATCTTTAAGCTGTTGACTCCTGCTGCTATAAAATCCCCTAAGTGCTAGTGTACAAACACATCTCCCTAAATCAGTATAGATTGGATTCAGAATAATAGATACTTCCTTTTATAGAAACATGTTATGGAAACCCTAATTTCAGAAGCAGATGTGTGCTGCTCCTGAACTTTCCTGCTTTTTTCTTTTCTGGATAAACTTGAAGTACCTAATGAACATACAGAAAATTGGAAATTAATTGTAATATGTACATTTTTGAGATAACCAATACAAAACTGGATGAATTTGTTTGTGTCCTTTAGCAAAACCATCTTCCTTTTCTTACACTTTCAGAACATTATAGTTACTGAAGTACATACTCTGAATTATAGTTACTCTATACACTCTGAATAATCTAAGCAAGACTTTTTTCTACATGTTCATAAAGATATTCAAGAAATATCAGCAGCTGTGTATGCAGATAGCTGAGTGAAGCTGACATTTAAAGTCCTGCAAATTACATAACAGCTACTAATATAAAAAAAGATTACAACTGATGAATGAAGAGCTGTGAATTAACATTTAGAAATTCAACAAAGCTGAGGTTTCTGTGTGAACGAGTATGAAAGGTGAGCGAGATATTTTTAAAAGCTTTTATTGAACATCAGCAGAGTGTGTGTCAAAGAAATTATTTTGAGAATGCTTTAATATCACAGTAGCAGTAATTAGCCTTTAGATAGGTAGAAAGGAATGAGGTGGTTTTGTGGGTTTTTTTTTTCTTAATGGGAAAGTTTTCAGAGCTTGCTTTTTTGTTGCTTTAGAAACATACCCTGAAGACAAGAGAAGGGAACATCATGGATTACTGGAATAATTTTATGAACCATTCATTTTCTTGGAGTCCTTTAAGGAAAAAACAAGGTTGTGATGTTCCATATAATTGTAAGTTTTTGTGAGGTAATCATGGGTGGCTGTAGTAGAGAGCCACATATTTTGAAAGGGCAGAGTTAAGAACTACTTCTGAAGATAGAAATTACAGAGGCTTACAGAAATACAAGCTACTATAAAATGAAATTAATATAAAATAACGTTTAACATAGAAGACTAAATGAATGAAGTTATATCTACTGTGCTGATTGTGAGAGCTTCAAGTTTTGTTCTGGAGGACTTGGTCATTGGCCAAAGCATCTTGGCAAAGCAAAGGAAGTTCGCAGCCTGAGGAATCAGCTCGTGTGGGGATAAGCCCAAAAGTCACTCAGCCTTTGGTGCCCAGCTTCAGTTCCAAAGCAACACTTACACCAGCCCATGGTTGTCTAGGGGCAGCCATGAACAGACTGAGCTCCGTGCTGTAAAGTACAAATCACTACCACCGAGGTGAGCCAGAGTGAGTGGGCAGATGTTATGTAATGCTGTGTCAGGTGCAAATCATAACTGGAGAAGCACACAGTCTTTGCTTACTTGATATAAATGTAGTAGAAAAAAAGCCCCTTGCATCTCTATAGGTACACAGCAGCAATGGGGTGACCATGGGCCACCTCTTCCATCTAAAGGCTTTGAAATGATTACTCTAGTTATCATTCATAGATCCTCTCTTGGGGGTAGGAGATATAGGTCAGGGTTATCTCCTCATTGGTACATTCCTGTAAAACATGCAGTTCTGTCCTTTAATTCAGTTGCTGATATAAGTGCTTTTTAGCAGAGGAGATTCCACATTATTGGGCTGACTTGTGTCTAAGGGTCTTTATTTCTCATGTGGAAAAACAAATTGGAAAAGAAAGGGTGGACAAACTGTGTGATACACTGTGCAGTTTCATTGACTAAGCCATATTAAATATCTCTTACATGAGACACAAAACCATCAGTCTCTGAAAAGTCAAAAGCATTACCATCCACATAGAGCTTCTCTCTTCTCTACTCCACTGCAATGATAACAGACTAAATAATGCTGGGGGCAACAGACAGGAAAGCTCCAAATATTACTATGAAACAACAAAACGAAATCAAAATTCTATCTCTAAAGAAAAAAACCCCTGGAAAAGTGGAGTGACTAAGAAAAAGTATGTCCTACACACAAGCCAAGAATGGAGAAATAGAAGCATGTCTTTACTTGTGGTGCTAGAGAGATAATAAGTGAACCAATGTGCATATTCAGTCCTGGATACATAAAATGAGCTTACGGCTGGGGTGAATGGATAGGTTAGTATTACTGGTGCCCCTTTGGTAAGGGGGAAGAGAGGCTGAACTGGGAGACTGAGGAGATACCAGTGGGAAAAGTTCTCTGGTCTTTTTGTGGTTCTGGGTGCATGTACCACCTATGTGAGTGTAAAAGTGAGATCTGAATCAGTCATGTCCAGATGCCAGTCCATCAGGCTAGTAGGTGTCTAAGAAGGGACACTCTTCAAGGATGATGATAAAAGAAATTTAAGAGAAAAGTCCAGAACCTAATTTTTTGTCACCCATCAAAGCTTAGTGATACTATGTGTTATCAGTCAGTGATTCACTTAAACTCAGTGGAAAAGATAACCTATGATATGTTAATATTGACAATTAACATAATTTTCCATCAAGTCAGGGGGATGTGCTAGGCATGAGTTTTTTCATATTGAGTACTCTGAATTCTGTGAATAAGAGGCCAGAAGAAATATCCTCCTAGTTCAACTATTATCTTTGGCTGAGCAATGACTCACTTGCACTAAGCCAAAACCCAGCAACAGCAAGATGGCTATTCGCTTTCAAACCACAGGCAGGGTCCTGAGAGGTTCACTGGGGCTTCTTTCTTCTATTAAAGGCAACAAATATCATAAATGGCTGCAAGGATGCCATCATCCTGTGCTGCCATTGCCTAATTTGACATATTTAACATAACATTTCTGAAGCAGGCTGAATGTCTCTTACTGCTAGTTTATTGTTCCTGCAGTCTATTTCCATACCCTGCTTCAGATCCTTAGGGTTGTCTGTGATGTAGTAATGTGTTCAGAATTGTGATTTCCCTTCTCTGTGTCAGGCAAAGGGTTCTCTGCAAATTCGTGTGGGTAAGCTCATCCTAGAACAGCGTTCTGTCCTGGTGCAGCAGTGGCCTTTCTTAGTGAGAGGAGCAGCAGAAGGGAAACGACAACTGCTCTGCTCAGGGGCATGTAGGAGCAAGGCCCAGTACTCGGCTTCTGGGCTATGTGGCATTCCTCCTCCAGATATTCTTCAGAAAGGGGCCTACATTGCAGGAATACCCCAAATGCTTAAATGGCACCTGTGATACGCAAATTGTCCTGAGAAGACGCTGAATGTAGTAGCCCTTGTGGGGAGAGAACAGCAATAATAAAGGATATATGTTTCCATTTTTTTGCCCCTCCCTTTCTACCAAACAGCTTGTCAGCATTCAGTATTTAGAGAAGTACCTTACTAAAAGAGAGCTTATTTTCTCTTTGTCTCTTGAGCCTTTTACATTCAGTTTCTTGCTGGTTCTTAAATGTCAGGTGTACACAACATGCACACATTTTTGGGGGTTTTGTTGTTTCTTTTAAAGAATTGACAGATGTAGTTACTTCCCCTTCATAAACCAAACCTTTCCTCCCCAACTTCCCCTAAAACTCAGCTATCCATTGTAGCCGTGGCAGCAACCACAAAAGAATTAATCTAATTAGAGAGAACTGAGAAAGAAGTCAGTTTTATTTACTTCAGGAATGCTCAATAACACTTCAGAATCTTCTCTTGAGGAAAATTTCTGAAGAGCAATATCACAAAGAATATTCAACCTGCAGGAAATAGTCTTTTGAGCTAGTTGCAATGGCTATTAATGTAACAATGGCTATGGCTAAAATGGGTGAGTATTTAAGAAATGAGCTGGAACACAGATCTGTATCAGTAAGAGCTGATCCTTTCTCTGTTTTTGAAAACCATACTGGGTAGCTGGTAAGAAGCCATCTAAACTTTTGAGGAACCATGCCAATAAAAACCATGATAAAGAATTGCTTTTCATCCATTGTTCTCAATTGATAAGCCATGAAAGAGTAGATAAGGTATCCTCAAGGCACTATTAAATATGCAGAATGGAAGAAATTGCTGTCTTATACCACCAGAGAAAACACCTTAAATTATCAGTGCGCTAAATTTAAGTTATTGCAAGCATCCAGTATCTTGTGAAAAGAAACTTGTGTATGCTTAGATGATAATGGGGCAAGAACTCCTCAATAAACAGCCTGTGAGAGAAGCTACACCACAGGACCACTGAGGAACTGGGAATTATTCAAAAGCACCGACCTCAGTAGTTTTGCAGGAGTACAGGAAAAAATAGCTGCCAATCTAGATCAATAAAGAAAATATGGATCTATGGAGGGTGCTTAGAGACTGCAGTTGTACTCTTTAATGGATATAGGTTACTATTAAACTTATGACAAAAGAGATAATTTTGAAAGACATTTTCTCTAAGGCATGGGAAAAAAAATTGCAGCCTTCTTTAATTCTTATCATTAACTGAGTACCAAGAATAGAAATTTACCCTGAGATGTTTTGGAAGTGATTGTATTTATAGGTCAGTGACTTAAAGACTTAAAAAGCTTAGTCTCAAATGCTAAAAGATATGGCGTTAGATGCCTAAATATCCTTGAGGATATTGATTCTATTGTTCAACTAAATTACATAAGCTCCTGTAAGCTTGGTTAAAATGAATATATGGCATGCATGCTCTTTGTAGTATTTTTAACTGAAATAACATTTCTTCATTTCTTCAAAAGAAAGTCCTTCATAGTTCACATTTCAAAAGTAATCTTTCAAATTCAATCTTTAAGGTTGTGGGGATAAAAAAGTGGTCATATTAGTATTCCTTAACAAAGAATTGTAATTTCATTCTCTTATTGTTCTTCTGTTTTTTTTTTTTTTTGTCTACTTACCAAAGAAAATAGCAGATCACTCTGGATGAAATTAAAGCTTGAAAGAGCTCAGCCTCCTAGAGAGACTGTCATGAAGCTATGAAATTTAAAAATTGAAGGATTATTAGGGATATGAACAATATTGACTGACCAGATCAAGATACTAGTTACTGGGCTGGATTCATTACAGCCATCAGAATTTCTTCTGTGCATTGAAGCTATGTCTCAATGACTTACATACATTTAGGCAGTTTGCATGTTCTTCCATTGACATCTGCCTGTGGTTGTTTGGATGGGAAAGAAATATACATTGCTCACAGGAGCCCTTGTGATGTTCTTATGCTCGCCTTGTTGAATCTACACAGGGCAGACTCTGCATTAGCAGGTAGAACTATGTTTTACATGTTACTGTAATTCCAGTTCCCAGTGTTGATGAGTTTTAATGTCACATTGGAAGGCACAAAGAGATGGAAAGCATTTCCAGTTTTACATTTCCTTTCTGTGAACTGGGATCCCATTTTGCAATAAAAGCAGCAACTAAAAGCTCCCAAAATGGTTTAAGGAAGCCAGTCTGTTAATGATTGTTACCATATTTTATCTCAGCTGCTAGCTGAAGTGCTGCTCATTAACCCCCAGCAAAGCCCAAGGGAGCCCCAGGCTGCTGCTCCCTGGGGATGGGGCATCCAGAGCTTCTCTGGACAACCTCTTCCAGCGCCTCCCCACCCTCACAGCAAAGAATGTCTCTCCAATATCCATTCTGAACCTACCCTCCTTCAGTTTAAAGCCATTCCCCCTTGTCCCACCACCACACACCCTTATTAGAAGGCCCCCTTCAAGCACTGTAAGTCTGCTATAAAACCTCCCTAGAGTCTATTCTTCTTCACACTGAACAATCCCAAGTCCTTATAGTTACTTGTTTGTAATAAAGCAACAGGAGTAATTCTGGCACCTGAAGAAATTCAGTCCTTGACTTAAATCAGTAATTTAAGAATACTTATAACACGATATAAAATGAATTGTGCTGATTTATTCAAATTTTGGAACCTGACAGCATTGTTCTAGTTTCCAATTATCATCCAGACATCCCAGTCTATTAATTCTAAATTTAAATTTCATATTTTTGTGTAACATACACCATATTTCATTGCTTCCATGCTGTGGCTTTAACAGCATGTCTATTTCTGTACTTTGATAATATTTTGAGGCAGCAATTTCAAAATCACCCTCAAGTCAATTTTATGAAATCACCATTGCATGTTTCATCAGTGAATAGAAACACCGGCAGAACTTAAACCAGACTTCAGGAATGTGTATAAGGTGTAAAACAAAAACCTGTGCATGCTTGGTGGTTGTTGGCGTTACTTGTGCAGTTCCAGACATTCAGCAAACTTTCTAGCTTTGTAAAATCCTGCCCTCAGAAGTTTATTAACTCTAGAGGAAGGGCACATTAATGTTGTAAATTTATCTGTTTTATGAGTGGACCAAAAGATTTGTCAACTATTGCTGTACTGCATATCAGATTTTCCATGTTGCTGTAGATCCTGTCCCATTAATAACTCACTCAATATTCTAAAAGCAGTGCATAATTTACAGAAAACATGGAAGATGCTAGCTTATGAGAATGATATCAATGTTCCACTTTTTTTTTTCAGTTAGGCACATAGTTAACTGAGTTTGGTACAAACGGGAGATTAATAAAGAAAAAAGGGAAAAACAAGCTTCAAAAAAGACTGAGAAAAATTTTGAGTTTGATTGATAGAAGAGATGCAAAATAGGTTATCACACCAAGGACAGTTTTCAGCTTTTCATATGAGCACTTGTGTCTCTTAACCAGTAATGAAAAAATTGAAAATAATCTCAGAATTGAAGAAATAGCTTACAAAGTTATTTCTGGGCCCCTCCAGACAACAGAATAATATTGAGCTTCGAAATAGTTGCACAATAACAAAGGATGTCTACATATTTATGTACATTTGCCTTCTGTGCTCATACAATCAGACAAAAATGGGGATTGCATAAGCTGCATAGAATTAGTTTTTAGTATTGATGTAAAATTATTTTTGTGACCCCTAAAGATTTAAAGAAGAAAAAAATCACAAGGTATAGAATATTAGCTTAAACAATGTTGTCATCTTATCGCAAAGCTCCCATACCTTCTTGGTATTTCTCCTGGGCAGCTCCTCACAGCGCTGACTCCTCCTTCTTCACAGCACAGCCAACAAACCACAGCTCCCTTCCCACCCAGCTAACCCACTCTTTTATTGCACTCATCCTCACTGGACAGCTGTGGCCTGTTCCTAATCTTTGGTGATTGGCACAGCTGCAACTCCTCAGGGGTGAGATTGCCTTCTGCACTATTTTCTTATATTCTATCCCTCACAAAATGATTTTACAGGAAAAGAGAAAAATATGTTAAAATTCAAAGCTGTAATCTTAGAATGGGGATCATGTTACTTAATTCAAGAGGAGAGCAAATAGAGACACCCAATGCCATTGCATGCCTTGGCATCCCCAGGACACCTACACAGCTTTGGGAATATTTTGTAGGGCTTACAGTAGGGTGTCTCACTCCTGAGGGTGTAGTTGGAAGCCAAATGGCACAGCTGGTAATGTCAAATGTGTTTGTAGGGAGCCCTGCTGAGATCACTTTGATGCCTTGGAGTTAGATGTGTCAGTCTGACGTTGTCAGTCTTAGGGTCCCTTCAGGGACAGTAAAATTGAGATATCCTGAGCTCAGATTTTCTAACCCAAAAGTAGGCCAGTTGTATTTCCATCTGAAGCTGCCTGTTTTATGATAAGGACAATCCTAGAGTGACTAACTCAGAGACTTAGAAGTGCAGAGCTCTATGAATTTCCCTGCCCTGAATCAGTGAGTCCCAGATGCCCAAAGGCTTCCTTAGAAGGGTCCCTCCCTTGGCCCTGCCCAGGAAGTGCCCTTGGCCCTATGGCAACTTTAAACCTTTAATTTAAGTGAAATTTATCCTGGCCCTAAGAGGTTCTTTCAACAAAGAGAAGTATTTTATTGCCCTAATTCCTCAATCCCAACATTGGTTATGCCGCTGCTCAAAACAACCAGGATGCAGAATGGAAGATATTACAATGACTTCTTGAAATGGTGGAAAGTGAGTGAGAACTTGTTGATGCTCCAAATAGCCCTGAACCTCAAAATGGGTGTGTCTGTAATTCCCACACTGGGAGAAAAGAAAAATGTTGAGAAAGATGTTAGCAGGGAAGAAGCAAGGCTGGTGAAAAAAGTGTTGTGGCCCGTGTAACACAGCCTGTCTTGACTGGATCTGTATTGCCAGCCAGGCTGGGGTTCTGGAGGCTGCACAGTTCAGCTGAGTTTTATGCAGCGTGAGCCATGTAAAGCTGTCACCTTGGTCTGACTGTCCACTAACTGGAATGCAAATCATGAACTGCAAACATTTCCTTCCCTGCAGTTAGATGTGTCTCCTTTAAGTGCCTCCTGGGCCTTCTGAAAGTGGAGGCAGCATGGAGAAAACAGGTCAAAATAGTGAATGATCTGGGATGGCAGGCTGCATTTGGCTTATTGGCCATTCTTTGGCCATCTCTGGTCCAATCTACATCTGCAAAGCTATCACAGCTGTTTTAGTTCTTGCTGAAAATCCTCCAATTCTCACCCTTTATTTAGGAGAAATTCATAGGGTTTATTACAAATGAAAGCTTATTTATTCCAGATCTGTTGCTTAGGAAGGGAGCATATGGAATTACACAGGAGCACTTCCTGCTTAATGCCTCAATACAGGAAGTAGGATAAAATTCCAAAGATAAATTTCAGCTCAGGCAATTTCTAATGTTTTTATTTATTTCTTTATGGTCTTTCTCTCTTCTGTAGAATCTTAGACCTAGCTTCAGCAGGATACACACACTCTCCTTTTAGGGGCTAGTTGTGGTTTCACTACCTGTTTTGGCTTGTTGCCTTGACAGTCTCACTAAGGGATGCACCTTTGAGCCTTCTCTAGGGAACCATGGCCAGGAACCAGTAATTTACCAGGGCCTTGCTATCAAAACAACACATTATTCTTTGCCTCGGTGGCACAAAATGTTCACACCAAAGGATAAAACCAAACTATTCAAAAGGACTGTGAGTCTTGGGCGAGATTTTTAGTTTTCACTTGTCCTGGTGGGGAGAAAGAGACTGCGCAAATCATAGCTGGCTCAGTGTCGTGCGGGATTGAGCTCCATCCAACAGTCCTCAGCAGACAAGAGGAGCACTTGCAGGTAAATGTTTTTGCTCCCACTCACATATCACACCCCTAAGGCACAACACACTGTGGCTCTGTGGGAAGAATGCATGGCATGTCTGGTTGGCTTGTAGAGGCTGGGAATGGATGAAACATAATTAGAGCAGATGGTGTCTCTGGAAACTGCCAGCATGTAAGAAATCTCTAATGACCACACTTAGATTTTTCAAAATCCTCTGGTTTAGTCTGAATTGGGTGGATTTTATGGGATTAAAAAAGAGCACATTCCTGACACCCTGAGGATTCTTGTCAAATCTCAAGTACTTCAATCTACAGACAACCTGTAAATTGTTGTTTTAGTAAACAACAATTCAGTAAACAGTAATGAATTTTAAAAGCCTAACCTAAGCCTAACATATTTCCTCTAGCTACAGCAATTATTCCATCCTTTTAATGGAAACTTTTCCAACAAAATCAAGACTGAGGCAGAACCTGGTACAAAACTTTTGAGTCTGAACAGTTAAAGTGTGACAGGTTTACAATATGAAGGAAAAAAACCATTCAACTATGGGATTTACTATCAGCAGTGTTTGTAAAAGTATTTCATAGCTGTTTTAAAAATGTGCAGCGATACATTTTTTAATTAGGAAAGTTTATATATTGGAGCATCTGGAAAAACTTTTAAGACATTAGAAAACAACTGTTGAATTTTTGTGTGGATTAGCAAACTACAGATGAATTTTTGTCCATTGAATTCCCTTCTTCAGCAAATTCTACCCATTAGTAGTAAGACCTGAAATGCCCAGTATCCACTTGTCATTCAAACTTCCAATATTCTTGCACACAAAACTTTATGAGGTTAAATAATAGGAAAAAAAATGTTCCTATTATTAAAAAAGTCACTTTCATCTCATCTGCAGTTTTTGATTGTTCTCCACATAGGCTGTTATAAGGTTAACCTTGAGTAAACCTTTGGGATTTAAACAAATTATATTCAAAATTTATCAGGAATAATTCTGTAGATATCAAATAAAAAAAATAAATCAATTATTTGATTTAATCAGGAAGCAATATGTCTACCTACACCACCTGCAGAGCATGAAATGTCTTTGTCTCTCATCTCTTCAAGGTTTTCCTTTCACTGGCTGCTGATTACATGACCTCTGGCAATAAGGTATTTAATGGTATTATTTCCATCTGTCCACCTGGATCAGATTTGTAGTGACATGATGGAGTTTGGGGTTTTTTTGGCCACAATTTAAATAATGACCTAATTTTTCACACAGTGCACACTAAATTTTTAAGTATTTGGAAATCTCAAATGTAATTTAAATAATTGATCTTACTTTATTTCTTCTACTAAAAGTCAACATAAACAATTTCACAGCATTTTTACTTTCTTATCAAAAGGGCTGTAGAGTACAGAATAGGGATTATCTTATATCTTCTTTTGCAGAAAAGAAGCAAACCTCCTGAGTAATTCTGGAACATGACAAATTCAGAGCTGCAATGAGCCTCAAAAGATGATATATCCTACCTTTTCCCCCAAGGATGGCTCACTTATCTCTGAATTAGTGGCAGGCAGATGGTTGTGCAACACTTTATTAAAAATACTCATCATGGAGGTTTCACAGGCTCTGCAAGCCATAATTCCAGCATTTCACATTTCAAAAATTGGAAAATATTTCCCAGTGGTTTCTCTAAATCCGTTGATTGGTATAGGTCAATTGTGACGGTGTTCACGGGGGTTTTCAGGTGAGGGAAGAGATGAGAATGTTGACTCCATGTTCAGAAGGCTTGATTTAGTATTTTATGCTATATATTACATTAAAACTCTACTAAAAAGAATAGAAGGAAAGGTTTCATCTCAGAAGGCTAGCTAAGCTAAGAATAGAATAGAAAAGAAAGGTAACAAAGGCAGCTGCCTCAGACTCTCTGTCTGAGCCAGCTCCGCTGTGGTTGGCCATTAATTACAAACCAGCAGATAAGACCAATCACAGATGCACCTGCTGCATTCCACAGCAGCAGATAACCATTGTTTACATTTTGTTCCTGAACCCTCTCAGCTTCTCAGGAGGAAAAAATCTTAAGGAAAGATTTTTGATGAAAAGATGTATGCGACAGTCGATAGACACAGCCAGCCTTTATTTTGTTGGGGTAGGTATTGTTTTGTAGTATTTTCATTAATGTCTTAGGTAGAACACAGTTCTACCATAGTAGTAAAAAGGGGTTTTAGGGGGCCTTTTTCTTAATGTCTTGTTCTAGGAAAACGATCTTTCCTTAGTAGACTTGAAATCTACGACTTTTCATCTATGAAACTGTTTGCACTGTGTTCCTATGAAAAGAATTGAAAGAAATAAAGCCCATGTTTGTCAGAGAGCTACACACAGTAGGTCAAGTAACAATTCTGAGTTTTTATGATCCAGGGCATGTATTAACCGTGTCCTGGTCATGTAGCAGTCTTCTTTTTACTGTCCTGTACCCGTTTGGTGTCCTGCAAAAAGTTCTCTTATGTCAGTCAAGGTAAGGTCAGAGAGTTGTGTAGCTAATCTGATCATATCACGAAACATTATTTTTCTAAGTACTGAGGTGAGAACTTTTACTTGCAGCGCTGTAATCATAACTTTTTCTTTCCCCCATCTCTCATTAATACAAAATATGGCTACTCAGACAAAGCATTGTCATTATACACACACTTCCATTTTCAGTATTTTTGCCATTAAACACCTGCTGAATTTTCATGACAGTGGGGTTGCTCACATGCTTGGGAAACTTTTTTTGACCTATCATTTTCTCACTGACAATTTGCCTGTGTCTGTCAGGTTTGACCCCAGCCAGGAACTAAGGACAGTGAGCTGCTTGCTCACTTTCAATTGGTGGAATGGGTGAGAGAATTAGAAGAGTAAAAGTGAGAAAACCTGTGGGTTGAGATATACTGACAGTTTAATGGGTAGAGCAAAAGTCACAGGCACAAGCAAAGAAAAAAAAGAATTCATTTGCCATTTCCCATGGTCAGCAATCTCCAGGAAAGCAGAGCTCCATCAAGCATAGCAGTGATCTGGGGAGGCAAACACCTCCACTCTGAATGTCCCCCTCTTCCCTCTTGCCCCAGGTTTTACTGCTGAGTGTGGTGCCATGGTGCTTTGGCCAGCTGGG
Source organism: Ammospiza caudacuta (assembly GCF_027887145.1). NCBI lineage: Eukaryota > Metazoa > Chordata > Aves > Passeriformes > Passerellidae > Ammospiza > Ammospiza caudacuta. Next base: position 135,359,558 of record NC_080593.1, read on the forward strand.
ATCAGCTCTCCTGATCGTGTCCCCTCCCAAGTCCTTGTGTACCCCCACCCTCCTCGCTGGTGGGGTGGCGTAAGAAGCAGAAAAGGCTCTAAGAACCACTTAAAAATAAGGGAAACATCCCTGGATTATCAACTCTGTTTTCACCACAAATCCAAAGCATAGCCCCGTGCTGACTACCGTGAAGAAAATTAACTCTGTATTGATCAAAACCAGCACAGTGACTTCCTGGCTTCTTAGCTTATAAAGTTTCTTGGCAAAGCTAATTGAAGAGAATTATGTATGTGGTCATAGAGCAAAGCTCATCTGTTCCAGGTGGGATGTCCTTTAATTTGATTTCTGACATGTGCCTGACATGTTCCAAGTAGGCCTACTTTTTCCTTAAACCTAAGTTCTACTGCAAAGCTATTATTCCGTCCTGAAATAATGTGTTTTATATTCAGATGGAGAGGGATAGGACACACATTATTTTCTACCTTCCTTCCTCAAACACTCTATTGCTTTGCACCTTCACCCTCTCTGAGAAATGGAGTTCTGATACAAAACCAGAGGATTAGATTTTGAGGTTAACCATGGTGCTCTATCAATGCTTATTTCTACCAATGCATGTTTTTCTGGACTGTGCAGTTCTTAAGGGAAGAATTTCAGGAACAACATGAGGGCTTTTTTTTTTTCCCTCAGAGACTGGTGATATTGTTAAAGAACAGAGAAGTTGCCATACAAGGCCATGTAGTTGCTGTAAGGTGCAATTATTTTGATGTCAGTCATAGATGCTTCAAAGGAAAACATGCAAGTTTTGTCATAAACAGAGGTAATAAATCCTGCTGGGTCCTGTGTAGAAGAATTAAAAGTTTGGTTTAAGAGCTGCATCATGAAGGCTAATATTTCTTCCAGAAATGCATTGGTGTGAGCTATTAAAACTCTATCTGTTAGCAATACAAAATGTTCAGGCTTCTTCCAAATTAAATTCAATTCCTGTATAGAGCAACTTCCTTCAGGTACAGGTTTCATGGATTATTCTTTTACTGTGGGAAAAAGTATTTTCTCATACCAGTTTTGATTATGCCACAGTGGAAAGTGATTTCCAAATACAGGAAAAGATGCAGCTCTAAAGAGCTCACATCCTCAGCTATTAAAAGAGAAGATAAACAAGACACTGCAAATTTCTGTTGTCTGAGCAAAAATGAATCACTTTGAAAAGGTTGCAGTTATGTAGAAGAGTAGAGGACAGGAACAGGCCAATACATTGACTCAGAAAATGCAAAATTAATCATTATATGGGAAAACAGTGGAAATATGAAAGGTGAGCTGCTGTTTGATGTGAAATTGCAGAAATTAAAACTTGCTTCCTGTTCTTGAAACAATTAAAAGGTGCCCTTGAGTGTGTGGTCAGGAGAACTGAGAAGATAATTACTATGGCTGACCAGCATGCCTGTTTTATATTTCCACAGAATTTGTTATTATATCCTTAAAGCTGTGGTTGCCAGGAGGTAATTTGGCAACAAGATTTAATGTTATGTTAGAGGCTTGGAAACCAGAGCATGATTATCTGTAACCAGCAGAGAGTGGAGCTCCTGAAGATTGACAGCAATGCAGTTAAATATCAGAATCTAGCCTGGTTCACCTGGCTCTCTATATAGGCAATTTTGCTTAAAAAATGTAACACAATGATGGTGTGTAAGGAAAGGAATAGTTAGATTTTTTTCTCCTTGATGCTTGCAAAAGAAAAAAGAACGATGACCTAAGAGACAAAAGCAAAATGAGTGAATGCAAGCCACCAGTATATTTAAGAATACAGGCTGTGTTCTTCTTGCATCTGTGGGAGAAACCAGAAATAATTATTTAAAGTGAAGTGTGGGAGTATCATGAATTATCCAACATTTCACAACAGTTACTTATGCTTTCTCTTAATGACAGCTAACAAAGTTTGTGTCAATAAGCCTTTTCATTTGGAATCAGGGTTGAGAGTATCATATAAAGGGTTGAAGAATGTGTTTTAAGAGATTGTATTTCAGGTAACTAATGTGATATTGAATATTTTTTCACCAACTTTCACATTACAGATTATATATGTGAGTGAAATCAATGAGACTTCACATGCCAAAGAGATCCATGACCACAAATCATAGGGAAATATCAAGTGAAAATAACAGTAACCAGGAATATAGATATTTTTTGTATTTTCTGCGCTTTCTTTAACATACCAGATCTCATATTTGACCCTGCTTTGAACAAGTGGCCATTGAACATATGGTTGGGTTACCGACCTCACGAGACACTTTCTAACCTGAATGACCTAAGAGCTGATGAGCCCAAAATGTTCACAATGTTTTCATATGTGCTACTTTACATCAGACACAAATGTTGTCTTATGTTACACTGAAATGTCATTTTTAAATAAGATTAACATGGAAAATTGTTAACTCAGACACACTGTTTATTTTTTAACCAATTGCAAATTTATGTGATCATGTACAAAATGTTGTGGATTATGACCAAGAGCAGCTGGATGATATATTGCTTCCATATAACACTATTACATATTCAACTAATATGCTTAGAATGCAATCTACTTATGTCATTACATCTTTTGATTAATATTTCTATTTATAGGGAGATCACAGATAATGTATGAATGTTTCAGTCTCCATGAATGGCACTCTGGGATGATGTAACTCTGTGATAAATGTGAAAACACAGATAGCCAGACACTGTGCTGACCTTTATTTAGCTTTTCTTGCGTGCCGACTAGTTCGGTAAAATTTGTATGGAGTACTGCTTCCATCAGGTACTACTTCCATGAAAGAACTTGGTGAGTACCCACTTGCCACAAAAACACAGCACCGTGGAGAGTATTCTGAATAGTGCATTGCAATACATTTTAAACTCAAAATCCAAAATAACTCTCAGGAAAGCTGATTTCCATTTCTTAGCTTCTTAAAATTCCACAACTATAAAAATTCCAAGAGAGCACTGATCTCTGAAATCTACAAGTATAAATATCACATTTTCTGCATTATTTAAACTTCTTTATCTGTTATGCCCAAAAGAATTCTGACTTCCATACTCACAAGGTATATTGAAAGTGTAGCTAATTTGGTTTTTGTGATATCTGTACCTGCAGTCATTGACCCTAACTGGAATTGCAACTTGTTTCTTATAGTGAAGATTTGTAGCTTTTTTAATCTGATGCCTTATTTCAAGTCTTTACAGTGCCATATATATGAGCACTGCTTTTGGCCTCTGGGGAACTACCCTAATTGATACTGACTGAAATTTTAATCTTTCAAAAGCTACGGGAGTTCAGAGTTATTTTAGCAGAGTAAACAACTGCTAAAAGAATTATTGAGACATTAAAGCAACCACAATCATAGATAATTTTAGTATCTTAATTGCATAAATTAATCCTTGCTCAATTATTTTTCCACTATCTCTACAACTGTTCATAATAATATCTAAAAAGAAACTCCAAAATTAGGAAATTAGAAACATAATAAAATTCATAAAATGCTGTGGCTCACCCCCACAGCAGATCTTTTTTGTGTGAGGAATCCCTATGGAATTAAATAATTTCTATTTGAAAAATGTTCCAGCCTCATATTCTCTAAAACATTCTTTTCATTATTTAATTTCATTTTATGCAGTGTAGAAAAAATGCAGAGGTAGACGTGTTTTCTTATAAGAGTTTTTCTTCACAGCAACTACTACTGCAACTCCACTAGATATTTTCTGGGGGATGGATATATGTCTGTGCCAAGGGACTGAAAAGGAAATTAATAAGCTTTATTGATTTGCCCTCTGAGGAATGAAACTGGGAACCTCAAAAGTTTCCAGTCCTTCTCAGCTACAAGAAGTTAATCTCTGGCCAGAAAAAGAGCCAGAGATTTTACTTTAGTGATTCTTGTGTATGAATAGAAGCCAGTATTGAAGATAAACTCAAATAATACCTTGGGCTAAGAATAAAGTGGAAAAAAGTCTTTATCAAGGAGTTGGTTTCATTGCTTTTCAGTACTTTTCATTCTGTTTTCGTACTATTCAATAATCAAGAACAAGTTCTGGAATTTTCTAAGCATTTTCTATCACAATTCGTGTCACATTATGGATGATGATTGATACTAGTAAGACATCCTTTAACTAATACAGTGAGTCAGACAACTCCCACTTTTCTGTGTGCAAGTGACCCCTACCATGGTAGCAATATCTGTTCAGCTGCATTTTAACACTATTTTGGGGAAAAATTCTTGGAATAATTTTTTCTGATTTTTATCAGCTTTTAAAAAAATCCGACAAACCACAAACACCCCAACACACACATGCAGAGAAAACAGAGGGAGACAAAGAAATCTTGTAGGGAGAAAAACCTGAAATAGAGTTGGGTCACAAAAAGAAACAAGAAGGCATTGGATAACTCTTGTCTGGAGAGCCCCTGCAGAAAGGACCAATAAATCCTGAATTCTGTTCTGCATTCTTTGACACAGCTTTGTTGGAAAGCTGGCGACTCTGCTTTATTCAGCCTGTGGAATACTTTCTGTCTGGGTGCTAAAGGTGCTTACCAGCATGGTGAAACTGCATCTTGAAATTCAGGAAAGAAACCAGTCAGTCTTACACTTTTTGGGAAGTTTGCTACAACCAGCAGACTATTATATAATGGAAAACCATGTATACCTCACTATTTAAAAAAAAAATTTATTATACACTTATATATTAATAATATATTATCTAGGTCTATATTGAATACAATCAAAATCAACAGAGTTCAGTTTGGCTCTTTAAAAGACTGGTCTAGCTCTCTCTTGAAGGGATTCACTGCTGTGAGGATTAAAGGGACAGAAGTGATTATTCCTTGAACTGCAGGACTTGTCTGTAGCAGCATCATCCTGGCACTATGTGATTATTTTGAATTAGTGTTCTTCTGGTTCAGGGTACTGGATGTTTGGGCTCTTATGCTGAGCTAACTTTCTCCGAATATCTCGTGTTCTGTGGGAAAATCTGTACAGTAAGCTTCTTTTTTTGGACATTTTCCACACATTAGATACTGCACCTGACCTAGAAAGCTCTTTGTTCTTTAGTAGATCTAAGGGAACTTGGAAGATTATCCACAGGGAGTGGAACAGGAGTGGAATGGGAACAGGAGTGGAATGGGAACAAAATTAATTATGACTGTGCTCAGTTCCTGTGCAGCACTGCAACAAGTGGAGTGTTGGACTTGAATATACAGAACAGCCTCATCTACCTCTCTAACTGGCATCTATTGAATTGTTTGAGACGGAACTTATATAAAATGAAACCCTATGATCTTCTCCTATTTTGTAAGCACTTTTATTCCTGTTCAAAAACTGAAGCATCCAGGAGGCTGCCCTGGGCTGAGAACCAATCAGAGTCTGCAACAGTCTCGCTGAGAAAGGAAATAGTTCTGTAGCTTTGTCTCTAATTTTATCACACATCCAGCTGGGAAAGAATGAGGGACTCACCTGAATCCTTCTCAAAGAGATGTATCTTTATAAGAAGAGAGAAAATAAAATGCAAGAAAGAAAGCCAGCAGTTATGCATTTGCAAGGTTGGAAATAATTTTTGGTTTCTGTACTGTTTCAGAACTGAGAATCCTTTACCTCATCTGATATCCCTCTGGAAGGATCTCTGCAGAGTCAGAAATACCATTTTTCAGATGCTGAGGAGTTGTCATATTTGCTGATGATATAATTTCTTTTTCTGTCTGGGACAGCTTTTCCTGCTTACCAAATGTTTGATGCTATGGTGAAGTGGATGTGTGGCTGCTCACTTGCTTCTCAGGAGGCCCCAAAGCAAAGCAGGTATTTTCAGCAGGCTGGCATTTGCATGCCATTTTGCTTCACAGTGGGAAGAGAACTATTGCTGAACAAAACACTTTTGGCTGCCTCACTGAGTGACTGATTTGCTCTCAGGGTAACAGACTTTGGGGTAGGGTGATGGGGCTGCTCTTCTCCTTGGCAAGATGAATGACCCTGAAGGATGAGCTAATATCTGCACTGCAAAATTAATTTTTTTCTTGTTCCATAACTGTCCAAAAGTAGGCACTGTCCCATTGCTTGGAAGGCTTCTAGCCCCACCTGTTGTCAGTCTTGCTGGATACACTGTGTAAGATTTAAATAAAATCAGACAAGACTTAGTCAAACATTCCCTTGGGCTGAAGTTTCTTGTTGTGTGACTCCTCAGGTTGATTATATCTTCTTTATTTATTATATTATATATTATTTATATATATATAATATATTATTTATTATATATTTATTATTTTTCTTTTTTTCTATAAATTTCAGCCAAAATATTTACATTTTTTTAGTGATTTGGAATATTAAAAAAAAAGGGGGGGAGGCAGCATTATCACCAGTGAAAAGGAGTTCTATCTTTTTCCTGCCATGGAACCAGGGGATAAGATTTGGGATAACAATACCAATACCTGCTTTCAGCCAGCACTACAGTTGAGCACTCTTTGAGATACAAAGAGAAACGCAGGAACCTATGATGTAAAAAAAAAAAAAATTAAAAATTCATTTTTCTTTCTTATTGTAATAGCAGGTTGGAGATACATTTAACTGGTTACTCTGGGTAAAATGATAATTATCTCTTTGATCTCTGTGCCTGTATTGAGTCTGGCTGGGATGGACTTGTTTTCCCCACAGCAGCCCTCAGTGCTGTGCTTTTCACTGGCAGCTGGAAAGGTGTTGATAACACACCAATGCTTTGGCCACTGCTGAGCAGGGCTGGCACAGCACCAGGGCTGTGTCCCCACCATTCCACTGCCCATCAGTTGGCTGGAGAACAGTGGGCAAGGTCCTGTGAGGGGGCACAGCTGGCACAGCTGGCACAGCTGACCCCGAGTGACCAAAGGGACAAGCTGTTTGTCTGTCCAAGCAGTCACTGCATGTGCTGAAGTCCTGATTCCTGGCAACTGGCTGGACATTGTTTGCTGGTGAGAAGTAGAGAATAAAAATCTTTGTGGTTTTCTTCTGCTTGGGCATGCTCCAATTTCACTTTTGCTCAACCTGCTTCCATCTTGTTCTCCCTCCCTCCCTCCCCTGCACAGCTGAGTGTTGTGGTGAGTGGGATCTCTGTCGTTAATGGGACGCCAATACTGGGCTAACAGCTCTTTCCTCTGTCATAGGGGGTACTGGATGACTGGATAACTGGAGTTTCTCATCTCTTGAAAATCCCTTTGTTTCTGGAAGAGGGAAGAGGAGGGGGAAGATAGGAGAGGAGAATGTGTTTATTTTACATTCTCTTACATAAGCATGAGCACAGTGGGGAAAATTTTAATCCTGGTATTTCCGCAGCTTTTAATAACTGATTTGCAAAGTTAATAACGTGTTTCCTGTGTGGGGGGTTTTGTGATTTTTGTGCTGACAAACCCAGAACATCACAGGAGCTAAGTGTGTGCAAGGGCAGCAGCAAAGCCCCATGGACCTCATATTTTAACAAAGCCACAGCTGTGACTAATGAAAAGGTGAGGAAATGTTTGTATAATGGGAAGAAAAGTGGAGTGTTCAGCTTTAGGGCATGATAGGTTTTCTGTCAAGGATAAATAAAATAAAATTGTTTACTTTCTATATTGTTTCTTTAGAAGTTAATTTTCTTTCAGTTGTGGATTTATTAAAAAAATGCCATGAAAATGTTGAAGAAAGAAACTTCAGCAGATAGCAATGAAAGCTTAGTACAGATGCACTACTAATCAACTGGCTTCAGGCAGCTACAAAGTAAATTTTGAAGGTTTGAATAGAGAGATAAACCATTGTTCTGGGCTCCTATTCAATCAGCTCTGAAGGACTTCTTCACTGAAAGCAAACCTGCTCTCCAGGGGATACTGTGGCTTACTCACAGCTCCAACTACTCCACAATCTTCCATATCAAACCTCTCAACAGGAGCTTTGAACTGTCTACCTCCTTGGAGAAGATTTAGCTATCTCTGAAAGACCACATGTCCTTAAAAAATCAGCTGCACTTCCTACTCCAGACCTGGATGAAAGTGCAAACCTTCGCCAACTGACAGAGACTTTTCCTTTATTCCTAAAGGTAAAATCACCCAATGCTTCAGAGAGAACACTGCTGATAGGCACAGGGCTAAAATGTTTCTGGATCAGATAAGTTGCCACAGGAAGCCAAATGTTACCTTCCTTTTTCCCACAAGACAACATCCAGCTTACCACCTGAAGTTAAAAAGCAAAATAGCAATTTATTTTCTCTATTTCTTTGTTTTCATGTTTTCTTCTTTTACACTCTAAATTTCTGATTTAAATCTCTGTAACCTGAACATCTCTAAATTATTTGCTCCCAACTTTGGACATAATGAATCTTTCCTACGTGTGACGTCCAAATGTGTGCTAGGCAAGTAACCAAATGTTTTTCCTTTATTTGGCAAAAATTCAGCTTGGAAGACTGATCACAGAGCTTATGCTGTGAGAATTTGCTCACATCTGCAAGGCGTGGTGGGGGCCAAGCCAGAAATTCCCAATGCAAGAAATGGAGTAGTGTGGCCTCCTGCTCTGGAGTAATATTTATCAGCTTGTCTGTACTCTACTACTTGTAGAATGGCTGTTATTCATGCAATGAACACAATACAAGTGTTCTTGAAGCTGCAGCATAATTAATGTTCTATCTCTGTAAATGCTGAAATAGGTTTAACAAAAATTATCTTAAAATAATAAACAGGGAGAAAGCCTTTTGATACAGTGTAATATTTGGTGTTGATCTTTCCTATTTTCAAATTACCTTTCTTTAGCAGGTTCTCATTTCATATAATTTGAGTTAGTCAAAATCAGAATGAAACAAGTAATTTCTGGTGAAATGCAATATTTTCATTCATTCAATACATTGTTTCCTGATTGCTATTTTGTATACAGGGCACATTTTGTTTGTGGATTTATTTATCACTTTCATTATCTTTAAAAACACAAAGTATTTTCTCAGTCCAGGGCACATAATCAAAAAAAACTTGGATTATCAGAGCAGGAACTATACTTTTCATTTTGCAGGTTGTGCTCAAACCACATTCAATTCCAAAAGGACACCAAAGGAGAGGTGCCTGGGGATTATCTGACTGCCCAGGAGGTTATGGGGGCAGGGTTAGCTGCATTGGCTGGGGCCAGGGCAGCAGCTGAGGCACGGCCACAGGAGGTGGCTGTCAAACCTGTGACGTGTGGGATGTGCCCCGGTGGTGCCTCAGGGAGCTCCGTGCACAGGTGAGATGCAGCTCCTCCTGCAGCAGCACTCCTCTGGTGCGCACGGGTCAAGGCTCAGGAGTGGAGTACAAGAATCACAAATTGTCACCCTGTATGATTATTATTGACCAGTTCCTTCACCCCCTCTCATTCCCTCTGATCCGCGTGAGCTGAACATCTGCCCACCTCTGTGGTCTGGCACACACCTTGTACTGTCCTCATTGCATGGAGGGTCCCTGTGGGCTCCTGATGAGGTGGGTGTGAGGCACACTGAAGTCCCAGAGCAGTCAAGAAGCTGGAACAAAGCCCCAAGGCAGCAAGGAGCAAGAGTGAAATCTGCCACCTCTGAATGTCATCACCCATGTCTGGCCTCAGCCTGCTTCCCCACAAACACCACGACGCAGCTGCCTGGCAGAGGGGTATAAAGCATCGCAGTGTCAGCACAGCGGCCTCCTCAGCTGAGGGTTTGTGCTGCACACTGCATCACAAGGCTACCCTGGGACTGAAACAGGTTACAAAACTGCCCCTCTAATCCCAGTGCCTGTGTCAGACTCCCTGAGCCTGCAGTTCTACAATGTCACCTCATTATTTATAGTTTTCATGCTACAGCCCTGTTCCCTAATTCTGTTTTCCTTCTCATTCTGCCACTACAGAACTTCATAGGATTTTTCATGCTACACAAACTCATTTTTTTCCACTTGAAACTACCCTGTAGCTCCCCTTTTTGACAGATTAGTTTCTGAACTGGCAGAGTCTCTCAGCCTGAAGGTATAAGAGTGTTTGGACAGTCAATGAACCAATCTAAAGTACCTCTTATACAAAACCATGGTTGTAACTCAGCATTTCAGGGATCACCTGCTGAGCTCCCATGTTGACCATACAAGGAAGGATGATGTTCTATCTCTCCTCTCCTCCCTGCTGTGGAGGGCACTGGGGCACATGGACCATTTGATGTGCTCCATGTCACCTGGAAAGCCATGTCCATCTTTGTGGATGGGAGTAAGGTCATCTAGCAGTGACCAGTGTCACACACCCTGTCACACACCACAGCATGGAGCAGTGCTTGGGGCTGAGAACTTGAGATGAAGGAGAGATTGCTTGAAAGTGAGGAATGGATCTGGGTTTTGGTTTGGGCTTTGGTGCTGCTGACCCAATGTGATGAAAAGTTGTGCTAATACTGTGCATACAAAGTCATTATGAAGCTTCTTTACTTTAGAAGAGACATGGAGTTGTTTAGCCTGGAAGTGGGAGGGCTCTGGGGGTACCTTATGGCAGCCTTTCAGTACATAAAGAGGACTTAAAAGAAAGATGAAATGAGAGCTTTTACCATGTTTTGCAGTGACAGGACAAGGGAAAACAGATTTAAACTGAAAGATGCTAAGTTTAGAAAAAAATAAAGAAGAAATTCTTCACTACAAGAAGGATGGGGCACTGGCACAGGTTGCCCAGAGAAGCTGTGCATGTCTCAGCCCTAGAAGTGTTCAAGGCTGGATGAGGCTTTGAGCAACCTGGTATAGTGGAAGATGTCCTTACCAATGATAAGGAATTTGAACTAGATCTTTAGACCTCTTTCTGCTCAAACCATTCTGTGATTCTATGATATTAAGAAACAATTCAGTTAACCACTGCACCACGTTGAGGAAATGTCTTATTATTGTTTTGAATTCTTTGTGGCATTTCATAAATCCAGGGAGAGAAGTTTTAACCAGACTTTCTGACTTGAAAATCTACTCTAATTTGATTTTATCTTTTTTTCGTTTTAGGGCCCAAAGTCTTCCTCTGGCACAACTGAAGGCTTATTCTCTGTGAGGTTTAATCCAATCAGAGCCTTGCATATGAGGGTAAACCGTGAGGAAAATAAGGTTTGAAGATGTATTTGGATATATTAGAAGACCAAAATTACTAAAAGATAAAACCTATTAAAAACAGCCCAGAAAGGCATAGTTACCTCTCACGTACACAGCCATAGCTTTAGGATAGTGTTTCTAGAATTTATGGTTTAGTTTATGAGACTAACACAGACTGTTTTGGAATTAAGGGAGCAATGAGTCTTGGTTTGCTGTTAGGTTTCCACTGGGGAATCTAACTTCTGCTATTGATTGCCCCAGATATTCAGCCTTTATTTTCAAGCTAGATACTATACAGCAGCATTTGCAGTCTGCCTGTCAGATAAAAATCCCCTAAGATCACTGAAACTTTTCTTCAAAACACAGTCACAGCTATGCCTGGGAGATGTGCTGTCTACAGGGAGTTTCCTGCCTCTGAACACAGATCTATTCAACTGCTAGAGTGACTCTGTGAAATCAATTGTATAATTATTTACATAAAACATCTTTCAAATAAACTATTCCAGGATACTCTGTAGAATTAAATAGTACAACTACACATGGGGAAGCTCTGCTGTCAGACAGTCTTGTGAACCAGGTATTGATTTCACCAACTAACATTTTGCAGTCCAAAAATATCAATACACAAAAAGGTTAAAAACACAGGGTAGTTTGGTGTCTGTCTGTCTTTCCTTGTACAAGGTGGAAAGTTGCAACACTGAAGTCCAGTATTAGAAAGTAAATACATGATTTATGGTCAAAAGTTTTAGCAATTGCATTTCAGATCACCACTAATTTCTACTGGCCTTGTTCTCTCAAGTCAACGTAGTTCACTCTTGCATCTGTCAGCATCATCATAGAATCACAGAATGGTTTGAACTGGAAGAGATTTAAAGATCATCCAGTTCCAATCCCCCTGCCATGGGCAGGGACACTTTCCACTGGGTTGCTCAGAGCCCCCTCCAGCCTGGTCTGGAGCACTCCCAGGGATGGGACACCTGCAGCTTCTCTGGGCAACCTGTTCTAGTGCCTCACCACGCTCACAGTAAAGTATTTCTTCCTAATGTTTAATCTAAACCTACTGCCTTTCAGTTTAAAGCCATTCCACAACACAAAATATCACAATAAATCACTGCTTAAAATTTATTCTTGCATTTAATTATGTCTTTGCCTTCACTTCTCTCACTTCCCTATTGATTATTATTAATTTCTTTCTGTTTATGGAAAGGCCTGCTGTGTTCACAGCTCCAGCCCTCACTCATACTTTGCTATTTAAGACAGTTTATGGCATAAATTTTTTACTGTTCTCATAGTCTTGCTGTTGTTATGTTTCCTGTAATTTTTCATTTTTCTTTGTTTTTAATAACCAGAATTACTTATTATCATTTGTTAGTTTCAAAAATACTTTTCTCTGAAGCATTCTTAATATCCAGCATCCTGAAAAATGCATTCCAGATGAGGAAGGTAAGTTGCAAACTTGCCTTCTGACCAAGAATTCAGGCAGTCTAACTTCAGGTATCAAACCTGGGCAGCAGTATTTAGATCCTCACCACTTTTGCAAGGCAAGAGAACTTCCTTCGGGTCTTTTGGGCCCTCAGTGGTTCATGAGGAAATGTTATGAGTTTGAACAACTGAGTTGCATTTGAGTAATACCCTGCAGCCCCTGTGTACTTCCAGAGGGAATGCTCCACACGTTTACAGTCTATAAGGGGAATTTTTTGGTGACAGAAAGAACAGAGAAAAGACTCTACCTTTGCTCATGACTCTGCCCTACCCTGTTTATTTGGCCTCCTGTTCCTTGAATGTCCAGTGGGTGTTAACAGTGATTTAGAAATGTGCTGTAAAATCAATTCAGTAACTTATGTGAATGATCATGTTCTAGAGTGGAAGGAGTGGTAAATCAGATATACTGATAGCTATGGATTGGTTTAGAGACTGAAATCAAAGACTACCCTGCCTGGTGAAATAACATCTCCTTTTAATCAATACTGTTGAAGAAGCAAGATACAGTAATATGAAGAATTTTTGCAGTGACCAGTTAAGATACCAAATAGATTTCACTAAAATCCATTCTCTGACATGTTAAGACTGTATGTTACAAAAAAAAAAAAATCACAATTAAGGTGTGACTGTCTTTTCAGTGTGACAGTAGAAGAGTCACTGTCATTTTACAGCAAAGATATTCCTTAAGCACAGCATTTACAGAATGGAAGAAATATCAAATGTAAAGGAAACTTACCAAACTTCATACTGTTTTTCACAAAATAATTAATAAAATTATCAGTAGATTATAAATATGTAGATTAGATTGAGAAAAAATCAAAACAATCCAAAAAACCAAAAACAAACCAAAGACTAAGGAAAAGTAAAAGATTTTGAGTTTCAGCTTATCTTTAAAAATTAAACATTTCTTAGTCTTTAATTTTCTTTCTCTTCCTGGAAGGAAATTCAATTTTTTCTCTAATTAAAGATACATCTGTTGAGAGTAGAACTTCATTGGTGAATGTGTGCTAAAAGGTACTTTGGGTAAGGATGTGTTTGGAAGGGTTTATGGGGACACCTAACTGGAGGTTATTTAATTCACCTTTCCTGAAGCCATGTCATCTGAGCTTATTTTCCATGCCTAATGTCACATTTATGATGGAAACATAAAACTCTCTTGAAGAGTATGTTATTTATCTTTGGAATTGCATAGCATTTCTGGAAATGTCAATGCATTTTCAAAGGCTTTTAAGAGTCCTGGCAGTTCTTCAAGGAAATACTGCTAAAGGCAGAAGAACGATCCTGTCCCAACAGAGGAGGATAAAAAATGTCCTATATGAGATCAGGTTGGTTAAACTCTTCATTGACATCTAAACCAAGAAGAGAGACTAGGGAGCAGAAACTAGATCAGAGCACTAAGGATGGATATAAAAAGACAAACTGAGCAAGTAAAAACAGCATCAGCAAAACCAAAATGAACAGTGCCATGAAGAGGCATCAGGGCTGATTTGGAATTCCCAGAAATTTCAATCACTATATTAAAAGGAAGAGGAAGACAAACCAAAGTTTATACTAACTAGACTAGGATAGCTAATGGAAAGGTAAAGTGAATAACAAAGAATGTCAAGAAGGCAAATTGTATATATAGTTTTGTATATCTTCACTGAAAAGGTCAGCTGTGACCTAATACAGCTATGGACAAAAAAAAAAAAAGGGGTAAGACCTCTGAGTGCAATGTGGAAATTACAAATTAGAGAGTAAGCTAGCTAAATCAGATGTTTTTAGCTCGCCTAATCTGACAAACTTTATCTTAAGATAATGCATGAAGACCTAAAGAAAGGAAGCCTCTTGGACGTGGTGACAACTATGTGCCTCTGGGGAGAATGGATTATGTCTTTAGTAAAGAGAACAAAAAAGGATACAAGACACAACATAATAATTATTCTATTGTCAGTTTTACTTCAATCACTGGGGGGAAAAAAGACAAAAACAAACAGAAAATTAAATTTTTAGAAGCTGTGGAAAAGTAACTGGAGATGGGCAGCAGCAACAGACTTGCATTTCCTGAGAGCAAATTATGTCAGACCAGTATAATTTTCTTCTGTAGAAACAGCTGGATTTTTGGATAGAACAACAAAAATAAAATCTAATATTTAGACTTCTGTATGAAGATTGCCTAAGAAACTTAATGATATCTCTTCCTCTTACAGAAACTGGTAGGCCCTAAAGATTGCTGGTTTGTTTGTACTTAATTTATGCAGTTATTCGAAAAGCAGTTGTTTGTCCATTTGATTTCCTTGGACTTTTAATGTTGCCCACAGAGCAAAAAAATGCACTATCAATTTGAACTAATAAAAGTAGTGATCAGAAAACTTTGAAAATATTTAAACCCACATTTCTAAACTATTGCAGGCAGGGGGACTGAGGCTAGCTTTAGAGGATGTGCAGCAGGTGAAGAAGCTGAGGATTGGGCTTGAGAAATACTGAACATGCCACGAACATCACATTATACAAAAAAATGTATGAGGGTTAGTTTCTTTGGAGCAAAGGAAGAAGTTAATTGCCTTAAATCAGAAACTAAAAATTTCCTTCTGAAGGAAAAAACCCTCCTCTGTATCTCACTTGTCTGGAGTCAAGATGCACAATTTTGCCCTTTATGGCCATTTCCTTTTTTAAGCCTTATTGCTTGGAGTTTCCATGGCTACCGACCATGAACTGAAATCGCTGTGTAATATATTTTATTTCCAGCCAGAATTGTGCTCTAGCAGTCAGTGTTGAGCAATTAAAGGAGACAGGCTAGAAGGTGGACTTGACAAAAGCCTCTAAACCTGTGGGTGGTAAAATGTGCTGGGGTTTCTGGGCTGCTTGTTTTTGACTCACAAGGTGCATTAGCAGCATTACAGATGTAGCCTAATGTGTAGTAAGTCTGATTATGAATGCTGTCAATTCTTGCTGTTAAATTTGTTACTTATGAAGAGAAAGGGCAGAGAAACAACCTTCATCCTTGAAATACTCACCCCTCCAGTCCTGAAAAAATTAACTTGTCTTTCCTATTTTCTTAATTTGTCCTTCCTATTTTGTTTTAGTGGAAGTCCTTAATCTGTTTTGGCATGTGAATAAAGTATTTTCTGCTTTCTCAAATATTAAGTCTAGCCTCCACACACAAGATGTAACCTGCCAAGTGAATGGTACCAGGTCAATAGGAAATCTAGAAAAAAAAGGGAATGAACACACAGACAGACAAGTGATTTTTGTGTTTTAAGGAAGAAGAATTTATTTTTAATTGTGATTATTTCCCATTGCACAGGTCCAAATTATAAAACTATTCCTAATATGTCTGCAGTAATATAGGTGGGATAGGTTCAAATGGAGAAGATATTGCTGCTCAGTGCTGCCCTATGACATTGCCACTTAGTGCTGCCTGGTGACTTAAAAGGTTTCCTAATTCCTACCTTCCTGTTTGCCTGTTTTGATAATAGTCCCAGGCAAAAGGCTTCGTAGCAGACACCCCCTGCTCTGCTCTGAGAATAAGCACTGTCAGGCTAAAATAAGTCTGCTCTGGGACACCAGTGAGTCAGCAATGTTCCTTCTGGTAGGAAATGTGTCAAGGCCTCACCATAACCTGTTAATACAGTGGGAGATGCTGTCCTCCAAATGTGATAAAAGGCACAGGAGAATTTCCTCTTTAAAAAAAGCAGGATGCTACCTGCCTGGCCATCTACTCATGTGGGTGACACTCACACTCACCTGCTCAGCTGATTGTCTTCTGAAGCCATCTTCTTGTGTCTATAGCATCACTTACTGTTTCCTGAAGTCACTTTCCTACCACAAAGTTGTTTTGATTCAATAGAGGAGAAACTGTTTTCATTTAAAACCTGCTTCTCTTCAGAGAGCTGTTGTGTAGCTTGAGGAGGTAAATACTGTAAAAAAACATGCAGACTCTAAGCTGAGAATTAGTTTATATTTCACATTTTCTTATAATTTCATTTTTTTCTCTGGTGCTCACATTTGTGTCTGATAGATTTTTTGCAGTTGATTTAAGAGATTTTGCTCTCCAGTATAGATCATGGCAAAAGAAAAGCTTATTCACACAATTATCTGGACTGAGACTGCTCTCACTTAAGTACCTGGGAGTAAACTGACTTTGAGGAACTGATTAAAAAAGTACAGAGAGTCCTGCTGTACAAATGAGATGAACTCTAGTTTTCCAAGCCCCAGTGAGCCAAATTTCAATACCACTTAACCTCTGTGTCTGTCTGTGCATCCACACTGCTGCATGTTTGGTTCCCAGAGCAAGTACAGGAGCCTCATGGTTTGAGTACTTTAAAGGCAGACAGAATTCAGACTACTTCTGTACCCCACCCTTTTAGGGACATTCTTGCAAACATCATCTATGCAATACTGAACCTCTTATGGCACCTTAAGGATGGGGATGTGTCCCCATGTAAGTGGCTTGTATACACTCAAGTAAGCATCTAAAAGCTGCATGTCTAACTCTGAGCTGGTTACTCTAGGCTGTCTTTACAGTTTCTGGAGGGAAAAAGTTACCTAAGGGACCCTGCCCTCCAAGAAATGTGTCTGAGATCTGTTAAGCAGTGGAATTGTCACTCAGCTCCCTACAAAGAGTTCTTTTGTCATCCTCCATCTCTTCTGGACCTCTGCTGTAATTTGTTTTGCTGCAGTGGCACTGACCCCGAGCAGACAAACCCCCTCTGAATTTCTTGAATTTGTTCACCCAAGAGCAGCTGTTTTCTTCTGGTTTAGCTCTCTGCCAGACTAAGTCAAAATCTAAGCTCACAGAAAAGACTCACAAGTGCTGAGCTCAGAACAATGCAAGTGTTGGGAGCACAAGGATAGATTTGTGGGTGATGGTGCCCTCAGGGTAGCTTGGTTTGGTTCTCTGCATTTGGAACAGGCAAAGGCTGGGTGTGTATTAAGGAGTACATGAAACATTTTCTGCTGCATTCACAAATTGGCCCAAAGCCTGTATCTGTGTAAAAGCTTGTGCCTAAGTTTGTGAAGGTGCTAGGAAGGTTTACTCTTTTATTTCAAGACCTGCACTCTGAGTACAATGAAATTCCCTGAGTATTTTCACTTACCAGTGACTGCAGTTCTCCTGGGAAAGAGGCCACCTGAAGAGGATTTATTTAACTTCTTCAAGCAGTCCTCAGAGAACTGCTGGAAATCCAAGTTAATTCATTTAGCTTGTCCTTCCTCTGCTCTGAAATTCCAGTACCACTCACTGTTATATGGAAATCTTCTTATCTCTATGAACATTCCTCCTGTTCCTCTGTGCTGTGATCCACCAGGTATTTCCAAACTGCTTATAAAAATATATATTTGCATATGCAGGCAACTTGCTCTACAGCTTTCCTAAAAGTTTTCAAAGCCTGCTTTCAAGTGTCTGTTATATCACTGGTTCTCTGCATGTCTGTGTCTGTTCCTGGGGCCCTTTAAAAGCCTCATTTTGCTGGAACACAGCGCTTACATAAGATTGACTGGCTCTCTATGGATTCAGTGAAGGGAAAATGGACCACCCTCCTAACTGACTGATGCTGTTCTCAATTCACTGGTCAAAAGTCTGCAGAGGGCCTTCTGGTAGATTTGGAAGCTTGTTGCTGTCACACCTGACTGCCTGCTGACCTCCCCATCACCTGCTGTGCAAGTAGTCAGAGCTGAAATTCACCCAGTGCTTTGCTTGAATCACTCTGGACCAAATGCCATCTGGACCTACCCTCACACAAGTCTAAAGCAGCCTTCAAAAACAAAGAGCACATTTTTATTCTAGCTGATAGACAGCAATATTCTCAGCCTTCATTGAAAACAACATGTTATGTGTCCAAAGAACATTTTAGAATAACTATGAAGGAAACAGCTAATCCTGCACACTAGACAACTAAGTTATAATGAAAGAGGTTCCTGCTTTTTTAATTACCTCATAGCAATGTAGTCAATTTCAGTTCAAGTGTGGGGCTAACATTTCTGACAAAATATAGAATAAAAGGTAATTTCTCTTATTTTTTTCCCCAGCCATTTTGACATTGAAAATTTTAAGCTAATTACTTGATGACAGGGATCAAAGGCAAATCAGTTAAGTCACTTCCCAAAGACAGCTTTTGATAATGCTCTTTTCAGTGTTATTCTCTGATTAAAAATATTAATAAATTTTGTTATCCAGAGAGAAAGGGGAGGGAATCAGTGAGGAGATGAAAGATATTTCAATGCAGATTGGTTTTCAATAATTTAATGCAGATTGGTTTTCATTTATGTAGATTGAAGGTAATTACAGAAAATAACTAACTTTATTTTATAGAAGAAATCCCAGGCAGCCTGCAGATATGTAAATTTCAGTTTTCCTTCTCTGGACTAAAAGCCACATATAACACCCAGGGTGATATGGCACTCCCTTTTCATGGGTAAGTTTAACAGTAGAGTCATGGTATCATTGAACCCCATAATTCCATTCTGTTCTAGAGTTTCTGTGGAATCTCTGGGGCTCATTTATTTAATTCCATGCTTAAAGCAGCAGCAAGAGCCTTGTCCAGCAGAACTTTGAATACTTCCAAACTTGGAGATTCTACAGCCCCTTTGGAAAACCTTTTCCAGCACTGAATTGTCCACAGGGAGAAAATATTTTCTTTCACTTAACTGGAAATACTCTTGTTGGGACCTGTGCCTGTTTCTCCTTGTGGTTTTACTCCTTGCCTACAAGAAGTGTCAGGCCAATTTTCTTTATAGCAAAGTTGGAAGTTACTTTCACAGGAAAGCTAATCCATGTCCCTATTCTCAGGAGGACTAAAAATCCTGTTATTCTCCCTGGCAAAGATTTCCTGAGATTATCTTTAAAACCTTCAGTAATGCAGATGACAAAACTTAGGTAGCTTACTGATGCTCATTGATCTTTGTGTTAGGAATACTCTCCATAATATCTAAACTGTATCTTGTCCTTCAGAAAGTTAATTTCTTTTTTTCTTTCACTGTCTGGAAATGAAAAGTCATACATCGCCATCCTTTCACTATATTTTCAATAGTGAATTTTTATAATGTTCTCTTATACTTCTTTTTTATTCCAAAAAAATCCCTGAATTGCCTCTGCATTGGTGGATAGATCACATTTTCTGAACCTCTCAGTATTCCTGTTATTCTTCTTAGTGTGCCTGCATCTCTGGTAAAGTTTAGTGCCCTGAGCTACATAGAGACAAAAAGATTAATTGCTCCATAAGTTCTGAAGAAGACAGTCCTGTTCATTTGGTATGGTGATTTGTTTTGTTTATAACAGCAGTGTGTTTTAGTCATGTCATACAGTCTGTGATCCACAACAGCCTTTAATACTCCAAGGTATTCTGTCTTTTTTTGGTCTTTATATATATATTTATTTGAGTAGTTGCTTTTATCTTTCAATGGATTGGTCCTTGCTGTTCATTGATTTTTAGGTTGGGTTTTTTTTGTTATTGTTTTCAAAGCCTTTTTTTCCAGTCTCAAGTAATTATCTTGAATTCTAATCCTGTCCTCAGTAGTGTTTACAGTCTGCTTTGTGCCTTGATGTCTACACACTTTGTAAGAGATTCTGTTCCACCAAGCTTCCCGTTAATCAATGTATTCATTGGCATTCAGGTGAGTGCCCTGATAGATCTCACTTGACATGCCGTGGCAATTTGGTGTGATCTACTAATGTTTACTCTGGAATATTTTACTTCAAAGCCACCTTCTGACTATTTTATCTAGACTATTTTTCTCCTATATTCTTGAAACTATGTTAGAGAAGGTTGGCACCTAAAGCAATATTTGTGAGAAATTGAGACAGGGAGCTCCAAAACATCAGTCTAAACAATTCTCTTTACTACCATTCTGAGACTAAAGTGTTCCCCAGCACCTAGATCTTCTTGTTTTCAAACACACACTGTGCAGCTGAGAGCTAGCTCATACTAAATCCATTCAGGATCCTGAAACTAGACATAGGGATTTTCACTTTCTGAGGGGCCTATTGAAACAGGAGTACCTTTATATGCATCAATCCCAATCTTATCCCAAGACATTTATCTGTTCTTCAGCATAGCCATATCCTTCCCCTGCACAGCAACAGCTTTGTGACAAACACTCTTCCTTAAGCATCCCTGTGTCTTCACTGTGGATTTTGCCAATAGACCAGTGTCATCTCCGTGGGTGATTTTCTAACACCTCTAGACAATACATGGTATGCCAGCAAAATCCTGTGGCGGAGACCTGGCTTCAATTTCTTCAGTTTCAAACAATGTGTTTGCTTTTAAAAGCCTCCTCCCTTCCCCTCGGCTCTAAATTTACACTTGTCATTTGAGTGGTGACTCATACCCCTCTGACTCAGCCGCAGCTAATCAGTGGCCTATTGAAAAAAATATTTTTCTCTGACTTTGAAGAGCCATGTGTCAGTTTGCACACTAACCACCAATTCATACGCTAACAGCCAACATGAAGAACAATCTAGAGAGTCAGCCCTTCATCTAGGTTCCAGATAAATAGTGCCCAAACTGCGTATTTGCTCTGAGATTGTCCAGTTCAACTAGTTTTGCAGCCCTGAAGAGAGTTTTGTTGTCTTCCAATAGCAGGAAGGAAAAATAATGTCGGCAGTTTTTTTGCTGAGGGCTTCCCCCAAGGCAGGCCAACATACTCAAAGAGGCAAGAATATAGTGCACACCTTGGAGCAGAGTCCTGCCCAGACAGTGGCAATCTCTTATCTACTTGTGTGCAGATGGACTCTGGATGTATCTACATAAGCATTTTCGTTCAGATCAGGACTAGGCATTTCACAATAACCCTGTCTTATACTTCCCATCTTATGCTTCACAACACAGAGCATTCATGGAAGACAGAAACTGGATTCCATCTGGCTAAAATCAGAATGGAAGACAAACTCCAGGTGTGCACCTACTCCACTACAGCTGCTAATGCATGTGCACCCCAGGGAAATACGTTGGAGACCCTCCTGAAACACATAACACGTAAATAAAAAGTGTTTCCCTCATCAGGTCCATGTTGGTCTGTGCTGTTTGCCAGGGGAGACGTAGTCTTTGTCTATTGCACACAATTTTTTCCCACCCATCTCCAAGATACTTATGTAGGCTTACTCCCTCATCCCTGGCAGTGTGTTTCTGCTGTTTTCCTACCAGTGCATTGAGGCATTGCTGAACAAGTCCTTTTCAGGAGCTAAGTCATAGAAAAGTTATGAACTATTTTGGAAGGGTACCTAACTGTAACCTTTGTAAAATCATTAAGTCAATATTACTTGTTTTGTTGAGGTCTTCTATATTTCCTTTGGATTTTTGGTCTCATATTGAACTAGTTTGTTTTCATTTTAAGAAGTCTAATAGCTCAAATTATTCTCCAAAACAACTAATTAAACTGTACAGTCTTTTTTACACATTTTCTGTGTTTTCAATTTCCTTTTGAAGTCTATTAAAATGTGTTCCTCACATACATTTTTCTTTAGGTGGAGCTCTGGAGTTTTCAGCATCAGTTAAAAGGATTCACAGACACCTGCTCCTAAAAATACAGTTAATAAGTCATACATTGGTAGGGGGGAAAAAAAGCCATCTTATTTCTGACTTTTCTTTGTGTTCTGGAAGTGATCGTCTGTGATTCAGGATGAAATGCTCTTTTATCATTCTCATGTTATTCTCCCTTTCAGAGAGTTATAGTTCTAGTAGGGCTTTTCCTTGCTCTCACTTACTTTTACATTGAAAACCAACTGATATTCAATAATCACAGAGATTTCCTTTCATTCTACATCTAAATATCAACCACTCAGCCTTGTATAATGGAAAAAATCTGACTGTAACATTCATTCATCTTTGGCAGCTCTTTATTCCAGATCCTTACAGCTAATTTATCCTATACAGTGCTCAGGAGCTGAGGCACCTAACTCAGAGCAGTGGATTTTCAACTCCAGGCTGTCAGAATTCTAGTCACTAAGGAACAATGGAAAAGAATTAAAACTTGAAAATTGACCACTTGATTCTCATAAAAGTCCTTGAAACACAAAACGCTTCCTCTAGGGCCATTAAAGGAGAGGAAAAGAAATGTTCTTATTCAATGTCAAATAATTAAAGAAAGAATGTACATCTTGTCTCTAATAAAGCTTTTGGAAATATATATTACAGCTTTACAAAATAAAGAGGTTCAAATTAGCCAGAAAGCAAGTGACTTCATTGAAATATCCATTTTAAAGTGTGTCCATTTAAAATAGCAGAAAGGGGTTCTAACAGTTTCTATGCTGGACTGGAAATAGATCACAATCATCAGAATTAATCTAAACTCTGTCCTTCATTATGAAGAGTGGCCAACAATGGCCACTTTTTGCCATATTAATAATTTCACAATGCTTATAGGTGGCTTTAATACAAATTTGCAGAATTTATGAAAATGGCAAGAGAGAAGGCACCGTCTTGGTACAAAAGGAGTATATTCAATGTAGGCGTGTTGATCAGATTGTGAAACAGTGAAAGAGCTATTTACTTTCTGCCTAAGGAGGATGGCAGTATAAGTCTCTAGAAATTCTGCAGTCACTTGACTTGACAGCATCAGGATTTCCTGCTCACAAAAAATGTAATAACCCAAAGAAGGACAATGATAGCATCAATCACAAGCAATGACCTACATATAATTTCAATGTGACAGCACATCATAAAATACAGCAGACTCAAAATAATTGCATAGTTCTCAAAAATTCAAACTAAAAAAATAAAGGGTTGTTAGAGGAAAGCCAAATATTATTTACCATTTCTTTTTTTTCCCTGATAAAATCTACTTGCCTTAAAAGTTTGAGATCTTTTTTTTATTTTATTGCTTGCTTCAAAGACTAACCCCAAACATCCAAAAATGAAGATTATATGCAGGAAAATTCTGGATTGATGCTATTCTCCGAATTTAGATTCAAAAGGATGAATCCCAAAATTTTAAAATCCTTCTGACAGTTCACAATTTTTCAAATGGAAAAAGTATTTTCTTAAGTTTTTATTATTATTAATAGCTGTAACATTAGCAATAAAAATAAAAATAAAGAAATTAAGACAGTGAGAGAGATTGACTTGAGATACAAAGCAATATCTCAGTTTCACAGTTCAATTTATTTTAACATCACTATTTGTTTAGAATTTTACATTTCAAAAAATCTTATGCAGAAAAGTTTGTGTTGAACTCTATAGTCACCAAGTTTTTTCCAACAGTTCAGCTTGTTCTTTGTCTTTTACTTTTGAAAACTGAAACCTCTTTCTGCCTATAAAAGCTCCAGGAATACTTTGGCAAATAGAAATATTGACCCATGTTCTTATGAATGTACATGTGTTTTAGTTTGTCTAACATCATTATTACTATTTCCTTAAATTCAGTATTTTCAAAACAAAAAGGGGTTTTGATAGTGTACGACACTCATTGGCTAATAATGATTTATTAAGAACTTGAAGAAAGAGATTCTTACTACCTTTGTTATGAAATAATGAAGCAGAGAGAGATACACTGATAAAGGCCTTTAGAGTCTAAAGATGGATTTTCCATCCTTGAGGCTTTTGAAAATTTCTTGGTTGAAATAATCTCTGTTCAAGCCTCAGTTATTGTAATATTCCATTATTTTTTCCTCAAGGAAAAAAAAATATACTGAAAATATACTTTTCCTTCTCAGCCTGACGCAAGCTCTGGAGACCATGCAAACCTCATTAAAAGACAAACAAGTTTTTTCCATTGGCTTCTTACCTATCAGCTTGTCCTAGTTGTGCAACTCTTCCTGATTATTTCCCTGGGAGCTTAAGTCTTATTTAGCCTATAATACAGGATAAATGAAACTATAGCCCTACCCCATGTGGGTTTGATGAGAATGAAGGGACTGCAGGTTATGAAGTAGCATGGCAATAAAGTTAGCTCAATAACTGTAGTACTTCCATGAAATCTCCTGAGTTGCTGCAATAAAAGCATGCCTACCTTGTTGCTCACACATTTCAGAGTGTGAGCTGCATCTCACATTTCATGAGCATCCTCGTCGTGGTGGGCTTCACTTCCTTTACTTGTCTGAAGACAGAATCCTGTAACTGGACTGCTAAGAAAGATGAATGGGTTGTTTTGGTTTTCAGTCATGTGGAATGATTCAAGACAGTTTCTTCAAACAATTCTCCTTTGCTCAGTCAAAGGTGTGAAAGAGTTTTAAATAAGTTCTATGTGCCTGTGTTTTATGCTGAAAACTTCTTAAACTGAAGGTGGGGACCAATCCAACTGCCTGGGTCATCCTTTGCAGCCTGTTCTCCATCAGTCTGTTCTTCCCAAACAGGCTGATAGCCTTATTCACTCACCTGCCTTCCAGGAGAAGTCCTTTAGCTTTTCAATATTCTTTCTGTATCAGGTCTTGACAAGGCATATTACTTTCCTAGTACCTGGTTAAAAACCAGTTTCCAATGAATGTTCCACCTGTGATTGTCTTTCTCTCCTGGAACTGTTCACCTTATGACTACCATTTTTCTTCTTTTGTTTGCTTTACAGCTCCTCTGTTTTGACGTTCCTGTGACAGAATAATAGCAAGTGATGGACTAAATTCAGTTATACATATTATTCATAGAAATGATAGAGCTATAAGACTCTAGCCTGTAATTTTTTCTTGAGTGATGAGAGGGCATGCTGTGGTTAAAACCTAATGTGCTCATAAATAAATTGCAACTGTCATACTTTGATGCCATGCAGATATTGGCAGCATTTTCCAAAAGCAAAAATAAGGCTATTCTCAACAAGTCATTGAAAGAGGAGGATTTTAAAGGATCACCACAAATCAGATAGAAAAGACGGAAATTGGCTTTGTTGATTCAAATATAGAGGCTATGATAACAGAGTGTGTGTTAGAGGTACTTCAGTCAGATAATCAGCCTATACATCAAAGTGCAGAGGATATTTCAAACTCAAGTAAAATAGCGGGAGAGAAAGAGAGAAGGGAAGAGGGAAGCTTCTTTCCTGTGACCACCCAGGAAGAGCAGAGTCCCAGGTCACTGCCTCTTGCGGGGCAGGGGCTCTCCAGAGCAGCAGGTGGTAAGGGTGAAGATGACAAGATACCTGATGATTTTTGTCATGTTTTTTTTCCCCAACATTACACACTTTTCATTCTGAGCCACTCCTAGTTCACCCCATTTTTTCCACTTCTGGTGCTATTAGCTCTGAGGCATGTATACTAAGGGGGTGCAAATTTTGCATATTAGCTACTGTGCACATAAACTATTGGATAATAATGTTTAATTATTTAAATTGTTGATCTTTATTTTGTTATTCAATTGTTTAGTTTTCTCCAATATGATTCAAGGCCTACAAAACAAGAGGTAAGGAGTGAGGATAAAGAGGGGCAAAATGGTAGTTGTTTCCCATGAGACCCATGAGAACTCACCCTGAAAACACTGTTGAAGTTTAAAGATGCAGGGCCATGAAGAGAGTGCAAGAATAAAAGAATAAAAGGACCACTACTGAGGCTTAAAAATACATGTGAAAAAGTAAAGCTGAGAATAGCATAAGGCAATAAGTGATATCAAGTGCCATTTTGTTTCATATATTTCCTCACAGGTTTATTTGTGAAATATCAGCTAAGTCAATCAACATTCTTATTCCAGTTTCACCTGGACTTTAAAAACTGCCTTGATTACTTGACAGCTATCATTAGCAGCTTCCCTAAATGGCCATGTCATCCCCAGGTGAATGCACCAGCTCATATTTGCTACGTGGCTGTAAAAAAATTGCAAGCATATTACTTCCACAACATTTTTTGAGTTGTTTAACAAATTGTGTTCTACTGTCCATGTGTCTGTTTTCTGTAACCTGTTGCTGATCAGGATTTCTTTTTTGTCTAAACTTAGAAGGCTTGTTAGGTAAGGAATTTTTTTACTGTGTATTTGCAGGGTATAATCACACCCGAGGAACCAGGCAGTACAGCAGCAAAAATAACAAATAACAAAATTAAATACGTGATGTGTTGTCACAGCATTTATGAAAGTTAATGCAGAGCAGTCCAAGATTACGTGGTTGGGTATGTCCCTTCCTAAGCACCTCAGCCAGTCTTTTCAGCCTTGATGAACCCCTTTCATTAGCATGGGTCATGGGTGAGCACTGGTGTGATGATCTGCTCCACACAGTGAGAGAGCAGTGTGCCCCACCAAAGCACAAGGAAATGCCTTTGCATCTTCTGGGCCATTATTTTTTCACAGGAAACCATCATAGGCAAAAATTGGCCAGTAGACACACTAGCTTTTGTGAGAGTCATAGTACTGAAAACTGATGGGAAAACTGTGATATTAATAATAAAAAACAAACAAACAAACAAACAAACAAACAAATAAACAACCCAAAAAACCCACTTAAAGTTCTCTCTGAGATTCCTCTTGAAAGGAATAGGACTTCTGTATAAGTTATCATTCCAGACCAGAGCTGAATTGTTGGATACGATTATCATAGAAATGTGACCTTTCATGACAAGACCTTTGAAGAGTTTGACATTTGAAAAAGAATAAGGTTCAAGTGGAAAGTGGTGAAAGTGGCTGAAACTGAGTATTTGTTAAAAGGTTTACCTTAATGGACTGTAATGAATGTAAAGACATGCAAAACTATTAGGCAAACAAACCCAGATGAGATGAATTAGAGTAAATAAAAATATTGCTCAACATTGTAAACAATCTTTCAAAATTTCATGAGTTATCAGTTAGTTTGATAAAATCCAACTGTAGCCCTCAAAATTAGTAAGAGTGAAATTTTATACTCAATTGAAATTTTGTAAATTTCATAAATTTAGAGGAATTCCTCTGATTTGGTAGAGTCCACATGGAAACTGGTGTAGGAGTATCACTCATGCTGCCTCTTTTCTTCTAATGCAGTCACTTTAACTGCAAGAACAGCCCACATCTTCCTGTTTATTTTTTCAAAAAGCCCAGTCATTTAAAAGCCTAATCATTTTCCATGATGATTGTTGCTACCGGTAGCAAAATTGCATATTTACTGTGCATCAAAGCAGAAAACCCAAACCTAGCCTTCTTTCATCACTATTTCTTTAGTCAGAAAAAAAGTCTTACATTCTGTAGTCAGGGATGAATATTATATAAAGACTAGTTACTTCCTACAAGTAAGGAAGAGGATGTGAATGGGACACTAGAGAATTTTATCTCAAAAGATCCTATAGCACTTTGTATATAAAGATTGGTTTTTTTAAAAGCATCTTAAGAGGGTTCGTCTGGTGAGGAGAATTCACATGTAAACATGGGGGATGGGAGAAGATATGCACTAACTTCAAAACTAAATGATAAAATTCATATGCATTAACTTCAAAATACAGAAATTATTTGCTAAGTTATATTATGCACAAGAAATGTAGCAAGTCAGGTTTTGTGTGACCTTGTCCTTTGGTTTTGCTCTACAACTGCAATTGGCTACATGTTCCATGCTCCTCAAACACTCCTAGGCTTGTAACAGCCTTGTTACTCTAATTCCTCTGCACTGGATTTTTTTCCATTTCATTCTCTTGCTTTGGCAATCTTTTCCCTGTGAGGGATACATCATTTTGCTGTAGTCAAGTTAGGCTTCTCAGTCTTCTTCCCCCCTGTGGCACCAGCAATTAGAGCCTTGCAAGCTGAGAGAAGAGAGGTTCTCTCTGTTTGAGCTTTGTGCAGCATTGGTAAGGTTTCTTCATTCACAATATCTTGTTCAAACCCCAACGTCAGGCAGAATCAGCTAGAGAAATTTGTCCAAAGCCATATCCATTTGCATTCAGAATATGATCATGAATTCAGCCTCCACAACATCTTTCACACTAAATAAATGCTTTCATGTGTTCAGAGAGAGCTTCCTGTTTCAGTTTTGTGCCCATCAGTTTCTTCTCCTGTCAGTGGACACTAGTTAGAACAGCTTGACTCCCTCTTCTTGATTACCTCCAACCAGGTATGTATTCACATGGATAAGGTCCATGAGCCTTCTCTTTTTCCACCTGAATAGTCTCAGCTTTCTGAGCCTATTTTTGTATGCAAGATTCTTCCTTAACCATCTTAGTGGCCTTTCTTTGGCTTCACTTCAGTAAGACCGTGTCTCTTCTCAAGTCCATGTCCAGTCTCTCTTCAGTGCCAGGACCACACCAGGCACTCCAGATGTCTCTCCTCAGTGTTGAACACTGAGAGAAGAACCAGCTCTTCCCACCTGCTGGCAATGCACTTTTTAACGCAGTGCAGGCTGATGTTGGCTGTCTTTGCCACAGGGACTCACCAGCTCAAGGTCAGCTCCTTGTCCACCCCGACCCCAGGTCCTTCTTTCAGAGCTGCTTCCCTACCAGTCATTGCTCAGCCTGTCCAGGTGCCTGGGGTTACTTCTCCCCTGATGCAGGACTTAGCATTTCCTTTTGCTGAACTTCACAAGATTTCTCTCAGTCCATTTGTCCATTTGTGCAGGTGTCACTGCATGGCAGCACACTCACCTGGTCCATTATCCACTCTTCCCAGTTTTGTTTTTTTGTTGTGCATTAGGCAGCAAACAGGAAGCTTCTCCATCAGAAATGGCCAGACTATGTCAGGTGAAATTTTAAAGAAGGAGGTCATTTTGAAGCAAAAAGACAGCATGGAAAACTTCTGTCCAAACTATTAACAGTCTGCAAAATTTTAAGCAACAACAGGAAGTATCAGGGTCACCATTATTACCACTGGAGCTACCAGCTCCATTTATTATATCCTCATCATTGCCACTGGCAGAGGCAGCCAAGCCAGAGCTCAGCACACCCCCACATTGTGTTCCACCAGCCATCTCACACTGAGCCTGAAAAAATGGGAATGACATAATTGAAATGTACAGTATCTTGGAACAGATAGTCTTTTTGTCCAGACATTTCTTATCTTTGATACTTCCCCTCTTCTCTCACTATCTATTTTCTGCCATGGAAGGCAACAAGATATCTGAAAATTTAATGTAATATTATGACATGACAAGCACAAAGAGCCCCAAAGTATTAAAATGACACATTCATTCACACTCTTCAGCTCTGCCTTGCTAATTTTAAGTATTCAATCAATGAGGTAATTTATCCCTTTCTGAAGAGGTTACTCTTAAAAGAAATTTTTAGAAACATAGGGTCATTGAGGTTGGAAAAGACCTTTAAGATCATAGAGCCCAGCCATTAACCCCACACTGCCGAGTCCACCACCAAACCCTGTACCCAAGCATCACAATTACATGGCTTTCAAATACCTCCAGGGATGGCAACCCTCCCACTTCCCTGGGCAGCCTGTTCCAGCACTTGACAACCCTTTCCCTGAAGAAAATTTTCCAAATATCCAATATAAATGTTCCTCAATGCAACTTGAAGCCACTTCATCTCATACTATACCTGTGTTCAGAAGGAAGGGCAATGAGGATATTTCTTTTTTAATGGAAGATGGATGTACTTCATCCAGAAGTTAAGCTTTGAACAAAACACATCAGAAAGTTGAACAAGGTTGTCTGGAAACTTAAGGAAGTGCTGAGTTGGTGTTGAAATGTGGTTTTAAATGGAGTAATGGCACCCCAGCTGATCTGACTGCTGTGCACTACTGTCTCATGCTGGAGAGCACAAAGAGACTTCTGTCTGAAGCACAAAGACAATGCAGAACATTTTCATAAAGGTGCTCAAAGTTTATTGTGTTTTAAAGAGAAATCTCCTATTTTGCTGTTGGGTAGACAATTCTTGCAAAGAAATCAACAATATCAGTTTGAACTTTTTACTTACCCTTTATTTACTCTTAAATAGATTCTTAAAATCTGCTGATAAATATGAAAGTAGAAACTGATTTATTTTTTCTTTTTTTTCCCCACAAGAATGGTGTCTGGAGCTTGTGTTTTGCAGAGGAGTCACAAGCGAAGCATAGCAAATTGTGAGGAAATGATGCCTCTTTTACGCAGCCCCGATTATTTGTGTCTGTGTGTACATGTTATGGGTGTCTGTGCTGCTCCTGCTTTCTGTCAGCTGGTTTCAGAGTTTTCTGTGTGCCCCTTCATCTGCCTTATGAAACAGAAAACCCCAATTAAGCTCAAAGAAGGATTAGAGTATGTCTTCCCCCTGGCAAGTCTGTCAGTAACAGCAGCATAAAGGTAGGGATACAAACTGATGAATGCCAGTTCTGTTTTCTCCTAAAAGCCCATCCAGAAAGTATGAAGAAACACCCCTATAAAGTTGGGGAGAAAAGGAAAAATTTAAAAAAGGGGAAAAAAAAAAGGGAAGCTTTGTGTTACATCAGTGTCTGTCTATTACCTGTTCCAGGAAGGACAGAACTGACTTATAAGAGAGAGTGCCTTGTGAGAAGTCTGAATAAATAGTGGAGGTCACATCTCTCTGTCTTTTATTTGCAGCACAAAGTTATGAAATGATGGAGTACCAGCATCCTTAATTGGTTAAATGCTTTGAAAGATTTCTTTTTCTTGATATAGGTAAGTAGTCTCATTTAACAGTGGCATTAATAAAGTAGGGATGTTGACAAAACCAAGACTGCAGGGCTGGAATCCTTCTATTGGAAAGATGAAATCATTTCCATGGTAACCGTGAATAAATTGTTTTGTGAAAAGGGAAGAGAGAAAGGAGTGTGACTCAAACCAGAACTGCTCAATCCATCTCATAAGTGAAATAAAAACCCTGCAACATTTTAAGCAGGAGAAGACGGAAATATAGCGTATGGAAAGTGTCTTAATGAGCTTCCTTCAGAAAGCTTACTGCTTCTCTGTGTCTGTAATAGCCCTTCTTTTTCCTTTCTTGAGTTTTCTTCTTGAGTCCTTTGGTATATCAGTCATCTTCTGTCTTCCTCTTCCCTTATACAATATTTTAGATAATGAGAATGTAGGGTTTTTTGGTTGATTTTTGTGTTTTTTGTGGGGAGGGAGACATTGAAAAGAACATTCTAGACTGGGGCCTTAAGTCAGATATAGTTCAAATCTCAATGACTTTAAAATTACAGCCATTTAAGCCAAATAAATTATCACACTAGCACTGACCCACTGTTGGGGCCGGCTCAGCTGACCCACTGCAATGGTCACTTCAGCTGCCTCCAAATTCATGTCAGCTGTCAGTGTTCCAGCACTGCCACAAAGGGGATCAAATAGAGAAAAATAAATTGTTAATGTGGCATTTTTGGAGATGAACTTTCACTTAGACCCACAAAACACACAGATTTTGTCCCTGCTTGCCTCTTCTTACTATTTTATCATCTCTCAAATGTAAGTTTTGGGATAATAGAAACAGTCAAGTGTTTTCCCACATAAGTTATGAGCATGAATTAAAAGGTTAAAAGAAAGGAAAAGTAAGTTTAATCTTTCTAAATACATTTTAGGTGCTGATTAGGTTCAAGTATGGGGAGAATAATGAGACATGTAAGGCAGGGAGTGTATAATTTCTTCTTCCAAGTTACACTATTTTATCATAAAAGCTGGGTTCTCACACATAGTGAAATAGTCTCTTCATAAACAGTTTTCTTTCATCAGCTTGCCTGAATTTCCAAAAGAATTCATGTGACAACAGCAGTGCCATGGTGCCACATGGTGCCTCTTAGCCTGCCCTTCTGGATGGATGGATAAATCTGTCAGTGGCCAGAGCAGTTCATCCAGGTTCCGTACCTATGGGCACATGATATTTGTTTTAGGTGAAAGACAAAATTTGTGAGTGGTTTTGATGTCTAATCATCCAGTCTGCATCCTTTCCCTTGTTGTGCTGTGGCTAGCACTGCAGTGACCACGCTATCACTGAATTTGATGCTGATTTGGTGAAGCTTTGTGTGCTCACTCATATACTGTAGCCTACATTGTACATTTGCTTTTGTGTGGCTGCTGTTGCTTTGTGTTTGTACCTAATGCCAACTTGGCCTTACCAACCATTTACTTTTAGTTATCATAAAATTATTTTGGAGTTCTTCCTGTGAGTCACTGCTTGTTTTCTTGGTACATTTTCACTTGGCTTTTCTTGTCTCTATACTTTGACATAATGACTTCCCTAGCCATAGCTATTGTAAATGACTCAATATATTGAGAATTAATGAGTAGAAGTGTTTTATTTGTTCCCCCAAAAATCTTTCTTTAGTTATAATTTCCTAGTTTGTGTTTGTGCATTTTGCACATACTTGGTGCTGTCTTTCCTTGTAAATTTTTGATCTTTGCTACTTGGAGGATTATTTTTCTCTGCATCTGTAAGAAAGTATACTCACTAGGTTTCCTCACATCTGTATCCTTGGAGAGTCTGTGTATGTTCTCCACACTTTCATATACAAACTCTTTTTGCCTTATTCCTAATCCCTTATGAAGAATTCAATCTCCCAAGAACTAGGAGCAGGGTTAATGTTGGGATATAGTATTTCCACTGATCTTTGATTACCTGCTTTGACACAATCAAGCACTTCCACTGTTTTCCTGGGTCCTTTCTCTGTTGTCCATATAACACACTGTGGGTAGAGAATGTGATAGTGCAATTGTTGTTCTTACTGTTTCCTTCTTTTCTCCTGGCCTTTTTCTATTTCCATTTGTATTCAAAATTATGTATGATTTCCAACTAAATCCCTATTCAAGCCCATCTAATCAGAATATTTTCCCCTTTGTTTTTTTATCTTCTACACTCCCCAGTCCTCCATTCTCCCATTCTTTTTAGTCTCTGGTTATAGATCTTATTTTAGTTTCTGAAACAATTTCAGGATTTTAATTCTGCAAGTGCAGAAAGATATGCAACATCTAGACCTTGTACAACACTCTAGATGTTCTTTCACTGTAAGCAGCTGCTAAAAGCACTCACTGTTCAGTGCTACTAAATTAAAACACAAACCACAAACACCTTGGCAAACCTTGAGATGTGAACCTGAAAACATCTTGTGACAATCAAACGCTCTTGAACATGTCTTGCTAGGGTTTATGTAACTATATGATTCTTTAGGCTTGTTCATAAGGGATGTAAGCTCAAGTTTCACTCTAAAACATTCCTGCCATGTCTTTAGAAACAGAAAGATCCTGCAATGGGCTGCACAAACCTCAGTCTGGGTGTGACTCCATAGACCTGCATGCAGATTTGCACAGCTCAAAATCAGTGCTGTAGAGCACGGAGCTCCTGATGAGGGGGAGTGGAGGAGATGAGTATCATCCTATTCCACATGTCACAAGGGGAAGAAAGTGCTTCATAACATTCAGCATCACCTTTTCAAATGGCATTTTATTCCATCAAAATTAAATTATAATGAATAACTTGATTCTCTACTGAGAGATTTACCTGAAAAGTATGAAATGGTTTTGATGAGGATATATGTTCCTTGTTGATGTTAAAACAAAACTTCACCCTTCAGTTAACTTCTCAAATTATCAGATTATTTAACATAGTATAGTGCTGCAGTATATATTTAACATAGTATAGTGCTGCAGTATAGTGTAAGGAACATTAATTTCAAAGTCTTTCATAAGCAATTGTGATTTCCCAAAGGATCAAGCAATTTAGGAGCTTGCATCCCACTTTCAGAGGCAACAGGCATATTGTAGCCGTAGTTCCTTGATTTACAATGCCATGATGCTGCTTGCTACCTGAGCCATCTTTGGAAATGAAGCTAAAACTGGATCATCTTTGGAGATTATGGCACTAAATCTGTGTGTCCATGTTCTTCCCATAGTGACTGAGGTTCTGGTAGAAGTTTAGCAGCTGTTTAAAGATGCCTGCAGCTATATAGAAGGATGGGTACATTCTCTTTGGACTGAGACATGTTGTGATGAAGGCACAGATCACATATTGAGGAAGTGTGTCTCTCCCATTAACTGAGGCTGCATTCCAAATAAATACTTTAGACCAGATGTTTTTGGAGGACTAAAGTTAAGTAACAGGAATTTAATTGTCAGTAATTTTCTTCTATTTCCCCACCACTAAAATCCAGGCCTCCCACCTAAACTACTGAGGCTTGTGTCTCTTCATTTACCAACATCTTCCCCTTGATTTGGTTACTTTTTAATGGCTCTTTTCTCTACATGTAGCCACAGGGGCATATAAGAAATGTGATGCATCATGTCATCTTGACAGAGACTAGCAGTACACAGCTTGCTTTGCCATAAAGATCAGGGCAAGAAAAAGCCATCTGCAAAGCAAAACAATTGCTCAGAAGGGCACGACAATGCGTTTCAATGGTCCCCTGTTTGGATATTGACTTTCACAATGCCTGTGAAAGCACATAAAGCATTTGGAGAATGAGGCAGGCATTGATTACCTTTCCACAGCTCTGCAGGTTGTCCACACAGCTATTCATCTTGTCTGGCAAAGAATTTGAGAGGGCTGTAGAGGGAACCTTTGGGGCCAGCCTGGCAATATCAAACCTGAGCAGAGCTGAAAGGCACCAACAAGAAACCTTGAACTGGATATTTGTGTTTATTGATCTTAAATGCCAAGTGGTGTGGGGAAACTGTAATTTCTGAGATGCTGTAACTGTTTCCTGCACCTCCTCAGTTAAGAGCTCAGAGAGTCCTTGGACCTCGTTAAGAACTCTGAGGAGCTCTACATTACTCCGTTTTTGATAGTGTAGCAAAAACATGTGGATAAAATCCCCCACGTTTGTGTTGGCTTCATCAAACCCTTACACAGTAAAGGATTCAGGGTGTCAGGTGAACAAGTCTTTGCCAGGCCAGTAATACAACTCACATGTGCTTTTCCCTGGGGCATTGCTACTGTCTCTCCTCTGCAGATTTCACTTTCCCTTGAAGGAACACCTGCACAGACCACGGGGCTGCACCTGTGCTGCCATATTTACAGCTGAACACTCTGTGTGTGATATCTTAGCAATGCTAAAGAAGGGATAACTGCTTCTGGCATCTGCTGCTGCATGGGATGATGATGCTTGGAGCAAGTAAAGCTCCCAAGGGGTCGAATTCCCCATGTAGGCAGTCATGGACTCACAGGCTTGCATACATATATACAGTCCCCTGCACACCACAAACTACAATTTTAAATGACCCATTCCTCACAGAAGCCACCTACCTTATAGCATTACTCATGATCCTGCCCCAGGAAGTGCCTGGTGGTCACTGATCACCTCACAAGGTTTAAAAACATGTCAGAACACAGCGTGTGCTTCAAATAATTTGTACTCCCTCACATAAGCTTCCCTGTCTTGTTTTAGAAACAATCAGAATACAGCAATGTACTGATGAGTCTTAGCTCAGAATTTGAAAAGTACCAGTGAAAAAGTTTATTTGTACCCCTTTCCCACCCTGGATATTTTATCCTGCTGTTGTTGTTGTGTAATGCAGAAGAAGCACAACTGTTTACAGCTCCACTTTCAAAGTTCAGCTCCAGCACCTGTGATCCCCATGGAGCATGGGGAAGAGTAGGAATCTCATCAGATCTTTCAGTTCCTGTCCTGCTCCAGCTGTAACCTTTTAAAAAATGCCTTGAGGTGCAATTAGGTGCTGTACAGTTTGGTTTGGCTTTGTTCTAAGTTGCCTGAGATTTCAGAGTGTAATAGACCTTCAGACTACAGGGATACATTAAGAACAAGCTTCTTGACCTTTTATTCTTCTTGTAAATCATTTAGTGGAGCTTCCACTGAACTTCTTTAAGACACCAATGTCCATTCTTAATCTTTGCACTATTATTTAAGTATCAATCAGACATGATTTAAAATTACTTTAAACTAACACAGACAGGGTCTTTAAAGGAAATGTGCAGTATGGCACAAAATTTCTTGTAACCATCAGAAGATAATATAAGAACACATCATGGGTAAGTTTCTTTGGAGAAGAGGAGATGATGAATCTGTACATGAATGTAATCAGCAATTAGCAGCCATACACAGATTGATTGCCTTTGAAGGGGTACGTAGGCAAAGGCAGATGCCAATAGGGAACCCAGGCAGGGATTCACAACCCAGGCATGCGGTTGTAACAAAAACCACTGGAATGATATTTTACAACTGCTCAGTGTCATATATGCTTTCTCTTGGATGTTCCTGATAACCTTTCCTATCCAGGTTCTTCCCAGTAATTGAGGTTTCTCCATCACAGCTTCACTGCAGTTAATCTTATGTGGTCATCATGATACTAAAGATTTATAGGCTTCAGAAGAGGATTTTGCAGAGACCAAAAAGTGAATTCTGCTGTAACACAAGTCACAAAAAAAAGTAACAAAAGTTACTGGGAATTCCAATTACCCAGCATAGTCTATTT
Organism: Ammospiza caudacuta; assembly: GCF_027887145.1. NCBI lineage: Eukaryota > Metazoa > Chordata > Aves > Passeriformes > Passerellidae > Ammospiza > Ammospiza caudacuta. The sequence continues at coordinate 135,396,207 of NC_080593.1, forward strand.
GTTTTAATAGGGGTCACTAACCTTTCCTTGCAGTCATCTTGTACCTTTTTGTGTCACAGGAACAAGGCCTTTAGCCTCTACATTAGGATGAAATTTGCCCCTCAGCAAAGTTGATCCTTTACTATAATTATCAAAGGTGATCCTTTACAGCAGTAATCAGATCTACAGCTATGGCAGCTCAAAAAGGAGAATACAGAGATGACCTCTATGCCCCTTTAGCCTTGATTCACTCTGTGTCTGGGAAAAAAAAAGACTTCTACACTAGAATTAGACTTTTATTGCCCCTCTGTTCAGAGCTGAATTTCCCATCAGGCAATGGATCTCTAGGGATAGTGTCATATGACACTGATGTCCTAGTTTACCTTTTTCAGATAGGAAATTTTTTATCTGTATTTTAACTTTACCTGCATTTTAATTATCCCTTTGGATAATTGCTACAGAAAAGCAGCATGCCTTTTCCTTAGCCATTTCTCCAATCTCTGGGAATATGAGGTGATACCAAATATTGGCATCATCTGCTTTTACTGAAGTTCAGAAGTTTGGAGAGAGTTCTTAAAGTTATTAAAAAAACATTTACTTTTTTATTGAGGTAACCAAGATTACTCTTGGATATCTTCAGTTTTAAACCAAATTTTTACAGGAAACTTCAGGAAAACTTTTATCTATCAAAATGTTCAGAAAGGATCACTCTAGTTTCACTGTGTTAACAAAGGAACCACTCAAGAATTCTAGTGCTAGACTGCTGATTTTCCTCTATGCAGACTGATGAAGAACCTTAATGTTATATTACCACCTTTTCCAATTTGCTAGCACTCATTGTGTCTGGGGGAAAAAAGAGATGCTGCCACTGCTCTCTGTCCCACAAACTCCCAGGGGTTTGGCAGGAGCAAAGCCTCCAGTCTCTGGTGGCCAGTTTTGGCAGCACCGTGCAGACTCTTGGCTGCAGCTCCAGTTGGGTTTAGAAGAAAACACTTTGTTTTCTTGCCAAATTTACAATGGTTCCAAAGCTTTTTCAATAAACCTGTCTGATTTTGGATGCAGTCCTGAAACTTTGTGCCTGAGGTTCTATTGTGGTTTGTTGTCTGTAATGAATATTTGAGGAAAAACCCCACAAAACAGCTTGATATTCTGCTACTTTCAAGTTGAGGAACAGATGGCAAAATAGTGAGCTTATCCAACTTTAATTCTTGACATTTAATTTGTAGGCTAATGAATATTGAGCAATGTTGGCTCAAGTTAGATGCAATGAATATACTTAATGGGAAAGACTGCTTGCAGGCAGTAAATACAGCTAACACAACCACAGGTCTCAAAGCTGCAATATTGTGCATCTAGCAGGCATATTTAGTCTGTACAATTTCTCTTTTTAGACATATATGCATGAAGTATCAAATTATGTTTCAGATCAATGTGTTCTGTATGAAGGCCTATTATCAATTTACATTTTGTCAACATCTGTATAAAGAGAACTGATAGAAGAAACCTTCCTCATTCCCCTTGTCTCAGTAGCCTCTGCATGCATCTATCATTTTGTGAATATAGCAAAATGGGTCTTCTGAGTTGCAGGTGGAAGCATCTTGTGGAGAACAAACGCTGCCACACTTGCTGGCTGTGATCCCTGAGCTCTGCTCAGGTCACAGAGGAGCAGTGGCCACATTCAGATCATAAAGCATGATCTTCTGACATAAGCACGGCCACTGATGTGACTTCAGAGTGAACTGGTGTCAGCACCTAATTAGATATTAGCTGTAACCCCTATCATGTTTTTATATTAGAAGTTCTTTTATGTGTGGTGGATCTTTCATTCAGGTGCTGCCATGTCCACTGTGCATAGGTTACCCTCAGCAATCTGGAGCTTTATCTGCCAAAATCAAAGCACAGGCCTTGGTGCTGCTTGCAGCCTCAGCCACCCTGTGTGAGGCTGTGGTTCCCCGGGGTGATGCCTCTAATCATTGGGCTCTGACACAGCCATCAGCAAGAAATGACTACAATGACATGTTTCTAATTGCCCATGGACACATCTCAGTTGGCTTTGAAATTTAAAAGGTCTCTTACACTGAACTGATGCTTCTGCCACCAGCTACACTGAGGTTCTTGAGGCTGTGGTCAGTTTATTGTTTCAGACACTGGCACAGGGCGAGTTTCACCATGGTACCTTGTAGTTCCAGCATAGAGCAAAAGCTGCTTGCCCAGAAATGCTTCTAGAGATGATGAAAAGGTGTGACTCCAAGATGTGATTGACTACACCAAAGCAGAAGTGTCATACAGATGCCAAACTGCTTCCCTGCCTGTAATTAACTCTTTCCCCATGGCTGTAGAAGAGTCTGGACAATTAGTGGACATTCAGTTTTCCAGCTGACTGCAGCAAGGTCAGAAATAGACAGAAAACAGTATCTCTGGAAATTTGTGACTGGTTCACTCCCTCCTGAGCATCCAGACATGAGGAGGACCAGTGATACCAAAACATGATGCCTACATGGGTGTTTGCCTGCAGGCTCAGTGCTTTATCTAAGGCTCTAAGAAGCAGAGGTGATGCAAGTCCTTTTCCACAGACCGCACCTGCACCATTTGCTGCCTCCCATCCGCTGCTGACAAGAGCTTCTTTCCTTGTAGCAAGAGCTCAAACCCCCAGTGCACACACAGACACTGAAACTCACTGTGGGCTCCATCTCACCCCACACATCCACAACAGCACTACCAAGGAGTAGGAAATAAAATAGGATCAGATATAAAACTGAACCTAGTAGAAGCCAAAGAGTCCTTTAATTGTATATTTTCTTCCCACCTAACTTTGAACTCTGCTAAAAAATAGTATTATTCAGGAAAAAACTGCCAAGAACCAGGTTTTAGCAGTGCTAAGTGATGTCTCATCCAGAAGCTAGAATCAACAAAAAAGGATCACACTACCCTTTCCCTGGCATGAGTTATATATTCTATATCAGTGTATAGAATAATTTCCACAGAAGTTCTAGAAAAAAAGCTATTTTCCAAAACATCATTGCCATATTCTGCCAAATCATTTTGTCTACTTTCCTTCTTTCTCGTTCATGCTGTGGATTCCTCTGTCTTATTTGATGAGCTCAGGTGAAAGGCCAGCCAGAGAAAACACAGCTAAGCTGAAATTGATAGGACCTTTAAAAGTCTTCAACAAAATCATCTGCAGTGGAACAAAATCTCTGTCTATGATGGTAAGCTACTGTAAAATCAATTGCAAAAAGAGGGAAAAGTTTTCAAATATAAGTTTTGTACAAATATCTGTCTTTTACCCATTTGTTCACCCTTTGCTCCATAGTTGGTGGCTAGCATGTACTATTGGGTATCATTTTTTTCCAGATCAGAATAAAACTAGACCATGCCAGGTTTATTTCTATTATGTCATTACAGTGTATACAATATCTCAGATTATGTTGCTTGCCTTAGAATGACACAGTGTGACTAAACTACAAATGATTGCTCCTCCCAAGAAACTCATAGCAATATATATTGTTTCCAGATGGAAGACCCACTGTGGTTTGTACAGCAATTTTCACAGTCTGAAAACAACAGCAAAATATCATGGACTAATGAGAGCAAATACATGTAGTCAGCAGTGCCAGGCAAAGACTACCACTTGTGTTTGTTTGATTGGGAACTATTCACTGACACAGCTATTTTTTGACAGTGTGTGTGTCTTCTGTGCCATTTGGGTGTGTGGCAAGTAATATACCAGGGTTGGGGTTTTTTTTCCATTGACAAGCATCTTAGCAAACACTGAAAGAAACAGGATGCTACAGATTGTAGGAAAATGAGTTTACAAGGGAGAGTGACTGCAAGTAGCAATTATCTCCACTAAGCCATTTGAAGAAGAAAGGAACAGGGGAAGTGAGCCATTGCAGCCTGAAGCTAATGCTTTTGTGTTTGCAGTCCCAGCATTTCCTTCACCCCACTAGAGCTTGTGTTGCACTTGGAGGCAAAAGTCTGACTAGGCATGGCTCAGATAAATCTGCTCTCAGATACCTCATGCTGCCACTGCTACCAGCAGAAAGTACTTAAAGTAATTTGCTTGCAAGCATTTAAAGCTTTCTGTATCATCGACTGAGTCAGAGGCGGTAACCATTGGTGGGGGAAATGCTGCATCTGGGGTGGTCCTGTGAGATGTGCATTGAATATGGGTCACAGCAGGTTGTTTTGACAGAAGAAAAACAAGGTGTTACTGCCACCCTGCAAGGACTGTGCAGAAGAACCATCAGCCTTCAGGAGGTTTCATTTCACTCTCTACAGGATCAAGGTTTTAGTCTCCAGACAAAAACTAGTTCTTTCAGAAAAGAACCTTAGCAAGTGTCAGGACCTCTTCAATCTGCCACAATACTTTTTATCCAAGGGAAAAGAGTAAACTTTTGCTGTACTGCAGCTCAGTTACCAGGACACAGTGATCTTTTCAAGTGCTTCATTGATGGCATGGTTGGTAATTAAAGAGATTAGTGCCTTTACCCTCAAACTTGACGTGGAGATACAGGATGAGCTGACATTTGGCCATGCTCAATTGACATTCCCTTCTCTAAGCTCAATCCTTCTGCAACCTCTGCTCATGCTCCTTGGTCATTTGCCTTGCAGTTATCTGAATCCACTGAAAGGAGCTTTGGGCACTCTGGGGGACGTTAAATGGAGACTGCAGGCTTGCCCCACCTGCTGAGGAGGAGGGGACACACAGGTTTGTGGGCGCACCCTTGCATGCCTGGGGCCAGGCAGTGCCTCTGAGCATCCTGCCAAGGAGCAGGCTGGAACAAGGACTGAGAGCCTAACAGGATGGTCCAGAAAAGACATAGACTGTTTTGGACAGTCACACACTGTCTGGCTATTGAACATTACTCAGGGCTGAACCATGTTTGTAACCCTGCACTCTTCTACTTATCAGTCCAGGCAAAGTGTTACCAGTCAATGAAGTTCTTTGTGATTTTAATTTTTTACCTCTGTAGAAATAAATTGACTTCACCACAGTATTTAAAAATTTAAGACATTGTAAGTAATTACTAACTCTGATTTAGTGCTATTAATGAAAAATGACATTGCTAAGAAGGTATTTCCAAGACGTGAATGTATAAAACTGAAATACATTGTTCAGATTTTCTATGTATGTCAAATATGTGTTTATTTTGCTAGCAAATTTAATATTTTATGCCAGAGATAGAAATTGTTGTTAGTTGTTGTTTCATTTCTGTTATTTTCATTTCTTGTCTTCCTTCTCTCCATGTAGAACTTCAACAGCACAAAAACTTCAGCACAAAATAGAGGTTTTTGCAATTCTTGTTTATGGGTACTGGAGAGAAAAATCTCTTACCTAATATATCATAAAGGCTATTATGAAAAAAAATGGTAGAATGCAGAAATGGAATATTGTGACCTTTTGTGCTTTATTCTGAGGTATTTAAAATCAGAAATGTCAGTTACAGTATTAATTAAGCACAGTTTGACTGGAAGCTTAGATTAATTAAATAAATATCTGTCATGGCAAGTGAAAAGGGGAGCCCAACCTGAATAGAAATAGTTGAGATTTTTAAAAAGGCTTTGGTGTCTGGTGCGGCCATACTAAAAAAAACTTTACTTATAATCATGAGACCTATTGAAAGTCAGTATCACTGCAAAGCAGTTGAATACACAGTAAATTTGTTTTTAAATAGTTTTGTTGATAATAAAGCTTTTTGTGGTGTGATCTCAGGATTGATATGCTACAAAAGCAATACCTTATACTGGAAGATTGCATCTTGACCTCGTGCAAAGTCTTGTGATTGCAAATCATTGCATTCACACACTGCTGTTCAGGGTGTTCTGCAGGGAAACCATCCTGCAATTCTCCAGGATTTCAGAATTTACCTGGAGGACAGCCTCCAGGAGCACTGGATGCCTACGATAATAGGATGCACTTTCGTAGGCAGATCTCTGAAGAAGTGATTAGAAGTAAACAGTGGCTGTATGCAAAACAATTAGGTATTCAACCCAAGGAAGCAGACTCTGACAAGGATGATTTCTCCATCTGTCTTCCTTTAATTGATATCATCACAATAAATGTTTTCTTCTCACTTGAAATCAATGGGAAAAACCCCAGGTCATTCCCCTCCCTCTCTGTATTTATGTCTAGCATTTTTCTGGGCAAGAACTTCAGTTCCCATGGTTACATTCTTAATGACTCAACTGGATGAAGTGGTTTGCTCAGAAAGAAATACATGTGTGTCCAGCCATGCAATCTTCCACAGTAGATTGAAGCAGGGAAGGAAGGCCATTGCTAAGTCAAGCACTGACCTCTGCTTCCCAAAGCTAGGTGAGGTAGCTGGTTAGTCTTATTCCAGCTGAAAAATTAACAGCTCCCGGTATTTTTAGTATTCCCATTTGAAGAACTTGATTTACCGAGATTGGGCTGGAAAAAACCCCAGTGGATACTGGAAGGGAGCCCTTCTTGTTCCTGTGCCTTGCAGTGGTCCCTAGGCAGCACCAGCGACCCTGGCTCTCTGCCCTGGCAGGGGGAGGATGCTGTTCCCATGGAGACTGCCTGCGTCTCAGCACGAGAGGGAGGGACACAGAGGCACTGTGGAGAGCCAGAGCAGCCTGCATGCCTTGTCACCCGTGGCCACATCCTCTCTGAGGGCCATCCTGTGTCTCAGGCAAAGCAAAGCAGGGTGTCGCTCTCTGGCTGCCCACGACTCCGCTGGATTTACCTCAGTGCACGCTCTCTGCAGCTGTGGCTCCTTGGAGCGGGCTATGCTCAGTCTTGCTTTTCCTAGTTAATATAAGCTTCACCAAGTAATACTCTATTTACATACTAAATCTGGGGATACATTTCTTAACAATTCCTGTGATTTCCAGAGGTCATCACAAGACTTCAGTGAGGACATCACTTGAACACAAGTAAAGGACTGTTTAAGATTCCCAATTTTCTTTGTATTAATGATCCATCTTTAATTCATTAACTTCTACTATTAAAAAGAAAGGATTTAATGAATTAATGTTTTAAATTCAGTAGTCTATGTGTGTTTTACATTTCCTCTCATCATTTTAATTAACATACCACAAATTGTGGGATCTAAAATGGTAACATTTGAAAAATTATTTATACTAAGTCTTTTGAAATAAACTTTTCCATATTTGAAATGTGATAGTTGAAAATTCTGCTACAAAGAATGTTTGTTTTAAGTGTTTTTCTTTTTCATGGTTAGTCACTGTGGCCTGAAGACTTCATTTTAAACTAAAACATCGTCAAGGTTGGGCTGTATTTGAGGGACACAAAAAAGTTATCTGGACTGTGTAAGTTTGAAACCTAGTTAGGAAGCTTAACTAAATCAAATTAGTTAGGAAAGCTGGAAGAGATGATGTGGTTTAGCTTACTAGTCTGAGGTAGAGCCAGACCCTTTGTGCACAATATTATCTGTCAGTAATGTCCTCTGTGGAGGAGACTCAGCACCCTCAGTAGTTACTGCCTGCCTGAATTTCACTGCAGTTATAGAGTCATAGAATCATAAAATGGCTGGAGTTGGAAGGCAAATCATCTCATTCCAACCCCTTTGCCATGGGCAGGGAACTTTCCACTAGACCAGTTTGCTCAGAGACCCATCTAGCCTGTTGTTGCACACCTCCAGGGATGGGGACTATACAACCCCTCTGGATAACTTATTGCAGTGTCTCATCATCCTAACAGTGAAGAAATTCTAATTTAACCCTGCCCTCCTTCAGCTTAAGGCCATTCCCCCTTGTTCTGTCAGCCCATGTCCTTGTGAAAAGTCCCTCTCCAGTTTCTTCTAAACCCTTGGTCATTAGGAATTTTCTATATGCTGTCTAGCTTTCCAGGCAGCAAAACTGCTTATAATTAAACTCTACTTTAATAGTACCAGCAGAATTTTTTATTGGTCACTGAAGAGGGCTCATGAGAAGAAATCTGATGTAAGCCAGTCATCATTTCCATTTTTTTTCACAGTGTGTGCTGGTTAGGTTTTTGCTCCAAAGAAACTTCACAAATGTTATCTCCAAGACAGAGGTGCAGTGAAATATTTGTCTTTAAACAATAGTATTCCTAGAACAGGTACCTCAAAATATTGTTGGAGGGAAGATAATCAAGGGAATACCTAACAGTATTAATCTGCCTAAATCTATCAGGTTGCCAGAGCAGGCTGTACTAATGAAGGAGGCTGATATTGAAGAAAAATTCAAGTGAAGCGAGGTAAATTCTGCAGAAATATCAATCTTTACTCTAAAGTATTTTTTCTAAGTAGGAACAGTTTCTACAGTACTGATCACACGATCAATATGGTGAAAATTGTGCTACAGAATGGCAAGGGAAATAAGAGAGATTCTGAGAGCAGTATTAAGATAAGCCAGAAAAAAACCCAACCCAAACCAAATCCAAAACAACGAACAACCCACATGTTTTTTGGGGTTTTTTTAGACATCATGAATGATGGAGCTCTAAAGAAGATGATCAAAAAGTCTGTAAGAGGAGATGTACATCTTTGGTACACTTTCAAGCATTGCACAGGACCTGGTTCAAAATGTGGCAACAGAAGACAGGACCCATTTTATCACAGTGATCACCTCTGTAGGAAAGACAGGAACCAAAATAGTCTGAATGGACATCTTTTAAAAACTAGGTTCTAAACAAAGACTAGAGCACATCTTAAAAGATTATCAGCAATAGTTAAGAGAAGAAAACCAGTTGAAAGAACCCTGAAGAATGATTAATCAGACCCAAATGGTGATTCAGAGGCTATATACACTCTTAAAATTAGGATTTCATAAAGACCAAACTCATGCAGAAAACCAACTCAAATGCTAAAAAAGATACTGCCTGCAAAAAAAGCACCTTCAAAAAAACACAAATAATTATAAAAAGTAATAAATTCTGTATACAACTGAAAACAATAATTTCATGACAGAAAATATTTCCAGAAAGAATTTGCTAAATGTCTTTAAAAAGTAAAAAACTTTAAAAATATCTAAATAAGAAAGTGTCCCAGAGTCCATGAGGTTAGTAGAAGATGGAAGTGTAAAGTGGAGTTACAAAAACTCATCATTGTGCTTTTGGTGATACTTTTTAAACTAAACTACTGGAAGTGCAACTTGTAATTTTCCAGGAGTTCAGCCTCCAGAACTTACAATCACTACTTTGTAAATTCAGAATCTCTACCCTTACAGGTAATAATGATCTAACATTTTTACAAACGGCCATCGCCTTTCAAGGTTATTATTTCAAAATGCAACATCACAAGAAGATACAAGTGTGTAGGAGATAACAGAGGTCTATATTTTCCAATGGGAATGATAGGACTGAATTTAAGTAGGTTTTCACAGTTTTCAGCCACCTAGGTGTAATTAAGAAGGTTCATGTGTGCACATAGGTATATGCATTTCACCTTGTTCATTGCCAAGATGACTTAATGGGAACTGCAGTTTGTATAAGGCCAATCAAAATCTTGACATTTTATTTGCACATGCTACATTATTCAGTTAGTTATAGAACAGCATATCTACTTTTATTTCATATTTTTCTAAGCATCTAGTAAGTGATACCAGCAGTCCAAAAATGCATTACATCTGTTTGAATAGGATTCAAGGGTCAGTAAAAATAAAAACAGTAATTGCACTCCTTGAAAAAGACAGTTCATTGCAGTTCTATGAAGAAGAACAAGACTGCAGAATAAGTACCTGCTACATTAGCACTCTCATTTTACATGTATCATGCAGGGTCCTTAGGCAGCTGAGCAAGAGTACTTCAGGCTAAATTGTCTGGGATTTGTTGGCAAGGACCCTGCTTTAATACCAGCTCCCTCCCTAGAGTTATTTCTAACCCTTGCTTATCTGTTTTCCCTACCTTCATTTTATTTCCCTCTATAGGTTTACAATATGTCATAAAAGCACTTTCATCTGGTATTGTTTAGCATTGTTATGTGACCTTAACTTTGATGAATTAGAACAAACAGACATGATCCGCAGAATACAGGCAGGAGGGAGAAATTTATTTTAAAAATCAGCAGGACTAGGTTTTTGCTCACAGGAAGGACTCTGGCTCACATGTCACTGTCAGAAGTAAAATGGGAAGTCACATGGAGAGATTATTCTGCCTGCTCTTTTTTCAAAATACTGCTGTGACACCAAATCCTAAAGACTGCAGGCCCCAGAACCTTTCTGAGCCATCCCAGGACAACCACTGGTCTCCCAAACTGTTTCTGGGCAGACTGGGGAGATCACATGTGTGAGAGCATCCCTCAGTAACAGCCTGGCTGCAGATGGACGGTGTGGAGAATGTGGAGGCCATGCCAGGTATGGAGCTAGGGTAAGGAGATGAATAGCTCATCAAATCTGCATGCCAGGTGGCACAAAATCCTTCAATACTAATAAAGTGCATGAAAATATTACATATATCTTCAAATTATGAAATCAGATTTTAAAATAATCCCCGTCCCCAAATAATGCACCTTTATTTTCTCTTAGCTCCCAATTTCAAAGGTTTGACTTCCTGCTGGAGACAGAAACTTGTTTATGCAACTCATAAATGCAAGCTGAGACTCTTACATAATTACAGGTCTCCAAACAATATGCATACAGGAGCTGGCAAGACTACACTGGATATACAGTTTTAAGACAGAACAGCCTTTGAAACAAGCAGAGAATCTCATTACCCAGCTGCATGAATCCATGGTTCAGTCACTTCTTGAACTTTTGTGGACAGTTCTTCTCCCCCAGTCTCAGAAAATACAGAATATAATGGGGAAAGATCATGAGCAGTGTGACAAGAATATTCAAAACTATACTGTTGAGAATAGTATATTAAAAATATTCAAAAGCTGCAACTCTTTTTTTGTAATATGGAACCTTTAATAAATAAACATTAACTGGGAGTGAGGAGTAGGGAAAAGTGCCATATTAAAAAAAATGCACGGAGAGGAACATGGGGAATGGCTGCTCACAGTCTCTGGCAAAGCAAGAACTACAGGTTAACAGAAGTAAGCAGATGCCAGACTCAGAGAAAATGAAGGAAATTGATTTTTCACATTGTGCAGGTAAATACAGTTCTTTTCAAATGCAAAGTAGCTACAGGGGTTCAAAAGATGAAAAAAAAAATAAAAGAAAAATAAATCAGGGCTGTTAATTACAAAGACAACATCTCAGACTCAAGGAGTGTCCAGAGCCAGAAAAATATTCTATGGAAACATCATTATATTTTTGACCTTTTCTTTTTCTCTTCTTCTAAGTATCTGCTTTTGCCTGCTTGGTGACAGGATATTAAGGAAAATGGATACATCCATTCCATGCTGTGAATACAAAATCTTTCATTTGTTTTATAACTGCCAAATTAGAAATAATCAAAATGCTCCTCAAGATTTTTTTTCCTTTGCATAACAACTCCAGAAGGTATGACGTAGATTCTGGTTTAGTTTCCTCCCAATATTTCTATGAAAGCCACAATGTTGCCTCCTAGGCCCTGAGCCTTTTTCTCCCCAGAAAGCTCTGAATGTTGCTAGGGGGCCCTTAAGTGACAAGGCAAGCTCAGGTGTAAAGACATGCAAGATGTAAAGTTGCTTTACAGTATTTCATCACCAAGACTTTGCCTCGGTGCTGGTGCATTTGTTCTGAGTGTTAGAGAGCTCTCTGTGCTGTTCTTCTTTCACAAGGGCACTGCTAGTTCCAATACAAAGCTTACAGGAGCTCACTTTAAGCCATGCTGTGGGTTCAAAAAATAATTCATACAGCATGAGCATCTTTCCCCTCCTCCTGCCTTGGGCTGGGAATCCAACCTCAGCCTTGGACCTAATGCTTTTGTGAACTGAACAAATGATGCTAGGAGGAAAACTACCCCTTTACAGACTGCTCCAGGCACACAGCTTTTGCTCTGGTTTTTGTAAGGCAGATGGGACCAGAGCATTTGCATGAGGGAGAAAGAAGCTGTGAAGGAAGGGTATTATGCAACCCAGCATGGATAAAGGAAAGAACAAGTTCTGCCTCTGGACAAATGGGCTGGGGGACCAGCCTCAGGGATGAGGTTTGTGTTTGGGGAACTTAGCAGTTCTTCTGAATGAAGAGTTGTGCTAAGGCACACATTAATACTGAGAGGTCTAAAATTAGGAAGTAGCATAAAATTTCTCATTTCTCTCTTTAATCAAAAGACTGCTTCATGACATTAAGGAGGCAATCAACCTACAAATGATGTCTCTGAAGGAATAACTGCATGTTGTTCATGATAACAAGTGCATCTTCTGTGAAAGATTGAAACAGTAATCAATTGGCACACAAATATCTCAGCTGTTATTTGTAAAGGGGAGTTGCAGAATTAAGGCACTGTATAGTATATCTGACATAAAAATTGGCAGTTATCTAAAAATATGTAGCCTCTGGCTGGCAAGTAGGTAAATAACATCATGCTTAGCAGGGACCTCTATTCCAATACTTCCTTCATCACTTTGCATTGCACAATTTTGCTTTCAGTGTTGAGATACATATTGCTTCATTTAAAATTAAGTCTCTTATTGTCTCAGTGGGTATCTCAGGCAATATTTGAAGTAATTATGTCTCTTCAAAAGCAGCACAGGAACACAATATTGTGCCATTTTATTTCTCTTCACAGCTGTCCAAACAATGTTAAATGAATCAGAAGTGCCTTGCATTTAGAGAAACAGTATAAATTCAAAATCTCTCCAGCACAGCAAGAACCATTGAACAATTAGCTGGAGTCCTTCTGACCAAATAAATATATTTTACACTTCTGAAGAAATCCAACGGGAATACACAGCACCAAGAATTAAAAAAACCCCAGCCATTAATAGTATTAACATGTCACACAATACAGATTATTCTACAATTACTTCAATTTTATTTTTTTACAGTAGAGGTGTGCTTCTAAAATTTAGCACACTAAATCCCATCCTACTTGGCCTGCATTCACATCTACTTTAGGTTTTTTACTTGACATTTGTCGTCTTTGTGTCCTCTGTAATGCTCCAGGTATCTGCTTGCTTAAAGTAGAGTCTGGGAATCACAGCTAGGTCAAACTAAACACAAAGATAAGGAGGTCTTAATACCTGATCTGGCTCCACACATGTTTAAGTACAATATAAGTAAGTATGTAAGTATTTAAGATATGAATGCTGGTAATAATAATTGCTAAATGACACAAATTGAGCTGTGGAACAGCTTTAATGGGGAAATGTTTTTTCCCCAATATTACTGTAATACTGTTTCAGAGATTGGGGGAATCATAATCAGCACAGTCTGAAAAAGGAAGATACAGGTAAACAGAGAAATATCTAAAATGAAAATAGCGGTAGGAATAATCAGTGCTGCCACAGTGGGCTCATACCAAATAAGAGAAAGATATGACTGGAGCCTCAGCCTAGCACACTGCTAAAGCTAAATTTAACCAAATGAATGATTTTCAGAATGAAGCGTCAGTGGATCATGTTTATGTATGAAAAAGGGACCCAAATGAAATTAAATTCAACCAAATTCAAAAGTATTTACTTTGTGCCTCATTCAAAGCATCCAAGTAGCATTTTTACTGAAAGATTATATTTTATGATCCAGATGTACATGTTCACATTTTTTCCATCAATTTTTAATTTTTTTTCCTTAGTTCTTGTTAAGGAAGTAGAAAAAAGTTACCTTTTTAATTTATTTCTTACAGTGTCTATTGCTTTCTTCTTAGTGCCATCTATACAGGGACATAAGCACTCCAGACAGTTGCTCCTGTTGGACTTCAGATGGACAAATTGAAGGTTTCAAGGCCAGTCTAATATGCATAATGTGGTCTGATGGAAAATACAGGTATAGCTACCATGTGGTGACTGGCACTGCTTAGCATTCATTTGGATTCCAAGCTGCAATGGAGAAATGGTGCAAAGTTTGGACACACAACATTTATCAACATGATGAATACATAGTAAGCATCTTCTCTTTTTTCTGTGCATCATGAAGGAAGAAAAAGTCCAAATCTTATTACGGAAGTAAAATCAAAGGCAATTATCACACAAATAGGTTATTACTCAAAAAGCATTTTCAGGATTCATCTGAGAGATAGGAACAAAAGTTCTAATTTTGTTTCCCTATGGCAATGGTCAGGGCACTTCTGTTTGCTCTTTTCCCTGTTTATAAAATAAAGACAGAGCAATAATGAGTTCTTAGGTTTTATGATTCACTTAATGTTTGCATAGCACTTTAAAATACCACGAGTAACATAAAAAAATAACTACCTTATTCATTACAGCAAACACAAATACCTCTATTTCCAGCATGCTACCTTGTATTAGTTCTCTATTTTCTTGAAATATAACATGATTTTTATGTAATAAGAAATAAATTACTAGGTAGCATACTAAGTAAGAACTTGACATGAAATACTTTAAAACAGTAATTTTCATCCCAGGAGGAACAGAGGTATTTAAAAGATGCATTTACAATAAAAATAAACTATTAAAAAGTTGGCAGGAATTCTCTGGGCATAATTGCAGCTGTGCTTGTTTCAAAATGCCTATTAAATCTGATTCACCAGGACTGTACTACTAGCATGCCTCTGCCTATGGGAAAAGCCTAGGCAATAATTTAAATGACTTAAAATTGAAAATTTAGAAGTGTTGTAATTAATTGTGAATCATTAGAAACAGCTCAATTATATTAAAAAAGCACAACAAAACAAAACAAGATTGTTTATAACACAACAGATAATTAGCAAACTGCTCCAGAATCCAAAGATTTGCCAGAGTACATGTAGTACAAGAGAGAAAAAAGAGAAAAAGGCATATCACAGACATAATCATGCTTGTATATCAAACCTTAAATTTTCCATCTTATCCTTCAGCACTGAATCTTCCCTGGGGTTTAGTGGAGCCCATCCCCACTGGTTTATATAACCCCCAGGTAAATCTTTGTGAGTGTTACCTAAACTTGAGCTGAAGAAAATTTGGAGAGATAAAACAGCCTGGCTGCCCTCTGATTTGGTTTGTGAGGAGGAGTTATGAGGATTCAGTTTGGGAGGCAGAGTGATCAGGATGTACAAACTATAGATACACCTATGTGTTTAAGCCTCTTTTTTGTCATCAAGTAGTTTGTAAGATTAAATATTGGATTTTCTGTGTGTCTTTGGATTGATAAGAAGGTTTAGCAAGTGCCACATCGTGCTCCTGCACTTGTGAGCCTGCACAGGTACCCTCAGGGAGGGCTGGATGTGTCCCAGGCCCACAAGGAGAGCCATGTGTCAGCTGGAATGGGGCACACTGCAGAATGTTAAAAGGCCTTCTGCAAAGTAATGGCCTTTATTTTTCTGTTTTCTAATGCATTACAACTGTATGCTCCTATCTTCTTGCTATTATCTTCATAACAAATAACTCACTTATACTGTTTTTTTTGTATGATCTTCTCCTAAAGCACATACTTACATCCAGGAAAAATCTTCAGTTGAGATTCCCATTTGCTAAAAAACATTAAAAAACACAAAAAACTGGAAATTACAAAATCAAAAGGGGAAAATATCAAAGTATATGCTTGGAATTCTAGCAGAAAAATGTTACCCTTTAAAGCTTGTATGGTCGGTACTGGTAACACAGAGAAACTACTTCAGATGTGGCAAAAAACTGTTTCAGTGATACTGTCCACATACCTTGAAATCACACAGTTCATAGAGCCTGATGAAGCTGAACCTGTTTATTTACTAGAAATCTAATGACACATGGGCTTCTTGGCCAGTTTTACAGCTCTGTAGTCACTCAGCACCATCACATTATACTTGAATATTTTGTAAATATGGGAATCATTCTGGCAGAACAAACTAATGCCTTACATTCTCCATTGCATTGTCAGAAGTGACTTGCAGCAGGAGTTTTGCAGGGAAACAGAAGGAACAGATAAACCCTCTCCTTTCTCTGGGTTTGTAATTTCCTCCTGTTGAGTAAAAAGCAGCTCCAGCATTGCTTGTTCAGCTCTGGGCTGAACAACAGAGCTTATGGCTATTCTGTTCCTAGCATAGTTTCTGCAATTTAAAATAGAGCAACAGACCAAAGAAGAGAGTACAGTCAAACTGTGGCCAGCTGAAGTGAATAGACTCTGTCTGAATGGTAATTTAGAGACACCTTAGCACGGACTTCAAGTGTGCTTCAGAATGTACTTTTCATAAGGAGGAGATGCAATTAAATTAAATTCCTTTCCAACAATAGTTTACAGTTACCTATTATAAGCGTGTGAAAAGTGTCAGTGGAGATACTGAACATATCTCTTGCCTTCTCTTAAAAATTAAATTTTCTGTACATTTGCAGAGTATTATGCTGTTTCTGTCTAGCAGCACTTTCTATTCTATTCTAAAGGAGCTGTGTTCTATTATTCATGTCTAATTTTAATTACTGTATCTGTAATTTCAGCCACATCCTAATTTACCACATTGATTATCCATTAAGATCCTGTGAACTGTAAACTGTTATTTCCATCTCTTCCTCAGCAATCATGACTGTTATTCACTCAGTCTTCCCACTGCAGAGTTTTCTATTCAGAGATGAAGTTGGTTGATTATTTATTTTTGTAGTAATGGTGTCCAAAACAGTTAATGTTCAACTGACTGCATATTTTCCTCACTGGAGCTGTAATGGTTTCAAGCTGCACTATGTAAGACTGAAAGTCTGTACAATGAGAAAGAAACTCATTCTCTATGCTCATTCTCCTGCTTGGAAAAATAAGCTGGTTTTGATTGCATGGGAAGCCATACTCAGAGCCATGTACCTTTCACAGCCATTTAAGGTCTGGCAAGAGTGGTCAGCACATGGAGGTGTCAGCCCTCAGCAGCCGCAGTCCCTCTTAAGGAAATTGCAGAAAAGCTGTCAAGTTTGGGGATTAAACCTGCTTGTAATGGATGGCTGGGAAGGAAGGCCCTGCCTGTGAGAGACCTGAGCTGCTGTGGGTTTGTTCTGCACTCCCACCTGCCCGAGGCTTGCTGCTCGCCTCGGCTCTCTGGCCACGGCTCTCCGCTGCAGCTCCCAGCACACACTCCTGGAGGAAGCAGGTGACCCCAAGGAAAGGGGATATGGGGTTGTTGCAGCACCCCACAGGTCAAGCAGGCTCCCCAAAAGCAGGGCAGTATGGGCTGCAGTGACTTGCTTAGGAATAGACCACTCCTGGTTCCCTGTTTTGCCAAAGTCCTGGATCTAGGAGATATTTCCTCGTCTTGCACCCAGGCCCTTAAAAAATCTGACACTCTTTCCCCACAGAACGCACCAACATCTGTCAAGATACCATTGCACCCTCTTCATTCATCCCTGGGAAATAATCTTGTCTTCTGTTTTCTACCTTTCCTGTTCAGTAAAGCTGCAGCTGCCAAAATGACAGTGTTTCCTCACCAGTTCCTCTGACCATGTAATCTTTATATCCTGCTTCAATTTCCTCTTATAGCAGAGCATGTTCTTGATTTCTAAGACTCTTTTGTTCCATTTTTCCTAGGCTCAGCTTTATTTTCTGTCTAGTTCTCCTTTCCCAGCTCTGGGCTTATTTCAGACAACCCTAATTGAGGGAACATCTTTCCATTTACTATTTCCACCTGGTTTTATTCTTCCATATGTTCATCCTCCAGAGCTTCTCACAGCTCATTGGATCCTCAGTGCCTTTAGACTGGGGATAAATCAGTGTTAGGACCCAGTCTGGCCTTGACACGCTTCACCTGAAGTGCTGCATAGTTCTGGCACAGATTTTTCTATATCACTTTGGATAAGTCATGTATTTGCAGGACTTTCATTCATCATTTGAAAAATGAGGATAATTTTTTTTGCTTTCCTTTCCTTTGCCATCTATTTTTCATAATGGAGTCAGCCCAACAACTTTAGAGCTGGGTCAAGGATTTCTGATGAGCTTATGGAACTAATAGCAGATTTTATTTCAAAAAGGAGTGCAGAGGGTAGTGTTTCTCCCTATTCCTACCTTTACTTAGAGGCAGGTGCAGAATGGCATTTGAAGCAGAGGCCAGCCTGTGTCCCCGTGTAGATGTGATCTGGGCCATGGACAGGAGCTGGAACACCCCCTTGGGCTGACCCTGCATTAGAGCTGGGCTGGCTGTGTCTCTGTGTTTCCCTGCTCTCCCCCTCAGCCCTGCCAGACTGAGTCCTGCTGGGTGCTGGTACTCCTTTTTCACACAGAAAATCAAAGTTATCTGTGTTTTTCTAATGGGAAAAGTAATTTGAAATTTCTATATTAAGTGCACTAATAAGTGAGTCAGTTTTGTTTGTCTAATAATCCTGATTTTAATTTTCCTTTTGAATGGATTTAGGAATTTTTAGCCAATACCTGTACAAATTCTTACCCTGTGTTATTCTAGCGACAGCAAAATACAATGACATTATTTCTACTTTGGAAAGTAGAAATAATGCCATATAGCTACAGAGTTCTGACAAAAATAAAGGAAACTATTATGAAGCACAGAAAGGCAAATTGAAACTTCTTCAATTTAACTGCTGTGAAAAGATTCTCTTCCTGATATTTTTTCTGGAGCTACAGAATCAGGAATTAAGATTTCTTTAATTTTTTTAATTGCCAACAACTCACCACCCTTTAGCATTTATTATGAGTGAATAACTACATCAGGCATTTACCAGCTCCATTTGGGACACAGACAAGTGTTGGAGGTTTGGATAGTGAAGCTGATTTCAAATGTTTGCAGATGCACCATCTGTGGCTATCAAAACCCTCTGCAATACCATATGTGAGACCAATTCGGATACACTATAAAACCACACTGGGAGAGAGGGCATAAATTGTTGGAAGCAAACATTTATCTGAAGATAAATAAAAGGCAAAATGGCACTGAATGGAAAATATTACCATTTGATTTCTCTTGGAAAATGAAGGAGGAGCTATTCTTTTCTGGACTGGGTGATCACCAGTGTCTCCAGCTTTCTGGGTATCAATAGGAAGTCATTTACTATGAAAACTCTCAGGTCTGTAATGCCAACCCCCATCATGCAATTCCTTGATCATCAGATGTTTTTTGTGTGTCCCCATGATGCATTTCACACCCATGAAGGTTCTCCCTAAGCATTCCAAAAGCTTGAGCATGAGAGTGCCAAGGAGCTTGACTGACTGACATGAGAGAAGTGATCTGGGCCTCCTCTTCACATTGTTGCAAGAAGTACCTGATTTGGGAAATGATTCTTTTCTGTAGATTAACAGGTCTTTTTATTGTCCAGCTGTAGGCACAGGGTTTCAGTAAATAGCCAATATAATAATTGCCTTCCAACTTGATCAGATGAAGTTTAAAGCTATTGTCATCCTGACACTGTTCCCTCCCTCTACTGATGTCCCACTGTTGTTTAAGAACCCACAGAGGCACCCACTGGGCTGGGAGCCCTTGGCTCACTGGGCTATTTGGAGACTCTCTTTAGGGCTCTGCCAGGTAAAATGTTTCTATTTTAGATTACTATATATAGTCTGTTAAACTGTGCAGAAATGTCAGATGCCAGCATGTGCACATGCCTCCTGATACAGCCTCATATGTAACATACTGAAAAAGTCCTTTAGCTAAAATGTCAGCACATCTGCTGTGGAGAAATAGGAGAGATATTTTTTTTCTTTTCTTTCAGTGAGGTTTGAAAAAATATTTTGGAAAAAGTGGAAATTAGTGTTGTGGGACAGCATCAATGAGAAACATCTTTTAAAAGCATTTATAAAATGTTTGAGCTAATGGAAAGTGAGACCTAATTTGGATTTGAAAAGTAAAAATGGAATAAAAATTTAAAAATTGAGAGCTTTTTTTCAGAAAACTAATTGCTTTGCAACATCTAAATAATCTATGACATCTTCAGACAATGGGATGTTCTAACCTATCTGTTGAGAGTTACATGGCAAACAATGTGTCAGTGGGTCAGAACACTTAAAAGGAGGTAATGAGCTTCTTAACAAAGATAAATCAAAAGATAGTCTCTCATTCAAAAACAAGTTTGATAACCACAAAGCACGTGCTCCCTTACTTTACAGTTGGGAACTATGTAAAACTTTTCAACAAGAATATGGTGTCTGGTAAGTAATGACCGTTAAGTAACAGATATTTTGCCCTGAAAATACTACCCTAGCATAAAATGAAGATCCATTCTTTGTTTTGGAAGATGTGAAATACATGAGCAGGAAGGCTGAGCAAAGGCTGCTGAGCTGATTGCCCCTAATTCACCCTACTGCCACATCCCTGAAGCTACAAGGGAGCTCTGAGCTTTTGTGCTTATTTGGAGGGAGAGACAGCATCTTCCTAAGAGTGGGAACAAGGGGATGCTTGGGGCTAACCCTGATATCACTGCCAGGAGAGCTGGGCATGCTCCCCTGCAGCAGGAGTGGATGCCCACCAAGCCTTCCTTTTCCCAGATAATGCTCAAAATGGTTGTGGGATGAAAAAGATTTCCTCCTTGGAGTTTTCCTTTGTGGAACAGTTCTAGTGTTTCTCAGAATAGGAGAGAGTGCACATAACAGGAAAACCTTCACTGAGCATCTATAAATGCCTACAGGCCTTTTCTTTAATATGTTCTCTGGATTTTTGATCATAATATTATGTATTGCTTGTTGTCAGAATAATTTAAATGAAAGCAATGATAGTTCTTAAACTTTAAATGAAAGCAATGGTAGTTCTTAAAAATATGACTCTAGAGTCTAACAAAAGAATTCCTTGCCCTGATGCACTGTTTACTCACACTTGCACAGAAAGCTGAGCTGGAAATTACAGAATGCAAGTGCTTTCTGAGTGGGGTGTTGACTAACAATGCAAGAATCTCAACCTTTCCAGGTCACTGACATCCTCAGTTTAGGGGGCTGTCACTATGAATTCCTTCATTGTGTCAGATCCACTGAGTGAGTGAGGAGATGAGATTTTGCTATATTAACTCCTCTGGACAAGGACTTACTTACACCTACACTTTGCCTAAATTTGGCACAATTTAAGAAACTCTGAAAGCTAGGGAGAAAGAAAGTTTTCTCTTTCACAGCAGAACGTGACTCACAAGAGCCCTGGAAGTCTCTAGGCATCTCTAAAGTGATCCAGACTCATCTCAGTCCGTGGTGCCTAAAGTACTTCCCACATGTTTTAGAAACCCCTTGGAAGCTTGAAGATCTATGAAATTTTCTTCTTCGGTGAAAGTCCAAGGTTATTCAGAGATATGATTATATTCAGTCCAGTAAAATTTATTTAAGCATACTTAAAATTTTCTGGTATGGCTATTTAAAAATTAACCAGATAATGCCCAATATATCTTGTACCAGGCTTCCAAATGGCTAGAATACTCAGCCAGAAGAAACCAAGTTTTTGCTTTCCCTGCTTGAGGCATTTGAACCCAAAGTGTGTACATGACCACAGTCACTGCAAGAAGAGGAACCTTCTGTAACATCCTGGAGCTGAACCACTGCACAGCTAGGAAAGTCTGAGAAACAAAGTGTGGTCGTATTACCTAATGAGGAAATATTTATTCAAGATGATAGAGTCCAAAGATCTCTTCCTTCTGGATTTTTCCTGCACATGTTGTACTAGATAATCACTGGATTCAATGGCAGTAGCAGTATATGAAACATTTTGCATCATTACCTGATGCTGTTTTTTCTGAAATCTAATTGTCTTTATCAGTAGTTTCCACCACAAGGTGAGCCATATGAAATTAAATTACATATTTTAAATACATAATTTAAATTATGTTAATATTTGTTTCCATCATGTTGCATTGTTTTTTATGCTCTTCTTCCAATGTATTTGACTGCTCAGTATCTGTCCCAGCCTCTCAAAAGGAGCCCATAGGGATGTGCATGATGCTTGATAGCCCTGGTCAGGATATACAAGAAAACTTCGCAATCTGATGCAAAAATGAGGGAACTTAATGAATTTTTCATGTGCAGCTAAATCTTATGCTAAACGGAGTGATGCTTAATTCAAAAGAATACACAAGACTTCTGGTTTGGGGAAAAGCAAAATAAATGATCACTTTAATATTTAGAAATTCATAAAAAAAGGGAAAATTTCAAAATGAAAACCACTGGTCTCACTGAAGATTAAGAATCATACCTGGAAGCAGACAATAAAAATATAACAGTATTTCCAGTCCAGGTGTAGACATTTATGGACAACTGTCAAGGAGATTAAATTGTGATCCCAGTGAAATCCACACCCTGTTTTCCCTTACTAAATGAAGTTCTGAGAAGCTAATTCTGTCTGTGTAGTATATTGTGAAGACATGACCCCTAATTAAGCAGCTGCAGTAATAAGAAACACTGAATTACACAAGTGGTCAGATGTGGTCTTTTAACAGACATGCCATAGGAGGTAGAAGACTGACAAAAAGGTCATCCATGAGCATCCCAGTCCAATTAGCAGGATGAGAACTGAAATTTTATTATTAATCATGTTGTCATCCTAAGACTGAAAGTAAATAATTGAGCAAGGCCCACTCACTGTGCTTACCTAGTTTGAGCAGCATTTTCTCAAGACATGCCAAGAACTTTTTGCATTTTCTGCTCAAACATGAGGATGACTCAGACAGCAAGAGTCATCATATACTTATCACAAATAAGTATGGGGGATCTCTTGGGGATCATTAAAGAGTTGGGCCAATGTCCAATATTAAGAAACCTGACTATGAAATGTATCAATGAAAGGTAAGGGACACTTTTCTAACTGTATATACACTGAGAAAAGATTTATAGGAACATTGAAAGTTAAAGATATATTGACATAATTCTAGCCAATAGGTTGGGACAAGTCAGAAAGGCTTTTGCAAATAATACACTGAGACATTGTAAGCATCGTAGAGGCTTACAAGTGAATAAGAAGGTAAAATTGATGGCAACCTGGATGCTGATATTTAAAGACAGCAGTTTGATAAATTGTCAAGCATTAAAGGCTTGGTCAAAACATATTGATAAAAGGAAGTCTAGATGTCATTAGTGGAATAAATATTAAGGGAAAATTATCAGAATGTGTAATGGATGATATTAGAAACAGTAAATCTCATAATCAGATATTAAACAGCTGGTGGTCTAAGGCTGTTACAAAATTAGTAGCCTATGTAAAGATAGGAGAAGAAGTAGGTAGATTTTAATTACCCATTTGATATAGAATCCAATGAATACCTGAAAATATATTAAAAAACAATTGGATAAAACAATTGCTAAATAATCTGAAGGATGAATAATGCTTTGATAAATGCCAACTGACTAGCAGGGGAAACACATGCTTTGCTTAAGACTACAATCAACAACATGGCCCCTTCTTTTGAGAAGAACTTGTGAGGAAACGCCTTTATTTTCAGCATTAGTCCAAAATCTGATGGCATAGACTAAAGGTAATTCTGTGCCACATGTAAATTGCAATATGAATGGATTAGTGTTCAGTGCAGATGGATGAAAGCAAGTCTGTGCTCATTCATGAAGAGCAAAGGTGTTCATTCACTGTGTCAGTAGACAGCACATCATTCACTGACACAGCAGTCTACACAGACTAAGATCCAGATTATGCATGATGGTTAAGAAGATCAGCAGAGGCAGAGAATAATGACAATAGCAGTCCAGATGACTGGCAAACTTATTACACTGAAAGCAAGTCAAAGGTGCATGAAATGGGTTAAGAACTGACTCAGAGACCCATAAAAGAGCTGCTGTGCACAGGATTTAGGTGTGCTGCACAGTGTGAACACTTCTGCTTAAAGGTATATGGAGTCTACAACAAAGTTCCTAGGGGAACAAGCCTGAAGGTGTCCTTACAATTTCACTGTCTGGTTGGGGCTCCTTCACTATGGCTTTATAGAGAAATATCCCCACAGGTTTCCATGCTTTGGTTTTTCCTGGTTTACCAGGTCATATTTTTATGATCTTATGCAAATTTATCTGCTCTGTCCGTTGACATAATGTGTAGATCCAGTGTTTTGATGTACATCAGTTGATCACATATATCTCCGACATGTCTTTCGTGATGCCATGATGTTTTGTCCTAGCTAACAATGCTACAAGAGACCTTTGATTTTCTTATCCCTCTCTATCTTATTTTCTTGTAGGATCCTTACACACATCACCACATACCTTATGTGTTTCTCACTTCTACCAGTAAGAAATTCTCATGGCCCTGACTTCACTCTCCTGTTTAGCTTGTACCCAAAGTTCTTTCTCCATAGCTCTCAGTCTCTTAGTTCAGCATCTTTTTCTCTCCAGCTACACTGGCAGAGGCAATCTCAGGCTGCTCACAGATGCTCCCCATGACCACAGTCCTAGCCTGATGCTTTGACCAAAGCTTTCTTCGGCAGAAGAACACTGTTGTGGCTCTGCAACTCCGTTTACTGATCCTCTCACATCAGCAATAAACTTACAAAAAAGAGCAGAGTGTGGTCTTGTTAGGTCCTTCTCTCAAGGCACCCATTAACAGGTCATATCAACTTAATTTTCCTCCTTCTCATCCCTGCTGTAACCTCTTCTTTGAGTAGATTATTTCAAAGAAAACATAACTCTTGACAAGAGCAAAGATTTTTGCCCCTTTTTTCTGTCAAATGCTCTCGCTATTCCCCAATACTTCCCTGTGTGTACCTTTTGTGTAAAAATTACCCATTGTGTAATTTTTGAATTGCAGTTTCTTTTGAAGATGTGTATTTGTGCAGCACTTCTCACAAGTAGTTCTCCCCACTGAACTTGTTTCTAAATTCCATGGGGAAAAACCCACCCAGTGGGAACTGAACCAGCAGGACAGCAGTCTGTATTTCTAGAGCAACCACACGCAGCACAATACAAAATAGCATGAAATTTGTCAGTCTGTCAGTCTAGGGTTTTGTTCTCCCCTCTTCACCATAAAAATAAAAAGTGTGCACCTGTTGCACATTGCCAACATCCCCTGGAGACACACACTGTATGGCAACCATCAGTGAGATGCAGGACAGTAGCAGTCCAAAATAATATGTTCCTTTTTTATTGTGTGAGAAATAACTTTGATGACTGCTGTCAAAGTTGTACACATATCATCAGACTTAAGTTTTTCCTTTCAATAATTCACCACCAGGGTGCTCTCTAATTAAATTTCCCCTTCCTACAACTTTATGTGAAAGGTATACATTAACCACTTTCTCAGGAGTGTCTGCACTGCACCAGGTTTACGTTTGCTCTGCGTTTACTTGCTCAGCAGAAAATAAATAAAAGTGCTTCAAAACCAGGATGGAACTGTTTATCATTTGTGTATCTAAAGTTTACAATCCAGTTTTGAAAGATATAATTGTAAATCTAAAGGGATAAGTTTCACTGATGCTACTGAGAATGTACTTTCCCAGGCACATAATTTTAACAGGTTGCCCTAGTGCATGTCTATTTTAAACACAGATGTGCACATAAATCATCTCTTTTTTCCCCCCTAATACCTGAACAACAAAAGCTGATTTTCTGACATGCAAACCTACAGCAGCTGTCTGATCTTTTAATCTGTTACATATGCTTTGTCTGGTGCTCTCACTGTAGGAGAACACAAAACTGCTGTAGACATCATTACACTTCTTGATCTGCAAATTCAAGACCTGTGCCCTTTCATACTCCAAAGTGCACAGGGGATCTTAGTCAAAGCTGCTTAGCAACTGAGGGATTTAGAAAATACACTGTGCACACTCCTCTGGCCACTGAGCTGTAGAGTTTTGGAAGCAGCTCACTCTTTCTCTGCTTATCATTTTAATCAATTAAAAGGGTTGTCTGTCCTGTGTTAATCTCCTTTCAACTCTTACTAGCTCAAAAGACTCCAGCTGATTATTGTTGCAGATTAACAAGATATCAGACAAATGTTAATTTAGATGTTGCAAAGTCAGTGTCAGTATTCACTGAACATCTCTAAGGTCTGCTGAGCAGAGATGAATATGATTAGGAAAGGAAAAGGAGGAAAGTTTGAGGTATGGCTATTTTTGTCTTCTGCAAATCCCAGACATAAATGAAAGATTGTCCCCTCAGCTCTGCTCAAGGGACTGAGATGGTAAAGAAGCCTTTGCCCTTTATTTGTTCAGACCCTGACAACACAAAAACCACAATCCAAATCCTATTTTCTTCTCTTTTCCTATCACACACAATCAAGGAGTCAGAAAGTACCTCTGATATTAGTAGGTGAAAAGTTAGATTACAAGATAGAGCAGTAACAAGTCAGGGTGGTCTTGTAGAGTCCCTCATAGCCTAGTTAGAGAAGACCTTATTTGCATAAATTTAGAATCTTTACTTTAGGGAAAAAAGCCCGCAGCATTGTTCCACAGAGAGTGGGAATAAAAGATCAGCCTGTCATATCAGACTATATAGTAGCTTGGGGGTGCAGGTGTTCTTCTGAGCAGTGGTAGATGATGGAAAACTTGAACCCAAGTGGCACAATCCAATCTTGATGGTATTTTACTAGCAATAATGACAACTTGCCCTTAGCCCTGTTTCCATTCCCTCCTGTCCAGCTTTAGCTCTGCCTGACTACAGTGTTGGTGGACACCACTTAAACGTGAGCTCCTCACGTGAGTCTTGAGCTAAGAAAGGCTTGACTTTACCAGCAGGCTGATCTCTTAGAAAACTCTGGGGATGGCTTCACTTTTGTGCAATGCTACTGACAGGACCAATGCTGATGTGGTGGCCAATTGTGTCAACCCTACATTGTTCAGATCATAGTGAAAATAAAAAGTATTTTAAAAAGGGTTGGAAAATTATTTCCCATGTGGCATCCATGCCTGAGAGAGAGATGGAGAGACTTAAAATGTTTTTTTCGGGATAAATTAATTACTTGCTTTCTGTCTGCAGATCTTTATCTGGGGAATAGGTCTTTGATTGTAAACAGGTCTTTGGTTCAGAAGAATAACACACAGTGAGATTCAGTGATGAAAAGTAAAATATAAATGAAGTCTAGAAACAAAGTATTTTTCTAGCTATCTATGATGACAACTGTTTGTTCTCCATCACTGAAAGGCTAAATTTCGGGTTAAGTATATTTCTAAAAGTTGTCCCATTGTTCATTCAATAACTCATTATGAATTTAATGCTGAGATGTGTGCGCTATTATGGGATACAGACCCTGAGCAAGTATTAAACATAGTATCAGATTGTTTCACAGCAAAAATATGGCCTTGCTTTTTAAACCTGTTATTCAAATGTAAGATCTAGAGGGTATATGGCTGCTGGACATGTTCTACCATAATGTACTCATGCTTGCATTGAGACTTTCTAGCCCATGACCTGTGCACAATGTATAAATACTGTATGCTTTTGATAACGAAATAGAATCATATTTGTCTCTTGCTCTGTGGATGTTACACAGCTTAAAGCAGAATTCTGTTAGGACAGTGTTTCATTGCTTCCAAAGCACTAAAGCAATGTAGGCTGCACAAGCACCTTTGCTCTGCTTGTTGTTCACAAGAACCAGGATGATACCATGGCAGAAAGCAGTTCAGAGAACTTCATTACCAGAGACACTAATCTATAAATAATCATGAGAATACTTTGAGTGAGTTCTTCTTTTTTACACCTCTTTTTGCAATATCCAAGGCATGTCCTTTGTGTTGAATTTAACATTTTAGCAGTACTTTTGCACATCAGCAGAATATGCAAGATTGAGTAATCCTCAGCCAAAGAGATCCAAAGAGACAAGCTTTTTGCATCTGACAGCAGCCACTACAGTGGAGTTTATTTTTCAGTATTTAAAACATCTAAGTAGGTATATGTGAGGAAATCTGAATCCTTAGGTCACATCTTGTCTGACTTATGCCAGGCTTTGGTGTAATTTATAGATAAGCATATGTACATATATGTTTTGTAGCATATGTTATTCATTCTATAGTAGATACATATAATTCTATGAAGTTTATACATAATATGATTATTACTGATAATTTTTTCTCAATATATTCCCTATACATTTTAAATGTGTGCTTCCTGTAACTTAATGAAGTGTCTTTGAAATCTTCTTTTCATGAGACAGGAATGAATTAATGTTCTACTCTTCTTCACAAGGTATTCATTATACACACAAGGTTGTAACATTGGGGCACAAGGTTTGAAACAGGAAAAATCTCTGTGCAATTCCACAAGAATCAAATCCTTTCAAAAAATGTCACATCTGTGCAAAAAGAGACAATCAATGCATGCATCAGCTGATATGTTTTTATTTATGTAATGAACTCTGGAAATTCTTTATTCTGTACTGGCTTGCAGTGGGGGCATTCCCCACAAGTGCACAGTCCTGAAACAAGAGGTCAGGGTGCTGGGCATGGTGCTAGCCTACTGTTTGGTGAGATATTTTGTTCCTTTAATGATGGATTCTGAATGTCAGGGTCATCTGTCTTTCTCAAAACAAGTTCTAGTTTTCCCATGTGGTGACAGGACTTCAGTTTGTACAGAATGTACATGTACAGTTTGCACATGGATTTGTGCTATTTCCAAGCACACCTTTGTAATATAAGAAATGTTTTTCTCAGAGGTGTATGCACATATGAATGCAGATTGCTCAGTGAAGTGCCTGACAGAAATACCTGGGTCTTTTTTGGGAACAGGGCTGCAGCAGCAGATGCAGTTCTGTGCTCCTCAGATCCTGCAACCCTGACAAACCTGTCTCAGCTGCTGGGGCAGGGAGGCTGTCCCCTGGCCCTGATGTGCCAGAATGTCATTGTGTAGCTTATAATGACACCAAAGTCTCACTGATCAGGCTGGGAATGAAGATATTGTAGAGGAATATGTGAAGATGCAGGAGCCAGCTGTGCTGGCAGGAGGATGTGAAGGGCAGTGGTGTCTGTGCAGTGAATTTCCTGCTCATCCTGCCTCTGGGGCCACACATTTCCCTCCCTGCTCTGTTTGCTCTGAATTTCCAGCCCATGGGGATTAGGAAGGGTGATTTGGAGAGTTCAGTACATGTCCAGGCTTGCTTCTACATGGTGCCAAGAGGTGGCTGGGGGAAAATAAGACAGGATGAGACCTTCCTGAGTCATCCAGGTTACTCATAGCTCTAAATGCAGGATATAAAAACTTAGGTCTCCTTTTCACTAGTCCCAGGTGGCTTCTGAAGTTGTCAATGTTTGTTCTAATCCCATTTTTGCTATTGTGCTAAGGCCTTTAATACTTCAATTATCCAGCTGTGATTTCCTCCTTCACAATCCCTGGGAGAGACTGACCTAAACTGAGAAGACTAACACTCTGGTGAGAGGGATGAGCTTTCTAAGCTATGTCAAAGCTTCAGAGCATTTAAGTCTGTATTAAAACCAAATCTCTTACCAAGTGAGCTGTCAAGCCCATTAAGAACTATTCAATTTCATTTTTCCTTTACAGCACAACAGATTCTCCAATCCTAAATGCACATTGCTCCTACACACCTGGCTGCTGCTAATGTTAACTTTTCTGCATGCTATAAGTCAAAACGCTAAAAACTAAAAAATAAGCTAACAAAACATCTGATTTAAATTTAATCACAAAGAACTATTTGAAGTATATTCTTGAAAGATACTGATCTAAGATTTGTGTAAACTCACAGACATCTATTAATCAACACCTGTTGATAACGATACATCATCAGGTGAAACACTTACTGCCCTTCCTCTTTATTTCTTCCAAAATAAAAAGGTCCCAACAGACTATAATCACAGCCTGCTCTGTACATTGAGGTCATTATCCTCATTAAAGTCCTGACAAATTTTCTTCGTTCAAATGATGAGCTGCAGCAGGCTCGGCACTGCCTCATTTCTGAGACCACATATCCATATGTCCCTGGAGATAGGTCCCTTGTAGCAGCATACTTAAAATGTTCTCTTTTTCTTTTTTCCTGTTCCTTGTTTTATCTCTTTCCCCCATTAAAGAAGCCTGGCTCCTTCAGTAAACCCATCAAGTGGACTTGCAAAGTAGCCAGGAGAAATACCACCAGAATCTTTGACTGAAACAGAAGTTTTCCTTCCTTTGTATTTCTTTTTTGCTATCATTCCTTGTTGAATTTGTGTAACTATAGCAGAGGAGGGAAAGTCTCTCCACATGCACTTCAGAAGTGTAGGTGTTCTCCTGGAAGTGAGGACTGTGTTAACCTAAGGTTAAGGATATTCAGGTTGCTGCAATTCAACAGAAGCTTCAAAAGACACGATAGTCATGTAACCCAGCATGATCTCCTTTAACCCAGATGAGGGGCTGCAAATTCTAGTTCCTTCTTTTGATTCCTCTGGGGAAAGATTTTTAGTCTGAAACCAAACAGAAAAATAATTCCAAAATCAACTTCTTTCAGTAGCCTAAGTCCACAAACTGTCTTCTCTGAATTCAAACAGCCACCTTATGCTTTTCAATGATTTTTCCTCACACCTTTTATTACCTAAGTCAGCAGTTAAGGAGAAACAGCAAGAAACAGCACACTAGCTATAAATGTATACTACACTGGTCAGCATCTACTCTAATTTGAAAAGTATAGAATTGCAGTTACCATCTATAATGAATCATTCAATACACTTTCATACTGTGAAGAACCCCCAAAACACACAAGCAGGAGTTACAAATATTACTTACACGTGGTGGGATTTCCTCTCCTGGTAAGTGATGCAGGAGTTCAGGCTGGGGAACAGGAGAGGACCTAGTGGCTTAGAATAATGTACTTTAATGCAGGCAGGGACAGCTGTGATAATATCAGTGAGCTTCTGTATCACAGGCCCAGATTTCCACACACTAATGCCAAGGCAGTGTTTCCTCCCAGCAGCAAGGATTGGGAGGGAGAAAAGGTGGTGAGGTGTGATGGTGTTCACAGGGGCCCCAGGATGAGGGAAGAGATGAGAATGCTGACTTCATGTTTCAGAAGGCTTGAATTATTATTTAATGTTATATATTATAGTAAAATTATACTAAAAGAATAGAAGAAAGGATTTCATCATCAGGCTAGCTTAGAATAGAAAAAGAATTATAACAAAGGCTTGTGACTGACTGAGACAGTCCAGACAGCTGGGCTGTGATTGGCCATTAATTAGAAACAACCACATGAGACCAATCACAGATGCACCTGTTGCATTCCACAGCAGCAGATAATATTGTTTACATTTTGTTTCTGAGGCATCTCAGCTTCTCAGAAGAAAAAATCCTAAAGAAATGATTTTTCATAAAACATGTCTGTGACAGTGAGGTGCAGTAGGAGCAGCTGTGCTTCCCACAGCAGGAGCAGCAGACTCTGGACACCATGACCTGTGCCAAGCCTGCACAGGCTAGCCCTAGTACAGCTCACTGCTTTATTTCAGAATATCAGCTTTTCCATTCCAAACTCCTCTGCATCCTCTGTAGCTCTTCATAGCAGTACAGAGCAGGGATTTGCGAAAGTTGTCAGTCTGCTTTTAACCTGTGGAATCCTAGGTGATCCTCACATCCACATGAGGCCAGAAATGGTTCTGGGGTGTGATGTATCATCAGCTCCAAGTAGTGAAAAGAAGGGGTACCTGTGGTTGCTTCTGTCTGCTACAATAACTGCTCAAGATTTTTAGCAGTAAGTACTGAATCCATCATTAGGCTGCTCAGTAGCTGGCTGATTTTCAGCATGTTTAATATTTTGGGAAGAGCCATCTGGAATTGTTAGGACAGAGGATGGATTTCTGATTCCTCAAGGCTAAGGTCATATGTGGCAATGATGATAAACTGGCACAAACTCCTGTCCAGCACAGGGCAGAGACCTTGTTGAAGTGCAGAGCAGCAGAGGGCAGACACCCACGTGCCTCTGCAAACCCCTGAGGGATGTTTGCCCCTGGAGCAGCTTCCTGGGCAGTCACAGCATCTGGGAAAGGCTCCCTATCCAAGTGTGATGCCTCTGAACGTGATTGTGAATCCAAGACCCACCTACCTCAGCCAGCTGTTCCAATGCTTAAATTGCCTTCCTTAAAAACATGCCCCTAGTTTCTGGTCTGAACTCTTCAACCCTCCAACTCTGTATTTTGTTCTTCTTTCTTATTTCTGTTTGTTTCCAGACTCTGACATAGGCTTTCCTAAATAATCTTGGGTTACTCAATCTCTTCTTACATTAATTCATTGTTGCAAGTGGGAGTTTACAACATTTCTCTTCTCTAACCTCTCTTTCATGTCAAGATCAAAGACTCCCTAGGGCACTGATCTTTTCTGCATCTTGACACATTTTCTCAAGTGAAAGAACTGTTATTTCAGCTGTGGCTTGTATAGTTGTGCAGCATTAGACCCTAACAAAAGTTGCTTTTTGCATTAAACATGTCAGCATCTTTGCAGCTTTGTGTTATTTATGTTGCAAATTAAGAAACAGAATAGGTATCTGCATAAAGTCCTGATTATTGCAATAACTCTCCTTCTCCCAGCACACACCACAGCATTCACCCATCTTCCTAAAGAAGTTTCATGTCATGAAAAATTAATATTTTACCATCTTACTCCACATCATGTCTGTGCAGGTGCTTGGATCTGGGTCTTGCAGAAAACCATCCTTTCCAGGAGAGGCAAAGGAACAACTTAAAGGGCTGCAATCTTCCAATTGATCTCATCTGGGTGTTGGGTTCCAGGATCCTATCCCAAATACTGACCTATTTTTTGAGGAATTCAGGTACATAAACAGACACTCTGAGTATCTCTGTTGACTGCCTGTTACATTTGCCATCCTGAATGCTCCTGATACATCTCTTATTTTATCGGTCTTCTACCTGTATGGCCAATAACACAAACTTCAACCAAAATTCCCTTGGGCGCTTTTGATCTGTCAGATGGCTTAATCAAAGCACAATTTTATTACAGACACAGGCTTTAAAAGAATAAAAGCAATTACAAGTAACAAACAACAGCATCATTAATAATGCCACTAAAGTATTACAGAGATCTTTATAGGACTTCATGGAAGTGAGGCTCTGAGGCTGTAAGGGCTCAGTGGTGTTTTAATGCCTTTTTAGGCCATCCTACAGAGCTGGAAAGCCAGATCGGGGACACGAGGCATGATGTATTTTATCCTGGAGCAGCTGGAGGAGGTCTGGGCGCTGGAGGCCGCCTGAGGCGGCAGCCGCCGTCCCGGTGCCTACCCCTAGATGGCGCTGCCTGGCAGGCTCCAGCTCCCGCCCTTCCCTTGGCGCGCAGGTTTCGACTTCCCTCAGGGCTGGGGGCAGAGCAGCGCCATGGGATGAAGGAATTAAATCTCTGCCACCCTTGGCTGAAGTGGGACATATTGCCTTGTCTGATACTTGCAAGTGAAAGAGGAAATAAGTTTTCAATCAACGTGTTAAGAGGCATCTGAACAGGGTCCTTTTTTTTGTGCATGAAGCAGATGTTTGTTCAGGGCTTCCTGCTGTTAAAACTAATATTCTAGAGGCATCAAGATGGAAGCTGCATTGTTATAAACTTCTGATGTATTTGATTCTATTGCAGTCATAGGGAACAAGGATTGATGTGACACGTTTTTCCAAGTTACCCACCTTTCCCCTATTAACATGGTACAGCCCGCAGTTTGCTTTGGTGTGCTCTAAATTATTTGTCACTATTTTAGAGCATTTTACACAGAATTATAAATTCCTTGTGAAACCTGATTGCAAAGTGATATCTGAATATTTAGGGTATTTGGATTTGATTTAACAGGATGGATTTCTTGTGAGATGATCACAGTTCTTCAGGCCCACATGAACAGGCAGACCAAGTTTTGAAGTCTAACAGTAATCCTAAGCAATTTTCCATTTTTTAATTTCAGTAATTATTTCAGGTTTTTTTTTTTTTTTACTTGTGCATTTACAATGAAAATACAGCAAAAGAGGAAAATATCTTTTTTTAAGGGCTAACATCAGATATTACCCAGCTACCAGTAATATTTGCTATAATCTTTTCCCAATCTAACCCTAAGTTTCCTTTCTAGCCCACAGAATATTTTTGTGAGAGCACATGTGTAGGCACATGCAATTGCATCCTTCTCACCTTGCAGAAGAGGGTCAATTATTCCTCCTCGTGGTTACAAATAGTAGCAGGAGGTCCACCATGCTTACACTCTTAAAAATAATAACAAAAACCACTGATTTTTCTCAGAAAGTGCATCAGTCTGGGCTGCCTGGCTGTTTTAGAGGTAGTGCTGAGTCAACTCGCTCTGCCAGCAATTTACCTTCTCTATTACCTCAGCCTGCCACAGTCCACTCTAAAATACTGAGCCCACGCCAATAATCCAGTCACAGGAATGGATTTTGGGGGTTTTCAAGGACTTCTACT
This sequence comes from Ammospiza caudacuta, assembly GCF_027887145.1. Classification (NCBI taxonomy): domain Eukaryota; kingdom Metazoa; phylum Chordata; class Aves; order Passeriformes; family Passerellidae; genus Ammospiza; species Ammospiza caudacuta. The sequence goes on from NC_080593.1 coordinate 135,430,320, forward strand.
GTCATTTTGTTTCTACCAAAAGGTAGTAGATTGCATGTAGACTGTGGGCTAGACCTCCACTCTTTTCCAGCTCTTCTCTCATAAGTTTTGATCACTGACCACAGGCAAAGTGTGCCCAGGCAGCCTCCTGAGCCCAGTCAAGGAACTACTGAAGAATCCACAGAGGCCCATGTGTCTATCCAACCAACGTAATTATTAATGAATGAATAAAAATAGATTGTTCAAAGTGTCGTATCATCAAACTCTGAAAATCCAAATCTGCATTTAAACCATTTGGGCAGCACTCTCTGACTTTAATTCAGTTCAGACAGCTCAGGCATAGCATGATAGGAGAGAGCTGGGAAAAGGTTTGTGTTGATAATGATAAATGCACAGATTCACACATCTTCCAAAATGCAGCTCTATTCCTTGTCCATCAACCCACTTGGTAATTTTTCACACTTGGCAATTGTTTTCAACTTCATTATAGAAGACAAATATAGACTTGTAACACTTGGATATGGCTTCCATAATCTTCTTTGGCAGTGAAGTGCAAGTTAAAAGATTATAAGGCTTAGTAAATAAGGCAGCAGTCTTTCACCTGCCAGACAGATTTCTGTCTTAGTTTAACCTTGATTTATGATATGACTTTGGTTTTAGTATGCTTGTAAGCAGATATGAATTTGTGTAACCTGAAACTGTTGTACTACAACTTGGACAAAGGGAGAAGCTTGGTTCTGGAGCACTGAAAATCCAGGCCAAGATTTAAATCAACACACAGTCCTAAAGAATAGATCTACACATGTAGGACAAGGTTCACACAGGCATTGAGGCGTGCTTCAGATACACCTTCAAAGAAAGCTCTCCTATTTGTGCATATCAAAGATAAATTTTAAGTAATCAGGAAATGTTTTTAAGCTCTGAGCGCCACTTTGTCAGAAATTCCTTGTTCAATGTTGCACTGAGATACTCAAGTACCTCCCTGTGATACCTCGGGGATGGCATCCCCTCCTCAGTACCTCAGGTGCTGCCGTCCCAGTCTTAGGGTCACATAACCTCTAAGTTACAGGGCTGTAAGCACCTGTGGATTTGTTTGTGAGTCTTAGGGTCTTCTACGGCATCTGCATTGAATGACGCAACTTTGAGGTCATGATGTTTGCCCACAGGACTATTCATACACTGAATTTCTCTTGGCTCTGTGCCCTGGCAGAGAAGAGGTTGATGGCTGCCACCAGGTGGGTTTCCAACCTGAGGAATGAGCATCACACAACCAGCATTGTACCAGAGTGCACTCACCCTTTTATTGTTTGCTTGATTTCATTCAGCATGCATTAAAACGGGTTAAAAAGAGTGGGCTAATTTTGAGATTTCTAATTAAAGCTATAAAAAGGCGCTGGTGCTTGTAATTCTCACCTCTAGCAATGAGTGTAATGTGTTACTGTAACTCTTCAGGTACTATATTTATTTTCACTTGGCTGATAAATCCCCCCACAGCAGTGCATGAGAACAGCAACAACACTGAGACTGTGGGGCAAGGAACTCCTTCTGTGTGACAAGGGCAGAGCTGCTGTTCTCGTGCTAAACACCAATGGACTAACCTGCTCATGTGAGAAACTTGTCAGCATTGCTTGGGCAAGGCAGTGAAGCCTCCCAGCCATGGCAGAGGGACCCACCCTGCCTGCTGCTACTGGAGATGGACCTCACACTCAGAAATAACCGGCTCATTTTGTCCTCAGCACACCAATTTCAACCAGTGCCATAGCATCCCAGAAGGAGAATTAACCTGAATATTATTTTGGTCAGCCTCTCCCATTTTACCTTCAAAATTAAATCTACTTGCTGAATAAGACAGAATGTAAAGTTTAGTGCTGTTTAAAATCAGAGAGCTTTTCTTTTGTGTGAGTGGGAATTTGGTGGACTTTAACAACATAATTTTGTAAGTTATGTGCTTAATATTTTGCTGGCTTGAGGACATGATATGTAAATTTCTGGCAACGTATATTTCAATAATTTGAATATTTTTAGAGTTTGTGTATAATAGCACCTTGCTAGCCACCAGGTCTACTGTTTGAGAGAAAAAAATTAATTATTTTTCAAGTCCTTTCCCTGTTCCACAGGCATCCCCAGACCACCTAAGGTAATCCAAGAAGTGAAGTGCAGCAGGTCAATAAGTGAGCACTCAGATGTGCTTCAGCTCACGGGGCTGAGGAGGTTGCATCCCCCCGGCTGCTCTGTGCCAAGTTCCTCCTGCTGGGAGCCCACCTGCACAGCTTGCCACAACTGTGGCACTTTCTTCCCCACAGGTGCTGCAAAACCTAACTCCAGTGTGTCTGAGGCCTCTGGAAGCAGCTTGACCTCTGGTCTGAAGCCTTAAATAAAGCTGGAATACTCCCTTTTAAGAGGAGAAAGGGAACAGAGAAGAAAATAGAATTCAATGGAGTTTTTAAGAAATTAGGAAAATGCAGTAAAAAGTAACTTTCAAAGTAAAATGCTATTAAGAGGCAGTGGAAAGATGGCACTTATGGATAAATCTGTGTCTAGCTATCCATCAGACTTGCAGAAGGTCCATAATAAAGAATCTGACAGAACTATACTTTAATGGCTGACATTTACACAGCTCATTTCTAGTTGGCAGCTGCAGAATGCTTATGGGGATAATAGCTATTTAATATAACTTTTGACAGTAGTCAAAAATAACATAAACACAGGCAGAGAACCAGAGGCAGAGAAAAGATTTCTGTATTTTTGGGTTGTGTTTTAAAGAACTCAGAATTGCAGAAATATCTTCATGTTTTCTCTTAGGGCTGCTCCTGGGCTAATGCCAAATCCAGGCTGAGGAGATGTTTTAGAAAGTGCTGGTTGGCCAGCTAAAGGCATGCTGATGACCAGGGCACACATCAGCAGCCTCAGCACGCTTCCACTGCTGATTAATTCATTAATATAGATACAGTTTTCGTGCCAGCTCCCTTTTCTCATCAAAACAACATAAGGGAAGGACCTGATGCTGAGTTTACCACAATACGATTAAAGAAAGCTCCTCCAAGAGACAGCGCAACAGAAAAAGCTTCTGTATGAGCTTCTACTTGCCTGAAATTACCACCTTGATTTGCAGCTCTCTTCTAATATTAGGAAATTTTTAGGCGTCATGAGGCAGCAATTTCTGCCAGGAGCGCAGTCAGTGAGGCAGCCCTGCTTCAGCTTCTCTTGGGGCTTCATTTTGCTCCTCTGTGAGGGGTAACAATTGCATACACTTTCTATAGGACTCAAAATGGGAGAAATGTTCTTACCTTCTATTTAGATTTCTTGGTCTCCAAAAACTCCTTCCATACCTCCACCACCTTTTCCTCCCCACATTTGCATCCCTATGTATCACAAAAAATCTTGCTAATTTACTTACAGGCACAGAGGCTGCACAAATGAACACCAGCACTGGACATAAAATGGAAAAATACTATCCTCAGTCAAAGAAAGGTCCAGGACCAATTTCACATTGGGACACACAAGAAGCTGTCACAATGATTTTCTTTTTTTAACTTCTCAATAAATTAATCCAGAAACTTTCAGATCATCCAGAATCATCCAGGTCTTCAAATTCAAAACTTTTGAACCCAGAAATTAGAATTCTACCAAAATATTTGTCCTGTTTTTAAAACTAACATCATGTGAGATCAAGAACACTAAACCAATAAATGCATTTTCTTTCATAAATTGTTTGAACCTTCAATGTTGTAGCTTTAAAATCCTTGAAATTCTTATTTAAGACTTGCAAGGTATCTGATAAATCGACCTCTAACAAACAGTCACAAGTAAAGGAAGTTTATCAGTATTTCTCTGAACAGTTTTGTGGCAAAACTTTGTAACTCACAGTTCAAGCTGTGTGAGCATCTGGGGGCTACCTCTTTCACGTCTCTTTTGAGTGGTCAGGGGAATACTCAGGGCTTGGGTACAGGTGGAAGTGCCACAGCTCAAGCCATTTATATCCCTCAGGGAGCTGCTGTGAGCCTGCCCTCGAGCCCTGGAGTATGTCAGATGCCTGGTACAGGCAGTACAGCAGCTGACCCCCGCCTCCAACGTGCTGTCAGTGAGTATTTTCAGGTATTAATTCTGAAGACCTGTGGGATTAGAAGGATAGTTTTCACATTTTCTCTAAGGAATACATAAGGGAATGGTGTTAGCAATATCCAGGGTTTCATTTGAAACTATTTTGCTTGTAAAGAGGCATTACTTTTTTGAGAGAGGTACAGCTCAATGCAAAATTTTTTGCCTTCAATAAAATATTATCTGCCTATAAGCTCAACATAAGTGTTGTATGTATCATGGATGTCAGATTTGAAATATCTTTTGTGCAGCATGTTTGTATACACATACAGAATGCCTGTAAATACTCACATGCCAGATGTATTCAACAAACATGCAAGAGTGCAGACTAACACTTTAGAAAATTCCATTCATCTCTCATGAAAGAGGGACTTTTTTTTTTCTAAATATCTAAAATACCTTTTAATGCTCTCATGGCAAGAGGCAGAGAATCAGTAATTTGCTAGTGACAGATTTATAAGTCTATTTGTTCATGGCTATTTATACACTTGTGCTAAACAGAGCTATAGGGAGCTAAGCAACCAAAAGTTACACCACTGTGTTACGCTGCGGTCTTTCAGACTGCCAGAGTCAAATTCTAGTTCACAACATAAAAATAGTGCCAGCAAGGATTGCATAACCTTGTAATCTGCAGCCACAATGCCAACCTGTGCTGGCACCTGTGCTGGGAGCTTTACCTGCTTCAGACATAATCCGGAAACACACACTAGGTGGGGGATTTGCAGTGCCGGGTGACTGAGGGATCTCTTGCTTTTCCTGCCTTGGAAAGTCATCAGCCTAATGAGCAACTCCTCCTGCTCCTCTCATGACTGGTCCCAAAGGAAGATGCATGGCAGCGGCTGCAGCAATTGCAGAAAGTTGGTGGTCACCAAAATGATCCCCCAGAATCATCTTTTTCAACCAATTTTTGTGTCCCAAGTAATTATAGATTAATATGGATTTAAGTAAAATCTTATGTTTGTGAGAAAAGGCAGAGGAGACAGAGTTCTACAAAGAGTGGCTGGGGAAACAGACCCTCACCACACCTGCCAGTGTCTCAGATGTCTCACACCTCTCACAGCACAGCAGGAGGGTACGAGTTTGATTCCCTCCCATCATGTCACTACAGGTACCCTGGGTGGAAGCCAGAGAGTGCTGCTCTTATTTGTCCTTTATGCAACTGCTCTACACAGGGCAGATAGCTCCACAATCTGAAGAGTAAGGGCCACCAAGTCAGTAACCTGTATCAAGGGAGGTGTTGCGCCTAGCAGGGAAATAGATGGCTCTTAGGCATTGCTTCAGCAGGAGGGAAGCACAGACTCTGGGCAGTCTCTGAAACCAGGCTAGAGCTCAGCATGGTTTCATTCCTCAATGTTTCTGAAAGATCAGCTCTATAGACATATTCAGATGTTTTCTTATTGTAGTCATGTTAAAAATAAACATGCTACTTTATGAAATAAAACAAAAGAAAATAATTTTTAATTGTTGAAAAAGAGCAGAAGATAATGTTCTTTGTGAAAGCCTTTGGCATGACTGTACTGCTTGCATTTGCAAAGCCAGTGTATTTATAGAAGCCTAAGACGAAATAGAAAGTTAAGTCCAGGATGGATTCCTTGATCTGAACTTTGAAACTGAGGTCAGAAAATTGCAGTGTCAGTCATGGGGGATGTCTGAGCAGGTGACAAACAGCAGCACTCACACTGCTTCCTTCTTCAGAGGCGAGTTGTTCTCAGTCCTCAAGATCTCACGGACTGCTGAACTCTCTCATCAGCAAACTTCTAATTGAAAATGTGATATGCTACTCCCTGTCTGTAGGAAGCTACCAGCACTTAGGAGATGCCAGGGTAGAGCACCTGTCTCTGGGGACCCCTGTGCACTGTATGAGGCTTCCCTCGAGTGGGAGCCACCGTTAATGATATGGCCCCTCTTCCTGCAGACAGCAAATGCCTGCAAATGAGGATAAAGGAATGAATGACCTGTGGCTTGCCAGAAGTTAACTACTCAATCACAGGATAAAAACTGAGGCCAGTGTAATGAGGTGAATAAATATAAATCTTGGCAATAACTTCCATGTTGCAGTCTGAGGCTGAGACTTCCAGATCCATCAAGAGTTTTAATCATCATACAGAATGTTGACATTTATGAATCTGAAAAAAATTGTCCATGGCTGAGAAAAGAAGTAAACTGATTATGGTCCAAAATTGATTTTGGGCTGGGGATGTTTATGAATTTATAAAGTGGGTATTCAGAAGGCCTGACAAAATCCTTTGTCTTTTAAAAATCAGCGATTTTAGCAGAAGTAGTTTTAGAAAACTAACAGATATAAGTCTTGATAAGTCTTCTAAAGAAACATTTTTTTAAAAAAAGGGGAAGGTTTAGTGGCAAGTGTTTCTCAGTCTATCTAATGATGAGCAAGAATGTCAAGCAGCAAATACTGGCATGAAGGGATGAGGGCAGCAGCAGTTTAAATACAATGGACTGAATATAGTCAAAATAGTGATGCACTATTAACCAAAAGCTGCTGTTTCTAGAAGGAATATTCTGCACAAGAAGTGCAGAAGTGCACAAGTGTGTGTTACCACTTGTAATTAAAAAATAAACATTCTTAAATAACTATTCACTGGACACTTGGAAGAACAGCATGTGAAGTCACCTGATGCCCAATCAGTGCTAGACCCACTGATTGTCCTGCTCCCAGAAATGTTGCCTGGATTTTTATGATTTTTCATTACAGAAACCTTGCCACATCCTTTTCTGAGGTGTGTCCTCTACAGTTTGATTCTCTGCACACATCTTAAAACATAAGAATAAATTATCTGGGTTCAGACAAGGAGTGTCTACCTGGGTTCTAAGTACTGTCTCTTTACTGAGTATAAGAAGAAAACGAGCAATATTTCTTTAGTTACTTCTCTGCTCACAGACAGCAGCAGATGAGAGACTTCCTGAGTAAGGCATGGCACAATTTTGTAAAGTCAGAAAACTTATAAATACTTATGTCTTGAGATCAATTTATGTAACCCCTTTTCTGGCTCATGTATGAAAGAATACTCAATAGATCCCCACATGGTACTTTTGAAACACATCATTTCTTCCTGTCCTCTTTCCTATCTTCTATGTAGCTATTACTTTTGCAGAGGGCCTTCCCTTTTACTCCATATGAAACTACTTTCTCTAAGTATACCTTTTTGGAGTAAAAAGCCTTTCTGAAATCCAGGCCTGGTAAATAAATCACCTTAATAGTCATAAGCAGTAGTTTAATGAGTTCTCCAGCTACTGAAACAGGCTTGAAACCCATTACATCTTCCTGCAACAATTATGTTAATTCTGCCCTATTAAATCATATTAATGAATGTGTACTGTAAGTATTGTAACTTTTTACAGTTTCTACTAATCTCTCCAGTTCAAAATACAACTTCCAAGTCCATAATTTCTAAGGTCCCCCAGGAGTTCTTATTAAAAACTAGCCTTGTATGCACTATCTTCCTTTCCTTTTGTACTGAGGCCAATTTAAGTGATAGGTCATCCACCACAACTGAAAACTCAAACATTTCAAATCTGAATTATCTAAGACCCACTGAGCAAATTCTATCAGCTCTGGCAGTGCTCTATCGATTTTTTTTAAATTGTCCTGAAACATCTTTTGCTGACTGTTTTGACTGAGATGGTTCCCCTACTCTTTCTCCTGTAAAGAAAAGCTGTGGGAGTAACATCAGACTCAGGCTTTGAGAAATTGACTGCTGATGGAAATATTTAACTTATCTTTTCCGCTGCTTCTTCATCTTCCTTGAGCAACCCTTTTACAAGTCAGCTACCTTTCAGTACCTACAAGTTTTCTAAAAGATATGCCATTTCTGATATGAAAAGTTTTGTTACTAACATTGATATAAGCAGATCGAACAATTGGCTGTTTGCTGAATTTGTTCTGTCCTGTCTCAAAGTATTTTTACATTCAGCATGCCAGAGTATGTGATTTGTAGATTGTTTCCACGTACCTTACACCCAGAAATGTCTTTTCTTTGCAATACAACCACAGTCTCTCATGACATTTTAGACTTTGTTTGGATAAAAGTATATATGTGAGCTTCTAATCTGATGCTTTTATGTAACCTCCCTCCCACCTATAACCATTTCATTCTCTTACCAGGACTTTTCCATTTCCTTTGATAAACTATATCATCTTTATGCAGTTCCCAATTTTGAAGCTCAGCGATACTGGAGTGTGGGGCTAGAAGTCTTTTTCCTGTCTTTTGGGAGCTTTCTCAGTTCTACATGGCTTCTGGGTATAAGTATATTGAAGTCAGCATTACAAGATAGTTGTTTAATAATGCTTCAGATGAGGGCTTGTGAGATGATCTCATGAGGACTGCATCAAATCATGCTTCTCTGTTTATGAGTTTTCTCCAAAACAACAACTGCAAGAGATAGTAACCTGAAAACACCTACTTATGCCCAAAAATGTAGCTCCAGTATAATGTCCCATAAGGGATAATGGTGCATAAGGAAGTGGGGAGGAATGACACCTGTCTTCATTAGCATGTTTTCTGCCTTTTTTGGATTCTCTCTTAACTCCCTTAGCAGTTACAATCCATATGGTCTCTGGCCTGGGTAATTATAGGGCATTTTTTTACTGTCAGTCTGAAGTTGCAGCTGCTGGGGATCCTTTTTAATTGCATTGATCAAAGTCACTCATTTCCTTCCATAATTTCCTTAATGTATAACATCCTACCCCTGCTTGAACAACCCATTTTAAAATACCTATTCTCTCTTATTTATATACTATTATTTCAATTTTCCAAGATTATCTTTCTTCTATTGGGTTTCTAAAGTGCCTATGCAATAACAGTCATATATCCTCGATAGCTCTTAGAGCTGGTGTATGTACATGGACTTGTTTATGCACTTTAACAACCTTGGGTCTGCTCAGTGTACCACAGTGCTGGTTGGAGCTGGGACACACCAGCAGCAGGTCTTTAATAATTTCTCCCTGGAGATAGTTGTGTCAGTGATATTTCCCACTGCATATGCAGCCTGCTCAAGTATACAGATAATAGCTTTCCTTTTAATGAAAAGAAAAACACACCCTTGTGTACTCAGCATATACCCAGTTCCAAATGCTTACTGTCCTGTGAGACAAAGGATAGTCTACTCCTTCAGCCTCTAATCTGTATAATTCTTCACATCTGCACCACTGTGTCTTTTAAAACTGTGTTTCAAGAAAATCAAATTTAGTCAAAACATTAAAGGGAGAACAGGGAAGTACTGTGTCCCAACAGAAACAAGCAACCAAACACAAAACATGGCAAAAGCAGCAGGACGTGGGCTTTTGAATTCAAGGGAAGGAGTTTTCTCAATGGGTTAGATACAGAATCATCGGCATAAGAGATATTAATATTGTCTTGACAGGTGTGAGATGGAAGGACAAGAAAAGGTAGGGGAAGAAAGTGAGAGCAGATATACAGCTGTAGCTATTTGAAGTGTAGAAATGTCACCTCAACATGCTGAAGGATGGGGAGCTGCAGAAGGGCTGAGAAGCAGCATGAGGAACAACACCAGGGCTACTAAAAGAACAAACGACTTCAAAAGATTTCTTTATATAAAGGAAGAGGTAGATAACAAGGAAACCACTCAAACATTTGCTTCTGTCTTCTATATTTATATTAGATTCATCCACTAGAAAGCATGGCATGAGAAACACAACTTTCACATTAGAAGGTACTCAACTGCCCCATAGAAACAGGAATGACCAAAGCACATGGGAAAGATTGTTTGTTTCACTGAGATCATGTGAAAGACACTGGCTGTTTGGTGGAGGGAAGAGCTTCCAGTAGGAAGAGTAAAAGAGAAGGATCATGGAAAGACATGGAAGGTGCAGTCTCTGTTCTCTTGAAGATAGGAAGGAAATACGAGAAGAGTTGTATGCAGATGTTAAATTAAAGGGTGGACTTTAAAGTATGACAAGTCAGATTTGAACCTGATGTGGAATGAGAAGACTTCAGCAGAGATGTGTCAGAAGGAAACTAGATAATTCTGAGTGGATACAAGGTGGTGTTTTGTTGTGTTTGGGAGGAAGCTATGCTCAGCTGTTTGCTAGAAAATAGAGCTCTGTTCATGATGATGCACAGCCACTTTGGGGAGTGGCTGCAACCATGGGTATGGGCATACTGAAGAGTAGGAGGAAGAGGAACACCTGTGTTTTCTGATGGGATGCAGTACATATCTATACATCCCTTTACACATATTTACACATTGCTACCTGCTTTTGTGCTGCAAGTCTACCAGAAGCCTGGAGATCCAGGTCACCAGCAAAAGGCTTGGTGCTGATGGAGGGGGAGCTCTTCTCTTTTAGCATGCTCAGCAAAGCACCTCAAATGGAGGCTTTCACACCATTTCATTCACCACCACAGTTTTCCAGGGATCTCCTGATCAGCTGTTGGGCTGACCTGAACCCAGGGACTTGCTGGGGGCCAGCAGTGCTTCCCCCCTCACTGGCCCCTGCGGAGTTGAGCAAGGAGGGGTGTCAGACTCTGCCTCTGCTGCAAACAGCTGAGAAAGGAACCAGCTTACATCCTGATGAGGGAGGTGAGAGATCAGCCAGGGGAAATACAAAGGTATTATACAGGGATATAAATATACTAAAATATAAATAAATATATATATATATATAAATATATAAAGGTATATAAATACACTAGTTTATCCTGTAAAGGATTCAAAACCAAGAAAATGGTCCAAAACTGGAGCATTGCACCCCACGATGGATGCTATTGTTTAAGAGATAAATAAATTTCTGTTATGTATTTCACAAGGTATTTTTTTCCTCATTGGTAATTATATTCCAGCCTGTGATTTTGTTTAATGTACATAATACTAGTTCTGTGAATTTTGTACAGGGAGCAAAAACCTAAGATATGCCAGTGTCTTATGGCATATTACTGACACTCTACTTTTGAGTGGCTAAAAAAAAGGTAATGCTTGGAAGTGTCCTAAGGAATGCATTATTATTTTCAGGTATATGTTTATCTAAAAAAAAAGTTAGTTTTCAAGGCAGAATATGATTGTTTTGTAAACATCTGCTTAAAAATGTTAGCATGCTGTTTCTAAAGGCTTGATAAAGATGATGAAACCTATAGGTCTAGCTCATATATACTTTCTAATATACCAAAACTGTTGATCTCCTACAGATTTTATGCCAGACCTTAAGAAATTTTTAACATCACAGCATTCACTGGAGGGCACTGACCACTCCAGGATTCCACCACTGTGACAGGGTGCATCTTCCAGGATCTTCCACCTGTGTGCCAATGTAAGAAAGGGAGAGTGATCCTGACAGAAAGGGACAAATGAAGGAAGAGCACTGCATCTAGACAAAGCAAGACCAGAAAAGCAAAACCCCAAAAACAGCAACCAAGAAACCCACCACTAACAAATCTACTGAAAATCAATGGCTAGCTGCTGGATTATGAAAGATGAAGTCAGAGAAAAAATTGACTTGTCTCATATTCCAGCAAAAGGATTATCTGGCCTATCAGCACTGAGAAAAGAAAACACAATAAAAACCCTCTTATCTTACTCACTTCCACTGAGAGCTGTCTGGTTAGGGGTGACAAATAGGCAGTAGAATTTGTCTAACATCACTGTTAGGAATTAGAAGCAGGAAGGTGCCTGCTAATGCCATCATTTTATTTTATAATACAAAGATGGAGGCTGGAAGGAAGAATGTTCTTGTCAAAAAATCCCAGCTCATGTAATGCCTGCCATGGTTATAGTTGTCTGCTCTTAAGGCAGAGGGAGCCTGTTACATCCCTTTACACAATTTCTGCTGCCATGCAACCACTTTCAGAAGAAAAGCTGATATTGTAAGGTTTTAAAGCTGATACTGTAAGGTTTTAGCTAGCAAAGGCAGCAGAAGTTTGACATAATAAAAGTCTAGTTGTAATTTTCCACTGTACCCATAGCTAGTACTCAGTGGATTAGAATGTGCTTGTTCTTTTTCACTGAATACAGCTCAGAATATTTCATTTCAGTTTCTCCAGTCAGAAATCTATCTAATGGGAAGGATTGATCTCTGGATCAATACTTTATTTAGTCTTTTTTTTTAAACACATAATGCGTGCAAATATGAAAAGAAAAACTTTTAATGTTACATCAGATAATCTGGATATAAAAAGTCAATATCACCAGCATTCTGGTTTGAGTTTAGAATTCAGAATGAATTATTATTTTGTTTTAAAAGTACTTCTGTCTGCAAAATCTTTTTCAGTGAAGGACATAATAATCACTGTCAGGTGAGAAGAGCCATAACCTCCCTGTGAGCAAGGACTGCAAGAAGCTCTGGGAAGAGGGATCAGTGCCTTCCTCTGCTGCAGCTACTAAAGGGTACCCTTTGACAAAATACTTCTCTTATCTCAGGCTTCCTCCACTAAAAAAATAAATATAACAATATTTCCATACTTTACAGAAATGTTTTGAAGTTTAGAACAGTAAAAAGCTGAGATATCCTGGTCCCTTTACAATAGGCCACGTGAATGCATATGATAGATGCTACAAACTGTATTTTTGACCCTGTGAGTTACCATCATTGTGCTGACAATAAAACAACTGACCTCCTCAACAGCAGGAGAGACAACACTATCAGGAAATCTCTCATTTCCCTGCTGTAACAACAACATAAATCTCTCAAATCAGAGTATGTTCATATGGGTTTGAAAATGAAACACTCCATAGCAGCATCCAAGGTGAAGCACAGGAGGTTCCCCCTTGAACATCAAGAAGCACTTGTTTGCAGTCAGGGTGACTGAGCACTGGCACAAGTTGTTCTGAGAGCCTGTGGAGTCTCCATCCTTGGAGACATTCAAAAGTTGTCAGGACATGCTCCTGCACAAACAGCTTTGGGTGGCCCTGCTTGAGCGGGAGCATTGGGCCAAAGAACTCCTCATGTCCCTGCCAATCTCATCCATTTTGGAATTCTGTGAGATTCTGTAGCAGACGTCAGATTCAGAAAAGATAGCAGCAAATTTCCAGCACTCTTCAGTTAATGCACTTAACTGATGGAAAAAACTGTATGTAATTTTCCTTCAGGCAAAAATCATTTGGGGAGATGTGGTGTGGTATTGGCAGGAGAATCCTCAGAGTTCTGATAGCAGAAGTGGGATTTTAAAAGGTTGTTCTACATTTACTAGGAGACGTGAACTTAACTGGGATATACAGATTTAGGAGGTTTTATGACTCTTCTGCAATCACTGTACTCTAAAACCAGGTGAACATTTCATACCCTTAGGAACTGTACTACTGGTCTCATTATCATTGCAAAGCTAATCACCATTCCCATCTAGCTGAAAAGAAATCTTTTCTTGGAAAAAAAATAATATTTTCTGTAATCTAAATTATTTAGATTACTGAGAAAAGGCATTGCTCAGATTTATTTTCCTTGAAAACTTTCTGTTATCATTGCAACTTTGAGAATGCATTGTCTTTTAAGTGTAAATAATTGAAGAGCTATATGCCCATATGAAAAGAGAGAGCTCTTTCTGCTCTTACATGTGACACTTCAGTATAAATGTGGCCTCTTTGAAAGTAAAGAATAAAATTATGCAAAACCTAAATTTAATTTTTGCTTAGAGATTCTCATAATATGATATTGACACTAAGCAATAAGTGAGGCTTTGGTAAAAGAAAATTAAAAACTTGGTACTCTTGAGCAAATCCCACAGGAAAAAAAATAAAAATGTCAACAATAAAACATCCACCTGACTAATTATTCTAGATATAAATTAATGGAGAAAAAAGAAGAACAAAAAAGAAGTCCATGATTTACCAGTAGAAAGTTTATCCTCTCATTGTGTGAGAAGTGAAAAAGGATACAATCCTCTCTGGGAAGGCATTCATCAGCTTATCCTAGATTTTTGGGGTAATTTTACAATATTTGACAGAGGAAATAAAATTTTAAATAGTGACCATGTGGAGGGGAAATTTCTTTCTTTTTTTGTTTTAGTACCTTCCAATGTATAGTATGCTCATGAGGACACTTTTTTTTTGGCAAAACATCTATTTGGTGGTGCAGCATGCATATTATGTTACTACAAGGTGACAATCCAGAGCTGAGGCTGCCAGAGCCCCTGATTGTTCACACTCACTGTACATTAGTTCCCTCTCTGGCTTTCTTTCACAGAAGTTAAGTGTGGGAGCAGCTCAGGCATGGTGCACCCTGCAGATGTGCTTTTCTCCACAATACCTGTCCAGAGCACACGAGATAGACAACGGAAGCCATGGCATGGTGCAAATCCCAGCTACTTATTTTAAAGTCCCATGAGATATCTGCATTGAACAGATTGCTTGGAGCCCTGATGTTATGAAAAAATAACACAGGTGACTGCGGGCAGTTTGGGAAGCCATGGCAGGACACCCCGAGCACCATGACCCTGCCACATCTGCTGCTGGATGATGAGCAAATGTGCCTGTGCATACATCCCTGGAAAGAGGAATGGGGGCCTCCCACATGCAGATAGGGTTTTGAAATCTACCTCATGAAGATGTGCTGAGAAGCCTAAAAGAGAGGAACTTTTTTATTCCCAGGTGTGTAGGAAGGGATTTCTCCAGGTTGTGGAAAAGGTGTTTTGTGTCCTGCAGTATGAGAAAAGCTGTGGCACTGGGTCCTGGCATGGATAACCTCACCATGAGAACCCTTTGAGGAGAGGTCTGGTATGAGAGATCAGGTTCACCAAAATTGTCCTTTGGTTCAGTGGCTTAGGATAGTGAGTGCTGCTGGAAGTCAGTGTACTTGAGCTCTTAAATTGATTATGTACTGCTCTGCAGAGAACAGATTGCCCAGTACAATCTGCTGATGTTAGTTCTGCTCACTAACATACATTGCAACCTCACATCAAATTTAAAGAGTCTATTTTTATTGTTAAAATACACTTGAAAGTAATCAGTGCCACATCAGATGCAAGGACTCTCCGGACTGTAAATGAACAGCAATATCCTACTTTGACTGTTACTTTCATCTTAGCATTTGTAGAGAACAGGTTGCTCTTACATTTGGTGACTGTCCAGGGGCCAGGCTTTCTATAAATATAACACACCTAATTCATAACCATGCAGCTAATATGTACTTGCTATCTAGGGGATTGGATTTATGCACCTAGCTCTTTGTAACACTAATTGCTCTGTTGTAGGTTGCAAGGTAAGTCCTCTGTGCATAGGGGAGACAAAAGCTTTATCACTACCTGCAAATCCGTAGAACACAAGAATAAATTCATGCAGAGAAAAAAATTTTCCTGATCATATAGGACTAAAATATAACTTCAAGGCTCAGTTTGAAGAGAGGATAATGCAGAACAATATGTCCCAGAGGAAACACTGTGAGACATTCTGCTTCTTGGAAATGCTTGGAAACATTTCAATGCCTGAGAGTCTCACTGTATGAGAAGAGTAGACCTGCATGCCAAGGGTAGACAGTCCATGCCTTAGTGCCCAGCACCTTTGTTTGGTGACCTGGAAAACATGATTCAAGGGAGCCTGTCTCCCCTGAGGCAGTACTGGCATCTTGGGGAATATCACTCATGGGACAGAACAGGAGTGGTGAGAATCTCTCTTTAACCTCAATTTCCTTGGTCAAGGGTTGACTTTTGCAAGACCCCTCAGAAACAGATAGAAAATAGCCTCTCCCCTTGCATCCTCCCCCTTCCCTCTTCTCTTCTCCCTCTCTGCATCCCCCTGCAAGGATCAGGAAGACTTGAGCTTACAGGGATTCTCAAGTATTCACTGACTTCTTAAAGAGGAGCGAGAAAACAAGTGGCCCATCACACTGCAAAATCAGAATAATAGAGGTGACAAAAATTAGAACATAACCCACATTTCACTTGGACCCTTAGTCACCTTTGTTTCTTTCATAACACATCCACACACACAGCTTCCCAGAGAGAGTAAAATGGACAGGAAATAAAGAAAGTCAAATTCTTTCTTCCTCTCTTTCTTTTAATTTCATACTATGCTGCAGTGACTCAGAGCTAAAGCCAAAATCCAAATTTTTAGTTTTGATTTTAGCATACAAAAATTATAGATATTCTTGACTAATAGGAAGTTAGAGAAGAAGATTTTGAGATGTTTCAACATCCACTGCTCCATGTAAGGAGTTACTGCAAGTCAATTAAAAGCATCAGTTAAAAATAGCTTTCCCTTGATAAAGGAGATATTTCTGTCATTAGGACACATTGCTACATTCTATAACCTTACAGGGAAACAGCATTATCAGCTAAACTGCCCCGGTTTACTTTCTTTTGTCTAATTCTGTAACACCCACGTGTCTTACAGGGGAACCAGTTATGGTAGGTGTGGTGGAGTGTTTTACCAGTATTTGTTCTGAGACCTGATGTAGATGAAAATAAGGAAAATATATCCGAACTCAGGGGAAATTAGAAAATTATCTGTTTAGAAAAAAATCTTTTGCAGTTTTAGGATAAAAATCAAAACAGTTTAATTTTGCAGGAGAAGGAAGAGAGACCATGCAAAGCAGCAGATTTGGAGAGAGTTGCCTGTACAAACCAATATAATTACAGGGAAACTTGGACAGCTATGGCCCTTGAGAGTGCTCCTTGAGCTGTATCCCTTGAGAGGTGGCCTGGAGGCTTCTCAGAACAGGAGCCCTGCATTGAGAACATCTCCAGGATGCAGAGATGAAACAGGGGTATAGGCACACAGGCCCGTGAGAGCCCTTGCATCATCAGATCCACTTACCTGCTCCTGCAGACTACCAGGTGGTACCACTCTGTCCATCAGCTTATAAAATCCATCTTACAGCTAATCAAGCTGCTGGATCCTGCTGGGTCTGGGATTCCTGTCCAGGAGTGCTGCACAGACCAATGGGCAGGTGTGGTACCTGTTGCCCTGCGGAGGTTTTCCCCTGTGCCCTTGTGCAACTGCTGAGGGCTCTCTCCCAATGGGCTGTGGAGGGAGAAGATGCCCCTGACCACAGAGTTTTAGTTTGGGCTCAGTTACCAGGTTCCCTGAAGCTGTAATGTATTTTTTGTAACAGTAAAATCTGCTAGCGAACTGATTTATTTTCCAGTAAAAATACAGATAATTTAGAGTGTGATGATTTCTCTGTGTTCAGATATTTTTTTATAAAACTGAAATAAAATATTTCTTTCATAATATTTTAGTTTAGCAGGTAACACAGAAGCTCTCTTCATTGTAGCTTTGTTACTGCTTCTGCAGCAGGGAAAGAAGTTTGAAAGGTGCAAACTGCAGGAAGACATGCAACACTTGTAGAGCTTTAAGTCCTGTGGGGGGTTTATGTCTTTTCCTTACAATCTCAGAGCAAAAGCAAGTACACTGAAATGAGCACACATGAGAAGCCCAGAGCTCAGGGAAGCTACTTTTGATGCCCTGCTGCAATCACCTGTACCTGCTCCATCTGCAGTGCCTCTGTGGGCAATGCCTTTCTCCGCCCAGCTCCATCACAAAATTTTTAGCCATAGGGTTTCAGTGGTTTCTCAGCCCAGCCCATCCTCCCTCTTGGCATGGCACACAGAGTGATCACTGCTGGTGGCAGAGAGAGTAGCAAATGCAGAACTGAGACTTAAGTTTGCCATTCACAGAGCATCCCAACCCTGTGCCAAAAATCCCCAAGACCATTCTGGTAACATTTAACACTGAGTTTATTATTCCTCAGGCTACCCAGGCAGAGCTTGCATGTGGACAGATGCTTCAAGACAGGCATGCAGAAGGAGCTGCTGCAGCTCCTCCCAAGGTGTCCCCTTCTCCAGACTCTCTACAGACTATGGGATCTACTCCCGCACTGCACACACTGGGGACACCTTTAGGAAAGGCTCTGGGGAAGTATGAACATTAACCAATGAACGGATTGGACTAGGAGCAGACCATGGAACCCTAAGGTCTGGCAGAACATTGCCCTATTCTCAGGAATTCCTGTCAAAGTATCTGCACACATTCTTGCCCATGGCTGGCAGAGAGTTTTTAGACGTCTCACATAAACAAGATGCCTCTTTGACCCACACAGGTTTTCCATCTTGGTCTGAGTGCATGGAGATTTTGCTGTAGAGCACAAGAAAAATCAGTTCTATTTCTGCCTATCAAACGACCAAGAGCAAGCAACCACCTTTCCTCTTGTTACAGAATATTGCCATGGTTTCATGGAAGAAAACAAATATATATTTCATCTTCTGAAAAAAATAATGATTTTACATTTCCCCAGTTCCTCCTTATACAGTTCTTGTCAGACACAGGAGCACATTTATTTATTTCCCGTCTGTGTTTACAAAGTCTTGCAAATAGTCATAAAGGATTTTTGACACCTAGAATTATGATTCCAGGGCCAGGATATTTTATCCTGCACCAGCAACACACAGCACCTGTAAAATTGCCTTCATTACTGTGCTCTTGGGGATTTCTCTTATGTGAGTCCACGGTTTATAAATTGCTCTGGATAGTAAAGCATACTGATCCCAAAAGAACCAGTTTTTGCAGCCTCACTCAGAAGGTGTGCCATATCACTTAATCATGTTTCTCATGGATTCCAGGGCTGAGAACTGCAGCAGCTTTGTATCAGAATTTAGATTTTGGAGAATATCTGCAGCTAACTGAATTCTCCTCCAGCAGCAGATGTCTGTGTGTCAGTTCACACAGTAGTTCACCAAGGAGCTTGTAACAAATTATTTCCAGGGCAATCCTTTCAGGTCAGCAGTTTGCAAACAAATTTTTAGATACAATCAAAATGTTTTATTTCCCCATAGGCATGAGGATAATAAACAAAAGAATCCCTGTACTCAATATGTGTCTCCTTCAGAAATTCTTCATTTTCCTTGGAATCTGGTCTGAGATACCTCCTTCAAATTTTAGTATAGGCTTTTGCTTTTTAAATGTTTTAAAGAACCATTTAGTTCATGTGTTCATTAAGCTGGATGAAATTTCTCTGAAAGGTGGAGATTATGCCTGACAGAAAATCCTTGAGTAAATAAATTCTTGCAAAGAATACAAGTTTAGATGCTGTTTCTGTAAATAAGGAAGCAAGGTCCAATTTTTTGAGGTCATTTGAATTGTGAGTGAGTTCAAGGAAATTAAGACCCCTGGTGCTAAGAGTCATTTAAATAGAGCCTTTTAAATAAATAGCTGCAATGTCTGTCGCCTGTTTCCCACAATGTTCTGGTAACAGCAGATTCACTAAAATGCCTTTAAATTTTAAAGAGTAAGGCAATAAAATGAATAAAACACTACAGAACCCCAGGTGTCCAGCTAAGATTCCCTGCAGCAGAAAAACACCCAAACAGAGCTGATTTTTTAATATCTTTGATGTGAGAGAAGGCATAATGAGCTCAACAGTATTAGTTTCTAAGGAGACACATGCAGAAATTAGCTCCATTTTGCTTAATAAACTGTTAAACAAAAATGGTTTTGATGTCAGACTTGGTGAAGATGAGATTTAAATCTTTTTTTCATCTGCTCTCTGGGATGTTCTTATTTGAACAAAATAAAACTCATCTGTCTAAATTAATGAGAGTCTTCATTTCAGGATCATAGTTTGTAAAGTGTGCATTAGATCTAGTCAACATCTGTTAAACTAAAACAGCTATTCAAGTACAATTAAAATTTTTCTAGTAATTTTGCATTTTGGTCCATGTTATAGTCTGGTGCTGACAAATAGATGAAGTGACTCAGATAAATTCATGCTGTCTTCATAATAGATGTCATTTTCTGGAGCTTGTTAAAATTTTGGCTTTGAGGAGTTCATTAGCAACATTTTCACAGTGAACCTTACCCTTTTTAAACAAATCTTTTGGGGTTTTGGAGTAATTTTACCATGTGGAAATGAAATCTTTGGAAACCTAGAAAAAGAAAGAAATCAAGGGGCATTTAAGCAACTTAAATAGTTCTTTCTCCGAACCAAACAAGTGAAGGAGATACTTCCACACTCAGACTTGCTTTCAAGTTTGGAAAAATGGAGCCACTTCCACAGTGAAGGCAGCTTCCTGCCCAGCAGATTCCCACTCTTTCCTGCAGGATCTTCAGGGCAGTGGGGTGCTGGGTTTCCCGTGGGACACAGGGCTGCCCATCACTCCCATTCCCAATGGCAAGGAATGGCACAGGGTCAATAGACCTGCTTCAGCCCAGTCCTTCAGCCACAGGGAGGGGGTTTAAGAAGAGCTCAGGTGTTTCAGCACCACACTGAGATGACAGTGTTGGCACACTCTGCATCCTTCCAGAAATTTCTGCAGTATTTTGAAGTACCTTGAGTTCAAGCAACTAAGATAGCAATTGTAAAGTCTAACTTTACCTTGGTTATAGTGACTGACATAAATAAAGTGACTTTAGAGAGTTGAAAAGGTTAGTTTCCCTAGTCTGTTCTGTTGCTATTGCCTGCTTATCATCAGGATATGTTGATTATTTGTTAACATATTAAATATTCATTTCTGTGGGCAAATGGGTTCATTTAGGATATATCCACATGCCTGCATACCTGTCCATAGATGCATGCTGACTACATGCTTACTACTGAGCTAAGCCCTGAGGAGGGGCAGAGGAACTTGTGTTCTGGTTGCAGCAGTAACTTCTGCATGGAGCTGCCCAGAGGATCTTGCCCTGAATCCCTGGGGATGTCAATCACACTGGAGCTGTGGCACTGCAAGAAATTTCACAGACACCAAACCACATCTGGAATCACAGCTGGTAACTTGCTGTTAGGGCTGGATGCTTTACTCAGCACTCACCCCTTTCTAAAACTGGAGGGAATATTAAAAGCAGAGATCTTTAACACATCAGCCAAAGTTTCAAATAGCAGATATCCCTAATGCTTGTTCAATTCCTTCTGAAATTTGTCATTCCAAGTCTAATGCCACTGTCATTGTCGTTTTTTCATAAATAAATAAATATGCAAATAAACGACCTTTAGACCCATGGAATAACAAGTGATACCATTTCTTTCAATGACTACATTTTTCCAAGTCAGTGGAAGAAAAATTGCTGTGTTCTAGTCTCTCTGGCTCATTAACTCCAGAAATCTGATAACGATTTTAATGTAAAAGAATCATGTTAGGTTTTAAATGGGGACAAAATAAAACATGCACAGGAATAAATTAACCTGTTACATCCCCCAAACGATTACTTTCCCTGACCTGGAATTTGCATAGACAAGTGCCTTACAAACAAGTACACAAACCTGTGGTTCAGCTCAAAATATTGAAAATAGTTGGGAAATTCTGTCCCTATAGATAGACCCTATGTTAGATGTCTTCTGGTCCCGCTCTTTCCCATGGTATCTCCAAATCCAGAGCATTGCACAGTAGCTGCAGCAGGTACAACAGGGCAGAGTAGGAATTAGCAAAGAACAGAAGCACATCTGTTCCTTGGAGCATCAATGCAAAATGCAAAAGCAAGCAGCATTAAGGCTTTTATTAAATCAGAACAGTCACAGCTGTTATTTCCATTCCAACTTCTAGTGACTGTTACTCAAGAAATCTCATGTTCTATCATGTGTTTTGAGTTCCAGCTTCAGTGTAAATATGTGTTAGAAGAACGATCTCTTGGTTGAAAGGTGGTAGTCCTTAAGTGTGATGTAAGTTGAGAACCGCCAAACTTTTTGTCTTCAGAACTAGCTGGAGAAGAGTGGATTAAGGAGAACTATGGAAGATTACAGGAAGTTTCTCAGAAAAGGAGAACAAAACCACTCTGGGCATCATATAAGGAGCTTGACGGTTTCAATTGCAGAAGTCAAGAGGCAATGAGCATGAACTGAAACACAAGAGATTCCTTCTGAGCATCATAAAACACTTTTTCACTGTGAGGGTGTCTGAGCACTGGCACAGGTTTCCCAGAGAGGCTGTGGAGACTGCACCCTTGAAAATATTCCCAGGTTGTATGTATATAGTCCTGGGCAAGTGGCTCTAGGTGGCCTTGCTTGAGCAGGGGGGTTGAACCAGGTGACCTCCAGAGGTCCCTTCCAGCCTCAACCATTCTGTGGCTCTGAGAGATCAGAACAACCAGAAATGAGCTAATGTAATGATTACTAGGTAACACTACCTAACAGGTATGCATTTGCAATGCACATGAGGAACTGTTCCCACTGACCTTCACGTGTAACCTCAGCCAGAGTATAAGCAGCAGAACCTCAAAATTGAAGAGTTACAAGTTATGTGGAGAAAGGGGAGTTAAGAAAAACTTAAAAAACAACTGGAAACAGATCTGCTGAATCCTCAGGAAAAACCCTGGGAAGTCATTAGACAATTCATTTTGGTTTTTATCCAAAATACAGTTCTTACTAAGGACTGCAGAAGGAAATTCATTTCCACTGTTCAAGCTTGATAAAACCATCAGCTCTGCATGGAAAGCACGGCTGTCCAATACTTCAAAACAGTTCTGTTATAACCTGTCAGAAGGAGCAAGGAAAAGAAGCTATGAATGAAAATCTGTATTTGAGAGAAGAGTCAATCTCTGAAAGTCTGAGCAAGGCTTAATCAAATCAGGTAATCTCTTCATCCTTGGCATGGTCTAAGCATACTTCACAGGGCAATGTGTTCCTGCAGGATATATGGGCAGCAGTAGAACATTTTCCACTCCTAGGGAAAGGAAAAAGGCTACTGCATTTATGTGTTTTCTTCAGGATAGTGTTGAGAACTTCAGAAAACATTTTGAGATAAGTATTCCAGAAGAAAAAAATAAGGAAGTTGGAGGGGTGTTTTTTGTTGGCTCTTTTTCCCAAGTGGAAGTATACTAAATACTTCATCAGATTGAAGGCACTGTTTGGCATTGGAAGGAGTAATTATTCTGTAAATCTGGTTTGAAAATGAGTTCATGTGTTGGAGAGGTCTGTTTGGTGAAGGCTAGGTGTGAAGCTGCACCTCCAGAGGCACCAGGGAACCAGCCAAAATCACATGCTGGGTTAGCAAGAGCCTAAGGAACAGGGAGGAAGACAGCAGCTGCTGAGTTTGCCAGCAGGAGTCTTAGGGAGGTAGGTAGGGTACACATCTGTGTTTCTGAATGCTTATTTGTCATCATCACATGCTTTGTCTTGAAACATTTCCAGTTGCTCAAAAATGCACCAGGGAATGAGCGATCTCTGAGATATCGAGGTCCACAGGTCTGCAGGGAGCATCTTTGTGCCTCTCCTTCCTTAAAGGCAGCAAGCAGATCTGGCTTTAGAGGCTGGATGCACCTCTTCCTCCTGGCGCAATTGGATCTTTAGTTTATATCTGAGGCACTCATCACTGCAATGTAATCCCTTGTGATATGTAAATCCTTACATGGTGAAACGGGACTCATTTTAGGAGTATCCTAGTCCACCAGGCTCATTCTCTGCATTCACAGGGGAGGGAATTCCAGGTTCTTCCTCAGATAAAACACCCTGCTCCAAAGCAGGCATCACTGATGTGATGACAAAGCATATGGTAACTGTGGAAAGGCAACATGATGCCATGACATGTGATGCCTCTATCCTCTATCTGCAAGAACAGGAACACCAGCGCTTGCAGACGTATCAGATTTTTCATCAGTTGGAAATGCAAGGTCTGAAACATGCTGCTAGCTCCTTGTCCATACAGACCAGCTTTTGGAATTGAGACATGAATGGTATGGGCTAAATCAGGTTTCCTGCTGGTCTAGCAGCCAAGCAGTGCCTCTCTCTCTGCTCCTTTCAGAAATGTATCACCCACTTTTGGGGAATCTGAATTTAAAAGAAACAAGCCTGTGTCCTGTCCATCATGCAACTGCCCAACACAGCCTGGGTTTGAAGGAACAGCACTTCTGGAGATGACACCTGTGGATGATTCGGAGGTCAGTATGTGTTAGTGACCATTCCCAATTAATAGTACACCCCTTTCATCTTGTTTAGGTGTGCAGATGCTCCTTAAGCAACAGACAACCAAATTCTTCTCGCTCCCCATACCACAGTGAATACCACAGCACCTCAGGGAAACCCCACTGGTAACAAAAGTAATATAAAACTTGTAAAAACACTGACTAAGAAACCTGTCATCCTTTGCTTTACTGGTCAAGTGGTGGTACCTTCCACTCGTGAAAAGTGATCCATGGATAACTAACTACTCCCTCTACCTTTTCTGGATATTGAGGTAATAATCTTTAAACTCCTTAGTGAGTGTGGCCATGGGCAGAGAGAGCCACACAGACAGGAGATGGCAGTCTGTATCCTAAACATAGATTCTGCCCTTCCTTTGCCTTACCATTGGTTTAGAAATCAATGTTTGGTTTGGACTTAACATAGCAGGAAACCACAAACCACAAGGACAAGATACAGCTCCTCTGGCATCCACCCAAACTTTGTAGGCAAGGAAAATCTAGACCTAAAATCATGCCCAGGATGGTCTCTCTCCAGCCATCCTAGCAGAGCTGGAGTCTTCAGGGGATAGATAGAGCAGAGGCACTACCTCCAAATCTGACTCTTTCTACCTAAAATGGAAGGCTGAACCCACCTGCATAAGAAACCACCTGTGCAGGGCCACACACCCATCCTAGCTGGGAAGTTTGGCTGAGGCTCTGCCTGGAGTGCTTTCTGTCTTACTGTGAGTGGCCAAGGATAGGAATGTATTGTAGCAGTACTTCTCACCTCTCTTCAGAAATATTCAACACCCACTTATGGGATGTGTTGTCAAATATAAACCCAAGAGTTATACAAGTGACTACTGACATTCTGCATGTGTTTTTGAGCAATTATCCTAGGGTGACTGAAGGAACTTTATTTCTTTAGAAAAAGAGGAGTAACAACAAAAGCTTGGGGTTTTATTTTATTTAGTACATGGAAACTATAATTACAAAAATAAGGTTTAAAATTGCTGAAGAGTCTTCATAAAGGCAAACAAAAGAACAAAGAACAAACAAACTTCTGTTTGAGAATGTCAATTTTCTTAAGCATTTGGGTAAATAGAAAAAGGGAAGAGGTCTTTTCAGCCAGGTTGCTGAAAGGAGCTAACTCATACAAAGAGAAATTTTTTCCTCCTAATGGATTATTTTTCTGCTAAAAGAAGCATACAGGGAAGGATAGGATGACAAAACCCTGCTTTATCACTTTACCAAAAAAAAAAACCAACAAACCACTTGCCAAGCTCTGAAAAGTGGGATGGGTGAGTGGTGAGCAAAGGACAAAGGGAACTTCTGAAAGCCTCATTTTCCCAGTCAGCATGTAGCAGACCTTCCTAGAGGCTTCTCTTCTCAGTTTACCATGGCAAAGGAAAGAATTGTTCAGCAGCTTCTGAGTGCCCTGGCAAAGAAGGCGAGTGTAGTGACCAAAGGTGGAGCAAACTGTGAGATATTTATGAGACAGCTCTGTATGAATGTCTATTTTACTAGCACATGATATCCCAAATTAGATATATCCTAGAGGTAGCCAGGCACTAAATTAGAAAGAGGATCAATTTTGCACAATACATCTTGTTTGAGCTGTATGCCAGTAGGCAATCAGCAGCTCCCTGGAAAGGTGACTTCTTTTTTACAGAGAATTGGTATATAATATACTTTTCTTAAAATTGCTTCAGGTTTTCAGAAAATGATGGTGTTATCAAGCAGCATTATGAAGAATCAAAAATGTTGTCTTTCACATAGGATATTGTTCAAAGTTGGAACTCTGGCACAGGGTGTTGGGGAGACCAAAATATCAGTGCATTCAGCAACACAACAGATTGCTGGAGAGTTTATAGATAGATGCAGCTTTCTACTCCAGAGATCTCTAAATGGCACTCTTTTTCCCCCACAATGGAGAAATTATGTCAGGGAAAGAGAGTAAATAAAGAGGTAATATCCTGGAAGACATACAAAAAGAAGCATCAGCCAATCATGTCTATTTTTTACACATAGTCTTCAAGATTTTCATTACTGGGTGGTGCTGGAGACACAGCTCTCTGCACAGTCTTTTCATTCATTCTTCACTTTGTATATTTTTATTGTAACAAATATTATGATCAGATACTTGTGTGAATATAAGATACCACTTTTCTTGATTGTTTCATAAGTGCTCAGCCACCAATGCTCAGCTCACTTCCAACCAGAGGTAAGAGCAAGGAGGAGCATGTCATAGACATCAGTACTTTGGCAATGTTGATAGCCAGAATACCACATTTCCACTATTAAAGGCCTCTATCTACAAAGTAGGCAAGTTTGACCTTCATTTGAGCAAGTCTCTTGAGACTGACACGGCTGCATAAAGTTTAGAATAGAAGGGAGGGCATTTTAAGCACTTGCTATCAGAGTCACGAGATTTCCTAACAAAATTCCAGGATTAACCTTATCAAAGTTCCACAGCTACCTAGGTAGCCTTTGGTATGACTTGACTCCAGAAATGAGAAGATTCACTGAACCGTTCAAGGCCTTCATTCCCACAAAAAAAAAAAAAAAAAAAAAAAAAAAAAAAAAAAAAAAAAAAAGAAAAAAAAGAAAAAAGAAGGTGAAATTGCATACAGGCCAGTCAGCAGGTTTGGTGTTTGTGTTTGTACTTTCTTAATTGAAGCTAACAGCTCTGCCTGCAAGAAGTCAGCTGACAGAGATCCAGTTCTGCACAATTTACAGTTTGTGGCCGTGCAGATTAGAGCTGACTGCAGAGTATGCACAAGCATTATTTTTTGTGCAGCCATTTGCCTGACAGCTGCCTTCTCGAGAGGAACAAGATACAAGCTCGTTCCGGTTTACAATTGATGGAGGAAACAAGAAATCCTTTCTGGTGTTTGGGTGGAAGCCAGGCATGAATGAATGAAAATGTAGATCTACATTTTTCTTACACTGACAAAGGATGTATGCCTCTCTCTCTGCTCTAGTACAGGAACAGCCTGCCATCAGCTCTTTGAAAATCAAAACAGATTTTTGAAGGAAGCTTACCATTTATTGATTCAAGAAGTGCATGAAAATCCTATCAGTTGTACAAAACTTGAGGAAACTTCCCTTAAAAAATCTTCTAAAAATGTGAGAAAGAACTTGGGAAACACATGAACCATTTCCCTAATGAATGATTGTTCAAATTACAGTGAAATAAAAGTTAGTGAGCAAATAAATAAAGTCATTCCCACCATTCCAGAACTCCCATTTTGCTAATTATGAATGTTTCAACTTCTGTACTAAATTTAGGAGCTCTACATGAAATCTTGGCTCTATTGAAATTAATGGGAGTTTCTGTCATTTTGAGGAGGTTCTAAATTTAGCTAAATGAATTTTCTCCTCAGTAGTTCAGTGCCTTCTCATGGTTTTGCTGACACTAGCCAAATCTACATGTCCTTGGACTAAACACTAACAGCCAGTGTTTTGGGGCTTTTTCACATTAAATGCTTGTTTCAGCCAGTATTTAATTATTGTTCCCCACACTCTACCTTTTTTCCATATATCTGAGAGAGTCCCATACAATTTGTCAACTCTGAATATGTTCCTAAAAAAGTGATGGAATCTATTCAGTGTTGAATATATAAAGGTGTCAGGAATAAATGAATTTAGAGCCTCAGAAAGCAGAGTGATCTGTAAATCATAAAATTGTGCATTTTTGACTGTCCCATAGTGAGATAATCTGTCTGCTGGTGGTCTAAATAATCTTTCAAAGTCTCGTAGTCAATTTTTATGTATGTTAGACCCCTCTATTCTTGTGAAATGGGAAATCTTCAGAGATGGAAGTTTGGTAATTGGCTTATTTTGCATTTCCTTCTGAATCAGGCTTGATGAAAATTGTAAGTTATGTCACAGGCTGATATGTGTAAAAAAATCCTTCCCTGATACTAAGAATTTCCACTGGTGAAGTTGGGGCTAAATTGGGTAACAAACAGAAAGCAAAGACCTGGGGATGTCCCCAAGTAACCTGCACAAAAATAGACAAGTAAGAGACAGCTGTGATGACCAAACTGTAGTATTTTATTATGCAGAGGTAAAGAACAAGACATGGTGGGGACAACCTCAAGTGATTTGTGTTCATCTTTATAATATATTCTTTTTCTAACAGGAAAAAGCAATACAAAGTGTAAACACCAGGACAGCTAGCATTGATGAGGCACATGTCCAGAACAACTTGTGAGAAAAGGAAAACGGAAGAGGGATTTCCCTTTTTTTTTTTTAAACTGCAGAGAATCATGAAGTTTCTCTGCATCCTAATTGTGCAGAATATCTCAAATCATCTCTAAATGAGATAGTAAAAGAGTCTAAGTCCTTTAGGAGGTAAATCAATTAGAGACACAAATGCATCTGTAATGCTGCTGGGATTCAAACTGGTACCTTTGTAATTTGGCTTCAGATCTAGGATTTCCATTCTTTCCTCACCTGTCACTGAAACAGCTGCATGCCTTTCCAACAGTATTCTTTCTCTCCAAAGCACTGTAGGTAGAAAAGGTAATATCAACTTCTTTCCTCTGCAGAGGGAAGATTTAGGATGAGGCTCTTATAAACCCAGTATTTAGTGACATTTCTGAATTTGTGTGTTAATGGCTGCCCCAGGACAGCATGGAAAACCAGTTGAAATTTTGAAAATCTATCTTCCTGGGCAGCCAGAAGACACCAATGGACTCCAGCGTCCCAACAGGTCACACATTCCCGTGCACTCAGGCAGGCCTCAGAGCAGCCCCAGGTGTGGGTGTGTGGCAGGGAGATCCCTGCTCTGGGTACCGTGGACAGAGCCATTGGCCTCAGTGGGACTTGCACAGGCAGGAGCTCCTGAACTCACTGCCTGTGGGAATGACCTGCAGGCTGCTCCTGACACCTCAGGAAAAGACAGACACAGTCTCCAGACTTTAGATTCTATTTCCCTACAAGAAAGGCTTATGGATAATAAAAGAGGAACCAACTGTAAGTTTTTAAACAACTGGGTTCAGGAAATACTTGAGTTTCAAATTTCAGAAGGCTGAGATCTCAGAGGACATGATGCTCATGTCCCTTCTGTATACTTTTCCCAGTGTTGCATATCATCAAAGAAGGATGATGGGCCACAGAGATCTGCAGTGCATCTCAAATTCTGCTATTGTCTGCAGATTTCTTGTCCAAATACAAGGTGGAGGAACACAGAGCCTGGTGGTGATCAGACTTGGGTTTTGGCAGCATTATCCCCACTGGCATTTGGAGAGGAGTCAGTAATAATATAATAGGTACATCTTTTACAGATGGGCAGCAAAGGTGAAGGTGGTGCCTAGTGCAGAGGTGGAGTTAAGGAACTAGAATTAATCTAAGATTGATGCTTATTGATCCAAGCTCACTGCTGTCCAGGGCTGTCATCTCTGGACCTCCTGCACATTTCATTAAGAGATCCAGTTGTTAAAACACACTGTTAAAACACACTGAGTGTCTCACCGTCCTCTCTTGAAAGACTTCATACGAGTCAGAGTCTGCCAGCTTGGAGAATGGAATTAATGGTTCCTCCTCCATAACTTGAAGGTTTCTAAATTAGTAAGCTGAATAAAGCTCTGTCAGTTTTCTAGCTAGCAAATTCACCCAAAAATATTTTATCTGTCTTTGTAGTTAAATTTCATCCTTCTCCTTCCCTACTCATCCATCACACAAGGAACAAATCTTGAGATGCTACTTTATCCTAAATATCTTTATCACATATACATCATAGCAGAGCAAACATAAGGGCTGTAGTGAAGGCTAAAGGCATTTAAGTACATTAAGAGTAGAAGTCTCTTGACAAGAGAAGCTGTTAAGAGCCCAAGGAGACATTGATCCTTTTATACATTGGGTCTCTTGCAAATTCAGTTTATTGACATGTCAACTGATGCAGTACTCAATAGGGATTTTCCTAGAACAAGTTTTATTTAGAACTGGCCAGCAAAGCCAATTTTGGTTTATTTCTGTTCATACAGATGAAACATTGAAAATCTGTTGAGATGCTTGTTGAGGTCTGTGTTCAGAGAGTTCAGTTCTATGCTCAGCTTCATTTCACAGTGGAGTTTAGTGGTAGTAACACCAAACCTCATCCAGACAAGAACCTTTAAAGGTATGACGTGTGGGTTTGCATTCAAACCTCAGGACTTGGCCTATCACTCATTAAAAAATACTGGATATCTTAAAAAACTAACTGTGGTGAATGTGTTAGACCAGATAATACAGGGCTGGCTGAACTTTTTAGATGAACAATTTATTCACTCAAATACACAGGCTTTTTTGGCTTAAATTCCTAAAGAATTTTTTAACAAATCATATATACTTTAAAAAAAATAAATTCAGAAAGTTCATTTAAAGCCTCTTTGCCAATGAACCCTCCCAACACACAGACTCAGTATATCATTCTGAAGCCAACTAAAGCTCAGCAACTAATTCAAAATTAAGAGATTTTTAACTTTATTCCAATATGTCATAAAATATACAATTGACACTGAATATCTCATTTAAATTATTCTACTGTTCTGTCATGAAAACAAATGGGCTTATTGTGTATCATTAATGAAATTTGATTCTTTGTTGTAAACATAAAAAGTCCATCTGAAAGGATTGCTTTTTATAAAATTGAAATCAACCTTCTAAGCCTGGTCTAGAGAAGCTATAAAAACTCCTGGTGAGAAACAGCTTCACCTGAGCAGATATAACCTTAGCAGCCTGAGATCCTGCACACACAGGAGCAGCCAGGAGGGCAGGCACTCGCTGCCCCACAGCAGTGTCACACAGCCACAAACACCCTGAAAGAGACTTTGAAACTTCTTTGTATTTTATCCTTTATTTTATATTATATTACATTTAGTCCTGTTGTGGACTTAAGCAGGGACCATTGTGAACATCACTGAAAAGACTGAGTTGTAAGAGCCTCTACCCCAAAATGTGCTGAGAAATAATTATAATCTTGCAAGGCTGGGGTGTAACCAGACCCACATTCTTTCTCACGGAAGCTTTAAGTGGACCTGGGAAACAGGATTTCAGCATAGAGCTGAGGTGTGGTTATTTGTAGCCTGTCAGTGTTAAATACAGAACCCAAAACCAAACTTACTGCATAAAAACAAGCATCCATGACATGAAGAACAGTTGCTAAAGACTCGTCTCAAGTGGGGATTGAAAAGCTTCAGCTGAAGTTTATGCAAAGAAAAGAGATTTTTCTGCATATCCTGTTGAATTTCTTTAACAGGATCAAAGTTGAAGACACACAGGATTTCCATAAATTGCACTTTTGGTCAAGGTGTTGTGAATGCTCAATAGACTCCTTGATCAGCCCCATGCTGTGCAGGTTGAAATAAAGCAAAAGACCAACAGTAAAAACACTGAACAGAAAAATCAGTATTGCTATTGTGCCTATTTATTGTTTGGAGCAAGAATTTGAAATGTTAATTTTATTCCTTTTAGCTATGAATGACTCACTTTTTGCCAAAGAGCAGCAGTTTTGAGCCATTTTAAACAGCTGATGTCATCTTTATCTTGATAAATCAGGAAGCATGAAAAGAGATAAAAAATCAAGCTCTCCAGAGAGTGATATTAGGGAAAGAATGACACTCACACCCCCTAATCCATCATGCTCCACAATCATACACAAATGTGGGCAATAGCTATGTTTGTGTATAGTGTGAA
Source organism: Ammospiza caudacuta (assembly GCF_027887145.1). Classification (NCBI taxonomy): domain Eukaryota; kingdom Metazoa; phylum Chordata; class Aves; order Passeriformes; family Passerellidae; genus Ammospiza; species Ammospiza caudacuta. The sequence continues at coordinate 135,461,844 of NC_080593.1, forward strand.
AAAAAAAAGGATTTTAGGATGCTTTAAGGGAAATGCTTTCATTCCTGACTTCTCTTAATGTCATGTATATTGAGATTGCAAAGACAAAGCAACAGACTTGGACCCTAGGGAAATGGGATTAACAGTGAATTTGATTAATAACTTCATGGGAAAAGAGACTTTTTCTCTATGCCATTTCAGGTGGCCCAGCATTCAGTGTTATATCACTTAGATGTAGCTTCCTGGCCTGGCAGAGTTATTCAGAACCCACAGCTGACCACTGCTGTGGAGACAGCCAAAAGGCTGAAGTTATTAACTTAACTTACCCTGAAGGACAAGGTGACTTTCAGCAAACACCCTCTTCACAGAGGTGGGTGAAGGACACTACTTGTCCTCTGGCAAGAGGCACACAAGAGGCCAAGCACAGCAGCAGCAAGTTCAAGACCTGAACCGCAGTGTCTCAATTGCTGGCAAGAGTCAGACTCCATTTCAGGGTGATGTAGACTCTGTGACATCCAGCTTGGTGACAGTCTGGGCTGTCAGACACAACACAGTTTCTTTATTTTGACCATCCTGATCTCTGTCCTGGCTGCCTAGGAAGCCCCATGACTGCATAGCGAGCCCTGTTGCTGCATGGCCATGGTGAACTCTCCAATTCATGCTAAACATTTATATTACATAGCTGTAGAGGGCAGCCTCAATTCAGTTCCCATTTCTCTCCACTGCTTAGAGAAAGCAGGTCTGGCAGTGTGGACTATCAGGTGTGCTGCCCTTGAATACAAAACACAGCAGGAACACCCAAATCTTCAGTACATCTGAGTGAAGATCCTAATTTTCCTCATCTGGAAAGCCCTGGGCAAACCACAGATCAGATAAATAAGCAGATCACTGTTGCTAAGATAGTCTGGTCTCCAGTTCTTTCTGACCTAGGTCTTTCTATTGAAGCTGTCAACAGAAGAACTAATTATAATGTCAGACATTTCTGTGCCGAGACATTCTCTCTCAGGAAGGAAATAAGCAGCATTTAACACTGCTCTGTGGACAACTTCTAGAAAATAGAAAGGTGTGATTGCAGCCAGTCTGCATCAGACTTGATTTACTTACTCTAAAAGAAAAGCTTTCGGTGTCCTAATTACAAGACTCAGACTGCATGGCAACCAGGTCCATTTTACTCAAGCATGTTTGTAGCCTTGCAAAAGTGCAAAGGAGGGTGAAAGGTTGAAGGACAAGGTAAAAGAAGAGATCACAAAGAAATACAAGAGAGACATTGGATAAAATAAAGTGAAAACATGTTTTTAGATTAATTTTATTTTTTCTTTAATAAGGCTTATTTATTGATTAAAACTGAAAAGGACATCTAAGAAAAAAATTAAAGGAAAAGAAAGAACTTTTCTTCCTAAATGAGAAACAGAGGCTGTTATCTCCTGTTCTCCTAACTTCCAGGAAAATGTTGAATTTGCCATAATGTATTATATCTGCTCTTGTATATAAGAAGGTTTCATGCTGTGTATACCAACATAATATCAGGGTCAACAAGGGCAGGAGCCAATTTGATTTGCAAACTCTCCTCCTGCTAAGTGGGCTTTGTCCTCCAGGTTCAAGAGCAGAGCCTCCCGTAAGCTTCAGCTCACCTTAAATCTTATCAGTTCAACTGGGCAGCAGTTTTGTGAAATCCCATATGGACCTGGAAAACTACACATGTAATCTCAGGATTCAGGCTGGAAGGCTTGAAGTAATCTAAATGTGAATGACAGAGGAAATCCTTTGCTTTAATCATCACTCAAATTTTTCACCATACTCTAAACAAATTTACTCTAAACTCATACTCTAAACATCCTTTTTGGCAAGTAAGAAGGTTAGAAAGTAAGACCTGCAGATTTAGTATCCAAAAAAGTTCCTTGAGGAAGTTTGCATTATTTTAGTAAAGAACAAGAGCTCAAGATAATTGCCTCCTTTGCATTCCTGCTTTGGGGATAAAAATACTAGAAATCACATACAGTGCTTGGAGAGCAGAATCAAAGTTTTTCATAATTAAAAAAAGTAAAAAGAAAAAGAAGAAGAACTGGACTAATTTACTGGGAAAAGAAACAATATAGTTTTGGCCACTGACCAAAATTCCACCTTCTGTTGAACTACCTTGCATATGTAATGCTTCTACCCATCTCTTTTCACATCCAATGACTCTGATAGTGGTGCTAACCTAAACTTTGGATATCATACCAAGCCTGCAGTCTCTGCAACTACTCTTTTAATACTGCAGCTGTTTTTTACCCCTGAAAAGAGACATCAGGGCGGGGAGAGAAAAATGCAAACACATCAGGTTCCTGTACATAAACCCTGAAAACTTTTTTAGCAGCGTAGCATGAAACTTTGTGTTAGAAGGTAAGAAGGAAATCAGCCTTAGCTGTGAGGATTAAAAGCAATCAGGGAGTTATCTCTTCCAACAGCTGTTGGACTCCCAAAATCTTACATCAAGAAGGGGCATAAACAACTTGGTACTCAGCTTCCCTACCTCATTGTGCTGATTTACTTTCAGGATGTAACAATTATTTTACACTGGGTGAATGTGTGCAGATTGTGGAAGTACTTCACTCACAAACCCCTTAATAAGACATTGCATTCCCAGCATATTGCCTTACCCTGCACCCCATCCTGATTGCACATGCTTCAGCTTGAGAACAAAGCTGGAGCCAAAAAGGAAGCTTAACTTGTATTTTTCTCATTGATACTGTGCTTAAAACAGTCATCCCTTTCAGTGTGAAACTTCTGCTGAAAGAGGCTAAGGAGTAGGTAAGGAACAGGGATCCAGTTACTGGCTGGATGCATAAATTCATGTTCTCTGCTCTAGACGCATTTCATTTCCTGTAGATTCCTTTCCTACTTGATTATTCCAAAGTGGTCTCAGTCACCTTCTGATTTATTTCTTAATAAGAATTTAGGGAGCCGTATCATGTACACTCTATGTATGAGTCTACATAAGATTCTAAAAAAGGTTCTAAACATTCTAAGTAAGGGTCTAGCTGTGTTCCTTGATGCCTTGCTCATGTTGTGCTGCCCAGGATCAAGGTCTGCGGTGCTAACACCAGTGTGGAAAACTCCTGAGGAGGAGGGCAGCCTCCCATGCACTCCTGGGTTCCTGTGACTTGCACAAATAACACAGCTGATGAGCTAATCACAAGTCATAGTTTGCTTGCTGTTTCAGCAAAGCCAGATGTCCCTGCACTTTCAACTCCTTTCAGGCCTCCTACTCACCCTCTCTGGTATCAGCCTTTGTCTTTTTCCTGAAGAAATTCTTCCAATTTTCTCTTATATCTGGGGTCATAGTGCCCATTTCTCATCTGCACGTACCCTCTGGACAGCTGAGTTTTAACACCCATAAAGTGCTCCACAAAACTGTTCCCAGTGACAAACTCAGCACTTCAACCACTCTTCCCAAAACCAAACCACTACTACTTTTTCAGAAGCAGGAACACAATTTATTATGCCAGGAGAAGAGCACATCTTAAAGTTTAACCACTCATCTTCTAACAGAGATTGAAAGATGTATTGCCCTCCAGCCAGATCTGTTTACACTAGAGTTATGCCATTTCTTTATCACCAAACAGACTGTGACCATGGTGTTAAACAGCCTCCAAGACAAACTGTGCGTGGGCAATAGTCCCCAGCTTGCACTGAGCCTCAGATTTCATGGAAACTGTATGGAAGAGTGGCAGCTAGCCTGAGCTGCAATGGGGACAGTTTTAACAGCCTAATGCAGTATATAATAAGATTTTACTGTCCAGTGACATTTCCTGACCCCATTGGGCAGAACAGACACTGAAGGGAGCTCTGTCAGCTGCTGGCCAGTGGAAAAACCATTCTTTAAAGGTCCACAGAGAGTATGTATGGCTTCAGTGTGTCTCTGTCCCAGCTGTAGAACTGGGAATTCTTGCTTTCATGGTGAAATCCTTCCTGTTTTTCTATCTCTTTCCTTCAAGAGACTTTGTATGGAGAGACAAACTGAATTTAAACCACTAGACTTTAAAATCATTCAACTGTATACGTTCATTAGGACAAGAGGAATAACTGTCTTGTCCCTTCATCCCTGCTGCTGAGGAATGCTTCTCCATGGTCTAACAAGGAATTAATGAATGCATGAATGAAGAAAAAAGATGGCACTTGCAAGGAAGCCAGATGCACATTTACTCAGTGAAGGTTTGTGTTCCCCTGCTAATGTTCCCATGGAATTGGGTCGTGTTAGATTTACACAATGAATATGAAGAAGTTGTGCATTTAAGATCACGAATTGTCTGCCTTGCAAGAGGTTTGATAAAAAGCTTCATGCACTGCTCCCTCCCACCACACGCTTGTGGAGGTCTCATGCATGTAAAAATCTGTTTCTATTAACCTGTCACATATGACAGTTCCTCACACCATCCCGCAGCCAGGCAGCAGAAAATTCTGCAGAGATGAAGATGCAAGACATTTAATCCTCTAATACATTTCTCATAATATCAATGAAATTTAACACTCATAGGGATATGGTAGAGACGACCAGCATCTTGCACTTAACCTTTGAATATTAACATCAGGGTCTGCTCCTGTACAGGCAGACCCACCAGTCCCCATCAGCCCTGATGCAGAAAGACCCATCTCTGAGCTAAGAGGTTTGGCTTCAACTCTGAGCTCCAGCTAAGACTGTCAGGTCTGGGGCCAGCTATGGTCATGGAATTTGTGATGTCACTCTCCATCCACATGGAAAGGAACATCTTACAGAAGTTAAAGCATTATCTTGTTGCAGTTTAAGTATTGCTAACAAGAACTGGGTGTGAACCAGTTAAGGGACAAAGGGTTAGTTATATACACATCTGTATGTTTAAAGGGGAAGAAAAACTTTGGCTGTGTCTGCTTATCTGATCTCCACCTGCTTTCGTTGAATTTTTTCACATGGTGGTGAAGCAGGAATTTTCTGTCAGTCCTCATTAGAAGGCTGCACCAGCTAGTACATGGAAGGTATATGGTTTTCTCTCTTGCTCCCTCTCTGCAACCAGACTGCTAATGAACTTACTGCTTATTCAGTTACAGGGCTCCCCATGAAAAGCTGGGAGATGTTTATGGCTCCAAAGGCTCATAAGTGAGAATGGTAAAATTATTCCTGCTGACTGCGCAGCAGGGCCCTGAGAATACAGCTAGCTCTAATAATACTGTCCAGACACCTCATGCTTCCAAGTTAAAGAGCAAACTACCTAATTGAAGCAATACACATGTCCAAGATAAAGCATAATATCCCTTAAAACGGAGTTTCCAGTAACTTGTGTCCTCAGCAAGAAGTAATTTACACGCACTCATAATTCTACTGTATTGCTTTTTTGTTAAGCAGATCACTGCTGTTTTAACAGCTCTTGTTCTGTTTGATGATGACATCTCTACTATCCTAATTCTACTTTTTGGGAGGTATGTGGAGACATCCCGTGCTCTTTAAATGACTAACTTTTCTCAAATGGGATTCCTAATGAATCAACATTCAGACAAGAACTTCTGAATGTCACTTCCCTGACTGAGGGTTTTGCAGATCCACAGAGTTAACTGTAGTTTTGCTTTAAAATTTAAGAACTCAGTCTTCATGTTGAGCAGTGTTACAGACTTAGACTGTTCATGTTTTCTTAAAGGAAGGCAAATACTGTAGTAGAGCACAAATGAAAACTACTTCCACTGTACACTCATAGAGGCTAAAGACCATTAATTAAAAATCATGTAGAATTGATTAATGTTTCACACCACTGCAGCTGCTGCAATGTGAAAAATACTGCCATATTTTTCAAACCTTTCTGGAGGTTTGAAGAAGATCAATTACATTATGAGGCAGAAAAATGTACTTAAATCTCTGAAGTGCCTTACACTTACTTGTAACACCTCAAGGTCAGTATTAAGCAGGATTCAATAGGCTGCCCAGAAGTCCTTGAATCATAGATTCATAGAATACTTTGGGCTGGACAGGGCTGGCCAACCTGGCCTTGAATGTTTCTAGTGATTGGGCATCTACCACTTGTGTGGGCAATGTCTTTTAGTGGCTCATTGTAAAAAATTCTTCTTTTTCAAGTTTAAATAGATCCTCTTTTAGATTAAATCCATTACCCCTTGTCCTATGTGAACAGGTTCTACTAAAAAGTTTCTCCCTCAGCATGTATCAAAGTGGGATGGAAAGCATCACTCAGTGGATTCTACTGTCAAGTCCTGCTTTCTCAGCCTCTTCATGCAGCTGAATCACTGTGGAGCAGCAGCTCACAGCTGGATTGAAAAAGCTCCCTGAGGACCTGAGACAGGCAAAGAGACCTTCACAGAGCTGCTCTTTGCAGAGCTAAGCTGAGGAGAGGGTGGGGTTGATATTCAAAGTGGAGTGATAAGAGATACTCATTGGTGAAGAGGAAGGATGCTAAATGGCTTATTTACAACATCATTTCCTCTTGACTTGCAGATGCTGTCAATATTTGTGCATGTGTGATATGCCTCTCTATTTTCCTACAATTATGTCCATTTTCTGCACCCTAACAAACAGATTTTCTGCAATTAGAGAGAGCTAGCAGTTAGATGTTCTGCCAGCACAGGGCACTGCTCTGTGATTTGAGACTGAACCTTGCTCAGTCACTTGTGAAGAGCAGTCCCAGACACACTGAACCTGGCCTGCTATTAGTTACCTGGCAGAGAGTTTACAATTGTCCTGGTATGTTTGTCCTGACAAAGTTTGGTTCTGGACACCCCTGTGAACTCTGGTAATGGAGTATTCAAAAGAGCATCAAAGACACAAATTATTTCTACTCTGAAACTGGCCCAATCTTTTTCCTCTGCTCTTAGACCAGCAGTAGAAAAACCAAGATTTGTTACAGAGATAATAGGAATTTTAGCAAGCCATCTAACTGAATCCTTTCAGGAAAGACAAAGTGGCAGAGCACGACTGAATGGCCCAATTAACCTCAGCATAATATCTTCAATTGGCAATATAAAAAGCAAATGCTAAAAGTTCCTCATCTAATATCATTCAATCCTCTGCCATGATTACTTATATTTTAGAAATGACCAGAACTGAGATTTAGTTTAGATACGAATTTATGGAGCTTTTTTTTTCCTGTCAAAATAACAGTGGCAGAAAAAAATGCAATTTGAAACTAGTCCTAAGTCTGGGAGAAATTCAACTTTTGGATATAAATAGCGGCAAAACCTGCCTAACCTAAATGCTCATTTTACTTTAAACTAGTTTAATTTAAGCAATAGAAGTTACACTTACTTTTAATGGGCAGCAGCTGTTCATTAAATTTATAATGACATTTGGGTACCCTGGTGATAGACATTCAGAAATATCATATACATAGAGACAGAAATTCATTAGTAGCACTATGGAGATGGCTTGGAAGTGAAATTAACTTGAAAAGAGACACTTGTTTCACCTCCATCTGCAGTTTGAAAACCTGGACTATTATCTCAGGCATATAAATGCATCACAGAGTGGTATTAGCCAAAGCCCATCCTATCAAAAATCTGAAGAATTTTCACTGTGAAGACATGCACATGCTTAGAATTTTTCTAAAATTTATCATTGTACTACTACTACTGAAATATACATTGGTTTCACTTTCATTTATATACAGAGACACACAAATCTAAAACAGAGGTTGATATATTACCACCAGGGCAGTGGTGAGTGCATTAGAGTTTATGCATGTAGAGTTTATGTATTTGCCTGTCAGAGAACTGCTCATTTCTGATGGACCCTGGCTCTGTCCTTCTGCTGCCAGGTGGATTATTTGTAACAGCTTCAGTAGACAAAAGGGTGGACCCACACATTATCAAATAATACAGAAAGTAACTACAGAAGTCTAGTAACCAAACAGCTTTAGTCTTTTATGAATGCTGTCTCTTGGTCCATTAATTATACATTCAAATCCCTCTCCAGTCTCTTAGCTTGGGTCTCTTCTTCATGCAAACTCTATTTCTCCTCTCTGAAAGCAGTACTGCTAGGATCTCCCTGTACCATCTTACCTGAACATATACCCAGAGAACGCAGCAGGGAATCAGCACTAAAAATGTTATTCCAACTTGCATTAACTAGGCAGCCAAGGTCAAATAAAGCTGTGTGTATGGACTCCATGGCATTTCAGATACTCTGTAGTGAGACCTTTGCAACCTTTATTACTTCAGTGGGATTGCCAAATGCTATCCTTCGCATTTCATTAAGCAAGACTGTTGATTGTACATAGGAATGGACTAGAATATGACTGGATTAGAAGAAAACTTGTAAAATGACACACAAAATCAAACAGCAGCTTTTTCAGTTTGGTTCAGCAAGAATTGATGATACAACCTCCATCGGTTTATTTAATTTTGTGGATCAGTAGGAGTAGATTTATACAAGGAAAGAGTCTGAGAACCCAACATCCACACAGTACCTCTCACAGGGTTTTGTTTTCCCTTTTTCTCCAGAACAGTTCTAGTCCAGTCCCACAGACTGAAGACCTGTTTGTGGTTGCAATGCATTAACTACACTACTAGAGAGCATTTTTCCCCTTTACTTTCATGCAAAAGGAATGCAGTTCAAGTTTCAAATACATTACAGGAACCAAAGCATGAGCAGAGACATTTGTTTCAAAACACTCTTGTGATCCAAAATAGTGCATTAAAGTAAATAAAAAGCATATAAAGCAGGGTTTTTTTAATGTATAGAAGTGACAGCTCCCACTGGAGCTGCTCTGAGGACTGCATCTGAATAACTCTGATAATTTAGAAGCATTATACCCTCACATAGTTCTCTCTGTGCATCGTTCAATTTTTTTTCTGTTAAGTAAGTCCTCCTGTGGCAGGAAACTCATTAGCAAATTCTTTGCTGAAAGTAATGCTTATGTAAGTTGATGAAAAGCACATTATCAGAAGAATGTTTTGATTAATTTGCTGTTCATGAACGATACACCTCTGTGGCTTAGAGTAAGTTCTCTTTTAAAGACAACTATAACAATTATATGCAGATGCATTTTTTAAAGAAAATAGTGTTCTGAGAACATTTAATCACTTCTAACAAATGTTTGGTCTTTGTTTACTTCAGGTCTCCATTTAAACTCTAGCACACTGTTGCAATATGTCTGGTAATCTGAGGTCCCAGAGGGCTTCTTCCAAGAAAGCTGAAATTGCAGAGCCATAAAAAGTCTTCCTGGTGTTAAAAGGTGACCAGGTTTGTGTGTCTTGTCAACCATGAATCAGAGGTAGAGAACATATATCAGCTTTAAACAGAAAACCTACAGTAATTACTTTTTCCAGAAGGTCAACTTGGGTGCTTACTATGATGTACCTTCATCTGGATCATGCTTGCTTCACTTCCAATGTCATTGCAAATCCAAAACTTTGACCCTACTCCCTTAAATGGTATGCACCTTTTCATGACCTTTGTTATAATACCTAACTTGTGTGACTACTAAACTGGAGATGACTTTCTTTTTATCATATTAAAAATTAGTGCTCATTGTGAGGAAAATTGGTGTTTATTGTGAGGAAAAATTTAAAAAAAAAAGAAATTTAGTAGCTTTGCATTTTTTCCCTGGGAAAAAATAAGAGCTTAAATGAGGGCTTTATTTCTGTACCGCATCTCTGCACTTCTCCATTTTAAGAGGTATTGTGGTGATGAAGACATCATCAATGTTTTGACAACATCTACCAGCCACAGGTGTTATATCACTCCCAGTAAAAATAGCTGTCCCAGTAACAAGACTGTGCCAAGCTGGTACTAGGTAGTTATATTTGGGCAACATAACCTGCTACTAGATAGGGTGTTCTTCACTGCAGTGCTACCATGTGTCGTAATAGAAATTCTCTTTTATTCACTTATTGTTTCTAGGGGTAAAGCAAAACAGTCCTCACACACTGTGTGTATTTCTAGGTTTCTAAAGAGCTTTATGATGCTTAGGATGAGAACATGTCTATAAATCTAAGTAGACATACTCTCATTTTCTCCACAGTTTGTCATCTGCCTAATTTTTTCAGTAGGTTTGCCCAGAATATTATTTTTCTAGCACTTGGTTTCAGCTAAGCCTGGTCTGCTCAGAAACCTGCTCACAAGGTTCACTCAGCTGAGCAAAGATTAGCTGGAGTGACTTACCAGTTAATAATTGATTAAAAGAAAATGGCTCTTCCTCCCAGACATCTTCTCACTTTTCCAGGCTGTAACATCAGATGAGTGGGAGTTGCAATGGTCTGCTGTCACTGCTTCCATTCCTGCTTCTGCTGGAGCAAGGAGGGAGGGTACTGACCAACAAAAAGACATCGGAAACACAGCATAGTATTAACAGCTCTTGATCATTAAGGAAAACAAAGGGCCATATTTCAGCTAACAGCACAACATCTGCCAAAATTCTGCACAGAGCAGTTATAAACACAAATGGGTACTTTGTGAGCACACTTCAACCAAATAACTTGAGCGAGCAGGTAGTTTTCCAAATGCCTTCCTAGCCTTAATCCCAAGGCAGAATGCTGTGCACAAATCAAGCAGCTCAATAGCATTACCCTATGGAAATGTGTCCCCAGGGTCCAATGTTCCCTCTTCTCTCTCTAGTACCCCGAAAATGACTCCTGTTAAAACCAGAACTTGTTGCAGAGATAAAAAGAGCTTGAGGAGATTTATCCTTACATTTTCACCAAATAAGAGGGAAGAGATTCAAAAGTGTGATGAACAAAGAAAGTCAATAGGAACATCATGGTGCTCTGTGGAACATTCCTTCCTACCCTGCTGTTAAATCAAGTTAAATATTTGTTTCATTTCTTTTTCTATAGACAGAAAAGATCTGAATGCCTTCAGTTTTGAGCTATTGTTATGAATACCAACGAAGCGCTAGAAACACGAGGGATCTTAGGGAGCTCTCCTCTAGCCCTCCAAGTACGGCCCTGAGAGGGAGCCTGCCTGGCTTACCCAGGCTGGAAATAGAGCAGCATTTCTAAAGAGACAGGGAAAACTGGTAGCCCAGGGGAAAGCCACCTAAGTCAGCAAAGCAGAAAAGCCCAAAAGAGGGGTTTTGGCACACGTTAGCTCAAAATCTCCTCCCATAGAGGCAAGCACTGAGGTCCTCAGGGAGATGGAGGTGGCCTCTCAGGAATTGGTGCCACACCAGGCAATCCCCTCCTATCTGCAGGAGTTACACTGGGTGCTGGTTAAGGCTGAATGGTGCCACAGTGCTTGTGAATCTTGCTGAAGTTTGTTTCTTTTCTAAACTGGTCACGACACAGCCCTTTCATCCAAACCTCTGATGGGGATCTGCTTCCCCTGTTGGTGTCTGCAGCTGTCTGAGATGCATTTAGCTCCTGCTTGTCCTAACAGGGTTGAACTCTAAGCATGAGGGCCCTGTCTATGCTTCTTTGTGGCCTGCAAAAAAGGCATCTCCTCCCTGACATAAAAGCCATTCATTTTTGCATGGAAGAGGAGAACAAATATTTTCTCTCTAGTGGCTGATGAAGTTTATATGAGAAATAAGGCACCTAAGAGTTACTATGGTGCTTATATAAAGTAATTTTCAATAAAGGATCACCACAGAAAATCTGAGGAGTTCATTTTTATAACTTTTCAGGAACTAAAATGTGTTGGTTGCATAAAATGTTTCACCTTTAGTATTTACTTTAGTATTTACTGCAAATGAACCCATTTTGCCCCAGTGGGGCTGTGCTAGTGCAGCACTTCACACTGGCTGCCACAGCTTATCCAGCTCCCCTGGTCCCAGCTGGAGCCACTGGAATGGGTCAGGTTTCTTTGCATGGCACTGAACTGTGTGGCATTGAACTTCCATTTCTTCTGCACAGAGGGAACTTGCTCAGAAAAGTTTTGTTTCCCATCTGAGCCATCTCACTGACTCTAAGAGTCCTGCCAGCTGACATCCCCTGTCCTTGCAATGAAAAGCAAGTATGCTTTAGCAGAAGTGGGACCCAAATTCAGAATATTTTTCTTCTGAGCAAATATTACAGGAATAGTCACGAGTCTTTTGGACTCTGCAGCCTGCAGTCAGTCAAGAAAGTTCATTACCTTAAATACATATAATAATTTCCAGAAGAATGTAGTGCAATTTTCCAGAGGTCTCAAGAATGATTAGGGACTATGAAGTTTTGGAAACAAACCTTGTGCTTTCAAAAAAGGTTTCTTATAGAGTTCCATATTACAGCGCTAGCTTAGCATGTCATGGGAAAACAAGAGGGACTTTAACAAAAAAGCATTGTCAGCCCTTCCAGTTTTCCCACTACATTTCTTTAATCCATTCAGAAGAGACTGACCTTTTCTCTTTTGTATTGGTCTCCTATTCTTACCATATTGCACAACTGAAAATCTGACATCCTTAGCTTCTCAGGTATTCATTTTCACCGTACTGCTCCAAGAAAGAAAATTCATGAATGGGGAATTGAAGCACCAGAGATCCAAAGAGCTCCCAGAGCCATTCAGGGAGTCAGTTCAGGGAGCACTGAGTCCAGACCTCCTAAGTCTAGCAGCAGGACCTCAGCTATTCAATCATCCTTCCTTTCAATTGCACCATTTACCTGTCCAGAGATCACTTTCACATGATAAGTCTTTTTAATTTAAAAACTACTTATATTTTCAGTGTATGTTCATAACAAGAGAGGCAGAATATTTTTACTGAATCGTGTTCATTCTCTATCAGTTATTTATGAACACCAGACCTGTCTATCCTTATTCAATAAAACAGGTATGTAATAATTTAAATTAATGCAAATAAGGACCATTGATTCCTCTGACCCCTTTAATTCATTAGCCAGGCTGATTAGTTTTTTAGATAAAGTGGAAGGGAAAAAATATACCCAAGGTGAATTTTGAAACAACTGTGTCAAACTGAAACCGAGCCTGGAGTGATCCTTATCTGCAAACGACAGGATATTTGTTCCACTGAACGTCAGAAGGATAAAATCTGTCTAAAGTCTCATGTTAGCAATGGACAGCCACTTAAGAGCCCTGCATCTGAGAACAGGCTTTACTTTATTGACCATAAAAGTAAAACAGTGTGTTTTATCATGCTCTTACTTAGGCAGCAAAATACTCTGAGATGGCAAATTTCTAAGTTTTACATATTGTAAGTATACAATTCTTAATGGGCCGGTACTTTGTTGAGAGATAGTCCTCAGACCTAGCAAAACCCATCTATTCCACCAGTAAATGTTGTGGCCATTTGTTCTGACCTTTGCCTCCAGACTTGGGAGCTGGACCAAGGCAGGGACGAAGATTCTTAGGAACCAAATGGAAATTTCCAAAGTGCTCAGTCTGGCTGGGGCCGCCCAGGCCTCCAGGGTGTTACTCACAGTCCCTAAATGCTGGCTGCATGGTGTGACAATGGGGTATTTTAAAGCATTTCTCCTCAGAATAGTTATGTCTCCTCTTACAGTGTAAAGAACACTTAGGAATGGGGCAGCCACAGAACAGTACTCCTTCTCTTTGGACAAGGGAACATGCAGCTACACAATTCAGTGTCAAACAGCTGCAAGGGCAGGATGGGAGAGAACCCCAGCCTGAAGTACCCCACCATGTGCTGACTCACGGGCAGAAAGAAGAGGGTAAGACTGCTCTTTACAGAGAAAGGGGAGAGGTACAAATCCTGGACTCAGATAGACTCCTCTCCAGGGTCCACAAGAATTGCAGTCCACTGAAATCTGGAGCAACTGCAGTTCTAGAAGGATTCTCCTCTCCTGAGCTCAACATACCACTCTGCAAAGAAAGAGGGATTTGAGGGAAACAGAAATAAAGAAGACATCTAGGGCTGCACTAGCAGGTGTCACAAGCCTGGGAAAAGCAGCACTAGGATTTAATATCTGACATTCAGGAGAAGACCTGACAACCTCTGAAGAGAGAATTGAGGCAGACAACCCATGTGTCCCAGCTTGATGGTTGCCTTATGGTCATCCACTCTACACATCAGTAAAAGCACAACTTGCATTCCTTGGTTATTTACCTCTGAATCACCCATGAAAATGGGAAAATATTCATTGAAAAATGTACCTGTGCTCTTTATATACATATATTTGAAATATATATACATATATTTGAAAATATAAATTTTCAAATGTGAGTCATAGAGTCAAATACCTTCTAGATTTTTAGGTTATGCAGAAAAAATGAAAGACAAGAGATTCCTGTGGATAAAGACAATTTGTCACATCTATGCCATACCCAGCTGTCACCACACAAGCCTTGGTAACAGGGTTTGAGCAAGCAGAACCAGCATGGAAATAGTTCTGTGTCCTTCATCAGATGCAGGTCACCAGCAAGAAGTTAACTTATACAATAAAAATTTATTCAAACCTGTATTAAACAAACTGGAACTTTTTATGTCTAACATGTAAATAATGAACTCTATGTTCTGTATCTTAGAAGACTGATTAATTCTTTCTTGCATTTTATATTACCCAAGTGAACTAGATATGAAATAGTGTCTTGGATGGTTTTAATAGATACCTTTAGAAACAAATCTGCACACCTGGGACAAATCTGCACAACATTTTCAATACAAAGGCATTTCAGGCTTCACTCAAATTCCTCTAGAGAAAATGGGATTCTTTTCTTCTGGGTCAGACTCTTGCTCTGCAGGCCACATTTGTACTAATGCCTTGTAAAACAAAGTATTTCTAAGCTTTGTCTACATACAAATGAAGATGCATCAGTTTTGGAGACATATTTACCTGCCAAAAAAATCTTGAATACAGACCCTACAGGTCTTGAAGCTGCAAATATCAAGAAAATACAAATAACAGCAACTTAGAAGTGATTCCCACTTACTGCTTTTTTCTGAATAGCCTTCCTTTATCAGATTATTATCTCTATTCTGCAGGAGTTGGCTTTCCCTCCCAGAACCACTCGTTTTTTTAAGCACAGGTGGGAACAAGAAAATGCCCAACTCATTTTCAAGCAGGTCAGTCACTAATCCAACAGCAAATGTAGAGTACCATGCAGTGAAAATAAAATTAGGCTTCAATGCATTAACACAAATATATAGCTACAGAGACATGTGGTGCTGCTCATCACTTCAGTGAGGAAGCACTTAGGCAGCTTTTATGCCCTCTGACCTGGGTGTTCACCATCTTCTTAATCTTCCCTGTATGTCCTGACCTGGTCATTAGAGATGCTGAAGGATTTCTCTAATTACTGAGAGTAATTTTCTCACCTACCCAGCTGCCTTGGTCCACAGAGGTGCCATGGCACACTGATTTTTCTCAGTACCAAGGGTCACCCCAAGCTGGGGATCATCTGGAGGCCAGTTAATCTGATGTTAGGGCTGCTTTGTGTGGATGATACAAAGCTGAGCTAGGGGAGTGTTTGGACAAGAGCACTTGGGACTCCTCCCAGCGGTGTGAGATTTCTTGGGCATGGTGACCTGGTACAGGTAACGAGGTGCCTTACTGAGCCAAGACTGCAGGAGCTGGTAAAACAAGGGTATTTCCTGCTAAAGCTTAAAGCACCTCTCTCCTTATCGTCTTCTAACATCTTGAGGGGAAAAAAAATGAAAATGAGCAACTAATTTTCTTGTTTTCTAACACCACAGAAATTGACACATTTTTGTTGACACAAAGTTTTTGTTGTCTTTTTTTTCCCCCACAAACTAACAAAATAAAAAAGACTCCAGAATATTCTGAATTATACACAAATGCACAAATGTTTTCTTAAAAAAGAATTCAGGTCCAAAGTGAGATAGAAAAATAAAACAAAAATAAAGACAAACCAGAAAAGCTGATGGTGGAGACTGAAGCCAAGGTACATCTCCCAGACTAGCACTCCCTGACAGCTAACAGCATTTGCATGAGCAGTGATTTAAGTCATACTTTTATAAACACCACATACTTAAAGGCATTAGAAAGACTTCAAGATTAAGGAGAGCTACTAAAACAATTGCACCAAATTCCCTTTGATGGATCCAGATACTTTTATTTGCCAATGTCAAACACTTATCAGTGATCACTCTATAGCTGCTTTGCCTCTGTTCTAAAGAAAGTGACTGTATAAAAACTATATATGCTACTAAGAGAAGGAATGAGAAATTTTACCTGGTAAGGACAATGCCTTCTAACAAAAATAGAAACCTATATTTAAGTTCTGTTACTTCATGCCTGGTTAATCTGGAGAGCATGTCCGGGAGAGCAACTGGTGTTAACCAGTCTGAGAGTGTGATGCCTGCAGCAACACAAACTTGTTAATCTAAGTTTAAAATAGATCTTCACAAGCAATTCAAGTTAACTATATCTGATCCAACTAGTTTTATCTTAGACTAGTCACTACATTTCATCTCTACTCTTTCGGTGCTCCAAACTTATAGCTTGAACTCAGTGGAGTTAAATGAAACATCAGATACCTAAATATGAAGAACTTTCAGGCACAAATATGTGTTCCAATGGTCCTTGCAGTTGTAATCATAAAGTAGTTATGGTCCTGATTAAAAAAAAAATATTATTCCACTTAGGAAATTCACTTTCTTCTATCTTGAGCTACAGTACACACCACAAAAATCCTAAAACTGATAAGGATGATAATCTTTACCACTTCAGGAAAAAGCCTTCAAGAAATAATGGTGAGCATCTGCTGCTTCTAATGCTTAGTAGGATCTGTGTGTATTTGAGTTTGGGAAAGTCATACAGTGTGTTCACAGGTGCCTAGATATAGACTTTGGAGACAGCTACATATCTCTAAACTGTATTACCTTTATCAGGCAATTTGACCAAACAATATGTATTATTCTCTTGCCAAACTTTCCTCCTCTTAGGAGAAAGAAAGATCCACTTGGAAAACCAAGCTGTGGAGTGTTATGTTTTTACTTGTTTTGTAGCACTTCTTAACAACTCTGGTTCCAAGAACAGAAAATCACATCGGGCATTCACTTAGCTCTGTGCAAAGATCCCGCTTGAACTCAGGCTGCTCCATGGGGGTCACCTCTGGTGGGATTTCCTGGGCCATGCCTTCAACATGCAAGTATGCAAGTTACAGATACTTTCTGGTTGCCAAGAGTTTAGCAGCACCCTATTGCTCTTCGCTTGTGCTTTAGTGTCTTTCAATGATAAGGAGAGAGGGAGATCATGAATTGCAATTACTGGTGCTGTCCCCATGAAGAAGTGACCGTGAAGAAAGCTTCCGCCGACTGTTGCCTAAAGAATCCAGCCTGCCCACTGTGCCTCCTGTGAAACCAAAGCCTCCTCCCACTTTCTTGAATTGTATCTGCTTTGTACATTAGTTTTAAGAACAAATGACCTTGAAGCTGTATGTGTAGCAAAAGAGAAGAATATGAGTCCTGTGCAAGAAACTGGAGAAGTATTATGGCTTTTATATCAACATGCAAAGCATCAGCAAGCCAGACATATATGTGCATTGTGAACTAAAAAAAGTCCTGCCCTGGCACCCAGGGAAGATGCAGCTTGCTGTATTTAAAAATACATTTTCAGGTTACTAGAAACATTAACTATAAAGATGAAATATTGATCCTACTCTAGGAACTTGGCTTGTCAATGGAAAATGTATGGTGAAAGAAATTGTTCTAAGTCTTTAGAAACAGCACTGGAAAGGCTCACTGAAGTTAGGAAACTTTTCTCAAAGGCTCTATGTGTTTCAGAATCTGAAGAGCAGCCATGTGAAACACTCTTAATTCCTCCACTCATCTTTACACTAGAGAATATCACAGAGAAGAGGAAAAGTGCCACCCCAAAAGGCATATAGAATAATAATGAAATAAAGGGAACAATAAAGTTTGTCAAATCAGAATGGCATAAGAATGGCAAATCAGAATAAGCCTGCTCTAAAGAATGTGAGGTACCCACAGCGCAAGATTTTGGTCAGTCAAGCATATGCTCCATTATCTAAATGCAGGATTTGAATGGAGTTCACTGCCAGAACAAATATGTACTTTCTGGTGTGTCTGTCCCTTAGTCTGTCCTTTAGTCTGTCCTTTAGAATGTCTTCAAGAGGAGCTACTGGAGCTGTCTGCATCAGAACAGTTCATCTTCTTAGTTATGGCTGGATAGAGACACCCCCTCATACAGGTGGAGGGAGAATAATAATCCTTTCTTGGGTCCTCCTTCAGATCTAACTCAGGCTCTGTCAGGCTGCAGCGGTGCTGATGTTAAGGTTCACAAGTTCCACTATTTCTCAGCTGGTTTATTCTGTTTTGGTTTTTTTTTGGTTTTTTTTTTTGGTTTTTTTGGTTTGTTTTTTTGTTTTTGTTTTTGTTTTTGTTTTTTTTTTTTGTTTTTGTTTTTGTTTTTGTTTTGTTTTTTTTTGTGGCTTTCTGGGATATTTTCCTCTGTCTATTCTGGCCACAGATTCATATATTGTTTCAGGCTGTTTCACACTCATTTTGAGAGTACAGCTTTTATCTGTCACTTTTGCTTTTTCCATGCTTATTCATGGCACAGAAGCAAGTACTTCCTTACCTTCCTCCAGGCAGTGGGAAGAGTAGGGGTATGTTGAGAGGCAGAAGGAAAGACATTTCAAAATAATAATTTTGAAACTGAGTGATTGATACAGGCAGTGAGACGTTGCTGAAAAGTTGTGGGAAACCTCTGGGCATTATTCTCATTCCCAGCAGGTCTGGGATAGGTTCACTGCAGACAAACTGGCATCTGAGAGCCAGCCCAAGCACCTGAATGTGTAGGATTCCCAATGTTCATGTGAAGAGCCCTACGACTGCTACTGGTGGAACATAAAGAAAACCTGTGTAAAAATCCTGCTGGTGGGACTGTGGAAGACAAGAGGCTGTCTGGAAGTGTCCCTGTGATTCTCACACAAACTGATGTGGAACTAGAAACATGGAGCTGAGGTCAGTCTTGTGCTGCAATTGGTGAGACCAAGACAAAACCACTGGGCAAGTAGGTTTGTGCCCTGAAAGCACAGAGACCAATTGAAGTATGAATGATATTTTTTCCTGTATGATTGAGTGCAAAATTTCATTGTTTTTGCTTAGTTCAGAGCCATTTAAATATAGGATGAACTTTTCCTGATTTACTTTGCTTCCACTTGGTCAAAATGGCAGCCTTGCTGGTGGCCGCAGCTAGTCTTTAACTGAGAAGGGAAAGCAAGCTCCTCAAAACCTTTCCATGAAGGTACTAAATACTGCCATTCAGTGATGAGGAATGCTGCAGCAGGTTGGTCTGCACAGCCCTTACATTTCTGCTGGCTCCCACAGCAGCAGAGCGGCACGAGGGACGGTGGGAATGGCCGAGCAATCCAGGTCGATCTCAATCAAAAAGTAACAAAGAACTCAGTGAGTTTGGAGAGAGGACTGTGAGGCTAAAGTTGTAAACTGATAACAGCTTGGACACACTGCACTGTTGTGTTGTGAAAGCCTAACGTTTAGCTTCTGTTTGCTTTAACTTGCTAACATTTTCCATTCTCTGGCTGTTGTAAATGTCATTTCTTTCCACAATCATGAGGTGAGGCCCTGATCTTTGCTCAGAAAAGGGTCCAGCTTTTATATCAAACCTTCTAATCATAATTTTACTGCAAACCTTGGACAATTTTGATAAGTGGTTATGTTATTAATTGTTAAAAGGAAAGCTTCTAATATTGAACTTGAGGGCAGGCATGTAGAATGGATCGAATTTTGAAATAAAACAAAATAAATGCTGTTTAATGTATCATTTACAAGGTTCCAAGAAGCCGCTGTGCTTATCAGATGCTGCAATCATTTCCAGGAGCTACTTAGAAGAAGCTGTCAATTCCCTTCAAAAGTAATATGCCTAAGAGAATTTAAAAAGGGATTCCTTACTAAATTTCTCTTTTCTAATTTTTTAACTCATCTATAAAGTAAATTATTTAAATTTCTAAAGAACTTTTTTTTTAATAATAGATTTTTTTAATAGATCAGGGGGATGGAAAACAGTGTTCTAAAGTCTGCTTGCACAGTGAAATATTCTATATTCTTAAAAAGTCAAACACATATTTTAATCTGTAGATAAGAAAGAAGATAAGATGGTGGAAATATGAAACGTGGAATAAAAGTTAAAAATAGAAGGATGCAAAAATGTATGTAAAGAGTTCATTTAATTTGGGAGAAAAACAGCACATAGAAGAGTTATTCTCCCTTTGATATACAGGACAACCAGGCACTGATCTTTAGTGAGAGCTGTGCATAAGAATGGACTTTACAGCTGAATTATGGTTGTGGTATTCGCATGGAAAAAGTAAACAGAGTTACATGCCTGCTTCTGTAGACTTCTAGTTGCAGTAATAATTGATCACACATAGTTTTGTCCATACCAAGAACTCACAATGCTGTGCAGCAGCATGCAATGACTGAAATTTTTATTACAATGGCACTTACATTATTTTTGCTGAGCTAGTTTTGAGTTCAGCACAGTTGGAAGATGAACTTGTTCACCTTATAATATTGTTTGCTTTATTTATTGTTTTTTCCATATTACCCTTTGAGACTCTCACAGTGTAATTTTATGGCTTTGAAGTTGTTTGGGTTGACCTATAACTGTAATAAAAGAATTTGGAATGAGATAACACAAGTTTTTCCATTACTTACAAAAGGTTGAAGCTACTTATTAAACAAGTTCATATTCTGTAACTTTGCTAAAATTAGTACTTTTTCAAGCAACTGTTATGTTGTGGCAGACCCTTGCAGCACACAGATTGTATGGGATAGGCCTGTGCTGTGAACCCAAACAAGAAAAGACTATGGTTTATGTTTTTAATTCAACCTTTATGAAGAACACTGCATCTCCTAGTTACAAATTAACAGTATGTGATCATCCTACATAACTACTCTGTGACACAGGTTGTGTTTCTCATGATTCACGCTCTTCTTAAAGAGCATTGAGTTCAGCTCAGATGACGCAAAGAAAACAGAGAGGAAGATCTGTCTCTCATTGTGCAGCCAGGGCATTGACCCACCAAACCACTCAACGTGGATCCCATCACATCTAATGTACCCCTAAGTTTTCAATGCCTTTGGTCACACAATCAGCTTTCCCTCCCAGCAGAGCAGTGTGCTGTGGATGTGCCTGGACAGCAGGGCAGGAGTGCCCCGGAGCGCTCCCCACAGCCCTGCTCCCCCTCTCACCAGCACAGCAGGACCTGTGGGTGTACTATTTTTCCTTTCAGCTGTCAGCTCAAGTTTCTTTGCAGAAAAAAAGAAGTCAGTGTTCAGGAAGTGAAGACTCTGGGAACAGGGACCACTGACACACACCCAGCTCTCCTCCCACTGCAGAGCTAATGCTTGGCCAAAGCATGCATACTGCCCTGTAAACTACACAGTCTGAGTTCTCCAGAATGCAAATGTCCTAAATACTCTATAGGAACTCTAAAATCCTCCAAAGAGGCAGGCAAACTTTTAAATTAGGATCCTAAATTTCCAGCTGTCTTCTAGTAAAATATCTCACAAGGCAGATCTCTGAAAGCTTTAGTAACTACCACCACTATTAGTAGCACTAACATCTCAGATGAGTACTTGCTAGACAATTAAACTCTGCTGAACTTGCTTGGAATTGCATGCAAATATACATTATCCAAACAGTGGAACAGGAGAAAAATCCCAACAAAAAGAAAATAAAGATCAAGTCTGTCCTATAGCAACAGAAGCCACTAAAAATCCCACAGAAACTCACTGAAAATCAAGGATAAAAACTGATGTTAGGAAACACTGGATCAAGCTCTCACAGATAGCTTTGGGTCCAGTGATCTGCAGCCCATCCCCAGGCAGTCTGTGCTGTGGAGAACACTCAAGGCAAGAGCTGGACGTCTCCTTGAGGCAGGAGTAGCTTTGGCTGTAGCAGCAGCTGCACAACACCTCACAGGCCACCAGGGGAAAAGTATTATGGGATTGTGGCAGGTGGGCAAGAGCAGCTGCTTTTCCTGGCATGAGTTAGGTCATCCCAAACTGCTTTCTACTGGTATGACTTAGGCCATCCCTAAGGCTCTTTTGAATCTCATAGTCAGCCAGGGACTTAGCAGTAAAATACATTAAACATTATCTTGGGAAAGCTGAGGCTAAATGCAAGAATGCTGCATGATTTCTCTTGTTTTCTGCTTGGCTATAGTTGGTCTATAGCACTGAACAGATCATCACACAGATCTCATCCACATCAGGGACTATTTCTGGTGGTACTGATACTCTGACAACCCAGTACAACCTTTTATACATGAACATGGTGTTGTACTCCTTCAAACAAAAAGCTGTTTCCCCATGTCTGGAGCCACAGGCTATCATGCTCCCAGCCCTTGGGAATGGCTGAATTGCAGTCAAGTCAGTGCCACCTGTGAGGTCTGTGCTGGGCATCCATTTATTTCTTGAAGGAAGGGAGCTGAAAAGTGAAGAATGAAATGTTCTTATGTCCCTGAGGTTCTTACAAGGGATTCCTTACAAGGATTTCTGGGGATCTCTGAGGGAAGACATGACAAAGCATGGTTGCATAGACTATTGGCCTTCTAATGCTAACAAACCTGTTATTAAGCATTGCCTTGTCACTATGCTTCTTCTTGGTAAGCTACAGATGAGACGGTAAAGATATAAAGTGGATTAGAAAGGGATGAATTAGGCCCTAGCTTCACCTGTCAGAAGGTCAATGCTTGGATTATGCTGCAATCTGAATTCACAAATGACTCATCAATTTGCACTTTCTATTAAAATATATTTTAAGCCTTCAAAATTATTTTGGACAATTCTGTCTTGTGCATGAAAAATATATTCCTGTCTCTATATAATACTGTCTGCAGAAACCAGCAAAGGCTTGTGTACTATTTACATAATATATTTCCTGTGCCAATAGTGGTTTACCATAATGACTGTATAATCCAAGGGCAGCTTAACATAGAGAGTGCATTTCAATGCTGCATTTTCTTTTTCACTTTTAAAGAACACAGATACTGATTAAAATGTAGATAAAGAAAAAGTAAGCAATAAACTATTCTGTAGTTTATTCTGAGAATATTCTGAAAAGACACATTCCCCCAGCTACAGGCAGCCATACTTGGTGGTAGTTGCACACATCTCAAGCTGCATTCTACAGCCCAACAAATTCTGCCACAGCCCAAACCAGGTACAAACACTGTTCCAGCTTCTCTGCCTGGCTTATATGTCAGGCATAAGCTTGGGGATCTTATTTGAGTATGCAGATAAAAGATTTAAAAGAAAAATATCTTCCAAGGTTCGGGTTCCAAGGATCACTTTATAAAGCTTATCTATCATCTGCTCTGTACATCTGTCGCCATTGAGACTGACAATAGCAGTATTTATTATGCTATGCTATGCTATGCTATACTCTGTATAGGTACAAGGGTTTTCCCTTTTTGAGAATTAACATAATCTTCATACTTTTTCTCTTATGAAAGACTTCCAGTTATGATATTTTTCAGATATGTATTGTAATGTTAGAGTGTAGAAGAGCAAGAGAGACCTTCTCTGTATCATGAAAAGGTCGTAAATAAAATCTCTGAAATCACTTGCTTCAAAAAGCTTCTGACTGTTATGATTCCATTTGGAAAAACTGGCAACTTCAGACAAGGATCAGGATTTCCTTCCACATCTTTCAGCAAGGACTGGGCTCCTAATAGTCACTAAGGATCTAACAGGAAAGAAAAAATTCATAAGGCAAATCCAGCCACAACTCAGGATCATACAAGAACGTGGTCTTTTAAAAGAGAGGTGACAAAACAGTCCCTGCCTTTGATATAACTTCTGATGAAGGACTGAGAATAGATAAGTAAACAACTTCTGTGGTCCTGGTGGAGGTTTTGTATCATTCATGTTGGACATGTTCATTTGAAATTTCTTACATTTTGCATGTCTTTTGATCTCTGCTCTACAAAACCAAGCTTATGATGCTTCACACGATGCTTAAATTTTTGTCTTTTCTGACTGAGAATTACTTGCCCTCTTATTTTTTGGGGGGGATACTCTATGTTATAACTGGCATGCTTGATTTCCACACATCTTGATAAATCCTTGGGCTATTATCATTAGGTGCTTTCCTGAGAGTAAGAAGACTGGTAGTTGGAGTTAAGAAGTCTCAGAAAAGACACATACAAAAAAAAAAAAAAAAAAGAAAAGCATTTGAACAACAAATATTTTCAAAGAAAATCATCATCATTTGGATACTGGGTCAAATCCCCAGCTGGCTTCAGTGTAGGTCTTCTGATTTCTGCCAGATATGGATCTGGCTCATGTAGCTTTTGCAGAAATGAACAACAAGGCTTCAGCTTCTCAGTAAAGTAATTCATTAATCAATATATACTTTTCATACATATAATTTCTGAAAATGAGAATTTTGTCCTTGCATAAAGCCCTCTAGAATCACTGGAAAAATTTGCATGGACTTCATTGAGTTATGGATCACATCCTGTATATATCTACATTTTTAAATCTTTTCCAGTGCTTCCTCTTTCAATGGAAATTAATAGCTTCTTGAATTGAAATGACCAGTTTCCGATTTAGTTTTGCATAAGCAAGTCCAGTGGGATTAAATATGAATGCTGGCTTGCTTATTCATTAATCATAAAAATATGGTGTACAGTTAGTTATGCAAGTGATTATTTTGGCATGGAAATGTCTGCTACTTTTATGCCTGTGCAGAAGGATCATGTCAAGTGCAGCAGAGAACTTAGAAACCCCTTCACCTTGATATATTGTTTTATAAAGAACACACAAAGATGCATAAATTGCTCTGGAGCCAATCCTGATTTTGTAGATGTTAGCATAATGAGAGGTCAACGTGTCCAAGCATCTGGATTCAATTGTACAGTTACGGGGAGAAGCAGCAAAAGTTCATGTAAGACTTCTTTTAAATCCTCCTGGCCACATATGGCCTACGTAAAATATTTTATTCTGAGAACATTTAAAAATGTAAACATTGCAGATCCTGTTCATTTAAAAGTCTGAGCAGTCAAATGAACAAGGTTGAAGTGGCCCCAAACAATGCTAAATTCTTTGCTCCCATTCAGCTACAATCTTTTGGGTCAAGGAAAAGGGACAAGAACAAGATGTGATGTGCCATTGGAAAATGGTAAGCAGCAAGGAGCAAACCCACATCAGATGCAAGTCAGAGGTTTGTTGAAACAGGCTCAGTACTTGGTTTCTTTTCCTGCAGGCTTGCTGGAAGCTGAAATTCTGCACTGGACAGGGTAATTCAATACGCTTGGCGTATAAGAAGTTGCCTGACTGGCACAGACATCTTCTATCTAAAAACGAAGGAAATGCTAGTTCCACCTTTGTCTCCTTCCAGTGTCCTTGCGTCACTGGCACCCCATTGTCTTTTCCAAGTACAAAGAATAATCCCAGGTTTGATTCACTGTGCTTCCATTTGTTGAGGCCAGAGCACTGCCATGTCCTTGCTCCTTGTAATAATAAACCTCATGAATTCTCTCTATTCTGGTCATTATTGCTACTTTATGGAAGGAAATGTGTTACGTTCAGGTTTTTATTTTCAAGAAAAGATGTAGGCAGATTACAAAAGTTTCATTATATTGGTCCCACTGAAGTCTCCTTCTCTGAGAAAGCCATGCCTGAAAAGTAGTTCCTAGATGGGAAATTGATCCAGTCTCAATTTTTTATTTATTTTTTACACAGTGAAACCCAGAGCCCGACTGTCAGAAAATGTTAAAATTTCTTCAGCCCTTTTGTAAGAATAATGAGTATCTGTGATGGCAAAATTAGTCTAAACATTTCTCACTAATACAAATATTTTGAACTGAAGAGATTAATAATCAGTTTCTTGTGTCTTTTCTCTTAGCTGCTGCTTTGTTCAGTAGCTAAAAAAACACAGGCCAACCTGGCACATCTCTTGTACAACTCATGGCCAAACAGCAGTACCAAGAGGAGAGAGGGCTGCACATAACAGGTGGAGAAACAGGAGAATGGAAAGATGGAAGGAATCAAGTATAAGGTCTCATGATTTCTTAATCACCATGTCCACATCTTGTTCCATAATGCATACAAGATTTCAGCCACCCAATCTAGTGAAATCCCTCTCACAACATGTCAGCCTTTAACTAAACATCCCCCTCTCATCTTGATGGGTTATCCATCCCCATTGGCATTTTGCTGTCTTCTGCATTATCCTGTTATTTTTTTATGCTCGTGCTATTTGTGAGTCTTAACATACTTTTGCCCTACCGTTAGTCATGCCAATCACTTAACACATGGATATTTCTGGGTTTCCCAGCTGTTTGCTTCTCTCATCTTTACTGTACTACCTACTACATTGGCCAGTGTCCTGTCAGCCAGTCATCTTTGCCACCAAACCATCGTAACTCAGCGTAGTATCTGAGGGATACTGATGGAAGGAGAAAGGCAGTTTCAGTGCTTCAGAGTATCCAGGTAGCCCTAATGACTAAAATTAACCATCCCAAAAGGATTACCAGCACAGCACCATGTTTCTCCACTGCAAAAGGAAGATTTTTATAGGCTGCTCTGTTCCCTTCCTCCAACTCACTGCTTATAAGAGAGCAAGGCTCCAGAGCCAATCTTTGAAAAAGAAGCTCTTGCTCAGTCAGAGCAGACTGTGGTAGTGTCCCTCATGCCTCGGCACTGTTTCTAGGCTGTCTCAATATGGGTATCTCAAGACCCCATTACATCTCAGAAGGAGTATCAGGTAAAGGGTTGTGGCTCTTCAGAGATCATCTCTGTGCAAAGCTATCTGCAGCTCTGGACTGGGGATGGACCAGGGAAAAACGGGGTCCTTGCAGCCCACATGGTGCCCCAAACGGTTGGTTTTGGTTTTTTTTTTCTTGTACCGGGACATCCTGAGATGCTGCAAGCCACGCTCTAAAATTCAGGACCCTCTTCCACATGGAAACCCACGGCTAAACTGGGAGGCTGTGCTCACGCTCCGTCCCCACGCCTCACGGGCATGCTCTCCGCAGCAAGGGATGCGCAGGAACTCCTGAGTGGGTCGTTCAGCGCTGCTCCCTGCGCTCGGGGCTGCTCGGCCGGCACCCACACACCCCTCCCACGCCGCGGGTGTCGGTTCCCGAGGGCCGCGCCGCCGGGCCGGCCCCGGCTGAGGTGCCGCCGTGGGGAGACCCCGGCCCCCCCGCGCAGGGCGGGCAGGGCGCGCCGGGGCCCGCGGAGAGGGAGGGCAGCGCCGGGGGGAGTGGCCCGGCCGGGACGGCCTCATAAATAGCCCTCGGCGGGGCGGCGGCGGGAGGAGCCGTCGGAGCCGCCGCTGTGGTTGCGCGCCGGCCGCGGTCGGAGGCGAGTCAGGACCGCGGACAGCGCCCCCCCCCCCCCAGCGCGCCGCCCCGCGCCCACCATGACGGCGGAGACCCACCTGCAGGGCGTGGAGATCTCGGCCGCCCAGTTCTTCGAGATCTGGCACCACTACGACTCCGACGGTGACTCCTTTCCCTCCGGGGCGGCGGGGGCGCGGGGGGCGCGGGGGGCGAGCCCGCGGGAGGCTGGGGGGACAGCGGCGCTGCCCGGCCCAGAGCGGCCCGGTCCCGCCGCCGCCGCAGCCCCGGAGCCATCGGGAGCGGGGCCGGTGCCGGGAGAGCGCGGGGGAGCCGCTCGGACCGGGAGGGAGCAGCCGGGTCGGAGACGGCGCTGGAGAACGGAGAGAGTTTGGAGGGAGCGGTGCCGGCAGCCGTAACTCTTTCTGTTGTTCATTCAGGCAATGGGTTCATGGACGGGAAGGAGCTACAAAACTTCATCCAGGAGCTGCAGCAGGCACGGAAGAAGGCAGGCTTGGTAGGTTAATGTTTCGCCCCACTTTTCCGTCTTCTTCGGGAAAGAAGAGTTTTCTTGAGCAAACTCCAGTGCCCCGGTTCCTTGTGTTCTCGCTTGCCGTCCCGCGGTTCACGCACCTGCCGCACCGGGCAGAGGGAAATAGCTTGGTTAGGAATGAGTAGGTTGCAAATCCGATAAATCGTCTGCCTTGGAAAGGTGAAACCAGGGTCCGCCTCGCTGATGAGCCCTCCCGCTCGTACCTCGCGAGGCTACAAGCTGATACTTCTGACAGTGCCTAAAAAGAAAAGTTAGGAAATGTATGGATGCTGTCTTTTTGTCTTGGATGGGACCTTATCCCATGGCAATTAATCTGACCTGGTCCAGACAGGGGGAGAGATACACGCACACCAAAAAAAAAAAAAAAAAAAAAAAAAAAGGACGAGGAAAAACATAAAAAAGAAAGAGAAAAACCTATCATTCAGGGTAGTTGGACTCTTAATTTGTCACCTAATGGGCAGCACGGGCTGAAATGCGTTTCTGCCCCTTGGTGGTCACTAAATAGATCTGCAGATGACTCCTAAACACTTACTGCTCTTCACCAGGAGTACGAGTACCAAATCCTGGCTGTTAAAATGGCTCAGAGAGACAGCAAAGTTCTTGAAAGTGTTGTCAAAACACATCAGTGTATGAGTTATTGAAAAATTTATTATTAATTTCTTCTAAATGCTACCCATGTAGGGAGGGAGAGGAAAAGGGAGAAAGAAAGAAATTAAACATTCTGTGTAAAAACACAGCCACTTTTAGCATCAAAGCCCAATATATAACTTAATAGAATCAGTCTAAGTAAATCTATGCTAAAAGAATTCTGAAGAAACAGAAAAAGAAATAGTTTAAGTGGATGATGTGTGCATGGAGAAAAGAGATTAATACCTTTTAATAAGAATGCCTCCAAATTGAGAAATAGCTTTTCAATAATTAACTTTGCTTTGAAAATTCCTATATATTTTAGACCTAAATGCAGAAAAACTAATTTATATGAACCTTAATTGGTTTTGTGGAAAATTGTATCATATAAATTGTATGAGCACAAACTTTACACATATGAAAATCTGTCTCTCAGCAGTGCCTCTAATGTTACTGCAGTCTAGGTAGCAGTTAATTCTGACAAGAGATGTTGGTGTAGGCTCTCATTTTCCTGAGTGTAAGTTCAAACCAAAATTTAAAATAAAATAAAGCAAAATTGAAGTTTAAAAAATTCACAAGAAAAAACAAAATTGGAAAATCATTGAGGGTATTTTAGAAGGAAAAGGTCTATTTTTTTTTCCACAGAAAAGATTAAACAACTTTGATACATTTCAAGTACTGCAACAGAACAAATCTCTCTTCTATGCTAAAGTGCAGGAAACTTAAGTTTGCTCAGTAGAAAGAAGATATTGAAGCCTTTTTATGTTTAGTATGAATGGCATTGTTGGTAGAAATGCTAATATATTATTGAGTAGTTAAAATTGCTTAGAGGTTCAAGGTAAAAATTATTTATAATTTTAAGTCAGGATCTTTTGTCCCTCGAAGCAAATGTGGATCTCTTAAAAACATAGCCTACTCAAAGCAACACAGAAACCCTTGCAGGATTATTCTTATCTGCTACAAATGTTATCATTTATGTGTTTTTTTTTAAATAACTCCTGACGGTATCTGACACTGTATTTTAAAAATGCTCAGATGTTTAGGTTTTCTGTCCCATTTCTCTGATTCAAACCTAGCTTTGGAGTGTTCTGCTGGAAAGAGCAATCTGCAGTAGCAAAACCAAATTCAGCACCTGCTCTGTGGGCTCTGGTGCACGGCTATATGTCATCTTAGGTTTCAAATCTAACCTGGTTCTTGCACTTGAACGCTCATTTGCTAAACAAGCATCTCATTAGTTCATTTCTTGTCTCATGGGATACTAATTCAGTATCTTTGAATATCTATTCTTTTGCCAGGAGGGACACATTGAGAAACTAGTGTAGGTTATATGTCATTTCCTTGTCTGTCCTTCTTTTAACACCCCAAAGCTTCTTTATCATCATTAACTTCTGCATTTCAGGTCGCTCTTCTGCTCACTATTTTTGAAATATTCAATTATGCATTCTTCATAGCTGGATTTTACATCAGTCATGCCACATGCATTAAAGAATCACATTGATGCTGTCATTGAATAGGATGGTTTAATATTTCCCAATATTCTTCCCAACTGCAGAACTGTTCTAATTATGTTCTGATGCTAATCCTTGCATTAATCCACTCAGTAAGCCTGTACTTTCACAGCTGCTTTTTTCTCAGACAGAGAGGTGGCATGCAGCTTGATTCAGGCTAGCTCCCCTGGAAGGGGGAATGTCTGCTCAGAAGGTTTAGTGCTTGGGCTTTGGAAACGTTAGGCCTTTTTGTTTCATGTGTTATGGTAGATACTGAATCAATCTGGTATAACTTCAGCCATGTTAAATGAACTATTTTTTAAAGATAAAAGCCACAAAAGTGTATCAACATAGTTTCTGTTTATTGTGACACACATTTATGCAATACATTCTCTATTTGGGAGTGCCAATTGCCAAAAGGAACCCTGGGGTATAAGCGACCAGCGCAGAGGTTGATAAAGTGCCAATAAGTGGGTCTGAGCTATTCCACATCTGTTTTTAACTTTCCCTGCCTGTATAGATAATGACAATATTTCTGGACAGAAGTATGTTATTTATGAGTACAATTATGTCAGTGTTTCTGTAGTGCCAATTATCCTTACATTGTCAAATCATATCAGAAAAAGCTAACTTTTATCACTTCTTGGAAAAGTATCTTTTCTGAGGTGTCTGATTAAGACATGAAGGGCTGGTTTCTTCTCAAAAATTGAGCACTGCATCTGTATCAGGCTTAGGACTAGACTTGGTTAAGTTTAGGCAATTTTTTTGACCAAAAATATTTATTTGAATAACATAACTCAAATAACTTTTCAAGCAGCTCATGAGCAGGTTAAGTGAACACCAGAAAAACTCACCATAATTTCTGAATAATGAACTAGAGGATAAGTTTCCTGGTTTGTTTAACCTGTAATCAGCTGTGCCTCTTTCAGTGGCTGGACATTGTCCAGCGCTGCAGAGCTGCTATTAGAAAGATTAGTAAAATATTTAACCAGGACTAATTAAAATCCAAGTGTCTAATTCTCCATTCAATCTGCTAAGCAAACTTGTCCCCACTATGGGATCATTAGATGAAAGGTGACTTTGAAGTCCATTGTATTAATAACCACATCTCTAATTAAAGGCAGGGCAAATTACTAACTTGCTATGGATGACTTTGACAGAAATAGGATACTAGGCCGTGGCTGTATCAGCCACAAGGAACTGACATTTTAGTTAGCTGTGGCAGGTGAAATTTGGGACAAGCTACAATGGACTTTGTACAGCTGAGTCCCTGTGCCTCCAGTGAGAAAATCACTTAGGTCCTATATAATCAGATCTGTTATAACAACTAAACCTTTAATTTCCTGACATAACTTCATCTATAACTGTAGAATTGTCCATTGTTTCAGTATAACTGCAACCCTATTCTTGCTGAATGGTTTCTCTACCTCCGACCTCTAAGAAATACAATTAAAATTAAAAGTTTAATCAGTACTGAAGGTTGATGACATCTCATATCAAAGAAAGGCAGGTCAAGTTGAAGTGTGAAATCAAATATTTAGATATTTACCCCAAGGCTGGCACTTTTTGCTGTATCCCAGAATGAGAATAGTCTTTAGAAGACAGATGTATAGCAGGGACCATAATTTATATGGACAACAATGATGGTTTATTCTGTCAGATTAAAGGTACTGCTTAAGGTTTTCTCCTGACTAAATCTCCCTTTCTACATTTAAGCAGTGGCATTTTGACTCTGTTTCTATGATACCAAATACTAAACAGTGAAAAATATGATATTGTGATGAGATTTTAAGACTAAAATAGCATCCATTGTTCAGGAAAAATCCACTCAAAGATGTGGAAAGACTATTTTGGTGTTCAGATGTATTATACTGAAATTTTTTCCTTATTTTGAAAGATTCTGCACTGCCTTCAAGTTACTAATTTAAAAATGAAAACTGAGAAAATGGAGTAATAATTGCCTATGAACTTCACTGTCACCATCTCAAACAAAGGAACTGTTAGACACATCTTCCAACACATCTGTCTTCATAATTTCTTCATTCTGTAAATGAAAATAGCATTCTAAGCATTTAGATGTCAATCATTCACACTGGCTATAATAGAATTCCCTAGGAAGTAAAATGAAAAAAAAATTCATTTAAACTTGATGAGTTTAGCTGCAATGTGTGAGTACTTCATTAAATGTGCTATGTTATTTGGCAAATAATAAATTATTCAAGTATGTTTATGTATGTTTATTGTATTTTAAAGTAATGATTCTATCATTGTAACTTTGTAGGATTTAACTCCTGAAATGAAAGCCTTTGTGGACCAATACGGGAAATCTACTGATGGAAAAATAGGTATAGTTGAGGTAAGACAGTTACAAAGTAACTTTACTTGAAGAAAATACATTTAGCACAGAACAATGTGAACATAATATGCCAATACTTTGGATTTTTAGATACACAGAATATTTCTTCCTTGCCCTTAAGATCTTTTTTTTCTTTTCACTAATGAAACTTTTTCATTAACAAGTAATGTATTCCTTACCACATTCCAGACATTTCACCACAAGTATTTAAGTTTTCTCTCTTCATTCAATACAAATAAGCAGCAACAGCAATTTAAGTCTTCTACAAAGCAGAATAAAGTTCCATTTCAGAAATTTAAATGAAAAGGTAATTTGATGAGAAGTAATGTGATGTAGTGCTACCTGTGATTTTGAACTCGTGCTCTGTCACCATTCCTAATAGTGATGATAACATCTGATTGAAGTTAATTGGGCAGTCACTGTATGTAGTCTATTCTAAAAAACCTCAAATATGTGACCCAAGTAAGTCAGCATGTTAATTATGACTAAGAATGAATTTCTTAGGATTTCCTCTCCTGAACTTTAACAGAACTGCAGGCAGAAATTCTCACATTCCTTGCTCCCATTTTCTGAAGAGGCTGAAGATAACCAGCTTCTCCTCGTACAGCTGCTCAACAATTGTATAACTTAGACAACTTGATAGGAAGAAGGGAGCCAAGAATTTCACTCTTCAGCACTGCAATTCAAAAAGGAGAGTGTGTTGGGTTATAGGGTTACAGTTTGAGAAGTCACTTCTCTAAGCTTAAATCAATGACTCATTTATGTCACTCTGAGTGCAGTTAGACTGCGGTTTTATTATTAAATGATACTGTATTTTTTTTCCCAATAATAAGAAATCTGACCTAGAGAGCTAATTAAAACACAGCTGGAAACAAGCCAGGCCTGAAAAATTTCTACAATGACCAACTTTGGGTCAGTATCTAATTTTAAAACTGAGGACTGATAGAATCTGTAGAAGTCAATAGAAAGTATAGAAAGTACAATAGATCGTTTCATATCTTTTCTCCTTAGTCGTATGTCTGAATTTTTATATACTTCCTTAAAGACATATGTAATTGTGACTAAACTACCATAGAAATATGAACAATTTGTTTCACTTGCAGCCACAGTTGATTTTTAAAAGTGCAGTTTTTAACAATACTTAGCATTGATCAAATATCTTTGCATCTAGAAAGAAGTAGAGTTTATTTGGTATAACAACTCTTTTTGTTTTGGACTAACAAATGCTAATTTATTTGTTATTGAAGAATTTTATTTAAATTAGTCTTTTTTAATATCTGTGGAGCTAGCACTGATGCAACAAGAATGTGTGAACAGTGCTTGAAAAAGACTGTGCTTCTTCACTTAGGAAAGATAACTGGAAGTTTTACCTTTCAAATTCTATTTCTGATTCTGAGATTGACTTAATGAGGGAAGATGAGCAAATCCAATAGGGTCTGATATGGCTCACCACCCCCAGTGAAGGGCCAAGCATGCTCAGCATTCACGGAAGCAACTGAATAGTGATAGTATGGAGTTCAGTGCTAAAGGGACTTTCTTCCCTAATATAGCAGTTTCCAAACCCAATAGCTGTATTTTGTTTCCCTTACATCAGCATGAAGCTTGATTTGGAAACTGCTGATGGGACTCATGAAATGTGTGGTACGTGCCAAGCAGTATGATATTAAATTTGGAACTTGACTTGACTCTCCTTCCTTGTATTAAAAAAATTATCCCGTAATTCCAGATTGTTCCCATTTACATAGTATATCAAATAGTTTTTTCTGAAAGCTGTGTGGATGCTGTTCAAGAAAACTTACGTAAAGCCATTCAGACTCCCGACACTCAAAATGGACACCCAGCATTTGACAAAGAATGTGCCAGCCAATAATGAGCTTTCAGGAAAGGTCTGTTGACTGAGATAAGGAGGAGGCCTGGGTGGCTTCATAGAGGAAAAAGTGGATTTTCAGCTCAGATCAAGTGTTGATTCTGTCTTTGCAAGCACACTGCAGTTAGTTTGCTGGCTATTATCCAGTGTCCTCCAGCTAAAGGCAGAGCCTGACCTACCCACTTTCTTTCCGTTGTGTAAGAGACCTTTAATTCACCTTTTGTACTCATTGAGACCAATGCTTTTACTAAAATGTGGCTGTGAAACCCAAGGTTTCAAAACTCAGAGCTGCAGCAATTTCACATTCAAATTATTTGAAGATTACTGCTGCCAAAAAATCGACTACTTATTAGCCTAAAATATTCTTTGTACTCCCATGCTCTATTATGGGATTTTAAAAAGCAAATTCACTCTATCAGGCAAAAGGCATTTTAAATAACATTAAATATCAATGGAATTTACTCAGAGAACAATGTCTAGAAAATAGTTCTCATATTGGTTTAGGTACTGAGAGGTTTTTTTTCCACTAGGTAGCCTATAAAGACAAACGTTAGCCTGCAGCTGACCAGAGAGGAGTCAAACCAGTCTCAGGTTTTGTAGTTGTTCTCTATTATTTGTGATCCAGAGATAACCAACCTTCTCCATAAAAGCAGCAAAGCTCAAGGCTCACTAAACTACTATTGCTGCCATACACAGACTTGCAGTGGTCTGCAATCTTGCTCAAAGATGCTCACAAAATCCCGCTATGCTTATCCCCACAAAAAAGTCATCACTTAAAATAGCACCAGGTTTTCATCTTTTGTCTTGGTAGTGGTATAAAACTGGGACTGGGAAGTTGAACCAGTTTCCACACAATCTACTCATCCCTTTAATACTGCAGAGTTTTCCACAAAAAGCAATTTAATGTTTTCCCCTGAGACTTACAAAGGGTGAGAGGTATAGCTTAAAATAAGGTAATTTTCTTTCAGAGGTAATATATTCTGTGCCTCAATTACAGTTTCATACTGCTAATAAGTTGTTAATGATCCTTTGGACAGTTACTATTTTATGGTGCCCTTGCAAAATTCACAGGAGTTAGCTATGTCATTGAACGACATCTTATTTATCTTTTCCTCACAAGCAAATCCTTTCCCATTGTTATAAACAGTCACTTTACCCAAACTATCTTTTTTATTCTGAATAGTTCTTCCATTCAACATTTGCTGTTAAATAGGAGCATACTCTAAAAATCAAAGCTTTTCTGTCATTGGAGAAATAAAGACATTTTTTCATAAATCAGGACTGAGTTAGACACATTTAGCTATTGTGTACACGTAAATATATACTCACCCATACGTGTAAATTCTATTTATGATGGAGTAGGTTTTGAAAGCTGCTGACAAAAACGCATTTCTTGGGTTGATTTTGATTTCATGTTCAGCCACTTAGCAAAAGCACTCAGGAGGTTCTGATGGGCCTGACAGGCTGTCATCAGCTGCGCCATTTCGGTAAGGAGAGTGCTCTGATGTGTCTTTTCAGCTGTACCAAAAATGAAAGAATTTAACTGATTCCTGCACATATGATTGTAGAGAAACAAGATATATGTCTCCATAACTTTGTTGTGTCTGTGAGGTGAGAGCTGAAGTCACTTATAGCTCTGCTGGTTCCCAATAAAAAAGCCTCAGCAATTAGGCAATAGCACTGAAACAGACAGAGCAAAAGATTTGAGGGTGTGAAACGAAGGCAGAAAAACAAAAATTTGAATCAAAATTTTAAGATGGGACTCCAGAAAGTCTGCAGATGTCATTTTACATAAAAGAATGCAGCTAAGAAATCTGTCTTCCTCCATTTTCTCCATAGTAAGCACAGCTGGTCTATTCTTCAAGTAAAAAGTTTTTTTTTAATCAAAACATATTTCATACATTTTGAGAACAGAAAAAAAAAAATTGGGCTTTTGTTAAAAACAAATCATGAATTTACATTAAATTATACAGCATACTTTCCATCTTCTACATTTGTCACTTGCCAAAATTGAGTTATAGTAAATGAACATTTTCAATAATCAGTACAATAATGTCTGATTTTAAAAAAGCCTTTTGTAGAGAAGTGGCATTGGAAGAACCATCCCCGGTTTTGCAGGGCTAAAAGGCCTCTTGATTTCTTTCTTTTATTTATAGCTCGTTTTTAACATGTCTCTGTGAGTGACAAATGAGAACTGCCATCCCTTACCGTCCCTGTTTTCCAAGGTTTTTTCTCCTGGCTTTTCCTTATATTTAACCATTTACATTACACATGTTCTTAATGTCAGCGATCCTTTCTTTCTTGCTCTTCCTTGGTATCTGAGTAGTCTATATTTCTGTTTTCTAATTCATGGTCCTTCACACTTACCCTCTGTGAATCCTTGTGTTATGCTTTCCCTTCATGCTCATTCAATGGATTTCAATACAGATTCTAATTCTGCAGGGGTGAATTTTTTTCCCCTTTCCCCAGCTATCCTTTTGGTAAAGTGCTACCTCACTCCCTCCTCTCAGACCTCAAGTTCTGTTTGACCTTTGGCTATGACAAAGCTGCAGGCCAGAGCCTTTCAGAGGCACCTTCCAAACACTGCAGCTAGCAGCATGAAGCTTCCAAGTGGGCCACAATACAGCAGCAGCAGCAGTATGAGCACAAGGAATTCCCCACAATTTAAAAAATATTCATACTCTATTACAGGCTCAACTGGCCTGATGAAAAGCCAAAATTTAATCTTTCCTAAATTCGCTCACAGCTTGCGCAGGTATTGCCAACAGAAGAGAATTTCCTGTTGTTCTTCAGATGCCAGCAGCTAAAGTCAAGTGAAGATTTCATGCAGGTACAGTATGAAAAGTTGTCTATTACAAAACCATCAAAGACCTGCTTGCCATAAACATGTCATTAAAGCATTCCCATTCTGATTGCAGACATGGAGGAAATATGACAGCGACCACAGTGGCTTCATTGATTCTGAGGAACTTAAGGTAAACCTGTACCATCTATGAGCATGCACAACATGAGAACAGGTGTAGGATTACAGCCTGTGCTGCTATCTCTTTCTTCAGATACCCACCTGTGCATGTTTTTGCATTTCAAACATGACAAAAAATGCAATACAATTAGCTGATGCTTTTGTTGCCAGTAAATTATTTAAAGTGAAACTCTAATCTGATCCATGTTTTTTAAGCCATGTTTTAATTCAGATCAGTGTTGGTATCAAATGACTTAGGGTATCAGGTAGTTTAGAAGTAAGAAAGATTAAGAAAGCAAGATGAGTCTCTGACAGCCATATTGGTTATCTTTTTTGGCCTCTTAGGGAAAAGAACTGCTTTGTTGTGTTTTTTCTTAAGAGCATCACTACTGTTAATCACTATGCTGCTGGACAGTTGATGCTGTCTAAAGTACTACATAACCCTGCAATTTCCTAACTCTAATACTGCTAGGCTGGCACAAATGGTATTGTGCTGCCTCTGCTTGGTTTAATATGCACAAACAAGAGCAGAATCAAGGTTACCCCCTTAGCCATCTCGCCCTTGTACAGTTAAGAAATCTTGAAACTAGAGTGATTTCATTTCCCTAGTCATACAACCAACACCAATTTGTCAATGCTGAGTTAGTGTCACAAAATCCCAGAGTGGTTGTTAGGAACCTCAGGAGGTCATCTGGTCCAAGCCCTCTGCTCAGGCAATACCACCCAGAGCCAGTTGCCCAGGACCTTGTTCAGATGGCCCTCACATGTCACCAAGAATGAAGACTCTGCAGCCTCCATGGGTAACCTGTGCCAGTGCTGTGGCATCCTTGCAGTGAAAATATATTTCCTGATGCTCAGAAGGAACATTTTGTGTTTCACTTTTTGACTATTTCCTCTGGTCCTGTCAGTAGCCTAGCTCCATCCTCTTTGCACTCTCTCTTGATGTTTTTATATACTTTGATGATGTTCACCTGAAGCTCCTCTTCTCCAAGCTTAAGTGTCCCAATTCCCTCTGTATTTCTTCATAGCAGAGATGCTCATATACAGCAGCTTTCTGAGTAGAAAGGTGCCATCTTCCACAGTTCAACTGCATTTGATTCATTATTGTAGCTTTACATTCAAAGGAATCAAAGCCATTCATATCAAGAGAACTATCGGTGTTTATTGATCTAGTTCAATTTGGACTATTTTGTCCATATGTGGCGTAAAGAAGAGCGATGTAAGTTTAAATAAAGCACCAGGAGATCAAACTGTTCAAAATCTTTACTGTTCTTCTGCTCAGAAAAGAAATCCATCACAGAAAATTCACATCTTTTTTCCTTTTCCCTTTCTCTTTTGAGTTTGATATCTGTGTGACATTTGCTGAGGATCTAAGCTTAGGGTAACGCTCAGGCAGACAAGCCCATTCTTCTGCTGACTGGTTGCACCAGACCAGTGTTTAAAGTTGCAGGATCAGGAAAAGGTAGCACTTGAGAACTCTCCAGCTGTTAGATGATGCCTGCTGACTGCTATATTTTAAAATAGATTTTAAAAGGCAGGGTTGATTGAGGGCCAGCTGAAGAATGAAGACATTTTAACTGAATCTCTAATGGTTCATCTCTCTTGTGTTGGGAGGTTTCATTTGCCTCATAGAAAGAGGTCATTTTAACACTGAAAATAAGACATAAATGTCCAGTTTTAATTTTAGATCAGTATTTCTTGGCAAGCCTAAACATTTTAAAGTATTTGCTATGGGAAGGGTATACCCACTTAAAACTTTGTAAGTGAAATTTAAGCTGAAAATCAAGAAAACTTTCTAACAATAGTAATGGCAGTAGAATATGTTGTGTAAGGGGGAGGCAGACTCTTCATCACTACCTGTATTTAGGAAAGGTTTGGCAATAGCTCAGATCAGAGACTAATTCAGGAAGTTTAGATAGATAGAATCCTTTCTTGAGACATGGACTGAATAGCCTTTTAATTTCCCTTCCAGTTCTATTTTCCATTGAAGCACACAAGATTAAATATTAGACATGTTTCTGTAACATCCATTCACAACATTTCAGTCGTGTTCTTCATTATACAAGCTACCAGGAAGGGTCTCCAGCCTGGAGGGGGCCAGGCTGTACAAACTATAGGGAGTGTTAGTCATACCACTATTGACATGGTTGCAGTCAGGTCCAGGAATACAAGTATATTTTCTTATAAGCTCTCCCATTTTCTGTCTTGAAATGGGGCCAAAAATTCTGCAAGGATAATGACATTCTACTGATGACAGGAATTAGGTCCTTCATCAGGTCTTGTAATGCCCTTGCTTTACAATTCAGTATCTTCCTTGTTTTGAATGTCACAGATCTAGTACAGAAATTTAAAACATGGAATGGGTGGAAAACATCTTATTTTTTAAAGTGAAAATGGCTCATGTTTCAAGTCATGTGACATCAAATTCTCATTCAAAAATGCAATGAATTTGGCTGCACACATTTAAAATACAAAGTAGGAAGAAGCAATGTTCGCTTCTAGCATCAGGTAATGCCATAGGCAAGGACAAAACTCAATTAATCATTGATCCTTTCTGTAAAATTGTTCAGATGCTACACGAAGTGATTAGGCGTACAAGTTTCAAGGAGACCCAAGGTTAATTATTTTAGTTTACTGATAGTGCATATTTAGAAACAGTATACTTAAAAGCCAAACTTTTTTCCAAGTTCACAATACAACAAATGGCATACAATGCAGGAAGTTTTATTAGTTACTTTTTCCAAATAAAATGCAATATACTTGAACTTACTAAAAGAAACATATACTCTTAGCTGTTAATAAATATTTTTCCTACTTATTTGGCACTGCAGTAGTAAATACTAAAGTGGAAGTAAAATAGTATTTCCCATTACTTTAATCTGAAGTTAGCATGTCAAACGTTTTACACTGTAGATAAAAATTCACCTATTACTCTATTTATTTTAACAGAGCTTCTTGAAAGATTTATTACAGAAAGCAAATAAGCAGATTGAAGACTCAAAGCTAACGGAATACACAGAAATAATGGTAAGTTTATTTAAAGGCATAATGGGTTAATGGGAAGTTATTCAGTAACTTCCCATAATGGGTTAATGGGCAGTACTGCTCAAAAAGAGAAGTCAGAAATTTTTAACCTTCTTGGTATTTATATAGTATCATGCCAAGCCATTGTATTTTCCCTGGTTTGCTCCCGTGTGCTGCTAGCTGTGAAACCAAAGTCTTCACATTTCATAGGAGCAAAATTGTTGTTGTCATAATTATATTGTTTAGATCAAATTAATTTGGTGTTACTTTCTATATTTGGCCTTCTTTTGGTGCTGCATCTGTCTTGTGTCTTGAAAGATATCACTGCACGGTGGCTTCCTTAGATTTACAAATACTTCATACTTTCTTTCTCCCCTTGCTTCAAGGAAGATAATTGATATTTTAGATAAACACCATAGCAAAACTGTTGCTTCCTTGGTCATCCAATCCTTTGAACAATCCGTTCATCCCATTGCTATGGCACTCCATGTTAAGGACTAGTACTGGCTTCTTCATGGCCTTTTCAAGGAAAAAAGACAGAATTCTGGTCTTCAGGAAATGTATAAATCCACATTTTTTTGTTTTACCAGCTTGTTTTCATCCTAAAATACTTGTAACAATCAAAAATGTGCTAGGTAGATGCACTAGGCCTCAAACTGGCTTAAGATTGGCTGAAAAAAACTTGTGTTTCTTCTGGAAAAAGTCTGCTGGTTCATTGTACCAGTGTAAACCATTTACATAGAATTGTCACTGTTCCTTCACTGCTGAAGATAACATTTTCATTCAGGGAGCTTTTTGACCTCCATCCTAAAGTGTGCTATAAGTTCTGGCCTCTGCAGAGATACACATTGACAAAGAATTTAGTTAAAAGAGAAAAAAAAAGCCCAGCTCTCCAATTGTCTCTGCAGAAAAGAGAGGGATAATAAAAAAACACACCATCCTGAAGAGCTGCTGGCAGGAACAGCCGGCCACTAACTCATCAAAATACAAAATAAGTTCACTTCACAGCTGCCTCTGCTTACCTCCCTCAAATGCAAATGTGTTGTCCTGGGAAATGCACACAAGGCAGATGCTTTTATACAAAGGAAGGAAGTGTTAAAAGGAACCATGGTGTTGTGTAGAAATAAATGTTCTTAGAACTGGTCACTTTTTTCTGGTATCCTTTATCATTTATTGTGTATTAACAAAATGAAATTAGGCCTTTTTTCATTGCATTACATTAGCTCCCTCTTTAAAAGGATATATGTTTATGTATATACGTTGGTAGAGGATGTTGCTTTTCCTCTTACCTATAAATGACATCTCAAATTACTGGGATTGAAGGTGATGGGATGCAGTGTGGGTGGTGGTGCTTTCAATACAATGCTTTCTAGTCTGCTGCTTTTGTGACTCTTTTATTGCACAGCAAGTGCAACATAATGTTCAAAAGTAGAAAAATGGAACTATACAGACATAAATACTGTAAAAGTCCTATGCAGGAACAATATCTTCATCTACTTCTAACAGCTATTATAAGCTGTTTGTGCCTTTCAAGTGGCAGGAACTCATTCTTTCAAGGCCTCAAAGGAAAACACTTTAATAGTAGAGCTATTAAAATTATTAGAAATAATAATAACAACTTATTTTGTGAAATTATATTAACATAGTTATTACTATAATTTAATTATGCTTATTTGGAGAGATTTATTTTCCTATTTTCATACCATCAAGAAAATAGGATCATCTGCAACATCTGTTCACTTTTTTTTTTAATATTTCACAGGAAAAAAATACTGTCTTTACTTAAATAGTTAGACCTATTCAATT
This sequence comes from Ammospiza caudacuta, assembly GCF_027887145.1. Taxonomy (NCBI): domain Eukaryota; kingdom Metazoa; phylum Chordata; class Aves; order Passeriformes; family Passerellidae; genus Ammospiza; species Ammospiza caudacuta. The sequence goes on from NC_080593.1 coordinate 135,503,650, forward strand.
GAATGAAATGTCAATTGTTTTCTGTCTTGGGAATTTATTGCCTTGGATTCTATTGCACTTAACCCAACAGTTTTACATCTTTATGAATAGAGAATAATGATTCTATTACCCAATCATGACATGAAGTCAAAAGTAAAATCTTATCACATCAACACTCCTCTCATTTATAAATAATAACATGCACATTTCTCATACAGGAAATGCATTCAGCAGTGCAGGCAGGGTAAGACCTACCTTACTGCAGGTTAATCAGAATTGCTCAGCAGCTTTCTTATCAAGATTTTGCAGTAGAATTAATTACTGTAAATTACTTAGTCAGTACTTAAAATAAATGCATTACACAGCAAAAGTGACCTGAGGACATCATTTCAGAACAAAGTTAATTTGATTTAAGTTTTCCAAATAAGTGTTTTCTTCATTAGGTTGATTAATTTTGATTGATATATTAAATATATATGTTCTTTCAGCTCAGGATGTTTGATGCAAACAATGATGGAAAGTTGGAGCTTACTGAACTGGCCAGGTATGTCTTCTGTTTCTTTTCACAACAAATATCATATACCAAGTGCTGTAATGGGAACAGTTAAATATTTTGACCTTTGTTTTTTTTTTTCTCTCCAAAGACTGCTCCCTGTACAGGAAAATTTTCTTATTAAATTTCAGGTATGAATATTCACATTCTTCAGGTAACCTGTTACCATCACACATAACTGGTGTCATTAATGGTTTGTTTTCCTTTTGGCATTTAGGGTGTCAAAATGTGTGCAAAAGAATTCAATAATGCCTTTGAGATGTATGATCAAGTAAGTCTTTAAAAAATGCTTTTATTAATGGTGTAGTTTATTGGGGCTTATTTTGTGAATTTGTGAAGAACTAGCCATAACCTCTGGAATTAAAAATAAATGTTTAAACTTATCTCTAATGGTATTTTTCAGGATGGCAATGGCTATATAGATGAAAACGAACTTGATGCCCTACTGAAGGATCTCTGTGAAAAGAACAAAAAGGTAATCCTAGAGGGCTTCTTTCCCCTTAGAGATTAGATTTAATTTGGATTTTAAGGACGCTTTAATCCACCCTAATAAGATAAATATAGAGCTTCTAAGTCATAATTCCTGAAGTCAACTAAAGTACAACTAAAAATTGTGGTGGAAATAATAGCAGTGTAAATCCTGAACTAGGGGAGTTGTGATTACACAGTTACTCTGTCAAGAGCTTGCTTGCTTCTGAGACACCAGCTAGCAGCAAGCTAACATATGGCTATCATATAATGGATAACATACAAATATATAAAAAACATTTTAGTGTGTTATTGTTGGACAGGCTGAGAATACCTGGGATTTTTTCTCATTTCCTGCCATTGGAAGTAAACTTGTTCATGCTGATAACTAAACAGGATTATAAAGCATTATCTGTTCTTTAAATAGGAACTAGACATTACCAACCTTGCAACATACAAGAAAAGCATCATGGCCTTGTCTGATGGAGGAAAGCTTTACCGAGCAGAACTGGCTCTTATTCTCTGTGCTGAGGAAAACTAGAGCTCTTCTATCATGTCCACTTAACTAGTGATGTACTCTACACAATAACTGTGCACTATAAGGGAGTAGGCTGTATTTTTACACTGCATATAGAAAATTAGCCAGGATGTGTGGCACATTCCTTTCAGTTTGTTTCTATACTGTTTGTAATGTACAGTTTTTGTAACAATAAGATTGATAAAGAGAATGTCAGTGTTTGGGCCAGTCTGTATATTCAAAAAGAGACTAAATATGTCAGGGTTGGTTTTGGTTGGGTTTTTGCTTTCATAAACACAGCTGGAGAAAAATTAAACCTGCTGACATTGTTGTGGTCATCATATCCTTTGACACTTGCAACATTTCTGGTTAAACTACATGACAAAAAGATCAACACATAAACACATATCTTTCCCAAAACAAATAAATGTGCAGTTTTTAAATATGAAACATGAATTCAGATTAAATATGATCTAGGTCTGAAATAGGAAAGAGACATTGGCATGTCTGATTTCAAAAATTTAATAAGGCACTAAGAAATATTTTGAGTTGTTAAACCTCCCACTTACAGGTCTGTACTCTCTGCAGTCTTACAATTACTCTTCTCATTGCGAATTCATAGCATATAGACAAAGCATTTATCTGGAATAGATCTCCATGCAGTAGTTGATAAAAATATAGTGTTCTCAATCTAGCTGTTTTACTGAATTTAAACATAGGCACTTCAGAAATAAATGCCTTTAATCTGTCTTGAAATCCTGGCTAAATGACAGGTAGTATAGTTAATACACAGATTAACATATGATATAATAAGTGTACCTTTCATGACTATTGCTGTGTCAGAGAATATGACAATCCATTTTCTAAACTATTTTCACATTTTGCAGGTTATAATTATTCTAGTAAATTGCTGTTTTTACATCATATTCTGTGTAATCTATAATTAAATTTAATATCCTAAGATTATTGGTGTCTAGTTTGTGTATCTCCTGGATTCTTGTATCTGTACCATGTAAAGGACAAACTGACTATTTTAAAAAATGTGCCTCCTTGAATCTTACACTGAATTATTAGTCTATCTCACTAGCATTAAAATTTGACATTAAATGAAGAAAAAAATAGTACAGATTTTATAACAATTTAGTAATTTAGTTTACATGGTGGGCTCTGCTTTTTATTATATTAGAGATGTATTTTTTAAATGGGAACTATATTATGAAGCAGCCCTATCTTCTTGCATCCTTGGGGGGTTTTTTTGGGCCTGGCTCCCTTTTTACTCTCCTCCAGTTTTATGCCAGACAACTTCATGAATGTCCAGGCCACTGCTCCCAGTAAGTACTGGAGAAGGAAGGAAACTGGGCTGTCTCTTAATGCCAATAAACCTATGCTGCCTCCATGTACAACTGTTGTGGAAGCAATTCCAGGTTAGCAGATTAGCTATACACAACTTCTCAGATGCACTTCTGTGTCTTGTTTAACATATGGAAGCAAATGCATTTTATTTGAAATGTGTCTCAAACAATGAGGCTCAATCCTTCAAGATTACAGTCAATGAACTCCCACTGAAATGAATCCTTGAATTCCTCAGGTGAACTCAAGCAACTAAATACCATTTCAGGAAAGGCCTAATGGCCTTGGGCTCCCTTCAGCCTGAGCCTCAGAAATTTAAGGAGTAGATGGTACTGAATAGGGTCTTGCTGGGAATAAAAACCACACAAAAAACTAAAATAAGGTTAAGCCAGTTTATTCTCACTGTTTTACTCCCACTCCATGCACAGTGATTTAACGTCTTACATGCTTGTCTCCTTTTTTCTCTATGCAATGTGAAATACAATTGTGTACATGAAGTAAAGGAAAAGTGAATCTGCCTATCAGTACAATAAATGATTGATATTGTTCATATTGTCCACTTGAAACCCTGGATTTTGCCTTATTTTAATATTTTAAAAGTATAAAGAAAAAAGCCCCAAACATTGTGTGTAAAAACATGTTTGCTACATCACTACAGTGAGAGATAAAGCTTTTAAAGTGTTTTGACAGAGTCACCACAGAAATTGAAATCTGTCTTCCTGAACATAAGTAAAGGTAACTGTCACAGACCTGTTCTGAAGTCACCCTTGTGCTACTGCTGCTGCCCACCAGCTGGCTCTGCTGCAGGACACAACACAGAAAGCAGGTCTCAGTCACACACAGGCAGGGTGTTATAACCCTGCAGTTATTTCTCTTAAATAAAACTTGGATTAAAAGCAGCAGTTCAGAACCCCAGTTCTAGCAAAGGTGCCTACTGTCAGTGCAAAGCAAATTGTGACAAGTATGGCTACGACAAAACTGCTGTAAAACTCCCTGGTTTTAAACCTTAAATCACTCCTGGGCAGACTGATTTTTAAATGTCAGGGTTGGGGCAGAACAAGGCATAATTATAAAAGAGGTGATAATAGGGAAGACTTCTTCTTCCTTCTGGTAGACATTTGGTGACCAAAGAAAATCGTAGCACGTACGAAGATTATTTACATGATGTAGTTCAGATAAGCCATATTCCAGCTAAACACAGAAACTGAGACACAGCTACTTGGGATCCCCTTTACTGAAGCTATTAACCATTTTGCTGTACATAAATACGTAATTTACTACAATAAACATGCAAAGAAACACTCAAGCTAACAAATACCAAAACTCACTGTCCTACAAATTACAAGTATGCTGTAAAATATTTTAGCCCGTTCTAGTTTAAATATGCAGAGATTAAAACTTAATGTAGCACTAGGTAGTCAAATCAAAGAAGGTGATCTTCTAGACATTTTAGAGCACAAACCAGCAAAGTGAAAGAAAAATAACAATAGGAATGATGAGGCCCTTCAAAGCCTTGGCATTATAAATGCAGTGTTTGCTGACAGAAGTAAACCTTAACAGTACCAGGTCAGGCAGAGTGAGTGCCTGCTTCCACCTGGGCCTGCAGCACCGTCCACCAGGGCACCGCAGGGGCCATTAACACTGCCCAGCTAACCATTATGGAGAATACCATGTGAATTTCCACCAACGACTTCATCAGGATTGAACACAGCCCTTGAAGCAAATACATTGGCTTTCTTTTGTTCACTGCTTCACTGTTCTGTCATCAACAGTTCACATGCAGTATCATAGCACTGATCTAATCTTCCCTGTTTAGAACTTAGTTATCTACCTTTGAAAATATTACCCACACAAGCTAGTGAAATTTCTAAACACTATATCCATGGGCAAATGTCAAATACAGACCAGGGTGCTGACAGTCATCAGCACTTTTATGCAAAATGAACCTCATCAATGAATAAAATATATACACACTGCTGCTAAACTCCCCTTAAACCTTGGTTAAGCCTGTGTTTCTTTACATGAGGTTTGCTTTTTCTGATTTTTACTAAGCCCTCATCAGAATCATGGTTATAGCCACTGGTTATGGAGGGCAACTGAAATCCACTCTTACTGTGGTTTTGAAAAGATACAGAATACATACTTGGGCACCTAAATATACATGGCCTAATTTTCTGAAGTGTTGAGCACCTCCAATTCCCTATGAAATCAATTGAAGTTGTTCTTCAGCAACTAAAAGCAGGTCAGTGCACTCAAATCCCAACGACTATTTCATTTTATTGCATATTAAATTACTGCATATTAAAAGACTGTGGGGTTACCTTTGTTCAAGTGGCACTACTTATTTAGCAGTTGCAACACAAGATGTTATATGGGAGGAAGACAACGGTACAAAGTTTCTTGCAGTTCAGTGTCTTTAGTTACATGTTATCAGTATGGGGGAAAAAAGAAAATAAAAATGAGCAGTTCACATGAATTTGGAAGCCAGTACGGACAGCTAAGAACTCACAGTTCCCTCAAATAGCATCATCTTCTGTTTGTAAAGCAATCCTCAACTTGGGAAATGGAAGCAATATTCTCAACAGTAATTAAAATGTTCAAGAGGAGAGAGTTTCCAGAACTACGAGAACTAAAGACTGACAGCAGTTCTGGTATTATAGTGAAGAGGAAATACAACAGATTTCTCTCATTTGCAATCTTAAATGATTTTCACCATTTGTTGACAAGCCCCTACTGTAGCACAACAACACTTTTGCAACACTGAATTAATCTGATAAATTTTAACAGGTTCCAAAGACAGTAAATCACCATCAGAAATAAAAAGGGTAATATAAAGATTTAATTAAGCAGACAAGATGCACTTTTCAGTTGAAAACAAACGAGTCCTCTTTGTGGGCGTTTCCAAGTTGAGGTCATGGAAGTGATAACACCTTCCACTGATGGACCATGCAGAAGTCATTTTTAAAAAGGTATTTGGATTTTAGGGAAACATCCTTGTGACTCATGAAAATTAAACGGCCTCTGCACTCCTACTGACTCCTGTTGCCATCTCCAATGTACACCATCACCTTTTCTGATTCATTTCTCCACAATCCTGTCCCTCCAACTTCATAAAATGATTTTGCCACAAAGCAATACTTTTTTTTATCCTTCATTTTACACTGGGGCTCACTGGTAGTCTCAGGGTGAGAAATGTAATAATCTCAGGGCAAATATGCCAGCCTAAGACAGTAAAGACCCTACCTCTCCTGCCAGTTTAGCTATGTTTGGAATAAAGTGACTGTGATGACTGTGCTTTGTTTCAGTCTGTGAGTAATACAAAGCTGTGGGGCATGTTTATGGATTGGAGACCTCTTAGGTGTTAGCAGTATTTTATGCCTTTTTCAGGACAGTCTAATCCTCATCAGCATTTAGGAACAGCTTCTTTTGGAGTTTCCAAACTAGACACTGCCTGGGTTAAGTAGTAGCTATAAAGCTTCTTTCTCTTATTTTTTCCTGAGTTCAGGTATCATGGATTGCTACTTCAGTAACAATTACACTGTATTTAAGCAAAACATAAACTTGAGATGTTTAGGATTCATGTCTTCATAGTAATGTTTCTTTCCTGTCCCTACCAAGTCTAACAACTCTTAGTGAAGGAAATGTGTCCCAGCCAGACTATTCCATTCTCCTGTAGCAGTGGATGACAAGATCAGTTATGTTTTTTCACTTAACCCAGTCTATATATTAGCAAGTATTTTGTAAGTTAAGTAACACATAACTCTTAAAACATTAAATGCATTAAAAACATTTCTAAAACCTACATATTGTATACACCTTGTCAAGACAAAATGTTCAGCATCTAAAAGCAACTAACTTGTGCAGTTTGAAATGAATGTCACTGGCATAAGCAAGATAAAAGAAACTCTATTCTTATTATAGATGCTCATTAAAACTTAAAATGTGCTTTCTAGTTCCATCGCTTTAAAAATAGGGGTTTTGTCACTTTACAATTAATAATTCATTTAGCTGTGAACAGTTAACAGGTAGAAGACTTCAGAAGCAGTACCCATTTCTACAAATGACAAGCATTCTGTTAGTAAATAAATCCCCAGTATCTCTTTGCAAGACAGGCTTTAAGAGGCCTCCCTTCAATATTCTGACAATGTCAGATGAAATAAAATCTGCTATCCTATGTTACTATTATTTTATACACAGGGAAGAGATCTATGTGACAGGCAGAAGTGCTTCCTAGCACCCAAAACCAAGCACAAACTGGATCCTAACCTCATATTGAGACTTGGAATATGCCTCTTTCTTGATCTTTCCCACCTGTGCCCCACACAGGACCTGTTTTGTGAGCTAGAAGGAACTTGCCAGTCTTCTTGCTTCAGATGACCAGCTCTGAGGAAATACTGCAAAGTACACCTGTCCTGCTGTTCACAGGCTACAGAAATCACTTCAGGTGACATGAAGTCTATGGCAATTTCAGAGATTGAACCACTGAGATAGTAACCTCCAGTCTCAGTCCAGTACTTCAACAATACAACACACCTAGCTACAGTAAGTCACAGAAACCCACAGATGCAAGAGACTGAGAGGAACTTACTTTTATTGACAGCCTGTCACCAGAGGATAACCTACTAGACATTCCAGAGAAATAATTGATGTTACCATATCTCACAAACATACATTTGAATTTTTCTCTGAAGCACTTTTTTTCAAATATCAAAGTCTTATATGCAACTGTGTCCCATACAAGGAGACAGTATAATTATATGCAAAGGATGACATATATATGGGCCTAACTTCTCAATTAAATCACTTTTTGGGGAAAAGACATGGCTGTCATGTCTGAATTTGATCTTGAGAACACACCTACCAAGCCCAAGTTACCATAAAAAAGCTTTACATTGTGCTCAAGAACACCTTGAAGGCTGCTCCAATAAACACAGTTGATTTGTTTTATTACCAGTGGCTGTTCAATCCCACACAGAACCATCATTCACAGGAGAAAGGCACAAGGAAGCCTGCACTAATAGAGTCCACAATTTCAGCAGAATACATTTAGCTGGCTTCAGATTTGTAATAAGGTAATCAAGGTGACTTCAAAGTCAGATGTTGGCACATGTTAAGTATGCCCTGGATTGTGTGGAAAAATACATGACGGCCACCAGCACTTGAAGGAAGACATCCTTAAATTGATTCTATTGTCCTGACTCTTAAATCACTGTATCAGTATCAAAGCACATAAAACTATGTACATGCTTGTATGTGGTGACCGGCTGGATGGAGCTCTGGTTAAACACACACACATTAAAAAAAAAAAAAAAAAAAAAAGAAAAAGCAAGCATTGATTTCAGGTTGTAAAGGCAGAGGCTGATAACCTGATAACTTCTTCGAAGAATTCCAGCCCTTGTCTCAGGCATGAGGGACAAAATCTACCAACTCTCTAAATTTGGATAAAAGAGGAAGAACAATTTTTTTATCACCTGTTTATCTGGGATGGATAAATTTACTAGACTCAGAGGTAATGCTATCTAAAGTAGTACCAGCCTGTGATTGCAAATGAAACCTAAGGATTTTTTGTACATTTCAACATTTGAGGTTTCAACACTTTCAGTTCCAGTATACCAACATCTCTTTAACAGTCCTAAATAAAGCATTTCTTATGGAGAGCTGCCATAGTCACACATATGTAATAACAAATGATTTTCAGCTTCTCATTTTCAAGAACATTAACTTCATCATGACAAAGAGCAAGCTCCTTAGAAAGGCACAGCAGGTCCGTAAATGCCATTTTTAAAGTTCAGAAAAAGATAATTAACAGACTGAAAATGTCACAAAAGATGAGACCAAAACAGTTAGGCATTTCAAGATTTCCTAAGTAACCACAGGAGTTACATCTTTTCTCAATGTATGTAGTCCTGCTAATAATGTGAAACTGTATCTGCAAGTTTAGAATTTCATATTGAAGTGTGAAGATTAGAACTTAGTATTTTGTTTCTCTCTTCAGATTAATGATTACATATTGATATGTAGTTATGATAGTACTGAAATGCTATTGGTATTACAATATTAATAGACACATATATATGAGAAAAAAAATCCTCAGAAGATAAAAAAAAAAAAAGGCTGATTGTAGACCATAGCATGGCTATGTAAGACAATCTAAAGACCAATGAAATATTAGTGGCCAACCGTTGCTCACTATTGGCAACAGAATAGATTTTACATTGGAAAAATAAACAAACTATATTCAAAATACAACAATTTCAAAATATTTTATTGAAATTAGCATAAAAAAGATTTTTGAAGGCTATTTCTCAATTGGTTATTTCTAAATATTAATGAAAAAGTAGTGGTTCATTTCCAAGAATCTCCACCATAATGTAATGTACTTTAGGAGCCTTTTGTTTTTCTAATCATTGCTTCCATCATATCCCACTGCTCTTTGGTAACCTAACAAAAGAAAAGAGATTTTATTGGAATTTCATATAATATTTGCACATCAAAGTATCTGAATGTAAAATAGTAAACAAGGAAATTAATACCCTCTTCAAATCATTGAATTCTCCTGCCATAGAAACATATTCTCCACCATCCATTCTGATAACCTAGAAAGAGCACAAACAGTGTATTCAGGAATTGTGTGATTTCTGCAGTATTCCCTTGTTATGAACTGTGAAAATAAATTTTACTGATTTGGGTGAAAATTCCCGTATAATTCCCGTGAAAATAATGCAATGCAATCACTTTTAAAAGTTCTTTTTAAAGGTGCTAACAACCATGCACTACACTTAAAAGATGAATAATACTTGTAAAGAATTTAAAATCAAGATGTTCTGCGTCATTTCTGAAACCTGGGCTTTAAAAAATAATCAGCAATACTCACACCATGATCAGGTTAATTGTACAAACAAGATCAACCAAAACTCACTGCTCCATTAACCCAGCTTGCATAATCACTGCAGAAATATGCAGCAAGATTTGCAATTTCTTCTATAGTTCCCAGACGACCACAGGGAATCCTCTCAATTATCTTCTTCTCAAATGAACCTGTTGGGTCAAGGCGGCTAAAAGCACCCTGAGAATTAAAGGGAACATTAAAAAAAAGTTACAACAACATCACAAAATAAAATCCAACAGAGATTTGACTCCACACACTTAATATGGAAGTTAATATTTGTGAGTAAGCTGTCTACACCCTAATTGTCAGTAGAATGAAAAAGAAAGAAGTAGAAAAGAAAAGCAATTTATCCCTGTTGCATTGATATGCATCTACTGATGATAAATTGGAATTTAATCCATTTGGGAAAGTCACCCACCATCTATCTGTGAAAAACAAAAGGGTTTAATCATCTTATTTTCCTCAAACACCCTGGATAAACATTTGAGAAAATAACCAAAACTCAGAATTGAGGCATGGATAGAGGAGAGGAACAAGAGGAGAAGAGTAACAGCAAAGTGACCAAAAATTAATTACAGGTGACTGAGTAAATAAAATGGAAAAGAAAAAACCATCAAGTTCAGTTAAATTGCAGCAACTGCTAAAGCTAAAGGAACTCATTGGAAGCTTTAATACTTGAATAGCTTAAAATTTCACGGGAAATAAAAGGAGATTTTTCTGCCCCTCCACAAGGAAATAAGCGCCTCACTCAAAATCAGAAATGTATCAGTAACATTTATGTTAAATTACTGGGGTTATGATTTAAAGCACATTGTAATTCATGTAATCATGACTGCAAGCATGCCATTTAAGTCTTCTATTGCCATGTTTTTAATTGCCAGTTTATAAGCCTAACAGTGTTGTGCTTGTATGCCTTGTTCTTTTCCCATCATGACTTACAACAGTTATGTTTTAAAGCCATTGATATTGCCTCTAAGGCAGAAACCCTTGATTTTGCAATATGCTCTCTGCCTTTTTATGCTTTCAGGGAAATTTCAGGTTGGAACCATACACCAAATGTAGCCTTTTATTAAGAACACACATTATCTCGAACAGATTATACACTATTAGTTCAAAAAAGGAACATTAACTGGAGGTAGCATTATAGATGCTTAAATCCCTTAACTTGCCAAATGTTTTTCTTCTACTCTTACTTAAAAATACACAAGATTGGAGAACTTTTGGTCTGATCCTCTAATGGTATTTCAACATTCTTATAATCCTGCTAATTCTGCCACTTATTTTTCTTTCTAGTGAAAAGAGTCAAAACTAAGTGTTCCAGTGTAGCATCTAAAACTGACAAGAGGGGAAAAAAGAAAGAATAGTAAATAAACACACAAAGAAGTAAAAAAGAACCAACTCTGTACCCCTATTCCCAAAACAACAGCAAAAACAACTGTGAAATATTTTATGGAAGAAGTAATACCATTATTAGTTGTTAGTGCTCATAATCATAATAATTTGATTCAATGCGAAATGGATCCTCCTTTCTCTTCTTGCAGGACTGCTTTCTTTATTCTTCCTGTCCAGCTGCTCTGGATTACTTCCTTCAAACCCTTCAGTCCTCCTTCTCACTCACTTCAAAGCTTCTCATTTCCTTGCCAACTTAGTTTTTCTCTTTCTAGTTTTGAGATTTTCAACAAAACTAGTGAGATTCTGTTCTCATATACCTAAAAAAGATTCTAAGATTTTGGAATGTTTCAGATGCTTTATTTAAAAATTAGGAGTTAGGCAGAAAGAGGAACTTTACTCCAACAACCGTAAAGATTCACTCCACTTGACAAACTAAGTACACAGAAATAAGAACCATCATTAAGTACTTTGATATATCAATTCTTTGAAACACTAAAAAAAGAGGTTCTGAAAAAAGAGGTTCTTTTTATATCAAGTGTAGTAGAGGGGACAGTGGCAGGTGTCAGAAGTTCAAGAAATCCTATTTTACAAAAAGATTAAGAGGGAAGTGTGTTCAATATTCCAGCACAGTCTTGACTATCAAGGAAATCATATTAGAATTTACAGCTACAGAAAAGTTAGACTGTTGAGAAGTTAAGTCTGTACTACAAAGCATATTCAAGGCTGTGTTCACTTCATGCCATGTACCTTTGTTTTTATTGGACCTGGTTGAATCACATTGAATCTCATGCCATATCTACCCCATTCAGCCGCAAGAGACCTAAAAATTCATTAACAGAATGCATCAATATTTTAAACATAATATTGTAATCCTATTCAAAAGAAATTAAAATTTAATCAAATGTGTAAATATTAGAACATTCCTCAAGCAGACAATTTATACTTAAAGGGTCTTTTTGTGCTTAACAAAATAATTTCAGAGAAGTAAAAAAAATCTCATTCACCAACAGAGGAATATTGATTTAATAGAGGAATCATAGGTAAAGCAGGGTGAAGGAGCAATTCTTTCTCCCTTGCAAATCACCTGAATTGGTTGGATAGGGTTGGCACCTGAATTCCTCACCAAACAACCGTTAGGCCATCATCTTTCTGTGGCAATTTCGACTATCCTACAAGTACACATTTCTAACATTTGCAACATAGCTCTCACATTATGTTTTGAAATAAAACAGAGGATACATTTTAAAATAGGACACTAGAATAGTTTTGCTTTATTTTTCTCTGCATGATGAGTACTTTGGATCTACCATGGTGAATGAATTAGATGAGTCATAAAGTCTCTCTACACATTTCTGTTACAGCTCTGTAGAATAGAAATCAACACCATTACTCAGTCCCTCATTTTCTTCCACATACAGAATTCTAGTTACTAAAAGGCTTCTAATCTATTCAATTCTTTCTGTTGAAGTGCAGAGGAAAGTTCTATGTGCTATGAAGGACTAGCCTGAAATTAAAAATGAGAGAAATCCTTTTGTTTCCTGAGCACAACGGATATGTCAACATGATACTCAATGGATATGTCAGCATGATACTACTCTGAACTAAGTAGAACTGCAGACTTTAATTTTAAATAGTGACAGGAAACAAATTTGTTGAGTAATCTAAACAGTGCTGAAGCCACAATATACTGCAGCCAAATAACAGGCATGTATTTTGCTCAGACAAAAGAATGTGGAGGGTGGTATAGCTCTCAAACAGTCCCCTTCATAGCTGTCTTGAGGTGCTGGTTCACCAATGAGAATGCAAGAGAACCTGATTATCAAAACTCCATGAAACAAACTTTGGAACTTGCAATTGCCAAAATAAGTAGTTCTACTTGTCCTTATCTTGGTCTTGTAAAAAAAAAAACCAGCAGCAGTTAATACTTCCCTCTGTAAGAAGCTGCCAGCATACTATTTTCTTGCTAGGATACTGGAGCCTGATTGAATTCTTGTGGAACAGTGAAATAGGGGTCTACACTAATAAGCTCCATTTTTATAAACCAATTACCTCATCTTAAGGATGTGAAAATCAAAGCACACATTTTGCTGTATTACTCACTTGCTCATTGCTTCTACACCAGCTTTGGCAGAGGCACTTGGCAACACAAATCCTGAACCACTCTCTGCATAAATTGTTGTAATAGCCAGGAATGCTGCTCCTAGAAGGGGAAAAAACATTTAATAAACAACCCACACCACACAGACCAAACAACCCTGAAGATCAAACTCTCAAGTTCAGATAAAAACAAGCTAAATGGTACAGAAGTTCTCAGCTCAAGTGGCAGGGATACCTATTCACTCTGGGCAGTGAAAAGGCATTTTAAAATATAGTGTTTGAAACTTTCTTTCCAAGCCTGTTTATTTCAGTTTCCTCCTCTTTTGCATGAGTGTTAAGAGTTGTTCCAGGTAAGTGCAAATAGCTATTGATTAGGCTCTGAAGGTCTAAGCCCTCAGACTTCCACTGATAATGAACTTAATGCATAAATTGGTCTAACTGGAGTGAAGGCCTAAGATCTTACAGTGTTTTTCCAGAAGCTGCCCTAGTCTAGTTGCCACTAACCAGACATTTTGCCCTAAATTCATCAATTAGTGAGTGGGGGGAAAAAAAACCCCAAAAAACCAACAAAACAAAAAAACAAACAAAAACAAACAAGAAAAAAAAATCAGCATTAACAGTTAGGTTTGGCATAATCTCCAATTAACAGCTGAGGGCTTGAGTTAACATTTATGCAGAAAAATAAAATATTTTTTAAAAAATTCCAGAAGCTTTTTCTGCAGCAGACCCAATTACAGAGTGAACTTGCATAACTTTTCCTATTATTATCACAACAAACTCCTTTATAAAAGAACAACTTTCTTTTATATGCTGTATTTTATAACAGATTTAGCAAAAAAACATTCTAGAATATAATGGAAACTGCAACTGCTTATTTAATCTTTCTTTTATAGAATCCTGCAAATTATGTCTGATCAATGACTGGCATGAGCTTACTATAGCTGGGAAATGAAGGACAAGGGATGACAGTTCACTGCTTACATCATAGTAACTAAAATAACTGTTCTACTTACTATATTTCAAAAATAATTTCATTAAAATAGCTGCTATGGGAATATTTCTAAAACAATATACACTACTGATAGATTGCATGTAAGTAGACTCAGGTAAAAAATTACAGTAATATTACACAAGAGAAACTAAAGAGAATCAAAAACAAGCACTAATTGAAATGCCAGCAGATATCCAGAAACCACAGGCCCTGTTTATAAAAAAGCAGTCCTCACTGAGAGACTCTGAAAGGCAAAAAAACCCTAGAACAACTTTGAAGTTCTCTAGAGATGATTGTTAATTACGCATTTTGTAGAATTAAACCACTGGTTTTCTTTTTAAATATAGGTTAAATAGAGGTAAGCTAGGTGAACCTAACACAGAACAAAGAATAATTGAAATTTACAATTCTGATACTTAAAGAACACTTCAGCTCATACACAACTTTTATTTCTAAAGCCTATATTCATAAAATGGACAATACCTGATCAATTAGCTCCTCTCACTTTTTAAAAATAAGTAACATGCTACCAAATTACAAATTCCTTGTAAATACCATCACAAACTTGCAGTCTAAAAGCAGAGAACTTTTATTTACTACATTAGACTTAATGTAGGTCACACTGCAGACCTAAAGGACATCCATCCCAGTGTTCTAGAAACTGTCAGATTCACAGCATCCTCACAGACTGCTCTAAAATATCTGCACTAGGTAGCATCACTTTAGAAACTAAGGCCCCTGCTCAAACTAAAAAAACACAAGCAAGTACAAAGAAAATGAAAGTGAGAAGACAAACACGTACACGACTTACAAAAACATGCCTTAAAGAAAGCCTTAAACAAAAAGTCTTACTTACAGATGGATTCCCCTAGAAAGAAGACATGCAAGTAATAGCAAAAGAAATTCAAATGTTTTGGCAACTTAGAAGTCAAAGAAAGAGACAACACGAAGGTGAACGACATCTGGATTTTACCAAATTTGAGGACGGAAGTAAGGAAAGTAATGTTGTTTTCATTCAACAACAGCAAAAAAAAAACAAAAACATGTTTGATTTTGTATTTCACATTACTATATGGGCACACCATGTGCACCTCTAAGACCATAAGACAACCTATTTCAGTGGTCTGCCATAATCATATAGTAACTCATAACTGGGGATGGGTTTCTCATGTGGGAGTATCAGCACTAAAATGGTGGAAATTAATTTTTCATGTGCTGCTAAAATACAGAGGGGATACACTTGTATACTAACAAAAACTGTTACAGAGCCACTAAAACAATATTGTAACTTCATATTGTTATAATTAAATAGCATAAGCTCATGGAATACTTTTTGGAGAGGATTTTGAAGAACTTAATTCAGAAGGTGAAGAAATGAAGAAACTAATTCAGAGGTTAAAAAAATACCAGTGTAAATACAAAAGTAGTATTTCAACACAGTGGGTGTACCTAGAAAACAGGGCTCAGTAGTGAGGGCACATGGAAAACCATAATTATATCTTCCTGCTTTTAAAAAAAATTTACATTATATTATTCTGATCTCATAAAATAAACTCCTTGTTTTCCAAGTTAATGTATGGAATGTAAAATGAAAGCAGTTCTTTGTAAATAATCTATGACATAACATAGAAGGGCATACATCACCTTTCCTTTTAAAACAATAATCTGTTTAAATAAATCTTTGGCTAAATATCCTGACTTCTTGTTCATTTAAAGAAATATCCCATGTTCAGTTCAAAGAAATTAACATACACACAGAAAATTCAGAAGAAATAACAGCTTTTTCTCTTTTTTAACACAAAGCTTAATTTTTTTAATTTTAAAAATGTTTTACAACTAGAACTCTGCAATTAGATTTTTATATTCAGCCTAGTTGGCCTCTAGGTCCAATTGTAAGGCCTGATACTACAAAGAAGTAACTCTTAGCCTGACC
This sequence comes from Ammospiza caudacuta, assembly GCF_027887145.1. Classification (NCBI taxonomy): domain Eukaryota; kingdom Metazoa; phylum Chordata; class Aves; order Passeriformes; family Passerellidae; genus Ammospiza; species Ammospiza caudacuta. Next base: position 135,519,819 of record NC_080593.1, read on the forward strand.
TGTGTGATTCTTAAGTACAGCTTTCACTGAAAAACTTCCTTTCTAGAACATTAAAAATTGTATTTCTCTTCTAACATGAACTCTCAAAACTGGCCATAATGACAAGGCAAGGAAAGCAATAAATGACACGTCACAATGCGTAAGATACCTTTTTTTACTTTAATGAGCTCCTTGCCAATTTCCAGAGTTACAAAAGCAGTACCATTAAGTACAATATCAGTTATTGTTTTCCAGGCATTAGGAGAAAGTCGTTCAGAAGGGGAAATAAAATTTCCAGCTGCATTGTTTATCACAACCTGAAACACATGAAGGAAAAGAGTTAACTAACAATAACTCTTCCTGAGACAAAAGCAAAGAATTTACAAGGAGCTTTTTAGAGTTTCCAGGGAACAAAAGTAAATATACCCTCATTGAATGAGGTATGGGGGCATGGGAAGAGGGAGAAAAATCCAGAAGAAATTTTACCATCTGCAGCACAGATAAAGTATCAGTAACAGAAAATGAGGTGTATTTCCAAATTACTGTACTAAGGAACTGTATCATGTAGAGGCTGACTAAAGTCACTATTTTCCATAGTGTCTCAAGTGCATCTAACAGAAAAGTTTGCCTCCATCAAATTCCAGCATCACATCTATTTAATATAATGGATGTATGGGAACAGAAGCAAAAGGCAGCAACCTGATAACTGAAGTCTGGATGAACTGACTGCTGTATAACAGGAATTCAAGTCACTCGTGATGAGAATATTATGATACAATGTACTGCAAACAACTACTACAAAACTTTTGTTGAATAGATGGACCTCTGTCACCTCCATCACTTCCTATGAACAATCATCAGGCAGAGGATTCTTTCACTTCAGGGGACTAAGCATCACATTAGCAGTATTTAAACCAAAAATTATGTAGCCAGATCGAGCATATTTCATAATAAAATGTGTTGAAGAATATAATAATGTACTATTAATGGAATGGCACCTTGATTCATGTAGGTTTGCACATCAAACAAACTATTTGTCCAGAAGAACTTCTGGCCTAGAGTCTAATGAAGATATTTGAAATTTCAAAACCAAAACAGAGTACTGTACATATTACATTCATGTAAAACTAGTAATATACAACAGCCATAAATTATACATATGGAGAGCAAATTCAATTTAAAGGCCTCCCTAAAATTTGAAGGAATAAAAATCCCAACACCTTGAGATACTAAGGAGGTTACTTGAATCACTCAATAAATACAGGAAAGACACAACAATAAAACTAATGAACTAAGAACTCTACCATGTGATTTTTGAGGTATGTAGGACTGCCAAAATAAGCCATGAAAAAAGAATGATTGCTTTCTAATAGGGATTAACATTCTTGGGAATGGAATGGACAAAACCAAGCTGGAAGGACTTTCACGTTACTGCCATTAACTTGTGTCTTTGAGATCTCACCTCACATGCAGTATGGCAGTGAGTGACACCCAGGATTCATAAACTAACATCTCATGTCTGCAACAAAGAGAAAAACTGGACAAAAAGAACTGAATATTCAATTTACTCTGCCATCTATCTTAAACACACAAAATACATTACATTAAAGAGAAGGCAAATGCTTGCAAAGAACAAATCGTGGAAAGCATTTATTCAGAAAATTACTGGTGCTCTAAAAACATGCTATACAGGAAAAAATCTCCTCCCTCTCTGCACACATGTAAAATCTTCATGACTTTGAAGATTTTACATGTGTTTATTAACAAACTTATTTTACATGTGATTTTAAATGTGATTATTAAGAAACTTATTAAGTTTCTTCACTTAGGCCAAAAACTGCCTTAACTAACAGCCAAAATAATATCCAGAAATCTTGTCTACAAATCAGGACAGTGAATTGCCTTATTTCTAGCACTCTTATAGCATACAGCTATATGGTCTACAATTTCTCTACTTCTTACAATATTTAAAATTCAGTAGGCTCTCTACCACATCTGTAGGAAGCTCCTCCTGGATGCAAATTGTTGACAACAGACATACAATAATTTTAAATTTACAGTAAACAGTTTTAAATCTGACTGTCCTTTACAACGATGCTACATCATCACACTTTCTATCAGCTAGCAGAATCCAAGTTGTTTTCTCACAATCACATCAGAATTGGGTAACATCATCTTTCAGACTCCACCAGATCACCCTCCTCACAATCTGATGGAAAGAGCTCTGTTGGCTTTTTGCCAAACTATAAAAAAGCAGATGCTTGGCTTGACTGAAGACTTTTTTTCTTCATTTTATGAGAACTTAAATCTTCAATTTGGAACCTTCTTTGTGTATATTAATAAGCTAAGCAAGAATCAAAGAAAACATTTATGGTTATTTCCATTCCTAATTTGTGAAGCATTGTGTTAACATGTAATTCAGTAAACAGAAGTAAATCACCTTTTCAGGAGGATTTAAGGGCGATATTCTATTCCCTGAATTCAAAGAATGTCTCCAGAAATGTCCCATTATTTGAAATGAGATGTTAGACCTCAGAGTAAGGGTAAAAATGTTTTGTCTACTTGGCCACCAAATATTTTAAGAACCACAGGAGCAGAATAACTGTTCTAACTATGAATGTTAGATTTATATTGAAGTACTGCCACTGCTCTGTCTAGCTTCTTTTTAAATTCCATTAACTTTCTATCTTCTTAAGTTTCTTCACACCTACTATGCAAAGTATTTTTGTTAATAAAGAATGAGTTCTTTCTCAAGAATACTTACATCAGGATGTCCTGCCACTTGGATTGTTTCAGCAACTGCACTCTTAACTGAAACAGGATCTCTCACATCACACTGGATGGCATGAACCTAAAGAATAATAGAAAGGCAGTTTTCAGACTTAAAAACTGTGTAATTCATAAATTAAACAAGTCCATAGAAGCATACAAATGCAAAAAAATCCAATAAAATGTAGAGTATAATATGTAACATATTCATAATTCTGCAAAAACTTACCTTATTCCCTGTTTTAGAAGAAATTTCATCTGCTGTTCCTTTCAAAACATCCAGCTTCCTAGAAATAATTATTAACATCCCTTATGTCAGTTAAATGCAATTACAATTTAGATTACTAAAATCTTTTTTTCTGAGCAAATATGAACTACAACTTAAAAATCTGTGTGTGCACATGCATGTTGCTGATTTTCATCAATTAAAACTATGATTAAGACTATGCTTAACCAGTAACTTTCTGAAAGAAAACTTTTGGTAATTTATGGTTAGTGCTCCTTTAAAGCAACTCAGAAGTGACAATGGTAAGAGACTCTGATGTTAAACAACATGTGATAAGACAGGAATAAAGCATGCAATCATAACAAACTTAGTTTCAGCTACTTCTCTACTAGTATTAATAAGAGACATACATATTCACATTTAAAACTAAACAAATCACTATTAGGAAGAATGTCACACCGCTGTTTTTTTTGTTTTAAAATGAGATTGGTTTTCTAGACTTTACTGAAGTGCTTCTAGATTCTACTGCAGTACTTGAGAGCTGTAGAAAATCATCATTAAAGGAAAATCATGACTCTTGTTGAAAGTCAGAAGAGGAATGGATTTAATTCTTTATTGTAATTTAAATCTGTATCAAGAACACCTGTAACAACATTTATTACTGTTCAATACTACCCACTGCAAATTTTTGTTCTCTTTAACGCTTTAGTTGAATTTATGCCTAATATCTGAGGTTATTTATTTTTCTGCCACATTTCACAAAAATGTGCTTAGTTTATTTCTCCTACTGATTTTTATACCATTAAACATTTGCAGATAAATCTGCAAGTTTCTAGAATCCACAATCTGACACTGTAATTTAAATGTGTACTGCAACAGAATAAACAGAATAATTGTTTCTGGTTTGTAAAGAAGAAAACATCTATTCAGCAGTCAGTACTAAGAGAAAGTTCTAAAACATCTTCATTAATATTTACCGGCTTGCTATAACACACTTGGCTCCTAAACTGGACAAAGCTGTTGTCATTCCTTTGCCAAGCCCAGTACCTCCACCAGTTATAAAGGCCACTTTCCCCTGGAAGGTATTTGGTGGCAACATCACTTTTTGAAGAGGTGAGAAGAATGCAGCTTGTGGTGCACTGCTGTCTTGATGCAGCACATTTGGCCCACGGCTGAAAAACTGAAAGATAAAAACCCAGAAAAGTTAGTTTCTTCTCCTTTCTGCATGCAGGACTGTTACACAAGATAGATTTTCCTATGGCAGTGAGGTAACAATCATAACTCCCTTATTATAAGTACATGAATTATAAGAATGACTAGATTGCATTATACCAACACACATGGGCCTTTACATAAATGCTATCACTAGACCAGGAAAGCACTTGAGCTATTTTTATATATTATACTGCAACTAGAGAACTACTGAAAAATACTTCAGTCATGCTTCTTGCTACTTCATGCATTTTTTGTATCTATCACTTTTACTAAAGCATGTGGAAAACCATTACCAACTAATTACAGAAGCACTTGGGCATCAGATTGATATATGCACTGTAATTTATGCACAAACAAATCCATGTGATTTTAGGTTACATATGTATGTATTTAAAATTTTAAATCTTCAGAAGTAGACTCATGATTTTGATCCTTTACTACTCCATCCAACAAACCTTCTTCTTTACTGGAGAACAGGACAGAATCAAACTTCACAAGACCTGCCCTAATGGCCACTGGGGCTGCTGAGGAAACCAATGCCATCTCCCAGACAAAACTGGGCAGGGTTAGGTTATCAGCATCACACTCTATCCCAGCAGAAATACCAGCTACAGTACATTAGCCTCAGAAGGATTAGTCCCTGCAAAAAGACACATGGTTGGAACATGTTTAAAAACAGACATGAAAAAAAAATCAGTATTACATATAGAAAACTATGCTAGTAAGAAAATACCCCACAAATGTAATGAGAAATTAGTGATGTCACCAAGGAAGTTGCAGCAAAAATAGCAAACAGGATATTTCTAGCATCCTAATATGCTAAACTAACTCAAGGCCTAATCTAAGTATTGAATTAAATGCCTTGGGGCAGCAGCACTACAGTAATAATTGAGAAATTCCCTTAATATTTAAAAGACAGAAGTTATCACAACCTGAAGTTTCACATGCTTCCAAGTATAACAAAACTAGATTTACCTTATTTTTGATGTGCAAAGCAATTATAAGACTGTAAGTTATACTTATTTTCTCTGGTTTTACCTTGTATTTGAGCCTTTAATTTGTTTATTTTAATACAAAGAAAAAATCTAATACAATTTTGTGAAAGAAGAGTGAATGGTTACTCTTGTATGATCCTGTTAAGAAAACCATGCCATTGTTCAATAGACTGACATGAAGAAGAAAGGTAGTTTTAAAATAGTAAAACTATTGCAACTCACTAATCTGTTTGCTAATTCCCATTTTGAGCACTAAAATTAAGAGACAATATATTTAGTGGTAGATGATTACTCTGTACTTCCCACAGTTACAATGCATTGGGGGGCTCACAGAGCTTGAAGTTGGCCTGCAGAAGTGTGCACATGAATCTTTCTGTGTGGTAACACCTATGCATTAGTAACTCAGGTGAAAACAGAGAGAACAGCCATGGAATTACACAGACAATTTAATACAACTTAAAGCATGGTGCAAATAACACCAGGGTCATGGGCTCCATCCCTGTATGGGACATTCACTTAGGAGCTGGACTTGATCCTTGTGGGCCCCTTCCAACTCAACTATGTTCTGTGAAAAACTAAAATTGAGTTGAATTGAAGAGTTGGAGCCACTACATAGGACAAAATTCAGAAAGCAAAGCTTGAACTAAAGCTGGAACTCTCACATTTGTAAAATACTACTGTTTTTTAATTCTCCCAGTGAAAATAAAATTTGCATGCTTTCACAGAGAACCAGGATACTATTAAGCCTCCAGGAAAGGGAAATGTGATGGTTCTCTTTGGGGACTTTCTTAGCAGCCCCTTGCTCATCTCTCTTCAGCAAAAAAGCTCACTCTGGAGAATTTCAGCTCACAGCAGAGACTGCAAATCCAGATGGCATTTGGACTCCCCCTTCCTTCAGGACATGGAGATAACCCCCACGAGTGCTGAGACTCTGATCAGGTGCTCTGGCAGTGACAGACACAGCTCAGTCTTCTTGCCCTCCATGAAAATAACACTGCAAGCAGCTTTCCTTCTGCTCCAGGGGGAAAGATTAGGACATGCCACAACACAGGAAAGCAGAATGCTGCACCAAGACTAATAGTATGGCAATGATAACCAGCCAGTAAAGCTGGTATAATTGAGCAATCTTTTAGTCAGACTGCTATCATCTCCTAAACGTCTTGCACAAGGGGCTTCTGTGACAGCATCCATGCAATTTAATCATTCCACTGCTTAAGGCTGAGATCTTAAATTAAATCTCAGGTGTAAACAGAGATATAAAGAAGGCAGTAAACAGCTTAAAAAAACCAAACATCAAACAACAAACACACAAATCACTGACAAACCAAAAAACAACCCTCACCCAGGGGGTGGAAGTGAATTGTGAAATAAATGCAGAAAGCCATTTCAGAAACACAAAAGCAGTCACTAGAAAGAAGCACTGTGCTTGTGGAGAACTCACTAGAAACGGCCTCCAGCAACATCCACAGAGTCATAGAATCATAGAATGGCTTGGATTGGAAAGGACCTTAAAGATCATCTTGTTCCAACCCACCTGCCATAGGCAGGGACACCTTCCACTGTAACAGGTTGCCCAGGGATCCAACCAGGTCTTGAACACCTCCACAGATGGGGCATCCACAGCTTTTCTGGGCAACATGTCCATATCTAACCTAAACACCTTCTTTCAATCTGAATCTATTCCCCCTTCTCCTGTCACTCCATGCCCTAGCAAAAAGTTCCTTCCAGATTTCTCGTAGGCTCTCTTCAGGTACCGGACGCTGCCAGAACGCCAACTCGGTCACAAGTCAAGCCGCCCGCTGCTCGGACAGCAACACTCCAGCCATTTACCTAGATGGCCGGCCCTGCACAGCTGCGCTATCGGGGCCAAAGGGCGCCGCGCTCAACGGGGTCACACGGCCCGCCCGGCGCTGGGGCCGCAGGCCGTGTGCCGGCAGCTGAGGGGAACCGAGGGGCGCCCCTTCCTGGTGCTTCCCCAGCCCCGGCAGGGCCGGCAGCTGAGGGGAACCGAGGGATGCCCCTTTCCTGGTGCTTCCCCAGCCCCGGCAGGGCCGGCAGCTGAGGGGAACCGAGGGGTGCCCCTTTCCTGGCGCGTCCCCAAGCCCGACAGCGGAAACCGCAGAGCCCCGCCGTGCCCTCCCTGTGACGGGACACCGGTGCCCGGGCAGAGCCGGGGCGGCGGGGCAGCAGGTGGCGGAACAGCTCCGCGGCGCCGCCCGTCCGCCCTCAGCCCGGCAGCGCAGGGAGCGCCTTACCCGCCCGGCGCCGACCCCGCAGGGGCCGCGCACCCCGCGCCGCCACAGCCCCGCCGCTGCCGCCGCCGCCGCCGCCATGTTCCGCCGCCGCGCTCTGCGCCTGCTCCGCGGGGAGGAGCGGCGGGCGCCGGGAGGGCACCGAGAGCCGCGGGCGTCGGGGAACCGGTGTGACCGGCCCCGCCCCGGGTGCTGCAAAACGTAGAATATGTAAAAATTTTCTCTAAAAAGGACGGTCTTTGATCCTTGATCTTTGTATACTTTCAAGCCTAATCAACAAGAAAGGAACAAACAAGCTCTAAGCGATGTCCAGGTGAAAGACAAATTATTTGTCGGTGGAATTGCCTTGCTAAGGCTTAGAGCTTGACATGTTTCAATGATCTCAGAGAGAGATTAACAAAACTTGGGAAGAGAGATGTACTACTGACAGTGGGCACAAAGAATGCAGAATTTATGGGCTACAAGGGCATTTGGCAGAATCCCCATGATAAACAAAAACTATTAAAGGCAACTCCTCAACTTCGCTCAGATCAGCTCTGACTGGCTATTTCTGACAGGGGAGATTACCCACTGACCCAAAAGAAGAGAAAGACTGAGTATATGCACTAAACAGCAGGAGAGGTGGGAGAATCATTAACCAAAGAACATAGAACGCTAATTAATGAGAGAACTAGGTAACTGGTAGAATGAACATGAATGCCCTTTTTTGCTAAAATGTTTAAATAGTGAAAACTTTTGGTTTCCTTGTGCTGGCCGTGTGTATTTCTCACGCAAGACGCCTTACTGCACAGAACTGTAAATGAATCAAATGTGGATTGGCCTCTCACACACCAGGTGAAAGAACCGATTTTGGAACAACACAGGGGCACCTTTTCAGCCACAACCACTGCCTCGGTGCCTCCAGTTCCAGCTGTGAGAGTTGGAGAATGCTTTTTTACCTGTGTTGAGCACAGAGACTGACTGATGGGAAAAGTGATGACTGACTGGTACCCATCCGTTTGCACAGCCTTGGTAACCACAGAAACCTGCAGAGTCATATCTACTCATAAGGAAGAGTAAGGGGTTGGGGCATAGTAAGAACCTACAGATTTAATACAGCTTCAGGTTTTGAGGGGAGGATACAACACTTGATGAATCTATGCAGTTATAAAACTTGCCATGAAAGACAACAAATCTATCAGTGGGTTTGTGCCATCAACTTTTGAGTTAAGAACTCCAGGCCAACTGATTACACACTGCCGTGGGAGGAAGCAAAATTTAAATCCTACAGCTTAGTCGTCATTGCCTTGTATAAAAATGGCAAACCCGCCATTTTCTCTAAATGTTCAGCATTTAGGAAGAAAAAAAAATTATTGTTGTTCTGTTGGTACAGCAAGCTCTAGAGTAGGTAACATTTTCATAAGTTCTACACACAGTCTGGCAGGCATTGAAGCAATAGTGCTACACTGCTGGGCAGTAGTTGCCAGATTTATCATTAAGGCAACATATGGAATATATTTGGTAAGAGTTAGAGAGTTGCTCTAACTCTTACATGGTACCATGCCATTACCATCAATAATTCAACCACCCTGAGTCTGAAGGCATCTGTAATCACTGGACAGAAAAACAAACAAAAAAACCTGCAACAACAAAGTAAGAACCCCAAGAAATAAACTCCCAAAAAAACCCCAAAAAAGTAGGAGAAACAGAGTGTATATCGTTCAAGGGAAGCTTTGACATTGCCAAATACTACGGAATTTAGGTAGCTTCATCGGAACAATGCTAGCAAGAGGGAACAAACTACAAACCACACATTGGAAAACACAAATGTGCCAAACAGCTACCTTGAAATAATCATTGTATTTCATGGTGAAAGTGAACACGATGATATGACTGAATGTATTAGTTTTCCACGGCCTGGCTTTTGGTAGCGGGAGGGGGGCACAGCAGTGACTCCTGTGAGATGCCAGCCCCAAACCACGCTGACACAGAGCGAGGGGGACCGGCTGCGACACGGGCACTAGCGAGAGCCCCTCCCCGGCCGCCGGGCCCCTCCCCGGCCGCCGGGTCCCAGCCCCTGGCCTCGTCTCGGCCGCGCCCCAGCCCCGGCCCCTGTCTGGTCCCGCCCAGCTCCCGCCTCGGCCCCGCCCCGGTCCCGGCCCGCTTTCGTCTCGGCTCAGCCCCCGGCCCCGCCCCAGCCCTTGGCCCCGCCCCGCGCACGCGCGCCGGCCCACGGCTGCGCCGGTAGCGCCAGGCCAGTAGGCGGCGCCCTCGGCCGCGCCCCTCCCCTTACCCCGGCCCGGCGCGCGGGATCGCGGCGGCAGCGGCAGCTCCCGGGATTTTCCCTCCCCGGCCCGGCCTTGTCCGGGTCGCCGGGATTGCCGGGCGGAGCTGCAGGATGTGGAAGCTGGTGCCCGCCTCAGGAAAAGGTGAGGGAACGACAGACTCCTCCGCCGCTCCGGCGGGCTGGGCCCGGGCACCGCGGACCCCTCGCCGCCCCTCCCGCTGCTGCGCGTTCCTCGGGCGTGCCGGGCCGATGGCTGCCCCAGGGCCGATGGCTGCCCCAGGGCCGATGGCTGCCCCAGGGCCGGCTCCAGCCGGGCGTGTCTGTCCGAGCTGCCTGGGCCGGTGCTGATCCAAGTCCTGGTCGCTCGGGGCGTTCGTCCTCGCCGAAACCTCCGTATTTCCCTGGAGCCCTGCCGACCACAGCGCCTGCCAAACCCAGTAGGGCTGCTTTCCGAGCCCGTGTGGGATGCCTTAGGGTGCTGCACGCTGCACAGTCCTGCTTTGAAATACCTGGAGAGTTGAACTCTGAGGCAGCAACCTCAGAAACGATGTGTAACTGTTGTGTTGATGTTTCAAGGACCAAGTGTTGAACTGCACGGCGTTTCTTGCATGAAAAGTTTTGAAACTAAATCGCCTCTATACTTTTCCTTGTTTTCTTGTCTATAGGAGCTTTAATAATAGGTATCGTATAATACATATATTTCTTCCTAAGTGCTTGTAAGGAACAGGCTTAACATAACTGTGTCTGCTCTATTTCCTGGTTCACTGGGAGGAAAATTTGGATGTTTGAATTATTTCCTGGTGGATACAGCACCTAATCATGTTGAAATGAACTGATTTACCTCTTACTGCTTAAAGAGCTCTTGAGTGAATCAAAACACTCTTCATTCTATTCAGAATGATCATTTCTGCACAGTTCATATTTGGAAAGTTATTTGCCAGGATCGATAACTGGAATCTGTCTTTATGTACTTATATTCATCAAGGAACATTTTTGTTTTTGTTGACCAGTGGTAGCACACCTTTGGGAGGTCAAGCCATTCACTGGGAAGCCACCATGGGGTCCAGGTGACAGGTACAAAGCATAAGCTAAAGCATAAGCATTGGTCAGAGGCTGAACTTACTAAATATCAATTTCATTTACATGAAGATCTTACATTCATTAGGAAGACATTTTCCTCTGAACCTCTTAATCAGTTATGTGAATAAATAATATAACCTCAAAAAATTAGGTAGCCTTACAAAGGTGTTTTAGAAAATCTATCTTAAATTGTGGGTTTTTTTTTTCTTCTAGATGTTACACTTAATCTTCAAGAAAATATTGGTAAAAATATATTGTCCTTGAAAAAATTGTGCTGCCACTTTTGAAACTGATTTATCATAAAAGATGTCCATTTATAATGGACAGAGCAAGGGAGCAAGAAAGAAAGAAAGAGGTTTTGTCTATAAGCTAAATGGATAATTCTAATCAGAGTCACAGAATAGTCAAAGTTGGAAGGGTCATTGAGTCCAGTTCTTAAGTGAATGGCACATGGGGATAAAACCCACAACTTTGGCATTACTGGCACCATGCTCTGACCATAAATGATGCATGGCAGAGCTGAGATTTAGATGTACTACCGACTTCTCAGTGTCTCTCCCATGTGCTTCAGGTATTTTCCTGGGTTTTTTTTCTAAACTGTTATTTTTCTGTCTCTTGTTGATTTCCAGGGGAGCCCTATCGGCTGTTAAGCGGTGTAGAATACGTTGTGGGACGCAGGAGCTGCACAATTTTAATTCAGGATGATCAGTCCATCAGCCGAAGTCACGCAGTGCTGACCGTAAGTCGGCCTGAGACAAGCCCTGTAAGTAGCCACCATTTTACTGCATTATCAGTGCTCTGTGGGGCTAATTCAGGCTGCCATGACCATGCATACTCTCATTTTGCTCTCACCAGTTTTATGCTTGGAGTAGAAGCATTGATCACCTGTGTTTTTGGTTTTATTATCTTGAAATTTATTTTTCCCCCTTAGGTTTTATTGCTTTGTTGAGGAATTTTGTGGCATAATTTTAGTAGTCCAAGCTTCCTTTTATACCAGAGCAAAGATTCACTAGGAATTTGTATTAAAATATTCGTAGCAGGAAAATGATGCAATTGACTTTCACTACACAGACAAATTTTTAGGTTCTGGGAAGTGCTTCAGTTGTTTCACTGCAGACTTAGCTTCTGTTTCATTTCACATCATTAATTCCGTGTTTGCTTATGGCACGGAAAAGAAAAATGTACCAAGGAGAATTAGCAATCAGCAATTTATGTCACTGAGTGTTGTGACAATTATGGATGTTTTGAAGCCAGTCAGCAGAAATTTCATTTATGTAACCTTATGTAACCAAATAAAACATGTAAAAGTTATTTGTCCCTTTAATACTGCAAATACTGAGTGAGTCCAGTGGAGGGCTGTGAAGATAATGAGGGGACAGGAGCACCTCAGTTGTGAGGAAAATCTGAGGGATCTGGGCCCATTCAGCCTTGAGAAGAGACCACTGAGAAGGGACCTCGTTATGTCTGTCAGCAGCGGGGAGGGTGTCAAGAGGATGGAGCCAGGCTCTTGGTGGTGCCAAACAGGAATGAAGAAACTGGAACACAGAAAGTTCCACCTGAAAACACAAGAGCGTTACTGTGAGAGGGACTCAGCACTGGAGCAGAGTGCCCAGACAGGTTATGGAGTCTCTACTCTGGATACTCCAAAGGACAATCCCCAGTAGTGTTCTGTAAGGAAACCTGCTCCAACAGGCAGCTTGGATTAGATCACCTCCAGTGGTCCCTTCACACCTTACCCATTCTGTGTAGCAGCATATAACTGCATGGCAGAATTTCATAAAAACAAGCTGTCAGTGTTCTCATTGGCTTGTGAGCCACTTTGGAAATCTGACAGTATCTAACCTCTTCTCAAGAGCTGCTGGTGTCTCCATGTCCTGCAGTTCAGGAAAGACTGGCATTTCTCATGGAAGAAAGCACAAGAAAGTGCCCTCAGGTGACCTGGGGCTTTTATTTGCTATTCAGCCCAATGCCCAGGATAGAACCGTGTGGTAGGTGAAAATAAAATAAATCTTAGAGCCTTGATAAATTGCACCAGCTCAGGCTTTGGGCCAGTGAGTGACTGCCATGCACACTCCAGAAAGATGAAGTGCTATCGCCAGAAAGAGTAAGAAGCACAAAAGTTCTAAAGCTAAATACATGGATATTTTCTCTCATTCCTCTACAGCGAAAAACAGAAGACAAATAATTACATATAGCAAGACTTACTGTCCAAAGTCTTTTTTAAGATGATCTTTTGTGGACTGCTTCTTATTTATCCATTACTTTGATTCACAATTAGTAACTTGTTTCTGATAAACTATAATGGCTTATTTATGTTTATTTTCAGAGTCAGTCTCTCACAGTACCAGTACTAACAGTAAGAGATACATCAAAGTATGGCACTTTTGTTAATGGATCAAAACTCAATGGTGCTTCAGTGTCTTTGCAATCTGGTGACAGAATCAACTTTGGAGTCTTTGAGAGCAAGTTTAGGTAAGTGTTTTGATTGTAAAATATCAAGTAAAAAATTAATTTTTTAGAAGAGTATTTTAGCACATCGTGCGACTTTGCAAGTGATACAGTAATGATTAATTTTTAGAAAGCAGAGGAGGTAAGTAGTATTTTGCCTGTGTTCCACACCTGCTTCTGAAGTAGTTTTCCATTATATTTTTACATAATTTATTTTGACACTGGGATATTAAAATTGTAGATAAGAAAACATTGGCATTTTAGAAGATAATATGTCATGTACAGAGAGTATTTTCAGGCTCTTTTAGGCAAAGAACAAAATCCTACACCAAGTGAGAACCAGGGAGAAAGGTTTTGAGTTTGTTGGAGCCCTTGTTAGAATGTAATGAGAAAAGAACTGACATTGCAGGAGGATGTGAAACCAGCTTGATTTTTTTTTTTCCAAATTTAACATGGTAGCCAGTGCTATCTGTTTATTTTCAGGAAGCACTACTCAAAATGAAGTAGAGATAAATAGGAAGAGTCTAATGACCATTAAAATCAATGTGGTGGCTTTGTGCCTTAAATTTTTTTTCAGTTTAATCAATGCTGCTGGTATTATTTATTGTTAGAAAAAACTTGACATTCTCCTCCTATTACTACAATAATTTTTTTTTAATATTTTAGGTAAACATACCTGAAACATGATACAGGAATCATACCATGAGACCAGATACATCATGGCTATTTTACTAGAAAGTCTAGAAGGAAATTTAAATAATCTAAACATGAAATAATATAATTTGATATGGAAGATCTAAAATAGATATAAAGGCTTATGGTCAAGGATAATGGACATGTTAGGAAACTTACTTGAAATTGAATTTTATGATACTTATATTTTTAAGTATTGATCTGTTGACAACCTGTCCTCTTAAACATACTTTTGCTTTTGGAGGCACACATTCAGATTTCTTTTGGATATTCCCAGACCTTGCTCTATTCTTGAGACACTAATTCTAGGTGATGTCTGTAAGAGGGCCACAAGTCCATAAAATATTTCTGGTCAAATTGACATTAATTTCTCTGAATAAAAATTAGTATTTTGTTTCTTCAGGAAATTTTAAAGTAGGAAGATTTTACTTTGATCTAGATTAGAGTATGGGCCTTTTACTTTTTTTCCTTCAGATTTCCATGAGATACAAAATGTGATAGTTAAGTCAGCTCTGTTGATCATGATGATTGGCTGAATTAACTTAAGCAATTCTCTTTACTTGCTCTTTGCAGAGTGGAATATGAACCTTTGGTTGTCTGCTCCTCGTGTTTAGATGTAGCTCAGAAAAATGCTTTAAATCAAGCCATCCAGCAGCTTGGAGGCCTTGTAGTGAATGAATGGACAAAAGAATGTACCCACCTTGTAATGGTATCAGTAAAAGTTACTGTTAAGGTATGTTGAGCTTTTGCCTGTTGATAGCATTGCTTTGTGGTTTTCCCATGACTGCTAATTAAATTCTAGAGCTGTTCAAGACTTTTCTCTACAAAACTGTGCTCAACTCTTCTTTCTCCAAGTTTGGAAGACATATATGTCAACATAAGGTTGAAGGGAAAGAAAACAAAAAAAGCCATTTTTGAAGACTTAGTGGTTTTCATTAGTTACCTTCTACATTTTCATAACTTTAATCAAGACACCAATTAAAAGCTGGGCTCTTAGAAGCAAAACAATCCTAGAAGCACAAATCAGTATTGTTTTATTTTCCACATCTTAGATCTTAAAAAGCTAATGTCAGTTGAACCATATTCTACTTGAACTTTTTCTATGCAGTAAATTTGTATTTTCTGGTTTTTCAGACTATATGTGCTTTGATTTGTGCTCGACCAATTATAAAACCAGAGTTTTTTTCTGAATTAATCAGAGCTGTTCAGTCCAGGCAACAGTTGCCAAATCATGTAAGGTAAGTTGCCAAATCATCATGTTTACTGTGTTGCAGAATTAAATTTATGGGAGCTAGATGATCCGACAACTACACGTTTATTTGATGATTTTTGACATAATGTGCAATTCATAGTAATTTTATTTGTGGAGGAATACTTAGTATGATTAACATGTTAATATTCCAGCAATTGTATTGTTCTCATCTCTAGAGTTATGAGCTCTGGAATTGACTCTATGCTTAGAGATGTTACTGTCTCTGAAAAGGAACTTGTTTGTTGGTATTTAAATGTTGCTTCAAATGCTTCTGGGAATTGATACATAAAAATAAATTACACTTTTATAAAAGAAATTAGATCAAGTTTATTTCATTACACAGAGGTATTTTTCCAGTATGCTGTTAGTTACTGAGTTTACTGTAAACTTTGGTCAGAACAGAGTTAGCCTGACCATTGAATTCTGAAATAGAAGAGGTTTTTAATTATCTGTTGAGAGATGAAGTGAGACTAATATGCATTGGCTTTCACTAAATGAGAATAAAATATTCATTGTTTTCATGGTTAAATTAACTTCAAAAGGCAATTCTTAATTTGGAATCAATAAATACTGCAGAATAGCTCTTCTGGTTGTTTTCTCAATGTGAGAAAATGTAAAATAGTCACAGTATTGTATGTGACAATTTAATCTGAGCCCATATTGCTACTCATTTTACCTTGAAAAGGGAGACATTTGTGTTTTGTTTGAGGGTTGTGGTTGTTGGTTTTTTATTGTATGAACACGTGGTTTATATAGGTAAGAAATTCCCACTATGTATATACATTCATATGGGCATAAATATGCATATATGTTAGGAAATGGCAATTTGTTTCCTTTAGTAGGTGTGCTAGTAGCCATTGCTAGAACAGTTTGAAGACTGAGGCTGGGTAGATGCTAAACCAGGTTCTGGTGCACACATGGAAATAGAAACAAAACAAGAGGATTCACAATAAGCTGTGCTTGATATGTGGTAAAATATATTTCACAGAACATGACACTACCTTGTTACCAAAATACAGATGCCAATCTGGAGAAATTGGTGGGAAATACTCCTTAGTTTCTAGATGCTGCTTTACATTAGCAGGGTTTATGTAATATGTCAAAGCCACTCAGTCATCTGTGAGTGGCTTATAACTTATTTGTTCTTCAGTTTCAGAAGAAAGAGAATCTGAATGAATTGTAACTTTCCCTTCTACTCAAACTTCTGCATTGCTTTCTGAGGATGTAAGAAAACTTAACTAAATATTTAGTACTCTCTGAAATACTTTACTGTGAGATTTTTTTTTCTTTTGTAGTACAGGTCATACAAGCCATCAAAAGCTAGTGATTGGTTGTACAATTTGGAATTTGTTTGCTGGAATATTACCTGGTGGTAATGCTGCTGTTCTGTCTGTTACAGGAACAAGTAAACAGTGTCTTTGTCTTGCAGCCAGGATGTGTGTCCATTTAATACAGAAGTGACAGTATAATTGGCTTTTAAATGCTCCCAGAAAAAGAAGCAGATGGAAATGTTTACCTTTCTGAAATGTTTTTGCTAGCTTTTAAGATGCTGAGTGGACCTGAACTGGCTAAAAGGTAGTGACACTGGCAGTATACACATTTTATGTAGCTTTCAAAGAGAGTTCTGCATCAAGCTAAATGAAACTGCTGATTTAATACACAGATCTATGTTTAAAATAATTGCTATATTCTAAATAGATCATGTTTTTGAGATGTAGTTTGTGGGAAGATGCTGAAAATTTGCTTAGCAGCTATTTTCATTAAACTTCCAAAAATACTTGTAACTTCAACTGGGAATTTCTATATTGTGCATTGTAGCTGGAACTGACCTGAGCTGGTATAGCCAGAGAACACCAGACAGCTTGGGGCAATACTGGTTTGGGTGTGAAACAGGAAAAGTATATTGAGATGGTAATACTGGGTGACACTGCTAAATTAATCTTTACTATTATTGTAGAGCTGGTCCCTCCCAAAAAGCCTAGGGAAACATCTTAAAAAGAAAAAAATAATTAGTGTCTTTTTGTTTACAGTAAGACTTCATGTAATGGCAAACCTGCAGTTCCCATATGAATGTGAGACTTCTTGAGCCTTTTATGGTGTTACCCCAGTCCTCTGGTACTCTCTGACAACCTATGCAAGGAAGAACAATAACTGAAGATTTCACAAATGGCTGCATGAGCACAATCCTGTATGAAATAATGTGTTTTGTTACTGCAGGCCAGTGTCAATAGTGCAGGGCTTTGAAAAAGAAAAAAAGTAACAAGAGTTTTTAACAGGAACTCATCTAGAATCAAAATCTATGTATTGAGAGATTCAAGGTTGTAGAGGATCTTTTCTAGATAATGGTGCTACTATTAAAAGCTTAGGAGGCCAAATATGAGGAGCACTTCAGAATCTGGACTGCAAAAGACTGTTGCCTGTTGAGTTTAGATGAGCATTGGCTAAGAGTTTATAAGAAAAATCAAAGGTTGTTTTTTGGGGTTTTTTTGAGACAATTATAATTTAAAGTTGTATACTGAAGTTAAAAAATGGAGATTTTAAAATATATTTATAAAGAAATTAAAGTCTAGTTTCCAAGTAGTGAAAATTGTTGTTTTTCTATTTTTACTTGTCCTTTCATCTTTAAAGATGACTTTGTCCCTTGTATTTATCTTAGGTTAATAACTGTCTCTAGAGAATTTGCTATCAGAAATCTTCTGGCATAATAACTAAAGTTTGAATTGCCCTTCTATGTAAAAGTAGTAGGTTTTATCATATCGATTCAGTTTCAATGCAACCATATTTCTGTAAGCAGATTTGAACAGGCTGCTGAAATAGGTCAAATACTCACCTTTCAAAATCTTGTGGATTTAGATTAGTTAATTTTCATTGCGTACATAAAAGTTGAAGAATTGATTGTGAAGAACACATAAGAATGAAGATTATTTAAAAGCACCTGTAGCTATATAGCCTATTCATAACACATTTTAGCCTATCATAATTGAATTGCATATTTGGATGAAGTAGAAAATTTATGTGCTTATTTTTGTGTTCAGCTTTAAATATAGGTTTATTTTTTATGATTGAGGGACGTTGATTGATCTTTTTTTCTATGTCCTGGTTTGAGAGGAAGTGAGTTTTTTGGGATGCTGTGACCAAACCAATAGGTGCTCAGATTTGAATATTGGCACCTGGTATGGCCACTGAGGACACGAATACGCTCTGAGAACACAGGGGGTTAAAAGCAGAGAACTGCCAGGAAAACTTTCTCTTTCGTTCCGGTGGTGAAACAGGGCAGAGCTCCCCTGCGGCTGCGGGCCGGGCGGGAGGGGAAGCCGTGATGCCGGGTGAGGTAGGCTGGGCCTTGGACAGAGGGGAGGTGAAGGCCCTGCAGGATGGAAGGGTGGAGGAGCCCTGAGAGACATCGGGCAGCCCCCATCCCAGGGGAGAGACAGAGAGAGAGCCTGGGCCTGGGCCTGGGCCTGGGCCGCCTTGAAATTTGATAGCACAGCCGGCTGAGAAGGAGAAGGGGGGGTGCGGTGAGAAGGTGCCTGGCTGGGCAGCCGTGGGAGTTCTGGACAGGCAGAGCCTGAGATTTTTAACTCTTTTCTTGGATGATGGAAACCTTACAAATGCTGATCCTCCTGGAGTTGAATAAGGAGAGAGACAGAGATAAGAGGAAAGGGGCCACGAGAGAAGTGGAGAAGAATCTTGGGTGGGAGAAGGTGATGGAGTGGCCTTTGGCTGGACTTTTCTTGTATAACCATGGACAGAACCATTTTTCCTGTGACACAGAGACTGCATTTAGGGGCAGGCAATGGCTTGGAGCCAAGAGAGTGCAGTGATGTTATGTGAAAGAGTGCATGAACAGAGACAACGGGTGAGTGGTGGTGCCCTTCGTCTTTGGAGAAGATGATCTCTGTTCTCGAGACCCCTTGACCCCAGGGAGTGAAATCTGGGGGGACAGATGTCCCAAAAGTGAGAGACTGTGTTTTTTATGGAACTGGGCAAAGCATCCTTCAAAGGGGAACCCTAGAAGCAGCTCTGGTCCATGCACAGTGGTGAGAGCACTGGGCATGGAAGGAAGATGTCACGATGGCAAATGATCTCTGGGCAGTGCCACGTGTGACAGGAAATACAAGAGGTCTCAACTGTGTTTTGAGGGGAAGCCTTTGGTACAAGAGGGACTCTTCACTCCTTGATGAACTGAGAATTGATTATCTGAAGGGTGGTGATAGACTGAGAGTTGATGATCTGAGGGGTGGATGTATTGGAAATTTGGTGGGGGGAGGAGGAATGTTTTTGGAGGGTTTTCATTCTGAGTTCTGTCTGTGTTTCTTTAGTTGTAGGTTAATAAAATTTTTTTCTTCTTCATTCCAAAGTTGGAGCCTGCTTTGCTCTATTACTGGTCACATCTCACAGCAGACACCAGGGAGCATATATTTTCATGGGGGCACTGGCATTGTGCCAGCGTCAAACTGTGACATTCTGAAGCATCAATATTTTGGCATTTCATGTGTTTCTTCTTTGGAATTTGCCAATCTTTGGTGTTAAACTGATTTTTTTTGCTGTGTTTCTTTTTTTTTTTTCTCTTGCATAGTAAGGAAAGGATACATAATCAGCTGTCAGAATAAAGATAAGTAGTTCTGTGATCAGCCAAACTATGTACATAAACAGCTATTTGGGTACAGATGTGGTATAATGTGGTTAAAATTGACCTATAGTTTCCATTCTCTGACATATGCCTTCATATTGGTCTGTCAGACTTGCTGTAGCTGTGAGTATGTGGCTCAAAGATCTTGCAAGTATCCTGAAATTATTAGGTAGATGCATGTCCTAACTCCCGAGGCTTTTCATGCTCTGGGCAGGCCGTCATTAACTGGAGCTGAGGTCACAGGCTTCAGGGTAGAGTTTTATTTTTGCCTAATACATTTCCCAGCTAAACTTCTGCTCAGTTTCCCTGTATTGGATGAACTAATAGAGAATCTGCAGAGTGAATCCCTTCTGTTCTCTATCCCACCAGCAAAAAAAGTGTACTTGTCTGCTGTCATGTTGTAGGTTGTTCTTGAGTGTGGTGGTACACAATTTGACACAGTAGAAGAGAATGAGGGGTGACTGTCCTCACAGGGAGAGTAGAGGAAGCAGGATGACTAATTTTTTGTGGAGTTTTACTACTATTTAGAGTAAGTGCAGAATAAAGTTGCAGTCTCATTTGTCAGTATTGTTAGTAAGAATGTGGATATGTGTACAGCAGATTGGGTGAATGCATTCCTTAAAGTGTTTTCTTCATTACTGAAGTCTTGGTCTTCTCTTTGATGTTGAGAAATTGGGGGCTCTGTTTCTTCTTAACAATCTCTTGAAAATTATTTATGTAAGTAGTTTTCACGGAGAAATGCAGGATTTTAACTTCAGAACTTGACTCTTAAACAGGAAGGACTGTGAGTCAGTACTGGTAAACGAATCTGAATTTTGTAACTTTCATTTTCTGTTCTTGCAGCTTTTATCCTCCCGTTGATGAGCCTTCCATTGGCAGCGAAAACTTGGATTTATCTGAGCATCATGAAAGGAAAAAAATATTCAGTGGAAAAACTTTTGTATTTCTAACTGCCAAACAGGTAATCAGGCTTTACATTGCAAAAATACTGTGGGGGTAGCTAAGTACGGAATTGTTCACTCTGAAATCACACTCATTCTGAGTTCATCAGGAAAGAAGAATTTCTGTGTATTTTTCCTATGGTACAGTGGCCTAAGCAAGATAAAATATAAAGAAGGAACAGAACATATTTCATCTGCAGTAGTGCATCATGAGAAGCACTACACTTATAATTCTGTATTCTGATATCTCTGATACCTCTGCATTCTAAGGTTTTGTTTTTTTTTTTTTTGCATTCTCTTTATAGCACAAGAAACTGGGTCCAGCAGTTGTTCTTGGAGGAGGGGAAGTAAAGTTGATGACAGAAGGAAGAAAAGAAATGCCTTTACTACTTTCTCCTGAAGTTTGTGTAGTTGATGTGGGTTTGGCAAACTCTCAGATCTCAGGATCTGACTCTATGACAAACTGGACTGATTCCATTCTGACTGACTTGGAAAGGTGCAGCATTGTTCTCTAGTACAGCAGTAGGGTAATTTCAGAACTTCTACAGAGACTTGGTCATGGTGTTTGCATACATATTTTAGCAGGAGGCTGCTTATAAAGAGGACATTTTTACATTGTTCTAAGTATTTAGCAGAGGGACTAAAACCTTTTGAAGCAGTAAAGAAAGAACTTGGCAGTTCTGTGAGGATTTGATGGATTTCCCATTTTCTTCTCTTTTTATTATCTTTTTGTAGAACTCAGTTCTACAAAAATTCATTATAATGAAGCTTCTTTAAAATTACAAACTGCAAATAGTTTCTCTTCTACTATTTAAAAGAAGTTAAAGTTAATATATTCTAAGAATTCAAAATAGATAATTTATGATATTTCATTGATTATATGTATTTCATCAAAAGGAGATGAGATGGCACCTTGAGGTCATGTAGAATTATTTGTACAGTGTTTTTGAAGAACAGCTTTTGTTTAATAAAAATTACTTTTTGTTTTGGTGGTAGGTTTTGTTTGAGAGGGCAGACTGCATATATTATAAAGGTTAGCATTATCATTATACCATTTTATTAAAACAAGGAAACAAAATCTCAATCCTAACACATAAACCTAGTTCCCCTAAATTTTCCTGCTAGTTAGAGAAGACAGTACTCAGTCTCTCCTCATGACTGTAGTACAGAAGATTTGGGGGGGAAGGGTGCCTGACCTGTAAGAAGTGGTCAGATTTTTCAAGTCTCTTTTCACACATTTTTGAATCAGAAGTAGAGCATAATTGGTTATATGCCCAAAAATAAGGAAAGGAGAGATGTATGGGCCAGATTACTGGAGCTATACAGTGGCTACAGCAGCAGGAAACATGGGAGTTCACACATACAGCACTTGGCTCTAATGAAGGATAATTGTGCTGACTTACTGTATTGGGAAAAAAGGTAGTGTTTTTTGAAGGAAGAATGGAACATTTTGTACTTTGCCATACCTGTGGTCATTTGCCTGTTTGTCTTTGAATCTGTACTGAAAAGCTTTTTTTTTTTATTTGTAAATTAACAGCAAGAATCTTAGGGCTATTCCAGAGGCAGAAATTGGATTGGCAGTTATCTTCATGTCTACAGAAAAATACTGCAACCCTCAAAAGCAGCCTGTTTCCAAAGGTAAATGGAAGAAGGGTAGTAAAAAGTTAACAGCCTCAAAGAGGCAGTATTTCTTTTTGTGTAGGAGCATCAGTTACAATGTTCAAGTTGATCTGTTTTGCAAGACCACTAAAAAGGAGTGACATTCTGTGAAAAATGTATACAACTCCAAAGAGGTAATTGGTTTTTAATGGTCTTGCAGTAAATTGTAATGAAAATTATATTACTCTTATGTAAATAAAAAAGTGGATCTAAAACTGGCCTAAAAGGCAGACACGTAGAACAGTGACCTTGAAAGGAAGGGTACTTTAAAAGCATCTGAAGTTCATACTTTTAGTGACCACTGAATTCATATGTATGTAGTAGTTTGAATTCCATGCTGTTCTGTCTTCATAAAAGACTGGAGTAATCAGGAAGTTAAACATGAATTTCAGAAATCAAGAGAATAAGAATGGAAATAATTCGTAAGGCTTGCATTTTTTTCTTTTTTGCCCTTTGCTCTAAACAGAATTTGCTTTAGGAAAATACAGACACCTCCTGCACAGTTCAAAAACTAAAACTAATCTTTCCATAAGTTAGGACAATGAGACATGATCACCACATTTGCTGAAGTAGTGGTTTGGGAGTGGACATTCCAAGTCGTGACTTGAAGCTTCTGTTTGCTAATGTGGTAATAATAAAAGTCTTGGAGAGACAGAAAGAGGTTTTGTTTCTCTCTTTTCATGCCTCTTCATATTATTCTATGTTTTGTTGCTATGATATTTTCAGAATTATGTTTTATAGATTCTGGTTTGTTCTACAAAATGTTGTATCAGGTAGAAAATCAAAGAAAAAAAATCAAAGAACAACCCCCATAAGTTTGTCTTTAACATGCAAGAATGTTACTTGTTTGAAAATGTATTTTGAATAGAGAGACATCTATGCAATACTGGCAGAGATGCTGATTCCTGTTTCCAGTCTGAACAATTTAAGTGGATAAAAGTTAAGTTGTATGAAATTGTGTAAACAGACTATATATCAGAGTTTAAAGGGAGCAGGGTTTAAAATTGAAAAAAAAACTGTGTCCTAGATACAATAATCACATTAGAGATCATCATAAAGGAGTAAATATAAGGAATTTTGTGCTCTGACAGTTTTGCATGATCTATATATTGTATGAGATATATTTTATTTTTTTGCATAAAATATATACCCCATGTTTTTTAAAGTACATTATGTACGTATTTGGTATATGATTTCTCATTATGTTTTATTTTTATTTAAGCAGAATTTCATTATTTAATCAGTAGAATATTTAACTAAATTTGAATTCCAGAATATGGTCCTTTAGGGCTGTCAATTTTTTTAAAATTAATAAATATGCTTATTTTTTAATGAAAACTGCTTTAAGATCATTTTACAAAGATCTCACGTGATCAGGTAGTAATGTGAAATAGCAAATGCAAAGAATCACAGATTTGATATTAACCTTCTGATTCTTCTCTTGTGTTGGTCTTGCAGCTGTACCTGAAAGTTCTGCTGTTGTAGGCCAAGCCATTTCCCAGAGTGTGGCTGTGGATGAAACCATAATGCCAACTGCTGCACATAGCAGCACCTTATACATAGCTGATACAGAAGAGCAGACATGGTAAAGTATTCATGGCAATTTCTAAGCTAATACTTGCAAATAAAGCAGTCTTTTATGGCAGAGGAGCTCTGTCATTGCCATGGGGAAAGATATACAGGGTTAGAAATGCCATTCACTGAATTGCTGTCACTTGTCTGCAGTGAGATCATTTCTGCTTTTGAGTACTAGATTACAGAAAGCATCCCATAGGATTTAGATGACTTTCAAATACACATGAAGATACTGCATATCTGCCGTGACTGGCTGAACTATTAAAAATTTTCAAGGCATTTCACAATTATAAAAATGTATTGATCATAGAAGGTGTCACAGTTTGTTTTTAGCATATTGTTTATAAGTTTATTCAAAGTACAGGTATAGCTTTTGTAAAAAGTATATCTGTGATTGGGTGTGTATCTCTGGTAACCTCCCCGTGTGTCATTTAGTATTTCTTTCCTCTCTAATCTAGTATGGAGATAGAGAATACTTCCCAGCTGCATAGACAAAGGAAAATGGCTTTCCAGGATACAACTGGAAAGAAAAACAGTGGCACAAGTGGCAGTGTAAATGCGGGAACATCGATGCCTAGAGGGAGCAGAACATCTGGATTCAGTCAAAGAAGTCAGCCTGTCTCACCATCTAAAATTCCAGAAGCTGGCAAAACTCGTGAGAGTGCTTCATGTCATCCAAACTCAATTACAAATTACTTCCAGGTTTCCAGAAAAAGGTACTTGAAATGTTCTTGCCATTACTTCTCTTATTGGTATGTTCGTGATGTTTCTAGAAAATTTTAACTCAAGCAATGTACTTAAATTTGATATATACTTAAAAAGGTAATTTTTAGATCAAATTCCTAGAATAGAAAGCTCTTCCTCAAGAGTACTTTAAATTTCACAAGGCAGTCCCTAAAATCCCAGAACCTGTTATGTTGTAGGTGCAGCTAATCATACTCAAAAATGCTTTTGTAATTTCTCTCTTTTGTAATTTATTTCTGGCTAAGGGAAAGAGCTGAAGAAGAAGAAACCTCTGTACCCAAAATAGCCAAATTGGAGGAAAGGTCATCGCCTTTTCCCAAGAGCACTGAATCCACAACTTCATTGATGTGCAATAGTGAAGCAAAACAGCATCAAAAGAAAAATAACATCCTTGACCCAAACCCAAATTTTGCAGAAGACAGGGGTATGAAGCCTATGAGGGAAAGTGTCAAACTAACAAGTGATAGAACAGACACTAAAACCTCTTCTAGAGAAAATCATGCACCAAAAAAGAGAAAGGAGTTAGATGATTTATCTGAAGATACAAAAGCACTAGAAATTGTGTTTGGAAGTGGAGACATAGACTGGGAAGATCAAATGGCAGATCATGACCAGGAGGCTCAAAGAAGTAAACGAAAAAAACAATGTTTGGAAGCCAAAGGAAGCAGGATTCCAGAAGTAACTGTAAATCAGCAAGAGGAGAATAAAGTGTTGGTAAGTTTTATATTCTTCTCAGGTGCCTAATCTAGAAATTTGCAATTTTGTTAAAAGGATGCAATTAACTCCTTTAAGGAGGAGGTTGCCTGCATAAAGTAAGTGGCTCTGTAAAGTTTGTTCGCTTACATCTCATACATTGATTTTTAGTTCAGAATGATTCATCTTTTACATGTGAACATTGCAGTTTTACACCTACCTAAATGGCTTTTCATTCTTCTGGGCATTTTTTTTCTTTGCTTATTGAAAGCTGCTTGTATTCTGAACGTATCTTTTTTTTTTAACTTTATATACTGTAAGTGGAATAGAATATATTTGTAGTCCAAGAAAAATTTGGACTGCTTGTTGCTGTGTTAATTACAGTAATTTGGACTGCTTGTTGCTGTGTTAATTACAGTATTGTTATTTATACAAAGATAGTACTCAATTATATTTTTGTAATTATTTTCTAAAGAAACTTCTGGTTGACATCTTCTGTTGAATACCACAGTAATGTCCAACATCTTTTGAGTCTTTTGATATTGTGTAAAAGATTATTAAAATTCCTGTATGAGAAATTTAATACCAAAACCAACAAAAACAACAGCAAAACCAAAACACAGCTTGTGTTTTTGTGATTATTTTCCTGTTTCTGTTTTTGACACTGAGGAAATTCTCTAAGAGGTATGAAGAAAACCATACATCTTTAGTTAACAATGGTCACTTTGTTGGAAAAAAAGAAAAGCAGATTTGTAAAGGAAAATAATGTTAAGAGGTCTAGAGTATTAACAATACAATAGGAATAAGAGCAAAAGTTTATTTTTTTGTTTATTTAGAATATATATACTTTAGCACTTACTGTCCAGTCCATTTACAGTGTAGGCAGTGTTTAAGTGTTTAAAAGTTTGAATGCATGATTAACTGGAATTTGCAAGATTCCTTGGACCACATAAGAATGACTAATTCTCTATGCATCCTTAGGTGAGAGCAGCTTGACACCTTGTTGATGCTTTACTGGAGCTTGCTTCTGGCAAAGTGTGAACTTTAACTTCATTATAATGCTCTTTTTTGTGTGTGTTACTAACAGGCAAACTTTAAAAGACAAGTCCTGTGATTTAGGGAATTTTGTTTCTTGCTTTTTACACACTCAGGCAGTAGGTCCTTTTTATTAGGTCTGAGCATACTGGGCGACTAAAATTGGTGCTTGCAATAGTCTATTGAATTTTGGTGCTTGGAAAGTTTTTCTAGTCTAACTTTTTGTCAGGATTCTGAAGGAGAAAAATACTGTTATGTGCAGCTAAACTGGTACTTTAGCAGATAAATATGCACTTAAAGATTTCTGCTGAAAAGAAGTCTTTTCATAGTTTAATAATGACTTACTTTATTAATGTAAAATACATTTCCAGTCGACTGGGAAGGAGATTTCATGATAAAGGTCCCCAGGCAAATTTGATAACTGCTTTCTCTAAGTACAGATGCACCTTGTGTATCTGACAAGACAAAGAATGTGAGCAATTGACTCAAAACCTACAAGGTGCATAAAGCTGATTTGGTATTTTACCAACTATTGAAAATAATTTATGTAATGCAAACCTAGTTTTAAACTGTAGGACATAATCAACCTGCAGAACACTTTCTTCTGGTAATGAAACGTCCTTTCTACACATACGTGCACTTCAAATATCAAATTGAAAGTGTTACTTTTTATATTCAAAAGCTTTTACAGTTTTCCAGAACCTGACAGAACTTTGAAGATTGTATAGATGGACAAAACTTCCTAGTGTATAAGGAAGAAAGGAAAAAAAAACAAGTGAACAAATACTAGTGATGTTTTAATGGAGAAAATCTCCAATGATTGTTACAATATGCATAAAATCATAAAAAATTTAATGTACAGGGCAATTTATTTCCTGTCTAAAAATTTATATTGATTTGAATATGTTTATTCTACCATAAAGACCAGAAAACAATTCTATGTAATTAAATTTCCATTTCATTTCAGTTTTATATTTAAAATAATTTTTAATCAAATAGAAAGAAGAGGAACTTGGATCAGTTCTAACTTCAGAAATGAAAAGTAATATCAAGCAGGAGTCTCCAGTTTTGGTAAGGAGCCAGCTAATTGTAAGTGTGAACAGTGAACTTTAAGAAACATTACAAAAACACATCAAAATTTTGCTCTTCAGAACATAGTATTTTTGGATCCTGTTTCAGGGTAAAGGAGGTTTGGAGGATTGCACTCCTTAACATAATCATATGTTAATTTGAGTAGTGTAGTCCAGCTTGTAGACTGTGAAGAAAAGTAGTTCATCTGTGTGCCTCTGTAATGGCATTTGGTGGATACTTAAAGGTGACTGAAACTACATGTCACTGTATTAACTCCTTGCTGTGGTTAATAGTTGTACTGATGATTTTCTTGGATTACTACTTAAAAGACCTGCCAGGGATGTAATCTTGTCTGCTGTAAGATCACAACTAAAATGGAAGAGATGGAGCATTGGAAAAATAGATGTCATATACAGTGATTAACAGTAGATAGTGTGCTGTTTTTCTGTAGGTAAGATGAAGGAAGGAAGGAGAGGAGAATTGCTTGGAGTGGCAGTGAGGCAGAGGAAGGGAGACTAGGCTGAATGAAACTGAAATTAATAAAGTTCTGAAGAGATAGAATGTAGCCAGTCAACAAGGGACAGAATAACACCATTTCACCTACATACCAAAAAAAAAAAAAACCCAATTAGAGGGAATGCTGAGCAGGTATACTAAAGTGCAGGGTCAGCTCAGATTAAAGGACTTACAGTTATATTTTACTGTAAAGCAGCTGTACTGCATCTGGGATAGCTGTCCTTGAACACAGTTCTGTGTTACTTGTGAGTTTGTCCTGTGCCCAGACTCCTTAGGAATCCACACAGATGTAGCCCCAGGCAGCAGAGTGTGCATGCAAGCTTGCTTGCAAATGTATGAGCATTCTCATGGACAAGAAAAATTTGATATATTAATCAAATTCAGCCTGCAGCCCAAATGTTGGGCAGATCTCTGTAGGCTAGAATTGAGCTGAAGATGTTCAACTTTGTCTGCCACTGAGCATTTAAATACGTATTTAAACATAAGCAAAACAAACTTACTTTATTCATAGTATATAAGGAGGCTGGGAAGTCTATACATCATCTTAGCTTCTAGCACTGCTCCTGCTTTCCCTCACTGTTTTGTAATGCTAACTTTTGTTTAGCTCTGCTTATGATAATATCTCTACAGTTTGTACTGTTAGATATGCTGTATGTCTGTTCACACACCTGAACGATTCTTCCTTTTTCTTCCCACATAAGAACCACAGCAAACTGCAAGATGAGTCCAGCAATCTTCCTAGCAGGCTTCTGTTGACAGAGTTTAGGTCACTGGTTGTCAGCCATCCAAGACAGAACAGTCATCTCCCTGGAAATAACAGCTATGGGGGAAAGAAAAATTTCAAAATGTTCAAAAAGGTTGGTGTATTTTTTGAATGGTCACAAGATGGCACTATTAAAAAATACTAAGAAGTGTTGCCTTCTCATTGTAGAAATGTGTTACTAAAGATTTTTTTATAAATTGATAATAACTAAAGAAAGAAAGAATGTAAGTACCATATTATATTGTAAATAGTACTTTGTTAGTTGGCTGAAGAAGTGCCAGGTTGACAAAGGCTTACCTTGTGCTAGATTATGTAGATACTTGTATTCCCTGTTCCAAGCTGTTACTTGGAATAAGTTGCTAAGTGATAGCTACTGTAACTTCAGTTATACCTCCAAAAGCTAGCAATCCCACTTCTCCAAAGACCTGTATACACAGCATAGTCTGATTCAGAATCTTCCATTTTAACTAATAAATCTTGGATTTAGAAATAGAACTAAAGCTATATCATAAAGAAAGTAAGATGATTGCTTGCTTGGGTCCTGAAGACAATTGCAAAATGATTCTTAGTGTTCAGTGTAAAAGTACCACTTCAGCTTATATTAAAAATAAAATAAAAAGTAAAATCATATGGTATGAGACGACTAGAAAGGCACTTCCGTAAAATACTATTTATAGAATGTGATCAGATAATACTGCTTCCTGGGAGTATGCTCTCATTTTTAGATAATGTTTTAATTTTCTGATAGTAGTTTCTTTTCCACTGTTTTGTTAGAGATGCTTATGCAGTCTGACAGTAAAATATAAACTGATATTTATCGATATTTCAAACTCCACTTATTGCACTATGAAATTAACTTATCAGATGTATTTTTGTTTGTTTCTTTTGGTAAAAGGAGGGAGTTAATAGCTTTCTGTAAATGCTTTTTTAACTTCAGTCACTTTTAAATATGATTTTTGAATGTTAATCAAAGGAATACTGCCTGACTTTCTTCTGTGATATCTGAAAAGACTTTCTGAATTTATTAAAATAGATCTTTTATTTGCAGTATGTTTGCCTTGTATTGTAAGAGTTTATTGTCCAACAGGTAGCTTACCCTGGGGCAGGACAGCTTCCACACATTATTGGAGGATCAGATTTGATTGCTCACCATGCTAAAAAGAATTCAGAGCTAGAAGACTGGTTAAGGCAAGAAATGGAGGTAAGAAATTAATTTTTAAACGTGATCAAATAAAAACTTGAGTAATGTCAGTGGTCATACCAACCTGTGATCGTTACTGGAATACTTTAGGATTTTATTTTTTAGATAAAACCTCAGCTGGTTAGTCATCCACACATGCTCATGGAAGCATGCACAGTAGTAAAGTTACTGAATGTCAGAGGTCAGTGGTAACACTCATCTTTTTCTGGTTATTTAAATTCATTTGGCAAGCAACACTCATGTAATCAGAAATATTTATAGAAAGCAAAATCAGTAACCTAAATGAGAACAATCTTTTGATGAGTGAAATAAGCGCCATGTAAACTCGTGACTTGTGAAAATGTGACAGGGAGCTGGCAAGAATTTCTGTGTGGCTAACTGTGTTCAAATAGTTCTACAGTACAGTTGATATTCTGCCCTTGAATAGAACACAAAATGCATGAGTAAAACTCTGCTGGAGTATACTGAAGAGATGTAGTAAGAATAAATTTAATATTTTTTCTTTTGTGCATCTCTTTAGATTTAGAAGTCCTAAAAAACCACTTATCATGGCAGTTCTTTAGCACTTTCATTTTCGGATAGTTTCCTTACAAATACTTGCTGATGAGTCATATTGTTTCCACAGCCTGATTGAGATGCAGTTGCATCAACACTTCTTATCTCATTTTTTTAATCCCTGAATATAGATAATGCTAATTATAATTCCCCTTATACACAAATAATCAGATTTAAGAAATTATATTTCTATAATGGTGCTTAAAACCTAAAAAACACATTTCTGACCAAAATTGACACCTTTCACAAACTATTCCATTTCATTAGTTGGTGGCAGTAGCCAAATTTGGGTAGTGAAATAACTTGTCTAATGTGAATATGCACTAAATGGAGTACCTAGAGAGAACTTACTTCGGGGAAAACAGGAATATTGTTTTTCTAGATGGCTCATTAGAATTATCCTTAACAATCAAATATTAAATCAACTTTCTCAGGAACAGAACCGACAGGCAAGAGAAGAATCACTTGCTGATGATCTCTTTAGGTAAGACTTTTATGTTTGTGCTTAAAAATGTGTATTTTTTGCATCAGAGTTTTTGGACAAATTTTGATTTTGGAAGAGATTACTTTGACTATTCTTTCATGTATTTCATGTATTCTCATATATAAAATGTAGTCAGAAGTGGTTCAGTAATTTCTCTGGGAAAAAAAACCAACCTATTCAGGCTTCATTTAACATGGAAAATGGGAGGAGGTGAGTTGGAGGAGAAAACATGAAAAGATGTTCATGACTGTCAGCATCTTTGTAGCCAGTCACAGACAGGGTTGAAGCTGCTGTTGTTCTGATGAGAGATTTCCATCATGTATCATCTCCTACTCCTATCTGCTTTATCTCCCCACTCCTGCCCATAGAATCCATATCAAATCCATAGAATCTTCCATAGAATTTGGTGTCCAGAAGACAGTTAAGCATTAGAACGATCATGTTACAATGCTGTAACAATAAAATCAAATCACTGTTTTGAGAGTTAATACAGGGACCTCATTTTGTTTTGCAAAAACTTCATTACTTTCTATGTTTTTTATGTGAAGAAACAACTGACCAGTGTTTGACTTCTCACCTCTCATGAATTTCTAACTAACACCAAAAGTTGTGCATTTGAGTAGAGAAATGTATGTGGTGAAGAAAGATTTTTTTTTTTTTTCCTGATTCATTGTCAAACAAACATGATACTAACATGCTAATACATGTTAGAGCCATTCAGAAAATCTTACTGCATTAACAGCTTGCTCTGTTCATTAACAGTTAATAATGGAGCATTTATTTTAAAGGGTATACATTTAATTTTTGAAGTCTGAGTTGTATAGCAACAACAGTGACTTCTAATACCTTTCTAGATACATGGTGATGTAATTTTGCTCACAAGTTGTCACATTTTTCTGTCTAAGCATAAAGTCTTCATGAATGAAAGCAGAATTAGTGGAAGTAAAACTACCTGATCATTCAGATGTGTCTGTAAGTTATTCATGCATGAATACAAAACACATCACAATTTCAAAGAAATGACAGGAATTTGGGAGATGAAGCACAAGTGGAGAAGACCAATGGATAGCAGTGTCAAGTAGAGTCAAACTATAAGCATATTGCAGTAAATCAGTAACTATTTAGTATATCCAGAAAGTAGCTCTAAATTTCTAAGTCAGTCAGAAGCTATATAAAGGGCAAGGTAGGGTGAGGATCTGCTTTAGGTAGGAGTAGGAAGCAGCAGAAAGGTTTTGTGTGAACGAGTTGTGGCCAAATGTACATCAGCATAAACATACAGGACCCCTTTTCCCTCCCTCCTCTCTTGTTTTTTGTGGTGTCCTTTTCCAGTAAAGAGCTTAGTGTTGGGACATTAAAGGCTTGGAAAAGCTTGTTCATGCATCAGATTTAAAGGTTGTAAGTAGTTAGGAAATCTGAAAATTTCATTAAGAGTTATCTTAAGTTCATACAGAGGTTCTTCTACCTCATGCATCCTTCATTCTGATGGTAGTAACTATGGTTAATTAAAGGAGTGTAGTCAGAGAAAGGACTGAGCACTGGCTGTTCCCTTGTTATGAATATGTAATAAAGCTGTTTGCATCACACTGTCTATCTATATAAACTTCGAATATCATTGTTTTACTTATTTGTGACGCAAATTTTATTTTTTTTTGTTGCAGATATGATCCTAATGTGAAGAGAAGAAGATAAATTGTGACCTGGATTTACAGTGTTTCTCTGGCAAAACCTGCTTTCTGTTCCTTAGGTTTCCTGGTTACAGTGTGTATGATGTTCCTATATGTGACCATTTGAATGTCTCTTATTGTAAGACATGTTTTCTAAGTCTTACTTTTATTAAAGAAAAAGAAAAGTTCCTTTCACTGCTTGGTACTTAGAGATTGCACCATTGTCAAAACCTTCCCATTAGTTACTTCAGAGTAATGCTCAGTAAAATACTGTAGATACTCAGGATTTCATTTTAGGCTATTTCTAATGTTTGGTTATCGGAACTGTTTTGGGAAAAAAGGAAGTTAGCATCAGGCTATTTTTTCTTTTTTCAGAAAGGCTTTGTTAATTAGGCATTTTCAAAGGTATTATCTTAAGAATTGAAAATCTATTGAGGCTGAGATGCAACTGGTATTTGATCATGATATGATATGGTTGATAAGATATAATCATTATATGATTCATAATGAACCATTTCTCTGTGGTTCATTTTATAGAGCATATGCTATTTTTACTGCTACAGAGTATCTTGGAACTGAAAAAAACAGCTTCTTTTTCTCTTGCTTGAACATATTTTCATTTACACCTTTAAATCGGTGTGGTTGAATGTTCTTTTGTGAAAACCCACTTCCAAGGCAGACAAAGTCTTAAAGAGCTGTTACACTCCTGTTTGGAGTTCTATAACCCATTTCTTTCTCTCATGCCTTTACTTTTTGCAATCACTGTGTAAAAATACAGCCTTCAAAATAGTTTGATTGGCAGGGAAAGCTATGAAGCAATTACCTGTTTGTGGTTTAGGAGAGCTCATCTTAATGATCTGAGAATTGCAGTTAGTGAGATTACCCTGGAAGTACAGTGAGAAAAACTTTCCAGACTTCCTGCTCAAGCGTATGAAGTCTGTCTCACATACAGATAAAGATGGACAGATGTCATATGCAGATTAAGATGGACAGTAGCTCTGTTGCATCCTGTTTCAAGGGGGAGGATCTCCTTCCTCGTGTGAGGAAGTAATCTGGTTGATGTGATTGAATTGACACAGACAGACTCCGTTGAAGCCGCTCCGTCGTCTGTCAGATCTGAGGAGCAGCATTGGGAGGTCTGTGCATGTCAAGGTAGCAGATGTGCTGAAGTCATCATGGTTGCAACATGCAGAACATATTTGGCCTTCCAAAGCCAATGTTTTCTTGGCATCTTCTTGCTGGTCAGCAGTGTCCAGAGTGATACACAAAGTGCAGCCCAATACTTCTGAGCTCCACAAAAGCTGTGAGAGTGTTTGCACAAATCTTATCCACCAAACACCTTTAAAAAGACTTAAGCAGTTCCTAAGCAGTTGAAATTCTTTCTGAAGGAGATGTACTGACTGTTCTGTCCTCAGGTGAGTTTTTCTGCTATCACTGTGAGAATTTCCAGGTTTTCTGGCTGAAGACCTACTGGTCCAACAGCTCTTGTAGACTGCTGAGGTTTTGGATTGTTGTTACTAAATTCAAGCTAATGGTTTGGATAGCAGAGTATCAATGAACAAGATTTTCCAAGATTCTTCAGAAAGGTTGTATTTACAGTTGTAAAAAGCAGCTGGAGAATTTCTGAGGTGACAGGACAAGACATGCAATGTTTAGGGGCCTTCTACAAAAAAGTAAAGACTAAGTCCTTTGCTGCCCAGACTGCAATCTGCTAGGGGCTCAAGCAACCCTGGTGGCATAGCTGAGAGCACTCTTGTTTATGTTTTGTGATTTAGGGCTCTTGAAATCCAGTTTCCCAGACAGCTGAATTAACCAGCTTTGATACTTTTTTTTTTTTTTAATTTAGTATTTAAGAGTTGTGGGTCCCTTTCAACTTAGAATGTTCTAGGATTCCAACTTGAGGGTGCCTAGTAGTGAGACAGTTTGGTTTGTAATCCAGTTTCTGCTGCTGTCCAGTTGATGAAAAGCCTACACATTAGAACACCTGAGCTGCTATTTCAGTATGAAGTTAGGCTTGCATTAAAAAGCTTAGACAGACAAACCCCCATGGCTTTAATTGTAACACCAAATTCATGTGACAAGTCCTATTCATTATTCTGAAGGCTTCCTTCCATTTTGACTTATTTTTGTTATGATTTTCACCTCAAGACATTAGAGGAATTATGCTTGTTGGCTTACTGGTTTCCGTTGCTGAAGTTCTGAGGTAGGTGATAAAGGACATAATTACATGATCCAATAAATTTCAATTTCCAGTAAATTACATCAGTATCTGCCTTATCCCTGCAGCTAGTGCATTAACTTCACCTGGTATTTCCTTTATGGTATGGAACATACTGTTGTAGGCTAGCCCCATTGGGCAGCTAAGCCCCAGGTAGCCACTCACACACTCCCCAGCAGGATGGGAGAATCACAGAATCAGAAAAGAGAAGGATGGAAAGCTCAAGGGTGGAGGCATTTTATAGGTAAGGCAAAGGTTGTGAGCACAAGCAAGGGCAATCAACTTTGCATCCTGCAGTTCAGAAATTCTGCTGCATGCTCTATTTTCACTGGGCAGCTTGTGCTCTCTGGTTTCAACCATTCAGTTTCTGGGAGAGCTTGTTTGGTGCTACTTTTCTTTAGAAGGTTAAAAAAAGTTCAGTAAATCCAAGAAGATATCTAAGGTTTCTTTCATCTGCCACACTCACGCTCTGCAAGTATACCCACCTTTTGACAAAGTTCTGCTCTTCACCTTTTGTGTGTAACTGAGTTTGAGGGTTTGTTTGGGATGTTTGGTTTTTTTTTTTTGGTTACAATATTTTTATTCACGCTGCTTACAGGAAGGAGATGCACACAATATATAAACTAAATAAACTTTTTATTAGCAAGGCTCTTAACATACAGTCTTGCATTCAGCAGCTTAGCTGATGAAAACAGTTTAAAGCAGATTGAATCACTCTAGGTACTGCTAAAACTGTGGATAGGTGCTGTATCCCTGCATAAAAACCTGTTTAATTTTCAGTTTACTTCACACCAATTTCAGCTGACTTCCCATTTTCTACATCAACTGGGGAAGCCACAGGTTTGGTTTTTTTTGGAGAAGACAACTGAGATATTCACACTGTTGAAGTGTGATTTCTATTTCTGTCCATTCACATCTCTGAGTCTGTCCTTTTTTCTCCTTCCCTTAACTCCCCCATCTTCCCCAGAGCGGTGGCGGTTGTGCGTCAGGGCTGGCCTCTCCTTTGTCATTGCACCCATTCCTGTATGTGGAAACTGCGTTTGCAGTCAGCTTGAGCTCTTCCATCCAGCCACCTCCCCATCACCTTCCTCTGAAATGCCAAGTCCCTTCCTTGCCTTCATTCCTGATGTGTGATTGGCTCTATTCCACATTAAATCCTGAGACAGCAGCTGAAGCTTCTACTGTAGACCTACCTCTAACCCACTCCCCATCTTGCTCCAGCCCATGTTATACAAATGATTTCTCAGTCCATACTTTTCCTGTCTCTCCCTCTCCCATAAAACTGGAGGGAGTCTTGCACCCTCTTCTCTTGCTCTTTTCCCTTTCTTGAATTAATCCTCAGCCACATTTGGCCACATCTGGTTTGACTCACAAATTCGTAAACTGATTTTTGCTTGATTTTCAAATTCCAATTGTGTTGATGTTCTGGTATCTCCTTAGAATTCAAGACATATGTGCCCAAAAAATTAACCCTCTCTCTTCCTTACCATGATTCCTTCCTCTTCCAATCTTTGATTGCCATCATCATCACATTCCAGTGAGATAGTTACAAAAATGCTACACGACATCAGATATCCCTGACTAGCAACTCTCTCTACCACTTGCTTTAGCGCTCTGCCCCTACTGCTCTGCTGCAGCTTTTACTACTGGAATCTGTCAGTCATTGGTTTCAGTACCAGATCCATTCAAAACACTTCTCCCTCATTCTGAACACTGCAGCTCTCTGACTGCTTTCTCCTCTGCAGTTTGATCCTTCATTTGACTTGAGTTCCTTACTTCTCAAAATCAAAATAACTGACTTCTAGGTGACACTGTTTTTTGTCTTCAGTCTGTAATCAGTTTTCACAAATTAAGATAAAACAAGCCTAGCATGCAAACCACAGGAATATTTATCATCAAAAGAGAGGTTTTGCTCACAAGTTGCTTACAGAAAATGTTCTGTATGTGTTTATATTGCTCATCATAAAAATAAGTATGATGCAAGCATACTCCAGCAAAAGATGAAAACTGGCACTGCCACACACAAAGAAATTATATTTACACGTATCTCCAAGTCCAGGTGCATTGTGTGTGAGCAAACATAGGTAGATGAATACAGTCCTTTATGTAATTTCAAACTGGAATTCCAGCATACAACCAGCATAGCAGGTCTAACAGAAATGGCCAAGGTCAGAGTATTGACTCAGTAAATTGTGCCAGGGGGATGTAAGATAGCAGGATCAGTTCTCAAACAATAACTCACTGTTCACACAGCAGCTGGTCCTAGCATCCAAACCAATGAAAAATACTCGTTTACCTAGTTAAAGGACAACCTAAAAAATGCCAGGATTCTATAGGATTTTGTGAATACATAGCAAACCTAGTTGTTAATTTTCTTTATGCTGCCATGTAAGTCTACAGAGGGTGTCTAGGGACAGTTTATTGAAGCATCCACTGTAGGCTGGCACTTACTGCCAGTGATCCCAGAATAAAGAGAGGGAGGAGGAATGTGCAAATTAGTTACTTAGTCTTCAGAACAAGTTGTTTCCTGGTTTTGATGACTACTACTTACACCAAGATTTTAAGAGTTGGTTTATGATGCCTTGAAAGTACAAAATTATCAGTTAGAAAATTACCTAACATGCAGACAGGTATAATATGAACCCAAGTTCAAGGTATGTTTGAGCTGAAATGTTCTAGTATCTTTAGACAAAACCATCTTTAAAATAGCAATTAGATTCACTGCAGGTACTAAATAACACTAGAAATGCTTTTCCCCTTGCCTATAATCCTTGTTCCTTAGACCAAACTCATCCTTGACCACACAATTCTCCATGTAATTCAAGCTTCAAAAATAAATTAAAATGAAACTCCCAGCATGCCATATTCCCAAAAATACACTCTGATTCAGAAAAAGAGCTATTTGTAACTCCTTACTTCAGGTTTGTACCCCCAATGCCCCTAATGTCACCAAAGCCTTTCTTTTTCTGTCAAAGATGCTTCAATTTCCATTCTTTCTGCTGAGTAAAATCAACTGTTATAGTTATTTCAAACAAGACTTTTCTTTCAGGTTGGGCAAGGAGAAATGGGGAAAATATTTTAGAGTGAGAGCAAGCTCCTGGCTTGCTCTCACTCTAAAATAAGAACTGAAAAATTATGACAGAACATTGTTATTGTAATGTTCTAATAGATTATCTAAATTAAGATGTAACAGTATAAACCTTTTGGCATTTTTGGTTCCCTAACTTACTCAAAATTAAATCATTACTATATTGACAGTAATAAAATCAGCTGCCTTTAAAGCATATGTGTGCTACCTCTTCCTGTTTAGAAATGTCTGGGAGCACTGTCAGGATCCTGCTATTACAAAATATACTTGCTTGCTTCTCAGAAGTAGAAAATATGGTAGCAGAGTAACAGAGCCTGATCTCTTGGCACCCCACGTCGCTGACCGGTCCTACAGCTTTGTCAGCAAAGACAATTTCTCACACACGTTACAAATCCCAGGTGGGTGTTGGAGCTCTTGTCACAGCCCCACATCTCCCCCAGGAGGGGGGACACCCCCCATTGGCACTTCAGCACCTGTACACCTGCACTCCATACTGCACATGTTCCTCACTGCTTTCCTCCCATCACCCCTCACTCGGCATCACTTGTCAGCTGTGAAGACTCACTACAAGTTTGTAAATTTTACTCCCTTTCATTCTCTTTTAAGATTTGTCCTAAAAATGGCACTTCCTTTCAACTGGCTATGCAGGTCAGGCCTCTCTCAAAGTTGAGGTTTTAGTTTGATTTCCTCCAGCTTTGAGTAAATACTCTGAACTTCTGGCTCTAGCTTTCTTTTCAGTTCTTGAGTTGTGAGAGAAAGAAGCTATAGCCACCTCCTTCTACAAAATGAGTATTTTTCATTATGCAAACATCACTCTATGAAATTATTAAAAAGAAGTTGCTTACATCCACCAGGCCAGAAGTAAAATACAAGAATTCCCCAAGTGCTGAGGACAAGGGACCTGGAGCTGTGGGATACACTTTGGTGTCCCTTTCTCAGTGCATAACCACTGGGGAGCCATACTCTTTTCATGCAGTCACTGGCAAGCTCAGGCTTCTAGTCCAAGAAAGCACTTTCCTGAGAGAGAGAAGAATCCAGTGGTGTTGTCACCACTCTCTCTGGATTACTTGCAGAAAGGATTGCTGTGTTTACTCACTTGGGTGTAACTTAGGCTTAGTCCTGTGTGGAAAAAATTTTAAGTACAATTAAGTCAGAAGAAGTACTGGAAAGAGTCAGATTGTTAGCAAAATCTAGTAGGAGAAATCTTACTCCCAGTTCAGCATCTGGACACTTGAAATACTCATAGCAATAATTTAACTAGAAGACACATTCACAGCATTAAGAGCCAAATCCAAATGTAAAAGCTGTTTTTCCACTACCCTATTAGAAAATACACAGTAAGAGTTAACACAGCTTTAAAAATTCTGTAAATCCAAATTAACTTACTTCAGCTAAAAATTATGTTCTTCCTGTCTGCATTTTCATGATAAATCTTAAGTACGAAGTACCCTTTTAAAATACAAAATGTTTAAAAGTTTATTGTTCTCAATGAAAGAAGAGCTGAAAGAAACAGTCTTCCTTCTGTAAATTATTATATTACACAAGAAATTCAAATGTTTGGGCTTTTTTTTAATCTGAGAAACAAGGTGTTTCCCCAAAAGACAACTATTCAGTGCCAACATCTAATTCACAATAAATGCAGTAGGTAAAACTATCTTAAGGTAAAGCCTGAACTTCTCTATCACCTAGTTCCTCAAAATAATAAACAGGAGAGAAACAGAAGTTTCTCTCAAAATCAGAAAAGCAAAAATTAAAAAGTCTAGCTACAACTTGAAATCTAGCAATTCCTAGAAGACACAAGATGATCTTTCAGCAAACTTTGGTTGAAAAAAGTATTTTTACACTGGCGTAATAGATATGACCCACTGAGTTTTCTCTGCCAGACAAGGGGGGTCTCACAGGCAACTTTTTATCTCAAAAATACTGGCATGATTGATGGAAAAAAAAAGCAGTTAAACCTCAAGGTGCTGTAAGACTGCAGTGAAAGATACTTGAGTAAGAATAGGTCAAAGATCTCTGCTACAAAACTGTCACTACAACACACAGCTTGTGAGTTGCTGCAGCAGCTGAAGCTCAAAAAGGAGCTGAAGGTTTTTTCCCCATTTTGCAAAATAACTGCTAAGTAAATCTCTTTTTTTGCTGGCATTTTAAATGTCTCCTGTGATTTATGAAAAAGCAGTAACATGCCATGTGTTGTATTTGGACATTAATATTGACACAAAACTGCAGGAATTTAGTCACAGTGCAAATGTATTCCCAATACCTAAACTGCAATAAAATTCTATAATCAAGTATTTAGCACCTATAACAGTTAAAATTATTAGGTATCACAGGTTTAGAATTGGTTTGTATATACAGGGTTTCTTCCAGAGAAGGCAAATTGTAGAATTGCAATTAAAATATGAAGAAAACAAGCTTAGACTTTAGTGGAATTAAAATCAGCTCAATATCAGCATAAAAAATTACCTTAACTAGTACTGACAATGCATGGTTAAAGCCAACCATGTGGGCAATGCAGAAATTGATAGAAAAGCTCCTTTGTTTGTGTTTATGCCGTTCAGTGGCTCTAGGCTAAAATTTATTATCATTAGTAGTGTAATTTAATAAATTATTTTGGACTTCCACTGAAAATCCTTGCATCCTTTACCTTTTTAACTTCTATGTCCAAATCCTGAGTAACTTACTCAGATGCATAAAGATCTGCAGTAGCCACAGAACCCTGTAATTCAGTAGGCACAGAAAACAGGCATTTATTGAACATAGCTATCTACCATTTATGAAAGTTAAGGCAGTTGGGAAACCAGTAACCACTAGCAGTTTCACAAAGCCTAACTTCCTTTTTGAAATCTGCTGAAGTTCAATATGGAGATTTTTAATCACGCAAACAGAATACTTGAAACTAACACAACATTCTTTAGCAAAAAAAAACCCAAACAGAAAAATAACACCTTTTCCATCATATTGGACCCGAATGAAAACATTTGGTAAAGAAACATTCAAGACCAATCACTTTTGTCTACTGAGAGTTCTGGGAATTCACTTTCCTAACTTAACCTCCTGACAGTAAATAACCTCATGACAGTAAATACGAGTGTGTTTAGTTGAACTAACTACTGTAAAACCCAGCAAATGATATCTAGGTCTTACATTATGGAGCAGAAAGATGAAACTTGCATTCAGAGGTAGGTACAAGTTAAGTCTTTGTCTTTCACTAAAAGCTTTAAGATTTAAAGGAACTATTGCATGTTTGTTTTGAAATTGCTTTGTTTTTTAGGTGGCTGTAAGATATAAGCCTTTCTTAAGTTTCAAAAACTGCAGGCTAAAATATTTTACTATCATGTGCTGCTCTAGAAAAAAAAAAACCAGAACCCATTTTTGGTCAAATGAGAGAGCATCTATCACCCACCCCACCTTCATCAGCAAAGTGATCCCATTCAGTCTTCCTGATCTTGGAAGCAAAAACCCCTTCATTTTCTCATGTACCTAATTTTTCAGTAGTACACTAGATATTCATGATATTGACACTGTAATAAGAGCACTTACATCAGTACTTTATTGTTTATGTTAATGCGTATTCTCAGAAATGTACATGTCACTGTAGGGAAACATCTCATGTTAGTCTGTGCACTCACCCAAGTCTAGGCATAGTGTGAAGAAACATTAATGGATTGTGTCATATCATTTAAGATTAAATGGGAATGCTTATTCTTTTATTCCAATTACCAGGATAATTTAAAACTTGTTGAGGAATACTTCTTGCTTACAGAAGTCCTTCTTATAGTAGAAACCATTTTACTAAGTGCTCATTCCAAGTATTACTGTGGCAAATAAATAAAATCCTTGTTTCAAGCAGAAGGCTCCAAATTTGCTTTGGGACAAAGAATCACTTTGTACAAACAAGCTTTCTGCTTTTAGAAGTTATTTCAATTGCATGGTAAGAGCATTCTTGTCACATTTGATACTAAAATGTAAAATCACTCTGGTAGGCATTGCCTTTCACAAACGAAGCCTGCTTGTAGTTGAGCAAGAGATGACAGACAGGCAGGCCAATATAAGTTAGTCTCATTTTCTGTTTATCTGGAAGCAGTTCCAGTTGAGATCAGTTGAAATAGCAGATCAATTTTTTGTATTTTTAAAGAGTGAAGTATTGTAATATCCTTTACCAAGCAATACAAGCGCAGGTAACTTGTACAACAACAGAAATGTGACTGCTATCAACTTTTGCTGCCAGTGAGTTTTCTGTTAAGACTACATCTGTAATCCTGGATGTGAGAGTTTCTAATGTTTCATTTATGGTACCCCCTCACCTCCTCCATCCCCACTTTCAATCAATTCATGTTTCTTCTTCTGTCTTATTGCCAAGCATCGTGCAATGCCCAGTGCACCTCCTTTTAAAAACCGTACAAAGTTGTCTCCCACCAGAGGCCCTAAAGCAAAGAGGTTGGCTTCTTTAGTGCACTCGTACGTGTACGGATCAATCTCTATAGGATTCCCCTTGCATGTGATGGGCTGATTAGAGTGATGACCTATGCTATGTCCTTGGTCCTTTAAAAAGAAAAGATTTGGGTGAGAACCTATCAGAACTAAGGCTACAGAAAACTTCAAAATTTTCTTCAGTCCGGAGGCACTCTGAAGAACACATTTCATCTCAGGCTTGAAGGAAAGTACATTGTGTTCAGGGAAACTAGTGTAAGCAGAATGTTGGTTAGAGTCCACGGTATGGGACTGAGTACACATCATGTGATAGACCTTATGGTATTCAGGGTAAAGCTTTTTAGGTAACTGTTTGAAAATCAGGCTTGTATCGGTAACTCTTCTACGAAACACATGGACTACGGGGATGTTGTTGTTATAGGCACATAGCACTGCATCAGCTGCTGTTAGTCCTGCACCCACAATCAACACAGGGTCTGTCTTCCCACGTAACTTTCCTTTGCTGATTGCGGCTCCGAAGTCAGACATGGAATGGAGGACAAAAGGAAAGTCTTCTCCTTCAACTTGCAGTCGGCCAGGAGAATCAAAGGTTCCAGTTGCAAGAGCCACATTCTCAGCAAAGAGGCAGAAGGGCACATGAGAGCCATCTGTTGCTCGCTGATAACCTCTGACTTCCCAGTTTCTCTTAACAAGTGATTTCTGTCCATCTTCCATTTCCAAATGCTGTGTTGAAATATCTTCATTTTGGTGACTCCTACCTTCATCATCCTTTTCTCGGTAAAGCCTGGACACTGATGTTATATAAACATTGTCTCTGAAATTCTTTTGGAGGCCCATGACTTTAACATAGTGTTTATAATAACAAGCTATTTCCTCTGGCATTACTCGATCAGTCTTTATATTTCTGAAAGAAAATTGAATGGTTCTGGTTAAAAAATAGACCTTATTGGTAATTTGAATATCAGACATGCTATACCACATGACAGGTCAAGTTTATGAGGACTGAATCTGCTCAGTGTAAATGACACTCAGTTCAGCATCTTTAAAGGCATTTGACTTATTTGTTCTCTTGTTTCCTGATACACAAGACCAGCTAACTTTTTAAATAGAGTTTTAAATGCTTATACAACATAAATTGCTATGGTGATTAAGAAATTAGGTGTAACAAAGCTCTGGAGTATCATAGCAGATCCATATGGAAGTGTTTTACAAAGTTTAACGTCACAACTATCAACAATACAGTAGTGGCTAAACTTGTACCCCATGAGAATACACTTACTAACTATCTAAATAATTAAATGTCATAGTTAAGTGCTAATTTTGAAACTCTAGGTTCAATATGTTACTGGAACCAAGCAGTAATTATACTTTACAAAAGACCTCTCCCTTGGGTACGGTTAAGTTCACTAAGTATCAAATGAAGTAGTTCCATGTCACATGAATGAGCAAAGCAAACATGACACAGAGCGTTAATGCAACTATGTAAACAGGATTGTGAGGTTCAAGTGTTCAATAAAAACCATTTATGCACTGCAACCCTGCTATTACATCTGTGCTTTTCTCGTGATTATTGCAGTCTCATTTATAGGAAAAATAGCTGACAGTGTAATTATTTGGAACAGTTGCATGAATTTTGCTGC
The DNA here is from genome assembly GCF_027887145.1 of Ammospiza caudacuta. Taxonomy (NCBI): domain Eukaryota; kingdom Metazoa; phylum Chordata; class Aves; order Passeriformes; family Passerellidae; genus Ammospiza; species Ammospiza caudacuta. The sequence continues at coordinate 135,563,908 of NC_080593.1, forward strand.
TTCGTTAGAAGTAAGCTCTAGGAAAAGGGCAAAACAGACTGTAGTGAACATCAGGATTGCCACTAAATTACACTTAAAATCATATTTACAAGTAATCAGGCTACTCATTTTCTTGGACTAACAATATAATAGCACATGTTCTTTTAAATGCTCAGGTTACTACTCTGGAAATCCTCATGAGATATTTATAGGAAGAGAATAATGTGACAGTGTGACACCTCTTGCAAGGAAACTTGGGAAACTATTTCACATAACTAGAATTTTACTTCATCATCAATCCTTTTAAATAAGCTTGTTTAATTGTAGTATAACAGGTCAGCATTCCTGGTTTTAGCATTGTTGAAAACTATAATACATAGATTCAGATAATAAGCAGCTTATGGGATTTCAGTTAGGCAAGGAGGCAAGATTGCTGTGGTTATCTAAGAAAAGGATTAAAGAACAAAGCTAGAGTTTCCTCACTTCAAGAGTTGTCCTGAAATGAATAACAGTCTGCCCTTAAAGACATATGCTCAAGTAACTATACTTCTTCTATTCCCATCCATGGTACAAAACCAACTTCCTTTAATTTTGGTAGAACAAAGTTAAAAAAATTAAAATTTTAGAAAAAGGTCATGTAGAGTGTTCCTAGATTCATCTGCTGAAACAGACCTTTACAAACTGAAGTAAAACCAGTGAGCTTGAACATGCTTAACTTTTCTTCTCAAGTTTTTTCAAGAAACTTATTGCTACAAGTTAACACAGAAATAGTGAAGTATTCTCTTAAAATTAAAATTTATAGATTTCAGATGTTGCAGCTTTGCCTGTAAAAGCAAATGCTGAAATATATAACTTCCTGAATTGCAAGAAAGCTGGTGTGCGCAGCAACTTCAGCTGCATGGGTGTTGAAAGAGGAACTTGCAATACCTCCTTCAGTGGATATGAAATTCCTTCCTCCATCTTCCCTCAGCTCTGATCAGAACTGCTTTCAGCAAGTGCCTCTTTCTGAAATGCTGCTGGAACACGCTGCTGCCTGTACGTTTGCTTTCAGGGCACTCACCAGCAACTATTCTGCCTGACCATTGTTCGGTTTATTGCATCAGAATACACACAGCAGAAGAATTTCCAGTACCATCAAACAATTTAATAAACTAAACAAGAAGCCCTCCTGTGAACAGTGAAGCCTGAATATTTTCCAGTTATCTGGATTTTATGGCCATTAGGATTCCCAAGTAGATTCTGCAGTATCTTTACCTGCGTTTGCTAGCTGCCCACTCCTTAAAGCTGAGGCCAGGCAATTCCATCCAATCTCCAAAACTGATGGTTAGCATAGAGCCCTCCATGGACTATGGAGAAAAATGAAGATGCATGATCAGACACATTTCAAATTCAAATCTCAATTCAAATGTAAAATGTAAATTAAAAAAAATACTCAAATGTAAAAAGCAGTGAAGCTCTTCTCATTGTACTCATTTAGGGCAACAAAATACCAGAATACAGCATAAAACCAGGACATTAATTGAAGAACTGAAGAACTATTTCTGTGTTACACTTAGATAATAAGCAACCACATGAGCTAGTAAAGGTGAAGAGAGAGCATATGAAAGGAAAACTAAACGCAAGTTATTTGAACTACAAAAGAGGAAGGAAACACAAAACATGTGAAAGCAGCATCATATAAAGACACCAAAATTTAAGACTGTATATAAAAGCACCTGGAAACAATGCAGACAAGAAAGAAAAATTATAGAAAATACTCTTCATTATAATCCATTAAATGTGAACTAACAAAAAACCTGGTAATATAAGACAGCACTCATGGTCACAAACACCCAAGTAAAGGCAACTTCTTCGTTCCTTTCTCATATCCCCCACTTACCTGGGCTTTGCTAAGGAGCAGCTGAAACTGCAACTGGCACTACCATTTAAAACAGCTCTAGAGTAAGGCAGTAAGAAAGATCCCAAAACATAAAGTTATCAAGTTACTCTAGGAGCGAGATGAAACTTTTACTCACATGCCAGGCCCCTCCAGGTGGTCCTTTTCCAAGCACTATGTGGGGAATGTAATGATGCTGTTCCAACTTCCAGTGCAGAACAGGCGGGTAGTCATAGCCAAAGTCAGCGTCCGGGTGAAGCAAGGTATCAAAAAGCACTGCAACTGGGTTTGAGGAGCGTCCTTCCAGCCCTTCTGACAGGTACTCCAGATCCTGAAGGATGACAAATTTTAAACTTTTCATGTTCATCATGCTACTCTGATGTGCAGAAGTTGAATTGCAACAGAAAACACAACTCAAACTGCATTTCAGGAAAAGGTTATTTAATGTAGAGATTCAATCAAAACACTTTTCAGAAATAACTGCTATGATTCAGTTCTTTGTAACTCTGAACAGTACATCTCACTCATTTTAAAATTACATGTTAATAGCAGTAATTCTGGGGCAAGTCAGTATTTGCAGAACAAAGAAGTATGTGGACAAACAGAGATCAGAGCAACTTAGTAACATCTATATTTATATACAACAGACTTCTTTTAACAAAGGACTGATAATATTTCTAGAAGTCACATTTCGATAAAGCAAAATTGGAATCTAAAAACATTAAGCTTTAAACATCAAGTAGAAAAGGCTCTTTTGACAGCTCTTAGCTTGTTCCAAACTAACTGTATTATATCTTAAAATAATGAAGATAAAATTACCATTATTTTTAAAAAGTAAAACTAGGATTATTTTACACACCAGTTAACATTGAGAAAAATTTCTAGAACTTTGTAAAGTTCACATTTCAGATCTATTAACCAGTCTTGTTCTAATAATTGCAAAAATTATACAATGGCAAATATTTAAAGAGAAAATAGAGATTTGAAGAAAGAACTGGACATAAGACCAATTTTTGCCGACAAAGTCAGTATAGCTTAGCCTCCTAATTAGTCAAAAAATTAGGGGGTTGGGAGAAGATGAAGTACATGAAACATCTGTAGCCAAAACTTAGGCAACTTACTCTCCTGCAAAAGAAAAAGCCCTTGAGACCTAGGGTAAACATCACATGCAAATAGCACAGCACTGAAACAAAAATGTCCTCCAAAATCCAAAGCCAAACAAACTCCTATTTACTCTCTACAAATATAAATCCATGTTTGTATTTCAAATAAATTAGTCACAAAGGCAACACAGTGATAACATTGTCAGTAATCCATCAGGAGTACAATGAGGTGAGTGGAAAACAGTGTTAAGATGGCAAACCAATGGACAAGTGGAAAGAAAAATGCTGGAGAAGATTTAACTAATCAAATCAGACAGAAAAATTGGACATGCACATGGGTAGCAACAAAAGCACAAGGGCAACTGTCAATACAACACAAACACTGAAAGATGCATACTGTTGCAAAAAGAAAAAGGGATTGTGTTTATAGAGGATATATGTGCCCAATACAACTAAAAATGAAATCTTTGTAAGAATTGTAGTATTTAAGAATATTTTAACTTGAACTACATGCAGTTTATGTATGTTAGTAGCACGTGTTCCTTGGTGATAGTGCCCAAACATCCCACATATGACAACTGGAATTCCTGCATCAGCCATTGACCAAGTCACACTTTAGACACTCCTGGCAAGAAGTAAGAACACAACAAAAAGCAGTAAAACCAAAAGACACCACAAACTAAAAGCCTTCAAGAGCCACAAACAACACTACACAGCCCAGGTTTGGATCTAATGGCCGTGAATTGACTCTATTTAAATTAACAGAATAACAAAATAACTTATTAATGCACTATTGCTTGCAATAGGAAAAGAGCTAGACAAGAATGCAACCAAAGCTTACTTGATCAACAATGGAAAGATGTCGAGCTTCTTCTAACTTTGTATGTAGAATGGGGTTTGGGTGTATAGCCTCAGGAGACAAATATGGCCTGTATCCAGAGAGCAGGTAAGAAAGGCAAATTCCTGAAGGTCCATTTCCTATTAAAGAAAAAAATTACTGCTTTAGTAAAAATGTTTATCATCTACAGTTTGTTAATCACTAAATATACAGCAACAAAACAATACTGAAGTAGTATAATGCCAGATTGTCTTGATTTCAAAGCAGCTTATAAACTTTGCAGTAAAATAGAGCTTTTTATAGGACCATCCTCCAAATACACAGAGCAAAGTTTTTTTTCAGTTAAAGAGAAACAAATGTGTGACTTTTACACCAGGAAGCAAAATGCATATAAAGAATTTCCCTAATTTACTATGTCAAACTCACTACTGTGTGAAAATGGCCTGACAGATAATGGTCTGTCAGCCACAGTGATAGCTGAATATTACTGTCATCTTACAACTTTGCATTCCCATAGGCACTGTACAACAGAGAGCAGAAAGACAATCTGCTGAAGAGATTATATTCTCTTCAGGTCTGTCCATAAAATAAAGGGAAGACAAGCAGAAAGCTTAAGACTGAAAGTTAGAATAGAAGTTACAGACACTGCAAAACAGCAACATAAAAGCTAAGTGACCACAGGCCTCCTGTGGGTAAGTGGTAGAGAACATGAAACTCATTTAAGTCCACATTCATTGTTCAGGAAGAGTATCAAGTCAAACACCTTTACCAGCTTTGTAGCATTTTCAATTTTAATAGACAATTATTTTAAAAATGTTATTAAAAGTATGAGATAGATGGGACCAAAACATTACCATAAGGTAAACATTTCTATTTATCTGACAGTATTAAACAAAGTAGGGGACCATATTTATCACATGCAAATACAGAAGTAACACTCATGTTGCAAAGTCAGACATCAAAAGTTACAGAAAGTGAAATCAGAAAAGTATGTGCTATGATACAAAATTTGAATATGTGGTATGTGTTGTTATTTCTATAGCTTCTCTCACTCATTAACTGAATGAAAAGCACAGTGTTCTCCTAATGAGCCACTTGTCAGTACTTTGTCTTTGTTTGGACACATGGTATTTAGCACACACTGCAAATTCTGGGTTTAAGTTACTAATTCATTCATACTTTAATATAGCAGGCATTGTTCAATATTTATTCTTATTTCATCTCTTGATGTCAAGAATTCACAGGTCATTTACTCTTCCCCATCACCTTTGCACACACAATTTTAACAATCCCATTTCTCCAATGCCTGTCTCTTCTCCCTTTCCTGATACCTCAGTCCTAAATCCCCCATTAATTCGCTGAGGCCCTGTTCATTCCCAGTTTCTTCATACACTGGATCTCTTTTTCCTCTTTACCAGGCTATACTCACCTGGTCCCCAGGGGCAGAATATCCCATACTTTATTACAATGCTGTGCATAGACTGGTCACAGCCACAGGTACAGGAAATCATCTAAAGAATCTAAAGACAGTGAAAAACTTTTTTCTTACTCTCACACTGTTCTGCCCTCCCACAAACAGATCAACATAAGATAGCTGGATCTGATTCAGTCCAGGAATTTAAAGCTTAAAGAAGATTCAAACACCTACTGTCACCCATTTGCCATGAGATAGATGTAAGAGAGAACTATAGCAATACAGAGAAACTATCCATAACAAAATGAAATGAATTGATGAAAACACTTTAATCACAGTGGTTCACATGCATTTCAATGATTGAGTAAATTCTTAACTGTTTTTAGAATTATAACTTGAATGCAGTAAAGATTTTTTTAATGCTTTTACAATTGCACAGCTAACTTTATTTTCCCACTGGGATATAAAAAAAGCTCATCCACAATGGAAAGAAGAAAATGTGCCATAGCCAAAGATGCCATGCTAAAGAGCATTCCTACTGGATAAGGCTGCAAGAAGGAATTGGTTAACAAATGTCACCCAAACAAAGACTGGCAAGGCCCAAGGAAATTACTGAGGATGGGATGGATGGGTTATGTCTAGGGCTTAAAGGGATCACTTCACAAGGATCCATCCTCACACCACTGCCAAGTTCAACCAGCCTCACTTCTTCTGAATGGAAATTTGTTGAGATCAAGTCCAGCAGTGTGCCCTGATGGCCAAGGGCATCCTGGCCTGTATCAGGAGCAGTGTGGCCAGCAGGAGCAGAGAGGTCATTCTTCCCCTGTACTGGCACTGGTGGGGCTGCACCTTGAGTGCTGTGTCCAGCTCTGGCCCCTCAGTTTGGAAGGACGTTGAGACACTTGAGCGTGTCCAGAGGCAGCAACGAGGCTGCTGAGGGGCTTGGAACACAAACCCTGTGAGGAACGACTGAGGGGGCTGGGGGTGTGTAGCCAGGAGAAAGGAGACTCAGGGGTGAACTTATCACTCTCCACAACTCCCTGAAAGGTGGCTGTAGTCAGGTGGGGATTGGTCTGTTTCACCAGGCAGAACCAGAGGACACAGTCTAAAGCTGCACCAAGGGAAATTTATGTTGGATACTAGCAAAAAGTGATATAATGGAAACAGAGATAAAGTACTGGGATGGCCAGCCCAGGGAGGTGTTGGAGTCACCATCCCAGGATATGCTTAAAAAAAGACTGGATGTGGCACTCAGTGACATGATTTAGTTGAGGTGTTGGGGCATGGGTTGGACTCAATGATCTGGAAGGTCTCTTCCAAACTAGTCATTCTGTAATGTTAAGGTGAATTACTGTCACTGAGTTCCCTGAAGTTTTCTGGGACCATCCAGAGAGCTGATCCAAACCTAGCTCCTATTCTTTAAGCAGACTGAATCCAAGGGAAAGGAAATCCCTTGAGGATATGCTGTTAAGAACAAACAGAATGAATGTTCAGCTGCAAGGTCTGCAATCAGACTTGCTATGGTTTTATCAGAAATTCTTGGGAAAAAGAGAAAAACATCTTTTTGAAATGACAAATTTTGGTTTTTATTTACACATGGTACCTCTGATAAGACCTCTGACTGCAATCAGGAGATACTACTATTACACAAACTTTAGTTGTACGATGATATAATCAGAAACCTCATGGCCCTGTTCATTTAAGAAGTAGTTAGAACTTTGTTTGAATATCAGCAAAATCTTCTCTTGATCAACAGCAAACTGTAGTACAATCACCTTTACACTATGTGTCTAAATTTAAAGCAAACATTCAACTTCAGGTATCATAACAGCCTTGTTATTTGGTTAGGAAGTGACAACATTCCACATAGTAATGATCAAAACTGGTGCAGAAGATGAAAATGTTTAGCACAGAACACGTTCTAAACTTAAGAGTTTCAGCATGAAATTGTTGAACCCTGAAGAATGTATCTGCTTCTTCCCAACACATGTACTGCACAGAAGTTATTAAGTCACTAGAGAGTGTGTTCATACACGGGGGGGCAGGGGGGATGACAATTATTTTCATACTCCTCTACTACATTATCAAATCATTTTAGATCCCTTTGAAGGCTTCAGTGATTATAGGCTGTCAGTGGAGAAGATCAGCTTGCACGGTGTCTCACATATATCTGTGAGGAAACATTTGGATGATGGAGAAGTGGTCAAGGCAGCTGTGTTTGGTGTCAGCACTTAGAAAGGCGCTTTAGACAAACCAAGTATTGAGCACAGGTATTTGCATAATGTATATTTGCAAAACTAAACAGTGGAAACTGAATTATAAACCATATGACAAACCTATATTAAGGCTGACAAAATGCCAGGACACCGTTCTCTTCAACTGTCATGCAGAATTCAAGTCAATCACGTCTGTCACACACACCTCAGTCTGCTCCATGGGCACTATTTTAAACTATCATAAAGAGAGCTTTGAGAACAGGCACTGTGCAAACAGGAGTCTTTGAATTTGTGGAGACACTGTGAACACAATTATATTGCAACATCAATCTCCCAAATCTTTGCTTCTTTACAGGTAGATACTTGCTCTAGTCCCAACAGCTTTGGACTAGATTATTGAAAACCTTCTTTACTTCAAATCTTTTCTTTATCTGCTCATGAAGTCATGGCAAGAATGAGCTGGTGACCAGCTGTTGTTGAAAAACCTTGGCCCAATACATATTACGCTGGCATTCCCAATTAAGTCGTGTACCTATGGAGCCTCCTCCCTCTGTTACCCGGTCATTTTACAAGTACAAGTCCTTAACTGTTCAATCAAGACTACAATTTATTATTTTAAACTAGCTGAATTGAGCTGGATTCATTTTGGAAAAGATAGGAGAATATTTAGATATCAGTGATTGATGCAACAGAGAAAAAGGCAAATAATGAGAGGTTAGCACCTAACCAACACAGAGCACACATTATGTTTTTCACTCTTCCACATGACCCCACAGATTTCTACTGGTGTACCATTGACAACCTCCATAAATACAGAAATAGACACATCACATTAATCAAAACCTATGTTATCAACACTAGAATCAATACAGTTCTTCTGTTAATACTCCCATATCTGCTGCTAAATAACACAGCTGATTTTTTCAAAGCACAATTCAAATTCAAATATACTCCAACAAGTCCCTTAACATAATATAATTCTACTGTTGTTAATTATAACAACTGTATTACTCTAATAAAGATCTTCACTGTAAGGGTTCTAAGCATTAGTTATTTATTGAGAAATTATTTCATGCAGCAGGTCGATAAAGGCAATGGCAGTGAATCTTTAAAAAGGGAAAAAACTCACCTATTATTACTACAGGCAGGGTAAGAAGGGAGTCCCCAGGCAGAACAGTTTCTTCAATTAAAGGCATTCTTTTAATCTTCCTCCCAAGGCTGTCACCAAAGTACTGAACAAAGGAATTCAAAAGCTGTCCTTCGGTTTCAGTGCCGCTGTAAGTTCTAATTAAGAAGGACAGATGGGAGAAAACTAAAATGAAACAGTGAACTGTTGGCAGAACAGTCTCTTCAAAAATAGTCACTTTTGATGTTTTACTTTAAAAGCTACGAAACTGGTGAAATTGAGACCAAAACAGATATGTTTTACCCAATCTACACAATTTTACTCTTCAGCACAGCTTTTCTAACAGAAGATTTTTTAAAACTACTTACTCCTAGCAAGTCTACAGAAGGATAACAAAAAAGCACAGATGGCTCTGCAGAAGTGCAGATTTCTAATCTCAGTTTATACAAAGCCAAAGTAGAGCCACAAGCATTATTTTGATCCCACACACAGTAGAACTCATTCCTCATTATCCTTATCAAATCAGGAGATACACACTGCCTAGCCAATTAACAACATTAAGGCCAGACAAAGCCTGAGGGAGCAGCTAAGGCGCAACAGCAGCGTTCATATCCCTTCCTGCCGCCCCAGCAGCACACAGGACTTCACCTCAACAAATCTCCATCCAGAGAGAAGTGAGGCTGCTGTGAGGATGGATCCTTGTGAAGCGATCCCTTTAAGCCCTAGACATAACCCATCCTATCACCATTAAAAGTTTTTACAGAAGGAATTGCCATGTAGTCAGGTCAGCTGCTGAACAGCAGACTGCTTTCACCACTGGCCATTTTTCTAGATTTTTTAGTTCTTCCTCTGAAAAATACACTTAAGTTTCTCTTGTAACTCTTCACCATGTAGACGTGCTTCTAGAATACAAAGACTTGTTTTATAACATTTTCTATTTAATGATTTAGGAGTCCTTTCTGAAACCTTTCCAGGTCATTGAAGCAGCACACCAACTATCAGTCTAGCTAGAAAGAAAGAGTCAAATTAAAACAGTCTGTTACTGTAGTTATTTTGTCAAGTCTTTTGTAAAGTAAGGACAACAAATTTTTAATCAAAAATATCTGTATCAACAAGGAGATATTTTTAAGAAAAATTTCTAAAAAAATTTCTAAACATGGTAATTATCAATAATAAATAAAAGTACTCTTATCAATTTCCAAAGACTTTGCATATCTTAAAGCTATTCTAGCATTTCAGCAATTATTTTCTACACAGGATCAAAACTGTAAGACGCTGATCCAATTCCCAGGGCCTTCAAGAAGCCAGTGCCATGTACTGCCTCAACTCCCACAGCACCCAAGATTCTGTTTCAAAAGCCCTTCCTCGGTGGGGAAGTCTGAAGTAAACTGGAGACAAAGCCGTGCAGTAACAACAGTAGCACAATCTGTAACACATCTCCGTGATGGCATTGTTAAAAAGGGTGGGGAGGTATTCTGAGGTTGCATTTATTTTGGAAAGTACTTCATATCACTATTCCCCGCAGAACAACAGGAAAAAAAAAAAGCAAAAAAAAAGCAAATTACTTGCTTATTGTTTGATTACAGCTGCACATTAGCTCTTGCAGACACCTAACATCCAAACAGCATGAGTTAGATGAAGACAAGGAGTCAGAGAGGGGCTATCTAATAATCATACTGTTTTTTTCACCTCTGCTTTTAGAAAGGAGCAGGTAGACTGTTTTATTTTCCAGCCTTTGCTCAAAGTTGACAAAGTCAATAGTACCTTATGTTTTGCAAAAGACAGGCTTAAGGGGAGCACGCATGCTTTAGTGTGGCTTCACTATACTTGCTGTGCTTGATGTATCATAAAACCGAAAGAAACATTTCAAAACTTCTTTTAAGAGATATATGCACAATGCAATAGGCTACAGAAGAATCTTTTAACAATAAAAATGTTGCTTCTATGCAGCTTAGTTTATGACAAATTACCAAAATGGTGATTTTGTACAGGAACATCTGCACACAATGTGCAGTTTCTTGCAGTATCTTTGCACGGAATACCTGCACAAAATGCAGTCCACACGAAGGAGTGTTGTCAGCAGCATGTTCTTCCTTTGCAAGAACATCATACCTGAACCTAGCAAGATCTGAAGTCAGGGGCCACCACCTTCCTAACCTCTGAGCAGCACTGAAAGCCACCAAGCACCAGCAGCTTTCATCTCGATAAAACTCACAGTAGACAGCTTTGCAGTGGTGGGGATTTGGCACAATCATCTACGGCTCTAGTCCTGCAGACATGCAAGCGGGCACAAGATGAGTCAGTTCCAACACTAGAGCCTAATTTATCTTATACTGGTCACTCAAAGAACCTGGGGAATTACATTCTGTCAATAGGCAGATTCTAAACATATGCAAAAATGTGCCTTCACGGTTTTGCCTTTTTTTTTTTTTAACCCATTAAGAGAAAAAATGCAACATACACATAACAGTTTTTCTCCCATTTGAAAAAGCTATTGATAATAATTTGTTAACAACTCGTAATTTGTTGCAGGTTATTAAAATAAATGGTACCTTTCCCAGATAGCTGTTTTGAAAGATGCTAGAATACACTGCGTACTTTCAGGAAAAAAAAAAAAAAAAAAAAAAAAAAAGAAACGGACCGTGGTGGGCGGTTAACAGAAAACTCGTTATATAAAAGGAATCTGAATTTGGTCTCAACCTGACACTTCGAGAAGAGAATTCACCACTGCCAGACTGTTGGATGTCGTTCAGGTACGCGGGCGGAGCGGAGCCCCTGGGGGCCGGCATGCCGGGCGGTGCAGCGCTGCGAGCCCGGAGCGACACCGAGCATCAGCGGCCGCGGGCAGCCCCCGGCCCGGCGGCGCCTCGCCGCTGCCCAAGGTCACGCCCGCCCCGGCCCCGCCGCCGCCATCCCTTGCTCGGCGGGGCTGTGCGGGGCCGGCAGCGCCGCGCTCGCCGCCGCAGCCCCGCGGAGGCCGCAGCCCCGCCGGTGTCCCCGTCCTGAACGCACCGCCGCCGCCCGCCGCCCCGCGGCCCGGCTCCGCGGCGCCCTACCGCCCCCCGCCGCCGCCTCACCTGAAGTGACCGGCCAGGGAGCAGCGGCAGCACCACACGGGCATGGGGAGCGCCGGCGGGGCCCAGCGATGAGGCTGCGGGGGGACACCGCGCGCCGGCTCCCGCTCCGCCTCCTGCCGCCGCCACAGTGGGACCCGCACCGCGCGGTCCCTCCTCCTCCTCCTCCCCGCTCACATGCGGCACCGGGTCACACGCGGGAGGAGGAGCCGCCGCCAGCACCGGCAGGGAGGAGGGACGAGCGGGGTGAGCAGAAAGGAGAGGAGAGCGAGCGGAGCGGAGCGGAGGGGAGGGGAGCGGGGAGGAGAGTGCCGCTTCCCCCTGCCGCCGCTGCCGCGGCCCCGCTCCCGCAGGAGGATGCGGACTGCGCTGCCTCCCCCGGGGAGGGCGGGCAGCCCCGGCCCGGCACGGGCAGCCCCGGCCCGGCACGGGCAGCCCCGGCCCGGCACGGGCAGCCCCGGCCCGGCACGGGCAGCCCCGGCCCGGCACGGGCAGCCCCGGCCCGGCACGGGCAGCCCCGGCCCGGCACGGGCGCAGCGTCGGCGGAAGGCGGCGCAGCGGAGCGAGGCGGCCCCGCGGCCCCGTGAGGGGGCTGCCGTTCCTGAGGGGACTCACACCTCAGGGAGGGTCCCGGCCCGCAGCGTCCTGCTGTGCCCCATCGGGTTTCTCGAGAGACGCGCATGAAGGAGTTGACAGAAATCAAACAATTTAAAAATTTACGGCTCACCTTTTGACTAATAGCCACCTATTCGGGCCAATATATGCTTCATATATGATCTGTTAATAGCTTCAAATGTGTCTTCTCATAAATATTTTGCAGGAATAAATATTTTGCTTATCTGCGGAGAAAGCATTCCTTCCCTAGTCACACCCATCTCAGTGACTGGGGTTGGTAGGAGCTCAGGAGGTCTTACAGGCCAACCCCTGCCCAGGCACGGCCAGCCTGAGCCAGCTGCCCAAAACCAAGGCCAGATGAGTTTTGAGTATCTCCAAGGATGGAAAATTCATGACCTCCCTGAGCAACCTGCTCAGGTGTTTGACCACTCTGACAATGAAAACGTGTTTCCTTATGTTCACGTGGATTTTCTTGTGTTTCAGTTTGTGCCCACTGACTCGCATCCTTTCCCAGGGAACCACTGAGTTCCCTCCCATTTTCTGATAAGGTCTTCATTCCCTCCCATTTATGGATTAACCAACCCCTCTCTTCCACAGGCTAAACAGTCTCAGCTTTCCAAGCCTCTGCTCATGTAGTCAGTCTGCTGTCTGAGACACCAATATCTTACACTGCTTTTCTCTCTCAAAGTCTACCAAACAATGAGAGTGAATGACAATAAATCTATGATTGTTAATTAAACAATTACAGCCTTCTGCACAGAGTTAAATGTGTCAATTAGATATTTCTTCAGTGTGAATCTGTTCTATAAATCTACAATACCAAGATCTTACAAAGCTGTGGAGTTGCTGTGTCTGAAGTAGCTGTTGGCAGCTGACAGTCCCAGTTCACCTAAGGTTGCTCATTCAACACTGTCATGTCTGTAGCCAGAGAATATTTACTGTTTAATAGTCATTATTAACTATTAAATTGAATATTTACTATTTAATAGTCATTATGTCTGGCTCCAGTACAAAGGATGACTTTATTAGATATGAGCTCTGTAAAAGCTTAAGGTAAAAGAACACAGGAGCTGAGCTGTACCACTGAGTAAATACAGAATATTGATATAAAATCTATATTTTGAAAGGATGAAACATATTCAGTTAAACACATTGTTCTTCAAGTGCAGCACCAGGTCTAATATGTCTTTAGACCAGAATTAACAACATGAAGCTGCATTTAGCTTGCTCTGTCCTCAAAAATACCGCCTTTAGTCCAGGAAACTATGTGAATGATTTGTTTGTTGACCATATAACTCATACTAGTCATACTGTTTTATTAAGGTTGTGTTCTGCTTTTCAATGAGTTGCAGAAAACTACTGCAGAACTTGAAAAAATACTATTTTTATTCCACATAAAAGTTTGCTCATAGTCAGGACAACCTCCTCCCAGATACAGAACTCCATGTCTTCAGGACCTCACATTTCAAGGAACCTAGCTATAACCAAGCAAAAGCTTTTGGGGTTTCACCAGTTACTTGGTGGCAGCATCAGATGAAATTGACTTCAAAATCAATGTATTAAGGATATATTTGGCTTTAAGTACCACCCTTATTTCCTCCCATAAACAAATCTGGCTATCTAGAATATAACACGGAATCTCAGCTACACTAGTCCTATTATTAGTTTGTGCTATCTTTATGTATATACACTTGAGAAGGAAGGCAAACACATCTGTGTCCATGTCTAAGATCAGGACATGTCTTCCCCCAGCTTTCACATTTAAAATTAAAAGATTATATTGGACCTTATGCTTCTGATATAAAGAGGTGGTTTGAAAAAAGTGCTAGTGGGGTCTCCCTGGAAATTATGTTCTGCATGGATGTCCTGATTTTCAATGAATTATGTTTCTCCCAGAAGTAAAATTTTCTGTTCCCTTTAAATTCTACATGTTAACTTGGATTTTTCAAATGTCTTAGTTTTGTGGTTGTGATTTATTTAAATTCCATATCTCAGAATAAAATGTATTTTCTTTAGATGTACCTTTGTATTAGTTCTTTTCACTAAGGTTGGAACAAGTGGGAAGAGAGTAAAATATATCAAGCCACAGCAAACATTTCCTCACATTTTAAAGAGATCTGTTTTTCCTTTTGAGTTTATTTTTGGAAAGAGATTTGGGTAGCTATTGGCTGTTAGCTTTATTCCAAATCTTTACATTTTAAATCATGCTAGCCAATTAGCTAATTTAAATCTCCTTTCTTTTGCTAACACTCACTATACTAATTTAGGTAATAAAATTCTACATTTGTTCAAGAATATTCTTTTTTCAAAATCAATTTAATTTGAAAATATTTTCCCCCAAGTATTCAGGAAGTCATTATCTCAACTACTGATGTTGGAAAATGCATTAAACAGCTCTTTGTTAAGCACGGGGATATTTTTAACAAAACTTGTAGCTTTACCTGATCAACTGACTGGGAACTAAATATGTTTAGTACTTGATGCTGCAGAATTCTTAAAAATCCTGCCTGTGGTGGGAGCATCAGAAGAGAAGGCTGTTGCCTCAAATCAGGACACACAGTATGGGAAAAAAGGACTTCATGCTCTTCTGTAGAAGTGACATGGTCAGTGAGTGGCTGAAGAATGACACCAACTGTGCTGAATGCAACCTGCACGTTGTAATACAGCGTGGGAAACAAGGAAAGCGAGTGCAACATTCTGGTAAGATTCCCAGGCCCCACCCACAGCAATATGAGATTAAAGTACAAAATAAGCAGAAAATAAACCTGCAAGGCTTCAAATGTCACTACAGGATTATTATCAACTGTCTGAGTGAATAATGCAGTATCTCAGTTCTGGAGCTTACCCAGGACAGATGTCTCATCAAGGGCAAACTTGCTCCCTGTGACATCAAATGACTCCAAAAGATGTGTGAACTGCAAGGCCCAGCAAGTGACAGAGTAGTGAAACATTTTCTGACATGAGCAAATAGAAAGTTTGCCACAAGCCTGTGGCACTCAGCCTGAAGCACGAGGTGCTGAAAAAAGGCCAGGAGAGATTAGGAAGGGTTGAGTTTATTTGCTCTCAATACTGTTAAGCAAGATGGCAACTTGACAGCCTAGATACAAAACAACTTTCTGCCTGGCCAAGTTAAAAATAAAAAAGAAAAAACCTGTAAAAATGGGGGAATCTTGGTGAAGAATTTCTGTTGCAGTTGTAACAGATCCTGCCAGAAAGTCAAGATATTTGTCAAGAGGGACCAAGAAAAGATGCTTGTAAAACTATCTTAAAGGAGCAGGTCTGTAAGGTTTCTGGGATATTTTCATCACCTGTGAATAAAGTTATTTTCAGAGGTCCTCCTTTTCAGATGTTACTAAGTGCTAATGAAATAATACTTGCTTGATAATTATGATTCAACAATTTCTGTGTCAAATAATTATCTTACTAGAAGTTATTATCTTATTTTAATTAGCTTATAGATGTTTTGACAGGACAGTGTTATGGGCCTTTTGCACCTCAGAGCGCAATTTTCCTGAACATCCCAAAAAGTGTCTATGTAGTATTCTGTGATTAAAGAAGAGACAAAGAATTCTGCCAGTGGTTTAACTGGGTTTGAAAGCTAAAACACCACATAAACACTTGCTCACTGCCCCCAGTGGAATGGGGCAGAGAATCAGCAAAAAGGTAAAACTCACAGGTTGAGATAAGTACACTTTCATAGAACAGAAAAGGAAAGGAAAATAATAACAACAGCTATAAAAGAATATACCAAAGTTCACCATCTGCTCTCCAATGCCAAGCCAGTTCCTGAGCAGTGCCCTAATGTTTTATTCTGTAAATAATCCCATGTAAAATCATCATGATATTGATGCTAGCAACTAATAATTCTACTTTATATCACTTGTAACTATCAAGAAGTACATTCATTTCTAGAGAAGCAATTTACAATTTTTAATTAGGAAAGACTTCCTATTAACTCAGAGTTTTCATATTTATAAAAAGTACTTTTTTAGATGAATAGATTTTTCCCCTCCCGATTTCTGCCAGATATTTCTTTGTGCTTGTTATTTTGCCAAAGTACAGCTCCCAGAGATAAATTATTATATGGGCTACATCTAATCCTCCGTCCCTCAAAAACCTGCAAAATGTGTCTCAGTCATATTTCTGATTTTGCAAAAACGTCGTCAAAAGTAACTCCTTCACTACAAATTAATTTTAAATCCATATTTTTCAAAGTCTGAGTTACAATTTCTTAAAGACGTGGGCCTATCTCTATTGTGTTGCTCTGCTTTCTTTTAAATGTAGTGCTGTGTTACTAACGGCATTTTTTTTGTAAACGTGAGAATGCACAGCTTGTTCCTGACAGTGTCTGGTGGATGTGTTGTGCTGCCTTCTCAGCCAGTGGGGAACATTTTGTAGGGGACGTTGGAAAAGGGTAACATACTTCTAAAAGAGTCAAAACTGCATTTGGATTCATGTTTATTTCATGTTTCTCAGTTCTTCTGTTTTGAAACACAGATTGCTCGCAGCCATTGCCCAAGCTGCCTGTTATGAAAGTCAGGTTGCATCTCTTAGGGGTAGTGCCAAATCCATGGGGAAGCTCTGTGTGCTCGCATGGTTGTTTGAAAAGCATCAGGAGAAGATTGTGTGCCAAGCAAACTGGTCAAGGCTGGCATATACAAAGGCCCAAGGGATTTGAAGAATATTATAAAGAATGATAACAACAGTTTTCAAAACAAGGACAAAACCTCAGGGCTTGAAAAAGCTGAAATCATTCAGTTACTGTAGGTTGAATTTATTGTGCTCCAGCCTACTGAAGGGTTTTTGTTGTGGCTTCTGCATTCCTCCCTCCTTTAATCTATTCAAAATCCAGCTGCCACAAATAGCCTCTTGCTTTTTCTACTTTACACATTTCTTTAAATCACAAATGGATTGTACTGCCCAAGTGGGGAGTGAAGGAGATTATGCGAGAGAAGATATCAAGCAGTGAGAGATGGAGCAGTCAAAAATAGCTCTTTAAGATATTTAATTAAAAAGGAAAAAAAGGTTTTCATTTACTGAACTGGACAATGCAATTACTTACTGGGTCATAGAGTAGCCGTTGTTTTTTTCGTTCCTGCTTTTCCTATTATCTGCAAGGTCTATTTGTAATATTTTATTTCTGATTGTGTTCTTGGGAGAGCAGTGTGTGTTTGGGTGGGCACTGCTGTCCTGAAGCCTTTTTTCTGATTAGGCCTTTCAATTTGTGCAGTAAACCAAGTTCAGTTAGTGGCAATGAAAAGAAACCCCCAAAATAGGAGAGGATGAAAACATTTTGGTGAAAATGACAGTTAATGCTGATTTGGAATTTCACTAAACTTTATGTAGCAGTCCGTGTCACTTTAGTGTAGTTAAGACCATCAGTACTTTCATAATTCTGCTGCACTATGATCAAAATGCTAGTCTCTGTTTTTTTTCTAATCCATTAATTTCCTAAAGTTGACCTATAATACTTAAAAGTGACAAATGTTTGATTTTTTTTCTCTATTGCCTGTGATTTGCAGCTTTGTCACAGAATGAGAGAAGCAGTTGCTGAAAATTAAGGAAAGTCCCTTCTCACAGTATCCAACACCCACCATATGCTTATTTCAAACTTTCTGCCTTTCCTTCCATTAGGCACCAAAGGAAACAAAAGAACAGCCATACAAAAATTTTTCTGTCTTTGAATGCTAGATTTCTGTGTTCTAGGAGCCCAGTACCCGCTGACAGCTTGGTTATAGCTGCACCTCCATAGCAACAACACTTCAACCACACTTTGCAGTTCATATGAACTCATTATTTTAAGTCACACTGTTTTAATTGTCACATCTATTAACTGCTTCCTGTCTTTAAAAGGCATAAGAGTGCATAGACCTTGGAACTTAAGGAGTGAAATAAGGTATGACCAGTCTGTAATGAAGTAAGCTGATGGAAAGCAGAGACTGCAGGTTACAGGAGAGAGAACCAAAAGGGTGTTATCATGCATGTGCCTCTCTGTGTGCTTTAACTACACATAGGTGTCCTAAAAGAGTAACAAAATCCAGCCCTAAAAGCAAACCAGCCCATTGACAATTATTGCAGAAAGCTCTAGAAACAACAACAGGATTTTTTGCTCTGTACCAAATATGTTTTCAAGCCTCTTGTAAGCCTGCCTAGCAATAAATTTTCTCATTCTTTTATAACCCAGTCTTTTGTTTTGCATTGTCTTGTTTTTAGACCACAGGAATGGTGTGCAGCTTGCATTTGGTTTACATGATCTTGAGGATAGAATGGTGTTTGTCTTGGGTGGTTACTTGGCAAAATTTTTGGAAGCATTTGCCAGTAATAACTGTACTCATAGATCGTTTGCTTTTCTAAAGAAAGTAGATATTGTACTAAATGGGCATTTTTAAGGCCCAATTTGAGGCACATAAATAAATAAGAACTTACTATATGTTTTCCTGTCTGAGAGTAAATGGATTATTCCAGAATTTTTTTTTTCTCTCTCTGGTTTCCTTGTATATGGGCTAAAGGATAATTTGCCTGAATGTGTGATTATTCCTCTCTCATTGCTGCAAATTTAGCAGCAGCTTGCATAAGATGTGATGGATTCCAATGCAGTTGTTCCTCTTTATGCTAGAGAAAATGCAGACTGAAATGCAATTTCAAGGACATTTTGAGACTAAACAAACACCTCTTGGTGTGAAATGCTAAGCACCATAATTTTTTTTCATGTGGTTTTCCTCCTTAGGAAATATCAAAATTTGGATCCAAATATTGTCAGTTTCCCATCTTAGATTTATAGAGTAAATTTTTCCATCACAATTTCTGAAAGAGGATGTGTATGTATGTGTGTGTTTAAGTAATGAGTACATCTAATGTGGTGTGATATATGTTTTTAAATAATTTAATTTTATAAAAATTTATCTTAAAATTGTATTTTAAAGTCTTCATGTTTTAAAACAGCTGGTAAAAATCAAGCCAACTAGCTGACCCAATAATGTTTTTTATACCAAAGGGCATTTAGTACCAAAGGTGAGGAGCGGCAAATGCTTTTAAGCTTTAGAACCTGTATGCTGAAGACAAAAGGATAGAATATACTGAGTTGAAAGGAACCCATCAGGATCATTGAGCCAAACTCCTTGATATAAAGGAATAGTAGGAAATATTTGCTAAGCTCACCTGATTCTGAAACAGATGACTGATCATGTCACAGACCACCTATAATAACTGGGATGAATTCAAAAAAGAAAGCTTTAAAGAAACTGCTCTTTAGATACTTTAAAATCAGTATTATATAAAGACATTAATTCCTCAAAGAGTATTTCTGTCTGACAAAATTAGCAGCTTCACCACTGCAAATATTTTTTTTTCAGCACGCTGTAAAACAAAGTAAACCATTTGGCCACCTCCTACACATTTCACAGCTGAAATGTGTGTACAATTTTTATGGAGTTAGGGAGTCTTCAACTGTGGAAGAAGTGAAAGAGGTATAAGTAACCACCCCGAACAAGCTATCTGTTTTTTTCATTAATCTGCATGAGTAACACAGTGATGATGAAATTAGATAAGAAAATCCAAACCATCCAAATGAACCGTGATGCATTGCCTGAACTCAATAGTAAGACTTGCTTCACCTTAGCTGTGTCTGAAGGGAAACAATAGCAATTACTTTAGGGAGAAAATTAGGGAAATAAAATCTAAGGGCTATTTAATAATAACACTTTAAAGTGTTTATAACAAATATTTCTATTTTTTTAGTTCTTATAGGATGATCTTCATCACTCTGTTCTTTTAATTTTGTCACTCCAGTACTAAATTCTACAGAATCTGAAGGAAAAATAATGTTTTTTGCTTTATTTCTAGAGCATGCAGTGCCCTTATACTGTAATCTGGATTGTAATCATTGGGAACACTACAATATAAAGGCATATTTATAATTATATTTTAAATAAATAAGCAGTGTTTAGTACCAGGTAAAAGTAGATGCTATTATTCTCCCCCTGAAGTATTTATCTCAGTAGTCAAATATACTTTCCTGGTGACCTGGTACTGATTTGCATCTTCAAGGAATTTTTTTTGATAAATGCCTGATGAAAATAAAGTCATCTACCTCCTAGCTGGGATTGCATGAAAATCTATGGAAAAAAGTTGCTGTGAGCAATTGGTTCAGAAGGAGACAAGACCCTTAATTTTGCTTGTTCTTAAGTGCTCTAACGTTTCTGGTACCTTTGTTTTGGGCTCAGCCTCAGTAATGCACATAGGTCTCTGCATTTGCTTAAAAATCCCCATGCTGTATTCCTGAAACAACAGATGGAAGTCTCACTGATAATAGCTTTATTCAACCTTGCTGAAAATGTTAAGTCTTGCAACAATAAAGGCTTAACTGTTCTACATGCCAGCCAACTGGCCCTTGTGTATTCGGGAAAACAATTGCAAGCATTTAGCGTTTCAGTACACATGCAGCCCAACTACTTGGGAATGTGGGATCTGAATACTCAGCCCTGATGCACTGCCAGCGATCAGTATTGGGGACCTCTTCTTTGGAAAACCATGTGTTATATGCATTTCAGTTTTGCTATCACATATTCAGATGAAAGTGAAGATACTGTTTTAAATTTTCAGAAACTCCAGGGACTCTAGGACAGAGTTTAGGCTTGCTCTTTTTACACTGATCTGGCAGGGTAAGGAAGGTATGAGACTCTAGTAACCCACCTGGAACTGGAATTAGGAATGATTTCTGGCTGCTGCCTGCAGAGTCCAGCTAGGTGTGCAGCCTGCATCAGCAGGAGCCAGTCAGGTTTGCTTTCCACAGCTGTATCAGATGGCTTTGGGAAAACATAATCTTTCCTATTTAGTGTTGACCTATACAGCTCTTCTGGCATTCAAAGGCATTGGTAAATTAGCAAAGGATTTTTAGCAAAATGTGATGTAAGTAGTGTAGAGTCTCTTCATTTGCACTTGTCCTTTTGGGTCTTTGACATGCTTATGTTTGTAAATTCTACATTGTAAAGCTGGTGTAAAATAAACTAGAGACAATGGAAGGAGAAAAAGCAGTGCTTTATATGTTTAGAATTTAGTTTTTGTGATATTTTTCCCTGAGTATGGATCACTAGTTACAATTAAAATTACTTCTCTTGATAATTTTTAATATGAAAACCAGATTTTTTCTGGTTGCTTTTAGTTTCTTGATTGCATGGTTATTATATGATTATTATATAATTTTGCTTTTTCTGATATGCACTAATGTTTTTTCACTCTTCAGTTATAATGATTTTTCTATTTTAAAAAAATCCACTTAGCTTCAGCTTTTTTTAATTTGGGTTAAATACTTGAAGATACTTATGACACTGTTTCTATTTTAAATGTCAGACATAATTTCCTTCTTCTCTTGCTTTAAAACCATTTCAATTCCTCCAGATCCTTTCTCCAGCACTTCATGCCTCAGACCACCAGCATATGAACATCAGTGTTCAGGCTGCTTGTATTAAACTTACTTTTCCTACAGGACTTTTCTTCATGCTGCTTCATTTCCTTTATTTGCCTTTATTTGTTGTGATTTATCTAACATATTGTTTAGAAATGCTCCAGCTGAGAAGAACAAAACTCCATCGCTATAAAAAATTATCTTAGCAGAATATATGTAACTGTATGTAATTTCAACAACAATCAGAACATACAGGACTCTTTCTGGGCAGTTTAAAATCAATCCTTAGAGATCCACCAGACAAAATTTTACCTTTTTTGGTCTGATGTTAGTTGTGGCACTAGTGGGCTACTGTGCTCAGTATGAAACAGTGACAGAAAGACTTCATCTCAGAAGATGACAAATCGTGACAGCACTTTTTGCATGAAAGATCACCAGAGCTTTTAACATATTAAAAGCAATGTATTTTCATAATCTTCCTCTCAGAAATTGCTGAGTTGTAGTCTAGGCATCCTGTCATGGCATTCACTTAGAATATCTATTGACTTCATAGTCACAGACTAAAGCCCTGTGGCTTTGGCCATCTATTCTTTCCATAGTGCCTAATACCAGCCCCCTGGAAGTCAGAGCACTGTGTTCATAGTACTCCTGATATGTTCAGACTAGCAATTATGCAGTAATTTAAACTTTTTTTTTCAGTTGCGATACAAGAATAATGTTATGTTAAGCAAGAAGCTTGCTTTAGAATACTTTTTAAACTTGCAGTAACAACCTCTTCTAGGAACATGTGGTTTATTGTTTTCTCCTAGTAATAAGAGGTCTCTGTTGCATATTTAGGGTACTAGTTTAAGGTCATTGGAGTTTTTATTTTGTTTGATGTCTTTGCTTTTGCTTTGAGAAAACCAAGAGGGCTCCTGTAACTAGCTTGTGTCGCATTTCTGATTAAAAGCTTTCCATTATGTGAAAGAAAAAAGTATTGCAGATGCCCAGGCTAAATTCATCTAATCTCCTAGGAAAAAGCACTCCATAGCTGTATCCCAAAGAGAAAGAATGCTTTGCTGAGGCTGGGATCACATGCTCTGTACTGCCAGTGTCCTAATCCAAGGCAAACTGAAATGTTTCATAGAATCCATAAAAGACATCACAGTGCTTGGGGCAACGGGGCATTCAGCCAATGCCTTTAGAATCACTTTTTATATTGCACTCTCTTTGTTTTAGAATAAAAGCATTTCCACTTTTAGAGGGGTATGGAAATATTTTCAAATATGTCCTTGTTAACTTCACTTTTGAAAAATTATCTGCAAGAAGAAGCAGTAAATCCACCAACAGTGCGCCCTTAAACATTGCCTCATATTTGTGGCGTTCGGGACACATCCTGAACAGCTCAGCTGCCTTGTCACATCCAATGATTGGAAGGCATTTTGACATCATTTAGCCTCTGACCTCAAATTTCACTCTCAATAAGCAGAAACCAAAACATACCCCACAAAACACTGAGAAAATAGAAACTGTGGCTGTGTCATCCAAAATGAATCCCTATCACTACAGATGAGACATTTCCCCGCTTTCACACAATAGATGCTTTTATTTATTACTATCAAGACTGGAGCCAAATCGAACAATAGCTCTTTGTATACAGATACTTCTTTTAATTTGTTAGTGAGTTGATCCTTTTAAAATTGCTGATTAGCTGAGCTGTTACTAATGTGACTCAAATAATGGGAAAATCTCTGATCTTATGATCACAGGGCTGTTCAACTGACGGGTCCACAAGAACCACTTGTTCACCTTGTAAGTAAGATGGTGGTTAGCCCAGAAAGAGAAAACCAGTCATACATGCTGCTCCAATTGCCAGTAAAAGGAGTGTTCTCTCTAAATATAGCCTTTTAACACTTCACATACTTGATTAACTTCTTTAGCAAAATAAGCACAGAAGACTTATTACAAAATGAATAGGTAATTTTTATGCAGAGGACACTTTGTTAATTTCCATGGTTTCTGGCACATATTGAAGCATCTTACTTGCAGTGGAGTTGTTACTGCAGAACATACATCCTCATCTGTATTTTGTGTACTTTTTATTACACTGTTAAATCCTTCAGCTTCCTGGTGTCAATCAGCACACCTGTGTTTTCACTGTGTAGACACTGTTATTGAATCTAGGTTCCCATTACTATTGTCTAATGTAATTTACAAATAAACTCTAGCATACTTTGCTCCAGGCATTATTCCTCTGTATGTTAAATTCCAGGGGTTTTTTCCTAAGTTTTTAGTAAAAAATTTATATAATTCTTTCTCATTTTACTTCCCTTTCCCTGCTCTGGAGAACTGTTCACCAGACCACTGACCCTATTTTAGTAGCTAACAGCGAGCTGGGGAGCAGGGATTTGTTAGAGTTCTTTCTCGCCTGTGAATCAATTTGCTGTTTCATCCAAGTCAACAGAGTTCAGTTTAAATTACCAGATCTGGAATTGGTAGTAACTGGCATTTAGCCAAACCATTTTTTCCTCCCTTGAATCCAGAACTTCTTTTTGGTTGGAAATCAAAAAGAAGAAGAAACAGTTGGAATCTGGTTGTTTTCTAAAAATGCCATCTGCTAAAAAGAGCTATCAAATTGGAGCAGAGATCAATGGGGGAAAAGTTACATTCAAGCTCATTTTAGTGGTAAATTATAGCTTCACACCAAAACTTACTACCACTAATATATAACTTAAACTGTTTATTCAATCAGATGATAAGTGTACATGACACAAAGCATGGGCTGGAGCTGAAAAGTCACCCTTGGCTAAGTGAATAATATTGCCAGGACTTCATTTATTTGTGTGAAATAGAACAGTGTTATAAAAACTAAGTCATATCAGATTTGCTAGTCTGAGCAACTACATTTTTGCAACGATTCTCCATCTTACCAGCTTTATTGGCTTCATGAGTCTTACTTTTTATTATGCTTCTACAAGATGTCATTATTGAAATTACAACATTATTTGACTATGTTCCTATATTTTTTTTTATTTTACTAGAAATATTATTTTACCAATTCTCAGTTATAATGCTTTGCCAAACATGGGGGGAAAAGCCCCAAACATGAATATTGCTTAAAGCATTTCCTGTCACTGTAGAAAAATAAAATGCTATCTCCAGATAGGCAGGTATGTGTTTGCTGTGCTTGTAATCTGTGTGGCAAGATTTTAATTCTGCTCTGGTCTTAAAGAAGAACAGTTGGATAAATGACTGTGTCTAAGCCCTGCTGTCCTATTGTAGAAGCAAGGCAATCCCCCAGCCAGGAAATATTGAGTTCCGACTCCATGATTCAGAATACCAAACAATTGCTTTATTGAACTATACTATATTACACTAATACTATACTAAATTACATACTATAAAGATACTAAAAAAAAGCCTGTGACTCTCTGCAGACAGCCAGGACACAGCTTTGAGCCAATTGGCCAAGGAATCAAAACAGCCTTCACTGATGTCCAATAACAAATCACTTTGGGTAAACAATCTCCATAACACATTCCTCATGTGCAAAACAACAGGAGCAGTGAATAGAGATAAGAATTGTTTTCTCTTCTTCTCTGAGCTTCTCACTGCCTTCCCGAGGAGAAATCCTGGGAGAGAGAATTATGTCTCTCTCTGTTCAGAGAATGTGAATACCACACTCTCCAGAGGACTTTATTAGCAGAAGTACAACACTAATCTAGTGAAAAAGTCCCAGCCAGTTCGGAACCCCATAATGGTGAACTTTCTGCACCCATCAACAGACCAAATTATAAATTATATTTCAAATAAGAAATATAGTCTAATTGGCGAAAGCATTGTTGCAAGGTTTGCTCATGGTTGGAAACGGGAATGGGATGACAACTGTGCATATGCTAATACCTAAATATGCTGGTGGTGCAAATGTTTTCCAATTTTAGTCCACAAACCTCATTTTTATGCAAGACTCCTGTTCATGCCAACAAATTCATCAAAATGAAGGTAGGAAAGCTGTAACTTAGAAGTCTCTTCTGCAAGTATTACTAATAATTCAGTTTAGAACAGAAGTTGATGAATTTTGAGAGCAAGGACATGTTCTACTGCAGGCCATTTCTTTTTTTTTTCCCTCTCTTGTATTTGCAGTAGGTTTCCACTGCAAATCACAGACTTATTGTAATGGTCTTTTCATCAGAGCTCACATTATTACTGTTTGAACACACACTACTTGCAAAAAACCCCAAAACCTACATCTGATTTTTTCTTTTTAAAAATAGGGAATTCACTATTGTAGCTTGGCAGTCTTACTTAAGCACAGTAGTCTTACTACAAATGAGCAATTCAATAAGCAAGGAGAAATTGTCTTGTACATTAATTACTTTAATGTTTGTCAATCAAGAAAGAGCTCAAACATAAAATGAATTTTAGCTAGTAAACAATTTTACCCTGTTGTCTGACCAGAATTATTTTAGTCATTTGTCACAGTTTAAAGATATATGATTTTTATAATTTTATAAATGATTATAAAAATAAATGCTGCATGCTACAAAGTTTACTCTATTGGCAGAACAATTACATTTTACTTTAATTTCTATAAATATTAAATTACATCTATAAATATTAAATTGCAGGACTGTCCAATATGTAGATATTCAGCATGAAGAGAGATACTAAAAAGCAAAATATTGTTTAGTTTTGCTTTTTTCTTTTCTTTTTTCTTTTTTTAAGAGTACTTAAAGGGAAAAGTTTATTAAAAAATTGTCTGAATTTGAATACAAAATTTACCAAAATAGTTTTGTTTTAAATTGACATCATACAATCAGACTTTCCACTTCTGTATAAGCTGATATGATTGTTGAATTCTGGGAGTAATGAATGCACCGTTTGGAATTCAAATACAGCATTTTTTAAGCTTGGTTGCTAGGTGCACATATTTCAGATTACAAATGAACTCAGTTGACACCTCATTCTTGAGAAGGAAAGCTGCTGCCCAAGTAATTAATTATTATATTTACATGAACAGAAAATTAAAAGCATGACCAGAAAACCCAACAGGAATTCTTTTGGGAAATACTCATGTAATTGGACTTTTAGTAGGGTAAGACCAGAATGCAAGAAATAACAGCATTATTTTAGGAAATTAGATGTTTATCTGCAACATGCCTGTATCTTTAGCAATTGTTGAGCCTCTTGAGAAAAAAAACCTGAGTAGTTTGCATTAACCTACTGGTGTGGTTAGCTCAGTTGTCTACATTTCAGCAGGACCTCTCCTGATGATTATCCAAGCCCTGGGACAATTGGACTCATGACATTAAGTTTGAGGCATTTTGTATGTTTTTTATGTGGTGTTTTTTGTTTTGTTGGGTTGTTTTTGTTTTTTTTTAACAGGAAAAATGTAAACTTTTAATAAGTAAAGGGGATGCAAGAGAGTTAGCAAGCATGATTTGTATTTTGAAATATGAATGAGAAAAGAAAGTAAGCTCCTCATAGTTCAAAGTAGTATGTGAGAAGGAACAAGATCAAAGAAAAAGGTCACTGTACCTGAAACAGTGAAAGGAAGCCACAACAGGATTGCTGAGGAGCATTATCTTGCAGAGGAAAACTAATGCAGAAAATTTTGTTACCATACTATGTTCTCACTGCCCAGCTCAGTGTCTTTTTCAAAACACCATTTTCTGCTGCTCAGATGGTGTTGGGGAGATCAGGACTTATGTCTCAAATACCCTAAGGAAGAGTGTAAATTAGACAGACTAAGTAATTCACATCTCAGAGCTTTTATTTAGAGTTCCATCTCTCCATGGAATGGAGCAGTGCAACAGGCATTCTTGACTTATCCACGTTTTTTAACATTGACTATTGAGTATAATTGCACCTGGGTAGAAGATGCTGCTCAGTAGAGATAAATTCTTATGCTGAAATTCAGATGTCTTGTTGTTATGACTGTCCTTAGAGAAGGCTGAAGAATGATTGTATGACTAAAACTCTGATGGATCCAAGCTGGAAGTCTGAAAATATATGTGAAGATCACTCCACTCATTTCTTTAAATAGACATCTTTTTCAAGGAAATACATACTTGGAAACAGGTTGCTGTTACTCCCTGAAAGCAGTACAGTAGTCAATGAAAAAGTTTGATGTGACAATGTTTGCTTTACATTTAGCAGATCGGGCACTTAGTAAAGTAAGCTAATCTGAATATATGAAGCAGTTGTCACATTTAGAAGCTGAGTTTTATAATAAATGCTGTAGTTTGACATTAAATTTTAACCTTTTATAACAGAAATTATGTGAAAACAGTGGAAAAATCGGCTTTCTTGAATTTCTGTTTCTGATGCATAATTAGTAAAGCTATTGGTTCTGTTTCTTTTTGCTGTATGGTCTTTTATGGAGGTTACAATGCTACCACAGGAATCATCTTCCTCTCTTGTTAATCAAGCTGTGTATCATTCCCCTCTGTCTCTTCACAAGTACTTTTGATCTACATCATGTTTTTAAGAGTTACCATTTTTTTGCCTTTTTGGACATGTAATAAAATATTTGCATCTCTTTTATTTTCTCCATTTTCCTTTTCCTCAGTGTGCTTATTCAAACACTCCTGACTCTTTCTTTTGCTTATGTCCTTTTTCACTCTATGCTTGTATTCAGCCCCATATTTGTTTGGCAAATTATCTCCTTCTCGTGTTACTTCTGTTTTTTTTTCTCTTCTGTTTCTTTTTTAAAATAACACTCCTAATAGATGTGAGTCTTGAAAAGAAATAAAAAGAAATCTTGAACCAGAAGTATTCAACCTCAGTGTTTGATTAAGAGTAACAGTCAGTTTAATTCAACATTATAAGTTTCCCACAAATAATATTCATTCATGAGTTTATTTGACCTTTAGATGTCATTGGTTGAACATATCTGTCTGTTATCCCCATACTGTGGTTCTGAATTTAGTTGTTTTAATTCAGGTGTTTGTATATGTCTTCTGAAACCACAAGTTCCCGTGCCTCTGCCCCTTCCTTTCCCACACACACATTCTGTGGCTCTGCTAGTTGAAGTACTATTTGTAGTGCTCTCTGCTTTCTCTGAGCCATCAATCTAAAAAAAACCCCAGTGCCTGGTTTATTTTAGCTTTATGGATCACTTATGGAAAGACAGAAAATATCTACTCATTGACTGTGTCACATGAAAAATAATGGTGGTGATGCTGTTGTTATGACAGCCTAAAGACATAATCAAGACAGATTTTCTTGCTGAAAACAGTATCTTTTATTAGACCAGCTTGTACCACTGGCAAAATTAGATGAGTTTTTGTGCATGTGAGTCCTTTTTCAGATCTGAAATAGAAGCAGAAGTCTTCAAAACTAAGTACAAGTTAAGCACATTGTCTTATCACATTAGTTGTGCTCAGACCATCTCAAAGGGAAAGTTAAAGGAAGGAACAGTAAGAAAAAGAAGAGACTTAGGAAGAGAGACAGCAAGGGGAAGGTGGAGAGGTTTTTCTCTCCCAGAAGCATTGACTCTGAACTCATTGGTTTTGATATCCAGCAGATTTGTGAATCACCCAAGTTTTTCTTTGGAAAATGTTGTAGGAATCCTCGAGGGTCTGGCCTAAGATATTCAAAATGCAGTGGTTATCTTCTGAGAAATACTCTCTCCCTGACAACTGGGGAACTTCTGTCCTTTACTTGTGTGTGTTCTTTCTTTCAGCTGCCCAGCAGTTGTTTAGTTTCACCTGCAGTTACCCTGAGAGCCCTCAATGCACCTGATAAGAGGTCCCAGAATTACAGGCATCAGATTTGACTGTTAAAGCATATTTGTTGTGCTGGTAGTGGAGAGATGTTGGTTAAGTTTTGTACTTGTGAAGGGCCTAAATTCATTTAGTTTGTTTTGGCCACAGGCATCTTGCCTCTCCTAGTGAGTTTAGTGAGGCTGGGGCCTGTGCAATTGGAAGGCAGGATCTGGAGAGCCCTATTTCAAAAGAGGATTGTTTTCTAACACATCTTTCAATGTTTGTACGTGTGTTCCAGCACATGAAATTTCAAGTGGGAAAGATGTAAAAAGGCTTGGTGATGTGCTACTACTATGCTACTTCAACACTGTGCATGTCCAACAGTTAGACCTGTTTTTCTATTTGTAGCAGTCAGTCTAATAAAATATATTATTATAAATAGAAATGTGTATCAATAATTATAATACACACTTGCTTTTAAAAAATAAGTCCTAACATTAAAAAAAAGAGGATAAAAGAGGATAAATGATGCTAAGATTAGCTTTTGTACAGTCTGTGTTACCGTTTGCCAAGAATGTTGATTACACTGTAGTTAAAACACTTAATAATCACTCCGTGGGGGAGGATTTGCTTCTAGTGTTACATTTAATCTTTTCCCTAAATCTTTTTGTTTAGGAAGGAGTGCAACATGATGATCAGTGTGTATGAGCCTTGTTAACGTTTGTTAAGATGAGGTTAACATTTGTTAACCTCATCTTCATCGACCTTTTTCACTTCTGCTACCAATGCTCTTTCTTGGTGACAGTGGTGAAATACTGTGTCCATGCAGTTCAAGTGAATAGCCTACACTGTCCTGTTCACTGTAGGGCATCCAATCTGTGTCCAAATAACCAGAAAACTGTGCCTCCTCTATTTGAGTAATGATTTGCAATCCACTTCTCCCTGGTTTCCATTGTGCTGTCTCATGATATCTTCTCTTTCAGCCAAGTATTTTCCTCAAATCCTTGTTCCCCAAAGCTCCAGTTGTATATTCTGTCCCTACATGACCACGGGTTTCACAAGAGGGAAGTCTCTAGAGTTTCATCAAGTACATAGTATAGGTGGGTAATTGGCTTTTATGATGTATGTAACATAAGTATTTCAGCAAATAATACCAGCAACATTATTTAGTATTAAACATTAAAAAATGTACTGAAGTGATGCTATGAGTACTTGAATTTTTCAGGGTTTGGAGATGACAGTGCTTTTCAGGAAAACTTCTACAAAGCATCATATTTCTTAGGGGAGCAAAAGGGAAAAGAGCTTGTAATTATTTGGCAAAGGGCAGTGAAGATGTTCTCACTGTGTCCCATCTGAGAGAAGGATCTAAGAAACTTGCAGTTGGGGCGGAATTTTTTCTAAGGGTTCATTGGTTGAAAAGAGTGGAAAGGAGAGATTGCATCCAGGTAGACCATGTGTTTTGAGAAGATAAAGGTAGCACTTCTTCATGGGAAAATAAAATAATAAAAGTAAAAAAGGAGCACGGAGCGTTGCAGCAGTTCTTGATGTCCAGTGCTTCCTGAACTTGAAGCTGTTTCTCTCTCTACTTCTCACTAGAAGCCAGACACTTAGAAAGCAATTCATAGTGTGCAACTGTCTTATTTTGCAGCTAGAACAATATATTTCCTAAATGCCTTTCCTTTTTTTTTTTCATCATTCAAAATCACAGGAAACATGAAAAAACCTGCGGTTCTAATAATGGCATCATATGCTGGTGTTTTCAGCATTTAGAGGATACTAATTTAAGGATAAAGGCTCTTGTGACCTGTACTTCATAGTCTGATTGTAAAAGATTGAGCAGAAACCTTTTGTTTTAAAATCACCTTCTTTCATGTCAAAACTTCCCACAGTGTTTTCTACACCTTCCAGCTGGCTGTACCAGAATTGTTCCATTCTCTCCCAGTAGAGATATATTATGGAAAGCCATTTGTAATGGTGTATGTTCAATACAAAGTATAGTGTGAGATAAATTCTTAGTGCTTTGTGGAAGACTAAATGTCTGAATAGCAGCAGTCCTCAAGAACATACCTGCAGCTCTCCCTTGCAGGGTGACACCTTGAGGGTCCTCTCACACTTGCCCCCAGTCACCACCGTGCTCAAAAACCATCACCTCCCTGAGTGATATGTCTCTTCGGTCTATGAAATCATAATTCAGAATATGAAATCATTTTTCAGAATATGTCTGGGTCATTATATCCTACATGGGATGTAGAAAAATGGTTTCATTCCAGATGACCCCTTATAAGTTTATGAAGTATTAGGAGTTGTCATCTGTAAATGTTTTTCCCCATGTTTAGAAAACATGTAATTTTGTTATTAGCTGAGAATACTATGCAATTCTCCAGTAAAGCAACTGTTAAAAATTTATTTTCCAGAGAAATGCAATTTACACTAGCATTTTGCCATTATTAATTAATAATAATAAATAATAATTCTAAAGTAGAAAATGAAGTATTAATCAGCAAGGTTTAAAAGGATTTTGTACATTATAAACATAGAGGATTTAAAAAATAAGGAAAGATTTGTTCACTATTTTGTTTTTTGTGTTTGCAGCTGTAGACTACACATTCAAATATAGGTGAAACAAACTGCAAAACATCCTTGGTGACAAGATATCAGGGTAAGATTTTCACCACAGACACAAATTTTTCAAATGTTCTTTGACCCAGTTTAATCTTTGTTCATGAGAGAATGAGGTGGAGGTAGAGGGCATAAACTCAAGTGTACCATTTCTGTTTTACGTAGCTACATCCAAATTTAGCCGGCATTAATTTATTTCAATCAGCATGAATCTTGGCAGTTGTATTTAGTATATGTGGCTCATAACAATCTGTTTAAAGGCAGAAATCTTGAAGTGCACTGCAGCCACACTGTTCTGTCAACTGATTACCTGAAGAACAGAAGGCTGTTCAGACCTTTAAAGGCATAGCAAGCCATGGAAAACCTTATTTCATCAGTGTGCTTTGGGGAAGCTGATGACTCAGTATTTGACTTTCAACAGTGTTCATCCTGCACACCTCTGTGTGCAAATCCTTCACTCTCCCTGTTTCACCAAGCCAGTCTGGATTACCTGCACACAGCAACATTACTGCTGGGTATCTCAGTCACGGGTTTTCAGAGTCGTATTGCAACTTGTGTGTAAACAGCTTAAGGTCTGCTGCAACACAAAGTCTTCAGGGGACTTAGCCAGTCACCCTCTTTATGTTTATACACTGCTCACACTAATGTCAGTGACTAAATAAATACAACTGACACCTTTTTATGCGACACTTTATTTTTCAAAGGCTAAGAAATTAGCTTCTGTGTGTCTGACAAGTGGGAAGTTCTTGCCTTCACATTTACAACCTGGCAAAGAAAGTCAAACAGATCAAGTGTCTTGTCAAGGACACACCAGAAGAGAGTGAGGTAGCTGGGAAGAGCTATTTTTTGCTATTGAGTCCATGTGCTTTAACCCCAGGATCAGACAAATGAATGCAGGCAGAAGCCTGACCTGGAAATAGCAGACTTTCAGTTAAGTTCACTAATGAGGATTTTAATTAGTTGGGTAAGTCAGCATCAATACAATCAGTAAACCAAGCTCCATGACCTAGCAGCCTACTTCTTTCTGAAGGCAACTGTACTGTAGACAAGTGGATATCAGGCCTTTCTCAGCCACTTTTAACCATTTATTAGCACAAGTCCAGCTTCATGGCCATTCTTAGAGTGTAAATCCATTCTGAATGCTCTCATCTGGACTGGGATGGCCACCCATTCCCAACAAGGGCTGGTATGGCTCTGTGCCTCACTTGTGGGGACCTGCTAGCCCCATGTCTCCTTCTTCCCTGGCAGTTGGACTTTTGCCCTCCCACCTCTCCAGGCTGTCAATTCTTCTCTTCATCTGGTCCCAGCAGTGGCCCTCCCTGGGTTGCAAAGGGAACTTTCCACTCTGTGCCAGTGGTTGTAGGAGAGCTCCCTCCACAGCATTGCAGGACATGGCTGCTCCTTAGGTAAAAACAGCTAAAACTAATTTTCCAGCAGATTTCACTCCTCACTCTGATTCTTATTTTTTTAGCACATTACCCATTGTGAAAAGCTTGGCACAGTCTATACTATCACAGCTTGAAATTAATCTTGACAATGAGTCAACAGAACAGGGTCTCTGTCCTTTTAAAGTAGCATGACCACCAGTGGAAACAGTATTCTTCATCAGGGTGATTTCTTATGTCCCTGGGGTGAATTGATGCTTACAACAACAGTCAGGAATGCTTTTTAGCTGAAGGTTTGTGAATATGCAGCAACACAGTGAATTTTGAATTTGCAAATAGCTAAAGAAGACTGCCTGCATTATAAACAATCACAAGTGCAATGCAACAATCACAAGTGCAATGCTTTGTGGAAACCCTGAACTTCCACATCCCACAGAGCTTGTAAACAAGACTGGGTGAAAGGGGAGAGGAGGGCTGAAATACAGCTGGATAGAGAATGATGTGATGGCTGACAGGCATCAGGGCAAGGAGGAATTAGGAAACCAAGACAGGAATGGTAGGAGAAGCAGAGAGATTTCTTACAAGCTCCCTAGGAAGGGAGAATAGCTGCACAGAAAAGGAAATGTGGAAGGGAGAGCATGGTACTGCTTTGCTGAGCTCTGCTGGATGAGTTGCAGAATGTCTCTGTTATCATTGCACTGGGAAAGCTGCACTAGCCTGTGAATGCACCACATAAAACAGCCACAGGGCAGAGTTAGGGCTGGTACCAAGAACTATTTCACCAGTAGGATTAAATGGCTTGCTCAATAGCAGTGGCTGAAATGTATTTCTATATTTTATTTATATCTCTCTTTTATACAAACAGTACATATTAGTACTACATATCAATAGGAGTGTAGTTCTCACTTATCTTCTTTTATCATTTTATTTTTATTTTTACTTTTACATTTTTTTTATTTTTACATTTTACTTTTATTTTATGTATTGTATTTTAATTTGATGAAAATGGAACAGGCTGCCCAGGGAGGCTGTGGAGTCACCATCACTGGAGTTATTGAAGAGATGGAAGACATTGTTCTTAGGGACAGGGTTCAGTGGTAATGCTGGATTAACAGTTGGACTTGATGGTCTTAGTGATGTTTTCCAACATAAATGATTCTATGATTCTCTCATTCTAAGGAAGAAAAGCCCCATCTGTATCAAATCTGCACAGAACTAAATAAGAGAAACTTGGTGCTGGAAATAATGTGTTGGCAAGTGTTGCAGACATCTTTTTCACTAAAAAATCCTTTCTTTAGGATTGTCCTTTCTGGGAAGCTGAGGCTCCAGAAAAAGAATGTAAACAATGGTTATCTGCCTCTGTGGAATGCAACAGGTGGATTTCTGATTGGGCCATCTTGAATGTTTATTATTAATGGCCAATCAAGAAGGAGCTATCTCGGACAGAGTTTGAGAGAGCTGCCTTTTGTTATCATTCTTTTCTTTTCTATTCTTAGCTTAGCTAGCTTCTGAGGAAACCTTTTTCTTCTTTTTCTTTTTAGTATAGTTATAATGTAATATATATGTATATATCATAAAATAATAAATCAAGCCTTCTGAACATGGGGTCAACATTCTCGTCTCTTGCCTCATCCAAAAACCCTTGTGAACACCGTCACAGGCAAGGGCAATAGAAGGCCTTTGTAGCTCTCCATTCCACTGGCAAATCTGCATCTCCTAAGATTGAATACAGACAGAAATGTGAAACACCCTCAGGAATGAGAATGCAGGGCAAAATTGTCAGGCTAGCTTTGATAAAAGTTTGGAGTCAAATCAGATAGGTCAATGAAGATATAGATACAAAGTCAATAACATTTTAAAACCTTTAAGCTGGTACCTAAGTGCTCTTGTGAATGAAATGGTAATGCACAAGGGGTACAACAAGTAACCAAAGACAAAGCCAAAAAAAGTTATAAATTAAATCATTGTGTCTTGGTTTTACATACTGTTAGGTAGCAAGAGAATAATGTCAATTTGTATTGATTTCTGCCATTTGTAGCAGATGAAAATGGGCTCCTATTTTTACCCATCATCCGTGATGTGCTGGTAATTAAAAATATCACAGCCTAAAATAATTTTCTAATTCAGTAACTTTTCTTCTACCCTTTTACCCAAGTTCAGAGTGAATGAAAGAAAAAAAAAATCTTAAATGCTCACCAATTAAAACTTTAGCCAAATTCTGTGAAGATTACTTGATTAATTTTTCATGTCCTACACTTTTTACAGGAGCATGATTTTTATGAAAAGGAGTGGCAATTTTAATGGTGTTTGTCAACCAGTCTATTTTGACTGTTTCAGAGCCTTCTTTCACTTTTCTTTTCATCCTTTCCTTGCTAGACCAAACTCAGATCAATTTGTATTGATTTTTTTCTGCTTTGCAGAGCATTCCTACAGGTTCTTTAGCTCAGATCTCGTACAGTTCTCTTCATTATGTGGAAGATTTCAAGGAAGCTAAATTACTGAAAGAAGACCTGTACCATCCATCACTCATCTTTCAGTGAAAAGCACTGGATTTATCAATGCAGAAGGCAGGAATTTATCAATGCAGGAAGGCAGAGCTGTTTTTGAAAATATATTTTGTCAAGTTTTCAGGTAACATAGCTCATTTTGACCCCACAAACATTGGTTTGGTTTTTGGTCCATTTGTAATGTGCTCAGAAGTATTTTTTAAATTTCAAACTGTGGTCTAATTCTTACCATACCCAGATAGTACTCAACAGATTCTCTTTTTAATAGTTAATGATATTATATGAAAGCAATAAGCACTTGAAAGGCAAACATATTAACTTTTTTGTATCCTGTTTATTCTTAAAATGTAGCTGTTTTAGCTTCCCTGAGTGCAAAGATATCATGAAAGCTAAAAGGGAGGTTGCAGGTGCTAATTATAATAATCAGTCTGCATGGGTACCAAATCTGCAATTATAATTTACAGGTTAAGTGATCACACCACAGAAAATCTGGGAATATAATAAAGAATTTTTTCAAACTTAATTAGGACAAGTCATTAAAGCAAATCTTGAGGGGGAGGAGGGGAAAAAGGAGGCAATGAGAAGAAATTGCTGTCCTTAATACTTCTGTACAAAGTAAAATCACTCTCATGTGAATTCTAGTTATGGTAGTGAAACGGTAAGGAAAGGAAAAGTAAGGGAAAAGCAAGGGAAAGAAAAAAAGAATTAAACTGTTGGTATATGAAAGGAGGAAGGAAAAAAAACCCGGGCATATGGCATTCTAAAACTGTTGTGGGCTTTCTGCTGGCATAGCTGTTGCAGGAAGGTTGATGTTGTCCTTCCACACCAGTAGCTGCTTTCTTCCCTTGTTCCATATCAGCTCTCTGCATTCTGCAATTGTTAATTGCATTTCTGCTTTTAACTGCTCCGTATTTGTGGTTAAACCCGAACTTGAATCTTTTGATTCTATAGTACTTTTTCCTTTTAAAACCAAAAAGTAACTAATAAAAGAACAAACCTACCTGAACAAATGCCCTTTCCATGCCCCATTATTGCAGTGCAAGGTTTGAAATGCAGCTAAAGAATAAACAGAGAAACTAAAAGGCCTGACAGAAAAGAATTCAGCACTGCTCTGTTAGATCACAGGGGTTTTTTTAGGTTAATTAATTTGAGAGCCTGAATACCAGCTCTGTCCTCCCTTGCTCCCCACAGGCACTGCCCAGCCATGCTGGCTCTCACAGAGGGCTCTCACCACTTACAGGCTGACAACCTCCAGTCTATCAAAGCAGCAGCCACTTCATTAGGATTATTTATATCCTGGTAGATGTCAGGGTGTGGATATTCCTGCTCTGGCTGAAGGATGCTGAGTGTCTGTTCCCTTTGTGCAGAAAGCTACTTGTACCCCTCCTCACATCCTCAGCAATGCTATTGCTCTGTCTACCTGGCTGTCATCTTCAGCTCTGCTCAAGCCACTGTCATTTATCCTCAGATCTCCCTGGCACCACAGGACTGTTCTGATGCCTGTGCTCAGCCAGAGCACAACATTTCTCTGACAGTGCCAATTAGGGATGAGAAATATATATTGTGGCTCTACTTCACACAGAAATCATTCCTGGATGATTATTTCCTAGTGCCCATGTCTGTGTTACAGCCTATTTTGTTCTACCAAAGCAATGTGGTAGAGCCACAGAGCAGCTGAAAAGCAGCATGGCTTGAGCCCAGAGTGTTGAAGCCATGAAGATGATTTACTGTTGAAATCTTTTGCCCTATGTCCTGTTTCCAGGGAACCGATATTGCAAAAGCACCCTGCTTTGAACCATTAGTGGAAATTGATTGGCTGTGCTGTATTCAGGAAGCTGCACTGTGCCACCCTGGCCTGTGCTGATACATCTTCCCAGCCACTCAGGAGGCTGAGCTGACAGTCCCCATCCTTTCTCTAACCAGGAACTTAATAATTTATTGCCATGGATATCAACAGGACAAAAAACATTACAGTACAGGAGCTCCCTCTGCTCCAGTCAGCAATTCAGCCATAATGAAGAATCATAGACTCAGACTCATAGAATCATAAAATAATTTGGGTTGGAAAGGACCTTTTAAGAATCCTACCACCCTGCCATGGTCAGGGATATCTTCAACTGGATCAGGTTGCTAAGAGCCCCTGCAAGCTGCTCTTGAATGTTTCCAGGATGGGGCTTTCTTTGAGCTTCTTTTTCTGGCACACACACCTGCAGCAACCCTTTCATTTCCCTTTGCATCCCTTGCTAAATTCTGCTTCAGCTGCATCTTGACCTTCCTGACCTTGCCCATACAGAACTGACAAGCATCCCCCTACTCCTTCCATCTCTTTACCATCTGGATTTGTAGCAAGCAGTACAACTAATGCAGATACTCTGCCTGGGAGTAAAGTAAGCAAAATGAAGAAAAGAATATGAAATCTGCATACCCTTCCCCTTTTGCTCCCTTTTGCTGCCTACCTCTTACAGATATCTTGCCCACTTTGTGCCTATTGTTTACTTGCAGCTATTACTAGGAGGAGCTGATTGAGAGTACCTTCATGTATCAAGAGAATTACTGGCAGCAGATGAATATCATAAGCTGAGATGGAAGGTGAGGATGGCTTGGTATTCCACTAAGTGAGCAGAGCAAGGGGATTGCTCTAGAAGGCAGTTAAAGTGGAAGTGAATTCAACAGAGTGATACAGAAAAACAACAAATATAGAACAAAGGCTATAGCTGTCCATGTGCTGACATCATATTGGCAGCAGGTCAGCAGGCATCTGATACCAACATTGTATTTTCCAAAGAGTGACTTTATAAATATTTCTTCACTACCAAATAGCAGAGAGACTTGAATATTTCACAAGTTTTATCTGACAAAAAGATAGAGAAGAAAAAATGGGAGTATAAGGATGGAAAACTACTCAGACATTCAAGCAGAACAATTTTTTTCATTTCCATAAAATAGCTAATTTATTATCTCTTAGCTATGATTAGTTTGTTTATTATTTATGGTTAATGTAGAAATTCTGAAAAGTTATTGTAGAAATTCTGATGCTTTTCATTTATGCTGTGACATATTGAAAACAGCCAGAATGAAAAAAATCTGTCTGCTGCTGCAGACACCAAGGCAATCCTGTAAAGAAAGAGGAATGTTTGAACTTTAACCTCATCTTCATTGGACTTGCTGCAGGTTGTTATAGATACATATTAGTCAGAATATGTAGGTGACACTTTACATTGGAGTTAAGCCTTTACATCTCGGGACTTTTGCTGGGGGCAGGAATATGCACATGGCTCTGGTTCTGCTGCTCCGAGCAGAAGATGTGAAAAGAGCAAGCTCTTTTTCCTGAGAGCACCAGGCAGAGGAGTTCTCCCTCTTGTGGAGTCAAATGTGACTCCGTTGGCAATTTAAATTCTGCTTCCATGATCACCCGGTCTCAGAGACAGACAGGACATAAGTCCTAAGACAGCAAGAGAAAGATGGATGCAATTTGCAGGATTCCTCATATGATGGCACAATACAGGCAAGAGGAAGGTCTAATCAGAAATAAGGTAATATCACTATGAACACTGTATTCTGACCTGAACATACATTGTGCATTGCAATAGTTCTGAAATTCTTTTGCACATCAGGCATCTGGTTCAGCAGCTTGTCCTTAACTTATGACCATTACTGTCAAATTTGCCTTTCTTCTGTTTCTAAATTACTCTTTGCACTTGTACAGGGAGTAAGGATTTATTACAGTTTTAAACCAGTACATGCTCGTTTCCTTTTTCTTTCCCCCCCCTGCTCTGGTCTCTGCATGTAGGTAAAATGTTTTCAAATATCATCAAGCAGGTTTTCTTCCAGTGTAAACTCTTTTTGCCCTCCTTCCCTCCCTCCAGCAGGTGTGGCTAGTAAGAGCTTCAGACAAGAGATGCGGGACTTCAGGTGGCTCTTCAAAATGCAGTTTATTGTATCCAAGATGTTACAACAGTCCAGGGTCCTGGGTGACAGAGCCTGTGTCTACAGCTGTCAGCCCCAGCTATAGACAAGCCTGAAGACCCTTTTGTTTTGGCTACAATGCATTATATACTTTTATTTGCTGAGCATCTTAAAATATAAGAACCAATCTATACTTTTACTATTACCTGTAGCCTATCATAACTACTATCATTACCATATGATGGTCAATACTATCCAATCACAACATAGTATGTAACAGTTTAAGCTTAAAGTTGTTTTTCAGTTTTTCTTGCAGTGGAAAATTCTTAGACCTTTTTTATACTAGCCACATTGACATGTCTTGTTTGCCTGTGGTATCTTTCTGCTTGGTAAAAACATCCTTTTGTTTGTCGTCAGCTTATCCTTTGCTCTAAGTCATAAAATCTCTTTCCAACTTGTCATAACCTTTGCTTTCTTAGTTGTCCAGTAAGATCAGCTCAGCAAACCTCAATTTACACATCTATTATTCTTCTATATTGAAACTTGCTTCCATCCCTATTTCTTTCTCAGATTCTACATTCAGAGACCTTTCTGCCAAGCACACATACCTGTGAAATTTTCTTGTCAAATGTTCATCCTTTCCAACATCTCCCCCATTCTGATGAACAACAAAGATGCTAGAAACTGTCTTCTTATTCATCATTCTCTGCACACATTGAAGTGCAGAGGGCACCACTACTATAATTACAATTATCACCACTAAAACAATCAAGCCTACTTTACAAGGTTCCTTCAGCCAAGGTGCAAATCTCCAACCATCAAACAAACAGTCTAGCCAAGACTGTTTCATCTGCTGAAATTTGGTTAGCTAAATCTCTTAAGTTTTGCAGCTGTTTATGAATAGAAGTAGAATGATCAGACAAGTTCATACAACACAATCCTTCAAAATCTTCACAGCCATGCCCATGTGCTAGTAAAAGAAAGTCAATAGCAGCTCTATTTCGTAAAGTGGCATGTCTGACTTCATCTGTCAGCAAATCATTAATCATAGCAGAGTTTATTTCTTTACTGAGCCAACACCCTAATTTGTTTAACTGTTTCAGGGCAATTGAGGACAGCTGAAGCAAAAAAATGCTTGTAACAATTGATTTTCCAGAGTTCCAAGGGTGAAACTCACTATCACAGTTGCTGTCATAATGATGCCCCAAGGAAGATCTTATTTTTCTATTTTTCTTTTTGATTGCTTTTTTGACACTGGGAGCAATTATTGTAAGTTGTCCCAGGGCACAAGAGGCACCATCTGATTTTGAGGGAATACCTTGCCAAGCCCTGTCTCCACAGATAAGACAATTCCTTTAGGAAATTGAATAGGAAGTTTGTTAAAATGATTTGTGTGAGGTTCATTGTATGTAAGAAGCTTAGTTTGATGACACCAAGTCATTCCTATAAACTGGATGATAAGGAGTAACATTTAGATGAGGGCTGTTTTTTCCCACAAAATGAAACAAGTAACAAGTGTCCATTGTTAATGAGCCTAAAAATTCCAATTCTTGAATGTCAGATTTATCAACTTTATAATTACCAATATAAGTTTGGTGTCTCAGGCTGGGAGTTGGGGAAATGTCATGATTGTCATATGGCCAATATTTATCAAAAGTGACATTATCAAAAGTTTCTGGGAAAGGCACTCCAACCAAACAAGTTGAAAGAGTTTTATCAGGGGATTGTGTTGGATAAGCAGATGGTGTCGGAGCCTGTGGACTTGGCTAAAGAAACCCAAACATTTGTCTTTGGTTGAGTTACAGGTAAAGCTTCACTTTCACAAAATAAAAACAAAAGGGTAAAAGCTGCATTCACCCACGCAAATAATAATAAAACTCCATTATTTTCTTGAACTGTTTCTGGCAGACAATTTTCTCTGGGTGATTCTGCATAATTCATATTTGGGTGCTGGTTTCTCAGCTTCCACTCGCAGGGTCACTGCCTGGTGTGGAAGCATCCATGGGCTTTGATGGGTGGTGCAGTTTCACATTTTTTGCTGGCAGCCCCTTGAGTCCTATATCTGTAGAAATTCATGCAAAGCCCTTGCCCCATGTTATAAGATCATATGGTCCCTCTATTTGTCCTGATTCTAGATTTTTAATTAAAACTGGGGTCTACTCTTTCAGTTTTGCTTTTTTGTTGTACATGAAATATCTGTAAATGGGGGGGGAGATCAAGCTCTTCTGCAGAGCTATTCAAAGAAAGTTATAAACATACAAAGCTTTATTCAAACTTCCTTGAGGTGTATCCTGGGCTCCCCACCCTTTCTGATGATCTAAAATGTGTTTTAGAGTTTGATGTGTTCTTTCTACCATTCCCTGACCTGTGGGAGACTAGGGAATACCAAATGTATGGCAAACACCCCAGTCATTTAAAAATGTGGCAAATTCTTGTGAAGCATAAGAAAGACCATTTTCAGTTTTGATTTCTTGAGAGACATCCAGTGAGGAAAATGCTTGTGAAAAATGCTGGCAAACATGTTCAGCTGTTCCTCCTAAATGTGCAGACGCAAAAACTGCTTTTGAAAATGTATCAATAGAGACATGGATATTTTTAAATTTCCCAAAAGAAGGGTACTTTGTGACATCTGTTTGCCATTTTTGAAAGCTTTCCAACCCTCTTGGGTTGGTGGCATATGTAGAAAGGATAGGTTGGACAAGCTAGCAGTCAGGGCAAGCCCTTATAGTGGCTTGTGCTTGCTCTAGGGAAATATGAAAATCTCATCTGAGCGCCTCTGCATTTTGGTGAAAAAAGGCATGACTCAATTGAGCTTATTAACAATGTTAGGCAAGGTAGCTGCAGGAAGCACCAAAGTGGAATCTTCAGTGTCTCCTGCAGTTCCCCCACCACATGCTGCTGATGCCAATGCATCAGCTCGTGCATTCCCTTCTGCCATAAATCCTGGGAGACCAGAGTGAGCTCTAATGTGGGCAACAAAATACGGATTAGTTCTGTGTGACAAAATTTGATAAAGACAGGTGAGCCAAAGACAATTTGTTGTTCCTAACATCTTTTAAAACAGAGCCTTCAATTCTCCTAACAATGTTAGCAATGTATGCTGAATCAGTGACTAAGTTAAAAGGCTCTGGAAAGAGCTGAAATGCTCTTACCACGGCTGCCAATTCAACAGTCTGAGGACAACCTTTGACTGTCTGAACATCTGGTTCCCAGGATTTAGTATTTTTATTTTGCCATGTAACTACTGCCTTGTGTGTTTGTCCTGGCCCATAACTGAAGAGATTCTTAAGTTTCTTCACTGATAAGGGGTTTTTCTTTGTAGCATAATTTAGCTTTGATCAATTTGTGTGCTGGATAATGAATGGAGCAAACACCTGGAAAATCTAACAAGGCATACAACAAATCTGACTTTTGCATGGCCCAATCAAAATAGGATTTAATTATAGGTAAGTAGATGATAGTTAATTTGCAACCTGCTCTAGAAAGAAGCCTTGCTCTGTCTTTGATGATGATTTGAGAAATCATCTCTAAAGATGTAAAGATTGTCTTTGGTGACCTGTAAGAAAGAAACACCCATTCAGTTATTAGCAAAGGCAATTTTGAGAGGAGCCTCATTGAAAGATGAGACCATACAGTCTCAGTGTTTCTCCTAAAACTGCAAGGAAAAAAATGTTTATCTGAAACATAGAGATGTGCTGGTCTATTTGGCAGAGCATCAGTAATTTTCTCTAAAGCCTTGCAAGTTGCAGGCGTAAGGAATCTGGGGGATGATTTAGTGGGTCCCTCAGTGCTTCCTGCTGGCGGCAGCGACATGGTTAAAAGATCTCCTCCAGTCACAGCGGAAGTCCTGGGATTATTTGGAAACAAATCTGGTTGGTTTTTAGGGTTTGTTGGTGATGGATTTAAGGATTTGGTGTTGGATTTAAGGGATCCCCCTCATCCTTTGAGGTAGAGTAGCTTTTAGCTTGGTCTGCCTCTCTTACTGCAGCTGCATTTGGTGTTTTCCTCACCCTCTTCCTCCTCCCCTCTCTCGGCTGGAGAGGCGGCGCGGAGGGTTCAGGTGGAATGGTGGGGGGAAA
Organism: Ammospiza caudacuta; assembly: GCF_027887145.1. Classification (NCBI taxonomy): domain Eukaryota; kingdom Metazoa; phylum Chordata; class Aves; order Passeriformes; family Passerellidae; genus Ammospiza; species Ammospiza caudacuta. Next base: position 135,607,736 of record NC_080593.1, read on the forward strand.
GGGCACTGCAGCGGGAGTTTCTCAGAAAACATTTCTACAAGCACACAGCAAGTGGGGAGTAAATCTGCTGCTGTTTTGTCGTGGTGAGAAATAGCATTGTGTCATTTGACCCCCACAGAGTCCCAAAGGTCTCCGGTAAACACAGCCGTAGAATCGACATTTGGGAACTTGGTCTCAGTCCATGGTAGAAGCTTTTTAAGCTCTTGTTTTGGTAATTTACTTGGACTGGATTTAATTAGATATTTTAAATGCTGATACACATGTCTCTGATCAGCAGACACATTCTGCCCCATTGATTCCCCAGTGCTCACCTGCTGTCCTCCTTGCTGTACATTGAGCTCCAATCCAGGTACTGTCCTGCAGCAACACCTGTCCAGCCTCCGGTCACCTTCCTTTCAGGTGCCTGTTTCTCCTTGTGGGCTCTTCCTTCTGAGTTCACCAGGAGGTCTCTTACTGCTAAAAGTCCGAGTTTGCCTACTAAAATGTGGGCGCCATTAGTAAGAGCCTGAGACGAGAGATGCAGGACTTCAGGTGGCTCTTCAAAATGCTGTTTATTGTACACAAGATTTTAAAGCAGTCTTGGGTTGTGGGTGACAGAGCCATGCCTACAGCTGTCAGTTTCAGCTATAGACAAGACTGAAGACCCTTTAGTTTTGGTTATATGGCATTATATATTTTTCTTTGCTGAGCATCTTAATACATAACCAATTAATACCTTTACTATTACCTATAGCCTATCATAACTACTATCATTACCATATTATGGTCAATACTATCCAATCACATGAGTTAATATGTTACAGTTTAAGCTTAAAGTTGTTTTTCAGTTTTCTTGCAGTGAAAAATTCTTAGACATTTTTCCGACTTGCCACATTGGCATGCTTGTTTGCCTGTGCTGTCTTTCTGCTTTTCCTAAGACCTATTTCTGCTTGGTAAAAATATCTTTTTGTTTGTGGTCAACATATCCTTTGCTCTAGTCATAAAACACCCTTCCAACACGACTTAACCTTTACTTTGTTAGTTGTCCAGTAATGACTGGCTCAGCAGTTGTCAATTTAGACATCTATTGTTCTTCTGTATCAAAACTTGCTTTCCATCTCTATTTCATTCTCAGATTCTACATTCAAAGATCTTTCCGCCAAGCACACATATCTGTGAAACTTTCTTGTCAAACTTTCATCCTTTCCAACAAAGTGCTTTATAGTTTCAACATGTTACATGATAACTCAATATTAACAAACAGAATTTTAAAAAGAAACCCTGGAAAACAGAGTGTTTTATAAAACCATCACAACTTAACTGACATCAAACTGATGCACAGTACAGTGGTTGGCACTCTAGTATGACTGAACATGTGGGGAGAACTTCAGATGATAAAAATTGTTCCAGATAGGAGATGTCAAGGCACAATTCTCAATGTTGAGGCAACTCTATTTACTCTTGGCTGCGGTGGGTTCCACATCTATGTCCAGGTCTGACAGAGCACAGTAGAAGAGCATCTGAACATACTTCGTTGTTGTAGCTGTAGTGGCAAAAATGTGTGACAGAAATTTAAATGAATCTTAGACATACATCTGGATTTTGAGGATTTGAAAACATTACACAGATAGCAGAAAAATCTTGAAACACATTGATCAATAAAATTAGGCATAAGTTATAAATAGCTAAAAGCAAAAGAAGCCAATTATTAAACTGAAATTCTTGTTTGATCATGTTTTCATCAACATTTTCATTGCTGATACCTGAATTCAAAGTATAATAAACAAAAATATTAAAAATTTGTTTTTCCAGACTGTCTGAATTTGAGGACTAGCAACTACCCTTCAAGTGAATAATTAATTATTTCATTGTTTTTTAAAATCTGTGGACTCCTCTGATTTGGATTTTTGCATTCTTGGATGGAAAGTGAAGCAAAGATGTTCTGGTATTTCTGCCTTCCAGGGTATTAAAAAGATTAGGTTTAGTATTCACAATCCTACGTGGCTTTTATTGAGCCAACACAGTTATGACACCTACATATTGGCTTGTTTTGTACAGGTAAGCATGGTTTTGTGTTCAGGACCATGTGATAAAGCAGATGATCTCAGACATGCCACATACCAAAGCATAGCCAAACTTCATATAAATAAGGATTTCAGGAAAAATTGTTCTTTCCTTCTTCTGACCAAGGTTTTGACATGGTGACTGGGACATGATGTTGCTTACCAGAGAGCCAAAGTAGACATTTAGGTCGTTTTTCAACTGGCAGATAGACTCCCAAATAATATGCAGGAATGCCTGAGAGGGCAATCCCAACCCCAATAAGGGAATTGATTGTGTCACTGTAGAGAGGCACTATAATCAGGAATAGGGAACACAAGCAATATACTATAGGGAAGAAGAGGCTAAGCTGTGAAGACAAAAAAAAAATACAGCATTTGTTAAAAGATGCAACAAACACTCTATTGTAAAAATTCAGGCTTTGCAGATTAAAGTTAAACATGTCAATAATAAAAGTATGTACTGAATCTTTTTGACTGCTTACAGTCAGCATAATTTATTAACTTCTGTGTACACTGCTGAGAGTCTTATTTGGTATACATCTGAGCATCTTTTTTATTTTTTTCAGGCCTGCATAAACTCAGTTCCTTTACAATTAGTAAAAGATCAACCTTTGAAAGAAATACTTTAAGTAATGGGTAGCTTTCTCTCCAACTTCAGTTCAGAATTGTTACTTGTATTTTTGGTTGGGAACTACCTCTCTAGACCTTCAATTACATTCTTGATGTTGTAGAACTAAAGGACTGATTTACAACCCTTTTTGTGGGCACTTAACAAATATCATATCACAAATAAGGAAAGTTGGGCCATGAAGCTGATATGACTGGAGCACCTTCCCTATGACAGCAGGCTGAGAAAGCTGGGGCTGTTCAGCCAAGAGAAGAAAAGGTTGCATGGACACCTCACAGCAACCTTCCAGTGTCTTAGGGGGCCTACAGGGAAGCTGGAGAGGGATTCTTCACCAGGAAATGTAGTGATAGGATAAGGAACAATGGGTACAAACTGAAAGAGGAGAAATTTAGGTTAGGTATTAGGAAGAAATTCTCCACTGTGAAAGTGGCGAGACACTGGGACTGGTTGCCCAGGGAGGTTGTGGATACCCCAACTCTGGCAGTAGTTCAAGGCTAGGTTGGATAAATCCTTGAGCAACCTGGTCTGGTGGAAATTGTCCCTGCCTGTGACAGGGATGGTTAGGACTAGGTGATCTTTGAGGTCCCTTCCAAACCTTGACCTTTTATGATTCTATGAAGGTTTCAAAAACCTCTTTATAAATTTATTTTTCACTTTTTATTTTTCCTGTCTCTAGTAGTGAGCCTTCTCAAGGGTCCAGGAGTTGACATTTGAATTCCAGCTGAAATTGGTGAGAGTTTACTGTTATAAATACTTTTTTTCCCTTTTAAAGGATAAAAATATAAGTTGATGAAAACCAACTGCTGTATTTCAGAAAAGGAAATGGTGTATGTGGAGTTGTGGTGTTGACTAAGGTGGCAAATGCTGACAGGAATTAAACAGTCTTTGTGTAAAATCTGATTGTAATCCTTAGTAGAGTCAGAGGCAAAATTGCCAATAAGGCAAGATTTAATATTTATCTTCTACATATTTTGTGGGAAAGTTTGGAAATTGAGTGTGAACATGCTTCAGGAAAATTTGGTGTGCTGTGGAAAATTAGGAAGGTTTCTATCAGGAAGTGCTTAGAATATTTTATGCCTTTGTTTGAACTTTTTTAAAATTAATCAGGATGTTACACTTTAGTGGAAAGAAAATGTGTTTGTAAAAATGATGGAGGAGTTTAGGAAGAGAGATTGACAAAGAAGAAATATTTGGGGGGTGTTAATTTGTAATTCTCTTGATTTTTACTGCATCACTGCAGAGCCGAAATGCAGGTCATGGAGCCAACATACAGGAACCAGTGCATGGTTTTGTGTGCCTGCTGTGTGTTTCCATCCTTGCTTCCGGGACAATCACTGGATTAAAACTAGAAACAGGTTTTAGGCACACTTTGTTTCTGTGCACTCACCCTTGCCTAACTGATAGTCAAATGCTCTTCTAAGTCAATCATCAAACTTGCATTTTACTGTTTATGACCACTACCCAGTGGGAGGGAACATTCAAAATATATTTGATAATTTAAGCTAACTTCTGTGTGGGCAGAATTCTGGACATTTATGGGCTTTGGAAGGATTTTACTGTGCTTGTTAAATCATGTAGGTTTGATCAGAGTGTTAACCTCTCTGGAGCTTCCATCACCAGCTGAGTCTGCTCTTCTCCCAAGATGGGCTAAAACCCCAAGACATTTATTTATTCCTTATTTGTTTTGAAACAAAAATTATAACAAGTCTGAATGAAAGAAGAATAAATGGTGTATATCATTTCAATCTCTCAGCAAAACTACCAGAACAGATGTTCTTGTGGGCTCTTAATGGGTTTTGCTCCTTCATCTTGTATTTTGAAAGAATTTCTATGGCTAATAAATAATCTATAATATAACTGGTACTGTTATGGTTGTGATATTAAAAGTCATATAAACACATGCATTAGCTGGCTTTTAGAGCTTTGTTCCTGACTTTTTTACTTACTTTAACAGGCCGTGGTCTATGTGGCTGAGTATATCTCAGATAGATTAGTCCTGCAATAGATAGACCCACAAAGAGCCAGTAGTTGAAGCAGTAGTAATTAATAAGGAGGAAAACATCTTCCACAAGGAGATAAAGCAAAGTCATTAAGCCCTAGAAACAATAAAAGACAAAGACTTTTTAATGTGAAAACAAGGACAGAGTAAAATTATAAACTGACCGGTTTCCAACCTATTTGTATGAGCTTAGGATTTAAGTCCACTCATAAACTGAAACCATTAGAGAAAATTCTGTGCCCTGCAGGTGTGCTATACTGCCTGCACAGAAAGACCTAAACCACCAGGAATTCCATGTCTATTTTAACAGATGGGCAGAAAAACTTCCACTTTCCACATCAAAAATGTGAATGGTGGTATACCCAGAGAGTATAAATCAACTTGCTAGTGCAAACAGAGTCCCTGTGAGAAGAATCTTTATAATGAGATTATAATTTTTAGTAAATTATTTGATGTCAAGCAGGGTGAGTATGATAATCTATTCATAAACGAAATGTAACACATGGCAATGGCAGACATCAAATAAAATGCATGCTTAAATACATAGATTATTTATGAAAATAACTTCCAGTAATTCTATAACACAAGATCTCATCTGTATAGTGGCAACAGAAAAAAAGTCAATAGGACTATAGGCATCCAATGGTAGAAATTTAATTTTAAGAGCTTTGTCATTCCTGTTATAACTACAGTTGTAGAACATCAGCCTACAGCAGGGCCGAAGAGATGCTCCTGACATGTTCTCCTCCAGTGAAACTTTAAAAGCTCACATAAGAGATATAAACAGCTCTTGTCTATACCATTACATCTTTAGCCATTCTCTGTTTTCTCAGCAATACTATTGTACTTCTCACTAATATTGTTTGGAGAGCCCATGAACGAATCAAGCCATTCTCTTTCCACTGAAAAAAAACCCCTCAATCAAACAAAACAACACCCCTCCCACCCCCTCAATGAGTTTAAATTGTGGGCGTATGCAGAAGATGTCTCCAGGGCAGGAGAAGTGTGAGACGTCCAGGGCGGAGCAGAGATGTTTTACCCAGGCGCAGACCCCAAGTGCCAGGCAGGCGCGACGCGGGGTGTCACTTACGTTGAACAGGAGAGCGGGGACCGGTGTGAAGCACTTCACGTGAATCAAGCTCAGACTGACAGGGAGGTGTCCTTCCCTGGCTCCAACATAGAACAGCCTAAAAAAAGACTAGGGAAACTCAACCATAGGAAGAGCTTTTTGCTTCCTGACAAAGCAAAGAAACAATTCTTTTATTACTCTGTTGTAAGTGCTGTTCTCTTCTTAAGTGGCTTTAGTTTATCAAATGTTGCTAATCATGAGAAGACATCTGACTGTAACAACACCTCCGTCATAAATGTATGACTTGACATGGCAAAAATTACCAAACTAGTAAAGAAGGCAGATTATAGATTCCTCTTCAATTATTTAAAATAAATCTTCTATTCCATACCGAGATGCTGCAATAATTGATGAGTTTAAGCCACTATAGCAAGACATGGCCACTGCTATAGGAATTATCCACTTGGCATGACTAAGGGTTTCACCTGCAAATGTCTGTAACAGAAAAAAAGATAATGGTGAGGCCCACTGTGTTAGGAATATGGATAATTCTGAGAAACTCTCATGAAAACACATTATCCCAAATGTAGTGTCATAGCCCATGCTTTTTGATGGCACCCAAAAATGACTTAGGAAATTAGAATTTAGAAAAGCTGATCAGCATCAAAATAAAATTGGCAGATACATTAAAAATATTTTTTAAAAAATCTAAGCCTAGATTAATTCAGCGATGGAAAAGAGAATGATGTATTTGCTTTAAAGTATTCTGACAAATCCCAACTGTAGTAATCCATGAATTATTATTTTATTTTTGTATAAAATATTGATAAGGTTTAAAAAACATTTCAGTGCACATTTCTGCACTGAAAATATTGCTGTGGTTGTGCAGCATTAAACATTACATACTGTACATTAGAATGATAACAAAAAAAAAATGGTTCTCCAACAACCCAGACTTTCTATAGCTCTTTGGTCCTGGCAAAAGCATCTTTCCTATGATGTAGTGTTAAGAGCAGGATTTAGAGAGTATAAAAGACAATTTTTCAAGAGCATATTTATTTGATATATTCTTGATATGCACCTTCTGGTACTGTTACATGAAAAAAATGTTTTAAGCAGCCTTCAACATGATAGTATTTCATCTGTTTGCCAAGCATGCTACCTGAAATTTTCCTGCAGTGTCTTTGGTTTGAGTTATGTTCCACAACTTACCACAGCCACTGCATCACTTGTGAGGAGAGCTGACATGTCCAACACTACATAGTATGCTATATTAGTCAACAAGTAAATAATAGCTACAATAGGCATTGAAATTGCAATAGAAAGAGGTAAGTTCCTGCAAAAGGAAAATGGAAAAATTAGTCCATGTTATTTAAAAAAGAAATAATTAAATAGAAGATTGTTCCCAGAATGGATACCTCCATCACGTCTTGTAATCCATCATTTTGAATCATGGTGTTACAAAACAACAAGCAGCTATGTGTGAAACAATGCCATAAAGCCATAAAAAGCTTAGTTTGTTGCTTGTGTGTCTGTCACAAGTTTAAAAGAAAAAGCCTTAAAACATTCATACATGTAAATTTAATACACTGTCTGTTATATGCAGCAATGTAAGAGAGCTCTGAAACAATAAGATTTAAGCACAGACTTAGGTATTTTCTTGATTGTGGCATTTTTCCCTGACTGATAACCTATGCACGTCCCAAGACAAGATGGACTATATCAGCTTGAGTGGCTGACTCAAGCCAACTCCCACAGGGCTGGCGTCCCTACAGAAGGAGGGAGATGATATTTGCCCATAAACCATAATGCTGAAGATCACATCATAAAAGCCACAAATCGAACACAGTCTTACTCTACTGGTGGCAAAAAATGTCTTGGGAAAATAATTCTGCCTAACTGAAGAGATGCAGGGAATTTTAGAGGGCCAGATGCACCTTTGCTTTTCCTTGCTTTCAGCAGGGATTTGTTCTTCTTCTTTAAAAATTGTAGTCTGAAGTGGAAGATGTAAAATACACATATACAGGTAACTGATTCATTAGTGTGATATAACTGATAAATGAGCACAATAATCAGAAAGAGTTCTCCTACTTACTCCTTCATTTGAAGAGAAGAGAAAATAATTTGAGTAATCAGAAACAAATACAGAGTGGCTTGTCCTGCCATCACCTGTCAGAGGTTCAAAGGGAAAGCCTGTGTTTACCTCTCAGGATTCTGCATTTCCTCGGTGACATAGTTGAGCGTGTCCCATCCTGAGTAGGAGAAGAGGGCAGAGTAGAGAGCCAGGGCAATCATCCCTGGGTTTGTTGCTGAGCCCTCAAACGGAGCTCTCAGGTTTTCAGTTTCCCCTGTACAAATGGCAGGTGCCAATTGACTGTTACATTTCAAGGATTGCAACTTAGACGGGCACTACACCTCAAGTGCCAGCTAACCAAAAGGAAATAACACCCCACTGCATCTGGGTTTCATTACTGTTTCTAAAACTGCACAACTTACATTTTTAATTAACAAACAAGAGAGTTTCAACCAGATGTTCAGACAGCTATACTTGCACAGGGAGAAAATAGAACATTTTCACATGTTTGTTGATGTGACTTTTGTAATTCTACCAGAATTCACAGAGTCCCCTCCTGACATTACTGCTGACCCTTCCGAAGGAGGGAGCCATAGCGAGGGCATGCAGTGCCCTGTCAGCCAGGATGAGGCGCTTGGCAAACCCAGTTTCAGTTCCTGAATCTGTCTCATATTCCTTCCTAACAGCTGTGCTTTTATTTTCCCCAGATGAATTAGTGGCCACTAGAGGGGGACCTCCTTTACTTTTCAGTGGGATGCTCTGACCCACAAGGGGCTTCCCCAAAACTAAGGGATGAAATTAAAATTTTTTCCTTTAAAAATTCTGCTTTCGTTAAGCTCCATTAGTTGAGATGAGAACCTGCAGAGTGCTGCAAAATAGGCCAGATGTTAGTGAAACTGCACAAGCCTTCACTGCCGAGCTGGAAAGTGGAAGAAAGGCCTTACTGAGATTGCAGAAGGAAAGCCTGCCATCTAATGAAAATGGAAGCGGGTTAAGTATTAAGAGAGGACAGAAACATGCTGAAACTTCAATTAGAAAAAAAAGTAATGTCTTTTGGTAGTCTTTTTTTGTAAAATGAAAGCACTGATTCAACTAAGGAGTTTTTAGATACTACAAATGCAATTCAGTCACCGAAGAGCAGGAGACTGTTTGAACCAAAGAAGAGAAGATATGGGATGTACACATACTTTGGAGAAGAAAACGGTTGGAAGGTAAAAGAAAGAAAAATCCAAAATGTTCAAGAAGAGTTTTTTGAGTTGTTTTTTTGGTAAAGACAGTTCATATTCAGAATCAGTTATATTTACAGACCTTTAACACAAGAAGTGTATCTAAGCACATCAGAAAGAATAAGGCAGGGCTAAAACATCATAACTGTTCTTTTCATTAAAACAGCTGCTGAGTTTAAAAGGGTCATTGACCTGATCACAGCTTCCTCCAGAAATTGGCATCATTCCTCCTCCCAGACTTTCCCATATTTAAGTGCTCAGTTCTGCTTAAGCAAAGCAGAGATGAGACCTTTACTACCAGTAAAAGCCCTCAGCACTTCGTGTGCCTCACCATAATGTTCCCTTTATGCTTCAACCCTCCCTGAGCCCACAGAGCAATGCAGAGGAAACAAAATGGGCAGTATGTGGGGCCAGAGGGAGCAGCCCCTGCCCCCAGCAGCACAGCAGTGAGCAGGAGGGGAGGCAGTTTTGAAGGAGGCAATTTGAAAGCAGGGGCGGTGCTGCTACAGAGGTGACACCGCAGAATCACACTTTTGCAAAGCTGCAGCAGTTTCATGAGGGGAACTACTCCTTCATGCAACTGTGACCCTTAAGCAATGCTTCTTCTCGGAATGTTCACCTCTCTGCCCTTAGGGCTGGGTTTGGTTGTCCAGGTCCCTTTAGACTTCAACCAGCTGGTGACAACTGACATGCAGAGGTAAGGGCTAAACCAGAAAGCTTTCCTAAAGTCTAATGCAGCTTTATGGTGTAACACCTGATGCAACTGCAGCAAAGGAAAGGAGGAGGCCAGCAAACAGAAATGGAATAGAAAGCATGCTTGTTAGGTTTTATAAGTTAATTTAGCAGGAGAAAAAGATAATTCCTAAACTGGAGAGGGAAAACCACCTTTATTTCAATGGAATAAAGATAAAGGCTATGCAATTTAAGAATTTCAGAGAAAATGAAAATGAAAACCCTTAGTAATCTAAGCAGCAGAGCTAGAACTAGAGGAGAATTCACTGTACCAGAGGCCCAATTAATAAAATCAAATCTATTGCTATATACAGAGCTCTGAGGTAGCACCAGCATAAACTGCTCTCCAGCTTTGCAGTGTGTTCACTTCAGTCCAGTTACTGCTGATAGGAGGTGGCTCATCTGCCCTGTGATGCCTTACAGTAACACCATGCCACAGTGATTCACACAACTGCACTGTTGCAGTCTTCTCCTCTGTTTCTAGGAACAAAGATGCCCTCCCACAAATCCCACCTATGATTTACCCTCTCTGGTTCTCTTCCGGCAGGGTGCTGTGCCTGGGGGTGGTGCCAGTAGGGTGAGAATGGTGGTGGGGGGAACTGTGAGGAGCAATGCAAATTCTGTTCCCCTGTCCTGTTACAGGACAGGTAGTAATGCATGAGTCAGACACCGAGGCTGACTTTAACTAGTCAGCAGTAAAGTGATGTTAATTTAGCTGCTATTTGCTATTCAGACCAAGCAGCACAGGACTTGGCCTGAATAATTAACCCTCTATTGCTTAACAAGCCATGAAATACATCTGATCTTCCTATGGCAGACTTTTCTTTGCAGAATAAACAACACTTCATATATAAGTGTTAAAGATCTCCCTACATGGATTTGGAAATCATCATATATGATTAATTTCATAGAATTTAGGTAAATGAAAATTATTCTTACCTTTGCCAATTTTGTAAAGGCCAACAGATATCACCAAGATAAGAGCCATGACTTTGGCATATGTGAAAATATCTTGTACACGGGTACCCCACTTTACATTAACACAGTTAATAAATGTTAAGGAACCTGCAGAGAAATAGAATATGCATGAAAGGAGCCCTGGATGTTTAACATAATTTAAGTCATATTTCAAACCCATCTCTCCAGATACTACTACTCTTTCAAGGAGTAAAACTGAATTAAATTTCACCACTTCAGGACCACCCAGATTTACTAAAAAGAAATACCTGGTTTAAAATTTACACAATGATTTTCTGTTTTCATGACAGTGAGTAGGACAAAACACATCAATCTTTGAACTTTAGGACTAGCTCCTTCTCCTTTTAAATAATATTTAAATTTTACTGAACTCAACAAGAGCTATTTACATACAAATGATAGTATTTCTTTATATCCTGTATATCAAAAATTTCTTCCTGCTGAGTTAAGCTCCAGTTTTGGTATAGAATAAGGACAACTTCTGCACAAACATAGTTTGCATGCTGTGAGAAGATACTGAATTGAGCCAGGCCAGCATGCTATTACTCTGTGCTCGTGGTTTTGAAGTTTCCTCCTTTTCCCAAATTCTCTGCAGTCAGGCTTGTCCCTCAGCTGGCAGCAGGTCCAGCCAGGGCCTGAGCCATGTGCCCATCTCCTCTCACTCCAGCACACACAGGGCAACACAGCAAACTTCTCCCTCTTGCCACCCCCTGATTCAAAACAGAGATAGATGAGGAAAGGTGATGGTGTGCATTGGCACCAGGTATGAAGCCCAGCTGCTGGAAAAGAGAGCAGAACAAACATGGCATGGTCACATAGAGTGCTCTCAGGCATGGATCAAAGTGGGCTTTTTCTTATCTAGAAATCTTTTTGGTCTTTGCTTCTGTTTCCTTGACTTGCCTATAATCTATACTTCAGTTTTGAAAGGAAGAAAAAGGGTTTTGTAATTCTCAAAATGAAAATAATTTAGAAATCATTCTATATAGTTAGGGCACTAGCATGCAACCACACATGCTCAAAGAAATTCTTGCCTTCATTTTCATAAATGAATCTGTGCATGTGACAGTGTCCTGTCAGCCAGTTAGGCCAGTGAACCCATAGACATTTGTGTACCTTTAATCAGCAGTCACAATTTCTCTCTGCCAAATTGTTGTAATTCTCCTCTCCCCTCTAGTAATACCAGCTCCAAACACAATACATCTGAATAAAAGATTATTAGTTCTTAAGAACGTGTTTTTGATAGGTAATAATTATTTTCACAGAATACAAAGAAATAGAAATTTAGAAAAACCTTCTCTGACCATGCATAATTACAGTTCCTAACTTCTGGCAATCACTACTTACATATACAGGCAGCTGCAATCAGCCTGACTGCGTCATACGGCGGCTCACAGTGGGGAAAAATTGGCTGAACAATGTAGTTAGCAAATGTGATTGCTATCACTGCCTGAGTTGTTGGTTCGATAATTAGCAAGGAAGACCAGAGTCTGATGAAGGCCACAAAGGCCCCAAATGCCTCCAGAATATAGGCATAACTGCCTCCAGATTTTATGATGGATGTTCCCAGTTCCACGTAACACAAAGCTCCAAACAGGGAAAAAATCCCACCAAGTGCCCAGATGATCAGTGAGAGTCCATAGGAAGCACTATACATTAAAACCCCTCGGGGTGATACAAATATACCAGAGCCAATCATGTTCCCTACAATTAAAGAAACTCCATTTAGTAATGTGATTTCTTTTTTCATCTGCATTTTTTCACTTGTCTCTGCCATATTGTCCATTTCAGCTTTTGCATTCTCAGTTCTGGACTTTTTATTGCAGCATTTTTGCCAAGGGGCTGGCATCTTCAAGTCACGTTATCTGAAAACAAGAGGAGAAAACATTTTTGTATTATTATTATTATTATTGATGCATGTGGCATCAGAGACATGGATAATAAAATTAACATACAAGGCATAAATGATACAAAGAACAACTATTTTGCCTGATTTTATCTTGCAGTTCAGGAACAGCACACTAGTGAAGTTTTTTAACTTTCATGGTTACATACCTTTTTAATGCATAAATATGAGGCCACTGTCTTTGGTTATAGATTCTGAAGTTTTTGTTAACTCTCAGTTCACTATTATTATTTGTCTTGAATTGCAATTCTATGTTATGTTATTGAAAATATTTTAAGGAAGGAAGAGACACTGTATCCCGGGAAACATGTTCTAATACAGCTGGAGTATCTTCTACAAGAATACCTATTCCTAAAATTTGTTCTTATCTCACAAAGAATTTCAATTTCATTATTATTTGTTTTATCAAATGACATTCACTTGAAAACTGTTCTGCTGGAGAACACCAAAGACAGAAAAAGAGCCTCAAAACCTCTAATCTCACAAAATAAATGTTCATATGAGGGTAAAAAAATCTTTTACTGCGGCAGCGAATAATGCAGCTTGGTTAGCTATTAACCTCACTTAACTCAGGAGAAGCCACTAACATTCAGAGGGATTGAGTCTGGGACACTCTGTCCCTGGAATGCTTCTGCGTAAGAGAGTCCAACAAAACATGTCTGTAAAAGCATTTCCCTCTGCTGCTCACAGGACAAGATCCAAGTGTGCTGGGAGCTGGGAAGCAGGACCTGACTGCACAGGATCAGCCTGCCTTGTGCACACCTGCACAGCTCTGGGGCTGAGGAACCCAGGGCTGCAGGGACTGCCTCAGCTCTTGAGTCCTGCTGATGTATAAGGTGGCTTAGACCAATGGCTAATTTTTGGTATCTATCTCAAAAGACATCTGTTTCTCCTTCCCTTCTCTCCTCCACACACACTCAAAAGCACTTCTGAAGGTCATTTCCTTAAAATCCTATGATCTAGATCCAAGTTCCCTGAGTAGAACAAAGCTCATCCATGCAACACTGGCAAAACAAAACCCATTTGATTACAAATGTTTACACATTACATTTACACATTACATGTGATTCATAAATTTGTGTTGTTAAACGTGGGTCAATGGCCAATTTAAAACAATCGACCCTCCCCAAACTTCCTGAAAGGTTTGCTTTCCTGTTAAAGTATGGCTGGTTTAGCAACCTTGAATATATTATAATTCTATGTCTTCCTTCCCAGCTTTTTTGATGCAACTTACTTTCCTAATTGATCAAATAGTGAACAAGGCCTGATGAGTACTAAAAATTAAAAGATGCCAAACTCTCTTTAAAGATTAAATGCTTTTCTCATCCCAATGGCACTTTCCCTAACCACAGGAACACTGTGGGAACACAGGTATAAACTTAAACATTAACTCTTGTCAAAAGTGTCCAAGCATGACTGCAGTCTCCCTTTTGACTTTTTGGCCTCCTCCTCCTCACACACACAAGTGACTCCTGTTACTTGTCACATCATCCCTCTAGGAATAAAAAACATCATCCTGTTTTGCAGGGAGAAATTTCATGCATCCAATACACCATTCATATATCTTCCTTCAGATTCCTGATGAGCTTCACCTGTTACCTTCTGTGTGACAGAAAGGAGGAAAAAGTCACCCTCCCCACCCCAAAATACAGGCCAATAGGCCAATACTTCCAGAACCTCCTGTCTCCATTTCTGTTCTTGATGGCTACATAAAATATCAGCAGAAACCCTTCCCATGATGGCAGCTGTTTGGAGTGTTCATCATGATAGTAACATGCTAAAATCTGGACATATTTCTGTATTAATAGTCCTTTTCTAGCATAGCTGATTTAAAATGATTGTATGCTTCTTGTACTTGATGTATGATTTTTAATTTTTTTTTCAGATTTTTAAATGTGAGCTCTGGCTGGAAGCTGAAATGCCCAACTGTTTCAATCAGCACAGCTCAAAGGGTGTGGGAATTCAAAATTAACCTTTGTTACCCAGGTGATGTTAATGTGGAGCTATGCAAGCAGTGATCAAACCCAGGGGCTATCGCTTTTCCTGAAATGAAGTCTCCCTGGTAAGGAGGATACAGTTATTTTCCTGTAAAAAAGAATACATCAAGTAATTGGTAGCTATGGGTAACCTGCGTACATGGTATCAAACCTGAACTCGGATGTCTAGTACAGAGGGCCTGCTAGCTAAAGGAAATTTGATCATTTAAACTGGCAGTGCTACTGAAGCCTAGTAGTACTTTTACAATCTGCAGCTTTCATGAGAGCACTAAGGTAAAGTTTAAATTATATTCTTAAGTAACACAATGTTTTGCATATTTTCCTCTTATCTCTTGTGCTACCAAAAGTTTATTTCCAATTTCTAAAAATTTGTAACCGGAGCTGTGTAGGGAAGTATTTCTTCCATAAATAAGTGACTGCTGATTAAACCATTATGAAAGAAAAACAATTAGAAGAAACAGTTCAAAATTCAGTACTTTGAGACATGTCACATTAGCAGAACTTTTACCCAGACCCTCAAATAAGTCCTCAAATAGGTGTGGCCCGAGAATCAAAGGGAAAGAGATTCAGTTTCCATAACCAAGATGTGCAAGTTCACTGTAATTAATTTATATAATATGAAAGTACAAATTTTTGGACAAAATTTTTTCAACAGATTCTGCCTGTCCTTCTCCACCAAGACAATAGTAATATTTCTAGCAGCTTTGACAGTGCACTGATTTCATTCAGTGCCATCACATTGTTGGAGCAGTTACTGATTTCTTTATTCAGGACTATGTCCTTAAATAAACAAGATTCACTGAGTCGTGACTGATGCTAGTTCTCAGCAAAGTTTTCATGCTATTAAGAAAATTAGTGGGATATAGGACATAATCTGCTGTACAGATCTCCCTGTATAATAGCTTAAGAATAATTTTTTTGTCAAATGTTTAAAGAATGCTTTTACATTCCAGGCAATGATGAAAACTATTCAAAGATTTGCCCAGTGTCTGTTGTCTAATTCTTTACCTCATTATAGCTTCTGCTATTTTTTTCCTACTGAATCTGGTCAATAGTCCTGTCCTACTCTTGTCACTATCACCTCATCCTCATGCCACCATGTTCCCTTTCTGGGACCATCACCGTTGCTTCCGCCTTGAACTGGTGTGCCAAGAAACTTCAGCTGAGAAGCTTGCACGTTCAAGAATGCTTCAATAGCTCTTCTCCACCATTTTGAAGGTGCACCAATCCAAGTGAGAGACAGCAAAAGCTACTAACTGAGAGAGCTTATTGGGGACAACCATCAGACCTGTAATAAGGTGATTTCTTACAGAGGTGGCCATTTTCAGTCATAAAATCCTGCACTATAATAGATGAAAAATATTTATGGTGAATCATCTAGCATTCAAAGTGGCTTTCTGAGACCAGAAAGTTTTAATTTATGTAGTAATTAAAAAGCTGAGGTTCTTCGCATTCAGTTTTAACATGGTTGGGTGTTGTGATGATAAAACTTTATGGCAGCGAAATTACCAGTACAGGCATTTTAGTAACTCTTGAGTATGAAGTCTGAAGAGCAAAGCATAAAAGCTTTCTGATGCTAAAGAAGGTCCTTGGTGTCTTGGTTCCACAGAGTGGGACAAGCAGAAGGAGGTATTGCTTTCTGGAATCAATGTGCAGGCTGAATGACACAGCTGCCAGCACTTGCCTCTGCCTCGTGTCAGCAAGTGAGCTCTGCTACACAGCTTCAGAACCTATTTTCATTCAGATCTTCCTTTCTCTTAGGCACTCTCTCAATAAATGGAGGCAAATTTTCCTCTCAGGGAAATACAATGCCTTGAGAGTCCAGACAGCCATAATGGCCCTAAATCCTTTGGAGCTTCATGTTTATCTCACAGCTGGATATGTGAAGAGCAAGAGAAAGGACCTTGGAGACCAATGCCTGAGAAGTTAAGTTAATTACATACAGGTAATTCTTAAAAGGTCGTTTCTTACTTAAGCCACTGCCAAAAGTCATACACAAAAGTGAAGGAAGTGGCAAGTAGATAGTAGTTGAAAACTAAAGCTGAAATCAAACACAGTTCCTCCATAAATTACTGTAGGGCTGGTGTGGTAGGGCAGGATTTTCTCTTCCCATTCTTCAGGGGTCTACATTTCATGAAAGATTGCTTCCTTCTTAAGGAGGTAATTCAACTTTGCCAAATGATTCAAGAAGGCTTGGCCAGGGAAGTGCTTATGTACCTCCATAGGAACTTACGGACTTGTGCAGTCTTACAAACTGCTTCCAGAGGGACTGAGATGCCTCTGTTTAAGAGTATTTAGCAATTCTCATCTTTTAATTTAAGAAATATTAGTAAATCAATAAGATCTCAGAGATGAATTATTGCTGCCTTCAGCAGCTTCCGTTGGAAGCTGAGGAAAGTAATTTAAAAAGTCAACTGCTATGAAAGATGTTGGAACATGCTGGCCATCAGATTTACACCTCATTTCATGGTCTTTTGTTTTGGTGAATTTTGTCTACCTCCACAAAATTTCTCAATAATGAAAGCGCCACCAATGTACCAGGCAAAGTCAAACCAGCTAAGAAAACGGATAAACTCCCAATATTTTCTAGTTTCATTCAGAAAATTAGTGACATTAAGAATAACATTTAAAATTAAAATCTAGCACATTTTAATTATGTGTGTATTAGAAATCAATGTGCATGTAGAAAGCACATGTAAAAGTCATGAGCAATCTCTTATTTTCTCTAAGTACATTCTGGGCAATTTTCTCCTGCCTGTAAAAGTTAAAAAAATCCAAACATACACATTTATATTAATAGCTATTGGAACATGAAATCAGAGGAGCAAGCAGTTTTCAACATGACCAAAAATGTGTAGCTCAAACTTCAAAACTCTACTACTGAGTATGAGCATCAACAGGTCTCAAAGGGAGTATTCATAACAGCTTGTACTGTTGGACATTTCCCAATGAGGAAAGCAAACAAAACAAGATTATGCAGTATGAGGAAACAGCATAAAATAAAATACTCTCAGAAATTATAATACTAAAAACTCAAACAACAGCAACAAAAAATCCACTTTGATCTCATCTGAAGCAAACATTTCTCACTCAATAGGAAACAAGCATATTTCTTTTTGGATTTCAAATTCTATGTTTATAAAACATTTAATGAATTACTGCTTCACATGCATTACCAGGGACACGGACTGCCTTTCCCACAGAAGGGACTTGCTCCACCCCCAGCACTACATTCCTACCCCAAAACAAATCACAGAGGAGATTTGAGAGAAAAGCTACTGTAGCCCAAATCTAAGGAAAGTATTAAAAAGAGAAGCTAGCAGCTTACCAGAGGGTAGGTGACATGCTTGCTTCCTTTAGCAGAAGGGCTGCTGGAATAGAACAGTGCCTCTCTAGGGCTGCTGCTCTAAATAAACACCTCTGTTTAACCAGGATAGCTAAGTTAATACCCATATGAATAGCCACTTCTCTCACTCACTGCATTACCTGCTATTTTTATTACAGTAGCATGAATATTAAAATCAATGAGAGCTTTCAAGAAAGATCTCAGACTCTCCTGGAATGTGGTTTCCCCAAACAGCTTCAGCTGAGGTCATTAGCAGGCAGAAGCAGGCAACTGCTGCTCTCTATTCCTAAGAAAGTTGTGATAGAAGTAAAAAAAAAGAAAGTTGGGGTGGAAAAATCCTTCATCCATATGTCACTGAAACCATGAATAACTAATGCAGACTAATTCCTTCTTGCCGATTTAGAAAGCCTCAGTGGAATTTTTACTAACACTACACAAAGATGTTTATTCTGGTGGCATAACTTGCTAAATCAGAAAGTCTTTCAGAGGGATAGACTAGAAAGAGTTGTAAACTGAAATTAATAGACATTATTCAATTTCAAACTACTAAATGTTTTTCTGGGGTTTTTTTTCCAAATTTTCTTCTAAGTTTAATCTATGCTTTGTTAGATATTAATCAACTCGATTATTTTTCTTATTTTCAGAATTATAGATCTGTGTCTTTTATAGTAATTTATGACATGATGCATGAGACACAAAACAGGCTGATCTGGCATTAAGATCTTACTTTAATTAAATAAGCTTTAAAAAAAAACCCTAGGATAAGAATAAGCAAAGAAAGAAAGAAATTATTTACCCAGTGTATTCAGTTAGTCTTCTGAAGTAATAGGTTGTCCTGTGATGTCCTGTAGCAAAGCCAGTATGGTATACAGCATACAAGTAAACATCCAGAAAATAAAACTCTGCTTTTTTGGCAGAGTGAAAAGTTAATAAATGCAAGATTTAACCGGGATTTTTGTTTTCCGTGAAGAATGATGTACTCACGTGCCAAAGGGCATCAGGAAGGAGCTGATCCAGCAGGTCAAGAGTCTTGTCACTAGAGCTGAAGCACCAGATAACAGCACTTCCTCAGACTGGACCACTAATCACACAGAAAACTAAAACATTTGAATCCAAGCACAGATATTCCTCCAACACACCTGAGCAGCCCAACTAGAAAACAAGCAGGAGCATAAAATCTTGTTGTACATTCCACCCTGTAACCCATGGTGACCAAAAGGAATAATAAACACAATACAAATCTTTCTTTTTAAAGCCAGCGCTCCTCCTGCTTCTTCATTTTAAAGTAACATCTTGTATAAACATGCTTTTTATGGTAGATTGAGACAGCTATACAGTTAATGTTTACACAGAAATGGCTGTGTTTCTTTTAAACCCTATTCAAAGCAGGTGTAGGACAAATTCTTTGAATAAACAGTTTTCAAGTTGTTTTATCTACGAAGGATGAGAGCTCTCTAAGTCTGCCTGCCTGAAAAGATTGCACAATTCCAGCTGCCTGCAAGTCTGTGGTTACGTACATTATAATGTAGCAATTTTGGCAATGGGTATGTTTTGCAGGGATGTTTTTCCTTGTTGGACAGACAGAGGCTGAGCCCCACGTTCCTTAATCAGGGCCTCTGTCATCTTAAATTCTTTTTCTTCTGTCAGGGCAATTGTTCACAAACTAAAACCTGAAGCCCAGAATGTATATTTTCAAGAATGTATAATTATTTTCACTCTGAAATTTGAACTTGAGTTTGTCCTGTTTCTGATGTGGGGCACCAAACTGTTTTTCTGATTGTGTGTTATGTTGAGGGACTTTGCTATCAGACCACCTTTACACCGTCCATTTATCCCGCTCCTGAGCCAGCCTCAGCCCTTTGTTTCAAGTCTGTAGAAGCTGCATGTTCAAACACGAAACAGACTCTTTTCTTCATTAATGTCTCCCATATTTCTATTGGTCTGACCCTCTTGGTTACACACTACTGGACACTTGCCATAGATTTACAGGAACAGCACATAAATCAACATTGAGCAATCATAAAGCATGCACTGTGCACAAAAAGGATTTTTCCTGAACATTTATTCTGTAAACACAAAATCTAGTTCCTTTGCCAAGGAAGATTAAATGTAAATCTTGCATTTTAATGTAAAGAAGTGAATGTGAATGCCTTTGTAACAAGTTTTTCTTACTCATTTTTACAGTATTTCAGGACTTGATAAGAATGTTTGCACTGAAGCTTCTCCTGTACCAACTTACTGTTCACAGTAATTCTTCTGTGTGTCTCAGTTACATATAAACACACATTTCCTGATTGAACAGCAAAGTAAGGCATGCTTGCCTGACTAAACCTGTGGCATTTTCTGCCCACGCTTCCATTACTGTTCAGGAAAGCTTTTCATACTTGCACTGGAAACAAGGCCAGTTCAATTATTTCCAGAGCCCTCTTCATTCATGCCATTGCTCAGCTGCAGCAAACAGCTCAGTGGTGCCCTGCCAAGTGCTCTGCTTCCTCCTGTTCCATAACTCTGCCCTCTGTGCCTCAGCCAGCCCAGGCCCCTACAGTGCTCATCCACAACAGATGCACTTACACTGACCCCTGACTGAAAACACACTGCCAAACACCCTCTGCCATCAGCTGCAAGACTCTGAATGGCAAACAAAGGCCACCATTGGTGTCATCTTGGTAAAACCAGAGTTTTACTTACTTTGCCATGAAGTTGATGCAGGAGAGAATGTAGCTCACAGACCAACAAACTTCTTCCAACCATGTTAACTTCAGGTATGGCAGCAGAACACAAGGAGCAGCAACTACTCAGTGACAAGGTGCTAAAATACCATACAAAATCTAATGCCAACAAACACTAAATAATATGTGTACTCCCGTGTTTCTATTTTTCCCTGTCTACATATAAAAAGACATTTCTACGTGCACATTTTAAAAGGCTTTCAGTGAGCTGTTACAACTCAGAGAAAAGCTTTTACTGTCAGTCTGAAACATCAGCATCATTTCCCCTTGGAGTGAAAAAGCAGGAAAATCTGTTAGGAATTGCAATGAAGAAATGAGGAATGTACAAACTACTGTTAAAACAACAGTAAAACAACAGAAGTGTCAGACTGCGGCTCATACTGACTCTCACATGTGTCACCTCCATAAACCCTTTACTCTGTGTGAAGGCCAAGCACAAAACCTCCACCTCTCTTCCCCCATGCTGACCCCAAATCATTCTCATTATGTCCTTGTCTGTATCTCTTGAGCTCCAACTGTGGCTGCCTCCTCCTCCTCCCTTTCACTCAAGGAGATTTGTGTGTTAGAGGTGTTGTTGGAGAGGGCTGGTTGATGTTGCCCAGAGTGGTAGTGTCTGACACCCTGGAAACATTCAAGGTCACACTGGCTCTGAGCAACCTGATCCAGCTGAAGGTGTCCCTGACCATGGCAGAAGGGCTGTCTCCTTCTAACCAGAACTATTCCATGATTGTATTCCATCATGGGAATCAGGGTCCAAGGAAAGAGGAGGGAGATTGGCCTGAGTTTTCATACTGGGTAGCCTCAGGGTTTCCTTGGAGGGCTGGGTTTTGGCTGGAATGTTCATGGCCTTACAGACATGGGGGTATAATATATTCAGAGCTGGGGGTAGAAAATTACTCTTTCTGCAGCTCTGCCACCTCACAGGGAAGGCACACAAAGAGGAGCAGCCCATAGTGATTGCAGCAGTGTGACAGCACCATTCCTGAATGTGACTCCATAGGGCCACATTTAATTGTAATTAAGGGAAACCAAACTAGTTCTGTACTGACAGGCAGGAGTCAACAGGGAGACTTTGAAAGCTGCAGGATGCTCCTTTCCTTGACATAGCTGTCTTACAGTGGGTTCTCAGGAAAGTTCCTAATACATGAACAATTTTGGACACACATTGAAGAAATCTTACTTCCCAGCTTGCAAGACACAAATATTATTTTAAGGACCAATAATAATGAACAATGTGGCTTAAAATGTGATGTGCAGTGAAACACACAGTTTTGGCACCAGCTTTCCTCAGACCTCTCCCTGCTAGACATCATTAGGTCTACTCTGGGAAAAGCACAGCCACTCATTGCACCATAGCCCTGATTTCAGCTATTTAACGGGAATTTTTCAGCTTCCAGAGGGAAGCAGGATAAAAGGCAAATACCCAGTTTATGTCAAAAACTTTCTTTATTAAAAAAAAAAAAAATTAAACCTCTCCTATTCAATAAACTATACATTGTATTCTTGTGATTCAGTTCACAAAATCATAAAGATATTGAAAAAAGTAAGCTGTTGGCAACCACTAATGACACTGAAGCTTGAATCATTGAAATGGGGCAGGTCTCACATCTCCATAGGTTTTGAAACAACCATTCCTTAGGATTTTTCATTTATCTGCTCCTTTTTATGTGGTAATTTAGGTATATTTCACCATTCTTGTATGAATGGTGAAATACCATCCAATCTTGTGGAGATTGGATTTTCCCAAATTTTAAATAGCCTGAGCAGAAATTGTAATTATTTATTAGTGCTTGCAAAAATAATCTGCCTGTGCTGTGTTCTGACAAATTAAAACTAGTCATTTTTTACTAGTTTTGAAGTAATCTAGATAAAGTCACTAAGGTCTTGTGAAAGTAACTGAAAAAATACCACATACCTTTTCCTCTCAGGTGGCCCCACCTGTGCCTCAACATGTTACCATCCTTCAGACAAACAGAACAGCAGAGATGTGATCCAAAGGAGGTTAAGGCAGGTGATAGCAGAAGATACCCCTGCACATTACTTCCAGCATGGCAGAGCAGGACATGATTGATCTTTGTACAGACCCAACTACTTATGCAGCTCATCATGTAAATACCAAACATAAAATTGAGTTAGAAGTTTGATCTAGCAACATGACATGAGAAGTATTTATGGCAGATGACAAAGGTAAGGGGTGGTAAGATGGCAGGTGACAAAGGCAAGGCAGATGACCAAGGAAATGTTAAAAGGTATTAAGTGAGGATGCCCTTATGTAAGTTCTTCCTGGATCTCATCCTACAATGATTTCAAGAATAGCTGAAGTGTTTATAACCAAACAATGCAAAATGCTATAGCTGCAGCCTTTCTCCTATATCACTTCTGAGCAGAACAAAGATGACAAGCACAACGTCCCCCTTCCCCTTGGGCTCCTCTGTGGACTAAAATTCTTCTTATGCTGTGGTCTGAGGCACTTGCTCTGGCAACAAAATGGGAAAAACAAAACAAAACAATAAAAAATCCTGCAGAAATGCAATATAAACTTCCTCCCACCTACCACTCCTCTCCTGTATGCACATCAGCATGGCTTAAGGAAGGAAGTTTATTACACACACAGCAGAACAGCCCTGGAAAAGAGCACCTAGGTGTTTTTTTTCCCTCCTCTGTGAGAAAGAGCAGATGGAATGAGAAAAAAATGTTAAGATTACATGTCTCAATCCTGTGAGATGAAAGGAAAGGATGTGTATAAACAGCAAATATGTAAAATGGTGAACCTTTAATGTTTTTCTTTGTCATGTATAAACAAAATACTTTTACAAAATGAGTCAGCAACTGTCAAGTGTTTGGTTTTATGATTGCACTCCAAATTATTAATTGATTACTGACCAAATGCAGGCTAGAAGAACTCAGGGTCATTTCTGATAGTCTTACAAAGGCACAGCAAAGACAAAGCTAAACATAAATAAAATACTGTATTAGAAACAGGAATCATGTTGTAAGAAATATTCACATGGTTTCATAAAGAAAGAAAAATTTAAAGATGCAGTCTTTGAGAATTAGATACAACATCTGGATAAGGCTGAAGTCCTAGCTGTTTGTTATCTTTCAACTTCTGTACTATAATTCTGGCAAATTCCTCTCCTTGGCTGTCTGAAGTATCAAGCAGTTGTCGTACTTTTGATGTCCTTGTAGGTTTGGTGCTTATAAGTTCATAATCTTCTTTCATGAGTAAAAATCTTGATAGAAGAGCATCCAGTGATTGATTCAAACATGCTTCAGTCATCTGATCAATAATTTCTTCTCTTTTACTTTGGATCCACTGATGAGCTACATTCTTTTGTATGGTTTCCAATACAAAATCTGAGATTGGAAAGGATTAGAAAAAAGGAAGGGATGGTAACTGTCAACAGATATTGCCACAGAACAAAGAACAAGCTGAAAAAAACCTGTTAAAATGATCCAATTTGACAAATTTAATGGTTAGAGTATTTATTCTATCTGAATTACAGAATAATTTAGGTTAGAAGGGACCCTCAAGGAAGTGATCTGATGTAATGGCCTGCTCAAAGCTGAGCCAACTTCAAGGATAACTCAGGTTGCTCAGGGCCTTGTCCAGCTGAATTTTGAGCATCTCCAAGTGTTGGTACTTCTGCAGCCTCCATGGGCACCCTGTTCCAGTGTTCAACCCGACCTGGTACTAAAAAGAGACAGGTGGTAAATTCACTTTCCAGGGGGATTTTTATTGAAGATTACTGAAAACATCCCTGTGGTTTCCTGGAATTTTTCTTAAGGTGAGGTTTCACACAGTGAAAGGGTGTTGATTCTCATATTTTCAGGAGAGGGATGATGCAATAGATCTTTAAAAAGTTGCATGTTATTGTGTGGCCCCTCAAAAAATATACCTGAAAAATTACTCATTGAAGTTTCCTCTTGTTAAATTTTGTGTTAACTTTTAACAGGTATTTGATACATAAAAATACAATGTAGTGGGCTCCCAACTAACACGGAGTATCATTACAGGTAAGATGCTGACACAGTTGCTGCTTCTCTCAGCCCCACCATTGCTAAATGGAAGACTGGAAAGCCTAAAAAGTGAGAAGTGACAGGCAACAAAGTGACTAAGTTTGAGCTAAGTTTTCCTCCTGTTCTGCTGGACTGTAGCACTGCAACTGCAGTAGGAAATAGAAATACTATGAGCAGAGGGAATGGGATAAAGAAGACTGATGGCAGCAGGAATCTGATTAGGAGGAGAGAAAAAAAGCTAGAAGGTACAGGTACCTGTACTTGGCCACATTTTACACTGTTTTTTGCTTACTTTGTAATGTAAGTCTACAAGGACAGAATTACTTAATTTTGCACTCTTAATTTGCAATGTTTTGTTTTCATGTGCTGGTGGGTAACAGTTCCAGTTTCCATTTCATACAGACAGACATTCAATGTCAGAACATTTATTGTGGGTGTTGAGTCAAACAGTGTTTGCTGTACCTGGAGGAATCGGCGATGACCGCAGCACATGGGATGCAGAACTTGGGGCATCTGAAATACCCCTGGCAGGTGAGAGACCAGCACTGTATGGATGCACAAGCAATTTGGCACTCTGAGTTACAGAGAGATTTTCATCTGTGCTCTGGCTGCTAAGAGAGTGTAGACATCCAGAATTTCCATCTTAGACAAAAAAAAAAAAAAAAAAAAAAAAAGACAAAAAAAGACAAAAAAAGACAAAGAGAAAAAGAACAAGCTGTATTACTTCTGTGTACAAATAAAATACTCCCATCGGAGACTACTTAGAGCAGTTTCACAGAAGTCATAAACCAACTACTTTTATATCATATGCAACAGATTAGTCCTTATACTCAAATTCTGGATACATTATGTCCCTCGTATTTTACCAAGGCTTGACTATGTTATGGGGTCCTGCTTTATTTTAAAGAAATAGGAGTATATGGGAGTATAAATCTGGTAGATGTGAACTTCAACAAAAAAGCTCTTCATAGGGACTAGAAGAATAAAATAAATCCTTTGAGTATTTGGAAAGGTCACTAAAAGTCAGCAGGAAAGCAGACTAATTTATTTTGATGAAGTTTGGCAATGTAACAAAGATGAAAATATTAAAATAAAGATTCAGATGGGGGAAAAGGACATGAAGAGCAGTGGGAGAAGGTAACATTCAGTGGGAGGCCAATGGAAGCTTTTTGTAGTCCATCAAAACAGGATATGACTTCATGAAAGCTTCATGTAAACTTTTGCAAAGAAAAGTAAAAAGGATTTCTATTGGGGGGAAGTTGAACAGTTTCTAGCTTTACAATTTTTTATAGTGGAAATGGTGATGGATATGAAAGCAGCAGTTGCAATAACACAAGGAGCAGGTAACAAAGAGCTGGTGAGAAACGAACTACAGGACATGTGCCTAGCTCTGCAAATAGCTCTGATTAGACTTTCACAGTGTCACTTGATAAAGATACAGTAACTAAGACGTTAACCAAGAACCAGAGATGCAAAAATTCACATGAGCATCTAAACACAGTGAGGTAGCCCCATGGACAACTCGAGATTACCTGTCCAATGGGGATATCTGAAGTTGTATTCCCAGCTCTTTCTTGACCTGTAGAAGAATATGTCTGTAAGTACACAGAGCAGGAATAGGAAAATGTGGAAGAAACTCCATTCCCAGTATTTTAAAATGATGGACTAGAACTCATAGTAACTAGTATTTTATTTCATGAACAAGGCAGAAAGTTGGGCAGAGCTATGTACTGTGAAGCAGCAGATATTATCTACAGCATGAAAAAGGGATTAGGAGACAACACTGTGAGTGAAAGATCATTTCAGGAAAGAATCCCAAGCAGCTGTGCTGGCATGGTATACATTTTTAGACGCACAAATTTAATTTCATAACATAAAGACAAAACTACAGGGTTTGTACTGGTATGAGAGAATGAGACCAGTGAACACAGCATAAGAAAATGCAATCATAAAATCACACCATCGTTTCCATTGGAAAGACCCTGAGATCATTGAGTCCAGCACTGCCAAGTCCACCACTGCCCCATGTCCTGAATGCCATCCAAAAGGATGTCTATACATCCTTTAATACCTCCAGGGCTGGTGACTCAACCACTTCCCTGGGCAGCCTGTTCCAATGCTTGACAACTCTTTCCATGAAGAAATTTTTTCTAATATCCAATCTAAACCTCCCTGGCACAACTCAGGGCATTTCCTCTTAGCCTACTGCTTGCTGCTGTTGCTTGTCAGTTAAGAGGCCCCCACCAGGCCATAATCTTCTCTCAGGTAGTTGCAGAGAGCAAAGGGGCAAAATTTCCTCTCTGAGCCTCCTTTTCTCCATTCTAAACAACTCCCTCAAAAAAAATG
This sequence comes from Ammospiza caudacuta, assembly GCF_027887145.1. Lineage (NCBI taxonomy): Eukaryota > Metazoa > Chordata > Aves > Passeriformes > Passerellidae > Ammospiza > Ammospiza caudacuta. The sequence goes on from NC_080593.1 coordinate 135,634,825, forward strand.
CTATTGAGAGTTAGTCAAATGTTATTCAGAAAAATCCAGATTGACTCAAGTTACTCAAAAAGAACCTACATGACCTAGAAGAATGGAGTAACAGAAATAGAAAAAGAAGGAAAAATATGAGATAAAGACTTTCTGTTTCAAGCTGGGGCAAATGATTAGAAGTGAGATGAGGAATAAAAACAACCCCTAAGTAGATTATTCTGTAATGAAGGGTCTTGTGAGAAAGGAAAAATAAAATTCTTAGGTACAGTAAGTAAGGGGGATTTTGAAGACAAAAAAAGTTTGTCATGTCTCTCATAATACTACGTAGCCTTAATTCACTTAAGTCAGAACATTTACCAGGACTAGTTAGGATATTGCACGAATAAAGAAGTTTATTTTACAAAAGGATTTCAAAAGAGTGCATCCTGTTCATCTAGCAAAACAAACTATATTAAAGGATTACTCTGTATCAGAAATGAAATGGGAAGAGGGAAAAGAGCTGTTTAAGGAAATACCCAAGAAAAGCTCACTAGGGAAGGGGGAAAAAAAAGTAAAATTGAAAAGAAAGGCTGAAGGCTAGAAGACAAGTCTTAACTCTGAAGAAGCAATATTCTGAAAAAGTATTCTAAATGTATTGATGGAAAAAACAAGAATCTATAGTCATTAACTCAGCTAGACTCCATAGTCATTAACTTCTGCCTTCATGCCATGCCAAACTCCTCTCTTGCTAACAGCTACCTGGAATAGAATTTTCACCTAAAACAATTGCAGGTGAGTTTGAAAAGCAAGATGAATGTCAGTCTTGCTTCCCACTACAACACTACCTGCTGCAGCTATTGGCAAAGTAATAACAAACTCTCCTGCAGTAGAGTTTTGTAGGCACCATTTTTACAAGCTTTATAGTATCTATACATAAACACAATAAAGTGTGAGCAATGATTCTATAAAACAACCACCAGCTGACCAATCAGATTAATTGTACCAATAAATCAATAAATTTTCATTGATTCCCTCCACAGGCAGACACAACAATTCATAAAAGGAACCAGCAGCAAGAAAGGCTGATATTTATCATTATCTTATGTAATTACCCTTACAGTCCATGCTCATGCTCAAAGTAATATTCCATGTTCTAAAATTCATCACAACACACTTATTAAGCTAGGTAAATATGAGTTATTCTTCATCTTTGAGGTTTTTATGCTGTATAGATAAATGCTTAAGTTGAGGTACAGCCAAAGGACCCTGCTCTTGCTTTCTGCAGTAACTGGAAGTCTTCAAGGCTCCTGTAATTTTTTCACCCAAGTTCCTCCTGTATTTATACCTTTCTAGTACTCTGAGCAGAAGTTGAAAAATGTGTATGTGTTCAAACAGGAGCTGAAACAGGAACTGCCCGTGCTCTCCTACCTCTACCAGAGTATCTCTGGATCTCTGGTTTTGCAGCACTTCAGAATACTTTTTGATGACCTTTTTTTTAGCAGTGAAGTGAAAAGTCTTGTCTGCTTTCATACCCTTGGTCCCTGTAATGCCAGAGAACACTCTATTCTTTTGAAATATGTTTACATTCTGTCAAGGGAAGAAACTTAAATGCAGTTTTAGTTTCACAATGTGTTGCTATTCCACCTGGGTTCTATTGTATGCTTCTGATATCAGCAAAACCTCAAAACTGAGTTTTCTCAGGGAATTTTGCCAACTTTTATTCATTAAAGGGGACATCTACAAAAGGTCTGTGCAGATACTTTTGCAAAGCAGTCTATTAAAGACAGTTTTACTTACTGAATTAAAAATTATCTAGAAACTTGCACTAGAAACTTTGAGTTTACTCAGCTTCTAGAATGCCTTAAAATGTGTAGCCTTTTTTATATTCAGAACTAGTTAAAACAAAACAGAAACACCAAATAAGAACAAAAACAAACAAACCCAGTTAACTAAACTGCCAAGAGCCTGAAGAGACAAGAAAATGTTAGCTCTGCACTCACAACTCTGAATAGGAAAACTGAACCTGTGAGCTCTAAAGACTTCTCAGGTGACAGAAACAGAAAATCAGAGCTTAAAAGGGCTAGTTTTTTAACCAGAGAACAAAGTTTACAAAAGACATTTTTTTCCTGACATACAGAGACCAAATTTTCTACTACACAAATGCAATGTCACAGAGTGAATGTAAAGCTGCAATGGCAACTTAAATTTACACAAAGTCAAGAGTATCTCACCTGATGAGAGGATATTACACTGGGGAATAGACTTGAATTTTGATGTATCTGGAGGGATGCTCCGAAGGGGAAGTGCATCACACTCTATGGAGCTAGAATATGTTGGCTGAAAGAAATCCAGGTGTATATTGAACAGGCACATTAAACAAATATGAAGTTGCAATGTTTTTACAGAGATCTTTTCCATCACCATGTTTTCCCTGCTATCTAAATGCTCAATAGACAGCACAATTAAGATATGCTAAATCGGAAGAAAGAATGTAATCCCAATACTTATATATTTTCAAATATGACAGCAATTTTTTATACAAGGTTAACTACTAGTAAGAACCAAAAGCAACAGCATTAGGAATCAAAATATAAATACAAATCTATATTACCCTTTACAAGCAAGCTCCATAGAGGTGTAAAGGAGTAGCAGACAATCTCTTACTATTGGCAGGCATTGTGTGCATTCCTCTTTGAGGGGATCACAGACTCACAGAATATGTGGAGTGGGAAGACACCCACAAGGATCATCAAGTCCAACTGGTGGAGCACCCCAAGAATCATTTGCCCAATGGCACTGTGCAAACACTTAAACTCTGCTGGGCTTGGTGCTGTGACGAATTCCCTAGGGAGCCAGTTCCAGTACCTGTTTGCCCTCTGGGTGAAGAACCTTTTCCAGATATCCAACCTAAACCTCCCCTGGACAGCTCCATGCCATATTTAGAGCTTTCCCATATTTAGATGCCCTTCTAATTTCTGCATACTCACCCTTTTCTATCTTCAAATATATGGCTTTGCATTTGTTACACGCTGGCTCAAGTAATGTATTTTATGCCTTTCCTGACTGTACAGGAAGCTAAGTGCAGAACAGCTCCCCTTACCACCTTAAACTTCCTTTAACCTCTCAGGATGCTGACATTCCAAATGCAACACGCAAAGTATTTACCTTTTCAGGATTCAGAGGTATATTTAGAGGTATCTGCTCCACATTTGCTTTCTTTCCACTCTTGTAAATACTTTGTGATTCATATAGTGACTGGAAGAGAAATATTTTCCTGTATTAAATTTCTGCTGTAAGACGACAACCCCACACAAATGCATGTTTCAACGAGATACAAGATTAGAAAAAGGAAACTCACAAGAAATGACAAAGGAGATAAGACTCCTTTTAGAAAGTGAAAGTCACCAACTAACTTGACCAACTCAAGTTAGTTGACTGTGACAAAAGCCACTTACCTTTGATCTCTTTAAGAGAAGTACTGCTTCCAGCATAGCTATTTCATCAAATGTTCGCAGAACTGGCTCCAGGTCTATTAAACATTCTGAACAAAGCAAGAGTACTTGGTGAATGGTTTGAAGTAGAAATCAAGTTGTCACTGTACTGAAGTGTCTTTCTTACATTCACAAAAATAATTTTTCTATTGGCACATATCAAACCACTTATGCTGCTAAAACAGAAGCTGCTTGCTTCTCTTAGAACAGTTCACACCGCCAAAAGAAATGTGTACCACAAGAGATCCAGAATAATGCTGGCCTGGGATAATGCAAGTCTCACACTCATGGAATGGAGAGATTGGTGGTTTGCTGTGCTTTAAAGTAGCCCCATCACGCCTGATTAGCTGAATAGGACCCAAACACCATAAGACCTCAGAGTGGGCTGCTGTCTTCTCACTCCAGAGGAGGTGTTAAAGATTTATACCAGAAAAATAAACAAACACACCTCCAACACAGCAATATCCAGAACACATGCCTAAGGCATGAGGCAGGGCCAGAGAAGATGGGATAGTCAAAGCACTGACTTATCACACCCAGTGAAACCAAATGACACTGGCCTCAGTGTGTCTGTGTTCCTATGCTACAGTAATTGCTTAAGTTCCCCATCAGTGAGCTGCACTTCCCCTAATTTTGCAATAGTTTTGCAACTTCTTCTTTCCTTTTATGATAGTAAAGTAGTGGCAAAAGCAACATGGTTTTTTTTTTCAAAGACCATCTTACTACACACATGGCACTAAAAAGAGAATCCAAGTTAGCCCACACTATAGTACATAGGCCAGATAATTTTCCCTTCAGTATGACCACATACTTAAATTACTATTTTTTTTTGTTAATTGGCATAGGAAAACAAGAATGCATATGGAAATGTCAAAATGTGTCTATTTTTTATTTTAGAAAATATTGTATTAAGATACATTTCTTTGCTTAGAAAAAAAATCCAGTTCTTGCTTGATAAAGGAGATGCAACAATTAAAGTGTCAGTGAAAGATTTACACTGAGATGCAAATACAAGCTGAAGTCACTACAACTAATCTGATGTGCAGTGGTTCATTGGTCTTGGTTGGATGCTCATAAATCCCACAGTACTCATTTTATACTTCACTTCTCCCATCCCCTCTTAAAAAAACCCCAAATTATCTTCAACAATAAACAAAAACCTCCAAACACAAGTAGTTAAACAAAACATGCTCCTTTTTTACAAGTAAATTAAGAGATGGTAAATACAAAAGACTCCAACAGCCAATCTGGTTTTATGGCACACACATAATTCCATTCGTAAAAGTTTATTTACAGACATGAAGGAAGCAGCCAAGCACTTTATGATGTGCAGCAGGACCAAGCACATAGATCTCCTGACATCTTCAACACTTCCCTTTCAAGACTATAGTCTTGCACTATAAGTACTATGTTCAACATAAACCTGGCAAGGTAAACTCACTTGAGAAGGATGGTCTTTCATCAGGGTTTTGTGCCCATCCACTTTCCATCAGCCTTATGATCAGCCCTCGATGAGGAATGTCCATTGATAGACTTCCCTCACTCAAGTCTAGTCGCTGTCCTTGTGACACGCTGTACATTATCTGCAAGGGGTTTATAACTTCTGTCAAAACAGACATTGTGAAGTCATTAGAAATATATGCAATATAAAGACCTCACTGTATAGGAGAAGTAATTCCATTTGCACACACAGAATGTAAATAATAAGGTTACATTTCTTGATTAGGAAAAGGTATTCTTAATTTATGAAACAACACTGTAATTGAAAAAGATACTAAAAATATAGTCTAATTTGAAAGTGTTCTTCAATAAGTTTAAAAGTTGAATTATTAGAAAGTAACCCCTATAATTAAGTCCCCAGGTTTCATGTTTAACCTCTAGGTAAGGCATGAAAAATAAAGGAAGACATGGTCTTACCTTCAAATGGCTGTTTCCTTGACATCACTTCCCATATGATAACTGCATAGCTGTTTACAGTATAAAAAGTACAGAAGATGTTATTTTAGACTACAGACAGTTAACAACACAATATACTCAGCTTTACATTGTATTTAAAACATTTTGGTAAAATGATCCTGTAAGCATGCATGGGACTGACTATAGCTAACTAAAATGTTGACATGAATATATGAAAACTAGCAGGTGAACTCATCTTGAACTAAATAATACTATTAGGTACAGACAAAATCCATGGCATATAAAGTCCTATTCCAAATCTGTATCAACTTGGCTCTGCTAATATATTGTGAATTACGTACATGGAGTTTAAATCTCTGCACACAAATTAAAGTGAGCCCCAGAGAGCCAACTGCTCTGTCCTAACTGCAATATTCTGGCATCTTCCCAGTATGGACTGACATTCCCTGACATTCCCAAGGGAAGCTGGATATTAGCAGGGAGGATGGCTTTGAGCCACAGCTCTATCCCAACACATCCTCACAGAGGCAGGCAAGATACAAACTTGCACTTGGGACACCCACTCCAGCTTCTTCCCTCCCCATATATGCTTTCAACACCTGCAATCTTCTCCATAGGGAGAGATGTCACTTACACACAGCATTCACTTTCCAAAAAAGACACTTGGGAAGACTACTCTGAACTAATGCCACAAGGTGTAACACACATGTGGCTTACTCAGTGACCTTCTTTTCCATTCACACCAACAGGAATGGCAAGGGGTTCAGTGAACACAAACTTGCCCCATCTTTAGTAAACTAGTCACTTCAGTCATCAGGATATATTAGAAAGTGGTAACTTTAAACAACTTTGTAATTTAAATAAGGTTAGCAGATTTCATATAAAAGCAGCATTGAATTCTCAGTCCTTCTCTGCAACTTTTCCTTACAGACTCTACCATATCTGAATGAAGCTCTATTCCATGAAAAGATCCCAGTATTAATCACAGCACTGCATTCAAGTATCCGGTTCTGGATTTAGAAAGGACAATCCAGGCTAAAGCTTCAGTGCTTCCATAACTTCAGAATGCACTCAAGGTGCTGACAAGGGTGTATTTCCATGTTTTCAGTCCAAGTCTTTATAAGCACTGTGGCAGTGTCATTCCAGAAAATAACCACCATGATCAACTGCTGCTAAGGCTTGCTCCCCATCCTTGGTATGAATGTACTGAGCTTCCTTCCTACATCACTAAGAATACCAAATTTTGCATACAATTACATTAGTTACATGAACTGCCTTAAAGCACTGTACCATTTGACAGCTACCAAATAAGAATTCAAAAAAATAAAGCAAAAACAAATAACTGATGTCTAAAATCAAATCATATAAACGGATTTTTTCTATTTACCCTTTTTCTATTTACATTTTAACATTCTTCAGTGATAAAATTTACTTATGTAGCTTTTAACAAAAGCAGTCCTCCTTGTTAGAAAAGTCTGCTTTTGATGTATTCCTGGCAAATCCATGCAATTGGTATAGCAAATCATCCTTTTTGTAGAAGTTAAGGTGATTGATTGTTGTTTAAATAATTTGTTTCTTTAAGAAAGTTCCTTTCTCACAAGTTAGCTTCAGTATCTCAGCAACACTCAGCTATGATCAACTAATTTGACATCCAGAAAATATCCAGCTATTTAACAATATCTTTCATTCAGTTTGGAATCTCTCTACAGTTAAAGATTATTTTCTCAGTTCTACAACACTGCAGCATTCCCTTTTACACTATTCCTGTTTTCCTTTCTTATTTCTGCTTTGTAGCATCTCCTGCTCATAGTGAGCATGGAACCTCCTGTGTGGTGTTTCTGGTGGTTCTTCACTGTCTCTACACCTTCATGTCTTCCTGCCTTGAACACCTCTCTTTCTAATGTTGTCTCAGTCTCTCTTCTTTCCTCTCACATAATCTCTTTCCTTCCTAATTTATCTGGTTTTTATGCCCTTCTGATGTGTTCTTATATTTTCTCCAATTTGGTTGTTATTCCTCTGAAAATATTATTTTCTTTCTAAGAAATATTTGTCTTCTTCCTCTCCACCCATTCATTAAAGCTGTCAGTCACCCTTTCTTTCCTCTCAATACACCTTGTTTTCTTTTCAATGTTTTCCTTATCCATATCTTCTCATCAAAGGGTAAAGAAAGCAGGTGTGTTGTCATCTGGATGGGATGTCAAGGAACTTCATGTACTTCTTAGGGTTAAGGGATAATTAAGGGAAACAGTGGTTTCCCTGGAAGTCAGTAGGACCCTCTGAGCCTGAGTCATCTCTCACCAAGATATAACCATGTCAGAGATCAGTGAAGGTAAAGGTGGCAGACTGCACCAGAATGATGTGACAATATGACTTTGTCACAGTGATTGGCAAGTTCATGCCTTCTCAATCTTCCTTTACACATGATAATTCCTCCCACAATTCTTAACATAATCTCTGAGCTCCCCAAACCATTTTAGACCAGCCTATTTTAACTCCAATATCCTCAGAGAGATTTCCTTCTGTTACATGGGTCACCCCTACTCTATTTACTATTCTACTACTTGTACTCAGCCAACACAAAACTACCACAACTTTCACAAAGTAAATTATTCCTTAACAAGATTACTGTAACTGGTTTCTCCAACCCCACTATCCTGTTTTTATCTACCTCCTTTCCAAAAATACATTTTCTTCTTTCCCCCAAGTACATTCTGAAATTATGTTATTTGATTACACAAATTTTAAGCGTAACATTAACTTGATGGTGTGAATGGCTTTCTTCTTTTCTGATTTGTATGTGTATGTTCATTTACAGAAACTAGTCCCCCACCCATTTCTGTAGTCTCAGCTTAGTTTTGGAGCATTACACTTGTCACAGCACAAAAGTCTTTAAATCCAGCTATCACTCAATTCTTCATTTCCCAATTCATTCAGCCTATATAGCTGTGATATTATCATTGAAAATAATAGAATTGCTGAGAATATGCTAAAATCTAAGTTCAGTGAATCATATCTGAGCTCAGATTTCAAGCCCCACTAGAGATCAACAGGAGTTACCTGTAGATGTCATGTTTCACACTTGCCCGGGTTTTCAGACTGGGGTTGTAATCCTCAGGTGGCATGTAGACAATTGTCCCTCCTTCCGGCAAGGAGGACTCGCTTCGGGACTGGGATGTGGATATGACACGCCATTTGGACATGCCAAAATCTGCAATCTGCAAAGGTCAAATCAATTGTTCTGAGAAGAAAAACCGGTTTTATCTGATGACAGTTGCTAGAAATTCCTGAAATACACCCAAAAAAAGGGGTCACCCAAAGCTCTTAACCTGACACACAAAAAGTATGTGGTTCTCCTAGCAACAGGGAACATCAACTCCAGTCCATAAAGCATTCCCAGGTCCTGACTCATGCTATACCTATAGCACAGCCCTAACCTGCTCTTTTAAGGAAGGACTCGTGTACACTATGGATGAGGAATCTGCTGTAGATAGCTGTGCCATATGAAGAAAATCCCTTTCTTATGATAAAAAAAGCAAACAAAAAAATCATTGATTACTTGTAGCTCCCTGGTTGTGAAGAAAGCACAAGTTTAGTATAAATCGCAGTAGTTGTACATAAGTCAGCTTGCTAATATCCAAAGGCAGTTCTTCTCACAGAACAATTTTAGGGCACTTCACCTCACTCCCAAAACTATGTATTAATCCTGAATTAATAAATTTGATATTCTGAAATTCTGTGCTGCAAAAAGTTGCTGAATATTTTCTTTACTGTGCACTCTGGAGCCTTGCTCCTTTCTACACAATACAGTGCATCTACATGAAGAAGTAACTGACTTCCCTTTACATCCTCAGACATCCATAAGCCAGGGCACCAGATGTCTGATTAGGTTATGGATAAGGAGAGAGACACTTAGCAGAATGCCCCTGCTGACTGAGCTGCAGTGTCTGGCATACATGGGAGATAAGCACCCAGCTACCAGCTCTGCACTTGTCCAGCATCTGCACAACAGCAAAAACATTTTCAACAAAGACGCCTGTCAAGCACTAAGGCAGTTAAGACAACAGAAACAAGCTTTCTGAAGAGCATACATCAAAATCCACAATGAAAAGTAACCTTTCTTCTCTACAACTCATTCTCATCAAGCCTTCCTCATTGTAATTGGTCTTAAGTCTTGCTCATTCAGTAGATCAGAGACAGTCAGAAGCACCCTGCAAACGCTGTGACTTTTATACATATGCAGTATCTCTTCTGTGTGGCATGCATGATAAACCTTGTTTGCATTTCCTGTCACTGTACTGGCTTAGAGAATCTTGCTTCACTTAAAACCCCAAGGACACTCCTTACAGGAGGCAGGGCAGGTATGCAAGAGTTCACCTCTTCCCTTCCAGTGCCTCAGCAAAGAAACTGTTCAGATATGATCAGGCAGAGCACCAGGCCACACCAAAGCTGTTAGGGATTAAAAACAGAGTGGATAAAAAAATGACTTGTACTAGCTCCCTGATCAGGTTTATCAGGAAGCTCGGGAGATGGCAATACCAGCACAACTGAGTGGGAGGAAGCATGACCAGCTGAGGGTGTGAGCAGAGACAAAGTCATGTGAGGCACTTTGCTGCCAAGAAAAATTTCTGTGCAGTGGAGAAAGAAGAAACCAGCAGTGGATCTTTGCTCAAAGGAGTCATAAAGAGAGTCAACTTACAGTAGCAACTAAAACATTCACTTTTCAAGTATAAATTTAGTGCAAAATATCTTATTTCTATTTACTTGAGTAACATATTCTATCAGTTATAAAACCAGATCTTTTTAAAATAACAAGAAACAACAAAAACTCTTGCAATTATGGAAGCACCTAAACATTTTGTCAGAAGTACTTTCAGTCTCTTTTTCACACCACGACAGTGATATTTTTACATGCAGAATTAAAGTTTGTAATTACTGATACTTCTGCATGTATGTTTGCTTGTTCTAAGGAGCTTCACAAAAGCCACCTTGAAACATAGTAAGATTTCAAAGTTTTGCTCTGCATGTTCTGTTACTACCCCTACAGAACAGAAATGTCCATATTGCATGGTAAGTATCAAATGGAGCATTAACATTTGAACTTGACCTACTGCCTATCAGAAGTAACTTGTCAGAGCATCTCAGGCAAGAACACTTTCTGTTTTCTTCTCAGGAAGGGCCAGATACAGCTAGCCTTGGAAGGCCGACAAACAAGAGTGTCACCACTATTGAGTATCAGCTACTGCTACAGCAGAAACAGCCTAACTTCTGTCTTCCTGGTCTTTTCAGACAGATAAAATCCACAACTGAGTAATACAGAGTTTCCAGAAGAAATACTCCAAAGTTCTGTCTGCAAGGATAGAAATAAAAATCCACCATACAATTACATCCTCTCTGTAAGGCCACAACCTCACCCTTCCTCCTCTACAATAATAAAAACACTTTCACTCATTCTGCATGCCGAAGAACATAAGAATTAAATAATCCTACCTTGACATGAAACTCATCATCCAACAAAATGTTCTGTGTTTTTAAGTCATGGTGCAGCAATGGAGGATTCATGTTGTGCAAATAGTTTACTCCCAAAGCAATTTCATAAAGAATGCGGAATCTCAGGCACCAGGGAATGTCAGGATATATATCTTTCTGCCAAGATAAAACCACAAAACCAGAATATAATCCTCTCTTCTAACAGCACACACAAAGACTTCTTTTATAAAAAGAAGAAGAAAATTACTTGGGCAAACAATAATCTTTTAAAACATACAAACTCCTGAAAAAATTGTAATGCTCAAATTGTAATGGTCCATTAAGACTCATTAGCTGTTAAAGAAACATTATCAGCCTATTCAAAAAAATAATAATTATGCAGTGCTATGTTTCCGTTCCCTAGCATTCACATAGTAGTTCATGATGTTGAACATTTACTACACCACGCATTCCTATGGAAATATGAATTACAGATGAACTTCTGCATCAAACTTGTAACCCACAATTTATGACTCCTACACAAAGAATGACAAAAATCATATCTGCAGCTGACACCGGGGAACAAAAAAAAAACTGTATTGAAACTATGCACAAAATACTACCTTTATAAATAATAATACAACAAGAAAAATGTTGTAAAACTCAACTGAGGTCTCAGAAGTTATATTGACACTAATGCCTTTACTAAAACCACAATTGAGCTCTCTAGGCATGAGATGTGTATTGATTAAAGGTAGAGAAGAGAGTTTAGTGCTATTGAGACACAACTGCAGTAGCTTTGCCTTAGCAACACTGCTCAGGCCAAACTAATGGGAGCAACTGAGAGTTCAGCACAGGAGAAGTTACTCAAAGAATAAGGTCTGGTAGAAATAATCATACTTGTTTATATTAGCAATATTTAGCTTCTATAATTGAAAGTAAAAATTTTCTTTTTTTTAAATATCCAAACTCATGGAAAAAAAATCAATATTTGTATTGGCAGTAATTCAGAAACCCAGACTGAAACAAGCATAAGTATTTCAGAATTTAATTAGAGAACAACTGAGATTTTTAAACTGTATGTAATAATTCAACATAAAAACTTGTTATAGGTCACAACATTAAAGAAAAAATATCACAACATTAAGTCAGCTGAGTTTAGTTGTGGTTTTGAGATACAGAAGGTCTATCTGAGCACCAAAACTACTAGGGATACTGACTGTCTTCTAGCATGAAATATTATAAATAAAATATTTTACTATATTAATTAAGTATGAAGATTGCAATCTACTTGGAGTAGCCAGATATCATATTTAAATATCATATCATATCATATCATATTTACTTACCCCATGCAATAGCTGGTTTAATGACCCATTGGTCATGTATTCTGTTACTATCCCCAGAAATTCAGGCTCGTTGCAGATTCCCAAAATTGGCAGAATGTAACTAAACCTGGCTTTGTGTAATATCTCTGCTTCTTTTAGAAGGTGGTTTCTATCGCTTAAAGAAAACAAGCAAACAAATAAAATGCATTACCATACCAGTACTATGAAACTCCAAGCAAATGCTGGGGTCACTATATTCTCTGTCAATTCCTTGTATGCACCACATCTTCACCACTGGATTTCTACCATGCTGCTTTGAGAATAACACAGTGTAAGACAAATCAGAACCTGCAAATGCAGACAACACAGCTTCCCTGGTTTTGTTGTACCACACAAATTTATTTCCATCACACATTTCATCCATGTTTCCGATAAATAAGGATAAAGTTAGAACTTCCAGCTTCCACCATTCCTTGGAACCATAATGGTAACAACCAGCTGCATTTCTCCCACTTTACTGAACACCTTCAAACCCAACTTTTCACTCAAGCCCAATATTTATCTCCTAGAGAGTGGAGATTTTAATACACGATTCTCCAACCATTTAAATCTAGTCGACTCTAATGTACACTAATATACAGGGGCTAAAGGCTTTTGACTTCTGAAGGAAAGTAAGTTCTGTTATGAAGGAAAAAGAACAATTAACTATGCTTTTGTTTTCACATAAATTATCCCCTCAAACAGGTCCTGCTTTGAATTGCTCTATGGAAAAAACATCCCCTAGATGCACAGGAAGCAGGAATAGACCAGCCTCATGATGGGTGCCTTTGTATGCATGACTTTCACTGTGTGGATGCACTCTGTTACCTCAAACCTCCTCATAAATGTGGATTTGATGCATCATTACAAATTTAGGCCTTGCAGCATGTGGGTTTGAGAGGGTCAAGTTTTATTTAAGATTGAGTATGATTCCATCCCTGAAAACAGAAACCATATGGTATGCCTTATATCTCAAACAGTCTTGAAAAAAATGGGTTTGTTGTCAATGAGGATAGTTAGACCATAAAGCACAATTCAGTGAAAAAACCATTTATATCTTAGTGGAGACTGGTACAGGTACAAGTATATGACTAGGATATTCAAATACAGGACATTTATAGCACACTGATCCTTTGGATGTGAGCCCGTCTGACTCAGAAGCAATAGGGCTGTGCTGGGGCCAGGGCTATGCCCACCACGATTTGTTCAGCAGAGCACTGTGCTATGTGCACAGCACAGCTCCAGGGTGAGAGCTGGCTCAGGGCACACCCAAAAGCATCCAGGGCAGGCTGGAGCCATCAAGGTGGGTTTAGCACTCACAAAGAAAAGGCTGTCAGGATATATGGGGAAAAGAGGAACTCTTGTGAAGTAAAGCATGCAGTAGGAAATTCTGATTTAGACAGATATGAAATTAAGGTCCTTTTATCTGTGTGATGGAAAAAGACTTATAGGAAACCCCAGGAAATGACAGAAGTAAAAAAGCAGCCTTTGAGACAAGCATGGGATCAAAGAGACAACCCTACACCTTCCTCCCTCTCTCCAGAAATGACTAGGCCTGAGAAAGTTTGGGGTTTTCCAAGACAGGAAGGCACATTAGCATGGGATTCAGCTGTGGCTGGGAAATGAATTGCGCCATCCTGCAGTCTATTCCTGTGCCTGTCAGTCACTTCACCTTTGTCTGCTCCGTGCCAAAGGGCACTGAGTAATGCCTAAATGAGCACATTCCCACAACAGCTTCCCACCTGGCTTTGCTCTTTGGCTGGTCACATACCATATTCTGGGATGCACAGCACATGCTTCCCACTCGGGGAATTAATGGCATCATGAACTTATCCCTTTTCCTGACAACACTTACAGACTGGCATTTCATATTGCCTACTGCACAGCCAACAAAGCACTTGCTGCTCAGACTCGGGTATAATGGTTTTTTTATAACTTTCAGTCTTCTGACAGCATTTCTGGGCTTTGTGTGACATAGGGTGATGCTTTATCAAGGCTGACCTAGACCTAGAGGCTAGACAGAGTTAAGGCAGGTACTTATTAGAAGACCTCAATGGACACACCTTGGGCAGTACAAGAGCCCAGCCAGGGCTACATCCAAGATGAAAATGGTCACAAAATGGACAACAAGTCATGAGGTCTCTCACTTTTATAAGTTCTGGTCCATTAGCATACTGGAGTTAATTGTCCACTTATAGCTTTAGGTTATGAAGTCTGATCCTTTTTGTTTTTCTCTCTTCAGTCCCCGTTGGGCCTGAAATTTGGGTGGTTGTTCTTGGTTCCAAGCTAGGAAAAGAACTGTTTTGTCTAGCTTCTCTGTGAAGCGAGAGCTTACTATTCCTTAATATGAAGCTCAGAATTACATCCTAAAGCAGTACAGAATCTGAGAAATATAAAAGCTAAAACCTAAGGCATCATGGTAAGTGACTGAATTATTCTGATTACCTCACTTGGCCTTCTAATCATAATTTCACAGGTTAGATGTCCCACTAATCCAAATTCTTGAAAAGCTAAAATTAGCCTTGGCGTTTTCTTCTAGCTGTGTTCTGAGGATAAATGCTGTATTTCCAGCTGGGATTTAAGCAGACATTAAAAAAAAAAATCCCAGAACAAAAAATCCCCCACAACACCAATCAGTCAGTTCCCTCCCTCCCACAGCTTATCAGAAAACACAACATAACTGAGATTCCACTTCTGGCAAGATTTCAGAGATAAAGCCTGTGTATACACAAACCTGAGCAATAAGAGGTGAAAGACCTTAAAACAACTTGCCTTGTATTCAAGTATATTGAGTCACAAGACTAGAAGCCTTTCTGGGTGAAGCTGTCCTACCTAAAGGCCTAATACTACATCAAAGAAACTTGAGGCAAAAGCTTGAAGACAGCAAGATATGACTCAGAGGCAGGTTTACAGTCAGGTAGGCTTCAGACAGCCTAAGAAGAGGCAAATTTGCATTGATTCATTAACAATTTTAACTATGGGGACTGACTAAGACAATGACGAATGAAAAAGTACAACTTGCTGTGTTCTTGCATGGAGTGACAGCTCCTGTAATACACTGCCACTTGGGTACCTGGAAAATGGGGAACCCAAGTGCTGCATAGAAAACAGCAGCTTTGCAGGGGGGTCTACAAGCCTATTATTTTAAAACAGCTTCTCTCAGTACTATGAGATCTGGAGAAAAATAATAATTTTGCGTGGTCTCAGAGAAGTTTCTTCTAGAAGCAATCTCCAGTGGATAGAACAGTATACTCCCGATTTGCTTCTCTCTATGTAAACACCAAATCTACAGTAATCGCTGCACTTTAATATCCTGTGGATACCTCAGCAAAATGGTTAGCAACCAACAGACCCAGCAAGAAGCCAAACTCTGTCAATCTCACCTTGAGGAGGGCTCAAGGCGCACAGTGCAGAAGGGAAAAAACTCCAAAAGAAACAACTTATTGTCGCAGAGACCGAGACCAAAACCAGCCCTTTACAATAATCGAGAGTGAGGAAGCTCCGGGGCCGGTCCGTGTTTTTTCTTGGCCCAAGCTGAATCATCCTCGTGAAATCCCTTCTCCCCGTGGAATTAAAGCAAGGCTGCCTACCGAAACACCAGCATCTAACCCACAGACCTCAGAAACTCACTCCGGCATCCTGGACCGCCACCTCGCCCCTTTCTGGGGGCTGCCTCAGGGAAAGGCGGCTCGGCTCGGCCCTGGCCCCGGCGATGCCCCAGGCCGGCGGCCCCCTGCCCACCCCGTTACCTGTCTAGCAGCGGCCCCTGCAGGCATTTGAGGGCCACAGGGACCCTCCAGTCGGCGTGGCGGGCGGCGGACACGGTCCCGTAAGCGCCCCGGCTGATAAAACGCAAGTCCGGGAGTTTGCTGGAGGGGATGGAGGGGAGGCCGTAGCTGAGAGCGCCCGCCCGGCCCCCGCCGCCGCCATCCCCGCCGCTCATGCTCGCACTGCGCCGGGCTCGGCGGCGCCCGGAGCGCCGCTCCTCTGGCCCCACTCCCTCGCTCCCCCCGCACTCCCTGCCCCGCCTGCTCTCCTGGCCAGCGCTTCTCTCCTCCTTCTACCCCACCGACGAGCCACTTCCTCACGGAAAAGCGTCCCACGGCTCGCGGGTCGGGGAAGGCGGAGCAGCCGGGATGGGAGGAGCGAGCCGGGGGAGCGCGGTGCCGGCGAGTCCCGGAGAGCCGCGCCGGGGCCTCGCCCTCGGGCACCGCGGGAGCGCTGTGGCGGGCGGGCCGCGGCCCTCGGGCCGGGCATGGAGCGTTCCCCATCCCGTCAGAAGGAGCGGCCCCTGCGCTGGACAGGAGGAGGCATCCCGCTCCGTTCGGGGCGCGGGCGAGTTCTGCGCTCGAAAAATGATGCAGGATGCCAAAGCCGAGCGCAGATCGCCGCGGCGAATAGCTCACTGCGTAGAATCATAGAATGATGAGGGTTGGAAGGGGCCTTAAAGATCATCTAGTCCCAGCCCCTCTGCCAGGACAGGACGCACCTTCCACTAGACCAGGCTGCTCAGAGCCCCATGCGGTGTATACTCATTGCTCAAGAGAAGTGAGAAAAGCTTTGTCTCATGCAGTTGCTTATCTCCTCTGCTTTTGTCCTAGGAAGATTTTTCAGGATAGCGGCATTTCAAAAAGATAATTTCGAAATTTCCAGTAAGTGCAAGTTCATCCTTGCCCATGCTCATAGCGAGCTGCCAATGCTGATGCTCGGATGTATTTATGAGATCTTTATGTGAAGGTTGCGCAGGAAGCTTTTCTAAATAAAGCCTGTTCACCAAACCAAGTTCTCACAGACTAACAGAGTAATTTAACTTAAAGGTAGAGATTTGTAGCTTTCCACAAGGAGTGACAGTTCCACAGGATGAAATACAGGTAAATAGAGCAACTCACTTGCCTTTCCATGTGTGCGGATTGGGGGCTGAGCGCCTGTGGCTTTCCACCTCTCTTTTCTCCCACTCATGGATATGGACCAGAGAATGAGGGAAAAGACCCAAGTTTTCAAGTTACAATATGTTCAATATTTCACAGAATTTATTTTAAGACATGGCAACAACTCTTCAGCTCTATCTAGATCCTAGCACTTTAGCTTTATGACTTTTCCAATTGTCTTGTATTTTGGATTATTTATATCCTCCAAATGCGTCAGCATTATGAACGTGTGAGCAACCATGTAAAGCAACCAGTGACTTACTCTACTTTCAGTTTTTAGTTACTTACTCTACTCTACTTTCAGTTTTCAGTTAGTCTGTGTCCTTTAGACACAGTAGGTGGTTTCCCAAAACTAATCTTGAGGCAATGTTTACAATATGCATGTTTTGGGTATCTGCATATTATGCATATTCCTCTCTGTATTAATCATGTGGGTAGTACCATTAGTCATACAATTTTAAATTTGGCGTATAAGGAAGATTTTGTTTCCAAAAGAAAGTAATATGCAAAGGACAATTACCATGAGCTTGCATTATAAAACCACTGTGTAAATACATACTTACAGTCTTTGCCATTAAAATGTCACTATACTGAAGACTTATTTGTGCAGCTTGTTAGTGTGTGCTGTGTTGATTTAATGTATACTTATATGTTAAGTACACTGACTTAAACCCCAGGAAAATTACTGTAGTTCTAAAAATGGATGTGGAGGCAGGACTGTTGGAGCAGGGCCATGCTTCTCTTGTCATGCCTATCCCAGGTACAGTGTTCCTTGAGCTGCAGTCCTTTTAACACCCCAAACCCGAACTCCAACCCTAATGGCAGCTTGGGGGTGAGGCTGAGGTCCTAAGGTAGACTAAACTTTTGATAAAACTAAAGTTTTGGTTAAATAGTTTCTAAATGATAGAAATAGTATTTATAGCATAATGCAGATAAATAGCTGCCTGTGGTTTACTTCTTTGAAAATTTTAACTGCTGAGTTTCCCCACATAATCCTTTTAATTTTTAAGAGTTGGATCTGACTCGTCCTTTCACATGGAAATTTTCTGAATGTCCCCACTGATAATGAGTAAGCAAAGTCCACAGCAAAGAGGATACTTTTTCTGTGTGTGGTATTTATTTGGTGGTTTGATTAGTGTTGTTGTGACTGTAATTTACTTGAATTTAAACTGGAAAGAAATGGTTCTGAAAGTGTGAAAACTATGATGGTGGGCTTAGTCTTCCTTCAGCCTGTGAAATCTAGGAGGGCAGCTAGCTACTATGTGATCAGTACATCACCATGCTGGCTTGTAAAACACTTTCCATTCCTTGTATCTCTGTAAAGATCAAGTAAAATAACAACTGAAATTAAACACACTTTCCAGACTGAGGTGGTATTTGCTTTTTGACATTCTTCCCTGTAGGCAGCATAGTCTGGAGAGAGCTTTTACATTTCTACTGTAAACAGGTATTCACATTGATGTTGAGAAAAGGGTACAAAATACATATCTCTCCCTGTGCATCTCCACCTGAAAACCAGACCTCTTATACACAGATATACGTGCACCCTTTTACAGTCATGTGTATGTTTTCAAACATTTACGCTACCTGCATGTCTTTACTAGTATAAAGTCTTTCTTTTTTCAGTTTGTTTCAGTCTTATCCCTCCACGAAAAAATTTTAGTGCCTTCATTTTTATGGATATTAAGCACCAAATCTAGTTGTGTTTTTTTTGCAGTTCACCAGATTGACTATATTTCCACAATGGCAGGAATCTCTTTGTTGTCAAGACAAGATGTTCAGATTGAAAGAAGCTATGGTTGCATGATGATGATTTTATATCTCAGACAACTTTCCCATATTTTTGCTGTTGGACTTAAACATGACAGACCCTGTTACTTACTAAATATTCTGAAAAATTTGGGGAAATGACACATTTTTTCCCTTAGCACTTGATAGTCTCTGATTCTTAGTTGTGTCTTTGGAGCTGCATAAAAGACCTTGTTTTAGAAAATGAGTTTTCATTCAGTAATCACAATGCATTTGTCCCTGCTTCTTATTTTGTGGATTTTTTCAAGCTTTTACATTAAAAAATAAGGGATATTTGGTTATAATAGCCTTTTTAAAGGAATATTTTGCCTGAATATTTTGTACTATCTACATTGCAGGAATGAAGACTTGGGCAGTAACCTCTTCAATTAGCAAGTATTTTTTTCTGAAATGCATCAGGTGCTTAGATTCTGGCTGAGATCCTGTTTTGCCTGCTGTCACACTGGCAATGTAATGATACACTCACTCAGATCTATTGGTAATGAGTGCTACAGCCATGGAAACCAACAGCCCTTGAAATCCTCTGTGTATTCTCCTGCCAGCCTCAACCAACCCTTCTTTGTTAGCATGTGCCACACTCTAGGTGGGCTGTTCCTGAGCATCTGAGCTCTTTTGGAAGTTGTTACTTATGGTTTTAGATGTCTGTTGACACAATTTTATATTAAGAGAGCTGCATGAAAGTACTTGTATCCAGGTATTACAACATGTTGACACTAGCCAGCTGACTGAATGGAGGAGCAGAGCTGCTGAGAGCTTTTCTGGCAGTTTGAGGGAAGGAGGGAGGGAGGGAGTGCCTGGAGTTTGATGCTTCTGAGTCACCTGGATTTTTATTTCAGTGTTGTGCTACTGTTGGTGCCCATGTGGTGATGACACATCATGAGTGTAACACCAGGATAAACTCTAGTGCTCTTTTGAACGTAAATGACATTTATTTTCAGCCCTAGCAGTTTAACAAAGCCACCCCACACCTGAAACATTTCAATGCTTATTTGCTATTTTCACTGAGCTTCCTATTTTCTCCACTTGCTTGTGGGACCTGAGCAACTTTATGAAGGTGGTCCTCTTCCTAGCCCCTCGCTTTGCCTGGACCCAGTGGAGCTTTCTGTGTGGAAGAAATGCAGAGGCAAAAGTTTGGCTGTTGCCTTCTGATGCAAGACAAGGCGACCTGGTTCTGAGGAAACGGCACGGTGACCCAAACTCTCCAGGGTCTCTTGGGCCAAGAAGACATGCAGGCACCAACGTGGTGGACGGTTCAAAGGCCTTTATTGTCCCGTCTCGTCGGGTTTTATAATCGGGGAGGTTTTTTCTCTACGTCAGGGGGTCTTACCTTACTGTAATTGGTTAATAAGGAGTAGAAAGTTACTAATGTTAGGGGGATCTACATTCTTGGGTGATCCCTTATCACTAGGCGTTAGGGGGAGAAGAATCCTGCTGCTTTCCGTGACATCGCGAGATTTTCCGAACGCCTGACCCTATCTACTACATCTCCCCTCCCTTTTTCACAAATGAACGAAGTAGTCATATACATAGGTACTGAGATGAGGCATGAGGTTGTTGACAAAGAAAGGGGTTTGGTAAACCTGGGTAGAAAATCTTGTTACTGGCAGTGTTCCCTGGTCGAATTCACAGCATTTGTTGCCAGCCTATGAACAGGATGTTGGCCCGTTCTAGGCGGGTCTGAACGAATGAGACCAGCTTGTTCAGCAGGCATGGTCCGAAGGTGATAGCTAAAAGTAGCATTGCCAATGGACCTATTAGGGTAGAAATTAGGGTGGTCAGCCATGGTGATCGATTGAACCAGGACTCGAACCAACCCTGTTGGGCTTCCCTGTCTTTCTGTCTCTGAGTCAGTCTGCTTCGGAGTTCTGCCATGGAGTCTCTCACGACTCCCATGTGGTCTGCATAGAAGCAGCACTCCTCCTTCAAGGCGGCACACAGGCCCCCTTGCTGCATGAACAGGAGGTCCAGTCCTCGCCTGTTCTGCAAGACTACTTCTGAGAGTGAGGAGACTGACTTCTCTAGAAAGGAGATGGATTTCTCGATCCTTTGCAGGTCCTCGTCAATTGTTGCCTGCACCTGTGACAGTCCTTGGTGCTGTGTCGCTAAGGCTGAGACTCCTGTGGCCGTTCCGGCTGCTCCTAGGCCCAGCAGCATTGCAATAGTTATACCTGTTACTATTTCTCTTTTGTGGAGCTGGCTGGGTTCCTCAAAAAGGTGGTACACTTCTTCATCTGCGTGGTACAGGACCCTAGGAACAATCAGAACTTGGACACAAAAGTCGTTAGAGTCATCGAATTTGGCAAGGAACACACAGGGACTCACTCCAGATTGCTGGCAAACCCACATCCCAGGTGCGGATGGGACTACCCACTTATTGTTTTTCCTGTTGGGTTTGACAACTTCGGTGCAGACGTTGCCTCTCTGCCTAGCTAGGGTTGCATTGCCAAAGCATCTGCCCTGGCCTGTGACTTGACTCAGGTGATTCCTTTGCAGGGGGTGTCCCATCTACATTGGTTGGGTGCATCTGCTGTGGAGTAACTGAAGGGAGTGTTTAAAGCGACTCCTGCGTAAAAGGGAGGTTCGACATCGTAACAAAGCCAGCAGGATTCGGTTAGGTTAGGGTTGGATTCGTTCAGGGATAGGAAGGTAGCTTCTAACATATGAAGGATTGGGTCTGAGTCTGACTCGGCTGGACGGCCTATCTGAAAGGCTTCCGCATGGCCGGTTGGGATATCAGCGACCCTTGAGGGCAAGGCTTTGGGGTGGGTCGCGTTTCTCCCTTTCGGTACGCTTTTAATCACTTTGTTGGGTCCGACCGCTCGGGGTGCTGACGGTTGGAGCCTAATAATTCGCACATTCACCCTCTCTTTTGACCCTTGAAGGACTACTGTCCATGTTCTGCCTATGGCCCAGCTAGGGTGATCTGGCTGCAAAACTGTCCGTTTTTCCCACATGCCCAGCACGGTCCCCTAAATCCCCCTTGGCGTGGTGGAGCAGCTGCTGATAGGCGCCTTGGGGGCAGTTTACTGCCTAGTGGCCTGCCTGGCCACACTTAAGGCATGCCATCACACTGGTTACTGCAGTGTGGACTGCTGCTTGG
The DNA here is from genome assembly GCF_027887145.1 of Ammospiza caudacuta. Lineage (NCBI taxonomy): Eukaryota > Metazoa > Chordata > Aves > Passeriformes > Passerellidae > Ammospiza > Ammospiza caudacuta. The sequence goes on from NC_080593.1 coordinate 135,656,864, forward strand.
ATGGGAGCAAGGTGTTCCTCCTTTGCAACGTGTCTGATCATGTCTGCTGTATTAGACCCAGGTGGCAGTGATCTTAAAATGTCCTTGGTGGCTGAGTTGCATTGCTGGCGTAGGCAGTCTGCCAGCACGGGACCCTTCGCCTCTGAGGGTAATGAGGAGGAGTCTAATGCTGCCTGAAGCCTGTCCACAAACTGAGTGAAGCTCTCACTTTCACTCTGTTTTATAGTTGACCATGGTGAGGGTTTGGCTACTATTTTGGCAGTAGCATGGATGGCTTCCCGGGCAGCACGGGTAGTTGTCATAACCTCATGGGCCCTTAATCCCTCAGCCTGGGCCTGGGGGGTGATCATAGTGGGGTCTCTGCCCATCAGCCTTTGTATGCTGGACCCGTGCAGTGGATGGTCAGCCCCCGTTATCTGGGCTAGCTCCTTTGTGCATTGATCCTCCCACTCTTGTTTGAAAACAATCATTCCTGCCCCATCAAAAATCATTCTGCACGTCTGCTTGATGTCAAAGGGAAGCATGTCATCCCCCCCAAAAATGCCATCAATAAGTGTGGTAACCATGGCAGAATTAATTCCTTTGTCTGCAATTGCTTTAATAATTGCCTGTACCTCTTTTGGATTCACTGGAGAATAGGTCCTTCTTTGGTTTTCGCCTGCCCCCCCCCACGCGGACTGGGAACACTAGCTTGGCTGAAGGGGTGTACTTGGCACAGGCTATCTTTATTTTTCACCAGTCTGTAAGCGGGGTTCGGTCTTTCTCTGATGACCCCTTCACCCATGCGGGAGCGCTGCGACTAGAGACCTTATGTGCCTCTGCTCTCCCTCTGTTAAGGCTAGAATCCGAATTGGAGTCCTCCGATTCCCTCTCGGACTCGTCCCGGCTCGAGTCTGAGTCGGAGTCGGAAGTCGAATGACCGAGCCCTTCCGGGCTGCTCTGCCTTTTTCTCGGGCTCCGACCCCACCCCCTCCTGCGGGGGGCGGACCGTTCCCTCCCCCTGGGGTCTCCCCGCCCCCTGCTGGGGGAGGTCCTTGCCTTATACGGGCTTAATTTGAATAGAGCGCTCTGATTGGTCTTGCACCCCACCGCGGGGGCCGCCCCCCTCCCCGCTCGCCGGCGCAAGCGATGTTAGGCAGGCTGACTGCGTTTCTGCCCTTTGTCCCCTCTTCTCTTCCGCCCTGACCACCCGGTTGGTCGCCATTTTCAAACCCCTACGGCGGCGGAGAGATTTTATTGATCTGGGCGATTTCTGACCGTCCCGCCACTTCCCGCGCCTCCTCCACCAGCCCCCCCCAAAAACATTGCGCCCGTTGCTCTGCCTCCTGCGTCGGGTCGGCAATCGGCGGGGGGGGACGGGTAGAGGAGCCGCGGTTTTGCGAGAGGCTCCGAGGGGGGGCTCAGATCTGGCGGGCTCTGCTGGGGGTTGGGGGGTCTCCCGGGGGTTTTGGGCTGGGGCTCCGGGGGAGGTGGGACGCACCTAGCCCCTGCATATCCCCATCTTCAATCTGATCACTTTCCAGGGTGGTCTGTGTCGTAGCTCCCATCCCCAACTGTGGAGTAGCTATTAAACAGCTTCTCACAGCTTTCCAGGTTTCTTGCTCTTGTCGAGCTTTTTGCAGAGCCCGGATGACTCTGCCCCACGATTTTAGGGCTTTCCCCGAGCCTGAACACATGATATCCTCGGCCAGGGTTTTCGTGCAATTATCCCACACCTCAGGGTGTAAAATATCCACAGGGCTTTCTATAGCCCCCAGCTTAATCAATCTCGGCAATGTGAGAGTCATATCTTTAAGCTTACATTCAATTCCCCATTGTGCATGCACCTCACTTACGACCTTTGCGATTGCTTCCATGATTCGAGGGCGTCCCCTCCACTGCACTAGACCAGCTGTGCAGCTGCCGTCCTCTCTCCAGGCGAATCCCCATTCCCCGGGCGCTGGTTCGATCCCGGGGTTTTCGGCGCCAGTTGTTGCCTTCTGATGCAAGGCAAGGCGACCTGGTTCTGAGGAAACGGCACGGCGACCCAAACTCTCCAGGGTTGCTCGGGCCAAGAAGACACGCAGACACCAACGTGGTGGACGGTTCAAAGGCCTTTATTGTCCCGTCTCGTCGGGTTTTATAATCGGGGAGGTTTTTTCTCTACGTCAGGGGGTCTTACCTTACTGTAATTGGTTAATAAGGAGTAGAAAGTTACTAATGTTAGGGGGGTCTACATTCTTGGGTGATCCCTTATCACTAGGCGTTAGGGGGAGAGGAATCCTGCTGCTTTCCGTGACATCGTGAGATTTTCCGAATGCCTGACCCTATCTACTACATTTGGCAGAGGAGGAAGGAAAAGAGGGGGTGATTTTGAACTATTCTCCTTAGACACAATAGCACTGTGCTACTCTTCTGTACCTTTCTTAGCATGTGGATTCTCTGGGGCCAGGTGAAGCCCAGGTCCATCCTAGGTGCTGAATCCATTTTTAGCAACAAGGATGACTATCATGGGATGACTGTCATCCATCTGAAACAGAACCTGCATCAGAAATGCCTGTTAAAAGTAGCTCCTAGCTCTAATTCTTGAACCACAGAGATTACTGGGAGAGCAGTATTTCTCACGAGCCAAAAAAGATTATTCTAATAGAATTCTTACAGAATTATCTCCAGTTGGAAGATGAGTGCCAGGCCTAGGAGTATTCCCTGACACCTCCAACTTTACAAGCACAGGTAGTATTAGGTATTCAGTGGTCTGCTGCATTCAGGATTAGTCTATGTGCATTTTTTATGTTGGGTATTTCCTCTAATATTTCAGCTTCTAATTTTACAGCTTCCCCCTTCCCCATACTCCTAGGTTTTAACCTTTATTTTGGTTTTCAGCCTAAAATGATGCTGTGTTTCCCATAAAATTAGTTCAGCTGAGAGAAAGCTGAAAAAATTTCTTTCAGCAGTGAATTAGAGCAAGTTTTTCTTCCCTTTTATTTTCTCTTTCAAAATTTAAACTATTATGCAAGTGCAGCAGATTGATGCAAAGCCAACAGGTCAGGAGAGGGGATTCTGCCCCTTAGCTCTGCTCTGCTGAGACCCACCTGGAGTGCTGCATCCAGCTCTGGGATCCCCAGCACAGGAAAGACATGAACCTGTTGGAGTGAGCCCAGGGGAGGCCAGCAAGATGATCAGAGGGATGGAACACCTCTCACACAAGGAAAGGTGACGGAATTTGGTTTGTTTAGCCTGGAAAAGAGAAGGCTTTTTGCTGTTTGCAGCCTTCCAGTACCTGAAAGGACTGTACAAGAAAAATGGAGAAGGACTTTTTACAAGAGCATGTAGTTATAGGAGAAATAGAATCAAATGGAAAGAGAGTAGGCTTAGATTAGATATCAGAAAAAATTCTTTACTGTGAGGATGGTGAGGCACTGGAACAGGTTGCCCAGAGAAGTTGTGGATGCTTTGTCCTTGAAAGTGTTCAAGTCCAGGTTGGATGGAGTCTGAGTGAGCTGATCTAGTGGAGGTGTCCCTGCCTGTGGCATAGGAGTTGGAACTAGATGATCTTTAAGGGTCTCTTCCAACTCAAACCATTCTATGATTCCATGATTCAAGGCAGCTCCTGGAGTGTAACAAATCTGCTAGGTCTGTAATTTCAGTTCCCAGAAATACATAATGTGTTGAAGCTCTGTCCTCTAGCTGGATTAGCTACAATTCTTTCCAAATAGCTGTCAAGCTGTCATTCATGACAGAGTCATAAAGGAGAACAACATTCATTACTTAACTACAAGAATGCAAGGCAAGGTCTAGATAATCAAGTGGATGCACAGAACCAGGTGGGAAATGTGGGAGTTAGAAATGTTATGCATTTACATTTACTTTTTTTGTGGTTTGTGTTGGCACTTAAATAAGGGGAAAATTGGCATGTTTATTTGACAACATCTATGTGTTTTGAAATCAAATTAAGGTGCAGTCTATCTCTAAATGAAATGAGGAGTTAAGACTTGTAAGAACTCAGCATACTTAGTAACGTAGAGCATTGCATTCATAACAGGAAAAATAGCCCAGATTTCCAGCTCCAGGTTTGAAAACCTTCCAAGGAAAAATTTTGCCTAGATTCTCTAATTCTGATAGTCAAAGCCTCAGTAACTTTTTTAGTAAGTGCAATTATTTATCATTCATTTAGGAGCAGGTATTTCCTGATAAGTATTATGTTGAAAGTCTCTGACTTTTAGCAACAGTGCTGACGCTTTGAAGAATTTATAGTAAGCCAGAATGAATCAACGTGTTAATCATTTTTTCAGGCATAAACACATGGCCTTTTCTTCCTGTTTGTATAAACAAGTAGCATGTGTCATCTGAGAATAACGTAAGGCATATTTTCGTCACAGATGTAACAGTTTGCAGTGGGGTAAATTCTAGAAAATAGTCTAAGAAAAAAAAAAGCCAAAAAAAGCCAAACCAAACCAGACCAAAAAACCAAAACAGAAATGAAGGTGGAATATTTTCTTGAGCAATATATATGCAAAACCTGTATTAAGTGAGGGCTCTGTTTACACAGGGTGCAACACTCTTACAGTTTCAATTTGTCTGAATGCCCATAGGTCATTAACATGACCCTTTCACAAGTGTTTACAAGAGTGGAGCAGAAGGAACTTTTCTGTGGCTGTCTTCCATGAATGCACTGACACTTGGTCAATATAGGAAATGCCTGTAAAGAGTGAACTGGCCTGGGGTCACCACAGCTCACCTTTGTACAGGGTAAAATAACCCAGAAGGGCTGAGATTGTATTTGGGCTGGAGCAGAAAGATTTGGTTAGGAATTTGAAGTGATCTGAAGAATGAAGGTGTTTCTCTGGGGTGCAATTCAGAAAACTGGACACATCAACATGATTCAGTTTTTGCTGGCAATGGCAAAAATGTAATATTATCAGCTTGGGTAAAGCACATGAGAAGAAGATATCCCAACAATCACTCCTAACACTGTTAGATTTTTGGTGTCCTTTAGGCATCCCAATGGCATCTCCTGAATCTGTTGAATTTAGAAGTATGTGAGATAAGTGAAAAACTTTTAATTGTACTCAGACATCAGTGTGAACAGGCTCAGAACTTCCATGGTGTAGCAAAACAGTACCAGATTCCATATTTTTCCATTATAAAATACAGTTTTATGCTTAAGAAAACCTCCTAATTAATTTTTCACTATAATGAAGCTTTAGCACACCACAGCTGCATGCATGATGGTCATCTAGTTCTTATGGCTAAATGGAAATCCTGGAAGAAATTTACTGGAGTTCACTCTGATCATTCTGTGGGTAACAAGGCCCACTGTCTCTTAGAATGCCTTGATATAGTTTTACATTAAAAAGAATAATCTCTTCTTGTTAATAAGAGGCTTGAACATCTGGTTCCTTTTCCAATGCAAAGAGCTTGGACTGAAAAAGGCAAACTCCTACAAAAGACTTAGACTGGTTCTTAAAACTGAGTATTCATGTTGTGGTCCTCTGGTAGAACTGCATAGCACTTTTCTACTGTATTTTTTCAAGTATGTTGTCTACTACTGTATGTTTCACATGCCACCTTGTGGTCTTCAAGGAAAAAGAGAAATTGGGTATGATTTGGCACACTGAAAATGCATTTCTGTGTAGATATTTTCAGTACATGAAAAATTCTAGTATAGATTCATATCTCAGTAAATTTATTGAAGCCAAGTTTTCAAGAGTTTTATAGAGTACCTTTTAAGAGTATCAAACACAAATTAGTTTAGAACATGACCTTCAAGCTGAAGGCATTTCTGTTGTAGTAGTTGTGCTGTACATATATGCAAAATAAAAGAGGAAGTATGCAGGATGTGAATCCTTTTCATCTCTAGCATAGAAGCATGGGCAAGGAAACAGCTGTGATTTAGTCAGGAGTACTGACTTTCCAGGAGCACTGACTTTCCAGGAGCACTGACTTTCCAGGAGCTGTTGTCATGAGAAATTGATTCTAGAAAATCTATCAAGTTGTTATGATTATAGAAGATTTTCATTACCTAAAAAAGAGTTAGATTTTCAAATTGCAAAACACTGTAGTTTTAAGACAATTAAGAGGTTTGTTTTCCTGTTGTACCTTGAGTGAGTGTCAAAATGGGAAGTTAATCTCATCTATGTTTCAGGTAAATGAGAAATTCTGAGACAAGTTGAGATTGGAAAATTTAGTCTAACCTATTTCTGTAAGGCTAGAAGGGTTTAAAGTTCTTGTAGGAAAATACTCGATAATTTGTTTTTATTCATTATTTCTTTAGGATTCAAAGATAATAAGCTTGTATTAGAAATATTTTTACTTCAAATAACACAAACAACCCAAAAGATATATTCTGTTTCCTTAAATAGTGTCTAAATTGATCAAAGATAATTGAAGGACAGGTAAGATGAGTTTTATGCATCTGATATTTTTAAAAAATCTGCCAGTGTCCTGATTATTCACTTATTTTGCAACTGTCCAATTCTTTTTAGTAAGACCATCAACTTGGACTGACAGGAGGGAGATAATAGCCTTAGGTTGGCTTATGTAAGATGTTAAACTCACTAAAAATTTCTGTGCTTATGAATGTATAATATCATACATTGCACTTCTAAAAGTCTGCTTTTTATGTGCTATGTCTGCCTGACATTTAAAAAAGAATTATCAGCCTTTTCTAATATCTAAGTGTCTCATACTCTTTTGAAAACCATGATCATTGTACATTTTGGAGTACAAACTGAGATTTTCTTTTTATCCTGTTGTAGAGCAGATGCCCGCTTCTAAGTTTTTGGATACTTTGCAGCAGTCTGATTTGGTGTTAGACAAATAATACAGATGATTAATTGCTTTATTGATGGAAATGGCCAGGAGACCTAGAGAGACACATCTAGAAGAATAAATTGGGCTGTAATTGGTCTGTGACCTTTCAGAAGTTCTTTTGTGTAATGTTCTCACAGGGAAGGGCTGGCTGGGAGGAGCTGATTTTGTGCTGTATAAAGTAGTGATGGGATGACCTTTATTCTCTCCAGGTGCCCATCCAGCTGCTCTGTCACTCCTCAGCAGGGCCCAGGGGAGGAATGTAGAATGAAGAACTCATGCGCTGAGATGAAGGCAGTTTAATAAAGAAAAAGGAAAGGATGCACAAGGAAGCAAAAGGAAACAAAAAGATCTATTGTCTACATCTCATGAGCAGGTGATATCCAGCCAATGTCTGGGAAATAGGGCTTTGGTATGTGTATTTTATTCTCTGGAAAATAAATAATTAAATGCCAAATGCCCCTCTTTCTTCTTCTCTCTCTTAGTTTTATTGCTGAGTACCATGTTATTTGGTATGGAAGATCTCCTTGGTCAGCTTGAGTCAGCTGTCCTGTCTTTGTCCTATCCCAGCCTCTTGCCCACCCCCAGCCTACTGGCCTTTAGGGGTGTTGGAGAAACACCTTGATGCTGTGGAGCAGTGCTCAGGAGTAGCCAAAACACTCCTGTATGACACTGGCACCTGCCTAGCTACAGGTACAAAGCTCAGCACTGAGAGCTGCTGTGGGAAGGTTGACTCCATCCCAGCCACACTCAACACAGTCTCCATGCCTTATTCCATACCATTTGCATCATGCTTATGTCCCACATAATTTAATACAATTATACATACTTTGTCCTTTTGTATTTAAATCTCATTACTGAAATCTCTTCTTAGCAACACAGCTTATGCTACATTATTTAAATGATCTTTATACTCAATGTACAGATTTATACATTCTCATTAAGTATTATCCTGGGTCCTTTAACAGACACTTATTCTCCCATTCCATGGGCCTCCTCTGCTCCTCCAAATGTTTATAAATACAGACTATGTTTTGGGCCAAGCAGCCATCATTTTACATCTTTGTACATTCTTTGGGAGCTTGAGAGACATCTTCCTTGCCTGCTGTGCTGTTTATCTGTGTCAGTGCACTGAGGTGCTCCAGGAAGGGCACTGCTGTGGGTCTGTGCTGGAATCCTGTCAGCTGCAGAAAGTCTTTTGATACTTCAGCCTCCTGTTACTTACCAAAGTCTGCTGTGTTTTTCATCTGCTTAAACCCCATTGTAAAAATCCATTACTTTAGTACTCTCAATTAGTTTTCTTACAGAAATGCAGTAGAAATAATTTATTTCCAATGTAGCATATCAGGCAATGATGACTTGGGAACATCAGAACAAGAAAACAACAAACAAATGCAACAGGGTGTTTTGTGCATACCATATGAATTTGAGAAGGGGGTTGCTTATCCATATGGGCTATTATTACAATGGCAAAAAGGTTTTCCTTTTCTGAATTATTCTTCAGTTCCTCCAAAATCTCACACCATATGCAGAAATTGTTACGTGTCATGCAGACCACTCCCTCCTTGAAATCTGAAGATCAAAGTCTTTGCATTGGACTCTTAGCATGTTCCCCCACTATAGCTCTAGATAATGATGAAAGCTTCCCGTAGAAGGCACAGCCTGCAGATGCAGGGCATGATATGGAAGTGTGTTTGAGCAGAGTGTATGTTATTGAGATGTGCTCTGAATGAGGGCCATGTTTGCACTTAAACCTGTGAAGAGTTCCACTGATTTCTGAAGTTTGTCCCTGATGGAAGGTGTCTGCCCTCACACCTAAGGCTACACACCTTAGCCTTAGGCTACACAGCTAAGCCTTAATGTGTGAGCAGCATTTTTAAGCGTAGAAATGAAACACACTAATGAAAAAATAGAGAAGTAAAAAGGATTGAGAATTTTTAGCATAAATCCCGTTTCACTGTGGCAATGGGCACTGGGAAGGGAGTGAAGAAAGAATCAGCATATTAGGAACAAGATCTAGTGAGCACCAAAACCATGAGTGGTTCATTGAGTCACTGACTACTGAGTGGTCTCCCTCGCCTGCTGCCCAAGAGAGCAAACTGTGAACTGGAACTGACAATCTGTAATGAATCTGTAGCTACTGTGCAAGCAGTGCCAGCTGTCCAGCACCGTGTGCCACCCACATTGTCCACACATTGGCATTGCCACCGCAGCAGGGGTTTCGTGCCAATACACAGCAGCGTTTAACAATGGCCACTCGATGTCACTGTTGCCATTCAAATCCGTACTTGAAAAGACTTCAGCTGTGTTTTGATATTTGCGAGGATGTGATGTGGCGTTTCAGATGAGCAGCGTGACACATCTTGTCAAACTGATGTTTAAATAATCAGCTTTATTAAACACACTCGAGGACAGATTTTTCTTCTGTGTGTTCCTCAAGTACTTGTAGAACATAAGTATAAAAATGTTGTGATCTACATTTCTTATTTTTCATAGGATCCCTTTAAAATATACACAGGGTAATTTAAGGTGCCATCTGTATTACAAATCTATGGGTAGAAGTTTTTACATGTCAGTATATTTTTAGCGACTATCCTTCATACACAAGCACATTCCAAGAAGTCTTTCGGTCTTTTAATTTTTTATAGAGATGTTTCTTTGATGCAGTTTTAAGTATTCATGTACATTTTGTAGTGCTAGAGAGGAACACATGACTTTTTGGTAGAACAACTGGATAAAATTATTATCTTTGGTAACTATTTGCCATAAATTTCTATTAATGATTGTATTAGAGTTAAAAGATATGAAAAATATTTTCATATAATCACTCAGATATTATTTCTCTCCTGGTATATTATATAATTTGCATTTGAAAGGAAAATCAAAGTAAATGCTGATCAGCTTTTGCATAACTTGGTCAAATTCTGGGTTTCTTAACTTCAGGTCAGTACAGAGGGTTTAAGAGGGCGAGAAAGAGATTAAAGAGAAGTCTCTTTCAGTGTACTCATGAATTTCAGCCTGGGAAGGAAGTGCCAGAAAGACTGAGCCATTTAGGTATGACTGTAAATCCCTGAAGAACTTTACAAAGAGTGAAGAAATTTCAGACCTTCATACATTTCTCTGAGTCAGGTATTTCTTTTATGGCTTCTACAGAGAATGCATGAAGTCTTGAAGACTAGACATTTGTTGACGCATATTATTCACTCTTAGCATCGCTTGAGCCCCTGGGGACCTTATTTATCCATATTTAAAGGGCTCTGTCCTTCCCTTCCCCTTGGTGCCAAAGCTTGTATGAGAGAGTTTGTGCTGCCTTTGCCAAAGAAGCTCTATCCTGAAGAGGGGGATATTTTTAGTTATGTTTCTGTCTTGATCAGTGACAGAACAGCTTGGAAGCCACATAGTCTTGCAAAACAAGGATAACCACCAAGGGAAAGGTGCAAAGTTCTGTGGCAGTTTGATGAAACACATCTTGAAGGATATCTTGGAAATAAATCTTTAATTGCATTCCTTAAAAAATTTTCATTAAGAAAACATGCTGAACTTTCTAGACATCTGAGAGTGTGCATTTAAAGCAGGTGTTCAAAATATGAATGCACTGCTCTATTTTTTATCAGTAACAGAAGTTTTAATACTGTTAATAAATGCTTTCAAAAATAAGGTTTGAAATTCCCTCCATACCTTTTGTTAGTAAAGATGGAAAAACAAAGTGCAATTTGGAAGTACACAACTTGAGACATCTCATTTAAATTATTGAAAATAAAATTAAAAATACCCCAAACACCTTACAAAAAAGCCAATACTTCCCTGCTGAGATGTTCCTGTTGCCTCTGTAGCAGACATAAAGATTCAAGTTAAAGGACAGCAAAACAGAAATAAACAGCCTTGGGGGTAGTGAATTTTTCATCTTTGTCATTGGTTTATCTTATATTCTCACAGAGTTTAAACTCTAGGAAGTGTTTCTTAAAGAAGATATTTTGTTTTGCCATACTATGAAAATCTAGCATTTTAAGGCCAAGAAGATAACTTTTCATAGCTTGTCTTTTCCACATGAGCATTCAATTTAATTGAGGGACTTGTTCTTTTGGAAAAAAATATTAAAAATTTTAAAAATTGCATAGCCTTATATCTGAAATATATCTGAATATATCTGAAATGTTATATTATATCTGAAATGTTTCTCTTCACGATTTTGATAAAAGCACCGTTGAATAAAGATCACAAAGAAGTTTCCAAAATCCTGTGGCTTTTCTGTGCTGAAAGAAGATTTTTTTGGGGGGGACTTAATTAATGAAGGAAGCTGCTGAATCTCCTGCATCATAAAACAGTGCAGGTGAGGGTATTCTACAAATAAAACTTCACCACCATAAGTTGACAGCTAATACAATATTTGGCTTGGTGGCAATTTTCTGTCAGTCATTTTTCATGTGCTTGCATTAGACTTTTCATGTGCTTGCATTGCATCAATTGGGTAAAATATTCTGATTTATTTAAGCTTGGCATCCATTGGAAGTGCTGCCTGCAGCACCACCACCTGAGCCTTGACAGCTGACAGAAGCAATAAAACAGCTGGAGGAGCAGGAAGAGGATATGTTGCATGAACTTGGGCATTACTCAAGAGACATGAGTTGTAGATTTGTCCCAGACAGGTGTTTCAGAGCATTTATGAAGCCCCTTGGCCCAGAGGAGGTCTTAATGTTGCTCTGTAATGCCATTCTAGCTGGGTGCACTCACAATGTCTCTGTGTGTTTGTGTTTCTCAGTGTTTGTATGCTCTTCCCAGAAGGTATGCATTTGTTTTTAGGACTGCATTGTTCTGATTTTCCAAGGAGCAGGAAGTGAGTTTTGCTTTTCTTTCTGTTGACTCCTTGAGGGTCTCAAATGTCTGTTATTTGACTACTCATTGAAAGCCTTGTGTTCCTTCTAAAAAGTCTTTAAAGCTTTAGAATATTTCAGTTGATCATCTAGTTCAAGTGCCTGTGACAGCAAATGCCAGCACAGTTTGCCCATAGAAAGGCTTGGATATGTAGGCATGTCACAGCACTGAAAAGCAGGGAGATCTCTTTCTTTATAGTTATAACCTGTACTTATATCCTGTTTTAATAAACCCTAAAGCTCTTTATTTGACTGTCAATACTTTCTGTGAGAACAGGAGCAGAAGCAGCAGTTTGTAAAATAAATTATCAGATTCGATTTTAATTTTTATCTGAGGCTTTCCCCAGTATAAGATCAACCATAAAGGCTGTGTGTGTGGTGGGCTTTTGGGTTTGTTTTGGATTTTTTGTTTGTTTGTTTTTGATTTTTGTGTTTGTTTTTGTTTGTGGTTTTGACTCCTATATGCTTCTCATTCAATGTACTGAATAAGTCTAAGCAAGGGGCACATAAAGAAGTTTTAAGAATTTTGCTTTTCAGCAAAGTCCCATTCTTGTAAGTATCCACTGACTTTCTTTTTCTTTTCTTGTAGAGTCTGATTTGTGATTAACCTAAACAAATATAGATATGTCTTCATCTAAACAAGTTAGATTCCTTTTATGGTCTCATTAGAGAAATCACCACCTCTGAATCCAGTTATCTCAATCTAAAATAGATGCCTAGGACACGTGCTTTCAAAGTGTAATTTCTGCATTTTCCTGATACCTGTACAGAGGTAAATTCAATCTGTTGTTAAGCAATGTCAATTCAAACAATTAATGTGAGGGATATTTAGTTTGTGAAATAATTCAACCTGCATTGAACTATAACTGTTGTTTTCACAGCCAATGTAAACTGCTGCTCTTGCTTTTGGTAAAGTGAATTTTTGGAGACTGGATTCTCTTCCTAATTATTAATGTAGAAGGGCTTGCTAAATTTTAAAATAGCCCACTGACAACCTGCTAGTACTGTTGATTCTTAATGTCTTAGCAGTATCTGGAAGATCTGTAGCCTGGCTTCCAAAGACACATTTTCCAGGGCCCTGTATTGTATTTCCAATGAAACACAGCAGTGGCTTTGATGTGGCAGCAACTCTATAAAAAAGGGGATTGTGTTGTTCCCTGCTGTTCTGGAAGCAGATGATTAGCAATTATGATTGCAAATGTCCTTGATTGATGAATAAAAAAAATATTGTTTGAGATTTAAACTTTCCTTTTCTCTGAAGTATGAAAAAATAACTCATTTCTCCAGTTAAATCTTGTGAGACATTTCAATGGTTGCCTGAAATGCTGCTTCCATTTAACAATGTAAGGATGTAGGATGGATGGATCTGGCACTAATCTGAGCTATGGTTTCCAGTCTGTCTCAGGATACTTTGTGACAACTCTACCATTAATGCACTTTGCCATCAGCAAAGTGCTGAGTAAGCTTGTGCTGCACCAGTATTGTTACACACCATTCCACATCTGTCAGGCAGAAGGACATAACTAAGCTACTGACAGAATGCTCAGGCAAGCAGCTTTTTACAAGTGAAGCACTCATGATGATTTAGTGAGGAGTTATATTCCTTGCTTTGAAACTCTAGCTCTGCACATAAAAATCACATTTAAATTATGCCATACTCCTCCAGGCGAACATCAGAATACCCCTTTGGAGCCAATTTTTAAATGAGATCTCAATTTTTTTCTTTATCCTGCATGTCAATAAAGCAGCAGAATTCCTTGAATATTACAGGTTAGCGCTATTGTGAGTTTAAATTATGAATAAATTGTTTTGAAAACCATGTCTGATCTGTTTTTAAAGACATTGTTAGTAGAAATAGATGAAAGTTTACTATTTTTGATAAAAAATTACAACGTGGGGGAACGTCCCTTAATATATAATTTTATTATGTCGCAGATTTTACAAGAAACCATGAAAGGTTTGATCATGAAAATCAGTTAGACTTTTCTTCACTGCAAAGGAAATGTCTCTATCTGTAACAGAGACTGTCTTCCAGTGATTTTATAGCACCAAAAACATTAATGCCCTGGCACTAGGCCCTCAAAAGTACCCTATAAAATGGTTCTTTTGGGAATCATGTCTATGCTAATTGTATGATAAATTCAGAAGTATTTTTAGGAGCTGCTATAACAAGCAGTTATTGCCATGACAGCATCTTCTTAAGTATTTTTAAAATGTACAGATTTTAAAATTATTAATGATTTCTTATTATCTCTTCAGCAACCAAATGGTCTTAAGAGCGTCAAATAAATCTGTACAGAGGCTAAACTATATGTTATATAGCATATGTGTAGAATCTGGAGATCTACATTTTTCTGTTCAGAAGCTATGGAATGCAATCTTTCTGTTTGCATGCAAAAGAACTTAAAAATAAAAACTCATGATACTCATGATCACAGTATTATGATACTCATATATCACAGAACATGAGTTGGAAGGGACCCCAAGGACCATCAAATCCAACTCTTAAGTGAATGGCCCATATATAAAATAATTCTTTGGCAAAGTGTGTCATATAACCCAAGATACCTGAAGGCAGAAAAAGTTTATGTCTAAAGAAATGAAAGACTGGGGAAGACTTTTTTACCCCCCGGCAATACAGAGGCAGGTGTTACAGGAAGGGAGGTGTGGTTTAGCCGCCAGCAGATTATATACAACCACGAACAGGACCGGACACCAGAATCAGTGCCGTGAGCTGTTTATTTCAAACATCAGTCTCAGTACATTGTTATGACAATGGAGACAAGAGATGTGAGCAGCTCACTGATTCAAACAGAATGCCGAGGAAACGTAACGCTACAGCATAGCATAAAGCCATCTCAGTCCAAGTTTCAGCCAAACACACATAGAGCAAAAACATATGGACAGTAATCCTATCCAATCATATGAAACACACGTAACTGTAGTTAACACAGTAGAGACTTATTCTCTAACACAATGGCTCGTTTATGAGAGACAAAGCACAGAGACTCATTCATATTAACCTTCTAAAGAAATACACTAAATAAACTTGTTGCAACCTAAAAGGGCAAATCACATAGGCCTATTGTTCTATTTCCCACGTCTGCATCACAGCTTAGAAAACTTTTTCTGCTGCCTTGGCATTTCACTGTCCTTACTGTCTTTTGGGGCCTGTCTTTTCCACAACTTTCTGAAAACCCTCTAATTTTATGGATTCCAACAGTGTGGCCCCTGTCTGATTGCCTATTTCGGTGCAGGCCAGGGCTGGGTGTCGGGCAGAGTGTGGTGCCGGGTGCAGGCTCCCAGCCCAGCCCGGCTCAGCCCAGCCCAGCTCAGCCCGGCCCAGCCCAGCCCAGCCCAGCTCAGCCCGGTTCAGCCCAGCCCAGCCCAGCCCGACTCAGCCCAGCCCGGCCCAGCCCAGCCCAGCTCAGCCCGGCCCAGCCCAGCCCAGCTCAGCCCGGCCCAGCCCAGCCCAGCTCAGCCCGGTTCAGCTCAGCCCAGCCCAGCCCGACTCAGCCCAGCCCGGCTCAGCCCAGCCCAGCCCAGCCCAGCCCAGCCCAGCCCAGCCCGGCCCAGCCCGGCCCAGCCCGGCCCGGCCCGGCCCGGCTCAGCCCAGCCCGGCCCGGCCCAGCCCAGCCCAGCCCAGCCCGGCCCAGCCCAGCCCGGCTCAGTCCAGCCCAGCCCAGTCCGGCTCAGCCCAGCCCGGCTCAGTCCAGCCCAGCCCAGCCCAGCCCGGCTCAGCCCAGCCCAGCCCAGCTCAGCCCAGCCCAGCCCGTCCCCGCTCTGGCGCGGCCCCGCTGCCGCCGGCCAGCGCATCCCGACCCGTCAGCGCATCCCGACCCGTCAGAAGAGCAGCTGAGCCAGCGCTCGATATCCCGGTGCCGAGCCTGCCAGCAGCCAGCACGGGCCCGTTCCCGGCCTGGCCGGCCGCGGCCGCTGCAGCGGGAGGCAGCGCTGGGAGTGCGGGCCCGGCCCCTCCGCCGGGACCGGCCCCACAGGCAGCGCTGGGAGTGCGGGCCCGGCCCCTCCGCCGGGACCGGCCCCACAGGCAGAGCTGGGAGTGCGGGCCCGGCCCCTCCGCCGGGACCGGCCCCACGGGCAGCGCTGGGAGTGCGGGCCCGGCCCCTCCGCCAGGACCGGCCCCACGGGCAGCGCTGGGAGTGCGGCGCTCGGGCTGAGCCAGCTCTGTCCGCCCGCAGCGCTGCGGAGCCCAGACTGATGCTTCTGGAGTGTAGCCACCCGCCGGAGGGAGAAAAGCAATCAAGAGGGTTCTGTGATAGCCATGAGCTCCATTATAAAGTAAACTTTGTAGGTAATGGGATTAAAAGTACAGTTTCACTCTTTTGCTGACATTTTATACTTCATAGGTACTGCTACGTTGTAATGAGATTAAGGTTAAATTCATCCTGCCAGAAAATTTTTTGTGATTGATTAAAGCTGGTATACCTAGCTTTATAGATAACATCTTTTATTAAAATAAAATTTAGCAATTACAGCTTCAAGTTATTAGTGTTCATAACAGAAAAAAACCTGTAAGCAAACATACAGACACAGATCTGCATACATATTCCTTCTCAGAAGATACTGCAATAAGTACATGTAAGCTAAAAATTATTACAGATCACATTTTAATCAAAATTGAAATACATGTGCTGCCATAAAAACATTAGAAAGTGAACTTTTTCTGCCTTTGCCTTGTCACTGAATAACACCGTGGAGGGTGACAGATACAGCCATCTCCTGCACAAGAACCTGACCATTTGCCACCAGGAGAGCCCATGAAGTGACCCTGGGCTAATTGGAACTATAGCACTGCTTATGCTGTCCTTTTGGGAAAACCTGGTCTACTAAAACAGAAACTTCTTCATGCTACCAACTCCTGTTTTGTTTTGGCTTTGAAGAAAACATTGCCTTACAGTTCAATTTTAAATGCTAACATCATCTGTACTTCAAATAAATTGGGACAATACTCAGTGTCTCAATATTTTTGTAAAATACTTTGACCTCTTTATCACAAATTATTTTTTCCATGGGCTTTTTATTTTTACTCACATCTCCATGCTTTAAGAACAGTCCTGTGGAATTTTTCATTAACTCATCAAATATTACAATTTATTGCAAAGTTTTCACACAGCACAGTATTTCTTCTGATTTATATTTTGTTGACTGAGCTGCATATGCTACATATCAGTCATGTTTTTTAATTGTTGCTCTGAACCATGGATACCTAGGAAAGCTGATCACATATGCTTTTATAATTTAGTGTCACTTTCAAGGTATTTGCACTTTGGTTTAAATCCAGCATTTCATAAATGTGTTTTGCTTATTTATATCAAACTTCAGTTCAAATGCTTGTGTGCAGATGAACACGTTTGATCAGAAGTATCACAAGACCACTAAAATTGCAAGAGCAATTAGCAAAAAGCTAGTGAATATATCCTCTCACTTTGGTGGCTTGTTTTATAGCATTGTATTAAAAAGAAGCATTTAGGCACACTCTGAAGAAGGAAAAGGATCACTTAATTATATTGTGCTGTTTTATTGAGGGGTTCCAGTATTGTAAAAGAAAATTTGGTTATATTGCTTTACATGCATGCAAATGTGGGCAAAAAAGGGTTTGTGCTCTGAGAAGTACAACTGCTCTATCAATTAATTTAAAAATCTGTGTAAATTCTCTGTGCTTTTCTCACATGCATTTGCTACAGATGATTCTAGAGGAAAATGCAACCTAAATTATAACTCTTTCTAACTTAAAAAATCAGTTTAGATATACATCCACAAATTGAGTAATAAAGTTAAAAATACAAGTCCGTGAAAGGTATTATCAAAAAAGTATGAAATTAAAGCAAAAAAAATTAAGCTGCTAGATGTTGGGCCTTTTTCTTTGCTATTATATATTTTTCCACAATACATCATGGAAGAGAAAATGCAGTATGTAGTCAGAGCAATGGTGCAAGGAATGAAGACCTTGCCATGCTTTTTCTGAAAATGATGGGATTTCTGCCTGACTGGTAGTCATGCTGTGAAGCTTAATTAAAGTTTATGAAGCACATCAAGATATTTGGATAAGAGACATGGTGCTATGAACTTAGTAATTTGTTCTTTCCAGCACTAAAGAGTGGAAGACTAAAATACAAATGTTTTGATCTTGACATGCCACCTTCAGTTTGGTTAGAATTAATTCTACATATGAATTTAACCACAAGGAAATACAGAAAGGCTTATAATTTTTGGCTTTTTTACCTTGTAAGAGTATTTGTAGTGGTCTGAAATATTGTAGTAACCTTGTCTATGAGTTTAAAATATTAATAGTTCTCTTACCCCCTTCAAAGTTTGTCCTTGAAATAAATAATCAGTATCATTATACAAAATTCCTGTTACACTAAAGCAAGTTCTCAAATGTAGTTCTACAGTCATTTTAAATATTGCCTTTATTTTTTTTTCTGGGTATATTTTCAAAGGCTTGTGCTGCAGGAAAATTGTAAGAATTGCACATGGCCATGTTTGTTCATATATTTATTAACAAATCATACAATTCAGAGTGTAAGCAAGTAGTCTCACGTACATTAATCTGGCTGTGTAATCTCAGCAGATGACAAAAAGTTTTATGTGTTCAAGAATCCTGTGGGTGAGCATTAATTTTATATGACTCATTCCTTATGCAAACTTATAAATTCTTAGTCTTGGAAGTCACCCTCTTCAACGAAGCTCATGTTTCATTATTGGTTTTGTGGGGAAAAAATCATGGGATTTTTTTTTTTTTTTTGGGGGGAAAAAATCATGTGAATAAGGCAACTTGGATAGGGCTGAAATATGTAATCTCTTGATTTATTATACCTGATGCCATCATTATATTAGAGTCCATGATCATGGAAATACAACTTACAAACTTCTTTTGGTGATGTATTGATTCAGGAAGAAATTATATTAGTGAAAATCAAGCAAAAAACCAATAAATAGTAGGAAGTTGAATTATCATTGTAGTCTTCCTACTTGTAATTTTCTTACTTATTTAACTATGATTATTTTAGTGTTTGTCTTGATGAGAGTTTTACTGTTTTTGTCTTTGTGGTGATGTAATTCAACCTTCTACCTTTTCCTTAAGTTCTCCAATATTTCATGTTCACGTATTATTTTCACACTAGTAAGGTTTTCCATGAATGTGTTGGTGTACCTATCCAACCCTTTTCAGTGTTGCTGTATCTTCCCTTGGTTCCACCTAAAGTCAGCAAATAGAGAGTGTCCAGTCAAGTGGGACTCAGAACAGATGCCTGATGAAGCTGCCTTAGGTCAGACAAAGTAAATAGTGTTCTTAATTACAAATCTATTTCCTCCTTAGACCTTGCTCTGTTAGCAGATCTCACCCTCAGAACTTCTCTCCCAGTGACAGAACCTCAAGGTGAGGTTCCATATTATATTACTATTCCTAAGTAATATAAATCAGAAGCTCATCTAACTACACTCATGAATCTCAGCTGAGACTGTGGCCTTCCATCTTTATTTTCATGGTCTCTTTCTTCTTCCTTCAGAATCAATAAATGAGCTTCTGCTTTGCTTAGCAAGTGCACTTTCTGTAAGTCATTAAGACTAATCAAGGTGTAAATCAAAATCTGAATGACCAAATTAAAACAATGGCCAAAGATCTTAAAAAAATTCCTCAGTCCTGGAAACAGTATCAGAGTGTACTTTCATATGCCAGGAAATAGAGTATACTGAAGATACACCACCACCACCATCATCACAACAACAACAGAGAAAAAGAAAAAGGACAAAGAGCTTATCAGTGACAAATATGATCCTTCTGATCAAGCTTCTAGGCGAATCTTTTGATCTCTCATTTTGTACTGTGCCTTAATTTAACATCTTCCCTAAAGCTTTGCTTGTTTCAGTGTTTTTGTCTTACCCTTTCAAGAATCCTTAGGATCAATGCTGCCATTAGTTCTACATTTGTTTTCATTCTCTTATTTTATTGTGTTTTCTTCCCAGCATTTGTCTTCTTGGATTATTTGCCATTTCCAGCACTTGTGTTATTTTACTGTCTGTCGTTTGTTAGACAGCTGATATTTCCAGTACTTGCCATTTCCCTTTGCATTTAATTTCAATATTTGTGACATGACTTTTTTTTCTTCCCATGACTCATTTGCTCCCAGTGCTTCTCCAAATGGCTGCAGGATAGAGGCATAGATAATGTGGAAGTTTGGAAAGTCCAGAGAGGTGACTCTCATCTTCTTCATTTTCACTGAAGGGCAGAAGAGAACAGAATAATTCAACACATTATTCTGGACAGCTTTCTTACTTTGACTAGAATTAAATTATTGGCATTGGACAATAGTTATTGATACATTTCTCAGTCATGTCAGAAATACCTAGTAAGAATTTGATACCTGAATATGCTCAGTACTGATTTTCAAAATTACTAAAGAAAGGACAAATTTGTTAATGCTTTCTTCATTGTGCATGTTTCCACATTGAGTTCAGCTAAAGTATACAAGATTTTCTGTTTGTTTGAGAAAGAAAATGGGGAGATCCTTATATATAATTACCTTTTGAGGACATTACTCCATTGCTTCAAGGACATGTTTGACAAAGCCTCATGAATGCTGTATGTTCTTCTTATGAATTTGCAGCTAAACCCCAAAAGAAAAGACATGGCAAGAGAGATTTTACAATGAAAAATAGCTAAATGAGTATCTTATAAAAATACTTAGCTTTTAATAGTATTTTCTTAAGCATCTACTATATATTTGAGAGGTAGAGGCAGAACAAGGACTATATTAGTGAGTAGAAAGATGCAGCCACCAATCCCAGTGCTGTTAAGGATACAATCTCCTGGAGGGTACATGCAGTAAATACCTGTGCACCCCTCAAACAAATCAGGAGATGGGGTTTGGATGCTCCAGGGTGCTCTGTGCAGGATTTCAGCTCCTCAGCTAAGCCCTGTGCTGGTTTCACTTTAGTGGTGCTTGATTTCAGTCTCAGGGAGGAGATGTCTGACAGTTCGAGCCATCAGCCCACTGCTACATCTGCCGGCACTGTGGACTGCTTCTACAGACTGCTCAGCATCCCTTAATTCTTTTCCTTGTTGCAATCTTTTCCTTTCTTTTATTCACTTTGGAATAGAAAGCGAGCAGTCATCCCCTCCTCCTGCATCAGGTGATCTAGTTCCATTGCCTTTTAAATCGCTTACATTTGCTCTCTCTCCCTTTTGAACCATGTATTCTGACATCGAGACACATGGGCAAGCCTCCAGTTCTTGGGAGGATATGTGCTTGGACTCTGAAACTTCTGCTTTTTTCTGTCTTTCCTTAGAAGTAAAAATGTCAAGATGCTGGGCCCCATACTTAGTTTCATTTTGATTGTTTTCATGTCCAGAAAATTTTCTGAGTACCAGTAGATGTCACTGCAGTCAAAAGAAACTTGGCAGGGGGGTTTCATTATGAATAAAATTGCTTTCCTAACAAAATACAAATGATAAAACATTGTTATTTCTAGTACTACTCCCAAATTTTTTATTTGGCAGATCAAATTCTTGAAAGGATGATGAGCTATGAGGATGATGCCTCAAGAAGAAATTCAAGATTTAGGTCCAGGTTATTAACTTATTCTGAAAGTCAAGTGGTTAGAAATTTCTCAGTAAAATGTGTTTTCATTGGAAAAAAAAAAAAGAAAGTGATTCATTGAAATAGTTTGTTGAAGTGTGATGCTCTAATGAAAAAGTTGTAAAAAAAATCCATCATGATTTCTCTAGTGTACAGTAGAGATTTTTCAACATTGGGAAAGGAGATCCAAGGCCGAAATACTTCAAACTGCTTTGTTTATAGATACAGTTTATAATAGAGAGTACTGGATGATCTATGTAATTCTCTTTTTCCTTATAGACAGCACTTGAACCCCTCTGGTAGAACAGGAGAAAAGGAGAAAACTCAGCATAGATGAGGTGAAAGAGCATCTTTCCCTTCAACTCTAACTGGGATACCTTCAGAAGGAAGAACAATTTTTAGTAAAGGATAATGCCATAGGTAAGGCTGGGATCAATATGTTTATGTTACTTTTGAAGTTCTGTCAATGAATTTTTATTTAGTATGGAGAACTACTCACCTTGATGCTACATGTTTCTCAAAATTAAGATAATACCTACCTCAAGGAATCCATGAACATGAATTCATTAATTCCTTAAAAAAAGAATATGAGTTCTCAAATGATCACACAAGTGCAAAGCAATATTGATTTTCCCACTCCTGTGGTACAGACAGTTGTGTTAAACTCAGTAAAAAAATCTTTTCCATCTTCCATGGATTTTTTTTTGGTGCAGATTTGATGGTTTGAGGCGTGTGTAGATATTATACATTGAGATGGCATTAGGACATTTTGAAGTTCCCAGTAAAAAGACAATCCATACTATATAATGTCTCAACAATTAGCACCATGGAAATCTAGAGCTCTGTTAAAGCCTCTGGTCTGTCCAAGTACATTAGAGGATTGAATCTTTCTTTCTTTCTTTCTTTCTTTCTTTCTTTCTTTCTTTCTTTCTTTCTTTCTTTCTTTCTTTCTTTCTTTCTTTCTTTCTTTCTTTCTTTCTTTCTTTCTTTCTTTCTTTCTTTCTTTCTTTCTTTCTTTCTTTCTTTCTTTCTTTCTTTCTTTCTTTCTTTCTTTCTTTCTTTCTTTCTTTCTTTCTTTCTTTCTTTCTTTCTTTCTTTCTTTCTTTCTTTCTTTCTTTCTTTCTTTCTTTCTTTCTTTCTTTCTTTCTTTCTTTCTTTCTTTCTTTTTCTTTCTTTCTTTCTCTTTCCTCTCTCTTTTTCTCTCTTTCTCTCTCATTTCTCTCTTTCTTTCTCTTCTTTCTCTTCTTTCTTTCCTCTTCCCTGAAATGATAGATTTTAGTCAAATGCCTGAATCATGGTTCTGAGTAAATCTCTGTTCCTCAGTCATTCCTGTGGGAGATACTACACTTCACATGGATGACTGCATTATCTGCTTGGAGAGAGCATATGGATAGATGACTTAATAGTACAGAAAACAGAAAACCTGCTGAGTATGTGGGTGTGTGGGTTTCAGATCCATGAACTGACATACGCAAGGCAAGAACGTCATGGTTGGATTTTACCCCCGAGTGCCTGCCTGAAACTCTTTTAAGGTCAGTGAACATCTGTCTTCCGTCTGAGTTGGAGCAGTCCAGCTTTGTCCTTTAGAAGTAGAGTGAGTACTTCTCAGTAATAATTTTCTAACTGGACACATCAATAGTTTCTGACTAACAATTATTTAATCACAAAATTATCTGCCAGGTTTACTTCAAACAAACCTAATTTTGCAATAAAAATGCTCAGTGGTAGAACATATAGGGAGTGACTTGCTGAACAGAAAGTACATTTGTTTGACTGATTCTCTCTGTTGCCCAATATCATCTAGGTTAAAAGTTCCTGCTGTGTGGGCTGAGGGTCATCATGGAATCACATTAAACATTAAAACCAAAGCATGCATCACTTTTGCCTGACAGTATATTTTCATGTGCAGCAGGCACTTTCCTCTAGGGACCTGCTTTTCAGCTAGAGGAAATGAACCATACCCTTGCAGCAGAGAAATTGCTGAGTGAAAAGGGATATGTTCCCTGGACAGAGATGTGGCTTTGCTGGCAGTACTTTACTGTGGTACATGCCTCATGATGCAATGGTGTAAGAATATAGTAACAGAGGTCTATTATACAGAACAACATGAGGCATGGAGCAGTTTTCAGTTTCATACAGGTGAGTTTTTGAGTATTTTAAATGTAAATAGTATTTGTAGTAGCTGTAAAATTACACTATTGTCAGGCCTTGGGCTAATAGAGGAAAAAGAGCAATACAAAATATACCCAGTCATGGCAAAAGTGAAAAAAAAAAAAAAAAAGATGTTACTGCAGAGACCAGTAGATGTAAAAAACTGATACAGTGCTTATCGTCAGATTTTGCTGCAACAGCTGCCAAGGTGTTGGTGTTGGAAGATGTTGGAAAAGCGCTGGAACTACAGAAACTGTAGTTGGCTCTGTACCATCTCCTGTCTTCTCAGCAGAAGGAATCTCTGCTCCTGCCAATACAAAATAAGTCCTGCACTGATTCTGATACAAAACAGCACTACTGAATAACAATTAAATTCACTTAAAAACCCAACTCAAAGCAACTGTATGAGCATTTTACCTGGAAGGTGTTCCATGATTGCTTGAACTCATCAGAAAGACTTCCACAGAAGTTCAGCAGGTGTTCAATCAGTTCCTTAGCAGAAAGGAAGAAATGACTCTGTTTTATGGGCTACTGTAAAATCAGAGCCAAAAAATGTAGGAGCTATTGGGTCATAATACCTTATTGATAGTATATATGTAATTGAAGGAGGCTGTGAATGTAGTCTCACAAAGGTGAGTTCCCTAAAGATACAGCTGGGTAGACACTACAGATGTAAGGCAGACACATCCATAGACTTTATGCCTAGGTGTTCTAGTTTGGATAAGGGGCAAGAGTGTGAATTCCCTTGCTGACCTTAGAGTGCACACTTGGATAAGGCCAACTGGATTTCTATTTTTCTGAAACTAACCTGGTAGAAATGCTGCAGGAAGATACCTGCCCTCCAACAGTAGATGGGTGTTTAATGAGCAGGATCAGACTAGGCTTGGTTTTCAGGAAAGCATTAAAACCAGAATGTGGACATCACATCCTTGTCACCAACTCCTCTACCTCCCGTAACTCCTAGATTCTCTTCTTTTTAAATGCACTAGAGTTCAGGTTAGCTTCTATGGCTCAAATTCAGTAATTTGGCTCTGATCCAAGAGATCTGACCAGAACACCTATGCATGAATTAAGGTCTGTGAGATGTTAGCCTTCATTATAACCTAACTTTCCCCGTTGTATTTTATATCTGGTCTTTATTTGTGGCATGTGGAAGCAAACATCTCTATCGCTTTTTTTTTCTCTGTGCTTACTTTTGCTGTAATAAATGTACACTATATGCTTTTGTAGAATGAGGAGAAGTGGATGCTGCTCCAGTCCAGAACACTGTGTTTTCTGTTGTGTCATTTCCATGGACTGCATGAGTACACCCAGCCACTTTTCTCATTGTCTGGTGAATACTGCTTTTGCTGCTGTGGGATTCATTCATTAAGAACAATTGAATGGCTAACACCTACTAACTTCAGTGGTTTGTCATCAGTTGTCCTCAATAACTCTGCCTTCCAGAAGCCAGCCTTTTATATCTAAGGCTGATTCATTCAACCATCAGCTGGCAAAACAGTAAGGCCAGGGACATAGGTCTGAGGAAAGTGGCACCATGAAATAAAAATTAAAGTAGAAGACAACTGTGGCATTTGAGAAAATAAGGCTTGTGAGATTATATTTGCGTAAGTAACCTGCTGCTCATTGTTTTGCCAAATGGAATAAGAAATTCCTAATTGTTTTTTCTTTTTAATCATGATTGATTGCATTTTTTATTAAGGGACAAAAGGCATTTGTGACATATGATGGCTAATATGACTATAAAGATATTTAATTGCAAGGAGTTAATTCAAGACTGAAAATTCATTTAAGTTTCAAAGATTATTTGCTCTGCATTTGATCCCTCTTTTGTTTTACATAGTATTGTCAGGTCCTGAGTTGTAGCTTGTTTTCTTTGCCCATTTTCAAATTCAAGTTATAAAGCTCCAACTTCACCAGTACAGAGAGAAGACCATGCAAGCTGTTCTGCTGCTTTAGCTGATACAGGAAAAACAATATGAACCATATTGTGCCCTTCTTTTATATAAGACTTTAGTGGTTATCCTTCTGAATGGTCCCATGGTTGTAGAATAGTAATAGTTATATAAGCACTACTTTGGGGTTGACAGGCTGGACCTCCTTGGAGAATGAAAGAGAAGAAAAAAAATTCAAGTTGTGGAGAAAACAGAATGAACTGACTGATAGAGCAGGCCAGGTACAAAGCATACATGTGATCTGATTCCTACTTTCCCAGATGTGAGAAAAGAGGAAAACCTCCAGAAATTCAAGTGTGTTTCTACCTCCCGCCTGTGTTTATTGAACTCTGTTTTTGCAGGGTAAAAGAGATGGGAATTCTTCTCTTGGACCTCTTTTAACCAGAATGTGATGCAAAGAAGCACCTGATAGCATTGTTTTGTGAACTGAATGCATAAAAATGCTAATTAGATTGATTCTGGAATTAGATATGGTTCTCTTAACCTTTTACATTCCCAGAACATACAAAGTTCTTTTTTTCTGAAGAAGGTTTATAGTAAAAAAAGCACTCTAGTTAGAGTTGGAAGCAATGCTAAAGACAAGCTCCTTTAAAATTGATGTCACTATCATGAAGAATAAAGAAAGACATGTCACCAGTTTCCTTGAGAAGACACTGAAGCCTTCATTCGCATACAGAATGAATCCATAAAAAAGAGTTGTTGGCTTTTTTAGCAGAAATTTGACCTGTCTTTTGCTAAGACAAAGTTAAAAGGACTTCTGACAGAAAGTATATAATCTTTCCACCCCTACCACGCTCTGATCTCAATGAGACTTTAGAAAAGGTTACTTGCCTGGAATTGAATCCAGTCATGCTTACATATTTAAAAGAGATTTTGGATATCAGATGCCTGTGTGCTAAGCTTTGATTGCTTCAGCAAGCCTGAAAAATGTTCTCTACCTGCTGTTCTGCTCCTGGGAGCTCTGAGCATGGAGACCATTTTCAAGATGCTGTTCACAGTAACATTTCATTATGCAGGAAAACAGAAATAAAATGAACCACAGTCTATCCTCGGCCATCTCCATACACAAAGTTCAGCACTGTCCAGCTCTTAGCCAAACACAATTGCCTCCTTCAGACTTCCTCTGCTCTGCCTGTGTATCAGAGGAAGTTGCAATAGTTTTATGACTGAACCTTAGCCCTGAGTTCAGTCATCAATGTTCCTGCTAACGTGCTAAATTTGTATCTGGGTTTGGCATGTCAGTGACTGGAAAGACTTATGGATTCAGTCAGGATCTCTATCTCAATTCAGCACCAGAAAGCAAGAACCTGAGGTCTTGTCAACCTTAATGTGCCCTTCTAGCTCATTTCAGTTCCAGGTCAAGAGAGCTTTTTACTATACTGAAAGTGGCTTAAAACACAGCAGAGCCAAAAGAAAATTCTGTCCCCTCTAGTCAGAAAGGACATGGAGGTGCTGGAACGTGTCCAGAGAAGGGCAATGGAGCTGGTGAAGGGTCTGGAGCACAAGTCCTGCGAGGAGCAGCTGAGGGAGCTGGGGGTGTTTAGCCTGGAGAAGAGGAGGCTCTGGAGGCCCTTGTTGTTCTCTCCAAGTACCTGAAGGGAGGCTGTAGTCAGGTGGGGTCAGTGTCTTCTCCCAGGCAACCAGGGACAGGACAAGAGGACAGAGTATTAATGTGCATCAGGAGAGGTTTGAGTTGGACATTGGGAGGAATTTCTTCACAGAAATGTTGATTAGACAGTGGAATGGACTTCCTAGTGAGGTGTGGAATCACTGTCCAGAGAGGTATTTAAGGACAGGCTGAACATGGTGTTTAGTGCCGGGTGTAGTTAACATGGTGGTTGGTCATGGGTTGGATTTCAATGATGTCAGAGGTATTTTTCAACCTAATTTATTCTTTGATTCAGTGATTCTGTGATTTGTATCTGTGTACACTGGTTTCAGCTCCAGCAGCCTCTATTTCTAGTGACAGGGCAAGGAACTAAAATATGAGACGAGATATCTAGTGTAATTCCTGCTTCGTTCAATATATTCTTACATTCTGTGATTGCAGCCAGCCTGCTGATTTTGGCCTGGAGTCAGCTGCCAGGTCTCAGGTGACAGTTGTGAATAATGACTGAGATACTGGAAAGAGTAACTGCAGATCTCTGCAGCAGGATCCTGGTTTTCTTCCTCATGCCCAGGCCAGGAGGGTGGTAGATCAGTGTCAGAGCTTACATGCTGGCTCACTTTCCCTGGTAAACTCACAGGCATCCTAGGTTTGGGCATTCCCCACAAGAATATTCTGACTCAGCACTGCATTTCTGTGGCAGTTCACATTCTCACCCAGCCCTATCCTGAGGCAGCGGCTGTCTCAGGAGGTAATTTTGTTATTTTTCTCCCAAAACCTCTCTCAAGGGAGCTTTTAAATATAAGGACTAAAATCTTAAGACACCATTATTTTCTTGGGAGAAAGAAGTCAGTTAAACTTTTTTTTTCATTACTCTCCCATCTGTTATGTTGAAGGTTTATTTTTTTTTACAGCCACATTGTATCACTAAATGTTTTATTTCTTGCTTTTAATTTCCACCTGGCCATTTATACCCCCTTCCTCATAACCACACAGCAGCCTCAGTTAAAACAAGTGAAAACTTAGATGGCACATACAATGCTCACAGCTTAATATTGTATAGGTTATGTTCTCTGTGTATTATGCTATTTTAAGCTTAGAGTTGTGTGGATACTTTTAAACATGTAACTGTAGCTATGCACCTTGCTGAGAATTTTTCAAGTAGTACATCCAATATGTATGAGACCTTTATTAAAAACAAAAAAAAAAAAAGAGAAACTCTAAAAATCCGTTGAGACGATTCCGGAAAAGAGCCAGACTACAGCAAAGACACTGAACATCTAAAATAAAATAGCATCTATTTATTCTGACATGTGGAAAAACATGTCCAGGAGCTTACCAATCAATGTAAAAATACATACTGCTAGCCTTCACAGAAAATTCAGGGCAGCATAATGCAAGTTCTCCTAGAATTCAGCATTGATTATTATGCTAATATGGCCATAAAAATAGGAGCATATGGCTGGAAGAGACAGTCTAGGTCATGGTCTAGTAGACAGTCTGGATCATGTGGGTTAAAACACCCAGAGCTGTGGACAACTGAGGAAAAATCTCTAGTTCCAAAGGCTGTAGAGACTCCACAAGTAACTTATCTGCAGTCTAGGGACTGCAGAGCACCTCCATCACCCTGTACTGAATTTATAGTTTTACACAGGCTAAGTGTCACAGCTGTGCCATGGGAAGCACGGGTGAGAAACTGAGAACTTCTCTCTACTAGCATAGTACATGTTAAACAAAACTCACTCGAGGACTGACTAATTTCTTCTCTATATAGAAAGGCAAGAGAAAAAAGTCCTTTAAACTAAAACAGGGGAAAACCCCACCTCTTGATCAGTAACTTCTTTAACCCTTAGTGGCAGCCTTGAGCTGTACAATGCACTATGACTCTCAAATGTATTTTGTAAACTTCCTCCCTGCAATTATGGTGAATATCTTCCAGTTTCAAAACTGAAAGAAATATCTGCCTCTCTTAGAAACTAGAGCATCCACCTGGGGAAATACTCCCATGCCTCCATATGTGACATGTAAAATGTCTTGAGAGCACATAAATTCAATACAAGCTCATAAAGTTCCACGTACGTAGGGTATGTCTCTGCCTATGACATATGTGAAGTCTGATTGCTTGTGCCCACAGCCTGACTCAGAAGATTAAAGATGGTCACCCCATGTCATTTGGGATACTATAACTTACCTGCAAAATCTACATAGGTCTGGCAAATACTACTCAGGTCTTGTAGAAGAACTTTTCTGGGCTGGGAGGTGGAGGCCAGGAGCAGTGCCTGAGGATATGGCACTGGCTGATGCTGTCTAGAGGACTGAAGTGAGCCACCAGTGTCCTAGTCCCAAACATTGCCTTACTCTGTTACATAGCTCTCCCTATACATCAACTGAAGTTCATCTTAAAACAAATTTAGCTTCACTTTCACCCAGACCCTGTGTAAATACTCTTAAAATTTTGCTTCTCAGATACTAGGAATTTCCAGAATAGATTTATTCCTGATCAATTTACATAATTTGATTTTATGTTAGTGCATGTATTTAGCTTAAGCTGTTCTATTTCTCCAAAGACATATATCTAGAGTCCTCATTTATCCTCTTCCATTTCTTTTTTTGCTTGGCTAAACAACCTTGGCTAAAAAACCTCTGCAAGGTCTCATTGTAACTCCTTCTCGTTACTTAATAATTTTTATAGATTGTTTCTGCTTTTCTTCCAGTTCAATTTTATCTTTTTTGAACATAGATGACCAGCCCAGCACACAGTATTCCAAATGACACCTCTTGCAATGGTTTGTTGCAGTGGCACTTCTGCAATTCCCTATCTCACATTAACATTGTGCTGTGTGCCTTTTAACATAAACAACCACTCAGATCTGGAAACATTTTAGAAATGTGGGGCACTTAAAAGTAATAAATCTGAGGAATAGAACATTTAACTTACAATTTCTGTAGAGCTAGGAAGGTGGATATAGGATTTTTGTGCAGGCAGGAAATTTTACATGGACTGTTTCTTTTGTCTTTTGTTCACTTCTCAATTTCCTCACATGCTGCCAAATAGATTTTCCACCAGCACTTTGTCATTTCACTGTAAATAGCCATTGGTTCTTCAGGTTCTCTGTATATCAGTAATCGAGGACACTGGACACTCTTTAACCACTTTTTTTTTTTTTTCTTCTGTTAGTAAGGAAGTAAGATTATCTTCATATTTTATTTTTTATCCCTTATCTACAATCAGCATCATTTGCCGGTGCATGTCTTGTGTAGTTCAATTGCCAAAAGGCACTGATGTCAGGGTCTGAGACCATTACCAGCAGACTCTTGAGAGAAAGAGCTGTCAGTCTGCCATAGACCTATATGAATTTAAATGATGCATTCCTACATGGTATGTGATTTATGTTAGTGTGACAGAGACAGAAATCCCAGTTTGCAAAATGCAATCAGGATATTCACCTCACTCACAAAACCACAATGTTTCACCTTGGACTGTCAGGAAATAAAGTTTATCTTTATAAAACAGAGATGGCCATACTTAAAGGATATTATAACAGAAATTTTAACCTTAGTTAAGATGCCTGACTAGGAGAGAAATATATACAAACTCTTTCCTGTCACCAAGTGCTTATAGAACCACAACCCATCATCTGAACTGCAAAGGACTTGCTCCTTACACTGTCGGCATTTAGGTCCTGGAATGTGAAATGGTTTTGCATTTCAAGTTAAATAAGCTACTTGCAGAGTGGATAAAGCAGGAATAAGTTCAAGCTAATATAAATTGGTGTCAACTATCTTTATAAGCACACTAACATGAAGCAGAGGAAAATAGAGAGGAATGCTAAATAGGAAATGTAGGTAAAATCCTTATTATCAGTGTTCCTGTGCTCTACCCCAGCATGAATATCACGCTGTTCAGAGAATATTAGTGGAAGTTTTTTACTCTTTTCTCCTGCTTTGTTCTATAAATATCCACATTCCTAATGCTCCATTTAGTGCCTACAAACTCTATTAATTTTTACCTTTTCTTTGTTGGAAATACTCTTGTTCTAGCCTCAGTTGTCTTATTTTCTTGAACAACTCTGCAGAGTCTGTCATTACCATCTGTCACACATTAACCTCTGTAAAACTTTCCTTTGGTGAGAGCAGCTGAAGAGGCTTTGGCTTCTGTGTTATCTTACCCCTCACTAACATAACACAGGAATTACATGAAGACTCCTTATTTTACTTCAAAGGTAAAGACAAAACTCTAGAAGAAGTAATATTTGTGCTGCTGCATTAGAGTGGTGAACCCCAGCTTCTCTTTTCAACAGAAAGTGCAAATATTCCTGTGGTGGAAGAGAATCTGCTATTCAGACCAAGAAATGAAATTACTGGCTAGTAAAGCCAGTACTAGAAAACTGTTTGGGGGGGGGGGGGGTGATATAGCACATAGGCAACTTACAAATAATATATTTTTGAGGACCTGGTAATGCAGATACTGACAAAACATCTCCAGTATTTCTGTCACTTTACAATGTCCTTAGACCTCATTCAGTTATAGGCTTCATCACCTACGATACAAGTGCAAGGGACTGAAGCATATCTTCCCCATTGCCTTAAACACTGCTCAAACAAGCCCTTGAACAGTGCTTCTGACATCCTTGTGGAGGTTCCCAAACGCCTTCTCTGCTGCACTTGGCTGTTTTAAGGCTTGTCTGTGGATGCATAGCGTTCACCTCAACCCTTGCCCTCTGTGAATTTGGCTTCCGGATGGAATCCTGGCAGACAGATACCTGTCAGCAATGTACTGGAGGGATCCTGCCGTCATCTGTTTCGAGCTCTCTGAACAGGAAAACGAGAGGAGGGTTTTGTATTTCAAAGGACTATAGAGCTCAGGGATGGTTTTTTAAATTGGAATTCTGGCTGCAAGAGTCATTAAATATAGTTCTGCTTCTCTTCTAGACTGTGAGATCAAACAGCTCAGGCAGCAGGAGGAATATTTGCTGACTTACGGTACATGTACAATTTTTGCAGATTGGTTGGCTTCACTCTGCAACTTACTATGAAAAGGACATAAAAATATCATTGACATGTCTGGTTTTGTGCTGAAAAAATCCTATGCTAAAACATTTTTCCCAATCTGTTTCTGAACTTTTTATTCATGGATATTCAAGTTCTTGAACTTGTTTTTCTGGAGTCTGTTGATATGTTTTTAAAGAGACTATAGGGTTGAAAGTTATCTCAGTTTTGACTTGATGAACAGTATTGGATTTGAAGGATCTAATAGGAAAATCATTAATTTTTATGATAATCCAGTGTATTAATGGGGAAGAGAAACCATAAAAAGTTATGCATAATTTAGTAATGTCCAAGACCATAATCCAGAAATCTTGACTCTGTGCTCACTATAGAACCATAATTTTCACTAAATTCATCAGAGCATTGTCTTTCACCTTAGGGTAGAAATCACATTACAAAAAAAGACCAATCAACTAACCAAAAAAAAAAAGAAAAAAGAAAAAAAATCCCTGCCCCATTAATGACCTATAAGAGGGAGCCAGTTTATTATTTTCAGTTTGTCACATTTCAGCTTCACAAAACTGAATCCCCAAAATACGGAAGTGGGCAGTTAAGCAGAACAGTAGCCATAAACTGAAACTCAAGTAGTTTTTTTAGGATGCCTAACCAGAAGCGCATGTGCTTGTACAATCTTCAGCTTGAGTGTGTGGGCAGTGCTGATTTGCTGTAGTAAGAAATGAATATTTGGACACAGTTTCATTACTTAAGCAAAAGTCTGTTCGTGGAGGTTAATGTTTTGCATCTAAAGAGTCCATTTCACAATTACACTACTTAAAAGTGGCTGGTAGCCAAAGTAAGAGAGAGAAGATTGTTAACTAAAATAAAATATCAAAAGAATTTCTGTTACTTCCTAGGAATTAAGAGTGTCTCTGAATAATGAGGATCTATAAATATTCCATTATTGATTTTATTTTCAATAAAAAAAGAAACCTCCAAACCAATGGAGTGCTGTTGTTTTGTCCATAAATATTCTGAAGGTTAATGAGGAAATATGAAAAAATGTAAGATATGCACCCTTTCTGTAAAATATACCAAAAGAACCTGCCAGTTTTTGAGACATGGGACTGTGTGAAGTGTGAAGGAAAATTTTGGAATATATCAAAATGGAGGAATCGTGATAAATAGATATGGGATCTGGTAAGAAATGTGCAGAATGAGGTCATCACAGCACAAAGCCCAAGAGACTGTTTACTGCACCACACAGAAAAAGACAAGGGATCATAAGAATTCATCAGCACATATAGTTTGGTG
Organism: Ammospiza caudacuta; assembly: GCF_027887145.1. Classification (NCBI taxonomy): domain Eukaryota; kingdom Metazoa; phylum Chordata; class Aves; order Passeriformes; family Passerellidae; genus Ammospiza; species Ammospiza caudacuta. The sequence goes on from NC_080593.1 coordinate 135,690,135, forward strand.
AACGGGTCATTGTAAGGACCCTTGCAAGATATATTTGTGGCATCATTCAGTTGACTGACTGTCCTGTCCTTTTTGAGACATTTGATTCCCTGTTTGAGTGCTACACTATAGGAAGACCCTAATTGTTTTCTAAGCAACACTGTTTGTGCAACAGATTACATCAACAAAAAGAGGAATTAAAATCTTATTGTAAATACTCCTAGCATGGTTACTCAGCTCTTTAGATGAAGCTGGTATTTTTGTGACTCTTCACAAAGAAATAGAGTCATAGAAGCACAAAATCATAGAATGGGTTGGGTTGGAAGGGACCTGACACAGGCAGGGACACCTTCCACTAGATCAGGTTGCTCAAAGCCTAATGCAACCTGCCCTTGAACACTTCCATGCACTGGGCATTCACAGCTTGTCTAAGCAACTTGTTCCAGTGTCTCACCACAGTCACTGTAAAGAATTTGTTCCTTTTGTCTCTTTACATACCCTCTTTCACTTTAAAATTGTTGCCTTTTCTACTGTCACTTCAGGACCTGATAAAAAAATCTTTCTCCATCTTTTTTTCATAAGACTCCTTTAAATATTGAAAGGCTGTTTTAAGGTGTCCCCAGAGACTTCTTTTTTTTCCAGGCTAAACCTAGAAGCTAGAATACCCTCTAGAAAAATCAAAAAAGTTCTGCTACTATATTTGAGCAAAGGCATGATAGAGTAACATGGCTTGCTGCAATCACAGAACCCTGGGATGAACTTTGGAGGAATTGCAGAGGCATACTTGACCAAGGACAGCATTTCTGACTCACTTGAAGCTCAGAGGAGCCCTCAGAGCATGACTCTCTCAAGGTTAGGCAAACTTTAGTGGAGCAATTCAAGTGAGGAGTTAAACCTGTGCCATGGAAATGTACATGTAGAAAGAAACGTTCTAAAGGGAACTGCAATATCATAGCTGAGAAGCCAAATGATTTCAGGAACTGCACATAAGAAATTCAGTACTTCTACAGTTAGAGTTTTCTATTAAAAATTTAGAACTTAAATCCCAACCCTGGTTTCTGATGTTGAGCCCTCACATTCTTTTGGGCTCAAGGTCCACTTTGTCCTGAACCATTTCTGGAAGCTGACTTTTGTCATCTGTGGGGCTTTTAAAAATGCTGAACCACCTGCTAAGGAGTAGTGGGTAGGTCTTAGTGCTCTTTGTAGCCTTCATAACTAAGCATAGTGAAGGATTTCTTTCTGAGATTGTGTGTGGAGCAGCTGGATAGATCAGAGCTGCTACTGGAGTAGTGCTATCTATAAAGAGTGAGAAAGTAGACTTGGCAAAGGGATCTGGCTGTACCAAGTGGGTCCCACTGGCAGATGAAACTTCAACAAGCTGTCTGAGTCATCTTATTATGCATCTGCTCCTTGTAGTTTATCAAGGCACCCAGGGCATTGGTTAGTCTGACAGAACTGTGAGATTCAAGTTAAATTACACCCCATGCCAGCACTGTCTATGCTGAAATAATAGTTCTTTTTCTTCTATTATAGGATTGTTATGAGATTTAAATTTATATGTCATTAGAATTTGCTTTTCAGATAATGCTTCTGTTTTTAATGGGTTCACTGAATAGTTTTCATGTGCTTTCTCAGATGTCTTTATACACCAGAAACAATAAGAATGGCATTGATAATGAAAGATTTGCAGTACTTACTGTTCAAAAATATTTACATTTTGAGAAAATCCTTCTAGTGAAATTTTCACAGTGTTTTTTTTTTCTTTTTAACGTTCTTTCTGTATTTCAAAGCCTAACAATTTTATTTTCTGAGCCAATAATCCACCTTTGCACTTCTTGTGAGGTTGTGTACTAAGCAAACCTATTTGCATTAAAGATGATGACATTTTAACAAAGTTTGGCTGTAAAATTGGTTCAGTACTTTTGCCAAGCAGCAGCATACATTGCTAGAAAAGTTGTTAAAAATACTTTCTAAAATCTTACTTTTGTTGCCATGGATATCTCTCCAGCTGTTATTTCCACTCTTCTCTTGCAGAGTGAAGCTTTGATATATGTTTGCAGACTTGTCTCATTTATTTAGAGAAATCAAGACACCCTTGCAGGTATAGAATGATTGCAGAAATGAGGTTTGCATGCCTGACCACTGCTACTCCTCGTACCAGCCTAATTCTTCATCATAGCAGTTATATCCCTCCCCATTAATTATAGAGCATGGGAACTCCCTCAGTCCATCTAAACACTGGCCCTCACGGTGGCCCCTCAGACTGGGAACCCTCTGGTGCTTGTCCTCCCTAAATTAGCAGCTCCTGTCATTCCAGTGCCCCTCACCTTATGGCCCAACATGCAATCCATTTTCTAAGCATCAGCTCTTGCATGCTGCAGGGGGTCTAAAGCAATCAAGGGTCAATTCACTCCTGGCTGCTCTGCATGTTGTTTTGGCTGTGGCTGAGATAATTTCTGGCCTCACTGTTTCCTTGGAGTGAGAGGGATTCATCAATATGGATGTCAGTGGGAGATGCCAAAAGAATTTAACTGGTGTTAAAGTTATGTCAGGGAGCATGGAAATGAGCTAGGGGGCCAAGCTGGCATGTACTGGACCCTCCACCTACAAAAAATAAAGACTTCTGTGTGTGCAAGCCTGAAAGGGGAATGAGAAGAGGTGAGGGATGCCTTTATCATACCAAGAACAGTCGAGAGTGCTCAGGAAAAATGACATCAACCAAAGGAAGCAGCAGTTATTACACTTATTACTTGTGTTAGAGAGGTCAGGGAGCAGCTGCTGGCTGAAAAGGGACCAGTCACCTCCATCAAAACTCTGATGCAGAGCTGGCTGTGCATGCAAAGTAGTCATAGTACTATGGGTATCCAAGGGTGGTTAATATGACCTCTTTCACTGACATGACCTAAGTTAAAATGACCAATTAAAATGTTAGCCATAGCTGATTTCTTAGAGGTTGTCAGGAAAATGGATTCTCTGTTTGTGTCCATGATGTATTGTCCCCTTTGGGTGTAGATAGGATATATATGATAAAAAAAGCTTTAATTGATGACATGAATTAACCATTAAAATTTATGAATTATTGACAGGACATTGTAACCCTAAGTTACACTAATTTGGTACTTGAAAGATCAAGTATATATAGAAAAGCAGAATTCCTAACTTTCTTAACACAAGGGCAGACATTATTAGTGAATTTCTTAGATAAGGTTCATAAATGAGTATACAACAGACCTCAGTTACGGGTCTGTGGATCTGAGGATCCTTCTTTGAGCTGCGACATCATGAGATCTGTCCAGAGCTAGCAAAGAGGTCAGGCTAGATGGGGAAAATGCTGTGAGGCAAGTCACCTCAGGCTGGGGCAAGTGGGCAACGCCAAGAAGCTGATGGTGGAAGATGAGCTATCTGGGTGATGGTTGTATTAACGGATTTTTTTAGAGGTTGCTGTGTTTCTTGATTGCTTGTGTGGCCAGAAGTTTTCCAGATGCTAAGGAAGTATTGTGGTGGCTGGCATCTGGGATGTGAATGTGTGTGTTAAGATTTGTGAAGTCAGTTGCACTGAAAAGATTGGGGACTAGCAACTGGAGGTGTGCAATCTTACTGGATGAAGAGGACTTTATGTTCTGAACTTTAGGGGAAATTTTATGGTAGGACTCTGGATCTCACTGGATGAATAAAAGGCACAAAGAAAATTGCAGGAGTAAGCAGACACACTAGCAGGAACAGGAAAAAGTTATACTTAGCAATGCATTTATCTTTAGAAGATCAAGTAGTATGGGGATAATGTGAGACATGCCAAAAGCCTTCCTGGGCCAGACTTTGTGAAGGAAATTAAACAAATAGCAAAAGGTTGTTCAGCTGTATAAATAAAAAGAACACAGGAAGGCATGGGTCCACTACACAAAAATGGCAGATCATAGATTAAAGATAATCTTGCTATGTGCTCAAAAATAAATATGGGACAATTGAACACAAAGCCCTTGGAGTCTAATAAGAGCAATTTCTTCTGTAGCCTGGTGTTCATTAGCTTTCATTGGTGGAAGCATCAAAAATCTGATGTTTTTTTCAACACCAAATCTTGCATAGACTCCAATGAGATGTTTATCAATCATTAGTAACTCTAATTATCAGCACGTGTTGTTACTGAGTAATATCCATGTGAGAACCATCAGCAGCTCTACATATAAATGGCTCAAATGTAATTTTGTGAAAAGAAGAGAAACAATAGGATTGAGGGGAATTGACTACATGTGTATTGTAGCTTTGGCAAAATCCCGCAAACTACAGCTATTTTAGAAATAAATGAATAAATAACCACAACAATGTACAGAATATGTACAATCTGAATTTGGATCTCTCTTTTCTCCTTTGATTGCTCTTATCTGACAATGGTTTTCCTGCATGGCAGATAGAGATGCAAGGCTAGAAAATGTGTTCTTGTTTACTGAGTTTGCAAAATTTTCAGAGGGTGAGAGCATTGACTTTTCCAATATCCAGAGGCAAATAGGACTAAAATACATATATATCTGTTTCACTTAAGCAGTGCTTGAGAGCTTGCTAATTCCAACCTGCAGTTTTTCAGTTGCATAAATACTGAACTGAAACTACCATGTTTGCCTTCTTGTGTAGCACATCTTGTATAGCAGCAGATTTCCATGCTGAATCAAGTCCCTTTTATTTTCATTGTTTGAATAGAGCATTGATAAAACTGACATGGTGGTCCCTGTAACCTGGACATAGGGAAATAACCATATTTGGTATACAGAAGAAAGATAAAGAATATTTAGAAAATGTTTTTTGTATCTCTCCATGCAGATGATTTACTGTCCTCAATGAAAAACTCCCACATGGTGAATCAATATTCAGATCACACACAAAAGTCTCTGTCTCAAAACCTGATCTAAAAATGCTGAAGTGAATTAGAAAATTTCTTCCATTTACACAAACTGATTTTTTGCTCTTGCAAGAATTTTGAACAGGTCAGGCCTATAAAGTTTGGGGTAAAGAAATACCAATTTCTAGTCCTCAGATGGAGTTAGTGGAGTTTAAGAGGTTAAGTAATTCCTGAAGCTTCACTCTAAAGTTTCTTCCGTTGAGAAGAGCTCATATCCTGTCCAGGATTCTATGCCCACGAGCACATCTATCCACTCAAGTAATGTGGTGTTTTTAATTCAAAATTGTTGACTCTTTAGTAGTGTAGACTAATCACAAATGAAGCACTAACATAAGCACTGAAATGCCTCATTAATACCTGTAGGCTTCCATAAGAATCCAATAGTTCCAACTAGGGATTATAGGAAGCACAAAGAAAGATTCTAGTAATCTCTTGGAAAACAATTCCTAGAATACTTCAGCTTAATACTGTGCAAAGGTAGCTGTAATTTGAGAAAGTCCATACTGAAACTGGTAAACTGAAAAACTGATAGATCTTCAGTAAAGATCTATGCACCCGAGAACCTGAGAATTGGACTCAAATATTCAAAGACTTAAATGAAATATTTTGTCCACAGGAAATGTCTGTTTCTTTCCAGGAATGGAAAATTCTGTTCTTGGATAGGAAAGGACTTATATGATACAATGTCTAACTAGGTGTTCACATTAAAGCTTACAGAGCTAACATTAATTAATAGTATGCAGATTTTGCATCTTAATTGCATTATACTTAAAATATTGGGTCCTAAGAGACAGTGCAAGAAAGTATAGAAAGCAAGTTCATTCCAAATATGACCTTTTGAAGGACATAAGGCAGTTTATGTTATTGTGAATTTTTTTTTAGTGTGTTTTATTTTGTTGTCAGACACTGTGAATCTTCAAAGTTTGTGACAATAAAAACAAAATCAAAAGCTTTGGTAAATTTGTGGTTGTTCTGTGATGGCCATTGTGGTGTAGGGTTTTTGTCCTGTGTTCTAATATTGCTTACAGCCACAAATAGTTTTGTTTGGAAAAATAGCTATTTTTGACTTCAATGAAAAACTTGTTGATTTAAGACAGTGAGACATACATTTATTTGATTAGCCTTATGTTTGTGCTTGTGAAGATACACTTTCTTCCAGCAGAATACAAACTAATTTATATTTTTTTTCTAGAACCAAATAGTTCGAGAAACCTTACACTTAATTTTTCTTGTATTTATGAGGGTCACTTTAAACTGCTTCTTCATGCAGCTTGTTCCTGCTTACCTTAATGATTTCTTTCTTTTTTTCACTCACGACTTTTGAAGGTGCACATGGGTGACACAGCACCAAGGCCTTTTCTGCTTTTCACAGCACCCCACTAGTCAGGAGGCTGGGGGTGCGCAAGGATTTGGGTGGGGACACAGCTGACCCTCCCTGATGAAAGGGACCATATGGTGCCATGCTCAATCTATAAAGTTGAGGAAAAAAAGGGGGGAACATTTGAAATTATGACTTTTGTCTTCCCAAGTAACCATTGGGCATAATGGAACTCTGCTTTCCTAGAGATGGCTGAATACTTGCCCATCGGAAGTGGCAAATGAATTCTTTGTTTTGCTTTGCTTTACCTATTAAACTGTATTTATTGCAATCCACAAGCTTTCTCACTTTTGCTGTTCCGATTCACTCCCCCATGCCACTGCAGAGGGAGTGAGCCAGTGGCTCTGTGGTGCCTAGTTACTGGCTGAGCACGAACCATGACAATCCTCTTGGTGCCCAACATGGGGCTTAAAGATTTTTGAGATAAAAGGGGGTTTGGTTGGAATAAGCTAGATCAAATTTTCAAATTTATAGCTGATATTGCTCTTTAGCTATGAATTGGCAGGGTTTTATGCTTGCCATGGGATTTGCTTTCTTGTGTATTAGGATCTAGTGCTTCTTAGTGACTGCTTTTTTTGCTTTCACAAAATGTATTTTGCTTTGAAAAAAATGAAGGCTTAATAATATATCTGAAACCACAAAAACAAAACCTCACACTAAACTGCTAATAAACCCACAATAAAATGTTCTTTGTGTTATAGTCCTCCTTGGTTCTTTGATATGTTTACTCTCTTGTATTGTTTTTCTTTGAAAGTCAAGACCATTGCAGAGGCAAATAATTGTAAAAACATGGTTAAGTTGAGTAAAAAGTCTTGCTGCTATTTCATTTGAAGAGGAATGGGCCTGCTGAAACCTGCAGCAGTATATGGTAATGTCTACATTTCATTTTGTGTTTTAAGGGCATAGCCAGTGGCAAAGGGAGGTTTGTGTCTGCTCCTTTTTGCAGAAAACCCCACTAGAGTCTGTGTTTTCAGACCGTGAGTCATCCCTGGCCATGTGAAACCACAACTTACTTTCCTTTTGTTAAGCACTGACCTGTTCACATTGTGACAGATGAACCGCACCTACCTCATAGCTTGTATAACTTTCTGTCCTTTTTTTCCTTACTTCAGCAAATACCACACCTGTGCTTCTGTGTTGTACTTTCTAGTTCCAACACACATGGAGTGTAATGGAACCGTTATAGAAATTTAAAGTGTGAAAAGTTTTTAGGGAGTGGTAAAGTCAAATTTTCCATTCCTCAGCAATGAATGGGAAGGGGTTGAACACAAATAGTGGTGTATGAAATAAGGCACCTGTTAGCAGCTGCTGCTCTGCCTTGAGTCTGCAGCTCTGCCATGCTGACGGATTGCTGCTTTGTGTTGCTTGATGCCCAAGTGGTTGTACTTCAGGCACTATGTGTGTTTACTTTGAGAAAGAAAAATATTTCAACACCTGCATTTTAGAAATATGGAGACACATTCATCTTCGTTTTGGGATGTGATTGCCTTTTGTGTTAAAAATCAAACACCTATAGCTGTGTTTCAAGGAGAGGAATGAGAAGTACCTTCCCAAAGCACAGCTAACTCACATACTTATCTCGCTTTCATGATTTGCTGTCACTGTAAAGACAGGCAGTGCTTCAATCAAGTGGTACACCTGCCAGAGTATAATAACCTGTATAGTTAAAGCTTCTCTCCTAAGTTATTGTCTGTGGGTAGATTCCCAGAGTGAATATATTCAGTGGTGGGTGTTCAGTGTTCTACATTCTACCCCAGCCACTGTATGGTGGCATCCCTTACCCACTTCTGCCCACCTTTGCACTGCTTAGTCTTAGTTCCTCTCCACCACTAGCTTGACTTTTACTTGTTACTTAGGGCACCGCTCAAGCCTTCCCATAGTGTAGTTTAAAGGATTTTTTTCCACCATCTTTATTCTTTAGCATTTAATTTACTTTTTTTTCTAGGACTCTGTTTTCACTCACATATTTTTACAGCTATGCCATCTGGCTTAATGTCATTTTTCACCTGAAACATCAAGCTTAGTAGAACAAAAATGCTTGGAGGAACATCAAAACCTCATCTTTGGCAAGGCTCTGTGCTAGAAATTTGAATTGAAGTGCTTAGATTTTAACTTTGTTCCATAGCCTTCAAAGAAGAGATCATTGAACTTGTGATTAGGAGTTTTAAGTTGGATTTTCATGGCCATTTAAGAAGTGGGGGCCTTCAGGTGTAACTAGAAGCTTCCCCCCACATTCGACAGCTCCAAGAGGAGCCTGTGCTGACCAAGGCTGAGCCCTCAGTGATGGTTGCAGCGCCCCTGGGATAAGGAATGTAGGAAGGGGAAAACGATCTGCACAACAGCAGCCAAAAGAGAGCAGTGAGAATATGGGACAGCAACAACTCTGCAGACACCAAGACCAGTGAAGAAGAAGGGGGAGGAGGTGCTCCATGTGCTGGAGTGGACATTCCCCCAAAATCCATGGTGAGGCAGGCTGGATGATCCATCACTGAGAAGTACAGTTGCAAATGTTCCTGTAAAGAAGTTTTCCATTTCCAAGCTCAGTAGAAGGAAGTCTTGGACCACACTTTTGCTTTTTGTTATTAGTTGCAACACAGTACTGTAGGGCAGCCCTTCAGTAATCTTGCTTTTCAAATTCCTCATTTCAGGAATCTCACAGTTTTTGAAGCTGTAATTCCAGAACCCAAGAAGAGTGATTGAGGAAATAGATGCTACCTGAAGACAGAGGGAGAGCTGTTTATCAGAAAAGTTTTCTAAAAAGTGGTCTCACGGCCTCACATAAGCTACATCAAGAACTGTAGAGGACTGCAAGAGGCCCTCCTCTTCCTGAAGCAGCATCAGGTCACAGAGCTGACTGCTCATTGTAATCTAGCACATATTCATCTACAGAAGTCTGTCCTAGAGACTCTGAAGTTTGCCCACAAGTAGCTTATCTTCCCTTAGATGTGATTGACAACCTGGCCCTAAAAAATAAGTCCTTTGTTAAACTGATTTCATAGTAACATGATAGAGTTCATGGTGTCATCATTACTCTAATATCACACACTGATTATATTTGGCAATTTAAGGTCAGAAAGCTATATTCAAAAACCTGTATTTCAGGCAGAAACATTTTAATTGCTTAAGAAAGTAAGTGCATTTTTCCCTAGGTTGATTAAATCTTTTCCAAAGATTATTTTCTACAAAGACACAATCTTCTTTTTTCTGACTTTCCACTAGTAGCTGTGCCAAATTCTAAGTATTCTTTGTATCCTTGACTTCCCTGAATTTTTTGATGAATCCACAAATTTTCCACCTGGAAAAGAACATAGTTCTACTGCCAGTGACTAGGTGAAATTTGCATTACTCTAAATTGTGATGCACAGTTTACCTTGTTTTCATACACCTTTCAGCTGATTCTCTTCTAGGCCATCATCTTCTAGGCCATGACCATTTTATTTTTTTCATGATTTTCTTTGGTAATAGTACCATCCACAGTGCAAATGAAAACACAAAAAGCAGTACTCTTTTAATCTTGTCAAAAGATTCCTTAAATGCGCATGTTGTTGACATCCTGCAGAAAAAGCTGAGCCAATAAAGTTGTATTGAAGCACTATGAGAAACAGAAGAGAGTACACACACAAAGAAAAAGATTTCACCACTATTATTCAAGTAAGACTAAAGTTATTTACTGTTGTAGCAAAGTATTTGAAATATGTCATGGGACACCTACCAAATGATTTCTTGGCAATGAAAAAACAAAAAAACCCAAAGAATAAAACTTACATACTCATTCAAAATGTTATAAAATTAGGTCTTCTGGGTGTTCAACTGTGAAAATATATTTTATTACCTATTACTTTTCTCTAAGAATATTACTTTTATTACTTCTCTCTAAAAATATGAAATTAATTTTGAGAAACACAGAAAGCTATATGGATGCATGTGATCTGTTTGAACAAAATCATGGCTTGAAAGTGAAGATTATGTGCATATGTTATGTTCCTGATTCTGGAATATATATGCATGTTATCCTGCCATTTGTTTCCCATTCAATGGTTTTCAGTGCAATGACTTACAGAAAAAAAGGGTATCCATCACATCAGATTTTGGGTTAATTAAGTAGGACAGAATTGTTCCTGTAAAGTAGGAACAATTTCCTTCCTTATTTTTGTCAAGATGGAATGCAATTTTTTCTAGTGATAAATTCTTGCAGATATATTGGGAATAGAGTACATTATGTAAAGTTTAATATATGACCTTTAAGTGCAGTTTCAACTGTTATTTTTTTTGTTTCTTTGTTGTTTGTTTTTGTTTCTCCATTGACAGATTATCCTGTCTCTGAAGATCTGGATCTTCTGGTATTGTCACAGGCAGAGAATCAATGGACCAAATTTTTTTGTGTCACCTTACCAAAAGACATTTTAATTAATTTATGTACAAACATTGTTTTCATGTACCTTAAGGATTGCATGAAAAACAACATGACTGAAACAAAACCAGGACATATGAACTACGTAAAATGAAAAAAATGAAAAAAGTAAAGAGATTGTGAGAAAGAGAGGAGGTGGAGGAAGATCCTGGAAGTCTTTGCACAAAAAGAGGCATCTGTGTCCAACCTAGCTGGCAAAAAAAAAAAAAAGAGAGAAGCTGGAGGTGAGTCATCCAGACTTCTCTACAATCTTGGATTCTGCACATATGTAGGCATGAGTGTGTGTTTGTGACACATGCAAAATGAGCTACCTCACACCGCGGTCCAGCTATGACAGCAGTCACTGGAGATGCTCCAAGACTGAACATCAGGGAAGAAATGTTATTATATCTGTTCTGAATGTCAGGCTCATAGTGACATGCTAAAATGTGTTAAACTTAATGTGAAAGCTATAAATGGCAAGTCCATCAAAACCAAAATGAGTTATAAATCTTTCAGTCAAATACAAGTGTTTCATTTTTGATTTCTTGTGGAATCTGGGAAAATAGTCTGCTAGTTTGATGGAGGGATTCAATGAGACAAATGTAGTTATTAAAAATTGTATCCTTTTCTTTTGAATCATGCTTCACAAACAGGTGTACTTTATTAGTGATCTTGTATTAGAAAAATAAACCCTTAATTAGGATCTTAAGATATTATTTATTTTCACTCCATTTTAGCCAAATCATTAAGATTTGGCTAAAGTCTTTTTATGTTTTTGACATAAGTCTTTTTATGTTTTATAGCTCCTAGTTAAAAATACATATGCCACTCCCTCTAAGCATAAGTGAGAAAAAGAAGCAGTCTAAAAAGTGAATTATGACCAAAAATCTTCAAATAACTGACATTTAACACTACCAAAAGAATAAAGAGGGCCAATTTCAGCTCCTAGGACCACAAACTAAATTGAGAAATTCTGTCAGAGCCTGGTGTGCACAGGAGAGCCACGGGGAGGAGATACAGAGGCAACACTCACCTGTGCAGAAGGCTTCACTTCAATCACCTTGCAGGTAAGATAAAATACAGTCTGAGTCCCTGGTACAGCCTCCTCCCCCAGGATGAGAGATCCAGTTCTTACAGCCAGTTTTGCACTTTCAGGTGAAAGAACTTCAGGAATTAATAGGTTGTTACAGTCTTTAGTTAGTGGGAGTCTAGCACTGGTGGAAGGCTTGTACTTGGTTTGTCAAGCTTGTGTGCTGAGTGATCCTGAGTGAAGAGCCAGTCTGAAACTTTTAGCTTAGTTTTTTTAGACCATTTCAGGAGGAGTTTTTCTTAGAGGCATGAAAGTTTGTTTTCATTCCATGCTGGTCTTAAATTCCCATTCACCTCTCTGGAAAAGTACATATAAACTATGTTGCATAAACTGAAATGTACCTGACTGAAAACCATTATTCACAACAAATGGATGGCCATTAGAGTAATTTGGTCCAAGAAACACTTTTAAGGTTCAATAACTTTATATCTGCCATACTTACTCTCCTGAAATATGAAAGAACTAATCTGCATTAAAATGCTTCCCATAAAATGTAACCTTAACTTTTGGGTTGTTTAGGGAAGTTATTAAACAGTGATAAAATGATACCTATGCTAATGCTGGCCTGTTACTCCTGGTGCTTGATGCCGTGTGCACATAATTTCAACTTCATCTTATGCTCTTTGATTAAAAGAAATGGCCTACAACCTACTGGACATCATTTGTTTCACCTGTTGAAAGATACAAGATATTAAAATTTTGTTATCTGGAATAAGCCCTGGTTTCATTGCTATAATCCCATAATTACATGATGCTAGAAATAGAAAAGATACATTTGAAAGGAACAGCAACTGACACTAATTCCAACCAAAAAAGAATAAAAATCCCATAATTTGGTAGGCAATGAGGAATTTAGCCTTAAAACATTTTTTGGTTTTTTCCTACATTTTCCCAGGGAATTTTTTTATCTAAAGAAAGTGTATGGCCATTCTTGGAAATTGTTGGTTTCCATTTTTATTCTACATATTCCTACTGTAACTAATTAAAGTCTGGAAAAGATGTTATCTTCCTTTTACAGGTGAAAAATTAGGGTGCAGGGAAAGGAACTGATCATCTCAAGTAACACAATCTGTTTCAAAATGGTACTAAATTCTTCTCCACCAGGTCTAAAGTCTACATACTGAATTAACCATAAAATAACTCATTTATTTAAGCTAACTAAACTCATTTGTTAGGAAGAATAATTTATCATTCTCTTGCTAAATGGTGCCATTACATTAAAAAAAAAAGCCAACAGTTCTGGCATAAGGTGCTGTGCTGAATAATTATGATTAATTTTATATTTGTACTGCTTTATCAATAGCATTTAGGTGTATATTTATTATGTAGCATTTTTTAACACATCACAGGATCTTTGGTATGAAGAGATTTTAGAAGGTTACACAGTGTACCTCCTAGATCCAAAGCAGTGTAAATTGCACTTGTTTTATCTCTAGATAAACACTTTTATCAGACTTCCAGGGGTGAAAATTTCACATTTCCAGTAACTTATTCTGTTGCTTTTCTACTTTTATGTCGCAAACATTTTCCTGGTATCTAACATCAACTTTCCTCACTGTCTTTTAAGATTCTTTTGCTTACTGCAGACATGAAAAATATTTACTTCTGTCTCTTACTTCAAGTATTTTTAGTGATTTGTATACCAGTAACTGCCATGCTTTCCTTCCAGATTCCTTTTCTTTAGGCTGAAGAGCCCAAATTCTTTCAATCCTTGATGCCTAACCATTCCTGTTGATCTGCCTTGGACTTCCTGCTTTTGTCCCACATCCTTCTTAAATAGAGTCCAGGAGAGATCTCAATGGACATAGGTGAAGAGGGAGGACTTCATTCACTGGCCAAAATTAAGTGTTCACCACAGGAAGCTATCTCTGTTCTGAATAGCTATAAAAGTTAGCCATCCAAGTTAGCCATCCTATTCCCTGTCCAATAGTTTTGTCACTTTGAAAGCTGTTCTGTAAATGCTAGTGCATGACAGAAAAATTTGGGGGAAATAGGGTTTTGTGATGAGAAAAACTGTCTTGTGTATAATTCACTTACAAGGCTGAGTGGGTCCTGCTCACATTTTTTATTGGCATTTAAGGCAGTGTTTGCACAAATACATCTTTGTTTCCAGGGCCTCAAGCAATTTGAAATTAGCCTCTGTGACTGCTAGCTCTGGAAACTAACCAAGAAAATGGTTCTTTTTAAAATTTAATAATGAAATGGAACCTAGAGTGCCAGGAATATTTTATAAATGATACTATGTCCTGCAGCATTATTTATCTTCATGGCTACTATACATTGCTCCCAAGTTATCCCTCTCAGTGTTGCTAAGATAAATGCCTCAGCACAATAGTTTATTAGATATTCTCTCTAGGCGTACATTATATAAAATAGAGATGCATTACCCAGGCATTGCTGGTGGAAGACAACCTGTGTGCAGTTGCCCATGTTTTAAGAAAATGGCAAGAAGAAGCGGCACAGGATGTTTGGTACCAAATCTACAGGGCCAAGGCCAAAGGCCTGAAACATCTCCTGTAACCTGACCATGGCCAAATGACCCAAGGTGGGACCCTGAGCTTGAGATTTTCTTTGTTTCTGGTGTTGTGTCTTATTCTTCGGAATAGATGTTTTCCATAATAAATTCCTGATTAGAATTTTTTTCATTTTTAATAGAGAACAATGTCAAAGAAAACACCATGAATGTAGCAAGAGCTCTTTGATCCTCTATCACAAGCCCAGAGTGTTGGGAAAGGACATAGTGAACGACAGGTCAGCTGCAGAGACCAGCTGGCCCCTAGAAGTCAGTGTAGCTAAGTCCTTCAGTGACTGTGGACCACATGAAGACAAAAGCTGGACCCAAGACTTGGAGAATGATGAGCAGAAAGTGCAGCTATCAACTGTCTTTGGGACAGGAGAGCTAAAGGTTTGTCAAGGTATAAGCATATATCTACATATCAAATGTTACTAACAAAGGTGAACAATGCTTTTAAATTCATAAGAGACCCCCCAGATCTCCACTCTTGTTTTAGAAAGTGGCAATTGTCTCAATGGACATTTTGTAGAATCTCTGATGAACCTGTATGAACCTGAACATGGGAGATTAAGTGCTTGAAATAAAGTCTTCATTACCACTTAATTGGTTCATTTTCAGACAGCTGATTCTACAGTTTCTAAATTAAGAAAAAAAGCAAGTACTTAATTGTCAAGAATTTCTGCATATTTTAATTATTTGAGAAAAAAAATGCTGAAGTTGAAAACAGACTTTAGTGCGGAGGGTGAAATGACATGAACTTAGACAGGATTTCTAATTATGTAGAATTCTTGTTAATGATATTTTTAAAGGAAAAGGTACCTCAGTACTTCCATGGTAAACTCAATATAGCTCTGAGGATTTTATCTTCTATTAGCTTAAGAAGTAAGTTAGAATG
Organism: Ammospiza caudacuta; assembly: GCF_027887145.1. Classification (NCBI taxonomy): domain Eukaryota; kingdom Metazoa; phylum Chordata; class Aves; order Passeriformes; family Passerellidae; genus Ammospiza; species Ammospiza caudacuta. The sequence goes on from NC_080593.1 coordinate 135,705,276, forward strand.
TCTATTAACACACATCTGATAAAAGAAAAATTCTTTAGGGAAAAAAAATGGTTTGGATCTAATATTCTTAGTCATGTTCAGATCTCTCTGGTTTGTGTACCCAGGATGCTGCAAGAGATGGCCAAGAGATATTTGCATCCAAGATTATTACTACCAAACTTGGTTCATGCAAACCTTCCTACCAGCAGTACTTCTTTTAACATGGACAGTTATTCTTGTCCTCATTTGGAATCTGCATGAATTTTGCCTTTTTGATTAGTATATTCAGTTCAACATAACTTTCCACAAAACAGGAACACACCTATATTTAACATGATATTTAGCCATACAGCAACCTGTTTTTTTTTTAAATTATAGCACTATAACATCTGTTAACAAGTAAGCAGAAAATCATGAAAAGAAAGCTCACATCAATTGTAGTCAGCAAAATGATGAAAATCAAGAAAACTATTTAAAATTTGCAAAATTTTGTTGTCAAAACTCTGCATATTTTATTTGAATACTGGGAATGGGAGCACAAAGAAGTTAGCATTTCTGTGAAAAATGCCTTCCCTCCAAGAGATTAAGAATATTTTTTTAAAATATGTTGTTTTTGTGGTTGTTGCTGTTATTATTGTTGTTGTTTGAGACACTGTTTGGTTTTTTCCTGGGGATCTCAAAATACCTCACATAAATTAGCTGAGTGCTTTCACAATGGAGTGCTTACATAGTGCAGTATTCTTTTTCTTCCCAAATATGATTAAATAAATTTATTTGCATCTGAGATGATTAATAGGTGAATCTTACACCAAAGGAAAAGGAAAATAGAATTCTGAACCACGTCATATCTGTCAGATGAAAATGTTGCCAAGCATTAATGTTTGATGTTCTTTCTCTCTCTGTAGTTAGTACACAAAACCACTATGGCTTTTGAAGAAGAATCATTCCAAAGAAAGTAATCATTTCAGTACAGGCGATAGGTTAATACAAACCTCTCCACCACAGAAATCTATTTGCCTTTCCTGATATCTTATTTGGAACTTTTGCCAGCCCATTCCAGATTAAGAAAAGAGGATTTTTTGCTGGGTCAAAGCCTCAGAGATTATTGTGCCAGAAAAGATATCAATATTTTGCTCTCTTTCATTTCCTATTCCTTGCTATTTTTGATAGCACCTTCTAAATTAGTAAATATCTCACTTTAGGGAGCAAGCTATATGACCTGAAATGTATTAGTCTTTTCCAAAGTGAAAATGCTGAAGTATAGAAGGAGACATTTTATTCAAGTGCACTATCTCAGCTCTTATCAAAAAGTAAAACCTGCATGAAGGGTTGATATTTACAATTTATTGCCCATTTTACCAGTGATCACTTTGATGCTGTACTATAGGTCTCCAGCAGCAGGACTTAACAGCCTGAAGAGTCAAACAGCTCTAACAGAGTGATTGCAGAACACATCAGGATCAAAACAGTTCATATGAAGTGGGAGAGAAGAAGCAATTTATCCTTATTCCGTTCAACTTCTTTGCAATACTTGAAACACTTTCTGTTTTGAGCCTCTTAATGCGCTCTTGAGCTTAGCTGCTGCCAAGGGTCCAAGTAAAGTAGCTAGACATCCCCAGACACATATGTCCATTGCAGGCAATGCGTGATTGGATCTTGTATAATTGGAAATTTTTCCAATTTATTGTCTCTGCATGAATCCAACAGGTACACAGTCCTCTTTCAAAGCAAAGCAAAGCTATGTGGTGGGAACAATGTCAATGAAGATGTTAATTGTCTTTTAAAAATGTAGTTGCTGGCTTTTCTGAATTTACTCAATGAATTCCCAGTTAAAATGGAACAGAAGGGAAGAAATCTTCCTGATCACAGATTCTTAGCAAGGATTGACTCCTTAGAAGAATTTTATACTTCTGAAACATTTTAAATACGGTGGATCCGACATGTATGTCATCCTAACATGTGGTGATTTCCTCCTTAAAAAATGGGAAAAACATATTGATTTTGTCCAAATTAGATCTGCTTAATAATCTTTGCAGTTTTACTGCCATATATACCCCTGATAATCCAACTTGACAGCAACTGCAATGAACTGTTGCAACAAAATTGACTAAATGTTTTCCTTCAGCGCCAATTAAAAACACATAATGAAAGCAACCAAAATAAAAAATATTCTTTAAGCATAGAACATCTTTCATTTTACAAGATGTTTTTCTTTCTTTCCTTGAGTACAGATTTTTTAATTACAACCTTACTGACCCAAAGATCAGTATAGGAAATAATCTGCCTCAGAAGAGTGAATACTTGCATCTTGCTAACAACTGGATTTTAAAGTATCTTATTATAAAGCAGGTCCATAACTGGGTTATGTAAAGAAAATCTGTTTCTGGTCTCCTTCCTTAGCAGAGATGTTAATATAGACGTATTGTCAGGATAGATGACTTCCCTTGATGTTCAGGGCAATGAGTAGATTGGCAAATATGAAAATATATCAACTTAGATAATGGTTCTATTTTTACCATTATTTAAGTTATGCTTCCAGAAAACAGTTCTCAGTTTAACCTAGATCAGTCAAACTGATAAAAGTGTAAAAATTAAATTTGTTTTAAACTCTTTTCTATGATTTCCCTTTAAACTATTTTATAGTTAGTCTATTTTTTTGTACCTTGTCTATTTTTTCCTATTTTTTCTTAATAGTAAACATAGTGGAATAGACAGAATTTACTGAAAATCCTGTAATATCACCTTAAACTTGTACAGTCACCACTTATAGATATGATTAAATACCAGAATCAAAAGTGTCAAACACTTACTAGTATGTTATCATGCTCTCTGTTTCTACGAGTGTATGTTATATATATATGATAAATGAGCACTAGCATTTTGTGCAGAGTGGAGGCTGCACAGAGGCTGGGAGCCCTGGATGCAGATCAGTCCATTTTGTGCTACCTATGTCATGTGGGTAGAAATATAATTACTGGGAAAAGACAGGCCAAGGAGTGGCAAGGTAATGAGCAGAGGAGTGCACATTATGAATTGTTATGCTGAATACAGTTCTTTACTAAAAAAAAAAAAATAAACAAAACAAAAAAAGTCGATGTTCAGAATACACATCGCTCATGAATCTTTGTAGTTTTGATGTGTTCAAAGCCAACAAAACAAAAAAGAATAATGCTCTGCCTTTTTAAAAATGGGATTTACTTGGCAGGGAGAAAGAGGGAAAGAACAGAAAGGAGACCAGAGATTGTTTGCTGGTAACTTGAAGCAATCAAGTATGAGAGTAAATCAACTGTTTTGTGTAATCTGGAAATGACCCAGAAATATTTTATTCTGGAAGGACAAGAATTAATTAAATCATTACATCAAAATCGAGAGCATTTATCTGAGATTATCAGTGTTTTGAAGAATTGTCACATGAAAATGCAATTTTACCATGGCAGCCTCTGCCTGAGGTTAAGGGTTATAAACAAACAATTTGTTTAAGTCAACATAATGTTATACAAATTGCCTTCATTTTAATATAATTATGGACAATTCAAAAAACAATTTTTATTGATGTAATATAATATGAGAATAAAATATTTTCAGAAATACAAACTTTACTTAAACTTTTAATCTGAGATTTTGAAAGGTCATGAGATTTTTTATCCTTTCGTCTCCTTGTCCTGGAAGGACAAGAATGTCCATTCATTCTGTAAATCAAAGTGGTTTATAAAACAGTTTAACAACAGCAATGGGGTCCAATACACCTCCTAATCAGTAGAAAGATAACCTTAGTTTAGCATTTGTTGTTGAGTGTACTCTGGATTATGGGAACACAAAAAAGGCCAAAGCTGTGTGAAATATAATGATACTGTGTTATACCTGATCTTTCAAAGGACTGATGCTCAGTAGATTGGTGCCACAATATTTTTCTGGGATCAGAGCAAAACTTGTTTTCCTGCAATTTTCAAAGTCTTGGAGTCCAGGAGAAAATACAATGCAGGTGAGTAATAGGGGTGCAGAAAAGAAATGCATACAATTAATTGTTCCAAGGCCCCATTGTTCCAGGGACCAGCTGTGCCTGGTCTTAATTACTGGAGCCTCTCTGGGGACTGGTGATGGAAAATGCCAACCAGCCTCTGGGGCTGAACTTGCCGCCTCCTCTTGCCCACTTGGTGCCACACACTGGTGGGAAGGGCATGCTTTCCTTAGCCAGGGAACTTGCTTCTCAGCCTGGAGAGCAGAGGGCTCTGGGGAGACTGTGCAGCAACTCTCCAGTACCCAAAGGGGCCTACGACAATCAAGGGGATTTTGTACAGGGGCATGTCTTAACAGGGCAAGGGAGAAAGCCTTCAAACTGAAAGACAGCAAGCTTAGATTGAATATTAGGAAGAAATTGGATTCTTTGATCATGGGGAAACTTTTACAGCATCTTCTCTGCTGGAACCAGATGGGGTACACCTCTCTGTTAAGGGCAAAAGGTTTTTAGCTCATGAACTGGCAGACCTCATTGAGAGAGCTTTAAACTAGGTTTGAAGGGGGAAGGGGAACCAGCTGAGCTATCTGGAAACAGGCCCAAGAATTGCAAGGCTAAGTTAGAGGTGAAGTCAGTAGCCCAGATGAGGTGCATGTATACCAATGCATGCAGCTTGGGCAACAAACAAGAAGAGCTGGAGGCCATGGTGCAGCTGCAGAGCTGTGATGTAATTGCCATCACGGAAACGTGGTGGGATGACTCACATAGTTGGACTACTGCACTGGATGGATACAAGCTCTTCAGGAGAGACAGGAAAGGAAGAGGTGGAGGGGTGGCCCTTTATATTAAGCAAACTTTTGATGCCTTCGAAACTGAAACTAAGGAAGATGGAGTTGAATGTCTATGGGTAAGAATTAAGGGGAAGGCCAACAAGGCCGACACCATACTGGGAGTCTGTTATTGTCCACCCGACCAGGAAGAAGAGGTAGATGACTTATTCTATTAACAGCTAGGTAATGTTTCAAGATCATCAGCCCTTGTTCTTGTGGGTGACTTCAACCTACCAGACATCTGCTAGGAACTTAATACAGCAATAAAGAGGCAGTCCAGGAAATTCTTAGAATGTATGGAGGACAACTTTTTGTTGCAGCTGGTGGGTGAACCCACCAGGGGAGGGACTATGTTAGATCTGCTGTTTGCAAACAGCTGGTGGGAGATGTGGTGGTTGGAGGTCGCTTGGGGCAGAGCGATCACAAAATAATAGAGTTCTCAATATTTGGTGAGATCAGGAGGAGCACCAGTAAAACTCTTGCATTGGACTTCCGGAGGGCAGACTTTGGCTTGTTTAGGAGACTTATTCAGAGCGTCCCTTGGGAAGCAGTCCTAAAAAACAAAGGAGTTCAGGAAGGGTGGGCATACCTCAAAACAGAGATCTCGAGGGCACAGGAGCAGACCATCCCTGTGTGCCGAAAGATCAGTCAACGGGGTAAACGTGCAGCCTGGCTGGGCAAGGAGATTTTGGAGGAACTTAAGAATGAAAAGAGGATGTATCAGCATTGGAAGAAGGGTCAGGTCTCTAAGGAAGTATTCAAGAAGGCTGCTAGAGCATGCAGAAAAAAAATTAGGGAGGCCAAAGCTCAGTTTGAACTTAGAATGGCAACTTCTGTAAAGGATAATAAAAAATGTTTTTACAAATACATTTATGGTAGAAGGCAAGGTAAGACCAGCCTTTGTTCTTTATTGGACAAGGGAGGGAACTTAGTATCTGAAGATGAGGAAAAGGCAGAAGTGCTTAATGCCTATTTTGCCTCAGTTTTTAGTGGGAAGCTGACTTGCCCTCAAGAAACCTGCCCGCCTGGGCTGGTTAATGGTGTCATGGAGCAGAATAGTCCCCCCATTATCCAAGAGGAGGCAGTCAAAGAACTACTGAAATGCTTGGATATTCATAAATCTATGGGACCAGATGGGATCCACCCCAGGGTAATGAGAGAGCTGGCAAACGAGCTTGCAAAGCCCCTCTCCATCATTTACCAACAGTCATGGCTCACTGGTGAGGTTCCGGATGACTGGAAGCTGGCCAATGTGATACCCATTCACAAAAAGGTGCAAAGGAAGATCCTGGTAATTATAGACCAGTCAGCCTGACCTCAGTACCTGGCAAAATAATGGAACAGTTTATATTAAGCGCCATCACGCAAAATTTACAAGATGGCCAGGGTATCAGACCCAGCCAGCATGGATTTAGGAGGGGTAGGTCATGTTTGACCAACCTGGTCACCTTTTATGACCAGGTAACCCGCCTAGTGGATGCAGGGAAGGCTGTAGATGTTGTTTAGTTGGATTTCAGCAAGGCCTTTGACACTGTCTCCCACAGCATACTCCTAGACAAGCTGGCAGCCCGTGGCTTGGACAGGAGCACTCTTTGCTGGGTTCAGAACTGGCTGGATGGCTGGGCCCAGAGAGTGGTGGTGAATGGTGCTGCATCCAGCTGGTGGCCAGTCACCAGTGGTGTCCCTCAGGGATCTGTGCTGGGGCCAGTTCTGTTTAATATTTTTATTGATGACATGGATGAGGGTTTAGAGTCTTTCATTAGCAAATTTGCAGATGACACTAAGCTGGGAACGTGTGTTGATCTGTTAGAGGGATGTAGGGCTTTGCAGAGGGACTTGGAATGGTTGGATGGATGGGCAAAATCAAACGGGATGAAGTTCAATAAGTCCAAGTGCCGAGTCCTGCACTTTGGCCACAATAACCCCCTGCAACGATATAAGCTGGGGACGGTGTGGCTGGACAGTGCTCAGGTGGAAAGGGACCTGGGGGTGCTGGTTGACAGTCAGCTGAACAAGAGCCAGCAGTGTGCCCAGGTGGCCAAGAAGGCCAATGGCATCCTGGCCAGTATCAGGAACGGTGTGGCCAGCAGGAGCAGGGAGGTCATTCTTCCCCTGTACTCAGCACTGGTGAGGCCTCGCCTGGAGTTTTGTATCCAGGTCTGGGCCCCTCACTTTAGGAGGGACGTTGAGATGCTTGAGCGTGTCCAGAGGAGAGCAACGAGACTGGTGAGGGGCTTGGAACACAAGCCGTATGAAGAACGACTGAGGGAGCTGGGGTTGTTCAGCCTGGAGAAAAGGAGACTCAGGGCTGACCTTATCACTCTCTTCACCTTCCTGAAGGGTGGCTGTGGTGAGCTGGGGGTCAGTCTCTTTCTCCGGGCAACAACAGACAGAACAAGAGGACACAGTCTCAAGCTGCCCCAAGGGAGATACAGGCTAGAATTAAGGAGGAAGTTTTTCACAGAAAGAGTAGTCAAATACTGGAATCATCTACCCAGGGAGGTGGTGGAGTCACCATCCCTTGAAGAGTTTAAAAAAAGACTGGATGTGGCACTTGGTGCCATGATCTAGTTGAGGTGTTAGAACATGGGTTGGACTCGATGATCTTAAAGGTCTCTTCCAACCTAGAATTTCTGTGATTCTGTGATTCTGTGAAATTCTTTACTGTGAGAGTGGTAAGGTCCTGCAACATGTTGCCCAGAGAAGTTGTGGATCCTTCATCCCTGGAAGAGTCTAAGGCCAAATTGGAAGGGTCTTTGAGCAACCTGTTCTAGTGTAAAGTTTCAAGGAGTTTGGAACAGGATGATTTTGGGGTCCTTTTAATCCCAAATATTCTATGATTATATGATTGTATTTGATAAGTAAACACTGGTAAATGAGTATCTGGGCAAGTTCAAACCTCTGCATCCAAAAAATAAAAATATATCAACAGGTATTCTGCTCGGGATCATGTGTTTTAAATTTCTGTTTTGGGATTTTCTTCTCACCTTGCAACTCTTCCTCCAAGAGCTGTATCTCCTCTCTCCCCACATCTAGAAATAGAAATCCTATCCCAGCTTTCCCCACCTACAGCTATATTTAGGGAAGAAATAAAGCATTTATCACATGCAATGAGAATCACTTTTGATAAATAAATACAATTCTGCCACTTCAGGCTGCTTTGTGACATGTATCTCCAAAAGTTTGCAAAGATTTGTTCTGAGTGGAGCAGAAGAAGCTTTTCCTTCTTCCCTGCCTGCCCAAAGGAGAACATGTTTTCACTTTCTATTACCACCTTCCACACAACTGAAGAGCATTTTCTCTCTTTTTTCCTTTTTAAACATAACAATCAAAGATGGTTCATCTGCGATAATACTTTTCCTGTCAGCTTTCACCTTCATTTTTCCCTCAGCTTGCTTGTTCCTGTGATTTTATATTTTGGGACCCAGTGAGTATATGGCACATTTACCTTGTATGTTTATTTCATTTTCTGATGGAGGCACTGAAAAGGCAGAGAGCAGAATTCACTTTACTTACAAACCAAGGATAAAAGCAACCTACCCTTGTGATTTCCCGGCTGAATGGGACTCAGAAAGTTGAAATACTACTTACAAAGCACAGGAAATCTTATTTTGCCAACAAGCTTGTCTAAATTAACTGCAGAAAAAAAAGTATAAAATAAAGCTTAAAATATTGGTTTTGCCTTTAGAGAGGAAGTGAAAGCTGCATAATTTTTCTTTATTACGATTTACTCCCCCAGAGGTAAAGTTTTTCTCAGTATTTGCAGTTTAAACTCCTGTTTCCAGAGGTTAACAATGCAGCTGTAAGGCTTCAGTCTCAGTTTAACATTTGGCACTGTTTCTGCCTTGAAATAGTACCTTTGGTACATATACATAATACCTTCTCCCAAAGGGTGTCATAGCACTTTAACACACTGAACTTGAATAGCTTATTTCATCCATCATCAAAATGCAACTGCTTTTGAGGTGCAATACAGCTTCAGAATGCAGAGTTCTATACAGCAGTTTAGGTAAGGGAACAATGATGATACCTGAAAAATTTAGAATATTTTAGTTTTGCTAGTATTTTAAGTGAGTAACATAATCCTTTCTCTAGGCACGTTTGTGTAGTCATAGATATAGTACAATAATGATAAGATTTAAGATCACATTAAAAGGGCAAAGACATTTTCATACACTTTGAAATCTTCCAAATCATTCATGCTTGCAAAACCTTTTCTAGTACCTTTCTATTCAATTAGATTATGGTCTTAGTTATCTAATGTTGCTAAAGCACAATGGAACATTCTTTAAAGCACAATAAAATTTAAGTCTCAGATTAAGCTAATACAAATGGAACATAGCTATAATTAGCTCAGCACTTCCTACTAAAGAATCAATATTTTGGCACTGATATGTGAAAAAAGCAGCTTATTTGTCATTTTCCTACTTCTGCAGGATGAAGTTATAGTGTAATTGTCAAGAATTTGTTAAGACAGCAATGAACGGTTTTTTCTTTTTCCAGAGAAATGGCATGCACCAGAAACAGAGCCCGAGAGGCTGTTTAGACACTGTCATCCTGTTGTGGGGAGGGAAGGGGAGAATTTGGGTCTGTGGACGTACCTTGTCCAAAGACTGGAGTTTGGTCCTGGCTTGTTCTGCAGCTGTGTTACCGATACAGCCCTGGGGAGCTTGTGTGCTGAACTTCCAGAGCTCAGTGAAAACTTAGCAAGACCAAAGTACCAAATAATTGCATATAAGGTAGTTCTGAGGGAAAATAAGGAAAAATTTAATCTAAGGAGGAAAGCCCCTGTAACTCTCGCAGCTCTGCAGCACCCTAATAGGTGAACAAATTTTCTCTAGCTGCCTAAATGCAGCTTAAATCTTGCTTTACGCCTGTAAGTCAAAAGAGACTTAATATGGAGGCATAGCATGTAAAAAAAATGTTAAGAGTCATGGCAAATGAACTTTGAATTGAAGCAGGATCTCAGCACCAAACGTTAATTTGCCTGCTACTACTAATCAGTTCATGAAGGTTGTGTCAGCAGGCTCTGAGTGCAAGCAGAATGATTTGATTTTGGCCAAGGTACACTATTTACAGGTACTCAGAGACTGTGTTTCTGACCTTGATTTTAGTGGAATGAATTCAAAAAAATGTAAAACTATTTTCTTGAAATGAAAATTAAGGCAATAACAGTATTTAAACACCTGGAGTATTTCTCTGCTGCTTAGTCTAGTTTATGGATACCCTCAATCCAAAATAAAGCTTGTGCCTTGTTAGTATTCTTTGAGAGAACATTGAGGGAACTAACATAGATCCATCCACCTAAAAATGCCTTTGTGACAGTCAATTCAAAGGATTGCAAAGGAATTTGCACACTTTGTAGCCCTGAAGCTGCTGATTCTGAGTGACAGGTAAATCAGATTTGACTGTTCTCTTGCAGCTTAATTTCACTTAGCTGGGGAAAAAAATGTAAAAGGGCCACAGATCAAAGAGAGCTCCAGCTGAGAAAGAGAAAAAGATGACCTAAATTTTCAAAGTGACTGATGATTTTTGGTACTTCCATTTTAGGCTCCTGATTTGAAACATCCTAAAGGGTCTTGATAATCATAGTGCAGTTGCTCAGCATAGTGTTTGAATCCCCACAGAGTCTTATAAACATCTCTAAATCCATGTTCAAGCAGGCAAGATCTAACCAGAGATAATTTTGGTAGAATTTCGAATATTGCATATTCCCAGATTTTAAGAAGAGATTGGTAGGAGGTGAGGATTTCAGAGACCTTGCGATAAAAGTATTTTTCCTTATGTGTGTGTGTGGTTGTTTGGTTGTTTTTGGGTTTGTTTTTTTTTCCTCTGTAGTTTTTGGGGTTTTTTTGTTTGGTTTGGTTATTTTTTTTTTTTTAATTTTTTTAATCAGAAATCCATTTCAAAGCTCTCTAATCCACTATGCTTGAAGTTCCTTGGTCTCTAAGAGCATTTTGTGTGGTTTGATTACCTAAATTCTCCCTGCATGGTATGGGCATTATCTTCTCCAGTGACAGCACTGAGCTGTTTCTCCCTGGTGGCTTTTGGTTTTATATAGGTATAAAGTATTCAGGTATGTACATACAAATACCTTGCTTGCTCCATCCCATGCTTTAGGGGTGGAACAGAGGATTCCTCCTTCCACAGAGGCTCTGCCCATGTCCTCCTGAAGCCATTCAGTTAGTTCCTTCATGCCAATAGCATGCCCTGTTTTCCTTTGATGCTGCCTTCTCTCCTGGATTTCTGCCAAGCCAGGGCATGCCTCCAATGATTTCTCTTCCCTGGCAGCTGAGATGATGTCCCAGCAGCTTTGCCCTCAAGACATGGATGGCCAGAAGGGGTTTGGCTCCAGCTCAGAATATGGAGCCTTGTTTCTAACCTTCCTGCTCAGGCTAGGACCAATAAATCCCTGCATTTCTGTAGTGAAGAGCAGCTCTTCTTGGCTTCCATGCTGGGCTCAATTTTGTCCCATGACCCCACACTGCTGCGTCCCAGCAAGCATCAGCCCACACTCAACACTTTGCCCATCAGCAGGACTCAGGAGCATCATCCATCTGTTTGTTGCTGAGATCCCTGCACCCTTTTTGAGCTTTAGGTTCCCCACATACTGCACATGGTGAGGAAAGAGAGGTTGAGAAGATACCATCATGCTCTACTTCCATTTTCATAATAAAAAAGTACCTCTCTGCTAAGCTGGCACACTGGACTCCACTCCAGAAGAGCTGTGCAGCATTTGCAAGTGCTTCACAAGCAAAGAAAACCCGGGTGCTTTTTTTCCCCCAGTTTAACTCTTGCAAGGACAAAAATGAAAAAAAAAATTAACCCCAAATTATATATATTTGAGATATGGTGTATGATAGAAAACTGTAGAACATTCATGTGTGAAATTTTCCAATTTTCTTTGCCCCAAAAAAATATTATCTGATTTTTTTAGAAAAATCCAAACAACTACAAGACTTGTCCTAATGATTTTTGAAATTTTCTCTTCAAAGAGATCTTTAAAGTCTAGTGGCTTGGGAGAGCATATTGTGGGTTTCCTTCATACCTACAAACTCTGGAAGCACTGTGATTCTTGTCAACCCTATGGTGATCCTGCTAGAAAACCTGGAGGCCTTCAGTCCTTACTTGCTTATGCACCAGTGAAATGCTTGATGACTAAGGTCTTGCTACTGGAGATAATTTTTGATGAACCATAATTTTTAATTAAGGAACTCATTCAGCAAGAAATATGCAAGTAATTCTGATGCTAAAGCAGCAAGTGATTTTATAAAATTGTGATTGGATGAAGGCTATGGAGCTCTCTCCATTTCCCACGTGCCTTGCTTGACGCCTAAATCAAGGCTTTATTTCTTTCTTTGGAGCTTTATTTTTTCCAGATTACATTAAACAGAGTGTTTTGTTGCTTAAATCCAGATAGAGCTCCCTTTCATGGATTACAGAGCATATTAACACTAGGATTATTTTATTACTGGATCAGGAACATCCACTAATTCTGCCCTTAATATGCCCTTTTATTATGAACAATTACAGATGTCTCTGGAAACTGTATGATTCCACTAAGGATACAATGAGAGGGCTTAATGAGGTGCTTTATGGACACAATTCAAAATTAACTTTGAATTTCCTGGCTTTTGTTGATTTTTGTTGCAACCCTAACATTTTTCAAACATAGAATCATTACATTAAAAAAATAAATCTGTATTTCAACCAAGATATATTATACCCTAGTGAGATAAACCTTGTTTTTAGTTTTCAGTAATTAAATGATTCATTTCCAAGCAGCTGAGCAGTAAAAATAAAAAAAAGAGATAGATCTGGATGAAAAATAATACTTCCTAAAAAACCCAAACAAACAGATTTTTACAGGATTTTAAAAGAAATTTCAATGAACCCCAAGAATGAATATATCAAATATCTCATTCTGACAGGTTTGTAATATACTTTGCTTATTCCTAAGTGCAAATTAACATGAAAGCATTGATCTGAACTACTATTTTTGAGGCTTTCTGGAAGACCACGGATCTGACATCCCCTCATGTGCTTGGTAGCTGGACAGACTTAGGATCATTGACACTAAGTGATCAGCTACCATGAACTCCTTAGAGGGGATTGCTGTCATGTAGCTTATAACTTATTTAGCCTTTAAAGACTCTGGCCTTTGTGCAAAGCTAATCACAGCAAGTGTTTGGCAAGCAACTGGTGGCATATGGCTCGTAGGGCTTTCTAACAGAGATGGATAGAATGGATAGATAGATAGATAGATAGATAGATAGATAGATAGATAGATAGATAGATCGATAATTCTTTTTCCCTGGAGAGAGAAAGACAATGAGAGAGGAGGACAATGTTCCACACAAGGGCACTAAGTGGTATCTGGTTGCTCTTCCATACCTCTAGATGAAGTTGGTATAAATACATAAAGCCTTTCCATTCAGTAGGGGTGGCAGAGTCCCAGTTTGCAGCTGGTGGCGCCTCTGCACCATTCCTTAAATTTCCATTTCTACATTTCATCCTCAGGAACAAATCTGGCAAACAGTCATTTTTATCCACCTGGAAAGAGACTGTGGTTGATCCCTTTATTAATCACTGGCTTTAAGGCTTGCCCCCCTCCTCCCCTGTTGGTGAGGCTCCGTGTCTCCCCTGAACACCATCGATTCAGCCTTCCTATTTTGAAACAATTACTCCATGTTCATTGATTGCCATACCATACTTGTGCATGTTTTCTTGCCCTGCTTACCGACTTTACTGCTGCTCTCAGTACACATGCCAAGACACAGAGGATTAAGACCAGAATCTTGCTTTGCCGTTGCTTTCTTCAGCCCAAAATCTTATGTCCAGTGTTGCATATCAGTTGCAGGAGGCTTTTTTCACACCTTTAGTTTATTTCTTCTTCTGGGGAAAGAACTTCTCTTAGAGACTTGTTTGAACTGCTCTTGTCCAGCAATTATTATTTTACATCTGAATATGTCATGCTGTCTGAACCTGCACCTTTTGGGATCATGACCCCAAATTTGTTTACTTTTCTAGTATGTTGCCCGTGATATCACCTTTTCAGAATCATACCTCCTGCCTTTTTACTGGTACCTATTCCTTGCATGACAGAATTCTCTGGGGTTAGATCATCTTCCAGAGTAAGGCCCTGAACTTAGTGAATTCCCTCATCAGTTTTATTATGATTCAAAGAATGCTATAGGTCTCACTATCCTGTCAGCCACAGCAGATAGTAAAATGGCAATGAAATGGATTGAGGCACACTGAGGACAAAAACTACTGACCCAGACATTTCTCTATATGTTAGTAACTTGCCCAATGATTTTTCATGTGCAAGAGATGAGATCATGCATCCATACATGATATAGGACACCTCAGAGGTATGATATCTACTTGCCCAGACTGAGTAAACTGCAAGAGATTCTAGTTAAACTTCTCTGCAGAATAAAAGTCTGATTCAGCCCCCTTAAGTGTCTGATCTTATTATCAAAGAAAAAGACATAACAGACTTCAAATGTAGTGGGTGATCAGACCACCTAAGGAAACCTCCTACTTTTGCCCTTGAAAGCCTACCTCTCCATTGGCTTTGAAGACAGTTAGAAAAGATGAGCCTTAGTAAACCAAAATTAGCTTCCTTGAAAATCTCTGGGGTCTATTCAGCATTTCCAGCAGAAGGATAAAGTTTTAGCAAACTATAAAGATTTACATTATTTATATATAAGTTGCAATTACCTATTGGAAAAAAATATTTATTAAGAAATCATGGTAGAGTTTTAATAAACTCAAAAATCCATTCATGTGTTTTCAAAGAAATTTTCTTTGGATAATTACATACTTTATTAAATCAGTCTGAGAGTCAGACAAATTACTGGCAAACCAATGCATAAGAGATGACTAATTCTCATATAACAGTGTCACCTAGGCACTACTATGAATAATGCATTCCAAAGCAAAAAATAGAAAGCACCTGAATTAAACCCCATGTCTGAGAGTATCTGAAGGCAAAGAGGGGTGAATGAGGAAGGGAAATGAATATGAATAACCACTGAGACTTCTCAATCAACAGAGAGATTTAATCTGTTTGTCTACTTTGTGGAACTTTTCAGACTGCATGCTCTGAATGAATGAAGGAAACCAGGTAGAGTAAAAGCAAATAAAGGATTAAAAAAAAAGGCAAGCAAATCAGCAGAAGCAAGAAGAGATGTGTTAAATTTTTTATTCTCTTTTGAGAGTAAATGACAACTGACAACTTTCTCTGTAGAGCATGGTGGCAGATGAATATACTTTTATTTTCACTGTACAAAGGTTGTTTTCACTTGAAAAGCAGAAACAGACTGGGCCCTAGTAGCAACTTGAACATCCACCAGCAAAGCACAAATAATTTTCTCAGAAAGTGTTACAAAGTCAGACACCAGCAACAAGAATCATGCTAAAAGGGTCATCTTTGTTTCTTCTCTCTTCTTCCCTACCTCCCTTCCAGACATGCAGTTCTGCTGCTTATTTTGTACCAACCTTAACTTGTGCCAGATCCCTCTGTGAGAAACTTTCACATGCTAAAGCTGTAGGAAAAAAACGTAGAAAGCTGTATGATTTTTTTTTCCTATTAATGAATTAAAGTGATCTGCAAAGGACCTGAGAGATGCCAGAGTGGGTCAAAGAAAGGGGGTAAGGCTGCAGAGCTGAGGAGAAGGGAGAAGAGGATGGGATAGATTACTGTTTGCATAGGCAAGGGAGAATGGAATTGTGAAATACAAGACCTAGAAAACGTCCCACCTCAGCACAGGACTGAGTTGTTACCAGACCATGTCACGCTTTAGGAAAGTAAATTCCTGTATCCAAAGCAATCTGCACATTCTCAGCAAAAATTGGGGTAGAAAGTTGCTGCTTATGTTTGTCAGGAAGAATAAGGAACAGAGAAGAAATCACTCCCATTTTGCTCAAACTGAGCTATACAGGCAAATACCTAACAACATGGATGCATGTCTGTATTCTTTTTGGTTATTTTCTGGACACACCGGTGTCTGCTGATTAGACAGAGCAAAACCCATGTAACGCCACCCATGTGGTGAGTGTTTGGTCCTCTGTTCTTTTGCATAATTTATCCATAAGGGAAATTCATTGTCAGGTGAATGAATCATAAACCTTATCTGTATTCTTGAACTCCTGTACCTTCCACAGCACATTGGTTACACAGGGACTGCCTTTGGGAATGCTCTCCTGCTTATGAGAGTTTCTCTGATATGCCCAGGAATAATCTGGGAACGTGTGCTAGCTGACATAAGTGCAAGGCATGCCAAGGTCTATTCTCAAACCAATAAAATGCCTGGCCCTGGTCTGTTTTATGTGTTACAATTCTATAATTTGCTTAAATTTTCACCTCAGGTACTTACACAATAATTATTCTTCAGTTGTAATTGCTGTCATTCCTCAATAAAAGAGTAGAAAAGTAATGGAAATATTTTTGCATATTCTTTGAAGGTTTTGTGATAGAAACAGAAAAATTTACTTTGAAACAGCTCTGTGGAAGTCATGTGGGCTGATCTGATTAAAGCAGAAAGATACCCACACCTTCAGTCTGCAAAGTTACTTTTTAGAATTTTTCACCCTGAATTGCAGAACCACAGAATCAGAGTCACAGGATAACTGAGGATGGAAGGGCTCTCTGGAGTTCATCTGGTCCAACCCCCCACTCAAGCAGGGCAACCTAAAAACAGCTGCCAGCACTGTATATGAAATGGTTTTTGTGTCTCTCCAAGGATGAAGAGTCCACAACCACAGGAAAAGCTGTGTCAGTGCTTGGCAGCCCTCACAGTCAAAAAGTGTTTCCTGATGTTCAGAGGGAACCTCCTGTGCTTCAGTGTGTTCCTATTCTCTCATAAAAATTCTAATAAAGTCTAAAACTAGTCTCCTTGAAAGAAATAATACAGACTGTTGGAATAGCTAGTGGGTTAAAACATGAATAACAGGTTGGTCTAGATAATGTCTGGAAGTTCTTTCCAGACTCAATTATTTTATTATCCTATGATTTAAGCTAATATAGTGATTTGGCTAATGTGATAAAAAAGTTCTGGGGTCATGTCTTTCTTAAGCAGTCACAAACCAGAAACTGTGATTCATAGCCCAGTGAAACATAATTGAAGGCATTATAAGCATGAAATTATTGTTTTCACTGATTTCTCAAAAGATAGTGTCTCTGTTAATTTAAACACTTGGTTTGTCCAAAAAGCTGCATTTAACTTAAAGTTCAAATAGCTTGCAGAATAAAAGTAAAATTTGTTTAATTGTTATTAAAATAGTCTTGTGATAGTGTGCATTAAGCAGAGCTGTTACATAGACATAAAGGGTCACAGTGTCTAGAATTACTATGCAAAAAAGGAGACTGTTCCAAGAGAAAAAAATTATTATAAGTGCTTCTCTTTACTGGCAGTTCTGTTCTTTCCTGTTTCTACTTCTAATAATACCATTTAATTCAGGAAAATAAATTTCTCCTTGACCTTTTATTTCCAGCTATACTGAGCAATTGATCCCAATTATCTGGTCTCAAGAAGTGGTAACATTGAAACCATGTCATCAATGCATTACTTAATTTTTCATCCTACCTGATATATCAGCTTTTTGGTAATCCTTTTGTTGTGTTGGTCTGTGATTGAACAAAAATTTGAATTACATTCAGGTCTCCCAGGCATACCCCATTTAACTTTGTAGTGATCCACAATTTCTAGCCTAGCAGAAGAGGCCGTTTCACTTGACAAGCCTTTCTTTACACAGGTCAAACCCATTGTTTACCTTCAGAGGAATAGCCAAACCATGGAAACAGAGAGCTAAAGCAAATGAGCAGATCTATTTGACTTAAACAAAGACTGGGTTTGTTTTGCTTGGTTCTCTTGTGAAGGCCCCCAGTTGCTAAGCCATGCACGTGTAAGTAAAGCTACCAGTTAGCAAGACACAGTAACCAAGCACACAGAATAATAGATATTCCAGAGGGATAGAATATTTGATGTACAGGATGAAGATGAGAGTGATGAGATGGAATGAGAAAGATAAGATTACTTTACAAGTCTAAGTGCAAAGTGCTGCACCTGGTTTGGAGCAATTAGACTGGCAGAATTCACTGAGAGCAGCCCTATGGAGAAGTACTTGGGAGATCTGCAGCCCAAAAAGCCCAACCATATCCTGGGTTGACCAAAGGAAGGGCCATGATTTCACCCCTCTCCTCTGCCCTGTGAGACTCCACTTGGAGATCTGCATCCAGCTTTGGGGTCCTTAGGACAAGACAGATACAGAGCTGTTAGAGCAGTTCTGAAGAGGGCCACAAAGACAATCAGAGGAATGGAGCACCTCTCATTGTCACCACAGGCTGAGAGCTGAGAGGTTGTTCAGCCTGGAGAAGAGAAGGCTCTGGGGAGACATCATCATGGCCTTTGAGTTTTTAAAGGGGGCTTATGAAAAACAGGGCTTTTATGAAAAAGGCTTTTTATGTGGGCAGATAGTGATAGGACAAGGAGGAACAGTTTTAAACTAAAAGAGGAGAAGGTTTGATAAGATTTTGGGAAGAAATTCTTTACTTAGAAGGTAGTGAGGCACTGGCACAGGTTGCCCAGGGAAATTGTGGATGCCCCATCCCTGGAAAGGAAGGCCAGGCTGGAGGACGCTTTGAGCAACCTGTTCAGTGGAAGATGTCCCTGACCACAGCAGGGGAATTGGTCTCTTCTAACCTGATTAGTTATATGATTCTATAAGTGTTATTTTATGACCTACAAATGAATAACTGGGGAAGCCAGTCCAATTGAGATTGTTACATTTGAAAAATCCTGCGCTCCATGAGTGTAGCTAACTCACACTTGTGTCCATGTATGTGTGCACATATAAAAAGTATAGGGGAAAAGAGCAGCTCTTTACTGTGCTCATGGAAAAATGCTAAACTAATCAGATTTTAATTTCCATTATTTTGGGGTCATTTTATTTCTGTCTTTGAGCATCTACAGAATTTTTTTACACTGTGGAAAGTGTGAGTAGAATCTGACTAACAAAAGTGACAAAAATGAATTATGTTGTTAATCTGGAAATGCCTGAGGGCAGTTTGGGCTTTCTGTACATATTCTACCTTATCACTTCTCTTCAGAGAGAGAAAAAGCAGAAGTCTATAACTTACATCTGCTTTCATTTGTCCATAAATGATTGTATAAATTTTTTACACAGCAGTTCTCGTACATAAATGGCCTGGATGAAATGAGCAGACAGACCATTTGCAGTGAGTGAAACTTGTTTCTTTAAGTATTATATGTTTTCTAATAAAGCTTCTAATCTTCAGTCAATAAAAAGAGAAAAAATTGCAGTTCCTGAAAAAAGTGTGCATTATATTCACATTCACAAAAATGAGGAACCACAGTAGGAGCTCCCTGATATGCTAAGGCACATTTAGATAATTCTTCTGTGATACTATCATTATTTGAAAAGGTAACTCAAGACTGCCTCAAACCCCTGGAATTGTAAATACTCTGCCAGAATCAAACTTCAAAGTTAATGCCCACCTCAGACCCACCAGCATTTAGTGGAATAAGATTTTACCTCAGTTTCTGTATTTTGCAGAGGAAGATATGGAAAACATTAAGAGATTCTCATTCTCTCCCATTTTGTCAATAAAAGGAAAAAATAAGAGCAAAAATAAATGCCTATGTGAAATATATGACTTAGGGCATAATACTAATTGTTGTATTTTTAACAACTGAACCAGGATAAGGAAAAAAGTGCAGGCAATTTTTGACCTTATCAACTCTAGAAATTTAACAATAACCAACTTCTTATTAATATGAAAGGAGCAGTGGTAATGTTGGTGAAAAGTGATGTATTGATGATTCATCCCTCTACAAAACACAGAGTAAGGGATGAGAGGTTTAATGAATGAAAATAAAAGATGCTGATGAAGACATCATTGAAAAGAAAAAATAATGTGACACAGGAAAAAAAACAAACATTATCACAAAAATTACCTAAAATGATGATCAGAGCTGACTGATTTTGAGTTAGGCTTGTAATGAAACTTGTTTCTGGAGCTCAGCCAGGCCAGTATAATATAGGGACACAAAATGCTGGGATGCCAACCCATACTTCAGTTTGATTGTTGACCAGTATCTCTCTCCTCACTGAAACCAGTGATATGGAGAATAGGAGCAACACAGACATAGATAACAAGCATCTTGTTGTCAGGAACTGAGGAAGATGAGGCTTTTAGCACAGGCACACAGAATGAATCAATCATGAGAATGCATTTGTTTCTCAGTAAATCTATCTTAAAGAATAAAACTGCTTGGTTCACACCTACCTTTATCTCCTTAAAACTTCCACCAAAGGAGGAGGAAAGTCTGTGTTCCTTAGATCAAGCTTATTACACAGCAAGTATGGTAAAGCTGTAAACTGCACCGTTCAGTAAAAGCCTGTAACATTAAAGAGTTTAAATTTTTAAGTTAAAAAAATATTCATGGCAAGCCACATTCTGAAAATGTGATCACAAGGCAAATTTTGTGAATGGCAAAATTTTGCAATCACTATTATCTCACTTTCACAATTCATCCTTCATAACATCCTAAGTTCGTTTTTTGGTCAAGCTTTGTGTTTATATTTAAAGAGCAATTCTATGTGTGGTGTTGAAAAGGTAAAGGATAAGAAATGCTAGTGGAAGTTGTGAAAATGATTATTAATGGTCATGAAGAAGGTTATCTTGACTTGAAACTTATGTGTGATCTTGTAAAAATAAGATGTGCCTATGAAATTAGATATTCTGGTAGTTCTTGGTGGACCCATGAGATGAGGAGAGGAGATGAGAGGAGAGGAAAACATAAACAATAAATGTGAGAAACTTGCTTTCTTCTGAAATTTTGATTTTTATAAAAATTTTTCCACTAGACTCTATCTAGCCAGCTCTATAGACCACCATAGAAGGTATGATGCTGCTCAACTCCTGCAATTCATAAATGAAATAGAAATGGTTTAAATATATGACTCCAGCAAGCAAAAGCTCATCTGCTGCCAAGTTTGAAAAGGTATTTTTCCCTTCCAATAATGTAACTGCTTCTGATCAAAACTGGCAGATATCTCCCAGAAAGTGCAGCAATTTGTTCCTATTTGTTTCAATTTGTTGTAGTTTTTACAATATGGATGAGCATAATGATAAGGCAAACTCGTTTAGTAGTAGGGATTTATAATAAAATAGATTAATTAGGACTAGGATCTGAATCAAAAACCCTGGCTCCAAATGCCTCCTACCTTGTAAAAGGAACTTCACAGTCTAAATCATAAACCTCATGCTTGTCACTAATTTTACTGCACTAAAACAAAATTATCAGTGATATTTCATTTCTTTTTAAGTAGTTCATTAGTTTGATTTACTCTGATGATTACATAAGGGAAAATTTAGTGGGGGAAAAGTTAACAGAAATTATGTGTTATTCTACAGCTTTGTCAAGAGTGGCTCTTTATGTCAGGGATTTGCTGGAAACTGGGCCTCATTTAATCCAGCCATATCTGGAACTGTGGTGATCTGTGAGGATTGTTTAATGTAGAGTAGATAGATAAAAACCCTCAGAAAAATAACACTTTGTGTTTAATTTTATTGTATTGTAATGGAGTCACTAATAGAGATGGGGCTATTTAATCATATTTTTCAAAATAATTATCCACTTAGCATAGAAGAATGAAAGAAACTGCAGATTTAGTTTTAGAAATGCATAATTCAATAGAATTTATTGAAATCAATGTCTTGTTCTTTCAAGTAGCAAAATTTGTAGGAAAAATTGGATACTAATTTGTCGAATGTTTGAACTAACATGAGCTAAGCATCACTAACGAGATCAGAGGGTCTGGTGAAGCACAGTCCTAAACCAGAGACAGGAGCCATGAAATGCATTTTTGTGGAGATAGTGTAGATCCTTGTAATGTCATAGCTCTTTAATACCTTGGTCTCTACTTTTTCCAGGACCATCACAACTGCTTTTACACTGGATTGAAGCTTGCAGTTCTCCTGGGAGCCTCCATATCCCTGGCATTGCTGGCACAGTGGTTCAGCTTCAGCTGAGCCTTTTTTCCCTTGTGCAAACTGCAGTGCCTGTGTGGGATCCCTGATATGTGGTTTGTGCAGAGTGCACTCCAGGACATGTCCCTGCTGGTAGGATGGTCACATGGAGTTTGGCAGTGTCTTCATTTCTCCTATAGATGGATTTAGTTGCAGACCTTGCCATGGGAAATGGGCTCAATATTAGCTACCATCTCTTTGCTTTTACTTAGATAGTTGTAGATAAAAGAGAGACACACAGCTGTCCCTTTTGGTATAAGAGTTTGGGAAACTTAGACTGAACAGGAAGGTACTTCAGGTAATGTAACAGAAAAAAACCCAGCCTAATAACTGGATTAAATGTGTGTAACTTATTAGAGTTGTACTTGTCTATACCCACTTCAGTCAAGATCATAAGGTTTCACATATTTTAACATTTCTTCTGGATACCAGGGCATAATCAGACCTGGGAACTAAAATCCATTGTTATTCATCTTCCTCTTTTCTTACCAGAAGTTTTTCTTACTGAGATCTCTTTTTCCATTTTGTTTTCCTCCCATTTTCTGTATATGTATGAAAATACTCCTAGTCCTTAACAAATCCCTTATCAAGGCAAAACATATTTTTTATCCTTCAGTTCTGATCTGCTCAAGCTGACATGTACTATTATGATGATGATTCTGCAATGACATAAATTGCTGTGTTTTCTTCTTGGAATGAAAATGTTGACGATTAGAGCATTTTTTCCTTTTTAAATTCTATTGCTGAAAGAATAAAAAAAACATAACAGCTCTGTGGTGAGTTGATTCTAGCTTGTGGTCAGGTGCCCACCAAAGCTGGCCTATCCCTCCATCCTCAACTGGAAAGAGAATATTACAAAAATTCTTGTGGGCTGAGAAAAGAGCTCAGGGAGAGCTCACTCATCAGTCCTGGACAGGACAGATTCAGCTTGGGCCAAAAATGAATATAATTTATTCAAATCAGAGCAAGATAATGAGAAATAAATCCAAATCCTAAAATTACCTTCCCAGCACACCTGCCTTTTTCCTAAGTTCACATTCACTCCTTCCTCCCCTCCAGAGGCACAGGGACAGGGGATTGCAGTCATTTCATCACACCTTGTTTCTGTTGCTTCCTCCTCCTGAGAGGGAGGAGTGTTCTCTCCCTTACCCCAGCTCCAGCATGGAGTTTCTCCCACAGCAGACCGTCCTCTGTGAAGTTCTCCACAGTGAGTCCCTCCCACCAGGCTGCAATTCTTTGTGAACTGCTGCAGCCTCATGGGTCCTTTCCATGGGATGCCGTCCTTCAGGAACAGCCTCCTCCACTGTGGGCTTCCCACAGGATCCCTGTATCCACCTGCTCCAGCACGGGGTCCTGCAGGGCTGCAGCTGCTCAGCCCTGGGCCTCTGTGGGCTGCAGGGTCACAGCCTGCCTCATCACGGTCTTCTCCAGAGCCTTCAGGGCAATCTCAGCTCTGAGCCCTGGAGCACCTCCTCCCCCTCCTTCACTGGCCCCGGTGTCTGCAGAGTTGTTGCTCTCACATGTTCTCACTCTGCTCTGCTTTGCTGGAAATTGCCCTCACACAGTAGCTTTTCCCACTTCTTACATGCATTATCCCAGAGGCACTCCTGCCTTTGGTGGTGAGCTTGGCTTTGGCCAGTGGCAGGTCCACCTTGGAGCCAGCTGCTGTTGGCTCTGTTTGACATGGAAGCTTCCAGAAGCTCCTCACAGAAAATACCCCAGCAGCCCTGCTGCCAAAACCTGACATACAAACCTAGTTCTGCCTTTTTTTGAGCATGTAGTGAGAGGCAGCCAAATGAATCACTTCCCCTGACCTGAAGCTTTGATGCCTGAACTTTACATGAAAGGTGCTCCTTTGCATTTTTTTTCTTCAATTTGATGGCAGTGTCATTACAGATGAACACAGTGAAGAGGAACAAGAGTTCAAAAGTACAGTGGTAGGTACAATTAATTCTATAATTTAAGTGCTCAAAGACTCATACAAGTAGAAAGTCTGAAGCAGATATTATTTTTGACAAAGAAATTATATATAAAAACACCATCCTTCTGTCTTCACTAAGAGCCCTGTTACAACACTTTTTGGTTTAAGACTGCTGCCAGCTGTTACAGATGAAACCTCATTAAGATAATTGTTAAACACTCTGGAAGTTTTTATCTTCCTCTGCTGCAGTAGGTGGAGATCTTACTGGAGAGAGGATATGAGACTGGATGAGTCAACAGTTTCCTTATGGTTCTAGGGCAGAGCCTACATTGCAGTCACCTTCATGTGTCTCTTGAAGGCACAGGAGATGTCTTCCCTCTTGAGGGCCCAGGAGATGCTCACTCCCATATTTGAAAACCATAGTTTTGTGCCCAAAAAACACATACATTCTATTTTTATCAGTGTTTTGGTGGCATTTCAATTATAAAAATGTCCCTCATTTGAGCTCCACTTTTGCAGGTTTCATTCCATAATAGTTTATTGTTGTGCATAGACGGGTTCAGCTTTCAGGATTTTTAAGCAGGACAGGTTCAAGTCCTTGGTTTAAGGTCTCTGGTTGAAGTCATTGAAGAAGCTGGAATTTACTTCTATGAAGAAAACCAGGAAGAGGGTATCACAGTTTGTCACTTCAGTATAGGCCTTAAATGGCACAGAGCCTTGGGACAGCTCTTTGCCTCTGCCTGGACTGTGCTTAATCACTCTAATAAAAAAGAAAAAAATAAAAGCTACCTTGAAAGACAATTTTGGGGAACGTTCTTCTTGACTAAGCATAAATAAAAAGGTAAATAATATTTTTTGATTTGTTTAAAAGTCAGCTTCTTGAGAATATTGTTTTATCACAATAAATGACAATTGCTTTAAGTAATGCCTAAAACAGACATGAAACTTCCTTATCTATTTGGAACTATTCAATAGTAAGGATATTAATTTTTAACTTGGGCAAAAGGTCCCATCAGTATGGCTGGAGAGTTTTATAAAGAAAATTTTCTGATGACTAGGTAGGAATTTCTGCCATTTATTACTACAGTTGTGACAAGGATAGCAAACCTTTATATTTAATTTCTTCTAGCAGCATAGACACATGGTGTCACAACACCCATGTTTACCACCATACTTGTACAATAATCTTGTAGTTTATAATTTTATTCTTTTAGTCTGAAACATTTGAAAGAATTGATGTAGAAAAACTGTGCCTAGTTTGGAACTGTTCCCAGTTGTGGTCCTAAAAAGCCAGTGCTTGAAGGAAGTACTTGGAGTTCTGCAGTGGAGTTTTCTAGTGCTGAGGGTGGTATTCTTACCTCTTTCATCAGTCTTAGTTTAAATTTGATCAAATCACAATTGCTGATGATATCTTTGGAAGGAATTATTTCTTTCAGATGACTAACAAAATTAACCTGAAATTATATCTTATTGAAAATTTTAAAACAGAAATGGAAAATTATGTCACAACAAAAATATTGCTTTTTTTTTAGTGCATAGTGGTATACTCATCCCCTCTTCTCTACAAATTTCTCCTTCCTGTCTTTTTAGTTTTCCTTTCAAAATAAAATAAAATAAAACCAAACAAAACAGCAAAACAAAAAAAAAAGGAGTGAATTACATTGCCCTCCTAGCATCAGTGAGATTTAGCTAAGTATTTAAAATGTTTTTGATCCAGATGTGATATCTGGTCCATTCTTCACTGTTCCTTACACAGTTGCTTGATATTTTGCTGTTCTTGTTCATAAAAGAGCTGCAACCCACGAGAAGGACTCACGCTGGAGAGGTTCATGGAGGGCTGTGTCCCACGGGAGGGACCCCAGGCTGGAGCAGGGGCAGGGTGAGGAGTCTCTCAGGTGGAAGGAAAGGCAGAGACAACGTGAATGGAGCTGACACAGCCCCCATTCCCCACCCCCTGTGCTGCTGGAGGGGAGGAGGGAGAGAAAATCATGAGTGAAGTTGGGCCTAGCAAGGGTGGGTGGGAAGGTTGAAGGTGATTTTAAGATTTGGTTTTATTTCTCGTTATTCTGCTCTGGTTTGGCAATTAATTTAATTCTCCTTTGCCCCAAGTCAGGCCCATTTTGGCTGTAATGAAGGCTTGTGAGTGATGCTTCTCTGTCTTGACCTTGACCCATGAGCCTTTCATTATATTTTCTGTCCCCTCTTCAGCTGCAGAGAGGAATGATAGAGTGGTTTTGGTGGGCACCTTGTGTCCAACCAGGGTCAGCCCTTACAATCAATTGTTAGCACAGATTACAACTAGGTGATTTATATTAGAGGATTATTGAATTTAAGTATATTAATCTTCAGTCATATATCAGGATTCTGGTAACTGCAATGTAACAGTACACAAGTGCAACCTGATCTCCAGCTGGTATGTATTTCCACCAGCAGTTATTTCTGTGGGTACTGCACCAAATACATGGAGCTCTATCCTTTTCTCATAAGTTGCATTAACTCTAACATACTTCTACAATATGTTTATATTTTATAAGTGTATCTGATTTTAAGCTGCACTCAGGTATTGACTAAGGAATTTTAGTAGGAGGTAGTGTGTGCTATAAAGTTTTAATGGGATGTAAAATGCTTCATTAAGCATTCTCTGACATGTCTAAGACAAAATGCAGGCTAAAGATGTGGTACCTTCAATGTTATTATAATTTCCCTGAGCATCATATGTATAATTATAATCCCAAATGATTAATTTCCACAGTTAAGTGTAAGCAGAAAATGAAGATCTCAGTTTGAGTCCAGAATTTAAATATATGGCAGTAGCTGGAATAATCAAGGTTCTGATATATTTTCTTGCAGATGTTTGGCATCCTGGTAATTTTAATAGGGTCCATGTGAGAGAACAGGTCTACTCAGGCAGACTGCACTGTGCTGCTGTGCCTCAAATGCTGTTAAATGTGTTTGTGTTCAGAGCTTGAGGAGTGCCAGTGTCACTGTTTTATATTTTTTCAGAGGGAATGAATAAAGCTTTTAAAGAAACTGTATTTTGAGATTTCATGATTTTTGGGCACAAGACCAGACAACTACCCCTGACAAAAGTAATGTTTTACAAATATTATTTTTCAACATTTTCATAATTTTTCTTTCTCATTGCTGGAGGCAAGTGAGTAAATGATTACACTGCCCATTTACTTTATAGTGATAAAGTAACTAGACATAATGAGTTACTCAGATCCTCAGAAATATAACCAGAAGTTGCAGAGGTTTTTTCTTTCTTAATGCTTTGGCACACTGCTAGGAGGTGCTTAACAGGGACTAATCACTTTCCCTTACAGATACAATCTTATAAATATTTTCTTACAATAATTACAAAACTCATCTGTATCCATTTAAAATGTTTCTCAGATCTTTCCTGTCTTGACAATTATACAGCAGGGACCTGTGCTTGCTACTACCAGTCTGTTGCATGTGAGTGTGAGGTTGCTATGGATGAAAGGAGAAATGTGTGGAATTATCATAAACTCAGAGGAAAACAGCAGCGAGACCAACCTTATAACATTGATCCATTAATGTCAAGGAACACAAAAAATGTTAAAAGTATGCTTTAATCCTTGCAGCAGTGGGCTTTCAAACTTGACCGTTAGTTCAGATCATCTCAGTACAAAAAAATTACTGACACTCTTCTGTCTTAACTTGTTCCAGGAAAAGAAAGTCTGAGACTTTTGTTGTGTGAAGAAAGAGAGAGCACATGTACTCAATGCCTCACAAACACAGCAATCTGGGTGGTCATACTGTAACATGTGATGCTAATCTAGGTATCTCTTCTCCTTTCTGTTTTCCCCCAAGATATTTTTTTTAAAGGGAAGCAATTGCATTGTCTTTTTTCTACGGTATTTAGTAGTATGTGTGTAGACTGTGTAGAGTATGTAGTACTCAATCTGACAATCAGCTTCAGTCCCTTGGAAGATGCATAGGAAGCCAAATGTTTATAACAGATTTTGACTGAGGAATGCTGAGATGGGAGTTAAGTGGACATGAAAAATTCACTGATCCAAAGTAGATGTGGAGACGAAACTGGAAGTTGACTTAATGGATTAATACAAGTTACCTATGCATTTTTGTTAAAGGCTATGTAATGGCCAATTTTACAATTAGTGCAGATGGTCATCTGCAAAAGAGGCCAATTGTACAGGGCTGGAGAACAGATAACTGAGCTATGGAATAAAACTAATAGGAATAAACAGATGAAGAATTTTGAGATTTGTGGTCTTGGTTCCTACACTAAGACTGCTGCCTTATGAAGGTTCAACCTGACTTTTGCTCTTTGCAAGTGTGAATATTTTTGTGTACCTAATCTTCCTGATAACTAAGATGTTATATTTCATAAACTGAACAGATTGTTAGAAGAATTTTACCTGAAGGAATCCTGTTTGTATTTTTGTGGGAGAAGTGTACTCCTTGAACACAGGAAATCATCAGAGTATCTGTCCACTTCTCTGTTGGGTAAATCCAGCAGCTCTCCTCTGGATTCCTTGTGGCTTTAGAAATCCAGACAGAATCTAGTCCTGTGTCTAGACAGGAATGCAAAGTGATTTTGGCTGAACTGATCAGCATGAGTGCATTGGCTGCAAACATTGTCCAAAAATGGGTAAGGAGTAGTTTCATTGCATAAAGGGTGATGACAGCCAGGAGAGTGGAAATAATTCCTCTCCATTTTATTAATTTGTGACAATTCCAAGTGAAAAGAAGTAATCTGGGATAAAGTGAAACAAAAGGCTCCTGTACATATTAAATTAACATACCACAGGTAATTTAAAGCCAAAAATATCTTCAGTAGTATTTGCAACACAATTATTATTAAAAAAAAAAACAAAACAAACAACCAACAACAACAACAACAAAACTTAGCGCCATAAACAAAGAAGGAGGTTCAGCAATGGCCTTTTTGAACTAGTGATAAAGGGGAAGAAGGAAGTTTTGTGGGAGGTTGAGGAGCATGACCAGGGGGTGGCAGGTACAGCTTCACATTACTTCATTTTTTTGGACTCATATTCTTGTCTCCAGAGGAGAACACAGGCACTAGCTGCAGGGCAATAGGAAATTTAGGACTGCCTCAAAAGTGAAATTATGCCATGCATTGAAATGTTGTCCTGGCACTCCTCAGTCAGTCACCTGCCACCCTTTAAACAGCCAACACTCAACAAACAGCAAATACTCTATCAGTGGTACAATTGTATAATCTCTAGAATGAAAAGATAAAAGCAGATTGCCCCAGACTACCTGTTTGTTCATGAAAACATAGTTTCCTTGGAGAACTGAATCCTTGTCTAATAGACAAATAATGGTCTCAGATCAGGTTCTCCACATCTGAAATGAGTTATGTGCACTGGAGGATCACTGCTGGGCCCTGTGCATGGCACTCAAGCTCATCTGTGAAGCTCATCCCCCAGAAGCAGGAAAATATGTGAGTATACATTTAGACCTCTATAATTTCCCTCTTCACATCCAATCTCTTCTCTTTGACTCCAGTTTCTTCTCCAGCTTTTATGTCAGCAGTGGTAACATCTTGGGTTGGGCAAGCTCATAGGTCACTTAAGCCGTTGGAAACTTTAACTACTGTCATCAAAATAATTCAATATTTGTTCTTAAACTGGAAGTAGATACTGCATTATTCTTCCCTAAAACACCTTCAGTGCTTGCTCTGTCTTCATTCACACTATATGATTTTTATTTTGAATATATCCTTCTGAAACATATCTTACGTGGGTTTCTGAATTTCCTTTGGCAGAGCTGGATGCTTTCAGGCTACTTTTAATTTTTTAATAGCCATTCAGAATCTGACATTACTAAAATATGATAACTATTTATATTTTTACAGTATTTCTGGCATTTCAGTCTTGGGATTACACTAATTAATGTATTATTCTCTCCATATTTAACTGTATTCACTGTATTTGCTTTATTTCTAGTCCCTACATCCACATTACCCTTTTCCTGTACAGGAAGCAATCTTGTATTACTTTCAAAATCATGCTTCCTACCTACTTTCCCCCCCACTAATATTTTCCTAGGAAATGTCTAGGCAATTGAACTCCTAACACCATCATTATACCAAGTTTGATACAGACTTCCTTCATCTGTAAAAACATTTCCTGATCATGCTTTTTCATTCTCTTCTGAAGTTCTCTGGCCAGATCCAAGGACTTTTTCCATATCTCATTCTTCACTTTACTTCAAATAGTTCCTATTGTGTCAGCCAAAATCCTAGTGTCATTTATTTCTGTTTATTCAGTATTCTCCCTGTGCGCAAATTTCTCCTTCTCTCATTGCTTTTGTTTTACCTCACCCATCTGCAAAATTTATATGTTGGTAATTTTATCTCCCAGTTGATAGCTTGATTTAAGCAACTCTTTGTGATTCCAATATAATCATAATTTCCCCTCAACATATGTTTCTAATACAACAATCATGTTACATATGTTTCTAGCATTTGTAAAGCACATTTATCCTGCTCTTTGTCTGTTCACTTTTTAAAAATGTGCAGGAAGAACTTATTTCCACACTGATTTCATTTACAAAATCAGCACCTTTTTCTCTAACCATTAAAGTTCATATCTATTTTGCCTGTATGAACTCTGGCTGTTGAGCCATAAAAGGAAATTAAGACTTTTCCAATTACTGTTTCAGCAATGTCAATTCTTTTTGATCCCAGAAGGTTTTTAGTTCTTCTCTTTAAGGCCAAGAGGCCTTAAACTATTTCTTCTCTTCATGGAATATTTCAAAACTTATTATCAGTTGTTAGTTTACAAGATCAATCTGGTGCCATCTTGATTCAAAGATTGCCCTGGAAAATATTTAAATGGTAGACCCACAGGATTTTTTCTTTCCTTTTCAAGCAGTCACCCAGGCTGTCAGTCCTCTCTGGGTGTTAATGTCTTCAGCCTGAAGTAAAATTACCTGGCTGGAAATCAAAATACATTATATTTTTCTGGGCTGCATATATCACAGATACAATTTGTTTATTAATCGACTTTATTGCTCTCAGTTTTTGACACAGCTAGGATGATACAGAAAGTTTTGGATGTTTGTCAGTCTAAGATCAATCTGATTTTGGAAATGGACTAAAAAAATCACTTACCTCTCTGCTAATGGTAGAGAGCAGCTGTCCAGCTATCCTGCAGCTGCCCATGGAAAGTAAAATTCTGGGCTTAGAGGACTGGAATAATTACAGGCTGTCCCTGTTCTGTTTGAACCAATCTAATCTTCACTCCAGCTGCTTCTGCCTAAACACAAGGCAGCAACTTAACCATCCAAATAGCTGATTAGATTACACTCTTACCA
Organism: Ammospiza caudacuta; assembly: GCF_027887145.1. Lineage (NCBI taxonomy): Eukaryota > Metazoa > Chordata > Aves > Passeriformes > Passerellidae > Ammospiza > Ammospiza caudacuta. The sequence continues at coordinate 135,736,355 of NC_080593.1, forward strand.
CTTTTCCTAGTATGAGAAAGGCACATTGCACTCCCTATTCAAAAATATTTCCACTTGATAAACGCATGAAGAAAAAATGATTCTGCTCTAACTCAACAGATTTATAGAGTCAGTCTTCCTCTCCTTTTTCACTTTCATTGCCTGTGTTCTCTTCTCATCTGTTCCCCTTCTGTTGCCTTATTTTACAGCTACTGCTTCACACTGCTTTTGACAAATTTACCTATAAGCCATGTCTACATCTGCACACCAACCTTCTCCTGTCTTGCAAACCAAGGATGTATTTAATTGCAGCTCTGTAGATGCATTAGCATTTATGATTCTGCTAGCTAAACTCTGATGATGGTTGACCTAGTGTAAAGGGGGTGAAAAATTTAAATGTCTATTCTCACCAGTAAAACACCTGCTTCTAAGCCTTCCACTAAGAGAAGGGGGAAAAGAAAAAAAAAAAAGAAAGAAAAAATAAAATCAATTAATTACAGTAAAACTGCAGAATGCAGTGAGTCAGTGAGATTGATTTAGGCAGTATGTGTTTATTCAGACTGGAATATGCTTTGAAGTCTGAGGATCAGGGCCATAGACTTCAAAGAGCTGAAAGGATTTATGGGCTTCATAGTAAGTCTGAGAGTGCCGTGTGAACCGGGCAGGGTGGACACAGACCCAGGAATCTTTGGCACGTGGATGAACACATGAACCACAAACAACATTGGTCCTTGACTGTAGGAGAGGGGCCTCTGATGGGTGAAGATAACCAGTTTTGTGTCTCATGTGGTGGAGCTTTGTGTCTCATGGGAAGCTTCAGAAGTCTCTGCTACACAGGGTGGATCTTGCTGACTCTGGTGTAATCTATTTGCCACTTGGAGAACTTTCTTCTGAGGTGAGACATACCTTCCTCAGAACTAGGTGGAACCTAATTATTTCTGGGCTAAAATAAGGATAAGCCAAGATAAAGAAGGTCCTATGCCCAGATGAGCAGATCAATGAAGAAAAATTTCATCATGATGTAGAATGGGAGAAATGTATCACAGAGTGAGAGAAAAGGTAAGTAAAAATACAAGTGAACAAATGTATAAGAATTAACAAAATGAAAATATATAAAGCTGTGTTGTTGAAATGGATTGAAGATAAAGACATAAAAGATCAGTAATAGAGTGAAAATATGATTACACCAAGAAGAATGTTTAAAAACTTTTTGCCTCTCGTATTACTTCAGCTCACAAAAGAATGACATCAGTGCCAAAACTTATTTTACAAATATTAACTTGTTCATCACTGAAAGAAAAGTCATGCCAATTGCTTATTTTAATGATTTTTTCATGTATCCAAGAATTAAAATTGAAATTATTCATTATGTATGAGTATGATTTCTGAACACTCGAGAACAGATACTGTGGCTTACCCTTTAGAATAGAACCTCCAAGGTAGTAAATCTGATGAATTTCACTTTAAATCATCAAAGAAGAGGACTGGGGGCAAGCTGATATTTTTGAGCGTGTGTTCATTTTTGATATATCAGATGACTATTGATTGTGTGCATTAAATGCTATATAGACCCCATCAAACTTGATAGAAGCTGATTTTAAGGAGACACATGATCTCATCTCACTCAAAAACTAAATGATCTTGCATGTGACAAGATCACACATTTGGTCAAAATCTCTTGTCACCCCTCTGAACTAAATGGTAACAGAGGGAGCTTAGCACCTTTTCTAAGAGTTGAGGATTATGTGAAGAATGTGCAGGAGGTGAAACAGGAATGAGGTGTTTCCAGGAAATATCAATGGCTGCTTTTCTCATTCTGTACAAAGCATTTCAGAATAAAATTGTACAAATCAAGATGGCAATATGAGGCAAAAATTGACTTAAGCTCTGTTTCTGTGGCTACACATTGCCATCAGTCAGAGCTGTAAAATTTGCCTGTGGGGAGAGGTTTTGCTGCAAAGCCCTCACTTAATGATAACTCTCACACCCATTATAGAATATTAAAAAGTTCTACAAACACCAGTATAGGCATTTAGAACAAATACAGCTTTTCTTCAAGTTCAGCTAATATTCCATATCGGCTGTTTGCCATGATGACTAATGTACTGCAACCTTGCTGTTCTGCATTAAACATCAGGAAAATGTACATCTGCACTGGATTTTTTTTTTTCTTTCCTTTGTTTCTAAAATGCTGAGTTCTGCTAAAAAGATTGGATGGAAATCAAATATGAGAAGCTTAGCCAACTTCAGTGAAATGATATCAGAGTTATATTATCCCTTAATGAAACAAGTATAGAGGGCTGATTGATTTATAGAGCAATTTTTTGCACCATTACCTAACTTGATTGTGTACAAATAGTTTTCTATATTCACAACCATCGTGTCCCTGCACTTCTCTTAGTATGTACATTTCAAAAGCATTATACAGGACTAAAAGATCTGAAGGTTTTCAGCTGAACAGTGTTAATGTCATGTGAAGCTGTTTATTGAGCTTTAATACATTTTAGCACTTTTCTCTAAGGATGACAGACAAATAGATTCCTTTTTCTGCAGTGATTAAAATCTCTTTGGAACAGAGGGAATTTTCAATGCTTAGTCTAAGTATGTTGTTGCACAGCTGTGATATGATATTCCCACTTACCCACAGAAGGGTTTTTTCTTCTTTTAAATAGGCTGAGAGTTGTTCTGCCCAGATATATAGTTAATCTCCATCCATAAACACTGTAATCTGCAACTTCAAGAAGTTACTGTTTGAAATGGCATTTCACTCAGCTCGTCCTGATTCCTTCACCTCTGGTTTTAGGTCTAGATCTTTCAAAGAAATATTGCTTTTCATAGGCATTCACAGAAATGCAAGGATTTTTCCTTGAGGGTGCACTGTGGGATTATGACTATGAGACCATCACTTACAGAAGTGTCAGATGTTCAAGTTCTCATGCCTTGCCTGCAAAACTTGTATGTCTGGCTCTTGACTCACATCTCTGAATCAAAATTCATATCAGGAATGCTTTTTGGTCTACTTTCTCTGCAGCCACCTCTGGCAGTGTTGGATGAGGATACGTATGGAAAGTCATGGTCTTGCTCTTCACATAGAAGAAACCCGAGCATCTAAGCAGTGGCAAAACTGGCACTCAAACTCCTCTTTGTTCCATTACTCTGGTGACCAGCAAGCATTCTATTGAAGAGTGACTGAAACACTAGCACAGAGGAAAAGAACCCTCAGGGATCAGAACCTGGGAACCTCCATCTTCATAAATGAAACCTTTGTATGCTTTAAAGTTTTAATTCTGTTTTGGATTCATAACAGATCCTGTTTTCTTGGGAGTATAATAATTTACTGCGAGGAAGCTTTTTGAGGGGAAGCCCTCCTCAGTTCCGCTATGCATGACTAAATATAAAATTTCTGCTCTCAAGAAATTATTTCCAAGCCATTTAATTATGACACATCCTGTGATTTTGGTGGAGGCTTTCTAGTGCTGACAGATGTTTGAAATAATGGGTTTTCCTTTTATTCCAAGAAATCTAATTTGGAAAAAGAGCCCCCTACCCTGGCTGATTTCCTCTCTGTGGTGGCCTAAGTGTTATTGATAGTGTACTCCAGTACAATGACAATCAGGTTATTTTCAGCCTCAGATCTTGCATATCTAACCAAGAGAAGGAAATATTTAAATGAAGGGTAATGGAGACTGTGTTCACATAAATATTTAAATATAATATGCCAAATTAATTTCTGGGACAATTACATGGATATTACATTGGTTACATCTATAATTCAGAAATTAATCTGGTAAGTACTATTCTCAGTTGAGCTAAAGCAGAAATTAACCAGTGTTAGAAAATGCCCAAGCAAACACAATCTGATTTGCATGTTAAATAACCATGAAATGGATGTTTCTACTCTTAGACCAGTCTAGACACTGAGAGAATGGTGACAAGCATGCAAGAAGTGGGCTGCAACAGCATGTGCAAATAGGAGAGTAAACCTGCACATCTGCCCATCCGAGCACTGCACCTTCACAGTGTATTTCCTCTTTGCAAGTTCATTTTGACATTATTTACTCCATTACAGGACCTGGTATTCCAGCTTCTGGATTCTAAGAAGCATCCTCCCAGTCTTCGTGATTTGTGAAGCCAACTCAGATCCTCACAGAAATACAGCTATTTGCTGTAAAAAACTAAAAATGTAAAGCAACAATCCTGACACAACCAGCAGTGGCAGGTTCACAGGAAAGCAATTTGAAGCCCTCTCCACAGAGAAAAGCTGGAAGACTTGGTATGTTGTTCTACAAGGACACAGATATTTGCTGTGTGTAACACAGAACCTCTTGCCACACCAGCTTAACGTCCTAATTAGCATCTTTCAAAGAAAAAAATTCTGCTGACACTTTTATGCTTGGTAACAGCCAAGAAAAACATGACAAGACCTGCAGAGGTGGAAGTCTCTTGAAGGCCACACCCGGCAACAGGGACAAGAAGGAAGATTTCCTTAGAGCACTGTTTTGAAGAGTTTCCAGGGAAAAGGGTTTGCTATGAGTGATTATCAGCAAACAAAAGAGCTGCCAGCTGAAAGTGATCCAGCCATTTCCAAGTGTATCTTCCCATTGCCTTGAAGGCAGGCCTCTCAACACCTCCATAAAAGGGCTTCAATGCAGTATTTTTTGCCAAAAATATTTGCTTCTGTTGGACCAGACTCCTTTCTAATGTACACCTAGTAAAAGGTATTAGGTCACATTTCAGACTGGCTCTGCAGTCTCCCAGCAGCATTTGCTAGAACTGAACAGTATCAGCATCAAGGCTGATATATTCAGAAAAGACTTTAGGATTGAAGTGTTAATAGAGTGGTGTTATGGATCTGGTGACTTAGCAGAAAGCATCTTCTGTGCTTGGGTGAAACAAAGGAATGCAGTGCTGTAAGGCAGAGCTGAGATCTGGGGACAAGGAGCCAGACCAGGACCTGGAAAACAGTGAAAAATTGAAACAAGTGTGGAAACCTTGGAAAGACAGTATGGCTTTCAAGTGTTCAGGTGACCAGAGCATTCTCTTCATTAAACAGAAATCCCTAGAAAGGTGCTGCTGCTTTAAGGACAAGAAAAATGGAAGCATACAGGACTGTAAATTCATCTAGACAGCTTTAGGAAACCTATTTAATAAAAATTACCATAATCAATCTTGGAAGAAATAAATGTCTCACAATAGGATCTCTGCATTGATAGCATCAGTTTCTAAATAGTGATGTGATTCCTGAGATTTAATGAATGGATGCATATTGCCTTAGAAACCAAGCAGATGCAGAACTGACTGAAATAGTAAGTGTTGATAAATGTGAGGAAGAGATTGTCAGTAGGAATTCTGAGGAGATATGATTAAAATTTCTCATTTTATAAAAGGTAACAGATCACTTGTCACAGCTGAGAATGAGAAGACAATGTTAAAAGATTCAAGTGAAAAAACAAGATTGCTTATGCTTTTTAGTGGTTCTTGAAACCAGGATAACATTTTGAAAGGACAATAATGGTCCCAGAAACACACTACAACCATCAGAAAATAGGTTTATAGTGCCTTTTAAGAGTTTTGATTGTCATCAAAATTATAAGACTCTAGATATCTTTTAATTCTTGTTGGCTGTTCCACAATATTATTATACTGTTGTCTGCAGAAGTAGAGCAGGTCACACAACAGAAACTAAATAAAGCTTTTATTGTATCAGTCATGAAAATATATTTTTGGCCTTCAGGTTTTTGCAACCTTTATTTTTCCAAAATCATTCTCTTTCTGCTGAGGAACCAGCAATCCCCTTTCATTTGAGCTGAAATGTGGTTTCATGTGGAAAGATGCTGCAATCACAAGTTAGGATGATTCATTGATGTTCATGTCCACAACCTATTGATTGTTTCTCAGAGTACTTTCCAAGACCAAAATCATTGTTTCATCTCCTATCCTAGCATTTTTTCTTGAATCTATCAAATGAAGTAATACCATGGACAATAAATTTTTTGCTACTTTTCTATCAAATATATATTTATTTTCAAAATAAGTTCTTTAAGAGAACTTCTATTTTAAACAAATAGAAGTTGTTAAAAAACAACTCTTACTTTATAGGTTTCCTTTCAATGATCCTTATTTTCTTTGTCACTGAATAAGAGCTGATGTAAATGTGTAAATGCTGTAATTAAGTTCCAAGTCAAAATGAACTCCCCATTACAGCAGCTCAAGCTGTTGTATAGATCTCTTTGAGATGTTGCAGTTTGGAAAAGTACGACATGAACTCAAATTGTTGATACTCCTAAGGCCATGCTGAAGAGTATCTAATTCACAGGTTGTTTTTTACCAGTTTCTCACTTTTTTCCCCCCTAGTTTTCTTCAAAGAGCCTGTGCTAATCTAATTCAAATGTATTTACATTTTACCAAAAGTTATCACTTACTATCTTTTGTTCTTCTCTTTCCGCTTGCCTAACATTTCAGATCTAGAGGTCAGGTTCTTCAAGATAAATTCCTGTCCTTAGTTAAAATCAGGAAGGTAATTTAGGTGTGTATGAGATCATTTAATTTTGCTTTATCAGGTCTTTTATCCAGTTTATCTTTCCTAACCAATTTATGAGAAAGGAGCTTTCTGGGGTTAACAAATATTCATTGGATGAATGTAGCCGCTTTATTTTCAGGCCAGTCACATTTTGACCTGTTTTGGAAATTCTCAAATCTCTGTCATTACTTACTGGACAGTTCAAGCCATCCATGGCTCTGAAGCCACTGCCTGTGAATGCCACACCTCAGCAGCAGCCGGAGGAACATGCAAGATTCCAGATTAGTCCTGTCTATTCCTAAGGACAGACCTGCACAACATTCATGATTTTTTTAAAGCTTCCATCTCACTGGATTGCCTGCTTATGCAGATATTGCTTCAGATCTTCCTCATTACCACAAATATACAGTTTTGTTGACCCTTTGTCAGTTGACCAGGCCTCCATCTTCTTCTTTCCTTTAAGCACTGTCTTACTAAGAATGCTTTGTACACTAATGACAGGATTAGATACATTTTTTTCTGCATTTTCAGATCCATATATGGAAGATTAAAATAGTTTTCTTTGGCCACCATTACAATGATCTTATAATATTCAGGAATGTCCTTCTTGATAACGTGTGTATTAATTAATAATGTGTTATCAATTGAAAATCTGTTATCAAGCATAATGTGCCTATTTGATGACAAAAGACTGGTTTGGATTTTGAAAGCATCATGCTGACTGCTGAAAAAAAAAAACAGTCAAAGCAACTAATCTCTACTTGGACATGTTTGGCTCTTTTTATTCATCTTAGACATTTTCCCAGCGCACTGAAATTTCAGGTGTCAAATGTATACAAACACCTTTTCTTCCTACCATCATTTCTGTCAGCTCAGAAAGGTTTAGAATAGTGTCCCTTGCCACAAGGCATTTAAGTATTCCCAAATAATCTGCTCTCACTAGCTGTTCTTCCACTGTGTTGTTGTTCTAGTTATTCCACTATTGCACCTCATTTTTCATCTGTCTAATAATCCTGTGGGACAGACCCTGCTTACACTCCTATTACATCCTGCCTGCAAATTAAAGATGCAAAAAGCAATTTCCATGGATGTGGAGAGCTTGGTATAATAAATGGCAATTCACAAGTGAATATGCCTGTTCACTTCAATTCACTTAATTAAAGTAAAAGGAAGGAAAAAGTATAGAAAAGCAAACTACAGGATGCAGCAGGGGGGTAAAGATATGAAGCAAAGCAAAATAAAGCAAAAATCTGCTCAGAAGCATCAGTTTAGTTCCTGAAAACACTGACTGTACTTGAGATATATATATATACATATATATATAGTGTCTGCTCTGTAAGAAGCAGAAAATTAAGCCCCATGTAGCTGTAGGGATCCCCTACTGATGTTAATAACACCTATAATGATAATAGTTCCACAAAAAGCATCTTAAGATTAAATGAAAAATTTGAAACTACATATTAGCCCTACAGGTGTATGATGAATTACCTCTCTACATAAACACTTGATTTTACAATTGTGTATGCTAAGGATACAAACACATTTGAATATGCTTGCTTTAAAGGCTTTCAGACTTCATGACCTGGCTTAAGCCATGAAATGAATCTGACCATAGACATGAGATAGATAAGAGTGATGTTAGGTTCAAAATACCCAGTAACTTCAGTAGATGTGATAGTTTCACTTTTCCCAAGCTCCAGACAAGGGACACCACTGCATGGAATCTGTGAGTCAAGGGACATTTTTTCCTAATTCTAATGGGAACAGAAAATTTATATTGTATGTCTTGTTTCTGAGACTCAAAGTGCAGCAGAGTCCTTGTCAGAGGAAAACATATGGAAATATATGGAGTATATCATCTTATGTCTTCTTTTCCTTAGACTTTGCTTAGGAAGTTGCAGGAGGACTTTGCTTGGATCAGATCCTGTGCACCTTTGTAAGGAATTTATGAAATGTCTCTGAGTTTAAAATCTGCTGCTTCATAATCAGTGAAAGATTTTAATTTTGACACAGTTATAAATTCTAGATTGATTTATTGTTTCAAATTATACTTCATGACCTCCTCTACAAAGATTACAGATTAATAAAACTGTTTACAAATGACCACATTAGGAAAATTAAGGAACTGAAATTGTATTTTTGTGTTCTGACATGCATTTCTATCAGGGGCAAAAAGGAAAACTAATACATATTCTGCCTTCTGGATTGCCCAGGAGTCGTACATGTGTCATTTGGGAGGTAGTTCACTGACTATCTGAAGTTCTATTCAAGAAAATCTTCTTTTTGTGCCTGTCTATGTCGTATATTTTTTAAGGTTGGGTGCATGCAGTGTCATTATAAAAACGTTTCCCTAAGGGAAGCTCACAACTCTCATGGCATTCACTTATTTAAAGTATATTCTTTTAATGGCCACCTCAATGTGAAGCAGGTGTCCTTGGTTCCCAAAAGCTGTCAAATGGAATGGCATGTTCTCTGTCATAGATTCAGCACTGGAAAGAGGAACCAGACTATTTTTGGTGGAACTGTACTGAAAATAGAAAATATGTGTGAATAGTTTGGATGTTCATGCTAGTTCCTGGGGTTTGAATGTTAAAGATTTGCTGGAAATTAAAATCTTGACTACAACATTTTCTACTCTCCATAAATGCATCATTTATTTCCTGAATTATTCCTCTGGCTTGCAGGCAGGATACAGTTCTTGACAGCAGGCATCTGAAAATACCATGAGACCCCACTGATTTATAATAGCAGAGTGAGTTGCAGAAGCTTCTGGGCATCTCTTAGACCCTGACAGTGAAAGGGAGAGGTTCATGACTTCCACTCTGAAAATTTTCTCCACCCTTTATTGTGCAAGAAAATGAGGACTTGGCTCAGGAACTGAACCAGATTGATTTAATTAAAATTGATGTAATTAAAGTATAGAGCTCTTTTACAGAAACTTCCAGGTTTCCAAATCAGCACAGGCTCCCTATGGGCCTGTTTGAGGGAACATCTTAGACAGCAGAGTGAATGGTTCACAAAGATCACCAGGAGCAGCACAAGCTCTGAAGAGGATGATATTGGCAGCAGGAGGCTGGGGGATGCCAATGTGCAGATGACATGAAAAGGAGCAAATAGATAGCCATCTATCTGATGTGGCAGCAGTGTAAATAAAGACATTTTTTTCCACAGTGTGCAAATATAATACAGCTTTCTGAGAGGAGCAAGATAGAAAAAAACAAAAGTATAGACATAGCAAAATATCTGTCCTAATCTGTATGATTTCTCATTCCCCCTCACTTGATGCAGGCTGTTTCACAGAGAGAAAGGCCTTTTAGGACTAGGAGAATTACTTTTGCTGCCCCATGGTCCCCCTAAATTTATTAGTTCTTCTGAATAAAATCTTAGTGCAGATAAATTTGTCTAGTTATTACTTGGATAAAGCTGAGATGCTTCATGACACCTATAGACTTTTCTACACTCATCTTTCTGGAAAAGTGGCATGTACCCTATTCAGCACTTTTCATAGAAAAAACCCTCTTGTGATGGGTCCATTATGGAATTAAAAAATGCCTTTAAACATTCACTGTATAATTAGCTGAGATCTGGGCAAAGATCTTGCCAGATATAGTTTCAAAGCTGAAAATCACTCCCGGATGCAGTTGTAACTTTGAGAACTAGAGAAATTTTACTCATAATGAAAATTATTCTCAAATTTAGATCAGTCTTCTTTCCCACAAGTTCCCTGGTTCGGTCATACCACTCTGAGATGGTCAGGTTCCCCTAGATGTCACTAACAAACCCCCCAGCTGTATTGCATTTACAGGTCTTTAGATACAGTTAATCTCAATTTATTCACTCCCCTTTAAGCAGTGGTACAAATTATTCCAAACTAGTTTGAGAGGTTCCCTCTTTCAAAGGCAGCTCGGCCCAACACAAGGTATTTGTCTAAAATAAGGCAGGTAAATAGCAGCCTGGTGGTACCAGAATTACATACAGGCTATGCAACTCTGATGAGTTGTGTCTATGAGCATACAGAACTACCAGTGGTTTAAAGTGTTCATTTCACATGTTTTCTGTAATATCCATTTACTTTTGTTCAGCCTCTGGTTTTCTAAAAGATTGATTAAAATATAGTTCTGTATACAGACAAAGAAGTTTTTAATGTTATTCAGTCATTTACAAAACATGATTTTTGAACGCCATCCAAATCAGGCACAGCAGTATAGGCCAGTGAAGTAATTTTTTATCTGATTTTGCAGTTAATCTAATTTTTTTTTTAGTGCAGCTCTGTTAGTGATATGGTATTATGTGTTTTGGCTTAATCCTCTAATCGAAATGCAGTTTGGAGCCTCTTATGTTTTCTTTTTCCAAATTGTTGTGTATTGTTACAGCAGCATTTTTGAAAGATGGATATTAAATGCATCATAGATAAATATTCCCATTTTACACATGGGAAAGGTAAATTAAGGGCTCAAACATTAATTCAAATTCTATAGTATTACAGTGAAATTTAATCTGTTTCTGAGATATGGTAATACAAAAACACAAACCAACAAATTACTACTTTTCTCTCACATGCTAGGAGAAAAACAGTGTCAGCATGAAAGCCTTGACAGAAAAATGTATGGATATCAAAAATTTTAGCATTATAATAAATATACCTTAGGATATATTATGCCTCTACAGCAATTCCGGTAATGTCATTACAAGAGTTTGTGCTATGAGTACTAAAACACAGAATTATTAGGAGGGGAAGTGGAGACACTGCTGACAAACTGTCTCCATTTTAAGCCTCTGCCTTCAGGTTGCACATTTCTGAGCTGATATTTAACTCACTGGTCTCTATGGATTTTAAACAATCTGTTCAGACTGTCTGGAATATGTTGTGGACTAATATAAGTATAATGGAGAAAAAAAAGAAAAAAAAATATTTTCCAGGGATGAAGGATTTTAGTCCTGCAATGAAATGTCTGGGGGCAGAAATCTGCCAGATGGATACAACTGCTGGACCAGAGGCTGTGGTTTCCTATTCTGTGAGCAAGGGGTTTTTCCTCACATGTGAAGCTCTATGTATAGCAGAGGGATGCCTACTCTCAGGGAACAGCATGGAATTTTTCCCCCAGGCCCTGCAAGTGCCTCCTAGGTGTTCTGAATGATCAGCAAAATTCTTCCCCCCCACTCCTCTGTAGGTTTGTAGTGGCCAAACTTTGTACAAGGTGGGAACAGTGAAGGAGCTGATTTAATGTACCAGTGGAGCATCATGGCTTGTCCCGGAAAAGGTTATAGGTACACCTTTGAACAAGGTGTACCTTGCTTTGTACAAGGTGGGAAGGGTAAAGGAGCTGATTTAATGTACCAGTGGAGCATCATGGCTTGTCCTGGAAAAGGCTGTAGGCTCAGCAATGACCAGAATAGTAGGACTGCTGGTCTCCACCTGGGAGGATTTTGATTATATAGGGAGTCTGGGAGGAGAGGAGCAGAGGAGGGAGGACCTGCAGCAGGGCTCTCTCATATACCTAAGCTTGTTGTAGGTCACAGACAACCAGTTGTGGGGTCAAGGTCCAAGCTGAGAAAATAAAGTGAGTATGGGATCTACTGGGCCTTGTGAGAAATTAAGAACATTATACAACTAGACAAAGTAATCATCCATGTTTGTCAGATGTGATCTATGTGAAAAGCCAGGCAAACAATTTGTTATCTGGATCAGGACTTGATCGCTCTGGTGCAAGAAGAGAGACAGGAGCTAATGTCATAACCTTAAGGTACATGCTAAATGCTCATTATTTAAATGTTGTGTTTTAAGAGGCCACATGGCCATCAGTACACAATTACATCTGTAAATTTGGAACCCAGTTAAGACAATGTCTGGTTTCTTTTAGAAGCACTGCCAGCTGGGAGTTGTTCTGAGTCCTGCTTGTTACTAGATGCCCTTGGAATTAGATGCTAAAATATTAGGCTGTAATAGCCTTGCTAGATATCTGGAATCCTGCAGATTATATCTCTAGTTTTCTGAAATAGCCATTTTCGCTCACCTAAGTTCAAACTGAGGACAGCAAAGCTTTACAGCAGCAGCAAATGTAATGTATCTGGATCTCAAGTTCCAAGCACTACCACACTGCTAATAGCTACAGCATCAGTGGAAAATAATTGTCAGAAGAGAAGTCAGTGCAGGAGAATGTCAATGGTATCCATTTAAAATGAAACATTTCTTTGTAGTCTGTTGGAGAATTTTGCTCAGAAATGGCTTATAGAGTTTTGTTCAGACATGCCATAATCATATACAGCTGATGGAAAAGTAAAAGGCAGCTGTGAGGAGCAAATTCTCACAGCCTGTTTCTGTAAACAGCTAAGTTCTCAGGCCGTTTTCTCATAACAGGTAAACATTCTATCTTTGGCTGTTTTGGGAAAGTAAAAGTAACAGACATGGAGGTTTTGAGAACCTTTCATATCAGGGTGAGAACACAAATCTTGGTTTCAATAACAAACCACAGGTATTGAAAACAAAAGGAGGGGTTGGTGTGTAATCTGTGACCTATGATGAGCTCGGATTTTGCAATATGCATGAACTTAATTAACACAGTTATAAAAACATGCGTTTTGGATCAATAAATTGGAGTTCGATGCTGATCAACAAGGATGGGTCGTCTCCCTTCGCTGTCAACAAAAGTAGTCTTTAAAAGAACTAGGTTAGGTTATAGTCAGTTAGGTTATAGACAATTTCTCAGTGAACAGTTTGAGAGCTGCAATTTATAAAATCATAAAATAAATTCTTTTTTTATAGAAAAAAAATTCTGTCCAGATGTGAAACCTTTTACAAACTACCTTTTTGGTTCATGTACTCTTTGTTGCCTGATTCAGCTGCTAAATCCATCATGGTTAATACAACAACAAGAAAAAAGGTGTCTTAAAACAAACAAAAAATGTTCTACAGAGTCTGGATTTAATTATTTTTATTACTTTGTGTACATCCCAGTTGTTGTTTTCTTTGCCCATGCTGTAAATTTTAATCAGTGATTTATCAATGTAAAGTGAGGTGCATATTCCTATCAGGTTGTACAGGAGAGTGGCAAAGGAACTTCTGTTTGTCTGTTTTAGCAGAAAGATCTCTGTAGATCCTTCCTCAGCAAGTCCATCTATGTCTTCCAATGAGTTTATTGGTTTCCTTGTAGCATGAACTGCAAGAAAAGTCTATCCAGCAAGTTAATGTTCCAAACACACTAGTAAGTACGTAAAAAAGACCTACAGTCAGTCAATTTCCATCAGCAAAACTTCAAAGGTTAAACTCCCATTTTCTTAACCTTTGAATAATGCAGATACAGAGACAGACTAAGGGGTTCTGCTCAGTAACTTCCTTTATTTTTGTTTTCTGCTCCATTTTTTCAAAGTTACTGAGAAGGAGTTAAAAAAGATTATCACAAGACAATTAAAGAAGTGATAGGTGAAGGCAGTTTGTGTGAAAGGAAAGGATGTGCCTCTATGGAACTGGCCATTCCCAGTCTGTTCTCCATCCAGTGGGACTCAGGTGCCTTTGTCAAGACCTCCCAAGGAGCTGCCAATGTAGTTAGGTACCTGATCCCTTTTGAAAGTCTGACCACATACATTTATTTTGTTTAAAATAAGTTTATAATATAGTAGCTATGCAATAATTCTAATTAGAGGAGACCATTGGAGATTTAAACTGAGAACAGGGGGAAGCTGACTTCTAAAGCAGAATGTTTAGTTCCCATTCTTCCTTTAATTTTTTTTTTTTTTTCCAGATGGGAACTACTTGTCTCTTCTAGCTGTTAAATGAAGGCTGGGAAAAGTCTGACTTTAAATCTTAAGCTAGAAAATAAAATTCTCATAATTTATAACAAAACTAAGACATGAATTTACATATCTACAAAAGTCCTTGAAACAACCTGTTACACATAAATTGAAATTCTGTGGTCTGCTTCTTGTCACTGTAAGGTTTAGCTCTGAGGAATACAAATGCACAAGATTAGAAACACAACTCTACAATAAACAGTAAAGGACATTATCAATAAAAATTAATAACATGAACAATACATGGTCCCTGGCAGAGTGATAGCACAGTTTCTTCACTGCTGTTTACATGCAGAGCTTGGCAAGGCAAACAGCTCGCTTCCTAATGGACTGTTACTTCGCAGGCCATTAGTGTGGAATTAATGAAAGCAATTAATTTCCCATACTTCTGTAATAACAAAGAAAGGAAAGGAAGAGCTGTCCTCCTCCCACAGCTGATAGCTCTGTTCCTGTGCCTAGATCACAGTCTTGGAGGGCTGGATGATTTGGGTTCTGTTCCCACATCTTCTGCTAAATTCTTTGTGACCTTGGAAAAATCATTTGCTCTCTCTGTGCCTTAAATTCCCTTTTCACAAAAGGGAATTAATTATGCTTCATTGTTTCCAGAGAAGTGTCATTAGACCCAATTAGTTAATGTCTGTAAAGTGCTTTGAGAGCAATCTTTTGACAGATGATATTCTAAGTGCAAAGTGCCACAGTAAAAATTTGTAGCAGTCTGGCTTAGTGTTATTTGTTTAACACAAACAATGATCTTGGCAGTCCAGAAATGCTAATCTGATGTATTGCACAAAGATAAGATAAAATTACATTTATTTTGACTCTGATTCAGCTAAATACCAAATTACAAGCCTTAATGTAAACACTAGTTACTGAAATTTCTCTATGCCGTTATGTATTTAATTCCCTTGAACTGAAGTTTTGCTCATCATTAGTTTCTCTCACCCCAAATAATTTCCTAAAGACTTCCTAGAAGTAATGTTTCTAATTGGTGGAGTCATCAGGAAAAGTGGTATAGAGTAGGAAGGAATTATTAAAAGAGACCAATGCTTGAAACTTCAGAGTGTGTGTTTGAAAGATAAGATCAGAATTAGGCAAAACAAAGATCACTTCGGCAGTATTTGGAAAAAAAACAAACCAAAAACAAGCCAACAAAACCAGCTTAGAGAAGATTTATTTTCAGGCTGGAGTCATCAAAGCAGACACAACTAAATTCTTGCTAATTATGGTTTTTAAGATCTACACAAGCATTTGAAGACTTTAAAATTCGATGGAAAGAACTGATAAGACTTGGATGCAGTGGTAGAGAAGAAGGGAAAAAGTCAAAGATACCACAAATCTTTTAGATCCTAATGGCAAACAGGATGATGCTTATAAAAAAAAAAAAAAAAAAGTTAAAGAATAACAGACAATCAATAAAGACACTTGTCAGTGATATGTCAACACAGACTTTCACAAAAAGAATTTTTCAGGAAAACATGAACACTTTTGAAAGTTTGTCAAAACCCTCTATGAAAAAAAGAAAGTTGTGGATACTGATGCAACCTAGAAAGAGATAGGTTAAGATGCAAAATACTAATACCAAAATACATTTTCAGATAGCTTAATAAACAGAATAGGTATTAGGTGATTTGGTTCAACAGCATGTTGTAGACTGAAACTACACAAGAAAATGACCCTAGTGGTTTTTGGAGGTCTATACTGCACTTCCCACTCAGCTTATGCTGGGCAGGAAGGTTGGTGCATCTATGCAGAATGTTTTATGGGATCATGGACTAGAACAACATTTATTATCTTCTACCTATGCTTCTTAAAAAGTTTTTTTTGATAATAACTGACTTAATTAAAATGCATGAGTAAAATTCAGCAAAAAGTAAGTTACTTTTACCTATTATGATCTGTAATAGGTATTATCCTATTTATTGTTACATTTTTATTTATAACATATACATTTAGTTAAATAAATTGATTTTGGAGAGACCCAGCATTTAGCTTTACTATATACCTTAAGGTTTTGAGCAATAGCATGTTGATATTTTCAGAAGACATTTTGTCTGCATTTCTTAAAAGGCAAGGAAGTACAAGGCTGAGATCTTAAAGAACAGCTTAGGAGCTAAAGGGCAGCTTTGGAAGTTTGTGCTCTGCAATTTCTCCTGTGGCTTGAGGGGAAGAACTTGAGAGGCAAAGTGGATCATCCAAGCTCATGCTCTGAACAGATGCATTCTGTCCCTGTAGACTGACTGATCCAAAGGATTAATGGTGGAATTAATGATCTAACTCAAGTCAAACTTTGTGGCTATTTTGTTTCACTTTTATGCAAATAATCAGCCTATGCAATTCGATAATTCAATGAATGTACTTGTAAGGTATCTCCTATAATATCTGTTGAACTTGTTTTGGAAATAGAAGCACTTTTGTTTCTGCTTTGGTCATAAATCCGAGTTCAGACACAAAACTCCCAATGTTTTTACTAAAAAGAGTTAGCAATTAATGTAGAATCCAGATTTTGCAGAATGATGAACATTAAAAAGAAAAAAAAAACAACAAAGAAAATCCCCAGCAGCATCCACTTCCACTAAGAAGGAAAACCTCATACTTTTAAGCTGACGGGATTTTTTCACTGACTTCAGGGGAAGTTTGGAAAGCTGTTACAGCAATCACTGACTTCTAGGGGAATAAAAAGAGTACATTGGAAAAAATCCATACTTTATGGATTTTATTAGCTATGTTCACAAAATAAAGACCTACCTATTTGCAAGTGTCAATTCTAGCATGGTTTAAATGTTCAAAACAAAGAAGAGTCATGGAAAAAAAAAAAGAAAGAGAAAAACCACAGCTTGTTTGAAACAATACAAAGTTCATTCAGATACATATAAGTTCTCTTTTTTCATCTGGTGTATTCATTGAACATCCCACACACACAGGCTATTTGGCCTCAGTCAGTGTCCAGAGTTGTCCAAAATGTTAATGACACTTCATTAACATTAAGAAAGAAAATTAAGAATTGGATGGCCTCTGTCTGTTTTGTAACGAGAAATAAAGTGATGCCAGGTCTGATGACCATGGTCTGCTCATTCCACGCAGCTGTGGAATCATCACTGATGTTATCTGAGTACTGTAATCCACATACAGTTATCTGAAAGCTGTTGGCAGATCAGCTTTGTCTACTGAACCCTCAGTTTTAGGTTTATACCTTCTTTAAGGCCATAAAATGCTCTTTTAATTTCTCTGTTGGCCTTTGAATAGTTACAGAATGGAAGTATCATTCATAACTGGGAGCTAAGGGGATTAAGGGAATGCCAGCTTGGAAATGCACCTTGAAATGCTGACTTTTCCCACATCATTGTACATAACTTGCTTATTAATATGCATCTCCTCCATTGTAGAGAGAATGTCTGGTCTGATTTATAGGTCTGGGGACTCACAACCTTTCTTCAAAATGAGGTGTTTGATACTTGCTACCCCTTTGTGGTCTGATGGCTGGGGCAGTACTCACAGCCATCAGGGTCTTTAGCATATTTTAAGCTTTCTCAAAGACAACTAAAAGTCCTAGGTGTCATGGAATATATTATAAAATAACCACAACCTCTGGTCTGTGGTAGTAATCCAGATCCCAGTAAAATTTAAGACAGCTGCTGGTGCATTTTTATTGACTTCTCCCTACCAGAGTCACAGAGCAATGATACTTCAGTACTGCATGTCTTGAATGGGGACAATATATTAAGCTATTCACCACTAACTCTGACATCCTGTTTTGAATCTTTCTGGATTCCCGAGCAAGAAATACTGCTTACTTAACTTCCCATTACACTTTTGGATGGTTTCCTATAAAAAGAGTGAATAATTTACCATTTTTGCTGCAACTTGCCCTGCTAAAGCTTTGCACTGGTAATTTAATTCTATATTCATTTAGTTTGAATTACACAGAGAACATCTGCAACGATTCCTAACAATAACTACATTTCAAGACAATTACATAGTAATAACTAGAGCTGCAGGATGATGTCAAAGCCAGAAGAGAAAAAAGAGGTGCACACAGACTTTGTGCACGAAATTAAATTTTGTGCTTAATTGGGAAAATGCAAGTTTATCAGAGAAAAGTCTTTGTGACACCACATGCATGTATTTAATATATGTGTTTCTGTATTTGCTGCAACATT
Source organism: Ammospiza caudacuta (assembly GCF_027887145.1). Lineage (NCBI taxonomy): Eukaryota > Metazoa > Chordata > Aves > Passeriformes > Passerellidae > Ammospiza > Ammospiza caudacuta. The sequence goes on from NC_080593.1 coordinate 135,754,799, forward strand.
TTCTATTGGCATCACACATTTACTTTCATTACTGATTCTCTGAATCACTGATGAAATGAATGTCCAAATTTCCTCTCCTTCTTAGCCAATTCCTGTTAAGAAGATGAAGACAATGAAATAAAAAAAGACCTTGGGAGATATAGCTTGTCAATCTTGTGGACTTAAGATCTGTGGGAGGCAGGAACTCCATACCCTGTATTGTATATCCTAATCTGTGGAGTCTTTTTTTGTTTGTTTATCAAATTATTTTTATGCTGCTATATAGTCATGCGGAACATGACAGACATAAGCATTAACATTTTACTTTTCCCTTTAAGAGGAGAAAATCCAGTGCCTTAAATTGTACTTATGGGAAGACCTTTTTTTTTTTTTTTTTTTGGAAATATAAAAAAAGTTCCAGTCAGGATATTGTCAATATAAACCACAAAAGTTTTGATTTTTCTGTGCTACAGATATTTTCACCTTTTCACGTAACTTAACAGATACATTGCTAATCCTTTCAAGACTGTCATCTCCTCTAAGGAGCAAATACACTGTGGTAAATGGTTGATATCCTAGCATGAAGATAACTCATTCAGCTCTCGGCCCTTGCCCCGTCTGAATCTCTCACTCAAAATCAGTGCCCCTGACTCTCTTCACCTCCTATTGGCAAATCCCCATCTCCATCACTCAGTGTGTAGTTGCTTATGTGGAATCACTTCTGCTGTGTGTCAGGAAGCAGAAATGTGTTTTTCTGCAATTTTTGTCATCTCTTGTAAGTGGAGAGAAGAGAAAGCACTGGAAAAATACAGAGTAAGCACTGCTTTCAGTGCCATAACCAAGACTTCTGGAGGGTACAGTACTGTGAGTGAAAAGTCATTTGGAACTGAAATCCAGGGGTTACTACTGGTTTACAGCCAAGATGAGATAAAAGCCAACCCCATCACTCATCCTGTTACTCCTAAGGGCAGAGTGGCATTTGGAGGGAAGATTTTCACCTACTGAGGGCCCTAAGTCCGCTTAAAAGGTTTCAGCAAACTCTGAACATTTTGAACTCTGAACATCTCTCTCTAACTTAAGAGGGGAAAAGGCCCACTTAACTGTGATTTTGGAACTTCAATTTTCTGGGAACCCCTAACTCAAACCAATTGTTTGGCACCTCAGCTTTTTCCTTCAGCTCTTCTCACAGCAGCATGGATGTGACTACATTTTTTGTGCTTAAATCTTACCTGAAAACAGTTGTTTTTTTGTTGCTTCTTTTGTTGAATTTATTTTTTTTTTCTGTGAAAACCCCTCAAGTTTCAAAATGAAAATATCTACTTGCAGAAGATGATACTGACGCAATGTAAATGCTAATTTTTACTCATCTGAATGAAGACTAGTAACCCAGTGTCAATAGTAAGGTTTCACTGCACTAACACACAAAATGTGTCAATATCAGCTTCCAGGAAGATAAAGGAAATTCAGAGAAACATTTTTTTTCAATGTCATAAGGAAAGAAATGTTAAAGAAAGCTGTATTTTTCAGTTGGATAATTGTTTAAACAAACAAAAGTATACAGGACGAAGCACCAAAAAGCTTCTGAATTAGCAGCAGTAATACCTACTGCAGTATTAGTGTGAAGTTCAGCTATAAAAAATGGAGATCTGATACCATGGTTTCTATTATCAGTTTCATTCACTGGAGTAACAGTGTGTATACTCCATTGTAATCCATATTTTCACATTGCTCATTAACATCACAGTGACCACATGTTAATCCTTAGCAGGAATATCATACAGCAAAAATCTGAGCACAGCTTTGATAAATTTCCTAGGAAAATTACATGAAAAAAAGGTGTGTTTCAGAGCATATTTTAATATTGATACGATGATCTGGAGTTGCTCTAAGAAAGGGGATAGAGTTACTTGTGCTTGTGAGATACAAGAAAATATGTAAACACAGAACTTATGTCTTCAAGTAGTTTTTAAAAATTATAAATAGGAGGAAATTACAATTGGTTATTAAAAATAAAGCAAGTCATGTTTAGTAATTAATTTTTGACTCTGACTAATCCAATCCTTTGTATCCCTTCTGGGCACATTCAGCTGCATAAGTTACCTTTTCTCAGAATATTCTCATCTGGAAAAGCAATGTGAAAGCACCTGCCAAATTTGGAAGGACAAATTGATTGGATTTTCCATAAATCCACTATTGTCACTTTTATTAAATGGAAGAGATGGAATTTTCAAAAATGAACAGAATATTTAGGGACAAGTATTTTCTTTTGTGCTTTAGGTCTCTTCAGTACTTATTTGCTTCCCTCCCAGAAATTATTCCAGTGAAATGACTTTACTGGAATAAAGAACAGAATATGTCACTCTTTGGAGAAGGAAACTTCTCTTTGAAGGAAGAGTTCAGAAGATGCTGGTGGTCTGACAACTTGGGAGAATATATTCCTTTTTATGGCTTATTTTTTTGGAGGGGTGAATGACTTGCACCTTGAAATTGTTATTTTCAAGCACATCTATTCCAATAGCAGATGAAATTTTCTTTGCTCTGTATATTACACTGCTTCCAAAGGGGATACTATCTAATTTGAATGTTTTCTTATGGGTTCCTTTACATCTTACATCCTTGAGGCATTTTCTTACATGGTACCTTATTTGGCAACCATTTTGCACGTATGAATTTCTTGCCTACATCTTACTCATATTTTCTAAAATATTTTGTCTTTTCCAGAGTTGCTGTTCAGATTTTCACCTTATTTTACTGCCTCCTTCTGTTGGCATTAGGTCTATAATATACTTAACTGGTTATTGCATATTGACCATGCAGGCTGCCCTGCCCTTTAGAAGTCTGATGAATTCCCTAACTCCATTTAGTGAAATGTGACTCAAATGGCCCATTCCAAGCTGCAAATACCTCACCCACCCGGACTTCAAATGGTCTCGTTGGAAAGGGAGGAAGGGAGGGTGTAGAACTGTCACTCAAACTTCTCCTTTACCTTCCTTTGAAGGGGATGGTAATGAAAGAGTGGAAAACCAATCAATTATAAAAATATTCAGACTCTAATCTACATACTTCTTTCCTACTCACTCTCTGGGCATGTAAAAGTAACTTTCCTAAACACAAATTTTCCAGAGTCTCAGATCTGTGAATGACACAGTCCTCTCTTTACAGCTTCACAGGTATTTGCCTGCACTTCACATAATTTCAGGAAATATTAGTCCCTTGATTATGTCAGTATCTCAGGGAAACAATTCACAGTGTTTCTGTGCCTGTGCAGTTTCATCCTGTCATTTCTAGAAAGTATTGCCTTGCACCTGAAATGTTCTGGTCCTGTTCAATGACTGCATGATACCTCCTGTTGAACAATGGGCAATAATGGAATACATAACTCAAATAACACTGCTTGGTCACTAAACTCTCTGGCCATCTTTATAACACTGCTTTAATTGCATGAGCACAATGCATATCTGTTATTTGGGAATAGTAGAGGTGTTAAACCAGTGATGTAAGGGTGAATGAGTAAATGCCTTGTCTTTGCTAAACTGAAGGGAGCATTCTCCTCAAATCCTTCCATGAGAATTATATCCAGGTTTGTGTAGGTCTCTCATGTTTTGTTACAGGCAACTTTCAACAGGGCTTACAGCAGAACGAAGCAGAACTGAATTGAGTAAACCACTGGATTTTACCATGTCTTTCTGTTGCTGGTGTTTTAGATGTTGCTCATGCAAGTGCTCCAGGCATGCTGGGCTTGCTCCATTTTTAGAAAATAGTACTTACCAGAGTATTTTGCTCAGAACCTGCATGACTTTTGCTTGTTGTCCTATGATGCAGGAGGACTATTTCAACCCACGTCACTCTACAAAGTATTGAGCTATTCAATCTGCTTCACTACATTCTGTTGTTATATTTTCCCTCCTCATTCTCAGTTTTTAAGGAGATGCTCGTATACCTGAAAGAATTCTTCATTTTTGTCCTTGCATAGTATCACTGTTATGCCTTTTCTCCATGCTAATTTGTTAGTGCTGTGACTTTAATTCACCAAATACCCTGAGTTGTGCATGGCAAAATGCTTTAAGGGGAACTTTGTGTGGTAAATCCAACTGCACGCAAAGAGTCCAGGGCAAGGCTCTAAGTTGACAGCCCATTCTCAAAGAAAGTGAAGAAAATTCAACAGCAGTAACTAATGTTGCAGACCATAGAAGGGTTAATAGAAAATTTTATAAGGATTTTCAGCAAGATTTTTCCATTTGTAGAAATCAAGGATGTGGAAAGACTCAAGATCCACACATCTGAAAATGTCAGCTGTGCAACAAGGCAGTATTTCATTACCTTTCCACTAACAGGGCTCTAAAGAGGTCATAAACTTTCCAGTCACTGATATTCAGGGCTTTAAAAGCGCTTAAGGCTTTTGTAATCATTTTTGTAGCCAAAGTCCAAGGTTTCTAAGTGTATATATGGAGACAAAGGCTTAATAACCTTTTTCAGAAGTAACTTGGTACTTTAAATGCCTCAAAATACTGGTGTCCATTTTGAGGCACATCAAAGGACCTGAATTTTGAAAACCATTGAGAACCTATTTTCTGAAAGGTAGACTTTCACCGTGCAAGCACTCAGAACAAAAGACCCTAAGGTGTATTCTCAGTGCTGACAGCACTGAGAGTTATGTGGCAGCTTCTTGCTACTTCTGTGGCTCTCTATGCCCCTTCTTTCAAGTGTAACTCTGAATAACAGCCCCTTCTTGACATGCACTCCCAGTGCCCTGAACCCTTCTTGCTGCCAGTGCTGGAAGCTCTATGGGGAGGGAGGGAGGGACGGTAGCCAGCTCTGCCATCTCTGGGCTCTCCTGGCAGTGCGAGACATAGAGAAAGGTCACTAAATCTAAATCTTTCTGTGAGGCAAAGATGATGCATTTCCCTGCTTACTTCTGCAAATCCATACAGACTGCACCTATGTGTTTTTCAGCTAGTACTGTAACCTGAGAGTTTCTGTCTCCCAGCTGGGAGTGGATATGCACCCACATATCCATTTGTCAGATTTGTTGCTTCATTTTATGCTGTTAATGTTCTTGTTTGAATGGAGTTATTTCCTGCTGCACTATTACAGGTGTTCCTTATGCCTGTTGGTTTTACTTAGTATGAAGTCTTGCAGATTTCTTTTTGTCTCTAAAACACTTAAATCTACTTGCTTATATCTTCTCTACGTGGTCCATTTTACACCCATGGCAGCTCCATGATGTAAAATAATTTTTTTGTACCCCTTTAAATTTTAGTTGTTGCAGATGTTACCAAAGATATCAGCAACAATAAGATGAATTCTCCCACCTCTTTTCAGAAGGTGTAAAATCCCACAACCATAATTTTGCACTATTTTTTATAATTTAGAAAGATATTTCAGATAGTACAATCTAATACAATGCTACCCACCTTTTAAACAGAGACTGCTCAGTGAGGCTTCACAGAATTTTTTTTTCTGTGTTCAAAAAGTCATCTCAGAAGTCCCTACATTCTTCTGATCTCTCACTTGATTTTCTTTTTGACAGCAGTTCACTGGGACACTAAATATACTAAAGCAGTTCTGCTTTCACCCCTGAATTGTTGCTGTGGTGATGCTCAAAGCTTCTGTTAGGGAAGTGTTAGGAAATTCTAGAGCTCTCAAGGATGAGGGTCACAAGCTAACATAATGGAAAGTGTCATCTGCTGTTTTCCTACAATATTTAAGACTGTTTTAAAAGATTTGTGTAATTATCAGTAATTGGTTTCTTGTATATTCAAAGTCTGTTTGCAGGTAAGTTGGCCTCTTAGATTCGTAGAATGGTTTATGGGTTGGAAGTGACTTTAAAGGTGACCCAGTTCCAACCCCCCTGTCATGGGCAGGGATGCCTTACCTTAGACCAGGCTGCTCAGATCTTGTCTCTCACTGCTCCATGCAGAGTGGAGCAGGTAGGAAAGCCTCCTCTTGGTTATTCACTTTCTTTATGTCTGAAATACTGAGGGCATTTGTGTGAAAGACTTCAGGCCTACAAAATCTGAAGGCATGACTTATTATGGCAAACCTTCCATTCCTCTTAAGTACAGCAACGAACTTTAGATGTCAGGAAGCATGGAGGAAAGTTGTAAAAATGGGAACCACTGTGCCTAGCATGATGGAAAGGCTATATTAAGCATCAGGAATTAGAACTAAAGGGGTATCTGGGGTTTGGACTTTCGCTCAAACAAATCAGGAGCAACTATCATAAGATCAGTAGATTTTTTTCCCTCATGGATAAAATAAGATCAAGCCATTATTAGGAACCATGGGATAAATTACTCTGCAGAATTAGAAAGAGGGAAGAAGAAAGAAGTCAGTGACCATAAATATTCTGAGTTCTCTTTCTTATTTATTTAATTGTGTTGTGGTTTTGTGCCTATATTCTCAATTTAGATTCAATGAAAGATGATAATTTTCTGACAGCAAGACTTTTTTTAACATAAATCTTCTTAAAAATGTATATTCTCTTCCAATTCCAAATACAATGAGCTACATCTCCCATCATTTCTGCTGGGATGTGAAGGTTTTAAATGAGAATTCTGAGAATGGAAAGAATAACTATGAGATTAAGAATGGCTACTTTTCCGTGTACAACAGCAAATTCAATGCTTATCTCCTCAAAGAGCAGTGCAGTGTCAGCAAAAAGACTGGTGTCCCTGTAAATATACTGTTTTCAAACTAAGTCAGGCAATGCATCCTTGGACTTTAAGAGTAGAAGAACTGATGCTTAACTTATTCTGAATCATTCAGGTCTTGTGGAATTTCCTTGAAATTTGAAGAGGCCTATGCCTATTTTCTGTGGCATCATATTTACACAGACTCTTGATAGCCAACATTTTTGTAATTCAGGCATGCTAGTATAAAACTACAGACCTGTAGCAGACCTCCTCTATAAAGGAATCTTGTCTTTCTACATTTTGTAGCATTCAGCCTAGCTCCTAATCTGTGATTCATGCAGGAAATTATTCATCTATGGAGGAAAAACAATAGAGTAGAGAGTAAATTTCTGACTGTAAAACAAAGCAAAAAGAAATCAAACTGCAGGGATGAAGAGAAGGAGGTACTTGAGCTTTCTCTAAAAATGGGAATTGACTAAAAAATATTAAGGGAGGAAAGTAGCCTGAAGAGGACTTGAAAGAGTGACAAAAATAAATTACTTACCAAGATAGCATATTAATGATGTCATTATTTGCTTTAGTACTTCCAAACAGGGAATATGAACAGATGCTAGAAACCATTAATAACTACCAGATAAAGAAGTTTCAAGGAAAGTAAATATTTCGCCATGAGGACTTTGCTTGTGAGGACAGTCAGAAATACCCAACAGTGAACAAAACTCTTCCCAACCCCACCTAAATATTCAAGAAACAATGCATTTCAGAACAGTTCTGAAAATTTTTGGTCACAGTTCCCTGTTCTGCTACCCTGAGAAGAGGCATGGGAAGGGAAGCCCATCTGTGTCCTTATTTCAGGGGAAGGAGACACAGTTATTTGCTTCTGCTTCCCTACTCCAGCTGTCAAGAGGCAGCAATCCAGGGTGTCGCTGAGACATCCCTGCAGTGCTGCTGGGGTGATGTTTTGTGGAGATATAGCTAAAAACTTCACAACTTTGTGAAAGTTTTAAGGCCAGTATGTTTATTATTACAGCACTGGACGCATGCGGAGTTTACTCTCTTTAAAAGGCATGCATACTTTTGAGAACTTCAGATCTCTTTTTATCCCCCTCTCAAATATGTATGCAGTTTCAAATACATATACAGTTTCACAATATGTTGATACATATTCATTTTTACGGATTTTGTGTGACATTTGCAGCTAGTTCTTTTTTATCAGAAAGAATTCTTAGGCTAAGTTGACTTGCTTCTACAGCAGTTTCTGTCTCTCTTTATCTGTCTCTTCTTGTCTCCCCCTTATCTCTGTCCTTCATTGGCACAGTTTTCTTTTTAGCTCAGGTTTTACAGACTTAAGATGCACATTTCACCTAAATCAAAATAGATTTCTACTCTGAGAGATTTTTACTCTGTCTCAGTGACGGGCTGAAGGCAACAGCCACCCCACACTTTTTGGGGCAGCAAGGCAGAGACCACCCCTGGGAACTGAGGTCTCCAGTGAGGGGCTGGGCAGAAGGAATGGGAAGAAGATCTGGAAGGGAACACATGGTGGCCATTATCAGTCAGAAGGTTGCTTCCAGTCACATCTCACTTGGGCTTCACCTGTACAACCTTTGGTAAGCTGGGCTTGCTTAAGATGGGGCCCAAGTCCCTGCATCACCAAGGTATGAGCTGGTGGTGCCATTCTGCACATCCCCTTCATTGTGACATTGTGTTTCTGATCTGAAAAATGCAGCAGGCTTGTACCTGATTTGAGCCATGTGGATGTAGCCAGGTGATGTTGAGCGGTTTGAAACCTGTATGAAGCCAGTACAAATATATTAAATGCCAAGTGCCTTAAAAGCAGAGAAGAAAAATCAATTCTTCTACCACTGCAAACAGAAAATTTTGGTTTTCTTTAAGAAAAACCCTCTATTAAATTTCATTGTCTCAGCCTTTGTTTTTGTGACTATTTTGTTGAACAAGGAACAGAAAAAAAGCTAGAAAAATAATTGGAGAATAATATACGAAACCAGAATTTAGAGAACAGATTATGATAAACATACTGCACTTGATGCTTTCACTTGATCTCCTTGGTGTAGCTATTTGTTTTCCTTTATCAGCTACTCTAACTACCTCTGTTTCTAAGACCTCCTGCTCCTCTGCCCAGCATTGGTAGTCTCCAGAAATTTGTAGGTACCAGGAGACTCTTAGCTTTATGTTTGATGAAAAAAGTTAAATAAGAGTTGTTTAATGTTTTCTCCTGCCTCTTGTTGACCTTTTCTCAATAGCTGAAATCTGAATTGGGCACAGCTACTTCTGAACATTGATGAAGGCAGCTGTGGAGCTGGGGGGGAGACAAAGGCCTAGACTGTAGAGTTAAAAAGAAAAACTAAAACCCTGATGTGTTATGCTTTGCTTTTGCTGCTGAAGCCCTTGTATTTCAACTTTAATTGCATGCAGCAGCATAAAGCACCTTTTCATCTCCTCTTCCTATTTACTTTTCCTAGTTCTCTTTATTTACCTATTACTGTTGTGCTTTCTCATGCCCAAGTGTCTTTAAAGGCAATCACCATAAAAGAAGATGAGTTTTGTTAAGCTCTCTAATGAGTTCAGAATTGAGCTCTGGATAGGCAGACCAAATCTCATATGTGTAACAAGCAACATTTGGTTTGAAGAACAATAAAATCTTCACCAGTCAATGAGCTGTTCTTCCTAAATTATTTCTGTCACCAGGTTTTTCTCATTAGCCTGTATTTACTTGTGTACTGGCAGCATGAAATTATTATTTGATAAGGTCTTTATAGAGAACCTTGCCTTATTTTCTCTTCCAGAGGGCAAGAAGTGTTCATATAATCATCATCTTTGCATGGTTCTGATAAATATTTGTGGCAAAGTGATTATTTGGTAACACTTAAGTAAATGTTCTGCCACAGGAACATGTTCTTAATAGAACAGGAAATGTATTCTCCAAATAAAAAACATATTTATTATTTGCATAGGTCCAAGCTATAGAGTTATGGAACAATTATTTGATCTCTCTGCTTTTTCTCCAAGAGTTCCATCAAAAATCTGCCACCCCCCTAATAAGCAATCATGCCCTTAGAGTCCATAGGTGGGACAATTGGCATCTACCTGTATATTCACTGGTTCTTTGTCATTTCTAGGCTGCAGGTTGTTTCACATTGGGCACTGGAATTGAGGCCCTTATTGTGGGAGAGGGAAGTTAATTAAAAAAGAATTTAATTACATTAGGATCTACTCACTGCTCTATATAAAAATATCAGTGATTTGGCCTTTTTAACATCATGGTTCTGTAAACAAAAAATAGTAAGAAAGCCAAGTGTGTTGAAGGATGATCTGGAGTTTGATATTATTGCTCCAGGGCTCTACAGGTAATGTTGATGTGATCAAATAGAAGGCATCCCAGTGGCCGCCTCCTCTGTAGATGTCAGAGCAGTTTTGTTACTGTCTTTCAGCTGTGAGGATGTCTCACATTTTCCTAAGGTGTTGCTATAAGAGCAGGAATTCTTCCAGTCATAGAACAAGGGAGTGCATTATGATTTTAATGGCCCTTGTGGATCCACTGCTGCCAGCAAGATACTTTATGTCTGAATTATATTTAGAAACTTGAAATATAAAGATTAAAAAAAAATAATAGATTTTAAATTGCAAGAGCTGCTAAAATTTCCCTGTCTGAATTTTACACTGATCTTTATCTTTTTTCTCCCATTTATTGCTTGTATTTTTCATTAGTTTCACTGGGACAATCTGGTGACAGGCAGACAACAGATTTGTTCATTTCAATTTATATTTTTACAAAGGAAATAAATTGGTTCATTAATCAATGTTAATTGTTTGTTAGACCCCCAAGGAAAATGAACCATTCAGCTGATTAATCATTCACTGAATTTTTCAGTGGCTTTGTAATAGTGTGTGACTACATAACATTATCAATTGCTATTTTGTTCTCTTGCTCTTTATTACTGATATGCAAAAAGCCATCAGTATATTTAGAAATTTCTTCACGTGTACACAGAGGAGTTGAGAAAACACAGCCAAAACTATCCTTGCTCCAGAGCTGCTAGAGGTACTTGCCTGGCCAGATTTTGGCAGATGTTATAAATAATGCCTGTTTCACTTTTCGTTTCTGTAAAATGAACTGATTCTCTTTGCTTTTTACAAAAGCGAAAAATGGACAAGATATTGTTTCTTAGTAAAGCACTTGGCCACAGAGTGTGTAGTTTTATATTAGAAATAAAAGCAATTTCACTCTGCCTTAACATGTGTTTGGCAAGTAAATACAGGGTCATAGAGAGGTCAGAAACTTGCAAAAAGTTTGATTTGCTTTTCATTTAGGAAGAAAAGTGGAAGGGGAATGAGAGCAGTGTTGTTTTAGACAAACTGTCACTCACATGCTGCCTTCACTTTAATAGATGCTAAAAGAAAAATAAAACAGGAATTGTTTTTTTAATGAGAAATAAATAACCTCAATATGTCATATTTAAGCTGCACTGCCCAGTCATTTTTAAAAGTTCAACCCTTAGCTAACCCTGTGTCTGTTCAGAGATTTAAGTGCATCACTACTGAAACATAATGGATGTACCCCAAATGAGTCTGGGGCATGTTGCACCTCCTGTTATCTCAGCTTCTCAAGAGCAGCAGGGGGATGACCTAGGCTGTGTCTCCTGGGCTGCCCCAGCAGAAGTGCAGTCAGCAGTTTAAGGGAGGTCACTGCTTACAGATGTAGGCACAATTTGTTGTTATTGGGAGTGGGGCTGCAGCCAGCCTCATCCCCAATGGGCTACACCTGTGAAAAGCAGGTGAGCAGCATTGACAGCAGTGAGCCATGGAGTGCTGCACTGACCAGTCACCAAAGGGAACAGAAGGCACACAGGTACAATGCATGAACATGAGGGGTATAAAAGGTTGGGCTAAAGAAGGAGAAGGGTGGATGCTTGAAGCCTTCTTGTGTGGTGTGATACTGCTCTGTATGAGCTGAAGCCTTCTGAACTTGTATGCTGGCACTCTGTGTATGGACTGTGGCCCGCGCTGTGACATACAGAGACACAGGAGAGCTCAGGATGGAAGCTCAGCAGTGAGGTCAGACCAGGGTGCTCAGGGCTTTGCCCAGTCTAGGCTTGCAGCCCTCCTAGGACGGAAACAGGATCTCTCAGCTCATCCCTTGTAAGGACTGTAACACAGCCCAATATCCAGGGTATAGTGCCCAATGTTACCATCCACGTGAAACAAAAGTGTCATAACCAAACTGGAGAGAGGCCAGGGGATGGCCACTTAGGTGGCAAAGGGCCTGAGCCCTGTGTCCTGTGGGACAGCTAAGGTGGGCTAGCCAGGAGAAGAGAGGGCTTGGAGGATGTTGAATCACAACTGGCCACTACTAAAAGAAATTCTATGGAAGATGCACCCACCTGCATCTCTGAGGTGCACAGTGAAGCATCAAGAGGCAGGTGACACACATTGCCCCAAGTGGAACTCCATTTAGATACATGTTAACAAAAAAACCCCAAATATAGAGTATAAGGTGGTGAAACTTTCATCCTAGAGACTTTGAAACCTCAGCTAGACACAGCTCTGGGCAACCTCCTTTAGCTGAAGTTGACCTTATTTGGGGGTTGGATTAGGGACTTGCAAAGGTCCCTTCCTACCTAAACTATATTGAAATTTTTATAACTCAGAGTTTTTAAGATTGAATTGGAAATTCAAGATGAACTTGATAGTTGATTCCAAATTATTTCATCCTACAAACATTGCTTTCTTCTGAAATATATGTTTAGTAGGCAATTTCCACCTATTTCAAAGGAAAAAAATCTGCTTTCTTTTCTGGATTTACTGCAAAGATTCTTTTTTCAGGTTTTAGAAAACTAAATGGTAGATAAAATAACTGGGATGTTTATTTTTTTTATAATTAAGAAAATATTTCAATTTCTAGGAGTCCCTAATCTGGTACTTTAACAGGAACAAGGCTTATCCTGACTGTCCTTGGATATTGCCACTTAAGATGACAGAATTCAAAAGCTTCTTATTCCTGAATGACACTTCAGTGAATGATTGAAATTTAAAAACCTCAATTAGCCATTGTTTGATTTTTAGATAGTTTATTTAATTATTCCTTTGAGCAGCTTGTTACACAATAATAAAATGTCACATGAATAATAAAATATTGTATATAAAGCTGTTACCCCAAACCTCAAAATTACTCATCCTGAACAGCATTTCAGTAGGACAAGCTATTTATTTGAAGAAAATGGGATAACAGGTATCTGTAGATAACAGATTCTTGGGACAGATAAAATGAAGAAACGTGTCTTCTTGTAGAACTTTTAGGCTAAGGCACACATTATTGTTTCTTTCCCAACCTGTTCAAAATGTAATGAAGTAAATTATTCATGTATTTGTGACAATTATCACACAGAAGATTTCCTTAAGCCCTGCCAAACTACACAAGACTACAGAAACTCCTCTGGAAAAACAAGGATACGCCCAAGGATTTGTTCTGCTGAAGGTTTTGAGGCAACATTTGAGGGTAAAGCTGATTAAATATTTTAAATAAATTAAATGCTGGAGTCCAAAAATACCAATGCTCATCAGTTACTATTGATAGATTCAGTTGTGCCTGAACAGTGAGGTTTTGGTTGTGCTCTGCTCTGACAGTAGCACTGTGCTTTTATCTTTTCATGAGCTCCCCTTCCATGTTGCAGCCTCTCTTTTCAGGAATGGGGGTGGCTGAGTGCTTGTGACCAGCCCAGAGCCAGAAGCTTGTCCTCTTCTCACACACAGCAACCAACAAAGGCAAACCAGACCAGGGCAAGAACCAAAAACAATCACAATTGTCACAGTACATGCAGTCTCTTACCTGGCCTACGTGCTTTTTTATATCGCTTGCAGGACTGTTTCTTGTATAAAAAGGAATTTGTGGTATATATAACAGTGATTCTACATTTTATTGCTGACAAAAAAGAAGTGAGCTTGAGCAATGTTATGCTACCACCATAACATTATTTGAAAGTTCAATGGCAAGGTAAAAATAATTTCTGTTAGAATATGTTTCTTTCTGTATGATGCAACAACTCCAGATGTTATAAATAAGGGGAATTTTAAAGCAAAATTATCTCTTACTTTTAATAGCGACTTTTTTGTCTTGTATCTTTCTCATCAAGGACGAATAAAACACATGGGTCAGTGTCACTTCTGAATTATCTATAGCAGGTTGGCAAAAATGTCTCCACCCACAGTGTCACAACACTGCAATAATTAGGCCCCAAACATGGCAGGAATATATTTAAATCCTAGAACAAAAGTGTTTTAATTGGAAGCAACAAAAAAAATTTTAGGAAGGCTTATTAGTAACCTCATCCCTGATAAGTGCGTGAGTTCTTACAGAACTAAAACCACAGCTTGACAGCATTCCTCTACATGTGGGGGTGAGGATTTACATAAAATTTGAACAAGATGGAGCTATAGGTGACAAAAGCTACAATATAGGACTCTATTAATCTAGATCCTAGCACAATGATTAACACTGACAGATAATTTTGCTTGTTAGATAAGAAAGACAGTTTTATAGTCTAAATTTTATTGTCCCAGCAGCCGGGTACACTGCAGGTCCTTTTGTCTCTGTCATTGCCATAATCTTTAACCCCTGATAACAAATATTCTCTGATATTTGTTGTTCAACTCTACCCCAGCTGCTCCAATATTTTGTGTTGCAAAGTGGATCAGACAGTGGAGATTCAGAGGTCCACTTTTACCATTGTCAGACAATGAAGAGTGAGGTTACTGATGACTTAGAAATGATAAAATCTAGGTTTTTGATATTACCTTCCACCTTTCTGTCTGTCATCTAAAGTTATACAATTCACACTGATACAGACTGGAACTGACCAACATTCTCAAGTCCTTTATGGAAAAGTGCCTTTCTATGCAATGTCACATACAATCTGTCTGTCTATTCTCAGAGAAATGTGCTTAGTGATCTTCTATTTAGGTATGTGCTGTAATATTTATAGAATACTTTTGTATTTTGCCTATGAAATAAATACTACATACACAGAATTCTCTCATACAAGAATGACACATGAAATTTTTATACATGTTCATGTTCATTCTCTTGTTTTCCATATTTGCTTTATACATAGCATGGATATTCCATTAATCTAACTCCTAATTCTGGTCACTATTTTCCACTCCACCCATATACCATAATAATTTCCTTTTTTTTTGGACAAAAGCAAGAGGAAAAGATGTAGAAACAAAATCTCTCCTCTCAAAGTAACCTGGCTCTCTTTCAGTGTTCTTTGTATTCAGGCTACTCATTTTTCACAAGTCAACTGATTTTCTGAGGCTAGAAGTAAATAGAAGGGGTGTCAGACATTTCCAGACCTTTCAGCTCGAAGTCACTGGCAGAGGCATTTCTTTCCAGAAGCCAGATAAAACTGCATGAGAACACCAAAGTGTTCTTGACTGAGTAGAGAAAAAAGAGCTCTTCACACATACTTCATAGCTTCAGCAGAAATCATAAAAGCCTTAAGCATATGTAGTAGTCAGCAAATACATCAGTTTTAGTGCCTTGGGAGAAATGGAGCACTGAGCACTGTGGAGCAAGCATCTCAGTTCTTCTCAAGTATTTGAGGACAAATCCAGACCTAACAACTAGAATGCAAGATTCATGACACTTTGAGTAGGAGTCTGTAACCTAAACATGGGCATCTAGCTCAAATTTAGATTCACTAAGACATCCAAAGCATTACATATTGATATAACAAAAAAATGTGCACTCTCCAGTGATGGCAGAGACACCTGCCTTAAGATAATTCTCTTCTGTGCATTTTGTACACGGTTCCTTACATGCCTTGCTTCTGTAATTGTTGCTCCAAATGTTTGTACCAAGGTTTAACTCTTTTTGTACATTGCTTGTATTTATTGCAGGCTCATTCAATGTTCAGTGACTGGCTGTGTGAATTCCCCTTGTTCTACTAAACTCAAGTACACACAGATTCCAAACCCAAGGACTTCTCTAACCCAGCACAGTAGTAAAGGTCTGAAAAGTTAAGTGCATTTTCAAAGGTTTCAAGATCCTTCATCCTTGTGTAAACAAAGAGGCCTCTCCATCTGATGTCTTTCTGGTTGAAGCCAGATATGTAGGGCAAGAAGAAATCCTTTAGTGCCTGAGGGGTATCTGGCAAGTTGCATCTCTGAATTAAGTGCTAAAGCTCCTCTCTCTTTGTGGTTTTGGAGATTCAGTGGGAGGAAGCCACAGAAAGATGGCTAGTAAGAAGTCTGGTGAGGTCTAGTCACCTTTTATTTAGACTCCTTATTTAGTCCTGATGTGATGCCTTAAGATTTTAGCCTTTATATTTTTCAAATCCTGTTCTGCATTAGTGCATAACTCCAAAGTCCATAGAAAGTGTTAGCTACACATCTTGGTCAGACAAAACAATTCCTCTAGGCCTGAAACTCAAGGACACCCTACAGCCTCAGGCCCCAAAAGTATAAACAAAAGTGGACTGGGAGGGGGAGAGCAAACTGGGGGAATATGACTTCATTACCTGAAGCCATAATTGGAAGATTAACCCCTGATATGTAAATAGACCAAACTTGTATCTAAGAAACTCATGACCATTGTCCATTTTGGGTGTAATCCCTTGGGAGGCTTCGTCTGCCCTTAATGTGCCCAAAGGTCCTTCACTAAATATATCCACTTTTATCTTTTAACTTTGTCTGGGATCTGCTTCTGGTAAGCCTGAAAAAGGCATCAGTTCCTTTTTCCTGACTGACACCTCTGTTATTCAATTGCTCTTTGACAAAACAGACTGAGATACCCCCCAAGGATGGGTGAAAAACCAACAGAGCTTCAGCATTTTCAGACTAGTTACTCTGCTTAGGAGTGCAAGAAATGAGACTTAGTTCTTGTACAGGGTGGCACTCCTCTGTCTCATAAAGAATTTTAAGGCCTCTCATCAGCTTGAAGTCAGAACGGAGGTTGTTGTTGGAGCTGACTAAAATTGTTCAAGGAGTTCTAAAACTCCCAGCCAGCAATTTCTAGTGTCATATATCATCCTCTAGCCCTATGAAGGATATTTTTCAATACCCTTATAGATATATACAAAATATAGTAATTTTTATACTATAATCACACATAGCACATAGAAAACAATGGAGAATATAAAATTTATTATACTTTTTATACATAATACATATAATAAAATATAAAATGCATAATGCATTATATATAATAATACATAATTTTTTAGAAAAACATTTTATGTTCACCAGACTTTATTACAAAAGCTTCATATTTTTTTGCTATGTAGTGCATTTCAAGTAGTACAGTACTTTCTCACGTGAAAATGAAAAATAGACAGGACTTAGTTTGGGAACTGTTGCTGAGAACTGGTAAGTATTAACAGCTTCTTTCTGCCAACTGTTACTAAAAGGAGTCAATTACTTGTCAGAAAAGACTCAGAATGTGCTGTCATGGTAGTATGAGCTCAGAAATTTAGAATTTCTGCAGGGAACACATACCTTCTTAATGGTCTAAACCTCTACCAGTGAATTGCATCTCTTATATTTTTCTTGGAAGTAAAAAGATGCATGGCATGAAGGGTGATTGTAGTTTATACTTTTTCTTCCTTTTTCTGTAGCATGGCAACAAAGACAAGAGTTTATTCCACACCTTGAGATCTGTACTTGCTACTAGGTTTACAACTATTTAGACTCATGATTTGCAGTGGGAAAGTACTCATAAATTTTCATTTCATTTTTTAAAATTTAATCTAAAATAAAAATTTAGTAAAACTGTTTTGATTTTTTAAATCCTGAAGCACTATCGATTCCATTGTTCAATGATGCTTCTTAATGATCAATATTTTAAATTTGGTGATTTAGAGGAATATTTTTGGGTTTATTTGATTAGAATTATTTCAAAGAGAATTAAAAGCTCTCTTTGTTTTTCCTATCATTGACTAGATCTGCAACACAATTGTATTTTTTTTATTTCACAAGGTATACAGAAAAATATAAATTATAAAGAATACTTTTTAAATTTCAGATTATATGCAATGATTTTGACACTGAGTCACTAGCTGAGATAGGCTGCCAAATAAAATTGGTAGAGAAAGATGGAAAGCTTATTCAATGGGAAGTTAAATCCAATATAAACAGACTGTAAAGATCACCTGGTCAGTCACATAAGCAACTCTAATGGTGATTGTTTCCAGGGAAAAAAAATTATATCTTTATAGCTAAGACACGATACCAGGCAAGATTAATGTCATGGTGCAGGAATAAGTGAGAAATCCTCAGTAGGAAAGAAAGAAATTGTAAAACTGTTTATGTAAAATTGGACTTGAGGATTTTGGGAGGTTATTGAATTTTCTCTGCATACAATTTGCAAAAATAATGTAAACAATGAACTATCAACTGGTCAGTTTGACAGTCATAGACAATTTCTGTCATCTTCAACTTGGGCGACTTTACCTGGAAAATGAAAAATCTATTAATTATAATTGAGAACTTTCTGAGCACTCACAGTTGCATTGATAAGTTAAATTAATTGCTGATTTTTCTAAGTTTGCACAGAAGCCATTTGTAGGAAGATGATCCTGTTCTGGCAGACAGACAGACAGATAACACTTAGCACCGCCAGTAGCCAGGTGCAGCACAGCATGGTGTGCAACCACCACCAGTGCTGGGGGCAGCACAGCAAGGAGACAGGAGCTGATTGTGTACCAGTGCTTTACTTTGACTGCACCACTGGTCTGAATGGTTCCACATGGATTTAGAGAGATAAATCCATGATACTTTCACAAGTGGAATTGCTGTGTTCAGACTCATTTAGTCCAATAAGATACTTTGATTAAGATATACCAAACCTTGTATTGGAAAAGTCCAATGTAAAACTCCATACTTTTCACAAGTGGAATTGCTGTGTTCAGACTCATTTAGTCCAATAAGATACTTTGATTAAGATATACCAAACCTTGTAATGGAAAAGTCCAATGTAAAACTCCATCGTGGTCATGTAAAATAAAAAGCAATCCTTCTACTTCAATTGCACCTGCTGATTGAATCTTAGAATAATATAATGTACTTCAATACCATTTTAGAGTTTGATAATGAGATGATCAGTAGGAATTATCAGTAATATTTGTTGAGTTGTTTAGTACTGTGACATTACATTTTTGAAAGTTTTGCCATTTTCAGTCAGTGGTGGGAATATACAAAGAAGGATTTTCTATTTGTATCAATTCAGATCACCAATGCTGCACTAGTTTTTGTGCAAATGAATTTAAAATTTAAGAAGTTTTCACTTGAGTCAAATTATTTAGAAGTTGAAATGAGTTGGTTTGGGGTTTTTTTGGTTATTCTTTTATTTTTCTTTTTAAGGAAGAGAAGTGCTTTCCCATCCTTTCTATGAAGGAAAATTAAGGACAGAAAAGGTGGAAGAGTATGCCCGTGAAATAAAACCATTTCTTTACCTACATTCTAAATGAAGCTGACCTCTGCTAGAAAACAGACCTCTGAAAATAAAGCATGAAGCAGAAGAGCTGACTATACTGATGTCCTTTGGAAATTAAGGCCTGAAATGCTAGCTGCTCTGTAATTAGAAGGTGTGATGTGCAACAGACCTTGAAGCCCACTGTTTTCGAAGCTTGGTGGTTGTTAGAGGAACTATCACTGTGATATATGTTTTGAAGTAAGAACTCCCAACTGTCTTTGTACAAAAAAGAATTTCCATGTTTATTGATAATTGTATTTAACGGTCAGAGGAAAGGTTATTATTGAATAATTTAACACATATTTTCACAAAATTTATGGTTTTTTTGGTAACCCAGAGACAGAATAATATTAATCTTTATGACAAAGGCAAAAGTATTTTTAACAAGGTGGAGGTTATCATGTTGGTAGTAGAAGTCAGTGGCCTTTTTTTCTGGTAATCTTTCTACAGAACATAAGTCATCTAATATAGTCAGGGTCCTTCTGCTTTTTTTTTTTTGGCATGATCTAGCTGATATGTATCATATTCCTTCAAAAGTAATTTCTCTAATGTGGAAATAGGGCAATGGGCACAAACTGAAACATAGCAGGTTCCCTTTGAACATAAGGAAACACTTTTTCACTGTGAGGAGGATCACACACTCGCACTGGTTGCCCAGGGCAGGTTGCACAGTCTCTATCCTTGGAAACGTTTAAAAGCCATTTGAATGTGGTCCTGGACACCAGCTATGTGGCCCTGCTTGACCAAGGAGTTTGGGCCAGACAACCTTCAGTGGTCTCCTCCAATCTCAGCCATCTGTGATTTTCTGAAGGTATTTGTGCTTACAAATTTGTGCGCAAATCTATTGTTAATCTCTCTCATCTGTTGTAAATCAACACTGTGAATTTGTTAATACTAGATATAGGGAATTTAAGATGAATCTTAGACTTCACTATATAATTTGACACAATTTAATTTTTCATTTAAAGAGCTGTAACGTTATACTAGCTTCTAGAATTTGTTAGCTCCATTAATGGAAACCCTGAAGTAAAAGGAAAAGAAATGCATCACCAGAAAATTATTACATTTTAGATATGTCTGCTGAACTAACAGATGGTTGTCATGGTATTTTTGTGTATCAGATAAAGAAACCAATATTGCTGCTGTCACACTTTGCATGTCATTCCATTCCCAAAATATATGCCAATCATGGCATTTTTTATTGAATATGTTTTGGAAATTGTAGTCAAAGTGATTTCTGTTGCTTGCTCAAGTTGAAAGCGACACACCTTTAACATGTTTATGAGTGAGCTTTTGTTATTTTAAAGACTAACATATCTAGTCTCTTTCAAACCCTCTCATTTTTTAATGGGAGTGAAAATGATACAATAACTGTGGTTACTCATATTACAGTTCTGTCAGTTTTACTGCAGTAGTATTAGCATTTGATTTGAAATTCACTGATTATTTCAGATGTTCTAGATAAATCAAACTGTCAAAATATGTTTATAGCTTGACCACTGCTATTCTGGAGTCCCTTTCAATGAGAAAAAATTATATCTAGTAAACTGGTAACAGTCATATACTGGTGAAAATAATGTCTTAATTGAAGCATATGGTACAACACAGGTTTTCTAAATAATTAGTGATCTGGAATCTTCTGCTTTGGCAACTATTTTGGCAAACGTCTTCATTAAAAACATATAACTCACTTAATAAAAGATGTGGTAACAAAAGTTTCCCTTCCTCTCCTCTGAAAAGGGAAAGGAAAAGAATCAGGTGAGTCCTGCATGCATTATATCTTTGGGACAAAGATTTCAGCTTAAGTTTGATCTACCTCTTGTGATTCCATTTTTATTTCTAGATTTCATGGGGTCTACTCATACTTCATATCTGATGCTCAAATACTAAATTATGTTTTTTATTATTTGAACACTCTTGAGTGCTGCAAAGGGAGGACATTTCATATAAATGGTGTGTTAATTCTAATGAAAGTGCCTTTCTTCCAATGTTAGAAACAATGGCTGAAGGATTGGTAACTCAGGTATAATTTAAGGTCACAAATGTGGCACGAACACCTTGGACCACTGAAATGGGTTCTTCAGGTATTTGTAAGTTAGAGTCAACAACAGAGCTGTTAAGGGAATGCAAGAAGGCAACTCAGTGGTGACTGTAAATAAAAAGGTAAGTGTTCTTTAAGAGATAATGGCCTGACCTTCCTACTGGGAGAATATCTTTTTCCAATATTGACTAAATTACAAGACTGATTTAGCTAAGGATGGGAATCAGAGGATTGGTCCTGAACATACTAAAGGAGAGCAATCTATTTTTTCAGCAGGGTGTTTTTTGCTAAAGAACAGCTGGCAAAGAAGATGAATCTATACTGTTTAAGAGAGAAGGTTGGGGCCACAGCTCACAAGCTGCTAAACTGGTATCACACTCCAATCTCCACTAGTGCCAGAGTGCACAACTTGGGAGGGCACATCACAGGTGTAGCTCACCACTGTACAGTTTGGATGCAAGCACACAGCTTGAGGGGAAAGTAGAATTCAGTCTTATTTACAACTACCGTGTCACTTGGACTGAGGACCAGGGAGATCTACCTGGCTGGCAAGGAACAAGCACAGAAATCCTTCTGAACTGTTTGAAGAAACTTCCTCTAAAGATAGTAGAACTTTGGACCAGCTGCCTCTGTGTGTAGGTTGCCTGCATATGGAAGCTGTTTTGAGAAGGCCTGTAATAGATTAATTCCTCAGCAGGACCTACATGAGAGACCTTGTCTGAACCACTTTCATCCCCATCCCTGCTACAGTTTGTCCTCGCACTCCTGGTGTGTTTTTTCCAATGTTAGTATACTTAGTTTGTTTCAGATAACACACAATTTTGGATTATGGGTGAAAAGATTATGAAAAATCTAAAGAAAGGTGGAAAGAAGGTCTATCACTAGTGTGGGTGGAGTGCTGGGAGCACATTCAGAAGGTTCATCAGGCGGTCTCCCAGATCTTGGTGCTCATACACAAAACTGTAACAAGTGTTAGTCTGTAAACTTGTTTTTCTTCTCCACCATTCCCCAAGGATCACTCGTGTTGAAGAAAACATTCAATTTATGTTCATTTTTTTTTTATATTTTTCTCTGTCTTTTATTTGGTGTTTTCACAGGATTTTTTATGACATAGTTTATGAAAGAACAGTATAACACAAATTCTCACATTTTTTATCACTCTGTAGGCTATGACAGACTGTATTTTACTATTCTGAAATACCTGCCCTTGTCAAAGTACATTGTTAGTCTAGAGCACCTGCTTATGAATTAGAAGCGTTTCAAACATTTGTTACCGTGTGTGTTAGTTGTCTTGTATTCCATAAATAAAATATTTTGAGTTGGAAAATATTCACAGGAGGAGTCTGTTCAGCAAAGTCTACCTAATCTCAAGAAACAGACATGCAGATACATAAATCTGGAGGGATCTTAATGAAAAACAAAGGTATCTGAAAATAAAAATACATTGAAACAAAAAGTGTCCTTTGGCATTAGCCAGTTTTCTTTCTTTACCTTCCTTTACATGATTTATATGACACTCATATTTCAGTTTGATGAAATATTTCAGTATGAATATCAGATGATATTTCAAGTCTAAAACATGACAGACAATGAAGCAAAAGTATCTTGGGAAAAGATATACCAGATAAAATTAGAGGGCGCACCAGGATTATATGCTTAAATGCAATTCCTATCTATGTCTACATTTTCTTTATGAGGAGGAACTTTCTTCAAGGAATTTTGATGGAATGAGAAATCACATTTTTCATTGCAGTAATTTCTGGGTATTGGGATAAATATTTTTCTGAGAAAACTAAAAATAAGAGCTTGAGGAAAAAACCCATAAGAATAATGTACTTACTACCGATGCATACTTATGTAGTGTAAATAGAAGTATGTATCATACAGAATTTACTTGCTAATTTTGATGAACTCTACATTTCATCTCCTGTGGTTTTCTTTTTCATCAGATAGCCATTATGATGCTTTTTGGGGTAATTTAAGTCATTATGGTCAGTGAGGTCAAGGTTACACAACAAACAAAAAATATAATTACTGTCAAAACATTGCTGTGTGGTACTCAAATTTCTCTGTCTTTGCACTCTGAAATTGTGTTTTAAAATGCAGAGTGTCCCAATATATTCTGACTCAGAAAACAAATTCTGTCACTTAAATGTCTCATTATTTATGTTTATAGGGAGTTACTCTCTTTGAAGTAAGCCAGTATGTGCATTCCAGCATGCAGACTAACTTCCCAGTTAAATATTCAGTCTGCTATAATGCCTAGATGGAATTAATGTTCTATAACCATCACACAGTAAATTTGTAACCTGTGGATTTATAATGTTTTGTGTGCTGTATATGGATATAGAATGTCATCTATTTGAAGGTTTCAAATTAGAAATAACAAAATGAAGATCACTGAAGAACATGCTTAATAGAGTGCAAACTGAAAGTGATACTGGTCATGAGGATGCCATATCATGTTTGAAAATGCAATGGAAACACATATCATAATGAAACCAATATCAATAAGTTCATGGAGAACTTTCTTAGTGGTCACAAGCAACAAACACCACAAACTCCATAAAGCAGTTAATTTCAACTTAGAAGAGTAGAAAATTATATAAACAAAAGATCGTTTTGTTATCACATTTTAAAACCACAGGTCAAATTCATGATAGAGAAATATTTTTCTGAAGTGTGGGAATTCCTTTAACCTGTTTATTTGGGTGCTTTTTGGTTTGTTTTTTTGCTATATACCCACAGACAAATAAGTGACAAATAAACAGGTACAAAACAGTACAGGTAAACGCATGTAGGAAGACTGATCATTCTTAGAATACTGATAATCTGATTGTTAGGAAACTAATAGGTTGCTGAAAACTCAAGATCATGCTCATAAACCCATGGGAATGTGGTACATAATTGTTAATAATTGTTATCTTGAATAATACTGTAATGAGTGGCATAATATGACATAAATGGGCATAAATGGTGGTTTTATACATTCAATATAAATGCCTGGAATTGTGAAACTACTAGCTAAGATTTTTTTCTATATCTGGACTTTTTGATAGATTCTTTAAAATTCTGGTTTTCTTTAATCAGTGTTGTTACATGGGATCCAATTTCCAGTAGTACTTAGAAATGTACTTAAGGCTTGTCATATTTATCTTTATTAAAGCTGTACTGGGACATAATTGGGTGGGGGGCTAGCAACTTGCTTGCATTTATTGAAGACTTTTTAACTTTAGAGCTTGTAAATCTTAGGGACCGTTTAGAAAATAGATGCACAAATACAGATAAAATATAGCTATAAACAGTCACACAAGATTTCTGGCACACTTCCAACAGACAATTCTTTGTTCTTTGCCTTCCAATCCCTGCAGCTCAGTATATTTTATACTAAAAGAAAAAAAATCAGTGAACCAGTCTTTTGGCTTTCTGTTGGCATTATATCTGTTTTTATTAAGTCTTAGTCATATACTAACATACTGTTTAAGAGAATGGCTTTCTGAAGTGTGGGAAGAGATGTCCATCCATAAATATTCTACTGGGAAGAAGAGGCCTATATTCTTTCAGCATGTTCCGTGAATCAGAGCATGAAAAAGTGATTGGCCTTGATCTCTTCATTTCCCCTGCTGAAATGGATATTCTTTCATTACATGGCTAGAAGCAATGGGAGGCTGATGTTCCCTCATATCTATCATGGGTGGTCAAAAAGTACAAACTTTTTTCCACATGGGCTGAAGTCAAATCAAATGAGATCATTTGCTACTGATTTAGAAAGTGAGCTAGCACAGACAAGTATCTTGCTATTCCTCCTGTGTCAGCTTTCTTTTCAGGCAATTATTTCCAGCTCCACTGAACTTTACTGTGAACCCTGACTGTCTCAATCATAATGTAAACAAAAACCAAATCCGCGAGCAGACTGTGAAGAAGATTTTAGGATGCTTGGATCTCATTTCCTACAAGATTTTAAGAAGATTCAGAAATTCCTTGGGTTCATCACTATTGCCTTACCAATGTTCAGTTCATTCTTAAGCAAGTTGCCTTAGTTGCCAATAGTAGCAACAATAAAAATCAGAAAGCCAATTCATGTCTAACTTTGGTTTAAAGACTAGGAATCTGATACAGAAATTATTATTTGAAACAACAGAAAATAATTTCTTTTATGTTTTTAATACTTTTCTCATATAATTGTCCAAAGATTTTTTAACATACATATTCTTAAAATACTGAGGAAAACAAAATTATAAGGAAAAATCCTATAAATAGTTCTAGAGTTGTAGAGTGATCCTAAGAAATTTGCTGTAAGTCACTATTTAAAAGTAAGCAGTATTGATTATGTTCAATGGTCTACATGGATCATTTACTTCCCCTTTATGTCAGGTAATTGAAGTGCCATAAAAAATCAGCAAAGTGAATGTTCAGACTTGCTAGATAAAGTTAGATTTCTGTGAATATTCCTCAAAATGGGTTTGAATTTGACATTGGCATTGACATTTGGCATTGTACTGCCAGGAAGCATGTTTTATGGAATGCTGAGAACAAATAGGAAATAAGAATAAAAAGAAATATGAATATGCCTAAAACGGAAATATTATTTTGTAGGAGCAATTGATTAATTGAATTGTGTTCAGCCACATGTGCTGATTTGGGCAGTATATAAGTTTCTGGGTGCTTAATGATGTGCTTCTGGTGGCTTCTTAGTATTTAACCATATTTTTATATGTATTTGTATAAGCTTTGCATCCATGTTAACTATGTAGAAAACCTTAATGAAGCAGGTAAAGTCCAGAGTACTTCCATTTTAAGTTAAAAATTCAGTATAATGAATTATAGAAAATTTAGAATTACAGAGGATTTAGTTTCTCTTATCATCATCTACATGTGCCAGTCAACAATCATAGCATGCTAAAGCAATAATAATGGATTTTCTGGAAAACCAACTTCTGTCAAATATGCAGTACTATTTATTTGTTTTAAATTAATATCTAGTTTCTTGGTTCAGATTAGAAACCTACTACAACAGTAACAGCAATAAAGCAGTCCTTCATTTTAAACTTAGAGACAGCACCACTTCTTTTCCACATAGGGCAAGGTCAGTTTTGGGGCTTTTTTCTGTACTTATTTTTCCTCCAGAAAATATGTGGAAGAAAATATGCTTCCTTTAATATTTTAATTATTAGAAGACTAGTCCAGAGCCCATTCTTTCAGATTGGTGGAGGGATTAAGATCTACAAATCCCTATTTACCCAAAATACCCTCTATGGATCACACTGTACTATTCCCTATTATTATTCTCCATTTTTGTTTTTCTTGTTAGCCTTTTTTTAGGTAATCTCAACATTCCTTGTTGAAGTTCTCCCAAGTCATGAAAAAGCTTGCTTTATGTACAATCTGAACCTTTCATTCTCAGTACTCTTTTCTAGGGAGAATGAAGCAGTGCAATTTCATTTCTGGGCTTCAGAATAACCTCTGGTGTTTCTGTGAAGATTTACTGCACATTTGATACTGTGCAAACATATCCTTGTTTGTACATAAAGCTCTCATGAATAAACATCTACATTTATGTGCTGCAATTGCAAATATTCATATAGCTACAGAACTGATGGCTTCTAGCTTATAAACGATCATTCTGAATGCTGTCAGGCCTCATTGCACTTTGTACATCAAACCAGAGAACTGCTGACCAAATCAGCTACAACAGGACTAAGACTATGAAGGAATATGAGAAGTGAGGCTGAACATAGAGATAAAGAGGAAAGGAAATTAAACAAATAGTAAGTAACAAAAGAAGCTTAAAGAAAAGTCTTCCTGATTATACCTCAGAAGTTATATTTATTTAAAAAAAACATCATTTTGGCCTTAGAAGTAATGCAGACCTTGTTGAAATTATTGCACATTCTATATCTTGTCCTTGTGACCCTTCTTTTGCAGCAGAATATGAAGCTGTTAATTAAAGAGCTAGGGAATGTACATCGTAAGTTGATTTACAACATCAGGAGGTACATGAATTCCTTACTTTGCTCAGCTCAGCCAATTTCAAAGTGGTTTCCTTTAATCTTCATTTACTGGAATTTCACTCTAGCTCTTGCTAATATTTATGGCAAGCTGCCTACTGCAGTGATGGGTTGCTGCACCATTTGAAGGATATAATATAGGCTTGGCATTCTTGATTTCCAGAGCAGAGATGTCAGCTTAGGGAATTTAGATAATATATGTGGCCATGAAATTAATAACTGTTGGATATGAAAACAAAAATGTGATATTAGTTGGAAATTAGCTAGAGTATTAGTATTTTATTCAAAAATTCAATAATATTTGACATAAATTATTAATATTTTTTTAAAATTATGTACATAAAAGTATGTAAAAATGTATATAAAATATACATAAAATTTTAAAATTATATATATATAAACATGAGAAAAACATACATGAGAAAAAGCAATATGGCCTATTGGGTGTCTCTTGACAGAATTTATAATAATAAAATTTTAATGGCTCTCCTATTTCTACAGATTATTTGGAAATATGGGTTTCCAAATTCCATGTTTAATTTTTTAGTGAAAATGCATTATTGCTTTACTGGAAATATTTTGCTATAATATTTCCCCTTAAAATAATCACAACAACAACAACAATAATAATAATCACATCATCATCATCAAGGTGTCCTATTATTTGCAGTGATGTTGAAGTAAATCAGCACTTTCTACAATTATCACTCCTATAAAAAACTTGTGCGCAGGCAAATTTAATTAATTACACCTGGTTTCATATTGAATTGTTTGAATGCCTCTGTAGAAGTACTCTGAATCAGCCTATTAAGAAGAATCAGCTTTGCATAATTAGGCAAACACCTTTGTACTTGGAAGCCAAAAAGATGCTTCCTGTCCTGATTGCAGTGTCTGATAAATCCTCCACTAAACTCCTGTAATAAATTCACTTTTAATTATTTTTCCAACTCATTTCTAATAGGTAAATGAATACCTATAAAAATTCAAGACTATTTAAAAGTACATAAGGCAATACATTTCAATACTCCTTTGTTTCTTTGTTTCTCTGTGTTTTGCTTTCACTACATCAAGGTCATTTAGTTCCTTTAGTATTTATTGCACTTGTGTTTAATACTGAGATTGTCTCTTAATGGCCAAGCAACACAATAGACACTGCAGTTCCTGAAGGTTAATTGTGAAAACCGATAAAATTTGCTACAGTGATTTTTAACATCAAGGCTTAAATGAAAGTAACAACAGTCCCAGTTCATTACATGCAGTTGTGCATTCCTTCCATTTCCTCACATATTATTGTGATGAGACACAGAAATAAACAAGAGGAAAAGTGTGGTAGATAGGGACAGGAGGTCGGAAGATCACGTGATGTAACAGAAAGGCAGGACTCCCTTTTCCCCTAAGATAAGATGTCACCCTAGGAATGTAGCCCCCCTAACTGTAGTGCCAGTAACTTTCCACTCCTTACTAACCATAGATAGTAAAGGCAGACCCCCTCTGACGTAGAGAACCCCTTAGACTATAAAACCCCATGAGAAGAGATAATAAAGGCCTTTGACCGTCCACCACATTGGTGTCTGTGTGCTTCATTGGCCCGAGCGACCCTGGAGAGTTTGGGTTGCCGTGCTGTTCCTCAGAACCAGGTTGCCTTGCCTTATATCAGAAGGCAACAGAAAAGAAAGCTTAATGGCTTAGAATGGATAACAGGAGTTGCCAGATTTCAGACGAGGCAGAATTCAGTAAGCTGATGTGGTGCCACATTGCTGTATTGTATAAGTGACCAATGTCACCTTGCCAATAGCAGTTGAAATGAAAATGTTAAAGGGTGTGCATGTTTATGAAAGAAACTAGATGTGACTAGACTTTACACTGAATGTGGATTGATATCTACTATGCAGATTCCTAAAGTATAGATGCTTCATATGTTTTAAAATGGGTAGCTTAGTTAGGCTATTATTTCAATATTTTGAAATATGCAGTAATATTTGTTGTTCAATGCAGTTCAAACTGTGTGCCATTAATACTACAATTCAGTATGAAGAACACCAAGCTTGCAGTGTTCATGTAAGCTTCAGAAATGAAAGCAACATAGCCATGACAACAAAACTAAATAGCAAAGACATGGATGTACAGTGCCTTGGGAATGTC
The DNA here is from genome assembly GCF_027887145.1 of Ammospiza caudacuta. NCBI lineage: Eukaryota > Metazoa > Chordata > Aves > Passeriformes > Passerellidae > Ammospiza > Ammospiza caudacuta. Next base: position 135,784,094 of record NC_080593.1, read on the forward strand.
CTTACGAGCCCTTAGCTCCTTCCTCTGCATGAGGATTCACTGGGCTATGGTAGTGTACCAGCTAGCTTAGCCTTTCTGCCCTGTGTTACATGAAAAGTGAAACTTGGGCCCTTAAGCATCAAAATTAATGCAGCTGTATAGAGGTTAGTGAGGCTGTGGTGCAGTGGAGATATGGGTTATTGTGAGGAAACATGATTACATCAGTGGGAAATTATAGCTAAGGCCATAGTCCCTTTGGGTCTTTTTTTTCAGCTATGTTTCTGTAAATCATCTTTGTGTTTCTGGAAGTTGGTGGCAATTTGCCAGAATTTCTAAAATCATATCAGCCTTGGTAAAATAAAAATCAAGTCAAAACAAAAAATTCTTAGTATATCAACATATTTAACACACTTGTGAAGAAAGTCAAGCTCTTTCCTCAGCAACCACATCAGAAATAAACTTGGTTGTTATTTCTTTAAAATAACCCCCTTATCTTTTATTCAAAGGCTGTTTGTAGGCTCATGATGTTAGGGTTAGCATAATTTCCTATGAGGCTATTAAGTTTTCTGAGCTCAGTCTTTCATGATCAGTGTTGCAAAGCTCTCTGTTTGTAACTGGAAACAGAGCTGGGCTTCTTGATCTCATCCAAAGGAAAATGATTTATTTCAGAAAATATGACCATGAATACCCTATACATTTGAGATTTTACAGTACTTATAATTTTATTATTAATTTAGGCTGAGTAACACCATATTTGTCTCAGGAGTTAGGAAAAAGGAAGGTTAATGTCACTGCTCTGAGCTAACTCTGACATTTGCTAGTTTCTTTGGGTTGCCTGCTTCAGTTCTTTCTTCTCTTCCTTACATTTGTTCTTTTCCTCCCTCCTTACTGTGGGAGTCAGGAAGAAGGCTGAATATTTATGAGAGTGACCTGATCACTTATCTTTGTTACCTGTAGTCTTGGGATGGAAGGTTGACTGTAAAAGTGGAGAGTGACTGTAAAATAAGCCATGTTACAGAATAGGAATTCTTCAGGTCAACAGACAAGTAAAAAAATATGTCCATTTAAAAAATCCCAAACAGTATGAGAAGCATTAAAACTCAAAATAGCACTAAACACAATTAGATAGCTAAGTGAATTTCTAGTATTTTAATAAGATTTCATCAGAACAGTAATGAATTACAGACAACACCAAGCTGGGTGAGAGTGTTGTTGATCCTGACAGTTGACAGGCACTTCAGAGGGATGAGGACATGCTGGATCCATGGCCTGTGGCACTTAGGGACATGTTTTAATGGTACTCAGCAGGGGTAAGTTTACAATTTGACTTGATGATCTTAGCATCTTTCCAGATCTAAAAAATTATATGTTTTTTATGATTCTGTGGGTTATTTTGCCAAAGCATGGGATGAAAAATGACACAGAAAGTTGCTTTGAAGACAAATATTTGAGAGTCAAAACTCTCCCTTAAATTTAAAGGACCTATGTTGAAACGACAGATTAGAAAAAAAAAAAAAAGAAAAATATTATAGGTATGTTATTAAAAAGAATTGAAAGAACCCAGGAAATTACTTGAAATCACCAGGGAAGATTAACATCTGATGTCTCACTATACTTATTTTAGAATGTATGGGAGTTGGAATATTACTGTGTTGACTGTTTTTGAAGAACTATAATTCAACACAGAATTCTCTGATTTTCTGATTGTTATGTATTTATATTTGATATTGTTTTCATAGTAAATTTATGCTTTTTCTAGTTCCACCCTCATGTTGGTTGTATGAATAGATATTGGTTGTATCAATAGAAGATGAAAACTAGCAAAAAAATAATGGAAAATATGCTTCAAAACCATGTGTGATATGTATCCTAAATAATTAACTTAAAAAAAAATTAAAATAAGTTGATAAAACGTGGAGATATGAACAAATATAGATTGAAAAGAAAATACAACAGCTCTGTGTAGTCCGAAGGATATGTCTGCTATTCCTATTCATGTATCATATAGTTTTTCTCTGGCAGAAAGTATGCAAAGTCTAAAAAATTTACTCCTAAAAGAATTCCTAAATGTCTATGAAAAAAGTACGTTAGATGTAACTTAATAAAATGTCATAAATTGCTCATTCAAAAGAGGAGTAATCATTTCATATACACATAATGGGACTTTATTCTTGCAAAGATATTACTTAAAGCATTCCCAATGAAAGCATTTTGATTTTTCATTAATAATTTCAATTGTTTATTTTGTGAAACTTTGTGAGGCACTGATTAAACTCAGCCCTTCTGTAAGACTCTGCTTGCTAGTCCATTTCAGGCAATTCAAAGACTCGTTTATTTGAATCAGTTTTTTGATGCAGCCCTAAATAAATAGAAATTGAAAGAGCTCAGTGTTATAAGTTCATACCCCCAGAATTTCTTCAATGACCTGTATTATTTCCTTCTAAAAATAGGATTAGTACAGAGTTAAGTGGAGGGGAAAAAACCAGAAAACTCTCCGGATATATTTTTAATATTAAATAATGTAATATCTCTTTACAATATAGCCTGTTAATTTTCTACATAAATGATAAATACCTTAAATGTGAGCAAAACAATAAAAATTCCTAATTTTTATCTGAATATTAAAGCAATTATAATCCTAGCTTTTGGCATTTCTGAAATGCCATCTTCCTTACATAGTCTGATGTAGTAGGAGACACAAATTATTCTTCTAAGATTGCTGAACTATCAACTCAGTGAATTTTTTTTCTTTAATGATGCAGTTATGTTTTTTAAAAAGCTGAACTGTTTGTAATGCCTAAAATGCAAGAAAGATCTGATTCAGGGATTGAGGAAGTTAAAATTTTTGCTCAATTGTGTCCTCTGAGAAAACAAATCTGTCACAATGACAGATCCAATCACTTTCTCAGAACAAAGTGTTATCACTGAGGAGAAAATAGCATTATTTTTATTTCAGAACTTTGTGGTCATTAGTTTTGAAGTGTCTGTTGAATTTAACTGGGGGAATTATTTTGACTTTGGAAAAGTGCCAGTGAATCAAATATTGGATTTATCAGAACAGGGTCAGTTTTTCTAGAGACGGTCACTAGCGCCTCTGTGATTAATTTAATTGTCATCAAGTTAAGATTCCAGGAGTGAAAAAACACTCCCATTTCCCTTTTTCCCAGATTTGATTATGGATGTTATCTCTCTTCCTAGAGGACTTTGAGCTTAGTATTGCTGGAAATGCTTTCTTACAACTCTCAAACAGATCTGCAAAGGTAAAGTGCATTGGCAAGAGATTCGGTGTATTTCTTTCAATGAGTGAGATAAGTCCTATGCTTTAGATGATTGCTAGTTTTGGGATAACTTAACTGTATTTTAAGTGCATTTTATTTGCAGTATGACAGCTAAATCAGCTGTACTTAAATGGAATACCAGAGTTTTTACCTGTGTCCCTAAACTTCTCTAATGCATAATATAATTTTGGTGTGCCATAGGTGCAGTACTTTGGGCTGCACATGCAAATTTTGAGGTACCATAGTCTGAAGTACATGAGCCTCAGGGAACAGAGAGACCTGTCCTACTGACATTAAAAACTGCACCTGAGAAATGGTACGACTGATTTCAATACTGCAAAAAGCTGGATAGTATACAAGGAAAAAAAAAAGGCTCAGCATTATCCCCGTATTAGAAAAAAGCCCAAAACCCTATTGATTTTTTACAGTCATTTTTCCCTTTAATTCTTTTAAGAAGGTGAGTCTTGCTTTGTGGCAAATTTAAAGAGCATATTAGCATGGTATGAGTATGTTATGGGACAGATTGGAAAAGAGTTCTGCAGAGTAATTACAGCCAGAATGTATAAGGCAACAAAACAAAGTGGACTTTATTCACAAAATAGAAATTGATGAGGACCCTTTTCTTTCCTCTTTGCAAGGTTTGTTGCTCAGCCATATCCAAAAACAATTTTGGTTTGAGCGTAAAGTGACTGGTAGTTCACATTCCAAGGGATCAAGTTTACTTTTGAGGGAAAAGTTTCATGTAAGTTACCCAAGGAAAGCAAAGTGAGAGGCAGAATGCCTCTGTGAGAGGGGAATCACCTAGTACAGAAAGTGGTTCATGAAAGAAAAAGAGGGCATTTTATAACCGTAACTCCAAAAATAAACACATATGGTAGCATGAGTGAAGTTTTAATAGATTAGGTATATATTTTTTTCTAGACTTTCTATCCAACAAGAGAAAAAAATCCCACTGCTTTGCATAAGAGATAGTCTTCATCATGATCATATAAGTGAAGTGGAAGAATTCCTGCAGAATTCTGAAGCTCAGAGAATTTAGGGTTGGAACTGTGCATGCCACCTTGAACTCCCTAGTAATAATATGTAACATGGGAATTATCATTGATTTTATTTCTTAAGTAAAATCGTATTAAGCCACGTGAAGTCCAAGTTCCAGAGTTCTAAGAAATGGTGATGTGGGGGTGTGTCAAATGATGTGTAAATGCCTGGACTAGTCTGTTAAAAATTGATTTCTGATTTTGTATACCCAAACCAAATTAACATATATTTAGATTTGAGTATCTGTAAATAAAGGGAGCTCAAATCAGAGACTCATGTTTTGAAACTCTGGTCTGGATTTCATGTTGTTTTCTGGCTTTTATCCAAACTCTGTGGCTGAATGTTTATTTACCCAGTACATCTGAGAACTGTTTTTCACACTCTGTGTGAAGTGGCACCTACTGACAATTCCTGTATCATATGCACAATATGATGCTAAGTTCCTTGTGAATATCTTTTAAGGCTTACAATATCTTTTATTTAATTTTCTAAGGTCCCTTGAAATCATCTTTTGTCTTGCATTTTGATTTTTGCACAGTCAGTTCTGCTTCCCATTTTATATTTTTTCTTTATGTGGCTGATTGTTTCAACAATTGCTGTTCAATGGTTTAATTTAAATATGAAGTATCTTTGCCTCTGTTCCTCAAATCTAATTCTAATTCAAGGCGCAGTTGAAAACAAAAGCTATAATATCCCGGGTGTAAAGCAGATGAAGAAAAATGAACACTGAAATAATTTAGGTTAAGCAATCTTTATACAAGCATTTTTCTGTGGCTTGAGTTGTGCCATTGTGCATATCCTTTGTGATGCTAGAAATTGTTTTGTGAGAACACAATGGATTTATCCAATAACTAAAGCATTACATTTTAAAGAAAAGGCATAAGAATTTAAAAGTATTTAAAACTTTAAAAAGGAAAAGGGTACTTTTAAAGCCATTATGAGATAAAGAAATGCTGTCAGTGTATTATGGGTCCTGCAGTAAAGGTAAATTATTTTGAAATATTGCATATATTTCTGCACCTAATTAACATAAAAAAGTGTGCCTGGTGAAAGGGAGAAGATCATTAGATTTCTGCTCCATGGCCCATGGAAATTCTGAAATGTTTCCTGGCTATGAAACCTATTCTCTACACACTCATCCCACACATTAATGTCCTTGTTACTCACTCAAGATTTGTAATGCTAAGATACATCAAACTATTAACCAAAGATATCTTTCATGCTTATATACAGATCTATCTGGAGCTCTAATCTGTTAAATTTCAGCCAGAATTTCCATTTTTCCTTCTAAAATTTTTGAAGGAGAAAAAGTTTAGTAGGTTTTCAAAAGACAATAGGGAACTTTCATATCTGTAGGTGTTCACACAGCTAAAATGGAGTAAATTTGTGTGAATTATCTGTCTATTCTACAATGCCATAAATGGTCAGACACTTGCAGACATAGACAAGCAGTCTATGTGTGATTTCCACCAAGGTTGACAGCATGGAAAACTACAAGGAGAACATCATATGCAAGAAGTTATTTTATTAAATTTGTTATTTTCAAGTAGAGTGTATAAATGATATTAAAAAATGTATTTACAATTTTTAGTGAACACTATTTTGTCAGATTACTATCCCATGAATGAGTCCGAAATGGTTAATTTCTGTGTTGCTGATAAATTTATTTCCATTCAGTTTGAGCCTTGAGAAGATACAACTTTTATTGGCTTCACTTCCATGTTCTTTCTTTTTAAATCTTTTTGTACATTCCTCTCAGCAAAACTCCTTTTGGTTTAGTAAAATCGTCTCATTTTTTGTTTTTGTCACTAAATTCTTTACTACTAGGTCTCTTTCCAGCTGACCAGGTTGCATAACCTTCTCTCTCCTGCACTGAAATGCCTAATGAATCTTAATTTTCCAGGTCAACACTCACTCTTTTGCCACTGTAGCCTAAATCCTCTTCCAAAGCCAATTGTTCAAGTGTTTGCTGAGCTTCATTTCCAAACTTTTTTCTGGTTTTTTTTTCGAAACCCACTACATTCTTTGAATTTATTCCTCTTTCAATTGTCCTGGGAAAAGAAAAAAAGAAGAGAAAAAACAAAGGGAAGCAAGAAGTAGAGGACCTTTACTGTTTAAGCTTTTGAGAGTTTCTCAGTGGGGCATAGAAGAGTGATAGGAAAAAAAGGCTCAAAGGTTCAGCTACCCATTACTGCCCATGAAACTGCATGTGGCATTGATGGGAATTGAATCAGGACCAGCTCTAAACCCATGGCTCTTCACCTAGGGAGCCACCTGGCAAATGGTTGTGTATCTGTGCATAAGCATAAGAGGAAATTTAGCTCAGATTTGAATCTGAGAGGGAACATAAATGACAAATTTACACTCCAGTTATGCAGACAAATATCATTGAAAAGATGCACGAATCTGGAGTATGCCCCAACACTAAATTAATGCTCCTACTGTTTCCTATACACAGAAACAAAATGTAGATTTGAAATCCTCTACATTTCAGTGTTCCTCTCCCTTCCCCTCCCTCTCACTCATGTTTTTTCAGTTGCTTCATGTTTTTCTTCAAGGCATTTTCTATGTTACCAGATAGGTCTGCCACAGGTAGTGTATTGAGATAAACATCATGCAGTACATTTTCTATTACCTTGTTCCTCCTCAAAAAACAGCACCAGAAATTACTTTGCTCAGAGAAAGGTCAGGCCTTTTAGTTATCAGCAAAATCTTCAACAGTTCCCATCTAGGAATGTATTCCTAAAATCAGTTTTCTGTTACAGATGTCACTCATTTCCATAGATATAGCAGTGCTCAGTCTATAAGGCAGGGTGGAATTTTCTCTTGTGCATGCTTCGGGGCTATAACATTTTAGGAGTTTCCTGAACAGATACTTTTCTGCCTGAATCATCAGGTACTTCAAGTGTGAAGTTTTTCTTCTGTCTCAAGACCTATCTTTTCTCCTTGCCATCTCCATGTGTCAGTGACTGTTGGATGTTCTGAATTTCCTAAATTGCTCAGTGCTGCATGCCTTCTTCCTTTAATTTTTAATAATTATTCTTTTTATCAGTTTACTTTCTGCAGCATGGCATATTATCCTGTGTTCAAACTTTGGAGCCCTGTTGACTATTGCTGTTATTATAACTTGGCAGACCAGCACACTGAAAGCATTTTGCACACTTCAGTCGTGTTCGTTCACCCAAAGAGTTCACAATTTAATTAGAACAAGGCAAAAGAAAGAGCTTGTCCAATAAGATTTGAGAAGTAACTGCTTTGAGATAGGGACTACAGAAGAGATGTAAATGAAGACCCAAATTTTTGGAAGGAAGGACTGGTCAGTATGGAAGCATAATGAAATTTCCATAGAGTGAGGAAAAGAAGGGAATAAGGAAAATCAGCTGAGAAAATGAAAATGCAGGTTTAGACAGAAAGTCTAATAGAGTGAGAGCATTGTGGTTTTATATTGCAGGTCTGTCATTTTGGGAAAAAGAGGGAAAGTTAGGACAATTTGATTAGCAAGGGTACTAATAGGTGGATAATGCAGGCATGGAGACAATGGAGAAGGCTCCTCACAGCCACTCCCTTCTCCCTTCCCCGAATGATACCACTCCCCTTCAGATTTGCTACTATAACTACATGCATAGCTGTCCCCAGCCTGATTCTGTCAAAACAATTTGGCTTTTAAAACCTACTAAAACACTTCTTAGCAAGGATTTTACAAATCATTCTGACAGAACTAGGTTAAGGAACAGTTGTGCTTGTAGGTCAGAGAGTGCAGCTATCTTGTGGAAGGGAGACAGGGCATAGTTTAGTGCCTGTGTACTAAATAGGATAACATTTGTTAATTAGATAAGAATAGAATAATATATGATTAGTATAAGAAATAAACTTGGGCAATTTCTTTGGAAAAAAAATAAAGTGTGAAGATGAAGGCATAGAATGACATGAAATCTGTGAGATTAGAAAGAGGAGAAGGGAGATATAGAACACACCTTTTGGGAATTTCTGCATAGTATGTCTCTTTTGAGAGAAAATCAATGTGGCTGAATGTAAGAAGGGCCACCCTGCAACAAATACATGCAAATGGCCACTGTTAAGGTTAGGAAGGCAACATGTTGAGTTTCCATTTCTGCCATGCTGATGCTTGCTCAGCTGGTTTTAAGAATTGTTTTAGAAAGTATTTATGAAAGAAAAATGGATGAAGAAATATGTCCTGATTCATCTACTCTCTGGATAACAGCCCTGCACTACGTATCATGCAATGTGTGCAACCATCCAGCATGACCCTGGCTTGTTAATCCACCCCCCACAACTTTGCAATATTCATCCATTCCATTGAGAAAGCAAAGCATCTTGGAAAATGCTGATTCTGAAGAATTCTCAGGTGTCCTTTGGGAAGCTGCATGTCTTCCTTACAACATGTTAAGCTCTCACATGTATTCCCACTGAGGATGAAGAAGGAAATTGCAACTGCATCCTAGCTTCCTAGCCATTATGCTAGGAAAGCACTTCTGAGACCCATCCTCCTTAATGTACTGTATTCTTCCTTGTGCATCAAGACATATGAGTCTAAGATTTTTATCTACTTGTGTCAGCACTATTGGAAAAGCAGAAGAAGTCAATTTTATCATCTAATATACTCCACGGCCCACATACAAAGTCCTTTATATATTGTATAACTGAGTTAAATCACATCTAACTCTTTTGGGGCTAATAAAACACAAATCTTACCTGGAATTTTACTCCTTGCCAAGCTTATGTCTCTTTTTTTTCTTCCCTGTGGTGCTGTAGCTGCTTGAGAAAAAGCTCATAAACAATATTTCCTAGCAACAATGGATACTTGCTTTAAAATAGCTAAATATTTTTAAATGAAACAGTTAAAAAGAACAGTTCCCCTGCATCTGACACTTCAGGAAGTCAACTAATAAACAGAAATACTAGAGTATTGCCTTAGGATAACACTTTAAGTTAGGTGTTTACTTAAATATCTTGCTGAATTGGAATCTAAGAAAATAATAAGCTACAGTAAAGCCTCCTATTTTTAACATTTATAGCAATAATATTGATAGCAATGTAATAATAATTAATTATTAATAGGAATATAATATTGATAGCAATTATGTAATCACTTTAAACCAACCTAAATGGCATGAGACAAGCAGTCCTACCCTCTGTCTCATCTCCAGCCATGTCTTTCTGTTGGACTTAACGACCAGACTTGTTCAGGGAACTAATCTGAATTAAAATAGTTACTCGATATGTCTCGCAGCCTCCTTCCATTTCCCAGGGTGTTTTTCAACATAATTATCTTCTTGGTTCAGTTTATCATTTAGTGTGGGAGCAAAAGGACAGCAGGAATTTGTGGTTCAGATTAGGGAAGAAAGAAAGCTTGTCTAGGAAAAGGGCAGCTCTCCTTTATGTTGAAGTAAAGTGGTTCTGAAGCTCCAGCTACAGACATCTAAACCTGCATGTCCACACCTGCCTTGTGAAATTTTCTGTTTGTTTTGAATCAAGAGCATGAATATAGTTATCAACTCCTCAAAAGAAAATAAAATGTTCAGGGTTTTGCTATAAACACACAACTCAGCTTTAAGCAGAAGATAAATACATATAATTTACTATAGCAAATAGGAGTCTACTGGGACTTTGTTATACAGTTTCTGAAGATGTTTTGTACATATCCAATAGACTATAATAACTCTTTCTGAGAAACTAATTAGTTGATCTCAAGAGATGGCAATGTCCATGTGGAAAGCTGTCTCTGAAAGGCACTCATTATATCACATCTGGATAAAAGACTGGCTAACCCTTTCCTCTTCACAGTATTAGAGATGGAAGACAAAGCAAATTACACAGATAATAAACATTTTCTTTTCCAATCGCAGGAGCTTACAAGAGGGCTGGTAGTCAGCAATACCTATGTAGCATTGAAACAGGAGGTTGTTGCATTTAAACTGGGACTTCTTTGATAAGATTTCAAGTGAATTTAAGATGCTTACCTTTTTCTCTCTGGGTTGGTAGGTACCAGAGGCATGAAAAATATATTTTCAGACAATGACTATGTGACTGAAGTGATTGGCTTAAATTCTTAGACTTCAAAGGATAATTAACCATTAAAATGAATGTCAATATAAAGACAACTGTAGAAGCTGACAAGCTTAGCTCAGCTGCAATAGTTGGCGTCTAAGCAGCTAAAGAAAGTTTTAATTTGTTAGTGTTTGAGCATGCCATGGGCAGGAGAAGAAATGTGGAAGATATGGAATATGGAATATAAGAAATATCCAGTGATCCTGGGGAAGAAAAGGTGAGCAAGTGCCATGTTAAGATATCAGCCCTGACCAAGAGCACTTTTCTAAATTTCATTGTCTTTAGTCTCCCAGCTGGGCCGAGCTTGCAGCCAGTACAATTGTGTGGACAAGCAATCATCAGCCATCAGACCAAGCCTATAATTTTCATTGTCCACTGCTGCTGCAAGAAGCCATTAGAAATGAAGCACATTAAGTCACTGAACATTTCAGCTCTCTGATCTGCAGTTACTCTAGCCAGGAACTAAGCCATGGTTTAAAATCTGCCTCAGTGTCAGAAAAGATTGATTCTTCCAGGTACTTTCTAAGAGTCCATATATGTTCACAAGAGATTTTGTCCAGCAAAGCACTTGCACTGAAGTACAGACATTAAGTTAAATAAGTACCTAAAAGTCTGCTGAATCAAGGCTAAAAGTTGTGCTATGTGTGTTGAGTTCAGTCTTATGTAAATTCTAGTGAAAATTTGACTATATCATCTCTGTATTTCAAAACAAGTAACTGTTTAATTGATAGACCTTCCTGAACTTTCAAAAGGCAATTTGAAATACAGCGTCAACAATGTCTTTGTTCTTAAAGCTAATAATATGGAACCCTCTCTGTTCTGAGGAGCATATCAGCTGGCTTGCATTGCCAGAATCTTTAAGGAGTTAACTAAATCTGAGAAAAACCATACCTTTTGTGTGGTGGAGATCTGCCAAACTGTGACATTGTCTTGCAGCTGGGCTTGCCTTCCTGGCAGGTGGTGATCACAAGCAAAGTTGGAGTTTTCCCTGGACTGTTTGGGATGTTTGAATTTGTTCCAAATGGACATCAGGCACCACCACTCAGGGTGAGTCCCAGTTCTCTATTATATCTCACAGCATCATGAATAATGGCAACGAAGAAAACACACACATAAAACAACAAGCAAGCAAAGAGGATCAAGAGTTCAAACCAAATGGCTTTGCTCTTTATGTGGGGAGGTGAAGTTATCTACTATTTAATATTCATGGTACATTTTCATAAAACAATGGCATATTAAGATTCTAACTGCTAAAGAATAAATTTTATCTTAATTAAGTCAATGTGTTTTTTTAAAAGCTAATAAACAAGGAGACATACATTAATTTTTTATTATCACCTTCAGGCTTCTCTATGTCCTCTGTCTCCTTTTTATTCTATCCCATGTTGTAATCCCCATGTAAACTGTGATAGATTATGTCAGCAGATAGCAGAGGGCTGCTGACAGATTGATATCTGCATTCATCTTGTGTCATTCTGCTTCTCTTTTTGTAAGAGATATAAGGGCCAATGAGCACCAAGGAATGCACAGTCACAAAACTAAACAGTGTTAAGGTTCATAGCTAAACACTGTCATTGTACCTAAAACTTGGTATTGGAAGATCAAAGCATAAATCAGGGATAAAAAGAGGGGAAGGGAAAGGGGAAAGGAAAGGGGAAGGGGGTAGAGGAGGGACAAAAGAAAAGAGAAAAGAGAAAGGAAGTCAAAAAAAAAAGGAAAGAAAAGAAAAGGAAAGAAAAGAAAAGAAAAGAAAAGAAAAAACAAAAGAAAAGAAAAGAAAAGAAAAGAAAAGAAAAGAAAAGAAAAGAAAAGAAAAGAAAAGAGAAAAAGAAAAGATCCCCTGAAATAGAAAACAAGCCAGGGGTATAAGCAACCTAACTCTATATATGGTGTTAAAATTTCTCTCACTCTTTTGACATTTATGTCACTGATATTCCTGTGTGATTAGTGGCATGTATCAGGAGTTCAACTGTACTTGTTGGCTGGGATAAGTATACTGCTTTTGCTGTGGAGAACATTAAGGTTTAAGTTTCTTTTACTGTTAGGGATGGCAAAATAAAGTTCTCCATTACCATCTCAAGGGTTTACCTGCAAGTCTGTATGATACATCATTTTTCTTTCTCAGTTTTCTGCAGCTAACAAACAGAACGGACATTTGCTCCCATAGTACACCTAAAATATCTCCAGGTATTGGCACCTTACTACCAAAATCCACCTGATATTCTTCTATAAGAAGAATATTTTGCAGCTGTGGGAGAGACACAGTATGACTCCTGAGAGTGCTGGTTTGGCCAAAGTAAAGGAAACCTAATCCAGTGTTTGCATATCAATTGAAAGATGGCAAGGGATTTCTGGTGTGCTGGCCAAGACTCATGGTTTCATTGTGTTATATGCATTCCATCTGAATTAAAAATTCAAACACTTTTCCATGCTGTACAATACTCAGTGCATGTAGCATTTTAATTTCCAAAGTGTACCTTATAAGCATTAACCAAGTAAGCTGCATAATATGCTTGTGGAATAGTTAATTGCATATTACTATCTTATTTTGCAAATACCTGAATTAAAGGCTAAGTCCTGAGGCTATTTGCCCCAGACTGTGCACTAGCAGTGTTAGAAACCATTCTGACAATCAATCACATGTAGGTTGAATATACTCTCTGGGATATTCAAATACTGACTGCAACTCACAGAGCAGTGATGAAGCACCAAAAGTGCAGAAAGTGTTCCAATATGGAGCACAGTTAGGAGCAGGCAGTTCTGACACAGCTTGGTTCATAGCTAAGACCACTCAGGATTAAAAAACCCAATGAATTTTGCACATTCTCCAGAGAGATTCAGTTCTACTTTCATACTTTGAAACATTAGTCATATACCCACTGCAGCAGACTCCACAAAAAAATGAGTTGGCAATGGTTTTTTCCTGCTACTTTTTTTTCCCTTTCTATACAACACTCCAGTGACTCATATACTTAGGAAGTTTGTTCTAAGCCAGGAGTCAAGTGAGAGTCCCAGATATGATGCCCTCCTTCACCGAACTGGCAGTCCTGGGGGAGGAAAGACTTCATATGCCTTTCTGGATCTTTAGTAAAATGAAAGAAGTTATGCATTCATTGTGTATCTATGTACTCTTTGCATATTTGTAAAGCCTTTCTTCAGTGGTGGAAAATAAACCTAAAGGTGACCACTGTTGATTTTAGATCTGTGCTACTTCTCTATCATGTTAAAGGAAAGTAAAGTTAAAAAACTTTCTAAAATGAAGTGTTAGTTCTTATCACTGCCCTGTTTCCTGATGTAATGTTTCTATGCAGTCACACAGCTCTGAGACAGAGACCTCCTGCACAGCATCACCTAGTGCTGTCTTCCAGGCCAGCAGTCATCCAGGACAAAATCACCCAGACGTTCTCATCACTGCCAATTTAATGTTTGCAAAAGTGTTGCCGAGGGATTAACTTTAAATTGCTTTTGTAATAATTTTTCCATAGGGTATTGAAAGCCTATTGACATTGAAGACTGTAAGAGCTGATTCTGCTAACCAGTTTTTAAAGTATTTCTAGAGAGCATGCATCATGGGAGAAGAGATAAAAAATGAGTATGGGACAGAGATGATTAATATTAATTTTTAAATATGTTGCAATATCACCTTTGTAATTGAACTGGTGCATATTTTGCTGTGTAGAATGAGATCCTTTCTAAGAAACTGAGTTAAGAATTCCTTCCTCGTGAGACCTTGTTTAAGATAACTTATTTATTAGTTTTTCAGTTATTCATGATAAACCAGAGTTCTTCAATTCCTGAATGAATTGTCTTTTCAGCAGCTGTAATCTGTTTTAGTTATCTGTGACATACCAAGCCAGGACTCACTGCTACTTTGGCAATGAAGAGCTGTATCAAATACTCTCAGGAAATTCATTTCAGAGGTGCCAGCTCTCACCGCTGTCTGTACACAGAGCCAAAGTGCTTCAGCAGAGACTCAATCTCCCACTGTGCACATGCAACTAGCCTGAACACCTCCTCCTACTCAGCATTCACAGCACAGAGCTTCTCACGAAAGGGGTTTGTGGAGGAACAGCTTTTTGCACAGTTAACTTGGAGCCCAAGGGAGCGGCAGTTCGGGTTTTATGTGGGTACTCATAAAAAGACATGTGTCTGCTGGTGCCTGCTTCATCTTCCTTGGATATGGCATGGCAGTAGGTCTGTCTCTAAGTGAGAACAGAACTTCTTCACCAAGGGAGACGGATTATCCAGCCAGAAAGAATTCACTATCTGAGCAGCTCCGCTTCATAGCTGTAAATGAAAAAGCTGGGCACAAGAGTGCCATGGGCCAGATCTGACTAATGGACCATGAATTGGATTATGCACGCTCTGATAAGCCAAACTCTAAGCAAGAAATTTAGGAATATGTATTCTCAGCTTGAGGAGCAGAGCGCATTAGCTGCAAGATTATTCTGTAACCTCTAGGGAAGCAAATCTCCAGCTTCCTTCTCCTGCTTGAAGCCAATTTCTGCGCAGAAAGTGACACAGAATTTATGGAACCTGAGAAATAGGTAGAGGGACCCTAATTCTGTAGGTTGTTAATGGCACCAAAGGCAAGTCAGACTTGTTCCCTGCTCCAAAAAGTGCATATGCATCTTGTTTTGGAGGAGGTACACAAAGAGGAGAGGGAGCAGACATTACCCAACCTATTAGCTGTTGAGCTACTTAGCAGAACACTGAAATTTCTCTTCTGAGATTTTTACTTTCAGGTGTATCAAAGATACAAGTTTGGCAGCTTTCTCTCACTTTCAGATGTATTATGCTGACTTCATCATACCAAAATAACTACCCCCAGAATTACTGTATATTCATGTCTTAGCTGCAGAAAATGTGAGACTGAGCATCGGTATATGGTACATGAGTATGCAAATGCAAAGCTAAATGTGCTTGTGAGGCCTTTTAAAAGACCTGCAACCACTGTAAGAGAAAGTTCTTTTTCCTCTTCACACCCTAAGAGAGCTGCAGTTGTTGGAGGGAGGAACTGAGGATAAAGTACCTGTGTGTGTATGAACATAAGGCTGTTGTTTAAAGACTGATGGATTCTCTGTCTTCCCATGTCCTGTGACAGACACCCCAGTAATTCATCCTTTCTAGAATACTCACCACCATGCTTAGCAGTTTCCATTTCCACTGTGCTGCTTCTTTCTCCGCTCAGCTTGTCCTCAGATCTCTGTCAATGCCTCTATTTCCATGGTAAAGGGTCTGAAGGGAGCAAAGATGTAAAGAAAGGGAAAGGAAGAGTGACTTCTAGGGAAGGGTCTATCTTCATAGTCTCCACATCTCATACATCATTTGCTGTTCTAAGCTTTTGTACTAATGCACATATTTCAAATTTTATTTAAGGATGCAAGGTGTCTGTGATTTCAGTAGTTTATTTAGTAAGTTATGTGAGATGCAACTCTTCATATGTGATTGGGATATGGGGCTGGAAAAGTTAAGGCTTATCAAATGGTGAAAGGTATATGAGGATGGCTACACAGGGAGGGCCTAGGAATAGCTTATAAAATTCTCAGAGTTTTCATTTTTACTCTATCATTCTATGCTCTGTACTCCAGAAAATGACCTACTTTCTTTCTGCTGTCTTTACAATGACAGTAATAATTTCTTCACGAAATGACTGCTGAGAATGAAATCATTAACTTTTAGAGGCCCTTGTATATACACTATCAAGCCACAATGAGTTGTTTTGACATGGTCCCTATGAATTTAGTATAATTTGAATCTTTATTATTAACATTAAATGAATTACTGTCAAGACAGCTTTTTATTACATAATCTAGTAATAGTAATATAATAACAAGTAAAAAATAATGGAAATTAATGATTTTGGAATCAGTATTTCATTTTTTTGCACTTCTGGTGTTTGATGTCTGATTCTGATATTGAAATTATTTTGTTTCTGAAGACCTCAGTCTAAAAAGGCTAGAGTCTCACTTATATGTATTTTTTTCCCTTGAGCAGGAAGAGATTAATTTTAACACAATAAATTAGGATATATTATACAGTACATTTAAGAAGCTAATTTGAATAATCACATTGCTTAATCAAAATTTTATTAAAACCAGTGGGAGTCTTAAAGGAGTTAACCCATATATGGGTTTTAAGTCAGGTCCTTAGTATCTTTTCTACTAGATATTTGAACTTCATGTGTGCAGTCAAGAGGCAGCAGACACTTAAGAGTGAATCTAAAACAAAGAAAATTAAAAGGAGAAAGATGTGTTGACTAAAGTTTCAGAAGCCCCTAAACAATTAACAAAATTGTTTTCTGTTTTCTAGGAGAGAAAATGCTAAGAAAATTTACTGTTTCAACTCTATCATAAAAGACTGCTCAGATGAGAGAGGTTTACTGAAATAAAAAGAAGAATTTACACCTGGGCTATGAGGGATTCTTGGTGTTGACCACTCTCCAAAGATCTGAATGGAATGTATTGTCACTCTTGAAATTCAATGATCACAGATATGAGTCTTGCACAAACTGATTATATCTTTCATTCTGGAAGATGAAGGAGGCTGAACATTTGAGCTTTTCTGTTTTCAGGTTTTTTCATCTGCTACTCCCTTTCTCTTAGAGCTATGATGCATTTTCTGCATTAATGAAAATCATTCCCCTCTTCTGTGGCTTTAGACTAGAAAGAAACAATCGGAAGTGGAAGAAATGTGTTGTTAGCAACTTTTAAAATTAAATCTGTAATTTTTTTTTGGCCCAATAGGATTCAGCTCACAGTGTCCTGCTCTGTACGATATTTTTTTTCATTGTGAAACAACAGTCTGAGGAACCCAACAAACAGGCCCTGGCTACAAAAATAAGAAAAGAAGTTGGAAAATTAAATTCTTAGAATGTCAGAGAAAAAAAAAATCTACACCACATAAAATTTCCTTTCTCCATTGTGCTTGATTAGCATATTACTGAGTTCAGCCTACACCTGCTTTTCACCCTCCTTAATTTCAATTACAATGTGCTCCTTTGTGTTGCACCATTTATTGCTAAACGAATCTGGTTCTAAGGATCTGCATGCAGCCAATTTATTCATTAGATATATTGTAGTGGAATTGAATAAAAGGTTTTATTATCAATCTCCTTAATTTCCAGATAGGATTTAGTGGAAATCAATATTAGAGAATGCATAATTGCTAAATCTTCTTAAATTAATAGACTCATTCATTAAGCCCCCCAAAAATACTTAGCTGGTATTTCTTGTGACTTTCTCTAATTAATTAGCAAGTGGAAAATGATAGTGAGCAGTGCAGCTTTTGGCTGATATGGTGGAATCTGAAGACCAATATTGAGGAAGAATTAATTTGGATATTTATATACAGTATTTCACCAGTAAGTTGATTGTAGGAGAATGCACTGCATACGTAGACAAATGGTAGTTGTATGCTGATGGCTGGCAAAAAATCCTGTGCTCAGGAGATGGTTTCAAGCAGTTCAAGCTGGGATGTGTAGCCATATGTTGACACTAATGAATAGTAGTCAGTTTTAAAAGCTTTGGAATTAAATATAGTGCAATCTATCTGTATGAAACTGCTTGGCATGTATGCAGCATTTGTGAGATTTTCCTTTCTGCCTAACTAGGCAAGTTCTCTGGGCCAGAAACAAAGGAAAAAAAGAAAGCAATAAAAGAGCCTGGAAGAGAAAAGCAAATGATGAAAGGGTCTACATTCAAGTGTGTTATCTAGGAGCTGTAGGTGTTACATTGCCCCAGAATGGAAATCTTGGGGAAAGGAACACACTCTCATGAGTGCAGATACTAGTTTATTGCCAGCCTCTATTGACTCCTGTGGGCTTCAGCAGTTCCTGGTCACCTCCTCCAGAGAACCTGTTGGTGATATCTCAGTGGGGTTTAGTCTGAGCCTGGAATTTCCAAAGTCACAGCACAAGCTTGTAGGAGAGAACCTTGTCGCTAGTGAACGTGTAAGCTAAGCTACTTTTAGCTTGGAGCTATCTAAACAAACAAAACCAAGGGTACACTGAACCCCAAGAAAAGTACTTCTGCCAGTAGCTTTTTGATCTCAAGTCAGATACATTCCTTCTTTTTGCATTTCCAGCATGGTTGCATACTTTATTATGTTTAATGTGTGTATGTTGTGCTTACTGTGACTGTGCAACAGAACACGCAGACGTGTACTCGCAGGTAGTGGACATGGGTGAGTCAGGCTCCTTCACACTTGCCAGACAAGTGGTAAGAGAGAAGAAGGAGATTCACTCCCACCTGACAAAGGCTCTCATGTTTCTCTTCTCTGGCATGTGTCAAGATCCGATTATTAACATTCTTAGAAATGCCTCTGCCTGAATTAAGGTGTAAATGAGACCATATGCCAGTGGCAATAGTATGCGTTTTATTTCATAGTAAATAGGAGAGAGAGAGAGAGGAAGAGAGAAAAAAGAAATAGGTGGGGGGGGAAAGAAAGAGAGCAACAGGGATAGAATAAGGAAAATATCACCACTCCGTGGATCCCAATGATGCTCCAGTGCTCCTCTCCAGCTGGTCTTCCTTGTAGTGAAGGTCCCTCTGAAAAGCACAGAATCTGATGGGTTAATGTACACTCAGGCCAGGTAGAAAAATCCAGGCCCTCCCTGGGGGGAGGAGTTTCCCATTGTGTCTTAAAACAGACTCCACATTTGCTGCATCCCGTTCAGTCCTGTGGTGCAAGGCTTCAGGAATGACTCTGGGGAGCACTTCAGAGAGGCTTTTGCTGGATTAAAGCACCCCTTCAGATGTCCCTTATGGGAATGGGGCCCGTGGATGTGGCCTTCCCAAGGCTGGGGGCTCCATAGCCAGTTTGTGTAAGGGAGGATGGCTTCACTGCCCCTGAGCAGAGGTTGCAACACAAGGAGAATTCCTCCCCCCACCTGGGTTGGAGGGGGTAATCTGTGCAAACCTGCTCCCAGAAAATGGGTCTGTGGGCTCACATTCTTGTCCTTGTTTACTTGTTTGTTTCAGGTGATTGAAGAATGGGTTTTCCTTTTATCCAATCTCAGCAGTTTGACTTTCAGTCCAAAGTCTTGATCAGGCATCTTCTAGGAGGCTTCCTTGGCTGTAACTTCTTTATATGGTTTTTTTTTATAATGAGCAAAACATTATATCAAAATGTTTGAGGCATAAACTATTGCAGTCCCTGACAGCATGGCAACAGAGAAACTGCAACTGCTGCCAGCTGTACTGGGCTCTGTGCTGTCCTTGCTCTGCTGTTTTGCTATACCTCACCTAGGTAGTACCTCTATTGTTCCCCCTACAAACAAAGTGAAATGCTATTACACTCCTGATCTGAGATGAAACAAGGTGTAGAGAAAAACAAAACACTTCCAGCATGAGGACATGAGCTTCATCACAGAGTCAGCAGGCATATTGGTGTCTGACTAGGAGCAGTGATACTGAAATAATGTGGCTATGTTTCTGTGAATTGCCTTGGGATAACACAATTTCAGGTCTTGAAACACAGCTAAGATCGCACTGACTAAGAAAGAAGAAAGATGTTTGAGGAACTCTGTGTCACCCTTACAGTGCCCATCATTGAAGAGATCTGTAGCTGTGACACAGATCAGCTTCCTAACATTTATTCTCCTCTATCCACTGCACATGTCCAATCTGAGGGGCCAAGGACATTTCCTGAATGCATGCTGTGACAAGGCTCAGGTATCAGAGTCTATCTCCTACAGTTTGTTTCCTCTTGAAAGAAAGCCTGGTAGCACTGGTGGGGAGAGGATTAACAAACCTCTGGGGGCCAAGACTGCAGGGTACTTCATGGATTATATCTGTGCTGCATTTCAGATACCATCACTGACTCTCCAAATGCCAGCACAACTTGAAATGCTACTCTTCAGAATAAGCCTACTAAAACCAGTGACAGGCACTGGGCAGTTTAGTTCAGTAGGTGATTATTCTTTGCCAATATATATGAAACTCAGGTTTGGCTAATATGAATCTCGTGGACAGGCACATGACATTGTTTTTGAACTACTTTTTTTTTGCCCTGTCAAAGTGTTTCAGCTTTTTTGTCTGATCATTGGTTTGATATTTTTTACCCACTCTTTCAGCCTGGTACTGTTTTTCTGTTTGGGCTAAATATTGATTACTCATTTCTTATTTTTTCCATATTTTTACTCTTTCCAATAAACTGCTCATTATAATGTACAGAAACTCTTCATGCTAAACGATTGATTTGTTTGTAATTGAGTCTGTTGGAGGGAGCTAATATTAGTATTTGTGTTTTGGTGTATACCCCATGAATCTTGAAAGATCTTTTAATGGACACACACCAAGATCCTTTCCATTTCAACTGAATCAATTTTGAGCCCTGTGTCTCAGTGTTTGTCACAGCTCAAACATAAAGTGAACAAAAATCCCAAAAGTAACATCAGCAGTAGAATTCTGGGATATAAGCAGCAGTGTGAGATAGCAATAGAAAAACAGATTAACTGTTTCAGCTGAGGGTACCTTTGTTGCCATTACACTAGATCAGTATGAGATTATTTTTAAAAATCATGCTGATTTCCCATTCTGCTCCAGAATTCTTCTAAGGATACATGAAAATGAACCTATCAGTTGTGCTTGCTTTTCTGGATGGTGACAATTTTTTTCATACCTATCTATAGCTTAGTTGCTTTACAGTAAAGCCTGAGGTGGAATATACTCAGGAGCGTCACCATCCTCTGCACCAGATTCTCAGGTGATTTATTGAAGTGTGGATCTGATCCAGTGTTCCTGCCGTGAATTATACTGCAATAGGCATTTGGCATCATAAATGTTACTGATTCTTTTGATCAGTGACTGTCAGCATAATTCTGAATAGTGCCTACTTAGGAAAACCTTCACATAGCTCAAAGTATCAAAAAATACCATGTCCAATTCCCTTGTGTGTTTTTGTATTTCCTTTCATGCCTTCTGAGAGCCCACCAGTTTTGGAACTGTAATGAATCTTATATCTATTCCCTTCAGCTTATTCTTTTATGACATAAGGGCTTACCCATAAATTGATGATTTAAAAAGTGAGAATAAAAGGTATCATCCTCAAAAGATAATTGTTCCTCTCTTTTTTGGTTTTGCAGTCCTTAAATAATATATAAATTACTTATAAATTAGTTTAACAGTCATCTAATTCTATAACTAATAAACAAGAGTAAAACACACGTTCCTTTAAAAATAAATACAATTCTACAGATTTTATATGACATAAAGAAGGCATTTTGTATTTTTTCACTCTTATAATTTTCTCCAGATGCAATGTACCTTGTACCATTTTCTTAACAAACTCTTCATTAAACTCCTTTGCAAATAGGTCTGTTAAGCTCATCTGCAATTGTGCTGGCATTTAGATTCAAGAGAGTGCTAAACAAATCAGGCTGCCTAGTGCTAAGCTTCCCAGACTTTGAATAGACATAAGAATAATTTCAGCAACAGACTGAAAAAGAGAGTATGGCCCCAAGTGTGTTAAAGATTAGTACTAATGCCAGAGGAGAAGATGGCTCCTGCTTCAAAGTCTTTTTAAGGAAGCTATTGCATAAGAGATAAAAAATAGAAGTAGGTACAGTGCGTAGAAGTTAGATCAGGGAAACCAATGAAACTACGCTCATCCAGATCATAGACAATGCTCTAGTCCATCAGACTTCCAACACCAAAAATACTGAAAGATTGTTTAAATTTCAGGAGAAAATTTCAATTTACTAGAAGTAGCAGATTTTTTATGAAGTCAAAGTAATAAATATGATTAAGTTTAACTACAACAGTGGCTGATATTGCCAACAAGTCAAGAAGACTTTCCCTTGGGTTAGTTATAGCATAGGGATGGGTAGTCACCTTACGTTTGGTCTGTTGAAGCTTTAGAAAAGTGGCTGAATTGCAAGCAGATTTCTGCGGGCATTGCAGAAAGGAAGAATATCCCATCAATTCATCCTGGATGAAGGCTTGTGCTATAAAGTGACAGATCATCAATATTTTGGAAAAAACCCTCATAATTAATTGACTCTTTTATTATAAAATACATTTTTTGAAAATCTAATATTTAATTGTGATATTGTGATAATTCTTTTTATCATAATTTATGGAGAAGAATTTGATTGCGCATTTTTGCAGATGGGAGCTGCACATCTTGGCTGCCAAAAACCTTGCCTTCTAACACTGTACAAAATGTGGCAATTTTTTTTCAAGTGAGCTTTTAGTTTCTGGCATTAAAAATTTTGTTTATTAACAGATATGATTATCTGTTTTGTTTTGGTATAAAAAAATCTGGTTTGCAATTTGAGAAATAAAATTGTTAAATAGATTATTTTACAATAGCATTATAGAAGAAAAGGAAAATTTATGCCTTTCAATCAAGCTACTAATTTTTGGTTTCTTTTTTAGTAAATGCAACCTGATTTTAAGGTTTGTTATTTTTTTAACATGAAAAAATGATAGCACATTTGTATTTTTTTTTCCTTCACCACAGACACATCATTCCATATGCTGGCTCTGATTTGTGGCTTTCAGAACATATAATCACCTTCTATTCTTTCAAGTGAATGCAGTCAACCTCTGTGTAGAAAAATGCTTTCACTCTTCTGGAAGATGCAATTGGCAATTTTCATTATTTTTAACTATAAGAGTACAGAATTACAGAATTGGAAATTAATGTTTTTAAGATAGGGGAGCTCAGGTTTATTATTTCTTTATATATGAGTAAAAGGTTTTTTTTAAATTATATTTTAATTGCCCTGTCACTTCTCGTTTGAAGTGACACAACCTTCTAATGTATATGTATAAAATGTTGCAAACAAAACCTGTCATTTCCTGAGTAATGTGGCTTTTTGAATGCCTTTAAAAAATGTGTTTTATACACTTAAAATCCATCTAAATAGAACAATCAATTCTGCTTATTGCTTTGAGAAACTTTATGAGTCTAGACTTCAGATAAAGCTCAAGGAGATGAAGGTAGAATGGTTTTCTACCTGTTTCTGTTGTGCTTATTTGTTCCATTTCTTCTGGTCTAAGCTGAATAGACAGGACAAGCAAATAATCTAGACAAAACATTTTTTTAATTTCCTTGGGAGCCAGAAATTTGGATGAAAGTTTGCTGGTTTCCCTTGCTGTTTAGGCAACCTGGAAAGGCCCGGGGTGGCCTTGGACAGCCCGCGCTTCAAAGGACGAGAGGAGGCTCCAGATCTTTTCTCAGTCTCGGTGTTTATTAATTGTTTATCTAAAAGATTTTCTCTTGGCCCGACAGAGGTCTGCACAGCAGCCAGCCATGAGCACACCGCGAGGCCCCGGGGCGGTCACCTATCTTTATACTCAAAGTTACGTATACAATATTTATCAATTTTCCCCAATGCCTTTTACCCTTATTAACCAGTGCGCTTTTAGTAATAACCAATCCCAAAGTGCCACCATCACCACAGAAGATGGAGACCAAGAAGAAGAACAGGACACGCCCCAATTCCTCCATCTTACTTCTTTAGACCCCCCTGTACAGAAATCCTAAACCCTGTGTCTTACACTCTAATTAACTTATCCCTTCACCATTCACCCAATGGAATCCTCCCATCCTCATACAGGTGTCGTCTCCTGTGTAGGATCAAAGTCCAGCCACCAGACACTTCTGGCAACATTCCAGGACTCCCGAGCCCCCCAAGGGTGGTCTCAGTCACTCTGCACCTCAGTCCTGAGGTGCTGAGATCCCACAAAAGTTTTGTGTTGATACACTGTTTCAGATATGACTACTGGTGTGTATATGCTCACTGAAACTGAAATTCTTTTCTGTTGCTCATTTCTGCTATTTGTGGAATTAAACTTTACAAGAACAGCAATGCCACTAAAGTAGGCTGGGGTCATGTGGTTTGCGTCTCTAGTTAAATCCTGGCTCCATGGTAGATCTACTGAGACCTCTGACATGGCAAAGTGCATCCAAACCATGGATGCTGGCACTCTGGCACTTCACCCCAGGACAGGTGGAGTCAGAAATCCCTGTATTCTGGTCTTGAAGGAGCATTTATGGAGGTCTTTCTGAAAAGCACCAGAGTAAGAACTGGAGAGAAGGGACATCAGCATCTCCAAGTCTCTAACCTGTCACTAACCTGCTGGGACCTGTGGCTACCAGAAGATGGCTTGGGAATGGGGGAACTGAAATCATCATACCATTATCTCAGTTATCTAAGTAGGTGGAATTTTCAGGTCAACATCTGGCCTTGAAAATATGGGATACCCAGGTGATCCAGGAAACGGGGGGAAAACTGCTTTGCCCTGTATCAATGTTTGTTAAACAATATATTTCTGACAAAGCATTCTGGGCTAAGCAACATTTTCCCATGAAATGAATTCAATCAGAAAGTAGCTAGTTAGTTACAGTTTTTAAATAAAAAAAACCCCAAAAAACAAACTTTTGTGAAATGGATAAGCATCAGAATCCAGTCAATAAAACACATGCATTGTATTACTGAACACTGCAGCTCTCAACACTCAGGATAACAATGTTGAAATTCTGTAGATATCTGAATACATAATTCCTATCTAAATAGGTGGAATTTTCAAGTCAAAATGGCCTTGAAATTCCAGACACCTAGGACTTGGTGGTCCTGCTGTGAATACGGGCTTTTGTAAACAGTAGGAAGAACATGCAGCTTAAATCTCCTTTATGAAGGCTGGAGCACTAAGGCACTCAGGTTTCTCCATCAAAAATGAGGAAGAGGTATATGTCTTCCAGAACTAGTTTCTCACAAAGGATTAGGAGCTAAATCAGGCCACAGAAAGATTTTTGACTTTACTTAGCAACCTTAACCCCAAATACTTTCATGGAGCTGGCTATGGCTGCCAAAGCAGGAGGTTACTGACAGACTAAGAACTTAGGTTACAAGAGGCTTGGCTTCAATTCCTTCCTCTATTTGAATTTAATTATGGATTTCCCAAGATGACTTCTCAGATATAGTTTCAGTTTTTTTCAGCATGCCCTGGCAAAACACAGAGTGAGCAAAGGAACACAGCTCTCCATCTAGGTGGCCATGGCCAAGATGGGACATCAGGATTACAAGCAGTCTAGAATAAAATACGAGCAGTACTAGCAGTGTTCACCTGAGCAACAGTAAATTTAGAAATAAGGAGTGGAGCCTGTCTTCTCACTTTGTAGCAATGATATGATCACTGAATACTTGATATAGTTAAGGGAAGGAGAAATACCACCAGTCTTTTGGAGAGCTGCTCTTCAGTATTTGTTGTCTGGCAACATCTATTTATTGAATTGTGTTCCGCAAGTGGCATGACCATGAGTCCAAGCAACTTGGCAGCTGTCAGGGGGTTTGCCACTCCACTAAGAAGTGTAAGGGATTAGGAAGGGATTAGGAAGTCCTAGTGTATTCCAAAGTACCCTTAGAAGACCGGGAGCCATTTACCAGTGAACACTTTTATCCACCTAGTCTTTAGGCTGACTAATGGAGGATCTCCAAAGGATGAGCTAGGAGATTATGGATACATCAGCCTTATTCCAGTCCCTGGGAAAGTTATTAAATGAATCCTCACGGGGATATCATAGGTAAGATGAAGCCCAAGATTGGGAAAAACTTTTAGATTCACCAAAGGCAAATCTTGCTTGACAAACCTTGCTTGATTGCCTTCTGTGACAAATGAACCTGCTCAGTCAGTGTGGAGTGAACACTGTCTACCTGCATTTCTCCAAGGTTTTCAGTAGGGTTTCCCACAGCCTCCTCCTGGAGAAACTGATGTGTTGTGGCCAATCTGTGTCTTTCCATAGGGCTATGAGTTTGTTTTCTGAAAGCATTATTTCTGTGTTCTGTACAACTAAATACCTCTCTCTTTCATGAATTACAAACTTCTTTTATCCTTAGAGGATCAAAAGTGAGGCTTTTTAACAATCCCAAGTGAGTTCTAGCACTGTTTCCTTGAAAACAAACTTGTAGATGAGCAAAACCATATTGAAGACAGGCTCATTTTCTGCATAAGCCCCTGGAGTCTATTGCCCAGGAACAAGGGTAATGTGTTCCTAAAAGCTTGTAGAACACTCATGTTTAATGCAATATTAATAGAATTGTTACTGCCTTCTAATATGAAAAATTAAAATATGTATGTAGGGTGGTGAATGCAAAAGCAATGTGAAAACGATGCAGTTCGCAATTGTTAAAGTTTCATGACAAAGAATCTAATTAGAGATTTAGCATAAAGTAAAATTCTTACAATAAAGGGGTAGTTAGATTTACCACTAAAGGGCATTTTATGATCCTCAACCACAATGTAGTAATGTATCTATGTACAGTGAGAAAAAACTTATAGTGTGGAAATTTGGTTCCATTCATATATTCACATGTGTATTTTCAAAAAGCTGCTGAGAGATTATTGAAGCAAATACTACATGAAAAATAGTAAACCATTTGCAGTGAATCTAAAACCTGAAAATATTGGAAATATTTAAAATATGCTTACACAATAGAATTCTCAACATTTCTGCCTAAAATGAGAAGTATGCGCAAGTTCAAAAAGCATTCTGAACTTAATAACCACATGAAGTGTGTATTTTGTGTTTAAATGACAGCATTTTTAAACTGGAAAAGAACATGACAGATTGATGGTAAGAAACTTAACAGTTTTGAGCTGAAACATACACGTCTTATTTGTCTTTCCATTCAAGAGATTGGGGTGGTGGGAGGCCACAGAATGTACTCAAGCTCTCTACAAAAGAGGAAAACTTGGGAGAGAGGGATCCAGACACATCTGTCCTTGATGATTCATTAATATATTGGAAGACAAAATGGAAAGAATTCTCTTGAAATCTGCCCTCAACCCTGATCTGAGACTGATGTGAGGATGCTGTAGAGCTAGAAATCAGAATCTCCCAAAAACTAAAAGAATTAGATGAAAAAAAAAACCAAAATGGAATTCAATCCAAAGAAAATAAGGTCAAAATTTTAATTTTAGGAAAAATTCAGTGACAATATCAGAAATGAGACTGATAAAGCAAGTAAATAATGTTGAGGAAAAGTATCCATGGATCATTGCAAATCTAGTCTTTCCCTGGGCTTGGGTAATGGAACCAAGGTTCTGTCAAGGAGGCAGAGAAATAGGACAGGGCTCAAAGCATATTAAATAGCCTCAGTACAGAGTGCAAGCCTGCTCTGGCCCGCACAGTTGGACCTCAGCTAGAGCTCTGTGTCCAGATGCATGTTAACAGAGAGCCCAACACAAAGCATCCATGCTGTGCTGAGATCCAACAAACATTACCTCTAAGAAGCAGCTGGAGAAACTGGGGTTGTCTAGTCTTGACAAATTAAGTAGAAAAAATATTCTGGTTCACAAGTATTTAGAATGTCAGCTGCAGAAATTTTTTTCACAATATGCAATATTAAATTAGACAAGATATAATAGCTATTGACCCAGCTGAATCAAGTTTAAAAAGCTTCTAAATGGCAAGATCATGAAAACATCTGGTTGAGAAGGGAATTATGGGAAATATTCCACATTTTCTATTTTTAAGGACATCCTTCAGGAGTGATGCAGGCATAGCAAGTACTGCCCAGAAGCAGAAGGATGGAATCTCCTGGGGTCCTGGAGTCATTTCCAGTTCCAGTTATCACACAGACTTAGGTTAGGATTATTAAAAATAATCCATCCTTGGTTTTTGGAAGCCTGTGGTGTTTGAGACTTGCATTTTTATATTTCCATGTTTAGTCTGAAATTCTCTAGCAATAACAGATCCCTTGAAAATGGAGGGCTATAAGTGAAAATATTGTATGAATTGTGATAAATTTCTATGTACTGGTCAGCCTTTACTGGGTGGAAAAGCAGTGCATACACTGTGGCTTTAGAAGCAGGTTTCAATTCACATTCAGCCATTTAATTCACTTTAAGCAATAAGCTTTCTTAGGGAAAGATCTAGTTTGAAGGAATGTCTGAAAAATTAAGGAAAAAAGTTCAATTTAATTTCTATCCCTAAAGTCTTTTGTAAAAGCAAAAGTCACTGTTTAGATGTGCATACAAACAGAATTATTCCGCCTTGACCCTTTTAGCTCCATATTGGTGACATTTCTGTCACTTTCTCTAATGCAGACAGTTAAGGTGATGGATCCATATGCAGATTTAATTGTGAAGAAGTTTCACAGAACAACTCTACCCAGTAGAAGAACCTCTGTGGTCTCTGTAAAGAAAAAGACTCTTTCCTTAAAACTACAACTTAAAAGATTTGGAAGGGGAAAAGGAAGTATAATCCACTCAAATATTTCAGCTCTCTGGTATTTGCAGTTCTTAACACACACTGCAAGAAGTAAAAAGGGATTAATGCTGTGCATTTGCAGAGTGACCCTCTTTTTAACATGAAATGAGCAGATCAACCTGCAGGAAGTGGTGATTATCCATGGATGAATTAGCTCCCTGAGGAGGTCTGAATCAAAATTCTGTCACAATTTAGGCATATACTAAATGTTTCCATGAGATGTGGTGTGTACGTACCGATAGTACATCAGTATTTTTTTAGTTTTAGGCAAGCAAATATATCTGTGCTTCTGAACAAAATCATGTTAATTTCTGATGATTTTTTAAAAACTAATTTAGATAACAGTCCTATTTTTACAGTGCTGGCTTCATGGGGAAAGAAGTTAATGAGTTTGATAAGGAAAATTATATTGAGGTCTATGAGTTCATCTATCCATCTACTGAATACCTGTTTTTATTAGTTGATTCATTTTATTAAAAATATTTTCCAAGTCCTTGTCTACTAAAAAAGGCCCTCAACATTTCACTGCCATTTAGAAATTTTATCCTGGCATCAACCATTCTGATATGGGGAAATTTTATTCCCAATTTATAAAGGACGGATGCTGACAGAAACGATGAATTTAATAGAGTAGGTCATTCATCCAAGATGACAAAGAGAGTCCATAGCAGAACACAGCACTGTAATATACATGTTCCCAAGTCATTCTGGTCAGAACCCAAAATTTCTACACATGAACATGAGCAAAAGCATTGCTAACAGTGTGAATGGACAATATGCTAACAAATGCAATTGCATTCTGACCTATGCAATGATTAATGCAAATTGAAATGAAAAATTTAATATATGTTGTGAGCATTTACATAATGTAAGAAATGGAACTCTATGAAGTTTGAAGGAGAAGCAGATTCAAGTTTTTCAAAGGTATTATTTAACATGCTCAGTATCTAATGGGACCTACTCACTGTTGCAAGAAATAAAAACCAGGAAATGAGCAGGATTATAAAAATAATTATATGATAATGAAAGACAATTACATTAGCTCAACAAAATATATGTGTCTCCGCCTATGCAAATAGACTTCCTATTAACAGAATTTTGGGGAATCCCAGATCCCATATCTATACCCCCAAGACAGATTGTTTACAGTTTTCCTGTATCTATGTCCCAAGGGATAGTGTGTTTGCAGCTGTATAAAAATTGGGCTAGCTTTTGCAGCATACTCACTAGTGGATGGACACAGCCTGAAACAGAATGCGATGGACCTGTGATGTGAATGGACACAGATCTTACTTCCACTTGGTGGCAGTGGCCCCACCTGGTAATCTACACCTAAGTTTTGCTGTTAATAAAGTCACCTTCTCTTGTATCCTTCACTAGCCCCATATCACAGTAGCTTTGTTAAAAAAAGACATCACTTTACAGACATCACTTTTTCTAAATGTTCACAATAATACAATAGGATACCACCTCCCAATAGATTTGGTACCTAATATAATGACAATCTTCTTTTCTGTTATTGAACATGCATGATCAAGATGAGCAAGAATTACATGTGAGAATATTTGAACTGCAAACAGTATTTTAGTTTAAGGCCTAACACATTCAAAATTTTATGTGCCTTTCTTGATTGAATCCCAATAATTCATGTCAGATTGACATTTCAGATTGATGGCTGTTGAAAATATGGAACAAATTGGCAAGGCAGTATTTATATCTTTTTTCCCCCTTTTTTCAGACTTTTTATATATATATTAGTTGTATTTGTGATTAACTCTTAATTGTCTTGTATCTTAAATACTGAGAAAGTCCTGAGAATTAAACAGTATCATTGCAATTAAACATAGAAAGTACATTACCTGTTGTTTAATTGTCAGTGTTGGCATGACAGTGCTCTTCCTGCATGGCAGTGGGCTGCCCAGCTGGACCTCCCCTTGAGAAGGGAAAGGGGGTCCCTGTGCTCTTCAAGATAACTGCTCAAGTTTGAGAGACTCCTTATCACATCAGGTACTTAGTAAGTGAATTCTAACCCAGCATGCTGAAACTTTGAAATCTTAGCCAAGTGATATAAAGGATTGATTGCATATAATTGTTTAGACTTAAACAGTTATTTATAAACATAAACAGTAGCTGACCTAGGCTGGAATGAAATCCAAATCCAGACACCCCTCAACTCTCTTCAGAGAAGCAGTCTAGAAAGAATTAGGGTCCTTTCTGAACCTCACAACTCAATGGAGGGGTCTCCCTGAGAGATTTGTCTGTCCCTGTCATCTATGCAGTAAATAATTGAGTGTACCTTGCCATCGAATCTTGTTTAAACACTGTTTCATTTACCACTGAGCTTTTTAATATCATTTAAGTTTACTGTGGCTTCTCTCTTGAAGGGAAATGCACATCTGCAACAGTTTGCAATGACAAGGAAGGCAATTTTAAATGTTAGTTTGCTCTAAATATCCATCAATCTTGTAGGTAGCAAAGAAAAAAAATCCTCCAAACTTTATCTGCAAAAAAAGAAAAGTGGAGAACGAGTCAACAATTTAAACTGAAACTCCATGATATATAAGAAATAATTAGAAAACATGCTCCCCACACTAGTGAGTCAATGTAATTACTTATAGGAGGTTGCAAGCTATGCTTTCTGCACACTCCTACCTTCAGATCCACACTCAGATGCAGTGTCACTCATCCAAACATATTTCATCCTTCTCTATCATATTGGCCAACTTCTGCTTAATTCTCCACTGAAAAGGTTTAATGAGTGACCCACTTTATGACATTACTCTGTGAGAATTCCCTTGAGTATATCTTTCTCAATATGTCCCAGATGGTTTAGTATCTGAACATGGTAGAAGTTGATGGGAGCAGATGTGACCTAAAACCTTCAAGTCAAGTAAGTGGTGAAATACATTTTGTGTTTTTTATTCATTCTCTTGTTGACTTACATAAACTAATCAAAATAGCAGTAGTTGCAGATATTGCTTTGTGGCTAATGTATTGGTCAATGATCTTCTGGAAAAGGAAAATGGTTAGGAAAGAATGAAGATTTCAGAATCCTTCAGTGTCTTCCCCTTTAATGTCTTACTGCTTAGAGACTGACTGTCTGCATCCTCCAGAAGCGTAGGCAATGATACTCTTGTGATTAACATGAATGCCTTTGCCACCACAGGTATTTCATGTCATCTGAATTGCTGAACTCTCTTCTGTACTCAGTCCTCTGTGTTGCACAGCCTCTGCCTTGCTCATGAGTACACTGGGACTTTACATAGACCTGGGTGGGAGCAAACAGGTCTCTTATGGCAACATTTAAAAAACACGTGTTTTACTGCCTGAACAGTGTTGTGCCAGCGGCACATGGACAGATGCATATCCTACAGGCAAAGTGAGTCACCCACTTAACATCAGTGGTCTAAGGGTTCTCCACTGCTAACCACTGGGTGTGATTTATAGCTGCCTGCACTGTGCAGCAAAACACGTTACTTTTCTCCTAGAAGTGCGGAGAAAAATGTCTATTAGCCTAATCCTTTTATTTTTAGACAGTTGTATTTAAATAAATCCTACTGTTAACTGTGATGGTCATTGACATTCAACATCATATTTTTTCATTTTTAAAATAACATAGATATTTTCTAGGAAATATATAAAGCTGTTTCTGACCTGCAGGTTGTGGATTGTTATTTAAAAATGGCTTGTATTCCTCAAAATACTTATTTTAAAATTTCAATGACTGAAATTACTTGTTCTAAAGATTAAGGCCAAGGTGTTTCTCTTTGCACAGTGTAATTTTTAAAGAAAAATCAATAAAATATCTAGTGGATCTGCACTGTTTTAACAGCAAATACTATGAATAAATCCTTAGCAGAATGAAAATCTTCTGTGTTGGTGACACTTTTAATTCCATTATTAGATTGCTAGGGATATTAGCTGCTGAAGAAACTCAGTTCTAGCTCCAACAGTTTGGTGGTAAATGTGTCTTGACTGTAAGTGGCGAAATTGAAATACTTTCTCAGAAAAATAAACACCTTGAAGCATTGCGTGACACAGGAGTACTAGCAGGAGTTAGAGATTTTCACCTCTATAGTTCTGCTGTGACTTCAAAAGGGCAGCTAAAAACTGTTTGGAGAAAATTATTTTGGACATGTTGGTAGAGATTTAACAGTGGTTTGAAGTACTTTTAAATGGCTGTGTTGCTGTTGCTGACATGTTGTGGGGGGGAAAAGATGCTATTTGGGCAGTTCCCCTACTTGGAGAACAAAAACTACAGCAGTATCCTTTCCTTTTGAGCTGACTGAACAGAAGACCTCATTGATCAGTTTGACTCACATTGTCTTTGCATTCTTTTCTCCAAAGAAGTGTGCACCTGGCTTTATAACACTTGATAAGCTGTATTTTTATCACCCTAGTACAAATACAGTCCTGTCGAAGTTGCCAACATGTTTTACTGTGATATTTGTGAGCGCTTAAGGGAAGGAAGCATATTTACACCTGTCATAAAAAAACCCTTGTCTTGCAAGTTTCCACCCATATCCAACCTTGTTGGGTATTCTGCCATAAAAAATTGACGACTGCAAGAAATTTTAACCATCAATCCAAGATTTAAGAGCTTGTGGATTGTTTTTGTTTTTAAGATTAATGGTAGATATAGGCAGATACTGAAAGATAAGTATCCTTTTTTTTGTCCCTATTTCTTCCTGAATTATCTCTCTACTCAAGATATACAAACTGAAAAAATATTTCAACATAGAAGAGACAGTGTGTTATTACTACAACCACTAGAGGATTAATTCTGGAAAAAGAGTGACAACCAAAGCTTTGGTCAGGTTTTGAGGGATCAGGGGTAAAAAAAAAAAGTCCAGATGACTTGCTCCTATGTATATCATATGATGAAAATATCTTTAAGGTTTGGAAAAGCAGTTTCCACTTTTAGTCCCTTGTTTGAAGCTAAGCTATGCTATACTCTTTGCAGTTAAGGGATGTAGGCAGCTTTTTCAATGAGCTGGGTCTTCTGACATGTGTCCATTGTCTTCCCAACACCTTGATGCCATCAAGTGGCACCTGGACTTTGGGTCTGTGGTGTTCCTGAGATGGCACCATGGCACTTGCTAGCTCTGCCTATTGCACCATCAAAGCCACAGCTAATATGCAGGACTGAGATTCTACTTTTACTTAACTTTTGCATCACCAATTGCAGAACAAACTGCAGCAAAGAGATTATTTTTGTTTTTCAAGGAAGAAACTATTCTGTATTTCCAGTTGGTGAAAATCTCCAAGGACTGAGAACAAATTGTTTGCATTCCACTGAATGTATCAAGATTTTCTCAGAAAAAGAATTTAGATGCTTCTAAGCTTGCAAGAAGCCATAAGTAAGTTAGGTTATAAGATAATTCTGCTAAATTTAAAGCATGAACATTTGATTTACGGGCACCACCTGGTTATTGTGTCAAGACCTGTAAAACCATATACAGTGATGGAATAGGTTTCTACCTTTGCAGGTTCACAGAATTTCTACTTCAAATACTATTACTACATAACGCTGATCAGTAGCCTACAACAGATTCAGCAGTTGCATTGAACAAATTAAAAGTAACAATTATAATATGCTGAAGGAAGAGAACATGAGAAATCAAAGAACGTAACACGTTGCCAGTCAATCTTAGATAGTGACTATGGTCAGATTAAAGAGAAAAAAAACCTATTTCATGGCCTCTGGTAATTAGACTGAGAAAGAAACACCTCACTTGCCCCTAAGTCTGCAGTCCGGCTTAATTCTGGAAATCACAATGGGTCACGTACATTGCACTGACTGAATGAATATAACCTGCTAGCAGCAATGGTAAACTCTGTCTGCACTGTGAAGCTGTGGTCAATCTCCAGAGCTTTTGAGAAAGAGAAAACTACAGAAACTGATCTATACACTAAAGGCAGAGAAGAGAAAATCCTGTCAAGTCACTGAAGAAGACATGCATTAAACTTGGAACATAGCATATAAAACATAGGACAGACAAAACGTTTTTACAGTCCTGACTGGCTGCATTAACACTACCGAAATCCAGAGATTCAGTGTAGTTATCACTATCCATCTACACACAGCTGTACTGTGACAGAACTCCTCCAAGAAGATATTTGTCCATCACTGATGTGCTCGTGTATTGCTCTATGGAGAAAATCATTACAGCCTCAGATGCCAAACAGCTCCCCTAGAGCAGTGACAATGGGGTGGGAAGAGCTCTGTGCTGACCCCATACAATGCTTTCTCCTCTACAGCTCCCTGGACGTGGCAACACCCAGTGGTCTGCTACTCTCACAGGTATAAACAAAAGGATTCAGGGCACAGCAACATAAATCAATTCCCCTTGCCAGGAGCAGTGTGGACAGGAAATGTGTGGATGTCTCTTTGAAGCCAGTGTGGCTCAAGCACAGGATTAAGGTTTCTCCTGAAATGACATTGATATAATGATTTGCTCATTTTTCAAACAAAGGGTTAAGAAGATAAATAAATAACAGATAAATAAATTAAAGTCAGAGGGGTCTAAACAGGTATAACTCTAGAAGAAGGTGTTTTACTCTGTTGTAAATGCCCATTTCCCTCTCCTACACCCCCAGGTTTTATTGGCTTTTTTTCTGAAATGATCAATCTTATAAATGATTGTACTCTCTCGCTTCTTGTTATTTTCACTCAGTTCAGTTCTGATTGGATCTCATAGGCCCAGCTCCATAGTAAACTTCAGTGCAGTCTTATGCACCTCCTTCAGCACCAGGTTTGGACCCCAGCACTGTGATCTGAGCTGAGCCACGGAGCCTGACTGCTCTTATGGTGAATGTTAGGCCACAGGCTCCTTTTGCCAGCCAGGCTAATTCAAACACTCCAGCTGGGTTAAGCACCTGTTATCCATTTTCCTCCAGCAACTGAGCCCTGGCCTGATTAGGCTCTCTTTAAAAGGCAGCATTGTCAAAACACCAGTCATGTCAGTGGCCATCAGAAAGATTGCCTCAGGGGAAAATGTTTTAATGCAACAAAACCCCTAACCACATCTCTAGCCATGTGTTTCCCTACATTAGCTCAACATTTTATTTTATCTGCTTCAGTTTATTTCCACTTCAGGCTGGAAAATTAGGCCTACTTGCTGCTATCCCAGTATGAGTGCTGGTTATGTATCAGACTCTGCTGACAGTGCACTTACATGTTAACTTTTTTCCTGAGGCTAGCATGCTTAATACTGAGCAGTGCATCATAAAAATACATACAATAACTCCAGCTTTCCATAGATGAGTTCCAGCTGATTATTTTGTTGGTCTTCTTACAGCTTTAGTATTAAGTCTGGGTTTGCTCCCAGATGCAGCTGAAACAGCCATTGCTTTCAGCAACAAATTGCTGGCAAAAAGGAGAGAGATCAGTGAAAACATTGCAGCCAAAGTTCTCTAGCTGATGCCACCAATTCCATCTGGTGAACCACACTACTCTGAATTTTGACATTCAGTATGTCCCCAACAGTGGACAGGCCACAATCTTAATTCTTATGAACTAGTTTGTTACACTTGTGTAAACTTTAGTTCTGTTTTATTTCTAGATGATTTTTTCCTGCCCAGTCTCCTTTTACTCTGTAGCATATATTCTAATATGGAGTACTAAGCAGAAGAATGCATTGTTACAGAAACTTTCAACCCTTCTTGATAAGAATCAAGATGCTGATGAAGTGGCTGGAAATGAACTACATGTGTGTGGGGGGTTTTTGTGTGTGTGTGAGTTAACTATAATTGTGTACCAGCAGCATGATGTCCTGCAAGCTTTATTTGAAACATTATAATCTGGAATGAGGAAAATTGTTTTAGAGAGAAAAATGTCATTACTGAATCACAGCCTAATTGGTTTCTGAAGTAACTAGACATTCATTAAAAATCTCTACTCCAAATGTCAGTTGAGCAGAACTCTCTTCAGTCAGTGAAACCTAAAATGAGCTCACTTCTACATCATCATGTTACAGTTTAATTCAAATACACATTAAAGCCCTGATCCAGCAAATCATTTAAGCATATGTTGAAGTCAGTGAGATTGCCCATACATTAAAATTTAAGCATATGTTTAAATACTCTGGTTACTAGATTACCCTATATTTTGTTCTCTCTTCTGTTGGCCAAAACTTTGACTTTATTTCTCTTCTTTCATTTCCAATCCCTTCCTCTTTCCTCTCACTAGAGATTAGTAGCTTTCAGTTAGCTCTGTCTGAAATTTCCTCTAGAGCAGGTATACGTATTTCAACATATCAAAACCTCCAACTCTTGTGCAGCCTTGCTGCTGTGTGTTTGACATTAGTGTTCATTGGGCTGCTCACCAGCATTGTTGGCTGGTGCTTTCGGCTGTGCTGTATTACCAGCCCTTGCACAGCTGTGCACCCCTGCGTCACTCAGCTCCACACTGCTCCAGGCACTCTTTTGGAGGGTGGCTTTTGAGGCCTTTCAGTACACTCTTGCTGCTGTCAGTTGTTCCGATGTCTTTTCTGCTCCTTGCCGGTACATTTCTTTTTGCTGAAGAAGAAAAGTTTTATGTATTTAAGGGTAAGACTGCACGTAAGAGATGAAGGTTAGTCCCACACTTATCGGGTGTCCACAGTGAGGCATTTTAGGTAATGGCCAAACTGTGTGAAGATTTCTATAGACTTACCTATTGCCCCAGAATGTCTAGGTCTCTGACATTCTATAAATGCCCTATTGCTTCATATGTTCAGTTACTCATCATGTTTTTGAATATTTCAATCTCATTTCCATTTTCTTCACAAGTTACACAGATTTTTTGTTACACTATATCAAAAGGAGGCAAAAGAGCAAAGCATAGAAATGAAGCTTTTAGAAATTCTGGGTAATGTTATTTGAT
Source organism: Ammospiza caudacuta (assembly GCF_027887145.1). Taxonomy (NCBI): domain Eukaryota; kingdom Metazoa; phylum Chordata; class Aves; order Passeriformes; family Passerellidae; genus Ammospiza; species Ammospiza caudacuta. The sequence goes on from NC_080593.1 coordinate 135,821,546, forward strand.
TTATTCTGTGTGTAGTTAAAAAAAAATAGTGTTTGCCTTGAAAAACAAATTTTCTTCAGCCAGTGACCCAGCTTAATAAAAAATTAAATTTATATGGCAAAGCTAGAAAATATGAAGTTTAATAAGACACTTTAAGCCTGCAGTGAAAAGCTGACATTTACAATATTTATGAAAAAATGTCCATTGACTCCAACCCAGGAGAAAGGCTTCTGCAGTTGCCTTTGGGAGATGTCAGCTTCTTACACGGTATTGAGTGATGAAGCAGGGCAGGGGCAGTTCAGTGTGGAGAATCATGATGTTGCCACCTTGGTGGGTGGGTACCTACCTACCAGAGGCAATTTTTGGTATCTGACACAGGAGAGTTATCTGCCAGATGGAAGGATCATATACAAAAAAGAAAAAAGCAATGACCTTTTTCAAATTGAGCTACTGGGGTTCAGGACCCACATACTTTTTTTGGAAAAAGCAGTTATGCTGAATGAATGAGTTGCATTTCACAGTTTTGAGGACAGACAGGCAAGGGAAATAGTATCACAGCTATATTAAAGTTGCCTTCATTATACATTGCCTTTAGCATAGGACATTAGCCTGGGAAAGTCCAACATCAATCCTGCAATGAGTTCTTGCTTGATTAAAAAGCTGTCTCTTATAAAGGGTGGGAAAAAAGGAGCAATTCTGAGTTTGTTAATTCTCAGACCTGATTTTAAGGACTGTAACACTGGTTTCTACACCTGAGTTGGCTTTGTGGGCTTCTATTACAATCAACAGAATTTTTTTAGCATAGTGGAGTTTAGGGTATGATTCATGTGACAAAATGTAGGTGTCTTCTTTAGGCAGGGATAAACCATGTCCTCTTGGGTGGAAATTCTGGAAAACCTGAAAGTGAGTGTCTCAGATGTAAACGCCTGTGTTGCAAATATTAACTGACAATGCATTCAGGTGCTGGCCATTCTAGCTGACATGGAGAGAATCCAGAAGATTTCAAGTGAGACTACTGTGTAACTGTGTAATATGTAACTGTGTAATATGTCAAATCCTGGTACAGAAAAAACAAACGGACAGGGAAAAAAACATTGTATTCCAACAGTGATTCAAAGATGACAAAGATTCATCACAGACTAGAGGTATAAGTGAGGATGTGGAGGAAGATTCCTTGGCAAAGAACAGAGCCAGCTGAAAAGGGGAAAAAAAAAGAGGAAAAAAAAGACAGAGTTGCAAAAAAGCAGCGTGTCAAATATTTTTTCTAATTGTATTCAACAGACAGTATCAGTATTTGCGGGATTAGAGGAAAAGTGGAGCAAAGCTTTGCTGATAGAGGACAGAAAAGTGGGGTCCCTCAGGGGTCCATGTGGTGACCACTGCTATTTTATATCTTCATTAATTACATAAATTACATAAAACTAGGGATTGACTGCAGCCTCAGCAAATTTGCAGTTGACACCAAACTGACTGGTGTGATTGACACACCTGAAGGAGAGAATGCCAAGGAATCTGGACAAGCCCAAGAAGTGGCCCCACAGGAATCTCATGAGGTTTAACGAGACCAAATGAAAAGTACTGCACCTGGATTGAGGCTATCCCCAGTATCAACACAGGCTGGGGATGAACAGAGTGAGAGCAGCCCTGCCAAGAAGGACTTGGGCGTGCTGGTGATGAGAGGCTGGACATGAGCGGGCAATGTGTGCTCACAGCCCATGAAACCAAATGTGTCCTGGGCTGCAGCATGGCCAGCAGGGCAAGGAAGGGGATTCTGCCTCTCTGGTCTCCTGTCGTGGACCCCACCTTGAGTACTGCATCCAGGCCTGGGGTCCCCAGCATGTGAAGGACACTGACATGTTGGAGCAAGTCCAGAGAAGGATCACCAAAATAGAGAGATGAAGGATTTTCTCTGCAGGCAAAGGCTGAGGGAATTGGGATTGTTCAACCTCGAGAAGAGAAGGCTTTGGGGACATCTAGTTGAAGCCTTAAAGTACCTGAAGGTATCCTACAAGAAAGATGGAGCTAAACTTTTTTCAAGGGCATGTGGTGACAGGCCAAGGGGAAATTACTTCAAACAGAGTAGGTTTAGATTAGATAATAGAAAAAAAATCTTTACTGTGAGGGGGCTGAGGCACAGCAAGCAGTTGCCCAGAGAAAAAGTAGATATCCCATCTCTGGAAGTGTTTTGAGCCAGGTGAGATAGAGCTCTGAGTAACCCAACAAGTGAAAGGTGCCGCTTCCCATAGAAGGGTTTGAAACTAGAGGGTCTTTCAGGTCCCTTCCAAGCCAAGATATTCTGTGATTCTATGAAAAATTCCTGGAATACAGGAACAGAAGAATCCTGAGTCACAGAAGAATTACAATGTGAAGAGCAGACTCAGTCAGAAAGGTGGCTGGCAGTATACCACAAAAGGTAGATTATTTGGAGATAAGAGACAATTCACAAATATTCTCCATCATCCTACTCTGCACCCTTGAGCTTATTCTACACTTTTATTTTGGCTTACCCACGAGTGAAGCCTTCCCCTTTTCTTCCGCATGCTGCACATGGAGCGCTTTATGACTGCTCTCTTTAGTATATTCCATTCATTTGCAGAGTAAAATATTTTATTAGTCTGGGAGTGCTGTTCCATGCATACATGTTGTCTCAATGCACCCATTTGCATAGGATTAAAGGTTAGTACTAGACAGACTTTATAATTTGGAGAAATGGAATTAGCTCGTTTTCTACTGCTACAAAATTAAATTACATTTGAACTTCAGAAAGCTAGGAAGGAGATAGATGTGGTATAATGCCATCTTTATGTAGAAGTATGACTCACAACACAAGTTTGATTAGCCTCAAAGACTGTCCCAGTCATGCCTGGCAGAACAATGTGTTTCAAAAGTTGTGGATCAGAGGGGTTAAAAACTGCCAAATTTTGCCTTGCTCTCAAGGTGTTTCAGCTGGGGAAACAGGATAAAAAGAAGGAGATGATTCTGGTCTATCCATCCTCTTCACTTCTCCCCTTGGCAATTTCTTTGCATTAGAGGGATCTCTGAGTAACAGGCTACACCAACCTTCTGCCTGCCATGTGTTGTTATAGTGGCTGTAAGCAGTGGGAGGAACAAGAGATATGACCTTCTAAGGTTCCTTCCTGGAGTGAAATACAACATCTGAAACTCTCTGCCTAATGTACTGAAAAGATTTTGCCCACTGTAAAGCAGCAAGTCTGCACTTTGCAAATTAATTCTACTTTGGATTTTATCATCCTTGCAAGAGAAAAAATATCAAATTTGTAATTAGCGAGATGAACACCATTAAATTTTGCCTCAAGTTGTAGTTTTATGGCAGGATTCAGACTAATAATTTTGCTCTTTCCTCGCGAGTTCAACATGATCATGTAAAAGAATAACTAACTGTCTGGGGGGCAAACATGTGCTTTCAAGGAGCTCAATGAATGGTCATTCATTCCTATTCTATAAATCAGCCTTCATGGGAAAACAACATTGATATGTTCATCATGACAGCTGGAGATTCACCAGGTCTAGAAGGAAACATTTTTCATATTGAACACTTTGAAACTCTTTTTCTTAACTGTCTTTGTCACATTTGATTCTCATGTAGAGACAGATGTTTGCAGTGAAACCAAGTTTTTTCAGTGCTGGAACAAGAAGTGCTAAGTATCTCCAGCTTGATGACAATGGTTTCACATTAGTGAAGAAAGAGCTGTCTGCAACTAAAGCTTAAGCAACGTCAGTCCAAAAGAAGGATTTTGACAAATATTTTCTAATTGGTTTGGTTTTTTGTGTTGTTTTGCATTTTAGTGAGTGGTTGTGTTTGTTTCCAATACAGCTGGTGCGATTATTATCATCATCGTCATCATCATCATTATTATTATTATTAAGTCTGATTTGATATATCGAATTTCAGAAAACAGACTCTTTCTGGCATTTAGGACAAGTGACCTAAATACTTAACAGAAATTACCAGCCATTTTTAAAAGTATACTTAGCTATATCTGAGAAAATCATGATATTTCCTAGTAAGTTAGAGGACTGGATAGACGTACATGAGAAACTTTATTCTGAAAAGATTAAATTAACAAATAAGGAAACTGACATGCCACTTCTCTTTTTTAAATGAGTGTAGTAAAAAAAAGAATTATGTTAGTTCATAACAGAAAAGTCTTTCATATTCTACATCTTTATTGAGTGTTGTTGCTGTTTCCAAGTTAGGACATACCACAGAACAGCTATGGCCATAGCAGGTGGGCAAAGCTGATGAATATGAGGGTTTTGTCTGTAACAGGGAAGTAAATGGGATCAGGATGCCATCTCTGGCACGGAGGCCAAGTGTGTCTGTTATGCCAACCCACTTCTAAAACAGCCCAGCCTCGTGTAAGCTACTTGCTGGGAACAGCCTCTGGTCCACGCTAAGTCCTTACCATGCCAGGGATGGTTTTGTTTACCGTAATTTGTATCAGACCCAAAAGGATCCCAGGGACCTGAGGACTTCTAAATCTGGTAGCCAGGATGGCTTTGCTTGTGTATCCTTTTATGTTCTGTCCTGTTTTTCCCTGCCAATCCAGTCTTCAGGATCCCTGACTTGACTATATTGTCAACGTCATAAATGTCATAACTTCAGAGCATGTTTCCAGCCCAGAAGCTAGACAGAGAGCAACAATTAAATACGTCTTCATCTGTGGAAATCTCTTTTAATGACACTGAAATGTTTTTTTTTTTTCCCAACTTTGAGATTGCTGGTATAAGAAAAGTGGTTCCTTTGTCAAGCAGAATATATAATTTCAATTGATGCGTAATAAAATAGTTGAAATCAAGAATGAATATCAGTATTTTAGCACAGATCTGCATATAGTGCAAAACATAACAAGGCCTCCAAAGGGAATGAAAACAAAATTGACTTATTCAGACTTTCCTAGAGCTATGTCATTTTCCCTCTATTGTTCAAGTCTTGCACAAGTTAAAGGGTACATGGGCAAAAAATTATGTGTATGATTGATTTACCTTTAAGCTGTTAGCTTAGGTCTTTAAAAAAATTTGGACATGTAAAAAATGTACACACAGGCTTTGGGATTTTATTCTTGAAAAAGTTTTCCTGTTTCTTTTTTTCTGGTACAACAGTGCTTGATTTAGTGTTGCTCTTTCAAGTTAAGGTTTTACCTTATTTCATTTAAATCAGTAAGTAGTAAAATACAAAACTGAATACCAAGATTTAAACTTTCTTCCTCAAGGAAAAAACTGAGAACCAGTGAAGTTTCAACATAAATATTTTCATAACTACGAGTGTAAATGAATGACATAACTCATGACTAAAGTATTACTAGCCTCCATTCCACTTTTGATCTCGTATATTGACAACCAGTATATGAGCAGGTAGAGACAATCAATAATTTGGAATCAAAGTTAATATTAAAATGTAATTCAGCTATAAACAGAAAAAAGAATCTGTATTGGTCTAGAAATTTTTATTATGGATGTTTGGGAATATGACTTTCGAGTAAGATCTGGAGTAGGTAAGCTGTTTAAAACCAGATTAAAAGAAAAACCTGAGAAATGCAGAGTAAAAGGCAAATGAAATAGCACGTCTCTGAACTATGAACACAACAACTTCTACCTTGGTACTGGAACTGTGAAGAATTTTTAGTTCAGGCTACTTTACCTCTGAAATACAAAGTACTTGTGAGGAGAATGCTACAGTAGGATATAGTTATAGATCTAATTATTCATATCACTTTAATGATCTGCTTACATTCTTGACCAATCAACCATTGTATTTTGTTATCCTATAAAGAGAATAGAGTTCCATTTCTTATCCTTAAACATTCCACTGCCCTTGCATGTGTGTCTAGAATTGTCTCTATCTTCATAGAAATCATGAAAGGATAAAATAAAAAGAAAACTATTATATCCTCAATTTCTTCAATGCAAATTTTGATTATCTGTTTTGAATTTCAACAGATAAAAACTGCCAACTACTTCTCCATGAACACCCCTGTCCTTTCCAAATATTTTTTGGTTCACACAGTGAGAAAATTTTTTCAGTATATATCCTACGCATCCTTTACTGGTATTAGGCCAGCCTCCATTTATGCTACTTACAATTAGCTCCTTTGACAAGTGTCATGTTTCTACTGTTGGCAAACATCATCCTACTGTGCTACAATACATCCAAAAGTGAAAACAAAGCCTACAGTTGCATGCCAAAAGTTCAGAAAATTAGGCACTTGTAAGTTAAAATATAATATGTTGGCCTTTTACAAAATATTGCTTTTCCACGTAGGCAATCAGATAGGAAGAAGCATGGGGAAGAAACCTGAGTAATTAAAATTGACATTGTTTTCTGGTTAATATTTCTGCTGTAAGACTGACCTTGCTTATCTTTATGGCGATAACATCGGTTCTTATGATTAAATAAAAGTTTAATGGAGAGAATTATTGTAGCACATACTAAGCTCTTTACCAGTTTCTCTATGCCTCTGAAGCTCCATTATTGCCCTTGATTTTAAAGATATTCCCAAATATATAATTCTATTACAGTGAGAGGAAGGGTAAACAGGCAGTGCAAACTACCAGGAGAAAAAAAAGCTTATCTGTAGAGCCAGCATATGTTCCCAACACCCCCTCTCTATTTTCTTTATTTAGTTTAAGTTCTCTTTGTTTTCAGATGAGCTTCCTGGTACGTCTGATATAACAAGCTTAAATGTCTTCTTTTCACCCTGCCAGCAGAACCACTTTCTTTGTCAAATTTCTTCATTCCTTTTCCATACTCTTTTCAGGACTTCAGTGTGATGAACATTGCTAGCCTATTAGAAAAAAAAAAAATTTTTCAGTAGAAGATTATCAGTGAAGCGGAATATTTTAAGTTTGAAATCCATAAAACCTTGAATTTATCAAGAGAATTTACCAATCTTTTGTTCTTTAAATACATTCGTTTGTGCTTCAGCACAATTTCCCCTACATTATTACCTTAATTCTTCTGATTTTATATTTATCTCTGTGTTACAAATAAGGTCAGAGTCAATCCTTCTGGCCAGCATACAAAATATCTATAAAAGTTTTCTAAACTTGAATCAATTTTTGTTTTAAAACTACTGCACTATTTCTCATTAATATAATTCTTCCTGTTTAGATTGTTAGTGATCTGTCCTTAGCTCAGCTAGCGCATGGTTGCACAATGCAGTATTTTCTCTCTCTCTTAAGTGGATGATCTATAAAGCTAACCTATAGCATGCAGACTGCAAATATATCAATTTTATGGAGAAGACATCACAATATTAAGTATTAGTGAATATTGTATGTATCAGCTCTACTGTTTCTGCTTGCAAGTAGACCTGAAATATTTCGCTGCTCATTGACTTTAAAGTAAGACGGTTTCTGCATTCATATGAAAATCCTCCAAAATTTGAATTAATGAAGTATCAATAGTTTTTCATTTCTTAATATTAGGTGAGTTCTTACAGGTCACATCTACAGGTGGTGTAATCTAAAGGCAATCTTCTTCCAGGAAACTGGCAATAGAACAAGGAAAAATGGCCTGAAGTCCCTCACATCAGCGAGGTTCCAGTTGGATATCAGGGAAAAATTTCTTTCCACTGAAAGAGTGGTTGAGCATTGGAACAGCCTTCCCAGGGAAGTGATCCATGGGGAGTCACCATCCATGGAAGTGTTCAAAAAAGGAGTAGATGTGGCACTTCATCTTACAGTTTAGTGAGCATGATGGTATTCCATCAACAGTTGTACTTTATGATCTTGGACGTCTTTTCTAACACTAATGATTCTATGATTCTATATAAGGCACATTTTTTGACTTGACTGAAACAGTGTTTATTTGTATCAATAAAAAATTTTGTTCCTATCTTTGGAAAATCCCATACTGCTAGAACTATCAGATTCCTCAAGAACTTTGACACACTTACTTCTCTTTCTTGAATCTGATATTTCTGTTTAATCATTTCCTTGCCACTCTGCAGTATGTCATTGGGATGTCTTCTGCAGCAGTCATCCAGTCTTCCCCAGGAACAGCCATGAATCTCTTTTCCTGCAATTTTTATGGCTTGTACTTGAATCACTGAATCACAGAACTCTTTAGATTGGAAGAAATGTTTTGAGTTGCTGTAGTACAGCTTGCCACTGCTCAAGCAGGGCTACCTAAAACAGGCTACTCAGGGCCATATTCAGTTGGATTTGAATAACCCCATGAATGGGGACTGTCTGGGCAACCTGTTCCAGCAATTTTTACTGTACACATTTTATACTCTCACAATGACTTTTTTTCCTTGTGTTCAGATGGACTTTCATGTTTTGTAAACTGTTGATATTGCCTTTACTCTCGTCTCTGGACACCATTGGCTTGCTCTTCATTCCTTGCAGTCAGAAATGTGTACACACTGATAAATCCCCCAAATCCTTCTCATCTTCATCCTGAACAGTGCCAGATCTCCCAGTGTCCTCCTATGAAAAATGTTCTAGGCCCTTAATCATCTTCATGGCTTTTGTCTAACTTGTTCATTTTTCTTCTCAAAAGCTCTAACTCATGCAAAAAAAAAACCCAAACAAACCAATATTTCCTACTTGTTTGTTTTTGTGGAATCAAAAGTTTTACAATTTTTTTTCCCTATAGTTGGTTCCTTAATTTTTTTTCATTTAAGTTTGTAAGAAAACCTTCATAAAAGACAGCTATTTGCAGGAAAGAATATTAACAGTAGTATAGGTAAAACAGTGTCCAGAGATACACGCTACTTAACTGCTGCCAGATTTTAATTTTTAAAGTTAAAAGATCAGATTGTACTTCATTCACATTAATGATTTTATTACAGCCTGTTTCTATTAGATGTCATATCAGTGGCAAAAAAAATAAATCTTATGAGATTGACACCTTTAGATACTAGATTACTTTAGGATGTAACACAGCTAAAGACATTCTTCAGGGGAAAAAAAAAAGGAATGGAAGCATTTTAAAAGCCTCAAAGAAAGCTTTTTCTTCCCTAAAACTGCCCAGTCTTATCAATCTCATACAATTTAATTAAAATTATCATTCAAACATGCTGTCTTTCCATAGAGTTAAGATGACGGAATGCACCTCTCTTTTGTTGGATGTATTTTCTTCAGAATTAACTACTGTACTTGGGGTTTGCTGATCAAATAACTGAGTGGTATGCCCAGTTTTTGTGAGATAAGCACTGTGGGATTCATTAGGGATGTACTGTGCTTCTGCTGGAAGAGCTGTTAGAGAACATCTTGAAATACACTGGCATCCAGAATAAAACAGGCACAGCCTGAATTCCATAGATTTTGAGAAACATGTGAGCTGTAGGTTGGTCACGCTCTGCTCAGACTGGCCACTCAAGAAAAGCTGGATCTGTACAGTGGACTGCCCATCATTTCAAGTTAGAAATTTGAACAATTTAATTGTTCAAAATTACAAATTTGATGCCAAAGTAGAATAATCAGACAAGAACAGCTGCGGGGCTCTGCTGGCAGTTTGCACAGATCCTCCTTGTTTCTTCATCAGGTTTGAGGTATTAAAAATTTTGCTCAGGCAAGAGCTTAGCATAGGAAATTACACACTGACATTTAAATTTACTTGTCAGATATGGGTGATCTTGCTCTGTCAAAACAGGAGCACGTGCAATAATCATTAGCAGGAAATAACTACTCTCCAGCTAAGCAGGTTTCCTAAGGCATATTCTGCTGGAGGAAGGTGATTACTGCAAACTCCATTCAGAAATCCACTGCCTCTTTTGAGGTAACTCGTTGTAACTGGAGATGGACAGAAGTATCAGGCAACTGTCTCAGTGATTTCCTGGGGTCTTGGGAAAGACTTCAAGCAGTGAGATTTCACTGCCCTTTTTTTAGGAGGGGAAACGGGAGGAAAATTGGCAGATTCTATGGAGGATTTTAGGAACTGTGCTTCCTACAGCACTTGATATAGTATCAAATCTAACTCAGAATTAATAAATAGTACTTATAATTTGATAGCTTTGCAGTTTGTGCCAGTATAAACAGAGTAAAACAACTTTTAACTCATTTCCCTTGATAATTTCTGGTTTTTTATTCCTTGCTCTTGAATTCCTCTAAAGGTACAAAATTTATTTCCAAAACTTTTTCTTCTCTGCATTGTACAATTTTTTCAGCTGCATGTACAGCTACTATTTAGACTAAGAAAACTCTTCATAACTGCAACTGTTCCAAGCTAGTGCTTCTTGTGGAATTTAAAAGGGACATAAATATACACTTGTACATGTATTTAATATCCATCATGGATTCTATATTAGCACCACTCTCAGTCAGTCACTGCTTCCCTTCCACTCTACTATATGCTTAGAATTTCTTCACAGCTCTCTTGTTAAGACTCCATTGGAAAGGTTCAGCAGCTGTCATGGCCAGTTCACAGTGCCATGTAGGTTAAAGAAACTATTTAAAACACACATTGCTGTGTTAAAAATTGTGTGCTTTCAGCATCTGATGCAAAACACTCAAAAGAATTCCCAGGAAAAAAATAGTCCTGGCAGCAATAACTAACTGCCCATCAGAAACTCGAATTTGGTACTGTAAACAGTTTGAAAAAAATTGCTTTTCAGACTAGAATTGTCATAATTTTCCTTCTTTTGAAGATTATCCTGATTATGTTGATTGGGAGTAGACACATGAACTATAATTTGCTTTTTAGCTCACACAGATAATAACATATTTGCAGGAAAGAAAAATTCACCTTTGATGAATTATGAAGCATTTAGAGTGAAACTCATCTAATGAGTGAAAATAAACGGAAGGAAAACCAGCTGTAATAGATTTTTGTCTATTTATAACAGCAAAGCAAGATCATACTCAATAATTTGGAAACCACTTAGGTCTCTTGAAACAGGAGATTGTTTAATTGACTCAACACTATTTCACTTTCTAAGAACCCCTGTGAAGAATACTTACATCAAAGAAGATCCAAAAACAATTGGTGTGCTTTTCAAAGGCCTTTTACAGGGCAATTCAAAAAGGACAACCTAGACCCAGACTAATTTTTTTCTGATTTAATGGATGACATCACACTCGATTCTGCTTGTTCTAGTCCTGGAGAACTGGGAATCCAATTCTTCCAGATGTTTACTGATTTTAAGTCACAAAGAGTAAGACTTAGTGTAGATGTTGTCTAATACACTTAGACAGCCACTTCCAGAGTCATTTTTTGAAAGTTTTTTAAAGTACAACTTCATTCTTGGTTGCTGTTACTTTATTGAGCAGTTTTCTTATTGTTCATCTTTTATGGACAGAGATTGATTACTATCTTCTTAGTTAAAATTTTCACAATTTATGTAGAACTGATGGATCTTTTTGTCTAGATGAAATACACCTAATCCTCTCAACAGCTTTCCAGTATACCACATTTACAAAGTGTTTTAGCATTTTCTCTCTTTTTCAGATTCTCCTTTATTTCATTATTTTTGTTATACACTAAGGTAATGAGAACTAAACTCAAAATTCTATCTGAACTATCACTAGTACAGAATAAGTGATTATTGTATTTTATTGAATCCTTGGAAGAGTGCTGTCTTTTTTTTTTTCCTGACAGAACCATTAGAACACTTAAGATTATGTCCTGCAGCACTACTGCTTGAACAGGTGGATGCATTCTCCATTCTGTTCCCCTTCCATAATGGCATTTACCTCAATGAAAATTTTGTCACTATGAGACTCAAGTGTGTTGAGATCCTCTGGTATGCTTAGAACATCTTTGCAGTCTTCCACATTTCTACAACAGTTGCATATTCTGCAAGTGTATTGCCCAGTTCCTCTTCCATTACTGAAAATAGTGGCCTTGGCTCCTGGCAGTAGTTGAGCTCTGGGTAAATCCCTGGAGAATTCTCTTTTGATGTGCCCATAATATGATAGTGAAATACCAATAACACATTAAAGAGTAATCTTCCAGCCAGCTATGTCCCCATTAGCTGGAATAAAACCTAACCCAAAAATTCTTCTCTTGATTAGGAAAATACTACAGGAAAATATAATGTAAAAAAGCCATGCTAAATCATTTGCTATGCTAAATCATGTTTCTCTCTACATGCTAGCCCATTTTATCTGTCAGGGAAGGAATTTAGATAAATCTGTTGTAGCAAAACCCTGTTAGCTTTTTACATTGCCACACTATCTTCTAGATGTCTGATTGGAAATATTTTTAAAAAAATATTTCAGTTGACAAAAGTTATGTTGACTAATTTATAATTCTTTGAGTTCTCATTTTCCCTTTTAAAGGATATATTCTATATTTAATTTGCTCATCTGTGATCTTACTGGTCTTCTATAATTTTCAAATATAAATGGCTATGGCTGAGAAACTGCTTTGGCTAGTTCTCAGATGGATTTTGTCAAGACTTGCTAACTTGAACACATTGGACTTATTTGAATGTTATTTAACTGGTCCTTCTCTTCTTCTGGATTGAATGCCTACATCTTCATTAAAATTAATTTTTAAAATTCTGGTCACAGTTAGCCTTTCTAGTGAAGATCAAAGAAAAGAAACTCATTTTCAGCCTTACCTGTGACATTTCTTTTCTTTTTTCTACCTGACAATGATGCTCTGATTCCCTTTTTCACACTCAAAGTTATTTCTAAAATTTAACATGCTGATTTTGCACTTCAACTTTTTTCTTCTTTAATTTGATCCTTATTTTTTTTTCTTAAGCTGCTCCCAGAGATTACATTTTTATGTTCCCAGAGAGAACAAATTCCCAGAAAGCAAAAATTTAAAGTACCTATATCTAGGGCTTTTAAAAATATTATTTATAAAACTTTAAATATTTTCCAGTAAAAACAATGAACCCTAGTATAGCAAAATTGTCTAAGAAAGACAGAGTGACCTTTCATTGACTGTCTAGAAGCAGCCCATCTACCTCAGGGTTGAAAATCAGTCATCTAAAATGATTGTGTACATATACTCCCAGTTCTTTTGACTATCAGTTCCTGTGACACTTGAATATATATAGGTATATCTTTCTGTTGTCACTTCCAATACCAAGAAAAATCCTGTTTGGTGCTCAATATCCAAGTGAATTACAGTGTGGTTCAAGCTAGTACAGGAATGGATCAGATTTGCAGTATTCAGGCTGCACATTTTTCTCCACTGTTTTATTATTTTCATCTCTGTCATTGGAAAATGTCATAATCAATTCTTGTACTTTACCTTTAAAAATTGGTAAATTGGTTATAAATTGGTATCAGAGTTCCTGAGTAACATTCACACATTCCCTTCCCTTCCCTTCCCTTCCCTTCCCTTCCCTTCCCTTCCCTTCCCTTCCCTTCCCTTCCCTTCCCTTCCCTTCCCTTCCCTTCCCTTCCCTTCCCAGGTCTTTGCAGAAAATAATTAATGTGTCATTTGGAATTCAGCCACCAATCTAGATTTTCAAGTTAATAGGTTTTTTTCTCTCACAGGCTCAGCTTTCATGTTCTGATTTTGCTTCTAACAAAGGTCTGAGAGTATTTGGAGAACATTATGAACTATCCTAAACCCTTTTCTTCTTCATAAAACCAGCCCACTTGGTAGTAAAATACTTCAAAGATAGAAAATGGAGGCAACACATACGAATTGTACTCCCAGAAGTGAAAGAAATCTGTTTTACTTAGGTTAGTCTTAAAAAAATTCTTCTGTCAAAGTTCTTTGCCATTAACCTGGATAAAGCAGCAAAAGAGCCATTTTGACAAAGGATATTTGCCTCAAAAAATGATACAAAGGGTGGCTCATTACTGTGTGAATTGCTTTAATACTGGCCAAAATAGAAAAATACATAGCTATGCATTGCATGCTGATCCTTGGAGGCAATCACCTGAAATTTAGAAATGCAGCAGAAATTTGACAAAATAGGAAATGTTCTCGGGTGGTAACATTTCCTAAGTGTGCTATTTATCAAATGACTCGAGACATCAAAGAATAAAGATTATGTCAATTCTCAGGAAACTATGCCTGAAAAAAAATCTAATATACCACAGACCTTCATGGCTAACACAGACACTCACCCTCACTTTAAAGGTAAAAGTACACACTATAAATGGGGAAGAAGAAGAGTCTGAGTTAAATATAGTGGCTCACAAGGGGACTTCATGTACTGCAGACATGTTGATTTCAGGACAGACTAAGTATGTAAAATGCTTTGTTCTGTGAATTGATTCAGAGGTTTTTTAGAGAGAAAATTTAATTATTGGCAAGACTTTAATTTTTACAGTCTACTTGAGTATGTGCACACTATTATCAACTGATAATAAGTACTATAGCTTATAATCTCTATAAGTACCAGTATGGTACTTATAGAGTTTGGTGGGTATAGGTACAGTCCAAAGATAATGCCATAGGTCTTCTCCCAAGTGCAATATGAGGCACTTGATGCCTTTTCCTGGTCTTAAAAATAAGGAGCCAGACACGATTACGGGGTAAAGGGTTTTCACCTCAGTATTTAGTAAGAGTCTTTGTGGTGCACCACTTTGACAAGGTGGAATGTGTCATTAGCATATCTAACAAAGATGCCCCAATGAGAGGCTTGAATGAATCGTGTCATATATTCCCATCCTGAGGAATTCCCCTCTGGATGGGCCAAATCTTTAGTTTTCAGGATTTTTCTTGAGAGAACCTTGGTTTTTCAAGATAGCATAGGGCTTTTCAGCCTCCAACTATGAGGCCTCTAGGATGTCCTGGCCTAACAGAACACTAGGAATATGCTAAGTTATCTGACTTAAGGAATTACATGAGTCCTAAGGATGCATAAAAGGTATATAAAATGTATATAAAAGGCAAAAAATAATCTTGGTATCACACTGGACTCCAGTGATTCAAATTGACAACACAAGTGATTATCTGCAACCATTCAGAATCAATCAACCTCCCATGCGCAGAAATCAGAATTGCAAAAACATTCCTTCAGGGAAACTCATCAGAGTCCTTACTTAATTGGGATAATGAAGGACTAATAGATTTTGAAAGTTGCAAACTTTCTTAGAGAGTAATATTTTATTGTCCATATGGAGGATAAGAAGGAAGTTTTAAGAATTATATATTTGGGACTCTGGTGTATTATTTCAAAATGCATTGCTGAAAAGATTGAGCACAAACTGAGGAAAATAACTTTGGTTAGTAGCAGACTAAAAAGGGTGTATCGGTTGCAATTAAATAAGAACAGATTCATCTCATTGAGTTAAATTTAAGCCTACAGTCACTTTTCATGTATTCTAGTTTAAGTGGCTTGCTTCTTAAAATTTATTCTGTGGTGATTGGTAATTACAGGTCTGGTATATGCAATGGCAGCTGGAAACTCTTCTCAGGCTTGTTGAGTCTGAAAGGTAGTTTCTTCCAGCTGCATATTAACATATGATCTCTCATTAAATTGTACCAAAGAGGATAAACACTGATCAAAGACATCTGCTGACACTTAAAAGGTCCTATATTTCTAAATTCATTTAATATTCAGTGTAATAACAGTAATAAAAATGAATTTGTGGGATATTCAACATCTTTTATAAAGATGCTCCATTGTAATTTATTGTTAATTAATGGACATAATATAGAAAATCCATACTGCAATGATATTCTATATGCAAGAAGCAGCCATGAGACATTTGGTCCTTTAGGCTGGATACTTATTACAGCAGTTGTTGTAATGTGAATAAATTCTTTTGGGGCCATAAAAAACCTGAGTGCATGAATATCAATAACAGATGATTTAACTACCATAACAGCCAGAATACAACTGAAGAATACAAATACACATCTTGCTTGACTCAGATCAGTTTTACCCAAGGACCACAAAGCCCAGTGGTTTCAGGACTGATGTACATGTATCAGAACAGACAATAAGAGGAAATAGAGAAGATCCCAGGAGGATTATGAAAGGGTCTTTAGTCTTTTGAGAAATTTTGTCAAGTTCATTTTTGAACAGAGATGAAGAATGGCCTTCAAAGAAAGAGAAAGGTCTGAGGTGTTGCACATCATCATGCTCCACTCCAGCACACTGGGCAGGATGGTACATGTGTGAGGATTTCAGAGCTTCCAAAGAAATAATGCTACTAATCTAATCATTACATCAGACTGCAGTTTTTTGGGTTTATTTTTTAATTCATGTTATGAAAATATCCACCTGGATTTGGGTAGCTTCTGGAACTGTTAAGCTTGTTTTTAGAAGGGCAAGATAGTACAGGGCAATTGGAGGAGGGTATTAATAATGCTGTAGGGTATTCACTCCTTATGTGGAGCAGCCTGATGTGCTGTGCACCCAGTGACAGAACCTGAGGTGCAATTTTCATGGAGCCAGTAAGAATTTACTTTTCCCACATACCAGGATTTGTGTGACATCATTTAAAGCCTTAGGCTGTACTATTTTTCCATTTCCTTTTTTTACCTTTCAATAAATATATGTTGTTGTTTCGCAAGTTTGAAATTTTCAAATGCATATAATTATAATACACCTGGGCAGAGTTTGCCCCTTTCCTTGCTGCTTCTGAAAGATCTCTGTCTGAAAAGGAATGTCAGAGGCACAGACATAGGTCTAGCAGAGACCTGAACCTGGCATCAGAAAGTGATTCTCAGTCAATCTAGAATAAATAAGGGTTCTCCAGCCAGCTTGGAGCTCAGCATTTAGCTTTCTGAAACAGTGCTGGATTATGAAATAACACAAAGGATACAAGTTTGCCAACCTAATGGAGATTTTATTTCTATTTAGTTCCTTAAATATTTTATATATTGTCTCTGTTGTGATTCAGACCAAATCCTGTTGGTCTACTTCTCTCTTATTTACGAAGAAAATAATACTTTATTAAATTTTCTGCTTTTATTGGTACTTACCAAGCACTTCTGCTTTGTTCACCCAGTACTCAGTGAGATATAACTGCTAATGTATTTGCAGATTATGAATATATAATAATCTAGATACTTAGTAGACAGCACAACCTTAATTTAATTCAAAGTTCAAGATCTATTATGATTTAGTAATTAGCTCAGTTGGAATTCTGTGCTTTATGATATCCATGCAGCCTATAAACCAACTTACAACCCCTTGCTCCACTGAGATGTGTGCATTAAGTAAATCAGTTGTCATTGTACCTGGGGAATTACAAAAAAGCTCCCTGGTCATATATTCAAATATATTAAACAATTGTTTCAAATAACTTTAACATTTTTATACAAATAAAAGCTGACAATAAATTTTATTCTGTCGCTCTGAAAGCTGCTATCATAAGGCTCCCAGAGAGATGCCGTGGGTCTCAGCTGGAAGTCCTGTTGAATGTCCAAGTGCCTTTCCTGAATCCTTTTCTCCCCACACACTTACTGCATCATCAGAAATTGTGCTCTTAAAGTGTTATAAAAGCAACAGGCCAGAGGCACAGGCTCACACTTTCAGAATGATCTGCTTAAATAATTATAAGAAGTTTTTTGGACCAGGCTTAAACAATTTGTCTTTTAAAAGAATATTGATGGGTAATATTGATAGGTAAAAGAACATTGGAGCAGAGTGTTTAGAAAGACAAACATTATAAGGGTACTGTAAAATCTTAGGTTTTGTCAGCTAACTGAAACATTCTAAGCAAATTTTTTACAGGCTTGTTTGTTTGGTTTGGGGGTTTTTGGTGGGTTTTCTTTGTGAGTTTTTTTTGGGTGGTTTTGATTGTTTTTTGTTTGTTGTTGTTTGTTGGTTTGGGTTTTTAATTAAAAAAATGAAGTTTAACCTGAAGAGAAAAATACATAAGTATGGTAAATACAAAATACTGAGCTCTACCTAGCTAAACAAAACTTTATTTTTTTCTTTCCTTACAGAATCTAAGGAAAGGGATAAACTTCGAACTAAAAGCTTGGCATGAGGAAGTAGAACAAATTTTAGAATGCAGAACTCATGACTGTTCCATCAGACATATGCCTCGCTAGAGTAAGGCAGGAGGAAAATAGCTTGATGTGAGAGCTACTCTGTCACATTTGGGGTTTATGAGCACAAAGATTATTGTACTGTCAAGTTCTTTCAGGGCTAGGCCTTACAGAATCTTGGGAAGGATGTTTTTTATGGTTCAGAGATTGTCTGGATGCTTGGTTGGATGCTACGAATACAGGGACTGGGGGACAAGCTTGAACTGAGGAATTGTGATAGGGAGGCTAAAAAATGCTTGACTTGCAATAATTATTAGAAATCATTATATATAGGCTATTGGGCTGAGGTAGAAACTTGCAACCTGTAGTTCAATTGTTAAAAGCACTTATACTGGGTCTAAATTCTGCCTGAAGTATTTGCATGTGCTATCCTTGGCATATAGTCCAATATTTGTCTATGATCCTTCTTATCTGTAATAATCAGTTATGCCTCTGGAAAATTAGAATTTATTTTCCTAATAGGTAAAACAGATATATTTCAAATGGTGCATTTTTAGGTTTGTCTGTCTTTGTCCAGAACTGTTAAGAGAAAGTTTTGGGACATACAAACTGCTTTCCAGAGGCTTTTATAACAGGGTAGCTGGCTCAGCAATCAACATACTGTAAGTTTCCTGTATGTGACATTTTCAGCTTATGTGTCTGCTCTACAAATGACTTGGTCCTTTGTTTTCATACACTGGGCTTGTGCAAAAGATTGTTTTACTGGATCTAAAAAGTGTCAACAAGGGGTAGAATTAAAAACCACTATTACCACAGAGAAAGCAGCTGTTTGTATTAGCTATGGTATAGCAGCTAAGAGCTTTGGGTTGTCATATGGCTAATTTATGAGTTGCACTGTTTAAAATATATGACTCATAGTGTCTTATGGTGTGCTCCTGTAGATATAGTGGCTTTGTAATTCATATGATGCTTGTAAGGAGAGTTCAGAAGTGTTGCAGTTCAGCCAGCTGCTGACTGGATGTGTTATTGTCATTACCTTTGGCATAACATTCTATCAAATCTAATTTCTTTGTCTTACAGATATCTTAGCTCTTCACAGTTTGAGGAACTGCACTGATATTAGCATGAGGGGTTGGTATTAACAGGAGGAAGTATCTCCTTTAATTTTGCAAATTCCAGCTCTTACAATGATTATGCGCAGCTCCATTCCACCTTCTTTTCTTCCAGCTAATTGTCAGTCTGACCTCTCCTCAGAATCTTGTTCTTCTCCACTAAGAGCCAGCATCTTTGTTATTATGATCCAAGTATGGATGTAGCTGGAATAAATAAGAGAGTCATTCATTGATGGCACATAAATATTAAAAATGCTAAACCAATTGTTTTAAAATTTAAAGGAGTAATGATTCATTGAAATGCATTATTAATAAGCATAAATTATTGAGTTGGCTCACTAGTGTGGCTACAGCTTAAAGATGGGCTCAGGGTCCCTTGGGGGTCTGTGGTCCCATGTAGAAATGTGCTCTGCCAGCTGGCCAAACAGCACTATTGTGTCAGAGGAGAGCAGAGATACCTGTGCCAGCCTGGAGAGCAAGCAGGGGGCAGTGGGCTGCGCGTGCTTGCAAGCTCACAGTGTAAACAGGGAGCAAAACATGAAACAAAGGTTATGCTTACTTTTGAGAAATTTAAAGAGGACAACCAATTACCCTAGTAAGGGTAATTCCTTATTAATGGAAATGAAATGAACACAAACCAATCTTTTCTGTGTCTGTGCCTCTGTGTCTTTGATTTGTCTTTTCCCTTTCCCATCAGTTTTATGTATTTACTTACCTAACTAGCCTCTTTTCCTCAATGCCATTAAGCACTGAGAAATGTACTGTGCTCCTACAGTGTTCTATGCATGAAACTAGTCTAAATTGTGCACTGCTTATGCAATTTCTCTGAAGAAACAGTCTGGACTCTAAGGATGAAATTCTACCCCAAATGGAGTCAATTGGATTGATTGTTCTAATTGTGATGAAGTTGAGACTTTACCAAGAACTTTCAGTAGCAAGAGCTTACAGAGTCACAGATTCACAGAATATTCTGGGGTGGAGAGGACCCACAAGGGTCATGGAGTCCAACTCGTATGTAAATAGCTCATAGAGGGATTGAGTCCACAACTTTGGTGTTATTAGCACCATTAGCACCATGCTCTGACCAACTGAGCTAAGAGTTGCTGAAAAAGGGTTCATAGATCAGGATTCAGAGATGAATAGGCCTGACCTAAACGTCATATTTAGACATAATCTGTATAGAAGTAATGCAAGGTACACGTGGCTGAGAATGGGTTGGTAATTCAAAATTCAAGTCACACCTTTCAAATATACCTGGTACAAAGACTATTGTACATTTTGGATCAAAACTGTTGACTTATTTTCCATATTAATTTGTAGTTCCTTTATTTTTTAAAAAGAAAAATAATTAAGAAAGAAAAAGAGAAATAAATAATCATCAGAAATGCAATATTATATGACTGAAGGTGTGGTTTCTTTGATGCTGTAAGAATGACTCCCACAAGGTGTGCCATTCTCTAAATGCATGGTATTCTCCAGTCTTTCATTTTACCCAGTTGTCAGACACAGCATCTAACAGTTCATCCCCAGAATAGAGAAAACCTGCCTTTATGCATATTTCAGGGTTCAGTAACCCCCCTGGAACTCTGTTATGGACATGCAGAATTTTACACAGTAGTTAATGAAAGAAATCCAGTCCCGTGTGCAGTATCCCATTATTATTCCCAAATAACCTAAATGCCACTAGCTACCAATTAATTGTTATAAGTTTACACTGATGCAACAGAATTTGGCCAAAAAATGCACATCAAGTTTTTTGAAGTAAGAGACAGATGCTTGGTTTCCTCTTTGACATATTACTAAGAAGCTGGAATAGTTTTGATGATGGAATGATTATTGTGATGATGCATTGTGCTGCATCTCATACACATTAAAGCAGAATATAAGGTGCAATAGACTATATATTTCTCCTCCGTATCGCTTAGCTATGCATCTAGTTGTATTGAAAGCAGCAAATATTGATTATAGGTTAAAGGCAATTAAAATAATGGACCTGTAGCTGGCAGAAACTGCCAAAGGATTCTTGGCACTGACAGCATTTACCACATAAAAAATGACTGTCAAATTTAATGAGCAACCATATTTTCCAGGAATAAGCATTTAATATTCACTCAATTTTATTTTAAAGAATGGAGTTTTTATTAAATTTGTGATCAGAAAAACTTTTAAAGGGGAAAAAAGAGTAAAAAAAGTGTTCTAAGTAGAACTGAAAGTGATTTAATGTAAAGGAATCACAGAGTTACGATTATAATGTAGCATAAGGGAAGAGATACTGTCTTAGGCTACCTGTAATGGAAAGTCCTTGCTTTCTGCAGAAGTCTCAGGATATCAGTGTCCACAGCCAAGGCAGCTTTTCATTTTTGTTGTGTCTGTACTTAAGCTAACCCTATCAAGCATGAGCCAAGGTTTTCAGCTGAGTTTGCTGTCAGCACAGCTAATTGCACAGGTAAAAGTAGCTTTGTCACAAGCTTTTGGGCGGCACATAGCTGAACTACCTTGGCATATGCTGGAAAGAAAGTTTCTCTTCCAAGAACTGCATTTTTTTCCCTGCTTTTACTCTGATGCAACCCTTTGCTGGAGTCATGCATTACTCAGGCTGCATCGCCAGGTGCCAACGAGACCACACGGCCTGTGCTGGCTAAAATGTGAAAGCAAGTCCAGGGTGATTTCTTCGTCTTTCTCCATCTCCACTCAAGGTGTGTGGGGATGGGAAATTTATTGTACCCTCAATGTCACTTTTTCATCCTGAGTTGCTGTCTGACTGCCAGTCAGGAGAGAGAAGGAAAGGAACAAACTGTGCATCTTTGCACCTCCGGAACATCATTCCATGCTAGCAAGACACAATGGGTCACTACCAGGTCTTCAAAGAAAAGGCCTCCACAAATGATGACCAACTGCTGCAGCTCTAGAGCAAGTTCAAAAGAGAGATAAGCAGATAATCCACATAGTCTGGGGCTTGCTCCATGGAAGATATCAAAATTTTAGGGAAAGAAGAAGGAACAGTGGTTTGCAGAAAGCATATCACTAGCACAGAGGGAGAAATAAACCAGAGGAAATATCTATTAAAACAGCACTGAATTTAAGGTATATTTAAATATATATTGTCTTATTATAGTTATTATAATTCTCCTGTATGATTATAATGTATTATTATATATTGTCTCATAATTAAATATTTTTTACTGTGGAAGAGGACCTAGTGTCTTATCTATTTTCCCTGTATATGGTAGTATATTTATATAAACAGTATAATTTTCAGCAATTTTTGGAGTACTTTTGAGTAGAGACCCCAGATTTTACTGCTCCCATTCAGGTACCCCAGAGGATGTATTTTTATGAAGTTTTAAAAGTATGCTATCTTTTTACAGATACATCTTTATACATCTTTTTGCATCTTTTCTTGCAAGACCAGTAACTCACATCTGCATTCTTCTTCAAGACTGAAATCTGCAATGTTTCCTTACCACCTTAGGAACCTGAATATACATAAGTCTACGGGACCAGGTGTGATATATCACAGAATACTGGGGGAATTGTCGGATGCAGTTGCAAACCATTTTCCATGATATTTGAAAATCCATAGCAACTGGGTAGAGTCCATAGAGATTGGAAAAAGCAAAACTACGGCACCCATTTCTAGAAAGAGTAGAAAGTAGGACCCTTAAAACTATCAGTGTGTTGAGAGCTGCATCTCTATGCCAGAGATAGATAAAATAATGGGAACAGATCCTCCTAGAAGGAACATGGAGGAAAAGGAGATGATTTGGGACAGCCAACACAGCTTCCAGCACACCAGGGGAAAGTCTGGATCAGACCAGTGGCCTTCTGTGATGGAGTGACTACATTAGCAGACAAGTTAATGGCTGTGGGTGTCATCTATCTGGGCATCCGTAAGGCCTTCAACATGGTTCCTCACAGCACCTTTCCCTCTAAAATGGAAAGAGAAGGATTTGATGGATGGGCTGTTTGGTGGATAGGGAATTGGTGGCATGGTCACATCCAGATGGTCAATGGCTCAGAGTTCCAGCAGACATCAGTGATAAGTCATGTTCCTCAGGGGTTCATATTGGAACAAGTGTTATTTAAGATCTTTATTAATTACATAGATGAAGAGATTGAGCACATGCTCATTAAATTTGAATGTGACACCAAGCTGAGTGATTAAATTGAGACACCTGAAGAATGTAACACCATCCAGAGGGACCTGGACAAGCTCAAGAAAGCCAAGTGTCAGATCCTGTGCCCAGATAGGGGCAGATCTGAGATATCTGATTCCCAGATATGAGAGCAGGCCTGAGGAGACAAACTTAGGGGTAGGTGGTGCATGAAAGTCTGGGTATGAGCTGACAAAGGTGTGCTTGCAATGCAGAAAGTGAGCTGTGTCCTGGGCTACATTGAGAGAAGTCTGGCAGCAGGTAGAGGCAGGATCTACCCCACCTGAATACAGTGTCTGGCTCTGGAGCCTTCAGCACAAGGAGGAGGTGGGCCTGCTGAAGCAAGTCCAAAGGAAAGCCATGAAGATGATCAGAGGGCTGGAGCACTTCTTCTGTGAGGAAAGGCTGAGGGAGTTAGGGCTGCTCAACCTGGAGAAAAGAAGACTTTGGGGTAACCTTATAGCATCTAAGGGCTAACCTAAGATTACCTTTGGGGTAACTTTATAAGCCCTAAATGGGGCTTTTAAGATTGTTTTCAAGGACATGCAGTGACAGGACAAAAGATAATGACTTCAAACTGAAAGAAGGTAGATTTAGATGTAGCTACTAGAAAGAAATTCTTTACTGTGAAGAAGGTGAGGCATGGGAAGTGGTTACCCAGAGAAGTTGTGGGTGTCCCATCCCTGGAAGTGTTTAGCACCAGGTAGGATGGGGTTCTGAGTAACCTGGTCTGGTTCTGGTAACCTGGAAGGTGACCCTGTCCATGGCAAGGGGGTTGGAACTGGGTGAGCTTTAAGGTCCCTTTCAACCCAAGACATTCTTAGTCTTTGATTCCTCAAATGAGGGTATTTAATACATGCTTTATTCTGCTTATTCATCCTCCTGTAGAATTTGGCTCCTTCATCCCTTCTTAAGCATCTGAAATCTATCTACTCAGAACAGTGCCTGCTCTGACGAAACATTAAGTGATACTGGTTTTAATGTACTGTGAAGGAATTTGATGTTATTCGTGACACAATAATTGTGTTACCAGAGCTCTCTGATCTGGCTCCTGAGATTCAATTTAGTAACAAATGAGTTCATGTCTTACCCCATAACTAACCAGGCCAAGTAACATGTTTTTCTGTGTAAAAGCACCTTATGTCATTGGGGACAAAAAAATGAGACTTTACTAAATCAGGCAGCAAATATGTTACCATTTACTATTCATTATTGTTTCATTTATCTGTGTGAGAAACAATAAAAGAGAGTTCAGCTCTGCAGGAGCCAGCAAAATTAAAATATTATAACAGTCCAAAAGAAACAGAAAGATATAGGCAGGCAGTCAATTCTGAATTCTTAGTCATAAAAGTTGAGAAGAATTTTATCTAAGGCAGCATCATGGAAACCTATTTAAACAATCTTCCTAAGGTTTATTTGCATGCAAAAAAT
Source organism: Ammospiza caudacuta (assembly GCF_027887145.1). Taxonomy (NCBI): domain Eukaryota; kingdom Metazoa; phylum Chordata; class Aves; order Passeriformes; family Passerellidae; genus Ammospiza; species Ammospiza caudacuta. The sequence continues at coordinate 135,846,055 of NC_080593.1, forward strand.
AAGCTAAATATAAGAAGTATATGTTAAGCTAAAATGTCTTAAACTGAAAAAGGTCCTGGAACATGATCTATTAATAAAGAGAACAAACTAATTATTTTCCTTTACTTTGAGCACATGGAAAAGCTTTTCATATAAAATAAGTAATTCTACTCAAAACACTACTGTCTCGAATAACCATAGCAACCTTGAACTATACTCTACATAACAAGTTTGAATGGAACAAATGAAATCTGGGTAAAACTCCAGTGACCTCAATAGCTTTACAGTAAGGATAAATTTTAACTAATATGTTTAGGAGGTATACACTATGCAGATAATAAAAAATGAATGAGAGGCAATTTTTTTTATAATTCTATGATAAAATTTCAAAGAAATCTTGTAATGAATCTTACCATATCATACCTTATAATACCACATTGTTAATAAAATATTTTTCAGATATATATTTCTTTATTGTGCAATTTAGACTTTCCTTAAACAAGAACTGGCTGTGTCCATGAATGGCAAAGTGTTCAAGTATAAGATGTGTCATGAGCAATACAGCTGACAGGTAAATGAGAGCAAAAAGAAACTAAACATACCAAATCAGATGATTTATGAATGTCTCCAGAAACCAGGTAGTCACAATATAATAAAAAGGGCTTTATTTTAAATAAAAATACATTTGGTTCTCCAAGATATGGAGATGAGAACTGGGATAATGGACACTTTAAATTTTAAGTGGCCTTATGAAATGTGAGTAGTTGTACTAGATCAGAGCAGAGAACAGCTGACTTTTACACCTATAAGCTTAAGTTCAGGCAGCTACTTAGAAGTGACTCTATTTTAAGCACTTGGACAAAGCAACTACTCTAACTGCATGATTGTCAGTTTTTGTTGTCCTGTTCCAAGTCTTTGTATCTGGTGCTTTTCTAAAGCCACAAAAGGTTTTGGTTTCAATTGTCTAACAATATTAATCTGAAAACAGAAAGGAAGCTGCTGGCCTGCATGCTCTGATAAGAAGAAGTTAGATCCATTAAGATGAATGTCTGGCTGAATATTTTTAACTTGGATTTTTTAAATCTAGTTTTCTTTTTTCCCTAAGTGTGGCATCTGATTTTTGGCAACAGCTGAATAGAACCTTGACAACTGTGGCCATACCAACATGTGTCTGATTTAGGTACAGACAGATGCTGGCATTGCCATCTGTCTGCAGTTCTTATTAGGCTCCTGGCAATACCATGGCTGGCAAATGTGGATTTTGAGGTGGATGAGAATTGATATGAAACTGATAAATCTCTGGTATCACCATAATAACTACAGGTTTTTAAAGTAAACTTAAAAAAGTGGAGAAATTGGAGGGAGACTTACTTACTGTCAGGAATGAAGGACTTGAAGAAGTATCAGAGGGCAGTTTCTAACAGACTCCTTGTGCAGTACCACTAGAACAGCTTTGTAAATTAGCTGCTATCTAAAGACATTTTTAAGTAGAACTATCACTTCTGAAATGACCAATATTTAGCTTTTCTCCTCTGTCCTGTTGCTTTTACAGAAGTTCTTGAAGAAACTTGAAATAATGGCTTAAATGGAAAGTGGGAAAACCTTTATATGTTAATTCCTGAGTGAAATGCTACATCTGATATTTGGTCCTCTGCCATGAATATTGTGTGTAGTTTTGGTCACTGCAATGTAAGAAAGATACTAAGCTTTTAGAGGAGGCCATGAGGATGATGAAGGGCCTTGAGAGGAAGCCCAATGAGGAGCAGCTGAGGTCCCCTTGGTCTGTTCAGCCTGGAGGGGACTGAGGGGAGACCTCATTGCAGTCTGCAACTCCCTCATGAGGGGAAGAGCTGGGACAGGCACTGATCCCTTCTCTCTGGTGACCAGTGACAGGACCTGAGAGAGCGGCTTGAATTTGTGTTAGGGATGGTTTCGGTTTGATATTAGGAAAAGGTTTTTCACCCATTGGGTGGCTGAGCACTGGAACAGGCTCCCCAGGAAAGCGGACACAGCAACAATCCTGGCAGAGTTCAGGAGGGGAACTCAGGCACGTGGGGATGTCCCTGTGCAGGGATGGGCGTTGTGGATCCCTTCCAACTCAGCAGATCCTCTGATTCTGAAAAGCAATTGAAATGATGCAGTTTTGTCTGAAGTTTTTTTCTAAAGTTGGTTAGTCTGAAGGGTTCTGTTTCTTGAAGCACATCATTTCAGTTGCAACAAGCAGGTGTGTCCAAGCATGACTATATTGTCAGGCAGACCTCCAAAAGGCTTGGATTTGGTAGTTGGACTTGTAACCTGCCTATAAGAAAGCAAACAGAATTTTTACACTGTGGGATTTTGATCAGAGTCAGATACCCTTTTTCCAGCAGACCTGTGTGATTCTGAAAAATCCAAGAGGTCTGATAATATCCTGAGCAGATTTTCTCTAGTACCTGCTACTTGCACAGTGAATTTTCTCTCCATAGTTGACAAACTACCTTTTAGAGTCCCATGGCTGTTTTGAAAAATGTTAGAAAAAAAAATCTGTATGTATTGGGAAGGAAAAGGAATATTTATGTAATATTTGTGTGTTTCCAAAGAGATTACCAGAAGTCATTCAAATTTCCCATCATTTCTGTTGTAATCAGACAGCTGAACTAGATGGAGTATCTTTAGTGACAAATTAATATCAAGATTCTTATTTATTTTCACTCAGTCTGGAGAAACCTTTCCCAAAATATAGTTTGCAAGAAGCAAATCTACTGAATTCATATGCAGGTGAGTCCTACATATGATGAAGTGATTTACTGTCTGTTCTTACACTATCTATGGGATTAGGATGATATTGCTGCTACAGCTAGGTTTTCAAAAATGTCATTTCATAATAAGGAAAACTTCTTTCAATGCACTGCAACTCTTCCAGGACAGGCAAGTCCTCTCTCCTATCCCTGTTTCTAGTTGTGTGAAAGGAGAATATTTACATTTTTCATATTTACATGTATGTACATTTACATATGTACATATTTACACTCAGCCTGTGTCACAAGTTTCAGGCTTCAATATTTTCCTATACTAATGGTCCAAATTTAGGCAGAAAATTGAAATTTCACTGTGAATTTTAGCAGTTATTTGATTTGGCAATTAGTGCTTAGCTGCTCAAAGGCCAGCTATGGATTTCACCTGTGTAATTTTATAGCCCTGACACTCCTAAACTAAACAAATTTCCCTCAGATATGCATTGGTACAAATCAAACGTGGAGCAGGATTACTTGTAAAGGCATATCATGTTATCTTCCTCCCTTTAACTGTTCAGAAGAATTATGTCACTGTAGAGATGTGTTCAAGGGGGCCAAGTTATTTGCAAAGAAATGAGATTAACAGCCTCCTTTGATGCCACCCCTCCTTAAAGTTTATGAACCCATGACTGGATAGTCACAGATTGTTTAGAGATCTTTTTAATGTTCACAATACAACATTAGATATTACAGCAACCAACTATCAGTTAAAGCTGGTTGTATATTGTTTTGCAACCACATTTTAAACCCTCTTCAGCTTTTGTGTTAACTTGGGAAATAAGGTTTAGAAGTGTCAGCCATAAGCTTTCTCTACTTTCTTGTTTGATGGTTCTGGGCATGTGGTGTTTAAAAGCAAGAAATGCAAAAATATCAGACATTAAAATACAGTAACATAAAATTATGTTGCTGTGAACACATTTTCATCATTAACATAATTTCCAAAGCTGGATGATAACACCTAAGGCAGAAAAATGTCCTTTGTCCCAAAAATGGTAATGGTTTCATGATAATGTGATCAAATGAAATGGTGAAGTAGCAAAATTTTATTTGGACAAGATATTACATACTTGGGCAATAATGTGCATTGTGGAAATACAGAGTAACATTGGATTTGTATGAATTTGTGTCAGGAAATTAAACAGAGTCTATATCAACCATCTAACAGCTTGCTGATTATTTTGTTGCACTCTTCCCCTTTCCCCCCCAGGTGACAAGGTGCTAGCTCATCCATAAGCTTTTGAAAAACATTAGCTTGACCATCATCTAGAAAAGAAAGAGAATTAAGAACCGATAAATATCTGTGCACATCCGTGTCTGCACAGTATTTGTGAATAACCAAAAGCTCCTGGTAGATCCACTTTCAGGTTTTCATCTTGCTTATCTGTAGGAGAATTTTGTGCTCAACCACAGAGGAAAAAAAACCAGAATGGAAAATAATTCATTGAATCAATTAAAATGATGAATACTTTCAAGTAAATGCTGACCTGCATGCAACTGCACTGAAAGCAGAAATAGTAATTATTTATTGAGTGATTATATACTGAGTAAATTAGTAATTTAAAACTATTTACTCAACTTTAAAAGTCTAATTTTCAAAAGCCATGGGGGCTCTGAAAAACATAAATCTATTGTCTTTTTATGAGACATGGCTCTGAGAGTATGCATTGTTTAGATTAGCCTTTGACATGACAGACTTCCTATCTCTTGTTTTTTCAGTGGTACCTACTCCTCAAGCCTTCATCATTTTTGAGAAGGGCATTCCACCATGCTGCTTGGCATATGCTCCCCTTAAGTTCTTACAAAATCAGAAAGGCTCAGATTGGTAAAGCCATTTATCTAAAACATTTATGGAGCATTTGTCTACCAATAAGAAGCAATACATCTTGAAGGTTCCAGAAATTTACTAGCATGCTGTCACAGTCACTCTTTTCTTTATGCTCAGCTGCTCAGCACACGAGTTAGAGCATGGCTGGCTTTCCAGGGAAATATGAGGGAATTAGTACTCTAATTAATACTTCTAATTCTGAAACTCTCCTTATTCCATCAAGAGTAAGAGCAGGATGAAATATTAAGAAATATTAAGTCTTGTGAGGAAATGAAAAACTCACAGTATTTAGCCAAACATTAACCAAAATGCATTCCTACCATTTATATGTTAAAAAAACTTTTTATATTAATGTAAAAAAATATTTTTGCATAACATCTATACTGTGACCTACATAGTATTCTTAAGGAAAAAAACCCCTACAATTGAATTTTTTGACATTTAGTAACAATACATATTTTGTTTGTATTGAAAATACCTCCAGTGTGTGAGATGAATAATTTTTGTTGGCAAAATACCCTCAGAGAAATCAATACACTGAGCTCACCATCCAAAGTTTTAATATTTAAGACATTAAGTAGTAACAGATGCATCTTAATAAACTAATTTTTCTCATCAGTCATATTAAATGTGCTGTTTATATTTGCCAAAGAAAGAACTTGTTAGAAGTAAAAGCAAGTAAAATCAAGGAGAAGTTAAACTTGCACCTGTGAAGAAGAATCATACATGGCTCCAGAACACCTGAATCCAGTCTTTTTTCTCTTGTCTAGCATACACATTTTTCCTTTAATCCCCAGCAACTTGTTCTGTCAAATCTGGGACATTTGGTCAGTTTCTCACCTACTATTTCTTTTGTGTCTCTGGCCTCTCATGTCCCACTTGAGTTTTTGGAAATGATGCTTCTTCACCCAAATCTGTGTTGTTTATTCGTCCATTTTCAATAAACCATGGCTCCTGCTCCTGCACTTTTTCTCATTTTTCCCCTCCCCAGAGAGTCTCAGTCACCTCTCAGAAGCTTCAGTTTTTCTGCGGCCTCCAGGGCTGCCTGCCTGTTTTCCCCTGGGCTTCACGCACCACACATGAAGGAACCACGAGTCTGGCTCTCATCTCCATGTGCAGGAGCTGCTCACCCACAGGACCTGGCTGCAAAGATCCAGGGCTGGCGAGGGAAGCAGCATTAGCATCATTCATTGGGGGGGAGCTGGAGAAGCCTTTGTCTTTCTCTATACATTTTCACTAGCAGCAAATGTAACCCTCAGGATTAGGCTGACTTGCAAAGTAACTTCGTTTACCAGGAAAAATTCAACGTCAGAAGGATTAATTGTATTAATTCATCACTGACATAATTTGTCCATTTAATTATTATTTGCAAAACCCATAAATATACAATGCTTCTCTTTGGTGCTTCAGGACTCCAGGAACTTGGTATTTTGGAAAATGTTGTTTTGAAAACACCCATAGGATCCATGAATATGCTGTGCCCTTTCAGAGCAGGTTGCTCTGTTTGCATGATCTTGTGGAAATGCCAACATTAACATCTCTATACATCACAATTTGGCCATTTGGAAGATCAATATAATAAAAAATACCTCCCAGGTGGATAGTGAGATTTGGTAAAAATTTCACACTTGTAAAATAAATTATGTTTAAAAAAATAACTACAAAATCAAACTAAACTCTATATAATAAATCTGACCTGTCTCCTTTGCATTTTGGAAATAAATCAACATTGTAATCTATGGTTGTTTTACAGAAAAACTTAGAAATGTGATAGATATCTGACACGTCTTAAATATAGTAGTAGAAATAACAATTGACCTATGAGATTGAAGTTCATCCCACAAACTATCCAAAATATTATTTTTATACAACTGCATTTTACTGTTTTTATACCAGCAATCTTCCATTGTAATTAAAGTAGACTCATGGCCAAAGCAATAGATGCTGAGCTCCTGCTGTCTCTTTCAGGGTGGAGGTAGTGCTGGGGAGATAAATATGTTAACTATATTAAAAACACTCATTCCATTCTAAATTGCTAGTACAGTCATACTCTTATGATATTAATAGCAGAATACAACCTAATATTCCAAACAAAGTAGTCAAAACCTGTCTAAAGCCTGTAAGAAGGTCAACTTTTTCTTAGCTTTTTTAGGTGGAGCTTTATTTTTTTCCTCTGACAAAATGCTTAGGGATCACTGCAGGATGAAGAGCCACATTCTCTAGTTTTTGTCTCTGAAAGGAAGTTCAAAAATCACTCTCTTCCACATCACTTCCACATAAATAACAAGATTAATTCTGATTTCTTGTCGTTTTCATGCTGATGCTATCTTTACATCAGCATTCTTAGGACTTCCAAAGTGGATTCACCCATGTTACAGACAACATTATGCAGGCAATTATCGTGACTCAAAAATTGATGTCATTATTTATTTTTACTTCTATTCATATATTAAATATAATAATTTCAACATAAAGTGAGTGAGAATTACTCTGATGCTTCCAAGCACAAGGCTGCATATTTTAAAGTATTCAATTGATAAAATGGTTATCCTAATTTCTGTTATATTAAAATGTTTATGCAGGTTAAGAACTTTCAGAATAGTAAAAGAACTTTGATATCATAGAAAATAGAAACCACATGTTAGTAGAGTACACTCTACAGATAAAATTTCCTTGTAGTAACTCAAGAATTCATATAAGACTATCATGATGAAAATTGAGTGAACTTTAAATCCGTATTTCGTGGCAATGTATTTCAGTACCCTTCTGGATGAATTTCAATGGATTTCAATCTGGATGAATGAAATAAATGAAAACTGAAAGAAAATTTTGGAGGATGAGATTCAGGAAAATGAAAATACTTCTTGCATTTGGGATTAGTAATTCTTGATATGGTGGGGTGTAATTCCCTTTCTTGACTCCTAGCAATAGTCAGTGATGTAATGAGGAACAGTTTCTCCTTCATTGTTTGTTTCCCCAACTTGTCAGAAAGTTTACCCAGCAAGTATTTACAGGCTTTTATCTAATTTAATCAATCTAAAAATATTTTATGGACTTTCATTACTCTTGAATAGAAAACATTACCCTGGCATATCAGATGTCTGCTTTAATAATAAAAAAAATCTCCTTAATCTTTACAATCTGCAAATTGCAAAACTATAAGGAGCTTCATTTGTTATTCTGCTGGTAAATTAGAGAAGCAGTGAAAGTTAGTGAGGAAAGTGTCAAAAAAAATATTTATCAGTTTAACCTAATGAGAAACATGTTTCATAAATATTCTTTTGCTTCTTATTACAAGCCATCAGCTTCCAGGTTTCTCTCTGAATGGATAGGGAAATCAAATCCCACAGAGGGATTGCATGGTGTTTGCTTGTTTGTGGGCTACTACCCCATGACACTTCCAGTAAGTCTGAGTTGCCTTTTTTAGCACAGAGTCCATTGTGTCTGCTTTACATAAAATGTGATGGAAATTAAATCTGCCTCTCAAAATTTAAGAACTAAAATACAATTTTAAATACAGAGTGCTAATAATGAGAAAAAAGAGTGTTAGCGGAAGTGCACAGGAATCTCTTGCCAGTGAAGTTTGCTTATTTTGCAAACATCACAGAAAAATAGGACAGAATGGTGAAATCACAGCACAATTCAGGCTGAAGGAAGCGCCGGAGATCATTTAGTACAACCTACCTCTCAAAGCATGGACAGCTTTTTTCAGGCCTGGCTCTTCAAAGTCATATTCAAATGACTTCTGGAAACCTTCAGGAATGGAGACTGAAGCCTCTTGGGGCAAACAGTTACTGTATTTTATCAGCCTCATGTAGAGATTTTTCTTTTGTTTTAAAGATGGCTTTATAGCCAACTGGATATTCTCTTTGTTGCAACTTTTGTCTGTTGGTTCTTGCCCTATTTCTGTGTACCTCAGACAAATGTCTGGGTCCACTGTCTACAAACCCTCTCTTAGGAGAAGACTAATTAGGTTTCTCCTCTGCTTTCATTTCTGCAGACTAAATAAACCTTCTTCTCTTGGTCTCACCAAGGTTCCAGATCCCTGCTGATCATAATAGTCTGACACTGAATTATCTGAAAATTACTGATACAGCTCTTGCACTAGATGACAAAATTGTATGGTTTATCCCAGATGAGGCCATCTAAGGACTGAGGTAAGAGTAATAATCACTTTCCTTGGCCTGAGAGCTATTTTGCTAATGTGGTCTCCACTACGCAGTGAAAATCAGTGCAAACATGCATTTTTGACAAGTGCCCAGTAGCAAACCAAGAATGTGTCCACCAGGAGTGTCAAATCCTTTTCTTTTGAGGTGTTTTGCAGTTAATCAGTTCTAAAAGTCACTCTTACCTCAGCATATCATGCGACACTTCCCAGGACTCCTAAATCTTGAGATACCCAAGTCACAAACTGGTTAATTTCTGCCTCTCAAAAAACTCACATAAAATGTCATTACCACTTTAATCTATTTGTGTTTGGAAGGTGCATTTCTGAGAAAACAGTAAGAAGATAGAGAGGTGAAATATATGTGGAACACATAAAACAGGTATCACAACAAGTCATTACTACTCTGTGAAGAATGATTTTAAGTGCCTTGGAAGGACATTGCCAAGTAATTTTCACAAATATACTTCATGTTTTATTGTTATTTTAGGCAACATAAAAAATTAACATACAGCCAGACAGAAGCTCTTAGATTCTTAATTGCAAGCATTACATTGCAAATGATAGATGAAAGAACTTTCTTCTAAATTGGTTGTAATACTCTCTCAAAGTCTGAAATTCACAGTCAGCTCAAGATTCTGTCCCTGGTGAGCCTCATCTGTAGGTTTGATTGTTTGGATTTTTTTCCACATAGTAAATTTTTGTTATCTAAATCCTAATAAATCTTCTGTTATGATACAGACTACCCAGTAAAAGCAACTTTTGCAGCCCTTTATTTTAACACTCAGTTATTTTACAGTTAATTGTCCAATTGACATCTAAGGGGTCCACAATATCCTGTTTCATGCACTGTTACTTCATTCAGTAAAATCAATACACAGTTATGTTACTCAAAGAACTGAAGGATGTGCACTGAGTGTTGTTGTCTACCGACATGGAACATTTTAAAGCAACTCTCAGAGATTATTTTTTCCCCCTTTAACACAGAATGCTTAAAATAAAACAATTAATTGGTGCACTATTGTGGCAGATATATACAGAATCACTTGCTGTTTCCTTACTTACCATTCAGTGTGTTGAGATATTGGCATATTTATTACAGCGTCCCGAGTGGGTCGCTGCTGGTGAGAGAGAGACGATGAATCTTGTTTCTTGATCAGAAGGCTGGATTTATTGATATATAATATATAATACATTATGACTATACTAAATGGAATAAAGAGAGAGGTTTGCAGAGAGCTTGCTAGCCTAAGAATAGAAAAAAAGAATCTATAACAAAGTTGTGTCCAAGGACTATGTCCCTAGTTTGCACTTTGTGATTGGCCCTTAATTATAAACATAGGAACATGAGCCAATCAAGATGCCCCTGTTGCATTCCACAGAAGCTGGTAATAATTGTTTATGTTCTCTTCTGAGGCCTCTGCCTTTCAGAAGACACAGAAATCTGAAAGAAACGATTTCTGTGAAAAAATGTCTGCGACATCTCACCTTTCTAAATTGTATAAAATAAAAGAAAAAATGCTGATGTGGAATGAACAGGAAATTTCTTCACCTGTAAAATATACAATACTAACAAATCACTAAAACAATCCTACAATCTAAGAAAATGCAAAAAACAATGCAAAGAGAATTCAAGTCCATGCAGCTGAGTTTCAGGAACAGTCCATCAGCTGAAGTTGTTTCTTTTGGACATCTGAGAGTATTTTTTGGTCCTGAAAACAAACTTCTGCAAAAGAGTTCCATCAATAGTTATCAAAAAACCATTGACAGTCTTACAACAATTTTGAACAATTTCAAACAATTTTTGGAATGTCCTTTTCTGGCCCTTCAGTGCTTCAGTGCTTCAGAGCTGCTGCCCACTATTTTCAATCTTTTTTATTTAATTTTAATTTTTTTTTTTTTTTTTTAATCGAAAAGCAAAAAAGCAGCAGCAGAGCAGTGCCAGAGAAGGAAAAGCCCTGGGGGCCCTGGCCCATGATGGACCAGGAACCCCAAAACGGGCCCACAAAGGGGGACCAGGTCCAGTAGGAGAAACCAGAATCCCCAAAAACATAAGGAGGCCACGCAGTGGGCCCAGCCCAGGAACCTCCTGAGCCCAACGGCCCAGGCCAAACTGGGTAGTGAGATGCTTCCTTTCCCAAATACCACTGAGGCATGCCAGCAGCAGGGAAATAGAAGCCTTCTCCAGAAATGCCATCTGGGGTCTGGAGATGTTTGTTCCCCACAGCAAACCAGCTATGGTCTCCTCCAGCTGTACCCCCTGCCTCTGCAGTGCAAATGCATCAGGTATGTCTCCCATCTGCCCCGTGGCATCATCCCCTCTGGGCTGGGGACCAGAGGCAGGGCTCTCGGGATGCACCTGCCCCCCCATGCCACTAGGGCGCAAGAGAGGCGGCAGAGATGGGAGCCGCCATGGGACCATCCCCAAAAAACCACCCCGCAACCCGCCGAGAATGCTGATCTTAAAAACAGGCAGCCGGATTGCCCCCAGAGTTAACTGGAGGGCAGCCCCCGCTCCACTGAAGGAGAGACCAGGCTCTGGGGCCGCTTTCTGGGGCGGGCCCGGGGCTGGCGGGCCGGCCATGGGGGGCGCCGGGCCGGGGTGGGGGCCCGCGGGGCTGTGGGTGATGCTGGGGCTGGCCTGGAGCACAGCAGTGGCTCTGGCCGCGGAGGAGCCGGCCGAGGAGGGAATCACACTGGATAAAGGAGCAGCCACGGGCTGCCCTGAGGTTCCCGCAGGTTCGGGACCGTCTCCCACACTGTCCTGAATGGGGACTGTCTCAGCTTGTGGCGGCGGGAAGACTGATGGAAGCGGCGGAGGGGCCGAAGGGGCTGATGACATCTCCTCCTCCGCTGAGCCGGAAGCTGGAGACGCATCCTTGTCGTTGCCTAGCAACAGCTCAACCGGGACCGGACGTGCTGTCTCTTCTGTCTTCTCCGACGCAGGCGCCGGCAGGGGCGGGGAGGCCGGTGTAGCCGTGGGCGGGACCACCTGGAGAGGCGGAGACGGGATCTCCTGGAGAGACGGAGCTGGCAGAGGCCGAGAAACCTCAGAGACCAGTGCCGCCCCCATGTCTGAAGGAGGCGGAGTCTGAGAGGCCTGCTGTGGCTTGAGCGGCGCCACCCCCCGGAGAGAGAGAAGGGGGGGAAGGAGAAAACTCCATCTGAGCATGTTCCAGAGAAGGAGTAAAAAAAACTTCTTCATGCGGCGCAGTTTCGCCCCCCCTGCCGAGAAGCAGGGGGGGCTGGGAAGCCGAAAGTCATCAGCCACCGGGTCTTCTGCCAGGGGCGGTGGAAACGGCGCCTGGCCATAACAGTTAGAAATCCATTGAAAGGCGGCTGCTCTGCGTTTCAAAACTGGGAAGAGCTTTATAAATGCTGGGTAGATAGAAGGAAAAAGACGTCCCTGACTGTAGACGCACTGGATAATTGAGTCCATGCACTCCCAGACAAAAACATCCAAAGCATATAGGACATCAGTAAAGAACCCAAAAAGCTTTGCCCATCGAAAGAACTCATAGAGATCTGTTTTTGACAGAAAAAACCCATCTTCTCTACACCAGTGTTGCCAGAGGGCAATAAGCTTCTTCTCTGAAGGAGTAAAATGAACCACGTACTTCAAAGGGTATTTACCCCATATAAACAGCCATAATTTTCTCGTGGCTGAACCCTCAGGGATAGAAAAGTGAACAGTACATTTTTCAAATGTCCAGCTTGCTCTGGCCAGCTCTGCAGGTATGCTGCTCTTGTCTACCATGTTTCCTGAAGGTTTTCCAGAAGAAGGTTTTCTTTGTAGTCAGCCTTGGCTGTGGACTCTGTCCAAATCAGGATCTTCAGTTCTTCAGCTCCTGAAGAGCTTGAATCCACTTCTATGGTCACTTCAAAGCAACCATCAAATGCTACACATACAGGATTTTTACCCAGTGCAGCAATTTTGCTCCTCTGGTCTTATCAAATTAATTTCTTCTCTGACACGAGGGGTCATCAGATATTACAGCGTCCCGAGTGGGTCGCTGCTGGTGAGAGAGAGACGATGAATCTTGTTTCTTGATCAGAAGGCTGGATTTATTGATATATAATATATAATACATTATGACTATACTAAATGGAATAAAGAGAGAGGTTTGCAGAGAGCTTGCTAGCCTAAGAATAGAAAAAAAGAATCTATAACAAAGTTGTGTCCAAGGACTATGTCCCTAGTTTGCACTTTGTGATTGGCCCTTAATTATAAACATAGGAACATGAGCCAATCAAGATGCCCCTGTTGCATTCCACAGAAGCTGGTAATAATTGTTTATGTTCTCTTCTGAGGCCTCTGCCTTTCAGAAGACACAGAAATCTGAAAGAAACGATTTCTGTGAAAAAATGTCTGCGACACATATTATTATTTCAGAAGACTGATTTTTACTTTTTAAACTTTTCAGAACCAAGAGGCCTTGAATGGGATTGCTGTCATATGTATTTACTGACCTATGGTATTTACATTTCTTCAATCTTCTAAACTCTATTTAAATGGTCACTCTTGTGATGAAATGACTCTCTTAATTAGCATTTGAACAGAAGGGAGTAAACAAGAATGTCCAAACACTGAATCCTGCATGTCCCACATTGCTGAGGTTCTCAGTATAGCCATTAGATGTGTTTTGGACCATTCTCACTAGATCTTTGAAAAACAAGTCCCAAGAACAGGAAATTGATTCCTGATATATGTCACGTGGATGAAACTGTACCAAACCTGGAATATAATATCTATCTCCTAGTTTGCAGGGTATTCCCTGCAGAGGACGCTGCGCTGGTTTTGGGTGAAAGAGTTAATTTTCTCCATAGTGGATACTATGGGACTGTGTTTTCATTTGTCCTGAAAACAGTGTTGATTACACGGGGATGTTTTCATTACTCTTGAGTTCTGCTTGCACATTGTCAAGGCCTTTTCTGCTTCTCATATTGCTCTGCCAGTGAGAAGGCTGGGGGTGCACAAGGACTTGAGAGGGGACACGGGCAGGACACCTGACCCCAACTGACCAAAGGGATATTGCACAACATATGGGATCGTGCTCAGCAAATAAAACTGGGGAAAAAGAAAGAGGGGGAAGCAGGTTTGGAGTCAAAACATTTGCCTTCCCAAGTCGCCATTATGCATGCTGGAGCCCTGCTTTCCTGAAGATGGCTGAACATCTGCCTGCCCATGGGAAGTGGGGAATGAAATCTTTGTCCTGCTTTGCTGGGACGTGCAGCTTTTGCTTTACCTATTAAACTGTCTATCTCAGCCCATGAGTTTTCTCACTTTCATTCTCCTGGTTGTCTCCCCCATCTTACGGATGCTAAATAAGAACTGAAATATGGCATGACACCCAGAGACAAATGCAATGCTGTAGCCAATGGTTATAATGCTATTGTGAGGGTTAGCCCCAGGCAGAGTGGACAGGAGACAGTCTCTGCCACATGACTTGTGGCGAAAATCTCTTCCTTTCTTTTGTCTCATAGTCTAGATGCATAACTAAAGTACATTCTCAGGCCTTTTAGATGACTTTCATGTTATCACATCCTTACATATTGCAAAATCATTAGTAAAAGTTAATAATGCAATGTCAGTAATATGATTTATTACATCCATAGTATCTGCCTATAGGAAAGGATTCTTTGAAAGCCAGAGTTTATGGTGAATCACCTACTGAAACCACACTTGACTTCAGTTGTGAAATAAATTTATTGCATATAACCCAAATTAAAAGATATTTTAGCCTGTCTTTTCATTGCAAACCTTAGCATAATGCTGTATTTTACAATTTGTACTGCCTATTTCCAGATGATAACTTCCAAGTCCCTTTCCCTATGTGGTCTTTTTTTTCCCAGTTAGACAAGTACAATAGAAGCATGCAGTACTAGGCACCCTTCTTCATGAGATAGAGATACAGTGAGCTTCAAATTTCAACAGTTCTGCAGAGATACTTTTCAAGGGTTTCTCCTCTGAATTTGGGAGCATAATGTCTTAACAGAACATAACTACCAAACTCTGCAAACTTTTTGTTTCATTTTCTTTTAATGTTGTTACTAGGTATCACAAGATTCCATTCCTCTGGCATAATGCATAATTACTGAACAGCATAATTACTGAATTTTTTTTTTATTTTCTTGTGTTCTAAACCCTCTTTCATATATAGGTGAATCATGTTAATAATAATTTTATCTTTGTATTAGGATTCAATGTTTGTCTAATATTAATTTGTCTAATATAAACCCATTTATATCCAAGATAATTTGTTCTTAATCCTAGGAGACTTGCCAGACTTTCTCCTTGTTTTGAACCCTTCGTGAGCTGCCAAACTTGTTTGTCATTGGCTATTTTTAACCACACACTCCTTTTCACATTCTTTTTCTAGTCTTCTTTTATTACTTTTAGTTGTACGCATAACATCATTTCATACAGTATTTCATGGATAAACTACTGATTATTTCAGCTGAGAATACCATTACCAGTCTCCCCTGGATTAGCAATCAAATTTACCATTCCTCTGAATGAGTGATCTTTGGGTGTTTCTTCTCTTTCAGAACAAATGATTTTAAATATCTAATTCTTTTTTGCTAGGCACCTCCATGCACCACATATTCAGTGGCTACATGTTCAGAAGCTGTATATTTCTCCCCTGTTGAGTTTTTTGCTTCATAAACACATCTAAGTTTTTATTACTAATACTTGATGAAGTTACTTAAAAAATATAAACCTTTATTGTGTTTTGGAGTCAAAGATTAGCCTCTGGTTACATAGAAACAAGGAAGAAATGAAGAGAACTAGGGATAAATTGTAAATTCAATGTCAACAAACATAATTGTATACACTTAATATGTTCTAGACAACTGGAGTAAATTACTACAATTTACAAATGCTAATAAAAAGTTATTATTTCAACAACTGAAAAGAATGTTTAGAAAGAAGAGAAACTATTTTCCCAGGCATTGCTTTGGCACACAGTTCATTTACTATATTTAATTGTTTGTTAAAGTAATATTTGCTTTATAGTTTCACCAAAGAAATAGTGCTGTTAAATATTAATGCTTTTGGTGCTAGTGTTGGGCAAGATTAATGTATGGCTTGTGCTAAAAATGTGAGACATAATAAATGCTGGAAAGGAAAACATCATAGCTTATTTGATAATAAATAATTTTAAATTATTTGTAGGTAAAAAATAGTTGCTTTTATTACATCATTAGTATAAAACAATGAATCATATGAGTGAGGTTGGAAAGGGCTTCAGCAAGTCAGTCCCCTGCTCAAAAGAGGACTAAACAAGTTAGGTTAGATTGATAAGGGTATCTGTCCCTTATGTATGTTACATCTACAGATTACATTTGTCCCTTATGTGGATTACTGTGTCCAGGATCATGTAATCTTGAGTTAGTAATAGAATGTCTACATTAGGTTATTTTATGATTGTGTCCCTTTTCTTTCCAAAGTCCATATACTCACCTGTTTGTTGAAGCAATTCATGTACTTTTAGTACAATTAATGCCTATTGAAAGCATATTACCTTCCTCTTTTGTCTTTGACAGTTCTTAGTGCGCTGATGCCAAACATTTAAGTAATTAATTAAGTAAAAAAAAGTATCAAAAGTCACAAGATATCAAAACAATAGAAATTAATTTTAATTTTCTCGGTAGTATTTTGACAGTGAGATATATTCCCATATAAAAAAAAAAAACCAAAAACCACCAGAAGGATGATTTTCATCCTCAAAACCTGTTAAAAGTCTTGGCATTAAAAAAACCCACTGAAATAGAGATTACTTACTGCTAAGAGACCAAAAGCAGATTTGGAATTTGGACACTGTAGGATTTGTATACTACCAGCTATATGTCTTCTGCTCACAGTTTTAGAAACAGTTTTTATAATGTATTTGTCCTTCTGGAAAAGATAAAATCAGGCAAAACTGTCTTTAATTTATTTTTATTTTTGGTGCTGGAACTTATCTGCACTGAGAATTCAAAAGAAAATAGATGAAAAATGAATTTTTTTCTCTAGTTTCACATTAAAATACTTAAAAGAATTTTATCTTTTTCATTTATTGAGAAAAATTACAAGAGAAACATACTTAGAAGGAAGTCCTCTCAGGTGAGAGGATGAATGAAAACTTAACAAACATCAATTTTTCAGATGAAAACTTTTCTCAAACCTCAAAGTAAAAGCGAATTTTAAAACACAGTTTATTTGGCAAATCTTTAAACTTTCTGACACCATCTGAAAAAACATTTTTTTTAGCATGAATTTTGATGTACAAATGAATTGTTATAGTAATAAGTATTTATGTTTCCACTACAGTTAGTGAAGTTAAAGAAGTTTGCTCATGCTATACTAGAGACCAGGTCAGGATCAGATAATTCCTCAACATTTGGCTTAAATCAAAGCCAGAAATGCTCTTAATGGTCAACGATCTGTGAGAGGAAGGTGCAAGAATGGGTCTTCTATTTCAGCCTAACAGTCACCTGAAAATAATTTTTTTTTCATCCTCTGTCAAGGAAGGTGGATTCAGGTAATATGTAAACTCAGTAACAAAATACTGTGCAAGTTAAGGGAAAGGAAGTAAAATAACTAAGATGTTGCCTCTTGAGCATATTCGTGCTTCAAATGTGTCTGTACAATTTTTTAAGAAGAGACAACAAAATTAGCTGAATTTTTGAAAGAATGAGTTCTTCCATGGTTACAATCTGTATGCTCTTATCTAATATTTCCTTATGCCTGTATGTAATGCTATTTCAAAGTCATGGACATATTGCAATAGATGATAATGGAAATTTGTTCAGGCTCATGTGGAAAGTAAACACAGAGACATTAGCATGGGCAAAACTTCTAGAACTGAGTTTTAATGGTTTATGTTCCATTTAGAAGAAAAGGATATTTGGTAATTGGAAGACTGTCCACTAGATCAAACACAAATAACCCTTTAATCCAAGAGAGTTAATACTTAAACCAAAAAGTCACAGTGTGAAGATCTATCAAGAATGCTGAGAAGTTGTATTACACAATGCTGTCTTGTAGGTGCTCTATAGACCTCTCAGGGAGAGGACAGACTTAGGCAAAGCACAGATTCCACACTGTTAGTTTGCACAGCCTTTAAAGGTTTCCAAACATTATAAATAGTACATTTAAATAAATTTGAGGTTAATTTTACCTAAGACAGATCTCTCAAACAATTAATAATTTTGAAAATAGAGAAACTGAGGCAGAGAGATTTCCATTGTAATAATAATAAAAAAATGTCCAAACAAAACCAAAAAAATAAAAACTATTAGCATGATTCAGCTGTCAGGTTTCTATAAAAACCATCATCTTGGATATGTTATTGCTGAAAATTTAATTTAAATCCATGACATATACATTTTGGGTATGCTAAAACAACTTCTTGAAGCAGAAATTATCAATTATAAAGGTTAACAATTAACAAAATAACAAACATCATGCACATACATACTTTATACACTATGCATATACTATACAAAATATATATTTTCAGAAAATATTAGCTGCATTATTTTGAAATGGTTTTTTTTTTTTTTTTTTTTTGCTGGAACACTTTTTCCCTGAAGATGAGAGATTTGGAGTTGTTCAACCCAAAGAAGAGAAGGCTCCAGAGAGACCATACAGCAGCCTTCAAAGCTACAGGAAAGCTGGAGAGAGACTTTTGACAAGAGCAGGCAGTGATAAGAAAAGTGGAATGTCTTTAAACTGAAAGAGGGCGGTTAAACTGAAAGATCAGATATTAGGAAGATTTTCATCACTGTGAGGGTGTTGAAGCACTAATAGAATACTTCTTTCAGAAAATTAAGTTGCCCAGAGAAATTGTGAGTGCTTCATCCCTGCAAGTGTTCTGTGCAATCTGTTTTGGTGGCAGATGTTCCAGTCCATGGCAGTGAGATAGGAATTAGATGATCTTTATGGGACCTTCCAACTGGAACCATGATATAATTCTATCATTTTGTCATAATGGACCAACCAAATTCTTAAATGTCTTCTGATTTAGGTATATTATTATTTTTATCTGAAAAAAAAGACACATGAGGTACACAGAGCGTAAGAAAAATCACCTCTGGTCAAAGAGTATTTGAAAGGAAAGGCATAGAATTTGCATTTAAATATTGAGTATTTAATTTTTTTTTTTCACGCTGAGGACACATCATCTACACTGTACTTATAAACTTTTGGAGAATCACTTGTAACTGT
Source organism: Ammospiza caudacuta (assembly GCF_027887145.1). Classification (NCBI taxonomy): domain Eukaryota; kingdom Metazoa; phylum Chordata; class Aves; order Passeriformes; family Passerellidae; genus Ammospiza; species Ammospiza caudacuta. Next base: position 135,865,011 of record NC_080593.1, read on the forward strand.
GCAAGTTGAATATTGTAAAGTTGCAAACCTGATCATCTGCAGAAAAAAGAAAGGAACCTCAAAATAAATTTATTTTAAACGAGTATGAAAATTTGTCACTACATATTTTTGTTTAATTACTGTAACATTAGTCATGGAAAACTGATCATGCCAGTGACATAGGTCAATATGATTGAATGTGTCTACAAAATTTCAATAGAATTTAGGAAATTTACTTTGAGGGAAATTAAATGTATATGGAGCAGCAAACCCAGTCTATATCTGTATATAATTGAGCTTGCTTAGGTTTCAATCTTTCTTTTCACACAAGGAAGTTATGGAGCCAATTCAATGAAGTAGAGTAAGAAAACAGCACAGCCAGATATTTTTTCTCTATAAAATAAGGCTGACAGGGAGCTCACAGAGACCACAGCCCTGGCTGAGTTATTTCGGTATTAGCTCTTATGTTCTGCTCCCTGTGTCTGAGATCACCCCCACCAAGGGTCTTGGCAAACCAGTCCAGGCCTTTGTCCTTACCGTGAAACTATTTTTCCTGACATATATTCTGTTTCCTGATTCAGCTTTCTTTCCCTGTTACTGATGGATAAAGAGAAAAGAATATTAACTTTGCATCAGTCTTCTAGTGCCCCTTTCTTCCCTAACCCATCAACTGTAACTCTTTCAAACTTTTCAGAGGTACTACATCTTCAAAATGTCTCCTCTTACTTGCTGTTCTCCTAAGTCAGTAGTTGATTTTCAGCCTGCTTGAAGATAAAAATACTTAATTTTATAGACATAAGGGAAATAGCCTAAAATTTTTTTTCAGGAAATTGCCAAAAAGAACAATAAAAGAGGCTACATTTTTTTCTTTTTTAAAATTTTTTTCTTTACTGCCTGTAGGCATTCCTACTGCTGACTGACTGCAGGAATGACTTTTGTTACATGGAGAGCAAACCTTACTCTCTTTTTGAGTGCATTCCTGCATATTCTCATTCAGTGAAACTTAATAAGTATTTCTATTCCCAGGAATAAAATACTTCTTTCAGGAAGAATGAAAAAGTGTTCTTTAAAGAGAAAGTGCACTAATTCTCTTTGCTTTACCAGATTGCACCTCAGATTTAGGAGGGAAGGTCAAGGTGATGCAGCTCTGAAAGCTAACAGATCTCCCAGAGCTGCTCTATGCATTTCTGCAGGGGTAATAGTCTGAGGGCAAGTCATAGATGTTTGAAAGTTCCCTCCCAACATCTAGCATGTTTCTGCACTGGGTTTCTCATTACCCTTCTCAACACAGAAAAATCATGCTGGGTTGCGAGATCATTTTTCTATGAATCAGAAGTACTTCCCAAATGAGGATGAAGTTATGGATTGTTTGACCATTTTTGCACTTGGGGAAAATATTTACAATCTGCATTAACTTATTTAGGCAGACAGATTTGATGTTAATTTTACTTGGACAGCAAAGTTTGGCAGGAATTTAATCTAAAAATATTTAAAATAATATTGTATTTTGTGAAGCTGCCTTCTACAAACTTTCATCTTCACTAAGGTATATTTGATTTCATATTTTTATTCCATCAGACTTAAAAGAAAAATATGCCTCAAAATAGTTTAATGTTTCATTAAAAGTGACCTACTCTGATACAAGAGATAAAGATACTGTGATTCTTTGGCTCTGATCTCCAAAGTAATTCAATTTTCCTGATTTTTTAAAAATAATTCTCTCTTAACACATTTCCCATCAATTTATTAGTTATAGCTAAGTATTTTCTTTATAACCAAAGTCCACAATATTATAATGAGGCTCACTTATTTTGGAAATTATGGTATCACTTACACATTTGGAAGAGTAAACAGAAGGAAGCACTGCATTGCACTTATTTGCAATATTGTTTTAAAACTTTTTGTTTAGTTGATTTTTTTAATCCTGAACAGTGAGTACCTGAAGGCCCAATGTATTCTTGGAGTCATTGGAACATTCTCTATATACCATTTTGCTATCTCAATGAATTCACAGGAGACCAAAGAGAAAGTGGGGCATTTCATTTTAAGTCCAACAGTGGTTTAGAGTAGTCATTATGTAGCTGTCCCATAAAAAATTGTCTTTCATGTAAGGCTGCTGCATTTTGGACTAAAATATATTTTTGTTCCTACTGCTGAAGCCTTCTTCTGTCAGTGTTTTATGCTGTGAAAATAGGAAAAAGGGAAAAAATAATCTTTCAGTAGATAGATATCTCAACTACTATTTAGAACAATTTATGTTGTCCTAGAGAATTCCAAACAGTTGAGTTTCCTATTATAAGGGTTACTTGTATTTCTGAAATATCATAAGTTCTGGATAAACAAAACACCAATTTATAAGTATATTATTAGAGCATATATTACACAAATTTAACAACAATTCTTTTTCTTGCCAAGTGATTATTCAGACTTTGAGGCAATTATTTGTTGAAGGAAGAGGTCTCATAATCAGACTTCTTGTTTTCAGATGTATCATAAGAATGGGAATTCTTTTAAAGCAAAGACAGCCATTTAATCCCAAGACCTTTGTCCCAAATGCCAGTAGTAAATACTGAAGAAAATTCTTTTGCAGTACTGATGTTACTTAAGAGTCTTCACTATTGCTGCAGGACTTTGCACATCTGTAAAGGTACAATATGTGAAGATTTCATCCTGATGCATGTGGATCCTCTTTGTAGGGAAACAGCTTTTGCCCTAGATGCGGCACAGACCCAGTGTTCCCTCATGCATGGCTTGGATGATGTGACCTGGCTCCCAGCCAGGACAAGAGCAAGGCAGTGATCAGTCTGAAGGAGGCAAACCCACCTGCTTCATGAATCAAGCTGCACAGCACATGCACAAGTAGCACATATTTTCCCTCAGAACATTTGTCCTTTTACTTTTCATGCAAAAAGCAGCACAACCAGCCCCTTTTTCAGTGTGGTTCAATGGCTTTTAAGGCAGGATATGAGAATATCTACATGTTGTGGCCTGGCAGAGTCACATCTTTATATTTTTTTTAAAGGAGATTTTACAAATTTTCTAGCCAACGTAGTACACTTACCACTTTTCCTAGATCTGGACACCTGCAATTCTTCTGCTTCTGACAACTCCACAGTTTCATTTCCCAAGTCAGGTGATTCTGCTGGCAGAGAGAATGGACTTGTCACAATGATGAACAGCACTCTTTTATTTACCACAGTGGTCCTGGGTGGTGCACTGCCAGCAGCCACTAAAGATCTTCCTCAGGAAAACGTGAACTGCTGGAGCAGATGGGCATGGGCACTTGCGGCGAAGTGTACCTGGCGTTCCAGGTCAGAGTCCGGCTAGCTGAGGTTAAGCCGACACCCAGCCGCATCCTGCCAGCGCCCCTCGGCGTTGTAAGGCCTCGGGCTGTGCTGGTTGCGGACTGGATCGCTGCTAAACGACGAGAAGGAAGGAGCTGGACACTTGCTGGGGGGGAAATAGGTTTATTGGAAAGCCCACGATACCAGCCAGGGAGGGATGCCCTGACGTACCAGCCAATGACACAGAACAAAAGGTGCCTCAGGGTTATAAAGGGAAGGGGGTGGATCCGGGAGGGGTTTACAGAAGACCAATGGGGGGAGAAGAGGGGATGAATTTAACACAAATGACATAGGGGAGAGCCCAATAAGTACCAGGCATGGGAGGGGTCCCGGGACCACAGCCAACCACAACCCCCAAAAAAGAGAAGCTTCTAGAATACCAGGTGGAGTGGGGGAGGTGATTGACTTGGCCCAGGGAGGAGAAAAAGCATACATATAAGGGAAAAAGGGGAGGAGGAATTATATAACCTAACAGATTGACAATAGAACTGGCAGGGCTGTGGCGGGAAAACTGAGGAGGGCAGAACCATTTTACACAACATGGGGGGGAGCAGATACATAAAATGGGGGAGGAATTAAATGAACTTAACGAGCACACTACAACAGGCACTGCTCACCACCTTGCTGGTAGAGGTGGGCAGGTTCCTGCCGTGGCTTTGGCCAGCCTGGCTGCACTTCTGATAATGTTAATTACAGAGCAGCAGGCTGGTAAGAGAGGTCAAATATACTACTCAGAAAATTGAGAACTATAAGAAAGATATTTATAAAAACTGGCAATGAGGTGGTGCCTGGAATGGAAGAGCAAAACTGTAGGTCTGACTTTTGATAGCTCACATTTATTAAAAAAATTGCTCTTATTGCACAGCTGTGAATTAGAAGTTCTCTCCAGTCTGCCCTGAAACAGTTTTTGGGTTGATTTTCTGACTCTGCTGGGTCATGCTGTAGTTTTAGATTTCTTCTGAAAATAAGAAGCAACCCAATGAGAGAACTTTATACCTTGAAGAGGAGCTGAAGCTGGAGTTGGACGGGCTAGAAGGTCATGCTATCAGAGGTTGTGAGCCTCACAAGGTGACCTGTTTGAAAAGCTGGTTGAAGAAGGTCAATTTAAATGGACATTTGTGATGAGAGGGGGCTTGCAAAGCCCTGGCATCAGAAAGGAGTAGACACATATGCAAAGGGTTAGGGATTTGCTTGTGAGGCTGTAGAGGAAAGTGAAATCTTGGATTCAGAATGTAGAAACGATGAAGTCAAGAGATATGTAAAGGTGGTATGCTGCAGAGGAAGGAAAAAAATCAAGTATAAGCAAATTGAAGAGGGTTTGCCCACTTGTTTATTAACACTTAACACTTGTTTATTGATGCCTGATATATTACACTTAAAAAGACAAACATTAAAACAAATGTCAAAGACAGCAATAAATTTCCAACCAAATTTGAAGCTAGAGTATGGTTTGCATTGCTGAATTAGGTACTGAAGGCAAGATCCTTAATTATAATTTTTTTCTTTGATGCAGTATGAGGAACATTTACTGCAACAGCTTACCTCCACAGATCAATTGGATAAACCCAGAACTAGGAAAAGCGTCTTCTTGTTCATAATTTTTATTTCAGGACTATGTTCCCTGTTTTTTTCTGTGCTATAATTCCAGCTAGTTTTCCACCTTTGCTATCAATTGGGAAGCAACAATGCCCTGACATTTCATTGGCAGACTAGTTAGCTGAGGAGAAATAAAATTTTATTCCAGCTGTAGGCATAAGTCTTCTCTGCATTCTCCTTCCACCACCACTTTAAACTCCTTGATGTTTATTAATGTTCTCTACTTTGCCATAAGCTAGTTGAAAATATACTAAATAATATATTGCTTTTTTATATATAAAGTAATTTACATTCATGATTTCCAGCAGAGCTGTAATACCATGGTATTTTTTCAAAAATATAGAGACACAAGATTCTAACATATTTGCAGGGGTGATGTGAAGTAGCCTCATATGCTGTCCCTCAGTGTTGTCTGCTTAATGCCACTACTCAGAAAGACAAGCTTTCACAGTGGGGCATATGAAAAGTCCTAGGATTTAAATATAGCTTAAGACTTTCAATGAAAACGGCAATACAATAGAGTCAGTAAATACTTTTTTTCCAAACCAAGACAACACATATTTACACATTTTGTGTAAATATTGTAAGTGCCAAATGAGTAAGCAAGAAAAAATAATTGCTTTATAACCAACAAAAAAATAAAATTACTGTGGCAGAGATTTAAATAAATGCAATTCCACACCTGAAGGCCCACATCTCTTTTGACAGTTCTATTAACCTTACGCAACATAGGTGTAATTTGTGATATTTATAAAGCCCAGCAATAAGAACATAACTTCCAGCATGAGAAATGTTGATAAACGTTTGCAAAATCCAGACCAAATCTAATCCTCTGGATTCTGTTCTGTAGATTTGTAAGCACTTAGCACCCCACATCAATAAAACACGAGATATTTTGCTCACTAATACACAGTTTTTGCTTTAGGTGAGATTTAATTGCATTCTGCTGCATTTTTTAATTGAGTAGGGTCAGCAAAAGAGAAAACACAACTAATAATGTGCTGTATATGTGTTCAGACCTTTAATCTTTCTTTTTCTACAACACATCAAGTAAAATCCTCTGTTAGAATGATCACTAAATTGATAGACATTAAGTGTTATACCTGACCAAGACATACCAAATAATTACTATTCTAATAAATTTCAAGACACAGTTTTTAAATTCAATTTCTTGCTTTACATTGTTTTCAGTACCAATTTAGATTCAGAAACTAACACTTTTGCATTTAGTGAAATTTCAGGAGTATGAAAAATGACTGCTGGGTATGCCCAGCTATTTTTTTCCTCTCCTGTACTGCATACCTGGGTGTCTACATCACAGGTGAGGTGTGCCAGAATGCATGTTCTTTATCTTCCACACCTAGACCAGCAATCTGTCATGAACACACAGGAGACAACAGGAATATTGCAATGCTAGCAAACAATAGAAGAGAAAAATGCAGTATTTGTGCCCTTTCACAGCTTCTCTACCTTTTCGTTACTAGTTTTATTGCTAACTGAGAAGTTAGGCATGTCTCCAGGCTGTAAAAAATAACAGATTTAAATATTTCCAGTGCCATTGACTTGGCAGGGGAAAATCCCTAGAATTGTTTATAGAAACAAAGAAAATGACTTTAATATACTACTTTGTTAATACAAGTTTAGTAACACAAATAATGACACCATATGTGGGTCACTGTAATTTGGATTTTTTTTTCTTCCTGTATTGCCGTCCATTCTGTATTTTGTATGCCTAACCATGAAAAATCATTTTTAAATTTTTTTGATCTGTATTAAGACTTTGTAGGGTCATGCTTGATTTAACACAATTTATTGTGACTCTTCCTGCTGAGTTTAATCATAGCAGGGTGCAGATTTCTTTCTGCTCATGGTAAAATTCAACACAGCCAGACTTCTCCCAGGCTTTGCACATCTGTTTTGCTAATCTATATTCTGCAGAATGACAAATACAAGCCATGTAAGTCATCCATTTTGCTGACTCCAGTGAATATACGTGAAACACCTGAAGAACTGCATGACAGACAAAAGTCAAAGGAGTTTTTAAAGCCTAAGATGGTCTTGGTTCTATAATTGTTTGTATGCTAATGATTGCCAGCCTCTGAAGACTTGAAAGAAGCTAAAGAGATTTATTCAGGTCCCTGCAGGATTAGATACCCAGCCAGATCCTCATTGCTATTATTCTGTTCTCTGGAAGCACTAACAGCAGTTCAGTGGGGCTGATCACAATTTGGTGGGAGACGTATTAGCCCTTAGAGCTAAACTTTTTCTGTAACACTTTGCGAAAACACAGGACTTTGTTTAAATTTTGATACTGGGCAGACTAACACGGAAATAGCTTGGGGGATCATGCAGCAACCAGGAATTTATAGCAGAATGGGCCTTGTCCACCACTTCATTGAAATTTTGTAACATCTCATTTCAATTTTCTCAATGGATTTGTTTCAAATATAGAAATATAGTAAATTTCCTTTTGTAATATTCAGGGCTATACATATCTCCATGCTTCATCTTCAGTTTTAATAAATTGAATGAAATATTAAGATAAATTAAATCTGCTTTGTCATGTGAACTGTGAAAAATATCTGAATGGGGAGCAAAACAAAACCCAAAATCTTTCAACCATATACAAAAACTCTTCAAAAACTTCAGATTTATTTTTGTTTCTTTCTTTTTTCTTTTCCATATTTACTTGTTTATTTGCTTCATTATTATTCTCTATGGGTTTGGGATGTCCATTTGGGTAGTTCATCATGTCAATCACTGAGTTTGTAACTTCTGTAAAAATTAGAAGATTTGTTATGTGGGACCTCTCTTAAGAATGATTTCAGACTAAACATCTGTCCAGCTTCTTCCACAGAAAGATAACTGATGAAGACAACGAAAGTGGAGAAATTATTATTGAAGTATTTTAATAGTTTGCAATGTCTTTTATTACTCTTCTGTATTACTTTAAAAAAATGCAGCAGTACCAGCTAAACAAAACTGAATTATTTAGGCTAATTTATGGAATTTCTACACTATACTGCTAACAAACACTGAGAACAATTTACATAACCTCCTTGATTCCATCCCCCACTTTATTAATTTCTTTACATCCTCAATAGCTCTTATCGGCCTGAGGGGTTTTCAGATTAAAGATTAGTGGGTGTTTTATCTACAGGTTTTCTAGAAATGAATAATTAAAACCAATGTGCTCACGTGATGGTAGCTTTCAATTATTACTTCATGCACATTAATTTTTCTTCTGTTTACCTCATGCAATCTGCATCTCTTGGGTTTCATGTAAGCCTGAGGGTGTTAAGTAACATGTGTTTTTTCCTCTAGTATAATCATCATCCATTAATTATCTACACACTCGCTGATACACACCGTGTCCTCTCCTCCCCACATATACACAGAGACACTTGCTAAATTTCTTAAAATAGCTTGTTTCAGCTTTTCAGTGACAGATGCCTTTCGTGTAGTACCCTATGATCACTGTCTTTCTTACAGCCATAAAACCATTGGGTTTCTTGTTCAAAATTCTTACATAGGTCCTGCAGTTTAGAGGAGGTTTCTTTTAAGCACTACTCTTATAGTGTAAAGGAAAGTAAAATAAAAGCTTTGGAAATCTATCCTCAAAAATAAGAGGTGTAGTGCCTCTAGCCTATGCCTGTGAGTAACTAAATTCTGAGAATACTCTCTGTGCCAACTGAAAAATATCACATGGCAAAAGAAAAATCTTGATTAATCTATTATTTTTAAAATCTCTTTCAAATTGGCTAAAACTGATATGGGATTTTTTTAATCCAATACTGCCTAAAGAGACTGTACATTTTGCACAGAGTTCAGAATTACCTTAGGAAATTTATGATTTTGCCCAAATTATTATTTAAAAAATCAAAATTCTGCATTTGAGGATGTTTAAACTCAAACAAAACCATTTTACTTTCTGAAACTAAATTACAGCATCCCCCCTGAGTTCACAGACAATTTCTTCTTGGCTGAATTGTGGGTCACTTGTGGCTTGGATGGTTCATCTCTCCGTTGTGGATCCAGCCACGTCCTTTGCCAGGTACCTCCCTCTTCCCTTGTGCTCAGCTGATGTGATGTGTGAAAGGTATGGGAGAATTGTGTGCCATAGATTTCATGGAGAACAACTGATGAGTAAACAACAATTTATTGGAGAAGAGTTAAATGATAAATGAACCTAAAATAATCTTTTTTACGATCCAACAGACAACTAAACAACCAAAATTATTATTTCAATTCCTAAATGGCTGAATTAGCCTTTACAGGAAGAAATGCAATGAGATGTTTCAGAGAATAATTTTGGGACATCTCTGGTTTTCATCATTATTAGAATAGAAACAAGTGGCAAAAATTCCATGCAGTAAGGATTCTCATTTTTTGTATTCCCTGATGTTGATTTTTTCATATATTTAAAATTATTATTTCAAAAGGAAAATATAAAAAGAGGTCTGTTTCTAAAACTATGTTATTTCATAACATTTCACATAAAATATGTTTTTGCTTCCCAATAAAATATTCATTGTAGTTTTTAAGGAAACTGAAGTATCAGGAAATATGTATAACAAATGCCTATAAGTTATGTGCAAATGTAATGTAAACTGGGGGATTTGAACTAGGTGAACTTAAGGTCCTTTCCAGACCAAGACATTTTATGATGCTGTGATTAATAATTGTATTGTAAATACATTATTAGCAATATTGTTGGTCAGACAAGGAAAAAAGTTCAGTACTGACTTCTCTTGAGTAACCTATATAATGTTAATTTTTTTCTTACAGTTTAAAAGAAAATACTGCCCTTATTAGTGATAGTCAAATATTGCATCATCTAAAAATTGGTTCCTTTTGACTAACCATCTAAATTACTTTGCACTTATTTGAAATTTTTATGAAAATGACAAGAAAGACTTGCAAGATATGTTTTGTGGTTTTGTTTCTTTTTTTCCTTCACTGACACTTAGAGAAGGATTCTTACTTGTGGTGCTTTTAGAAATAACACAGTCTTTTCATTTTTGATGAAAAAAAAAAAGGAAAAAAAGCACACACACAACACAAAACCTCTAAAAGCAAAATAAAACAAAAGAAATTATAACTGAAGTTCAAGGCTCCCATGTCCAGCATGTGAGTGCCTTCATTCCATTTTCAGTTAAGCGCATTGTAGAGAATTTGGAAAGGCTTTGAAGTTTGTTTCAAGATGATGTTTTGGGTGCTGCTTTGAATCATGGTACTTACAAACTTTGTTGTAAAGGTTTATAATATTTGGGGAGTAGATTTTACATCTAAAGTCTTCTAAATTCCTTGATGTCAAGTTGTACCAAGAGGAAATCAATTTCATCCATTTTATCCATCTCACAATTTTAAAATTGTTCTTATCTTCCCAGAAAGTTCCTAAGCAAGCCACAGGAGTGAGGATGTTGAGGATTAACTTGGTTTGAACCAGGTAAAAACCCCCAAATCTTCATTCACACATGTCTCTGGAGATGGGAAAAGAAATTCAGAGCTGGACAATATTTTCAGAGTAATCCCATCTGAGAATGGTGTGCCTGTAACTATCTGTCCTACTAACACTTTCCTTGAAATTCTGGAATCTGAGGAGCAGCCACCAACCTCTTTGCTTCTAGTCTAAAAAATTATGAATCCAAAGAAGTCAATAAAATATGAAATCATATAATCTCACCTATATATAAGTAATACAAACCAGTCCTATGTAGATGGATTAAACCTAGTTCCATGAAAGACCTAAGTGTATCTAAGTTCCTTCCTTCTATATCAGAAGGAATCCTTAACTTTTTAGGTTATCAAAAGAGCTCTTGGTGAGTTGGGACCTGGCTGGTAACAATATACAAGGGCCAAACCCCAGCTGGTGTGAGTTGATAAAGTTCTGTGGAAATTACTTTACACCATCACTGACTTGCCCTGATGCTCTTGTTCAATGTGTCCAATGAGACTGTACAATCCAACCCTGATAAATCTGATAATTCAGCATGTCCTGAAATATACTGGAAAATAAATCACTGTAGTTATTTAATTTTGAAGTAGAAATACAATTCAGTGGAAATACAGGCATCAGCTTGCTAGTGATCAGAATAATTGGACATTAAAAATTTGCTTGAAGTTAGCAATAGTTTCACAATATAGTAGTGAGGTTATTGCTAAGGTTTTGTTCTTTTATGTTAATACTGATTCCATTTTTATAGTAGCAATGCAGCATGTTTCTTTAAAACTTTTTTTGCTAAAGCTGAGATATGACTGAAGGAAAAATCCAACATTTCTCTGCCTGAAGAAATAGAATATTTGTTTCGCTCTACACCAATGTTTTAACACATGAAAACATATGTATTTGAAGAATGGGTTTATTCTGAATGAAGTTCAAAAGGCAGTCTGTATGACTTGCGTACCTATTTATCTAACAAAAATGAATGGTTTTCTGTTGGCAGACAGAGACTGGCAAAGGCGGATATACCAATAGATAATTAATACTGTGAAGGTATCTTTAAAAAATCATAAAATGCCTTGGGTTGAAAGAGACATTTGAGAAACATCTAGTCTAAGATGCACGGCAGTAAGCAGGGATATATTTCACTAGACCAGATTATTTCAAGCACCATCCACTTTGGCCTTGAACACCTTCAATGATGGGGCCTGAACACCTTCTCTAGGAAACCTGTTCCCCTGCATCACCATCATCCTAAACAAATGTATTCTTTGTGTTCAATCTAAAGTTATTGTCCTTCATTTTAAATCCAATGTCTTTTTTCTGGTCACTACAGGCCTTGGTAAGAGGCTTAAAAATTATTTGTCTGTCTTTTGTTGAAACCCCTGCACACATTTAAAGGCTGCAACAGAGTCTTAGAGAGCTTTCTCCAGACTGAAAAACCTCACCTCTCTCAGCCTTTCCTCATGGAAGAAGGGTTCTAGCTTCTGACCATTTTTGTGTCAGTCTCTGGGCCCACTGTGACAGCTCCAAGTCTTTCCTGTGCTGTGGGCCCCAGATATAAATGCACTACTCCAGGTGTGGTTCACAAGTGCAGAGTAGAGCAGGAGAATCAGCTCCCTCACTGTGCTGGCCACACCACTTTTGATGCAGCCCAGGGTAGGGTTGGCTGTCTGGACTGTGAGTGTACATTGTCAGGTTTTATCTAATCTTCCATTCGCTGACACATCCAAGTCCTTCTCTGCAGGCCTGCTCTCTAGTAATTAATCCCTCAGCCTGTATGATTCTGGGGATTGCCCTGACCCAGGTGCAGGACTTTGCACTTGGACTTGTTGAAACTCATGGTGTTCAGAGGTGTACATCACTCTTTAAACATGTCAAGGTCTTTCTGGATGATATCCTTTCCCTCTAGGAAATCAGCTTCACTATTCAGCTTGATGTTGCCTTCAGACTTGCTAAGGGTGCACTCAATCCCATTTTTAGGTATTAAATAACTTATGTCCCAGTACATACCTTTGAAGAACACTGCTGGTCATTGATTTCCACTAGGAAATTGAGCTGTTGACTATAATTCTTTGTGTGCAACTATCCAGCCATCTGTCAAACACATTTCTCTCCAATTTAGTGGCCAGAATGCTGTGGGACACTGTATCAGAAGTCTAGGCAGACGACATCCATAGCTGTTTCCTTGTCTGTGGATGCAATCACTTCATTGTAAAAGGCTACTAAATTAGTCAGCTATGGTTTGCCCTTGTTGAAGCCTTGTTGAATGTCTCTAATCACCTCTCTGTCCTTCATGCATTTAGACATGTCTTCTAATGCATCTTCTTGGAGCACATCTAGCAAGACGTGTTCCAACTTCCTACTGGGCATAGAAAGTGGGACTGACTGGTTGTTAGTTCTCACTGTCCTTCCTTTTACCATTTTGTGCCATTCTGTGATTACCTTGACTACTAATTGACGTCTCATTACAATATTGCTTGTGTAAGATGAAATGCAGAGAGCAGTCACAGCTGAACTGAAGATAATTTTTTGGCTTTATCTGACTCTTTTATAGCCACAGAAGAGGATGTACTGATAGCAAAACTCCTAAATATTGCTGAACACATTTTCTCCAGTAAGAAAAAAACATTAGCCACCCTCTTGGCAGAGACGGATGGAGAGATCAGACAGCTGAAAAGTTATTAAGTTTGAATGATCATGACTTGCTCACATTTCGTATCTGGGGAGAGAGAAAATGTGCATATTTATTCTTCACATGAACTTGCTCACGCACCGGCACACATTTGCTGTTTAAAAGCTTTGGTTTCACAAGCCTGAGAACAATTATGAGAAAGAACAGGGACATAAAAAGACTGCAGCAAATGTCTGTTTGACAGTGGCTTGCTGCATATTTCAACCTCAGTTCTTAAATGGAGAAAATGATGCTACATTGGGTAGAAAAAAATAAATCTTTTGACAGGATGTTTAAGGACTTGTAATAAGAAACTAGAAAACAAATGGTATAGGATAGGTGACATGAGACTTTTTTTGATATTTTACTTGTTTAGCTAAAAAAAAGTGCAAATGACAGAAACACCAGGGAGCTCAGTATAATTATAGTATTATACAGTATAATGTGCATCTGATATCCAAACCTGTTCAGAAATAGTGAGGTCATACAATCTGCATGTATTTTGAGCATATGAATTATCTCAGGATAGATGTTGCTGTTATACAACTCAGGGTAGTGAGGAAGGTGCCAGATTGGATGTAGCCAGGGCAAATATTCCTGAATATTTCATACATATACTTTCAGCAGCAGGTCTGCTCAGAAACACATCTTGATTTGAGATTTTGCACAAAATCTTTAATTAAACAACTGCTAGTTTAACAAAGAGAAAGATAAGGGGTGGTTTAGAGTCTGAAAATACCTGTTTAGTGAAAAAATACTTGAAATTCTTCTATAACAATTTAGAAAAAAAATAACTTCTAGTGGCTGAAATGTGAAGAAAGATAAATGCAGATACAGGATATCTACTCTTGTTTTGCTTGTTTGTTTGTTTTGCTCAACAGCACAATTACCTCCAGAGCAGCTTCCTAAAGTGACTCGGTGAGTGACTGAGTAGCGAAAACTCAGTGCTTTACAAAAGTGTCTTGCATCAAATGAGAATTAATTCAATGGTGTGATACTGTGTGCATTACAAGAAGATGAAACAACAATTTTTTCTGACTTTATATTATCTGAATCTGTTCTACCTTGCACATACAGCAGCAAATCCTTTCATCATCAACTTAGAGTATTCCACTTGTTTGGTGTCTTAAATTGTATATTACAAAATAAAATCAGCAAAAGACACCAATCATATGGAAAAGGGATGGCTTGTTATGTGCCAAGAGACATAATGTGAGAACACAGCTTTATAGCACCTTTTGTTTTATTTTCTGATTTCAAAAACAGTGTAGCATTTCTATAAAACAGAAAGTCTCATATAAAACAGTCTGGTTAATCTAAAATACATCATATATATTATTCCATTTTATCCATACAGCCTGCTATGTTATATACTTGTCAGCATATATTGTTAAATTGCCATTTTTGCTGCAATTCATTCTGAAAATATGATTACAAAATCAAGAATATGTGAGTCTGCAGGGACTCATCTTGAAATCCCATGTAGGCAAACAAACATCCAATCCTCACATGCCTTCATTTGTTATCTTAGATTTGCCTATGCAAAAATTTTTTGCTTAAGAAATTGAGGAGCTGTCAGTGACAGGTCATGAAATCAGATGAAACTTGTTGAATACTCTTTCATGAGTAGCCCAGATGCAGAATGTAATGGAGGTTCCTGTGATCAGAAATCCTGCTCAAATTAAATCCTGATCTCCCAACTTTTTCTCTTTTTAATCCTTAGAACACTCTTCCCTGAACAATACAGACTGTAGGCTTTCTTGATGCTATCTCTGTGTTTGCAGAAACTCAGTGACCTAACCTCCCATAGGCTGCATTCTGTCACCCCTTCCAGAAGGACCCATCTTTAAACAAAGCCCAGACTTCAAATTGTCCAAAGGTCTTGTTAACATATTTGCTGTTCCTCTCCAAAGAACCCTCTGCCTATAGGACTTGCAGCACCTTGAATTTAGCTGCAGATTTTGTAAATATCTACCTTTATAGATTCTGTCTCAATCAGATGGAGAAAGATTTTTGTATCTGGCTTGTGCATACCCAGAAGGACCTGTTAGAGTGCTGAGACACGCTTGTTTTAATGTCTACCACAGACAGACTGTCTGCTCTTACAGAGCTAACGCACTTTTATTACATTACACTTAAGCAGATATTCTCTGCACAGGAACAAAATACCTCCATGAATTCCCACTGAAGGATATCTTCCTTTGCACAGGAAGGAAAGGCATGTGCCTATTCCTTAGAAAGAGCAGCTGCTTTACCATTTAAAACTGAAGTGAGGGAATGAGATTGCTAAGTTCACTGTATATGAGGAAAAAGGCTCACGTCAGTCACTGCTTAGGTCTCTGCAGATTTTTTTACTCCTAAACAGTGTAGTTTGTGTTAAAAGCCAGCTAAAGAATGTCACAAGAAGGAATACACCCAAAATTTCTCACCTCACCCACGGTTGTTGTCCCCAGAGACACAGCCCTGACCTAACAGGAGTCACAGTGGTATCTAGGGACAGGGAACAACTGCAGGAGGTTGTCGCATTTCCCAATATTTTTGCTTTACATGCTGTCCTTTCAGCAACATTAAATGATATATCAAGGCCATTTAAAAGCATAGGTACACAGAGTAAGAATTTGGGATGCCATCTTAAAATGACTGTAATGAGAACCAATTGCTATAATGAAGTAAATTTATGTGTGGTTTATTGTTTATCTCTGTGTAGTTTAATTGCACACAAAAAGTGGATCTGTGTTATGTGACTGTGCTGTGCCTGAGGGTCCCCAGGGAGTTAAATTTTTAACATATGATGAAATTACAATGAGCCAATGCTGCATTGTCTAAGAAAGCTCTTTTCATGAAAAAAATGCTTCAGATACCATTATCATCTCAGCAGCAGGTCACAAGAGGACTATTATTGTTTCATAGGATTTTATTTTTCAGGCAGTTAAAGCAAAAAATTAAACAGAGGTGTTATTGGTTTTGTTTGTGCTGGGCTTTTTTGTTTTGGCATGAAAAATAAATTCTCATTTGATTTAATTATATATATATATGTGTGTGTATATACAGACACACACACATATACATATATATACGAAACTCTCAAAAAAAAAGAGAATATGTTTTCCCAAGGAAAATAACTTTGTCTTTTCATTGAAAAATACCATTTTCAAAAAATCTTACTCTCATTAACCTCCTTTACCATTATGAAATGGTCAACAGTGTATCTATGGTAACATAATTACGTGAAGGAGCTGAATGTTAAAAGATTATGAACTTCCCATTTTAAAAAGTGTTCCTTTTAACAGATGTGAACTAAGTCCTCAGAGAACTTTACTTTCTGTTCCTTTTATTGCAGTTGCCCTACTCACCTTGCTACCCCATATTTCTCTTTTCTTGTCTAATCTGAAATCATTCCAGTCACCCCTAAAATCACTCAATCAGCTCACAAAGCCACAAGCTGATGTAATCAAAAGAATAATAAAAAGTGTGGTAAAACCTGTGGGGAAGTCTGTGACAGAAGTCATAAACAAAAGAAGCAACAGACAATAATAAAGTTAAATTAATTGAACAAAGGAGAAATAGGAGAAATAGGAGAAAAGGCAAGGAATTGGGTGGTTGCCTCTATTTTTGCCATTAAATTAAGACTCAGCTGCAGAAAAACACGCTGGGGGATTAGTGGTTATAATTTCTGTGCCTTGTCAATACAGGTATAAAAAAATCACTGGAGAATAATTTCATGAGGACAATTCTGATCTCTTCCACTTTAAAATACACTCAAGTATTATCACACAGGAAGATCCTTAACCTCAATTTATGGTGCTTCATGTCCAGTGGAACTGAGTCCTTTAAAAAATCTCCTTCTGTCTGGAGAGCCATCAATGAAGGCTTTTTATTTTCACCTCCATTCTGAGGCAGTGGTGTGGGAAGAGAATTGTGGGAGGGTGAAATGGAGGGTGACTATGATTGCTGGTCCTGCCATGCCATGACAAATGGAAAACTGAAGCAAAAGATATTTTTTTGCCTGTGTCACTCTCAAACCAGTGCAAAACTTTATTTTGTTAAGATCTAGAGCAAACCTCCCTCTTTCTTCAAGTTACATTATTAATACTAATAATTTGCTGTTAGAAAAATATCTTCTATGCACAATTATTGGTAGATAATTTTCTGAGTCAGTTGCAAAACCTACATGATCAAAACCATATTTCAATAAATATAACATCAGCCATTTTTATTTGACAGAGCTTGCTAAACATCATGTTATAGTGGCATTAGACCACAATGGTGAGAAATGGGCCCTCAAATTCAGTAAAAGCAGAACATATATTTGAAAAGTTTTCTGGAGGTGGCAGAGAGATAACTGACTTTCCATATACTATAAATGGGCAACGACAAGGCCAAAGGCAGAGAGAAATCTTGCAGGAATGCTCCAACTATAAAAAGTCTTCAAGAATGAGCATCCTTACATGTGTCCCTCAATGGCCAGAATGAAATTCATTCAAGATGAGGTAGGTGAAAAGGAAAGCAGTGAAATTATCACTGCTGTGGGAAATAAATAGGTAAGTGTAAATATTTTTTTAATAGTGTATTTTAATATTTCCTGGACAAAAGGATAAAGTATCCAACAGAACATTTAAAAAAACCTCTTATGTAACAGAACTCCCCTGAGTTTCAGGCGAGGTTAAGAAATTTGAACACCATGGAGAGTTATGGCTACTTGGCTTGTTGCTTCTATCCAACTGTATCACACAGAAAGAGGAGCAGTCTCTTAAAGCTGCCTGTGAGAGAGCTATGCATAAAAATCATTAATGTCTACCAAGACCTGAATTCATACTCTACACTACATTAAAAATGTTCCACTAAATGACCAGAAAGCCACACTATGTCCATAAGGCCCAACATATTAAGTCAATACAATTCTGTGAGAGCAATAATGGTTTAAATCAAGGTGTACTGGTTCCATTCATATTCCACTTTGTTTTTTGTACAGCTGATTATAACACAGTCTGTCTTGCTTGAGCAAAAACTATAAATACATATGCTAGGAAAGGTAGCTGGTAGCCTGGTTTACTGTACCCTAGTATTCAATGAACAGATCTTGTTCTTACAGCTGTTCTTCAAAAAGATTATTCAGACACAGAGCTTCTCTCTGAGCTTTTGTTCCACATGCCCCACAGTCAGATTTCACTGGTGGCAGCGGTTCCAAATAGGTCCTGTGCAATTGAGAAAGAATTAAAAATCATTTACAGGGAAAAAAAAATAATAATGGAAAGTTTCCTTTTTAACACAAAATTAGTTTTTGAAGAATACAAATATTGATATGTATATGATAATTTTGTATAAGCCAGCTGCCTTGAGTGAAGCAAATTAAATTACAAACCCTTTCTAATTTCATTTCTTTCATATCCTTAAAATCAGGTAACAAATTCTTACTCCTATAGTTTACTGTTACCCCTAAAATGGGTAATACTGTTCCCTTATCAACTTCTTTCAAGATAAATAAAGATTTAAAACAAATTTTCTTTTGAATGATTTGGATTAGAGATAATGAAGAGGGTAGCATAGTGTAGTTACATTACTATCCAATACCAGTAACAAATATCACAAGCCTTCATCTTACTGCAATTTTATGTCAGAATTACTTAATGGAAGGACAAGAAAGATGTCTGGAGAGTGTTGCTTTTAAGGGTAAAGGTTTGCAAAAGCATTAGAAAAACTAATGGCAGACATCTTGCATTAGTGTAGCTCTGATAAGGTGCTGCCAAAGTCCCAGAAATGTTCAGGGTCAGACATTTGTGATTAAAATGGTTATTCAGGTTCATCCTCATACATTAAAAAATCAGTGAGGAGCCAGGGAAGATGTTTTTAAAGGCAGATTCACAAGCTGCTGGGCTGAGAAGGTCCTGCCCACTCACACAGTGCAAGATGCAACAGGCTATCTCTTGGGAAATGAGTAATTAAAATTAAAAACTTTTTGGAGTTCACTACATCGTGAGAAAAAATTGTTTCAACCATACTTGCATTCAGTTCTTCAGAAGAAAAGGACTGGAAATACAGCTCATTTTTGAAACTTATCAGCCAGTGATAGCAGTGTGACTCATATGGCTTCATATGGAGTAAATTACTGTATATAATTAAGTTTTTCCCAAAGCAAATAAAACATTCCGTATGCCAACTCTATTATTTCATATTTAGTGGCCATTGTGGTTAGTATCTTAAAAAAATAATCACTTACCAACAATTACTGTATCACAGTGCTTTTTATTTCCTCCTCTAAGGACTGAGAAAACATTTTATCTCAAATATCATGATTTAGTAATAATTTCAACAGCTGACTTTTGATTGAAATCAGTATAATTCTGCCTTCTTCCTAAAATGCAAATAGCTATTAGAATCAACAATTTAAACCATATAACAAATTGTAGATAAAAAAGTGAAGAACTTAAGTCTTTACCAGCTTGCAATTCAGAGCAAATAAGCTGCTGAATATGCCCCTTTGGAGTCAATCCTTTTTAAAAGCTCTCTGCTGAATCTGTGCAGCTGACTGAGTTTGGACTTTAGCTTCTCTTAGGAGCCCTTACACCACAAGCTGCCAAAGCCTTTTATGATTTTTTGGCTCACCTCACCACTTTGTTCCCCAGCTCAAAAAAAGCCACTTCTCTCAAACCTGACCAAGGTCTAGAAATAGATAATCAAATCAGTCTTTCAGAAAACTTATTTCACATAATTGTTTTTGAATAATCTTCCTCTTTTCACTCTTCCTTGTGACAGAAGATGTGGAGATCTGCCATTAGCTAATGACTGAAAAACCTAAAAATTGCTTGAAAGGAAATAGAACTTGATACCTCTGTAAAATGCAGTTTCTGAATCAGCTACTTACATTTTGAAAGAGAGCCATTAATCACTGGCTTTGTACTCTCAACAGTCCATCTTAGAGAAGTGGTTCTCAATCTTTTAAATTTAAGGGTCACTTAACCTTTCTGCAAAAATATTTGAGCATGGCTTTTTAGACTATTACCACAGTCCCATACATTAATTTACAACCAGTTTATTGCCCTTCATTCATTATTTTCAATTTTATAATTTGCCTTTCCTGTTTGCCAGCCTGTTTGGATTGTTAGCTTATGATTTGTTTGCATTTTTTTAAAAAAATCTTTTTCAATCATTGTGTAGATCTCCATTTACTATCATACTGATCCCCAAGGGATCTATAAAAATGGCAAATTGCCAGTTGAGAAAGGAATTATTTCGTGTAAATCTATTTCTGAATTTCAGGAAATTAATTCGACTACTTTGCAGAAACATTTAAAATTTTCTCTAGAAGACAATTTTTGGTCTGGTTTTCCTAAAGGTTAAAAAATAAGCATATGTTACAAGTTCCACTGTATACCAAAACCTCTGCATGAAGAAAGAAAGAAGCTAATGTTAACTTGTTTATTTGTTTTGTTGCTGCAGATTGTCCATAAACAATTTTATGAAGTTTAATTTCTGAGCTGTTTATATGCTAATCTGGAGCAGATAGCTTCTAGAATTCAAAATTGCAGATCTAAATCAACTCTATTACCTGTTGTCCAGCTGTGCATGAGTAGGTATTCAATATATAACAGCTGCTGGTACCATCCAACTTTCAAAAACAAGAATCCAAAAGACGAGGAAAATTGTTAAAGGGACATGGCAACCCACTGCACTGTTCAAGAATAATAGCTCAGAAGAAGATGATGGCTATTGGCAAAAGTTGTGATCATTAGCTTCTACTATTACTTGCTAGATATGCAGTAATAAATATTGTCTTCTAGCAATGTTTCAAATATCTACCTCTAAACACTTGTGGTGGTCAACCCTGGTTGGCTGCCAGGTGCCCACCAGGCTGCTCTGTCATCTGCTCTTCTCAACAGGACACAGAGAGAAAACGTGACAAGGACAGCCTGACATCACCCAGTTACAGTTACAGACAAAACAAACTTGATGTGGGGAAAATAAATTATTATCAGTTAATAAAAGTAAGATAATGAGAAATCTAAAACCACTTTGCCTCCAAACCCACTCTCTCAGTCAACTGGCACTTCTCATACAGCTAAACACTTCCTTCCCAAAGAGGATGGCATAGTCAGATCAATCTGGGGGCCATTCTGTCCCCAGACAAAGCTCCCTTGTTTTGTGGGGTCCTACCTGCTGGTCTAGGCCAAAATGCTATCAAAGGTGTGTGTCAACATTGAACAACAAAGGTGGTGCTGAGCATCAAGCACATGACCTTGTAAGGATGGACATAACCACAAAATCTGTATCAGACCTTGGGAAAAAAGGTCTCCTAAAGTCTCCACACTCACATTTGGCTATGAGTAGTGACTCACACCCCACATCTACTGTAGATGGCCACATTACCAGAGAAATTCAGTCCCAGGGTGATGATAGACTGATAAGTTCCTCTCCAAAATAGTTGCTGGACTGTGTGGACCCAAAACCCTGACCCCAAAGGGAGAGCTTCAACAATCTCTTAATGCAGCAGAATATTATAATAAAGGAAAGGATTAGATTGATTCTAAACAATAATAAAAATATAAAATATGAATTATCGTGGAGATTTCAGGGAAACACTGTAGTATCCAAAAACCCTGTCAAACAGTATTTGAAGTATTGCAATTATATTTTCCCAGAACGAGAAAGGAAGGCTTCAGTGTCCTGTTTCATATCTCATGGGAAAATTAACTGCAGGGTGAAATGATCTGTTCAAAGCAATTATTTTGCACTTAATCCCTAGAAATAATTTGGAGACTTAGAATAATGACTTCCAAGCCCTTTGGCATTTGGCCACAATCCCTGAAAATATCGCACAGTTCTGGAGAAAGATTATGCCCCCCTCATTATGCAACTTCAAAATTGTTAAAATCCTTTTGAAAACCCCTTCCCAGAGCAAAGACCATTTGCAAAGTGACCTTCCAGACACAGAAATTCAGTTTGCAGGCCTGAAAAGAAACCTCACCTCTATGTGTCTAAGGCCTGTGTTTCATATCTGCAATAGAAAAACAAAAATTCGTTAGGCAGAGTTTCCTCACAAATAGCAGACAGATTATTACATAATTGACATCCCAGCTCAGGTTTTTGGTGGGTAATTGAAGGATTTCTTGTCCTAGAGATTAGGTAATTTTTATTACATGTAGGTAATTCAGTGCAACTTACTTTACATTCTATGCATCCCCAATTTTGGCAACTTTCATCCCAATTTGTATTTGTCAACTAATTTAAAATGACTTTGGTGAGGATTTTTTTCCTCAGTGTCTTGAAGCAGATAGCCAGACATAAAAATAGTTTAGGACACAGTTATAAATGTTCATGCTACATCCAGTGAAAGCTAATGAAGAATTAAGTATTCTGGAACTGATCCCTATCCTATTAAATCAGTGTGTGTTTTTACATACTGATTTAAATTGACAAGTCAAAACTGTGAAGATTTATTTTAAATATAAAGCAGAAGGAAAGTTATTTATAGTACGAACAAGAGGGAATTATATTTGATAAAAAATCCCTAGTTTCCTTCTTAGTTCCTTAATCTGTTGATTGCCTTCCAGAGAGATAAGACATGCTTTTAGTTTAACATTTCTGAAAAACATATAATTTTTTTTATTATGGTATAATGAAAACTTCAACCCCCCAACTACAAATTTTGGTGGATGTCAAAAATAGACATTTACTATTAAAGACAATTTTTAAAATGATGTAATGATCTGTTAAAAAAAAAAAAAAAAGGAAAAATTTAATTCCATGCTCCAATAAAATCAGACTCTAGTCAGTCTCTGAAATTGACTAATTAACTTACAAAAAGAAAAATCTATGTCTTAGGGTAAAACAGAATGAAGACTGAAAGAATTAATTTGGAATGCACTGTATGGTAATATTAATACTAAAGATGCTTTTAGAGCCATAAAATATTTCTCCATGCTCGTAGAAATTTTTGTGGCGTTGGGTTGAATTTGAGGCCTTTGTGAAATTAAAACACTAATGCCAGTGACTCCACTGGAGCAGCTAGTTTGACTTCAAGGAAGATTATAGCTTGTATTTCTTTAAAGCTGATGGCTTATACTTACACTAAATGAAAGGCATCAACTAACATTGTGGCAATGAAGGTATTCTTCTAATAATATTAAGATTAAAAGACTAAGTTTTCTTCATAGCTTTTCTTTCTTTTTCACATTATTTAAAGGCAAGGCCTGCTGCCCTTCCTTGTTTTGTTTACACAGTCAGGACATTGTCTAACTCTTCATTTTGGGGGGGATGGCATTACAGCCCTTCACCAGGGCACCCCCCTCCATGTCATGAGTGTCACATCTGCAGATTGTGTCTAGAGGGAGATAAAGTCAAAAATATAGGTGTTTCCTTCAGGACTTGGATGTACACTGAAAGAAGGATCTTCAAGATGTGAAATTTGGACAGGTTATTCATCTGGCAGTTAGATAATTAACTCCTACTTGTCCAACCTTGAAATGATGCTTTCCATTTCCATACCAGCAACACTTTTCTTTTAGGAAAACAGATTTAAACAGAAAACCTTTCATAGAAATAGCATATTCAGAGTGTGAACTGACTTCATGTGCCTATGAGACAATTTGCCTGTAATTCTTCAATCTCATTGTCTGTATATGAAAAAAAAAATACTTGAACAAAAGTTGATTTAAGGGTGTCTTTTATACATGACAAATTTATCAAATCCACTGCTTTCACAGTAAACATGGATTATAGAGAAAGTTCTGATTGTCCATTCAAGTTACCATTGTCAAAGAGTTTATTATATTATTATATTCATTGGGTTGCTTGTGTAGCTTTGTTTTTCTTCTCTGCGGTTTATTGCCTATATTGATGAAAAAACAGAAAATATTACCACGGGAAGTAATACTACAATAATCTACAACAAATCTACAATAATCTCATTTTGATTCACCTATAAAACAGCTGTACTGTAAAATTTCAGTGTGTAGAGGGGCGATTTGAAGAAAATTAAAATGCAAAATATAATTTTGTCTATGTCTGCATTTGCTGAAATTAAGCTGCTGCATTTTGGTCTCTATAGGGCCAAGTCAGGAATGGTGCATCCTGATGTCCTTATGAAAGTTAAATAAATTTATTTCTTTCCTAGGGTTACCATGTCAAGTTGTATTTACAACCATGCACAAACAGCTTTCTTTAACATAAACATTATTAATTTTTCATAAACCTTACATACAGTTACAGGTCAAAATATTAAAATAATGCTCCAACTGAAGTGATAGGTTGAGCTGAAAGTAAAGAGGATGCAAATTATAATATGCAAATATATATACAAGAAAAACAAACCTTTCTGAGGTCACCAAGATTTCTGTCAGGCAAATAGATTTGAAAAGTAAATTTCAAGGTGACTAATCTGGAAATCAATCATTGCCATAGTACAGACTACCTAATAGGCACTGTTCACTGATGGAGGTTTATCTTTCTGAAGTTTTCCCAGCTTCTTTCAAGGTTGAAATGCTCTCTGTTATTTATCAAGCAAAGGAAGGATAGTCATATGGAGCATAGATATCAAGCAAGGCCTATCAATAATGTTTATTTCCATCTAAGCATAAAATGTGTTTGGGGTACACAACTAGAAGATCAATCACCAATCCACGTGTCAGGGGACATGTCACCTGTTCCTTGCCTTTGTTGTCCCCCTGCTTCTATTTCCTATATTTTTGTTATGGTCAGATAATATCTAGGGCCCCATGGATGATTAGTTAATAAGAATTTCAAGATAGTTGTAAGTAAAACGCAGCACACTGTAGGGAAAAGACCAGTAATAAATTTTATTCAGCCTCCACCTTATTTTCCCTCAAATTTCCAATGAAGCATGTAGTTTCATAAAAACGTGGAAAGTTATATTGACTTTGAAACAAATTGTGAAATGTTTCCTTCAGCATTAAAAACTTTCTAGAAAATGTCTTTTTCAGTAGGGATCCACTGAAAGAAACCTATATCTAATGTGATGGTTTTAGGTTATGCAAAGAATGCTATTGTTGCTTTAAATAGAAGGAGAAGACTGTTGTGTTCCATCCTAGCAATTCTACAGATAACACATTTTAAACAATACAGTCCAACTTCATAACAAGTGCACAGACTACACAGCTAATTCAGAAAATAAAAAAGGGTACATTGATTAGCCTGAATTTAAAATTATTTATACAGTTTTGCAATGAAAATCTAAATACTAGGACTGATTGATTTGTTTTGTACAGCAATATGCTTGAGGACTTACTGTATAAAGAAATGGGGCCATTTGTGTCAGAAATTAAGACATAAAGCATTAAACTCCTTGGGAACTTCTTGTGGTGACTATATAGATGATTCCCATTTCTGTTCCTCTCATATTTTGATGTAACTTCTTTCTTTAAAACAAAGACTATTGCAAAGGGCAAAGATGATGCCTTGATTCCACTGTGATTAATTCATTTTGCCATGGATTTCAATATCTTTGAAAGAATACTTTCCTAGTGGTTTCCATGTTGGAATGCCTTGTCCTGTTCCAGTCTAACTTTTGTTACTGGATTTATCTGGTAAAACTCCTCTGTAGATATCTGAGATTTGGATCTTATCTCTGTATGGGTAGAATTTTGCTGGCCTGGCTATTACAGTGTGTGATTTATAAAATCATATCAATCTTTTTTTACATTGTCTTTTTAAAAGTTTAAATCAAAAAACAGATGTGCCTGAAAGCTCTCCTCAAGCTGAACTGAGATGACTCAAAAAAAGCCCAGATGACTTATAGCAATCCAACTACACTAATAGGATACAGGATACTTGACCTGTGTTTGAATTTCTCTGCTGGCATATTGAATTCATGATCACTCTTCCCTGGAGCTGGAAAGGGAACTTCCTTCTTCTGTGTGTTATAGGTTGATGGTATCAACATATGCAGAAGAAATGCTGCAAGAAATCAAATGAGGTTTAGCAAGAAATCAAATGGGGTTTAGCATGGTAAGATGCAGCTTTAGAAGGACAGTTAAACAGTTAAGACAGGGAGAAAATCTGGATATATGTTGAGTGTCTATATTTTAAATATTCTTACTTTTAAAAGGATTTTTATATATTAAACTGCCATGCAGAAATTTTTAGATTCCTTGGGAGAAAATATTATATTCATATATATAAATTATTAAAGCAGATGTGGTGACTGGTTTCTACAAAATAGCATCTTTTGTTTTAATATAATTTTTATATGCTTTAAGCTCTTCTGAAACTTAAATTCATTACAGAAGGCTTCTTAGATTCCTTAATCATTGTACATTTAGATTTAATTAGTAGAAGAAATTTCTTGCATAATATCCAAAAGTTATCTAAAATTTTCATAATGTATCTGGAAAAATTGCAGCTGCTTCCATTGTTACTTTTTAAATTAGAGTTTTTGGCATCTAATATATTAATGCTGTATATGCTATCAGAGACCTATATTTTCTAGAGAGTTAAAACTTGAAAATCAATAAATCTAATTAAGAGCTTCAAGTGTCTGGAATTCTCATCAAGGCTACTTCCTGTACAATAAATAATAAAAAATAAGTAAAATCAAGCTGAAAAAAGATATAAAGAAAGAAAAAATCAGTTGAACTAAAAGGTGCCAGATCCTTCAAGTAAATAGTTATCAAAGAATTGTGACAAGAGAGTCTTACTGATCTGGGATATATTCATACCATTAAGGTGTTTTGTAGGTTTGTTAAAGTAGGAATTTTTAACCTTTATGTACACAATGAAGAAGAAAGAGTTTAAATTGAGGGTAGTATGTGATTTAGCTTAACTGCACATTTGTAAAGTCACTGAACTGAGACTGGATGAGGGATAAGAGAGAATATTTTTATTCATCTTGTAATAATTTATTCATTCCCACAATCAAAAAACAGCTCAAATATATCAGTACAGATGCAGGACACAATACTAGAGTGCAAATCCCTATTTAAGCTTAACACCTAAACCATTACAAATACATATTTCTCAGTATCTCTTGTGATGACGATAAGAAGTCTTGTTAAGAAGGTCCAAGTCCCCAAGAACTTATAAAGTATAGAGACAACAGCATAAATTTTATGTCATTCCAAGATGCTGCAATACTTCTGAGAGGTAGCTGAACACAAGATCAGAAATAACAGCTGTTATTTCCTGGTTCCTCTTGCTTCCTGTAATTTCTAATGTTAATCAAAAGAAGACTGAGAATTTATCATTAAATCCAAGTGTTTGAAGCTACTGTTGGCTTACTGACCTATATATGCATGTTTTTATTTTCAATGAAAATATTTACACCCCTGTCCACCTATTTTCAGTATTTTTAAAGGTGGTACAAGCAATGCACACAAGTTTCTGAGGACAATGTGGTTCACCAGTCTTCATTCACACTAAATCTTGCAAGGAACTAAAGCTGCCAAGCTTCTATAATTACAGGTCCAAATGTTTGTGCATCTGGGCTCTTACACATGTGTAGACGTGCACCAGCTGTTCCCTTTCTCTGCATAATTTTCTCCTTTCCATTTTACCTTATGAATTAAGGTTTCCTAAGGCAGCTGATAAGAAATTTGGGATCAGATGAGCATGAACTTTATCAGAACTAAGTCTATCAAATACATGTAGATTTGCCAACCATGGTAAAAAACTAGGATTTTTGCTTTGATCCTCCTGATCCCTTAGTGAGGCAGTAAGAGAGCAAGAACCAGTGAAGAATGAGCTGGAAATCATATTCAATGTGGAGTGGGTTAAATTGCTGTTATGGGCCTAGGGGATGATTGAAGTAGAGACAGAAGCATGGTTAAAAGCATCTGACACAGCCAAGAACGGAGGATCAGAGCTGTGAAGCTGGAGAGGATAATGATAGATACTGGGGTAGTCACGAAGTGAGAGAAGAAGCCAAAAAACTAAATGGATGCACTCTACTTGAAATCAATTTCTTCTAGAGGCTTGTTGTTTCGTAAAAGTTAAGAAATGGGGCAAAAACAGTGTTATGAACTTTGCAATGTATTCATCTACTCAATTATGGCCTCAGTTGTTGCAGTGAACCACCACTACCTCAGTGTTTGGAATAATTACAGATTTAACTGCCTTTCTTCCTAATACTTTAAGGAACTTCGTGGGGTTTTTGAGGTTTTTGTTGCTTTTCTTTTTTTGTTTTGTTTTCTTGGGGGTTTTTTTGTTGTTATTGTTTTGTTGTTTGGTTACTTGGTTGGTTGGTTTTTTCTGTGGTTTTTTTTCTGGAGTCTTTCTGCTGTTTTTTGAGTGTTTGTTGTTTTTTTTTTTTTTTTTTTTTTTTTTTTTTTTTTTTTTTGTTTGCTTGCTTTTTCTTGGAATTACAAAATTAATTAATTAATTAATTCCAATTAATTTTCCAAAAAGGGAAAATTAATTCCCTTTTTCCAACAGTAACTAACTGCCAAGGCAGATCACATGCAAGACGAACCACAGACAGTGGTCACACATCAGAGCACCAGGTATGTGTCACAGGTCACAGTGCCCCAAGACAGGAGGTGTCCTCTTTCCTGAGTGCTCATCTGGCGCTGCTGCAGGTGAGTGCTGGATGGACAGCACGGCCTGGGGGAGAGCTGTGCAGAGAGCCCTGCAGAGGTGGGCTGTGAGGAGCCTCGTGCAGGGCTCACCCAGGCGCTCTCACCCTTTGGCTGTGGAGCCCATCCCAGCCCAGCCCCTGGCCCAGGCGCTCCCCTGAGCCATCCAGCTGCGCCTGTGCCCAGTCCTGGCCCTGACCTGACTGCACTGGGTTCTCTTCCTGCCTTCTCCTCCGACATAGCTGGTTATAAAAAATTTGTCTGGGGATGCCTAGGCTCTCACCAGCCCTGATTACTCTCTCTGGATCTTCTCTGCTCTCCTGGTTTAGGGTCTGTCTAGATGCCAGTCTGCTGTCACCGTTAGCTCCTAGCTCCCTTGCCCCAGTGAAGCAACCTACCCTTGCTGCCTCTTCAGGGGATCAACTAGCTTGATGAAAGCATGCAAATGTGTCCCTAGAAAGCCAATATTAGCCAGAAAATTAATGCAGACATATAGATTAATGGATATCTTGTCCATTTTTGACAGTCAGGCTGATTTGCTTGTGGTAGTGGTATAATTTAGACGCAGTTTTGAAAACAATGTAAGTAAAAGACTCAGAAGTGCATATGCATAATGTTCAAAATAATATATTTCATTATAACATATAAGAGAAACAGGTTTAGATATTTGCCTGTGTATCACTTACAAGGTATCTCTTTTCTCCAAGACAGGCCATAAAGTGAACGGTCTTCCATAAGAACCTGCTGAACTCACTATTTAGGTAAAAGCAAGTGTGAAGAGGAAGGATTTCTAATGTGCTCTCAGTGTTATTGAAATCTGGATTTCTATTGGACTGAGTAGAGAGCAGAAAGACTCAACAAAATGTTATCTCACCATGACATACAAGTGTTGCACTCTTGTTCCAGAGGCACTCGATTGATAGCCTAGAGCAAGTCCAAATCCTGAATGACTTTTCAAAGTAGAGCTTATTCCTCCAATTACATTGGCAAATTATCTGGTAGCCTATGTAAACTTTGGGCATAGGGACCATGTGCCCTGTATGGTCCTACTAAGCAGGAAATCATACTCTTCTAGAAGAAACTTCTGAGTGTTTTTAGATGAGAGATTTTTTTGCTACCATAATTAGACCAGAAAGCGGCAAAGCAGTTTAACTATGAACAATTCACATGGATAAATAACAGTGTTAAAAGCCTTAGTTTTCTAGGAAAGGAAGAAAAGTCATACAGATTTTTTCCCCCCTCTAACTTCTCCTCTTCAGATACTTTTCTCCTCTTCACATGAAAGAGACTTCTTGTCTCCAGATTTTTTACTGATGATTGCTCTCGGCAAATTCTTACTCTTCTCTATACGGGTATAGGTTACATCCATCAGCTACATAGTTGATTTTCCCAGTTCTATCAGCATTAATGAATTCTTACTATGCCATAATATTAAATATTCTTAAATTCAAATTGTATTCTTCAGTAAGTAGTTTGAAAAACTTAATACATTTCAATACACAGTCATTGTATTTTATGGGAAAAATTGGCATAGAATACTCTCAAGTCCTGAAAAAACAGATATATTTTTTCATCTTTTTTTTTTTTTTTTTTCATATAAGCATGCATGTATTTACCCTGTTACTTTGTCTTATTTATGCTTCATTCCCGGATTTTCACATCTGTCCATATCAGTAAACACTGAAATCTTGTTTTGGTCAAGACTCTGCCTGAATTTTCCTATTCTCTATTATTATGCTTGAGCTAGCTTGTCAGGTAAAACCTCCATTATTCATATACTTCCACATGCTTCCTACAACGGGTAGGAACTCTTAAGAGATGAAAGTATAAACATTTCCATTTATTTGTTTGTTTTATTTTCAAAATGAGCCATGAAACTCTTCAACACAATCTGCTCTCTTTGAGTAACCATTTAAGCATACTGCAGTGAATATCCATCCTCCCACATCTTCCAACTTCTTTTATTACTCCTCATCTGAATTAAGTTTGTTAGCAATTCCAAAAGAGAATAACATTTTTCTTTCTCCTGCTCTCAGACACTCACTAGGGATGACTTGAACTTTGAATCAAAATGAAAGAATTAATAGGCTATGGTAGTGCAGCACAACAGGAAATGATAAATAGCATAAGCAGGTGAAATTGTAGGCAAAAATGCCAGAAAGCAGAATGCAATTTTTTAGGCAAACTGGGAAGTGTCCAGGACACTGAAGCCAATATGCAAACTACTGGAAACTTGACATAAAAGATTAAGCATAGGAGTAATCATAGTTAGTATTCCTGTCATATTTTCATCTTCAAAACACAAAGTCAATGAACAAGCCATTATTCATTTTCCACAACTGTTTAACACAATGATTTACCTAACTGATCTATAATATCACTTGAAACACTCACTTTTCTTCCCATGACTGTCCTCAAATTTGGCTAAAGGCTCAAACAAGACAGGGAAAATCTTTGTCAGAAAGCTTACAAAGAAAAGCTTACTGAAAAAGAGCTCTGATTTCCAATATTAAAGCAAAATCTTGGAAATTAGAGTTCTTTCTCAGTAATCTGAAATTTCAGACACAAATAATGCACTTCAGTATGAGAGAAACTCCAAATCTCAAATCTCCAGACAAACTTAACCCCTCAAATCAAAAAATAGTTCTTTCAAATTTCTAACATAAAATGTTTCACTTAGACCTGAAATTCCATCTAAGAGGCCATGTCCCAAAGTTCCTGTTTCAGTCCCTTTCCTCCAGGATTTATGAGGTGTAGGGATGAAAAAAATTGGGTTGTCCCCATTGAGAGCAAAGCCCAGATATCAAAAAACCTCATGGTACTGTTAGTAACTGTGCTGAAACTCAGCTCAGTTTCAAATGCTCAGAAGCTGCTGTCTCTGACTACAGGGTAGTGCTGGGGCACAAGGGACTCCCTATCAGCTCTTTTATCTCCAGTCTTCCCCATCAGCAATGCAGCTGTCTTATCCTGGATTCAGAAGCCTAATCATGATTCAGCATGCAGGAAATGTGAGCAATCAGGGACAGTGGCTCATGAGCACACTTGGAGGTTAAAATAAAGGATAAATGCTCAGACTTGCAAGGAATCAAAAGACTCCAGGTCAATACTGAGAAAGTTGGAAAAACATCTTTCCGGGTCCAACACTGTGTGCAGAGAGAATTTATTACACTGGACCCATAAATTTACAGGGCTACTCAGAGCTGGGTGTCCTTTACCCCTGTCCCAGGGCTTTCTTTCCACAGACAAGCTGGACTATGCATTCAAGGACTTTTGAGACACCATTATTCACTGAGTAATTTTGTCAGAGTAAATTTGTCTCAGAAAAATTATGACCAACTCTAATTTTACCTGAGCTCATTCAAGTTCAATCAGTAACTAATCCACAAGATCACAAAGCCAGAGTCTTTCTGGGATACCTCATTTTAAGACTTGTTGTCCACATTCTGCGGAAGACACTATTTAAGGAGGAGTTTGTAAAATATATTATGCATGTATGCAACATTGTTAGCTGTACAAATTGATCTCTAGAGTTTGTCATAAAATGCTCAAGTACAAAGAGCTAAAAACATGAAAGAGTAGATGGAGAATAAGATGCTTCATTAATATCAAGAGATAGATAAGGAATAACACTAGTTTTTATTACTTGGTTACTATTTGTACAGTTCTTTGAATATATAACATGCTCCATATAAGCATTAAATTATTATTATCATTAAGCCGTCAAATTTCTCTGCGCTGTACTTCTCTCACTTGCTGGGTACTATGAAAATGAATATATGCCGAAGATGATGAGCACTAGATCAATCAAATCAAATCAAATCAAATCAAATCAAATCAAGGCAACACCTTTAACCAGCATTGCTGAATCTGTTTTGCAGATGGCAGAAATGATTTT
This sequence comes from Ammospiza caudacuta, assembly GCF_027887145.1. Classification (NCBI taxonomy): domain Eukaryota; kingdom Metazoa; phylum Chordata; class Aves; order Passeriformes; family Passerellidae; genus Ammospiza; species Ammospiza caudacuta. The sequence goes on from NC_080593.1 coordinate 135,897,463, forward strand.
GCACCTGCTGCTGTAATATTCATTGAAGTACTTCCTTCTGACTTCACATATTTTTAACTTTTTGGCAGCATGGATGGACCAACGCTGACCCTACTATATTTTTATTTTGATGCTATACTGTTGTGCTGGTAGCATTTGTATCTGTTTGCACCCAATTTGGAATTCTTTACCAGTATCATATTATTACAAGAACTAGTTTTATTGAAAGTCATGAGGTCTTCATTCTACCAATGTGTTTAGAGCATCTAATGAAAATTAGAAGCCTGCACATTTAAGGCAGCTCAAAGTATTTACAGATACTGATCTCTGGGTTAAATTTCATACAGTATATAAAACTTATATGAGTATGCATATCTGTATGCGTATCAGTGCAATGTTGTTAATGCCATATAATTACACTTGAAAGGTGATTTGACTAGTGCTTTGCAGAATCAAGCAAGGTTCCTTTCATAAAGCACCTGGCTAATCTAACAATCAGAACTGATGTTCTTTTAGAGGTAGGGTACTATTTTAGTGCAGATAAATATACAAAAGAGAAAATCAGAGAGATATGACAGCAAAAGATACAGAAAAGTCAGGAAAAAAGACAGAAAAAAGGCCCTCCCCAAATAAAAAAAAACCAAAAAAAAAAAACCAAAACCAAAATAAAACCAAAAAAACCAAACCCAAAAACCAAAACCAAACTCATGAAAGAATTTTGAGGTTAATCATGATGATTTTACAATGCTCGATTTCCTCAAGTGCAGGGTAATGCAGTGTTTCTCATGCTCATATAAATATGAACAGGATTGTACCAAAGTAACCTGGTTTCATCACCATCTTTTCCTCCTAACCAAAATAACTCACAGGACCATGGATTTTGGGTAGCCATTCAGTTTGAAAGAATTGTACATCCTTGTTCCTTTGAACTGTGACATCATCCTACAGAGTTCAGAGTGCTGCAGTCATCTTGTTTCCTTGGTATCACTGTATATTATCAGAGTAGAACATGATATTTAGCTAAATGGCTTACTGAAAAAACTTGATTTTGCTTCACTCTCAGTAATGTACCACATGGCAGAAAAGAAAGAAGTGTAACATGCATATAATTTTAAGCAAAATCATTTAACAGTAACTTTTAGGGCTGCAGTGAAACAGGAAAGCCAAAAAGAGTCTTTTTGCTAGGGAAAGAAATACCCCTAAACAAAAACTTATCTCTAATGACTTCCTACTCGTGAGAGACAGGATTGACACTTTTGCTCATAATATCTGAATGAAATGTTAGCAGCAACTAAAGCCATGGAAATGGATTCACATGCCCTGTGGGTGTGAATCTACAGCCCAGGAATAATTGAGTTACTTTTACAAAGTGTAGACTTTTACAAATAAGCCAAATTTCTAAATTAATGTGGAATTTCAGATAAGTATCAGACTAATACATTGGAAGATTATTTTTTAACCTCCTGCTAATGCTGCTTTAAGCTTGCTTAGGCAGGAACAGCATCCAAGGACATATATTTGTCCATGCCCTTGTCTTTAGCCTGCCCTACAGCCTGTCAAGGACTGGCAGAAAGCATTGCTCTGGATAATGTCTGCTGTTATACACTGGCCTCATTATAGTCTGCCTCGGAAGAATAATTTTGTAATTCATATAAATAAGATTTTTTTGTTGAGGCCAGTGTACTGAGAGAAACATACACTGTACGCCTGTCACTCATAAACTAATTCATACATATCATGTGCCATAGTAATATTTTGTACAGATTTATTGAATTATTTTATAGGTTCTGTTGCTGTTCTAAGGCTATTTCACAGCAGCAAAATCCAAATTCTCTGCACTCATTTCCAGATATCTTTAAATAAATGGCTCTATCTATGTGCTCTATAACCACTGAAGTATCAGTGAAACTTAAACATTGAAAAAGGAGTTCATATGCATCTGTATCTACAAATTTTTTTCCATTCAGCTTTAAAATAGCAAGGACTTATGCTAAAATGAACTCCATTGTAAAACTAGACTGAAATTCCCAAACTTCTCTCTCCAATGTTTAGAAGAAACCAAGGCAATTGATTTGTTCAGACTTTGCACCACATTTTTAAACTATTAAATTAAAGAAAAAATAATTCTGTCCCTCAGTCCCCATCTGAGCACCTGACGTAAAACACCAAAGTGCCTCTTGGACCTGATAAACCTGACCTCAACCTGCTCCCATCTATCAAATCTAAGAATTGTTCTTGTGCTCAACATTATCTCTTCAGGGCTCAGAGACTCAGAGCTGGCCTCAGGTGACCTACTAGAAAAACTTCAGTAATGTTGCATACACATTCTATTTATTGAAAGGAGGGAACATTAGCAGTTGGTACTAATAGCCTATTTAGGAGGACTGCAGTTGAGAGAATGTTGGAATGAGATTGGCGTTTTACATGAGGAATTGGTACTACTTTCCTAAAATGCACCAGTGGTCTCCAAGTTATATTTGTGCTTCAGAGATAAGCCAAATGCCATTATTCTGTCCTGCAGCAGTCTGTATTTTTAGAAAAGATGAAATAACCAACACTTGCATTTTTTACATCTGTGATATGAACCAATAACCCCATGAAATTGGATGAGCACTAACCTTCTGTGAAAAACGATTAGCCCTATGCTATGTTCTAAGATAAAAATAATAAAATATGAAAAGTTTTTGAAGGGCAAGAATTACTCCTACTGAACTGAGAATTAGATTTCTTTGTGGAATTACTGAGAAGAGTTTTTTCCCAGAAAAGTGTGAAGCAGCAAGTAACACTATTTATTAAGATTTAATGAAATGCGTGGAAAAGCTTGACTCTAAGATACATTTCTCAAAAACAATGTGGTAGCTGGGATTTCTGTTCATGCCTTTCATCTTGATCTTCAAAACTGCTGTGAAAGCATGCAAGGCAGAATATGCCAGTGTCACTATCAGGAAGACATTAGGCATAAAAGAATTTAAAGTTTGGTGCTTTACCAGTCATGTGCATTAGTTCATTTCAAGTTTTGCTTAACCCCCACATAAAAACCTTTAATTTAAAAAAATTTAAATTATATTCAAGGAATAACAAACTTTATCTTTTTTAACTCAAATTTGGACTTCATAAGTAGAAGATTGAACCTTATCCTAAATCAAATTTATATTTATATTTTCCAATTAATTTTGTTTTTTAATAGCAAATTATCCAGGTTTTTTCATGTGCAATTCCAAAAATCAAAACCTGTAATTTTAATGTCTTGATTCCACTAATTCAATCAGACTTAAATATACCTTCTTAGAAAAACTAAAGATCATCATCACAGATAAAATTATTAGAAAGAAAAAAGGTAACATTTTCAAAAACAGCTACATGGTTTTGAAGCTGAAATTCCATGTCAGAAATTATTGGTGACTTTGGGGATTGTTTACATTTCATTCAGAGTCAACAGAATTTAAGCAATTATAGCTTACATTCCTTTTGATACTTCTATATATGCTTTAGTAGAAAGAATAAATTACAGGAAAAGGAAGAATCACTGATCTATTTTACATAAAGTATTTGTTGGACTGCCTGAAAACAGAAGGCTGTTGAGTAACTTAGAGGTTATTAATATTTTGGAAGACATAAAGGATGAGACAAGAAGAAACAGTAGAAAATTTAAATCTTGGAAGTAGAAATGGAATGCTAAGGGAAAAAAGAGGACTGGAAGTCCCTCTGGATATCCATAGTGTCCCATATTGGGAAAGCTACCCTGATAGTTTCCTGGTAGAGCTTTGGGCTTTCCCAGGAGCTCTCCCAGGGACAGGCACCTCTGTATCAGTTAACAGACCCAAGACAGATGGGCCCTGCCTGGTGGGGCCCAGAGCTTTTCCTTGTCTCACCTCTGGGAAGGAAGGACACTTTATTTGCCTTTTGTTTTGAGACAAGGTCAAATAGCCTGATAGAATTCCACTCATTCAAATCTTAATGGAAGCGTGTATATGCGTCTGTTTTAAATCCGAGACACTTCAGAATCCAGTTATCTCCCTCTTTCCTTCAAGTGCACTGAATTCTTATCTCTACCTGAAAGTTTTTCTGATAAGTACATTTATTTTTCCCTTATATCCAATGTTACTGGTACCATGATCCTGATGAGAGTACTTGGAAACACCAATAGGTTTAAATTTTAATTAATAAGCTGGAAAATAGGAACTAAAAAACCAACAAAGAAAAGCCTGATATCTGTATACAAAACAGAAAATTGTCTGGGGATGGCAAAAAGGAAGTGCTTTGATAGCAACCATCCATTAGGAACTTATAGAGATTGTTCCAATAGGACTCAGCTTGCCCTTGAGTTTCAATTCTCTTGGGCTAGAAACAGGGCTAGAAATAGGATAGTCAGTGAGTTCATGTGCTCCAGGAAGGAGCACATGAAGGAGATGATGGATGCTTTCAACCAGAGGATACAGATATAGGGAAAGGGAGAAAGTTCTTACACAGCTATATGAGTTTCATCTTTATATGGAGTCCAATGATTTTATTTAATGACGGGCATCCTTTTACTCTCAAATTAAGTCATGTATTTAGCCCTGAATACTTCTGGACAGAGAGTCTATAAATGATCTTAAGACAACAAAATATAGCTGCTTATACATATAATAATACTACCAGTAAAGATATAATGTCTTATGTTATACTTCACCATGTACTTTGACTTCCTTTTTGGCCCTTCTAACTGAACAGCCTGTACAATTTGTCCATTTAGTAAGCCCATGATTGTATATAGGAGTGAAAAACTACACAGAGACATCCAAGCCAACCATACCAAATTTAGCCTGTATTCCAAAGCAAAACAGTCTTGGTTTTGCTAAATTCTCTTTATGAACATATGCACTGTTCCTCTCATTAACTTCAGTGGTGTAGTACACTAATGGCACCGGACAGTTTCTGATATCTTAATATGTATGAATGGTCATATTAATGGTCAAAACTAGTTGAATGTGATAGAACATTGATTTGGACAAAACTTTGAATTGGATATGTCTAGAACTTGTCCTTTATGTCATCTCCCCTAGACAAGCTTTAGTATTGTCTCTTAAACTGGAAAAGGTAGGTTTCGTTGGAGAATGAACTTTAAAGGAGACAAAAATTAGAATGATTGTCTGCCTAGCAATAAAAAGTTTATTAAGTTCTTCCTTAAAAGAATGTCCTTGGCAGGAAGTCTTGGTCTGAACTAGTTCAGAGGCATTTTAGACTATGGCAAACTTAGCTTATATCTGTTGTCTTCTGCTGCCTCCATGGTCAGGATACCTAATTCTTGTTCCTTTCTACCTTTTTTCTTCCCCTCTCTGTTTGAGCTAAAGATTCTCTGGCTCTTACTGTGTTCACCTCGCTTTCTTTTTCCCTCTGTATCCCGCAGACTGGAAACCTCTCCCTCAGACATGCTCGTGATCCATCTCACCCTCTCCTTTGTTTCCACAGAAAGACTGACGTCAGAAGAGAAAACACCTGAACATTCATTGCTTGGAATTATCCAGATATTGTGGACACACTATGACAGCACAGCCTGGACGCTACGGGCTCCCCATTGATGTAATGAATCAGCCAGGAGCTCTGTGCCAAGAGCATATCCTCATTGAGAAGAGGGAGAACAGCACTAGTGTTAGAGGTGAAAATTGTGTCACATCTGCCTTACCACTTTACACATGGGCTTTTTTCTTCGAGGCAGGATTGTTGGAAGGATCACACTCTATATATCACAAAGATGGAAGAATACTAGAAAAACAGTCATGAGAGCATGTCTGCATATCCTAGAAAGGAAATAAACTTTCCTGAACTACTCTATTTCATTCACTAGATGACAAAGTATATCAACACATTTTGGATGTTAACCTAAATATTATTTGTTTTAATTAATAGTCTGAAAGCACCTGTTAACCAACAATGCTTATGATTTTACCATTCTATGTGACTTAATGGTTATGAAAATAGAACATATTACATTTTATGTGGATCATCTTCTATGATTCAGAAGAGAACAAAAAATATATTTATATTATTTGATTAGCAGCAAAAGCAAAATGAAACAAACACTATTGCAGTCATTAATCAGAATCAAGTCCCTGCTGTGCTAGGCACATATCAAGCTGACATGGGAAATAGTATTTATTTACCACAGAGAGAAATTCACTTCTGTGTAGAAAGTTAGAGGTCTATATATAATCTAAAGCCCACATAAATCTACCAGTTTTATGTTGATTTTTCAAATGTCGTAACATCTTTTTCATAAAGAAAACAAGATTACACAGGAGAAAAATTGCTCCTTTTTTCAAGCTGAGTTTCTCTTTTATTGCATACAAGATTTACAACAAGTTTATGTACCTAAGTGCCATTTATAAGGTTCAATGTGGCAATACTGACTGAAATTTTATCGTCTTATCTGTACTAAGGTTCTCAAGATGAACAAGTCATTTTTCTGAAAGCTTGATAGCTTGCTCTGAAATAAATGTGAGGAACCATTTATGAGGTAGGATACATTTAAATCCTCATGTTTCAATGATTACACTGTGCTAGTAAAAAGGAAAAACAGTTTGAACAAACAACAAATAGCTTGGTTTCCAACACCAACAGAACAAAAGGTGTGTAAAGCATCTCATTTTAGATGTTTTTCTGCTGTAAAAAGAATCCAATCTCCACCTTTAGGTTGTAAAATAAGTCATTTTAGATCCTACATCTTCATAAAATTCATGACTTGAAAAATGGAGGACTGAATAAGTCATTGGAGGGTTTCTTGCAATGCAACATCATAATATAACTCTTTCACACTAAGTCTAACAGCTGTATCACAATGCAAAGTGTGATGCACGGAAATTACTTGAGTGCCATAGTGAAATTAATATTTCTACCTCCATGCACATGTAATTTGTGTCTGAATAAATACTAACATGGAAAAGATAGAAATGGGTGACTTTCAGATATTTTCTATGACAAGTGTCCTTTAACTGTTTTTATATTAGTTGTATAAGGACATTGTTCCTGAAACAAGATCTCTCTACCTCAGTTTTTGGGAAAGCCCAAGTTCAGAAGTAAGTGAAAAGTAAAAAAATTCCACATTTGTTCAAGAGGAATGTTGTTTCTTTACACCATCCTGCTCTGAAAGTTAAAAATGGGAGCTGTTTGAAGCTTTGAGAGCTGTGAAATGTTCAGAGTTTAACCTGAGATAGATATGCTAGGAGAGTGAAAATGAGGTGAGCAAGAGAAATGAGGACTATAGTTTCCATGTGACTTAGAAATTTGTCGCTTCTACCTCAATGCATTTTATGATTCATGACTACAGAATACAAGATAGCACTGCATATAGTAAAAGATTACAAACAGAAGTTTTGAGGTGGATAAGCTACAAGCTATGCAAATCTTCCCCAAAAAGGCGTAGATAAAAATTTTATAACTTTGCACTTGTTTCCTATGCATGCGGAACACGTATCTTTCAAATGTTTTATCCATAGGCATTTTTTGGTTTTTTCATTGAAAAATAAGAACTCATGACTTTAACATTTTAAAATCTTGGTCTCTTCATGAAGAAGTGTGTTCTGAGCCTCTCTGAGAAGATGAGAGTGCAGATTATAATGATATAAAATGTCCTGACTTTTTCCCTGCAGCTGTGGAAGAGATAAGATTTTAATGTCAGCAAAGATCCATTAGAACAGAAATAATATTTGAAAGGAAATTTCTACAATTTCTGTACCTTTCAAAAGATACTACGCTGTTAACCACATGACCAAAAGTATTAGATTAAGGAAAATAAGTGCCACAATTTAAAATTGAAATGTCATTGTATTTTTTCATTAAATACATTGATGCTATTCATGTTCTTAAATATTATTTTACCAAGCTTTTCTCTGAAACTGTGATGACTAGCCCATTTCTAGCATTTCTACCTCACTGTTTGATAAGAATTGCATCCAGGAATGAAAATTGTGAGGACAGTTGTGTTTCACTTGCAGAATGCTGATTTGTGTAGGTGAGATTTTAGAAAAGTAGGAAATATGGTAATATGAAATAATGAATTCTCAAAGCTACAGATGTTCCACATCTCTAGATGCAACATTCAATTCTTTACAAAGCACTAAATAAAATGGCATTTTTTAGCCAGAAACTCACAAATATTAGGGACAACATTTAAACTACTTTTTGACAGATAAAGTTGATTCTTAAAACCCACAAGAAACTAAACCCTAAAAAAATATTACTAGATTCCAGTACCACACTAGAGATGCTGCTAGCAGCACATCATAATTAAATGTTGGCCTTTGGCATTAATTTTGCATGTTGTAGCCAGATTTTGTAAAATGGAAAATAACTTGTTATTAATAATTTAGATATGCTTTAAAAGAAGGAAAACAGCAATCAATTACCACCACGCTGATGTGGTTCCTGGAAGAAAAATGCATAGCAGTAAAAACATTGAAAGTGATACTGGATCAGACAACAACTGGTGCTCAAAATCCCGTGTAGTCAGTAAGCATCAAAAAAAATTCTATTCATCACTTTCAAATTGCTTCCTTACACCTTTCCCATACACACGTCTAAGAAATAGAACACTTAATACAGCAACCTTTTCTCAGTACTGCAGCATGTTGTCTAATTAATGTTGAGGCAGTCCATCTGAGTACTATAAATGGTGTGTGTTATACATGGATTAATAAAAAATGGGTTTGTAAAAGCTTTTTAGTATTATTGGTATTTTTGTTGTATTCCAAATTCATGACTTCTGAACGTGCAGAAGTACTGCAGTATTACGTTATTAATAAAGTTTAAAGAAGAAAATATTTGGAGAAGAATAATGAGGTTGTAGAGTCTCCCTCACTGCCAATATTCGTATGTGTCAGCACAGTCCTATGCTATGTGCTCTGGGATGACTCTGCTTCAGCAGCAAGGCTGAACCAGGTGATGATTGCGGTCCCTTACAACCTGGCCCATTGAATCTGTGATTTAATGACAACTTTTGACAAGAATATCAAACATGAATATCATTCAAACAAGTTGTCATTTCCCTTCTCTTTTGCCCTCGCACATTTTCTGAAGAGAAAGAAATTATCAGGATATGCTCAGTATCCACTTTTCCCATCTCTTGTTTATTGTATTTGACTGTGTGATGAAGCTCCTGCCATGGAAGGCATTGTGAGAGGACACTTCTGACATGCAAGAAGGGCATGGCTTTAGTGTCATGGACAGACACCCTCACACATGTTCAGCCACTCTCACACATCCCCAGCAAGGCTCCAACCAGATCTGGCTCCTACACTGTTCAGCCATGTCAGTGTGGGCTCTGCTCTAGCTATGGCCTAGCTAAGACAATTAGCACTTACTCTTGTGCTAATTTGGCTGCTCAGATTTAGCACAGGTTGATATTCCAGTAGATCTGCCCTGCTGAAGATGTGCACAGATGGAGCTAGAAGATTGTTCAAAAAGCAGAATTCAGCTGTTCCAGTTCAGTCTCCTCAGGACTCTGGAGTTAGTGGAGACTGATAACATTTTTGGGGGAATCATGTTAAAGCAGGAATGTAATATAGATTTTCCTAATTACATCCCACACACTCCACCCTGCTACAGAGGAATGTGCTTCCTGTGCAGTAATTTTTCATGTAAGTAGGCCACAGTCAGAGCCCTAGTCAGTTCAAGACGTGCTTTCAGTTCTGGGTTGACAATGCAGTCTTGTTCTTAACTAGCCTAAAGATACTGTGAAAGCCTTTTCACAGACATACATTTAACACAGCACTTACCAGCCTTTAAATATTGACAAAATGAACTTTGCTTCAGGTACTAATGCCCACAAAGAGAACCAGAAATTTGCCTACCACAGGAATGGTCAGTAACACTCCCTCTCCTTCAGCAAACTTCAAGTCCCAGTGTTTCCACTGTACAGCTTTGTGTTTAGTAAAAGAGATGGAAAAAAAAAACCCTTTTTTCTTTTTTTGTGGCTGCAATGGCTGATTGCCAATGAACCTGTCACCCCACAGGTAATATTATATTACTGCAACATAGTAAATAAGTCCATGGGCATGCACAGTCTTGCTCTGAGCTGATTGTAAATCCTGAGATCAACATTAGCACAAGTGTCAACTTGGCTTAGTAGGACTGAACTCTATTTGTTTGATTCTGGACCCAGAGCAGAAGGAGATGACCAAGTTCAAGGCCACCTAAGGAGCCTGAATGTGCACAGGTCCGTGGGACTTAGCGGGATTCACAGATCCAGAGGGAACTGGCAGAAGAAGTGACTAAACCACTATCCATCATATCAGTCTCACTTTGTGCCTAACAACATCATGAATCAGATCTTCCTGGGAGCTTGCTTAGGCACATGGAAAATTAGGAGGTGACTGATGACAGCCAATATGGCTACAGTAAGGGACAATCATGCCTGACAAATTTGGTGGCCTTTTCTGAAGTGATTACAGAAGTGATGAATCAAGGAAGAGTGGCTAACATTGTCTACCTGGAGTTGTGTAAGGTATTTCAGTATGTCCTAAATGATATTTTTGCTTCTAAACTGGAGCAAAAATATCATTTGGTACACTGACTTGATGGCCAGATCACTTCATGGATAAGGAATGGGCTGGATGTTCACACTCAGAGTGTTGTGGTCAACAGCCCTGTTGCCCAAGTGGAGATCAGTGACAAGTGGCATTCCTCAGGGACCAGTGTTGGGAAAGATGCTTTTTTACATATTTGTCATCAACATGGACTGTGGTATTGAGCTCCCCCTCAGCAAGTTTATATTTTACACCGAGCTGTGTGGTGTTGTTCCCAACACAGGGAAGGGATGCATCTAGAACAACCTTGACAGACCTGAGAGGTGGGACTGTGTGAGCTCCATGAAATTCATCAGGGCCAGGTGCCTTGATTCTGTGATTAATTAATGACTCAGATCACCTTCCCAAAGAAAAACAAGAGTTGATGATATTATCCTTATCTTCCATGTGGGAATGATTTAGAATTGCTGAAGTTAAAAACAACGTCCTGAATTGTACAGACCAACCTGCTGGTTTTCTGTGCAAATTACAGAGCACCTATGAATATAAGGGCAGTGTACCACACTTTTTACTAAGAAAAAACCTCACTTTCTGTATTAGTTCCATGACTGAGTAAACTAAACCTCCCAACAGGTTTCCATCATGCATCATCTATCACATCGTAAGGTTTAACTCAAAGAGATATCTGGAAGGTAAGTTGTAAATGTAATAATTTATTGAAATGAAGCTTAAAGCAAAAAAAATAAAAACATAAAAAACCAGATAAAATATGACAACAGCATTATGACCTTATAATTTATTCACTGACCCATAACTTATTCACTTGACAAATTTTAACTATCGCATTTAGAACCATTTATACTGGAAATTCTTTGGTAAACTATGACTCGGAGTGCTGCACAAACAGTACATGCTCTAGTCACAATCTCTACCAACATATCTTACAGGTATTTGAAGTTTAAATGAATTCTCCTTGCTACATCTTAGGGAATTTTGTGATGTATCTTTGACACTGAAATACATGTAGTTGTAATTATTTATATCAATATATCTATGCTGAGGGTAAAGTAAAAAAATTTTAGAATTTTGTGCAAGTAAAAAGGAGATTTTTGCCACAGAAAAGCATCTGTGTAAGTGCTTAACTATCCCATCAGCTGCTTTATGAGGGCTTCAGAGAGTTTTCTGTTGCTCATGAATTGCTCTGGAGATGCTCACACCTTGACATGAATTTCATTCACAGAAAATAAAAATCCAACTTAGTGTTACATAATAACACTTATGGCTGGCTCTTAAATCCCCATACAGCACCAAGCATCAGGTAAGCAGAGTATATTTCAAAGAAGGAAAGATTTCAACAATGGGAATTTTGCAGTCTAATTTAGACTGTTAGAGAACCTTAGTTAAAAAAAAACAAACAAACAAAACCAAACAAAACTTAAATAGAAACTCAACAACAACAAAAAACCAAACCAAAACAAAACAAAACAAAAAAAAACAGAAAAAAAAAAACTTCACCAAAAATGATATGAAGATTGGTAGGAGACTATCTTCATATAGTTAAACAAAACAAACAGATTTAGAAAACTGGACTGGAAATTAAAAAATATTTATGGTGCAATCCATGGCTGCTTTTTAATGTGAATGAAGCTTTGAATTCAAGAAGTGAAAGAAAAATTTGAAGAGGGATAAAAAAATAGAAAGATTAAATATTGAAAAGTGAAATACTCCAGCTAAATAGTCTGCCTGGACTGATACTTCAAAAGATGAAAGAGAAAGAAAAAGATTATATCTATTGACAAGGCTATGAACAATCTTCCTCCTAACAATAGGAGCCATTCTATTCATTTCAATGCACTGAACTTAAAAAAAAAATTGGGAGAAGTAGAGAAATCTCTGTAATGGAAAAGTGTAACTTTAATTAGCTATAAGCACTTTTGGTACAGTTTGATCTTAGCATATCAAGCAGACTTTTTACCCAATAAGCGAAATCCCCAATTATACAACGTCAATTAACAACTCACTTTCAAAAATGTGTTCATCTGTTTCGGAGTATTTTGCCAAAAGCACACATGGACAAATTAGCCTTTTAGAGATATGAAAATGGATGCTACTGTCTAGAGTCAGAGGACTGAATAATAAAGAATAATGAGCCAAAGATGCCAAGTTCTATATTTCAGGTACAAAACATCACAGAAATTAATAAGAAGCAATGATTTAGTCTAGGTTGAGACCATCAGTAGCTGTAACTTCCGTGATTGCATTTTGTTCTTCCAGTGAAGTTCAGGGACAATACAGTAAGTGCACTGATTGACTGATTGAAGGATTTGTTTTTCTCATACATTTTTAGAAACAAAATAAACCATGCCTGAAAATCTAACAAGTGTCATATACATTGATAATTGCTACCCTTAGTTCATCAGCTTTTATTTCTTTTTTTTTAAAGCTTGGATAATTGTAGTGCAAAGTAGGATTACATTGAATATTAACAAAATATTTTTAATTCTTCTTAAGCAAGATGAAAATTACTTTATCTCCAGAGACAAAATAATTAATGTATTCAGTGTTTATTCTGAGACTCTTGAAAGGGAATACAGGCAACTACTATTATTGCAGTAATAATTTCTGTATTAATGTCTCTGTAAACAACTTGAAGCTCATGTAATTGACTCTTCAGTGTTTGTACCCCTCATTCATTTTCAACATTTGGGATGTAAATGAAAAACTTTAATGATAACATTATGAGTAGAAGGAAGGATAGGAGATAGTGAGATAACAAGAGATGGACAATTTCAATGAACAAGAACAGACTGCTGTTGCTGTCTCGTTGTGATCATTCTACAAATTTAATGCTTTCCCTTTTGAATTATATCAACCAACTGTACAAAATAATCTGATATAAAATAAGATGGTATAATAAACTTAGATTTATTTAATTTGTTGTTTGGTTCTTATCATAGTACAGGACAAATAATGTTTCACAATAAAAAATGATCAGTTTTCAGAAAATCTCTTAATCTTATTTGGGATTATCTGATCTGCAGAATATGAACATGAAAATGTTTTTTAAAATACACATCTCAAAGTCTGAAAGTAGAGGTAAAGAAAGTTATATTGGTTCTGAAGAGTTGTAAAAGGTTGGTTTTGTGCTTCCTTCCATTTCCTTATCTAAACCCAGAATTTTTTATAGCTGTCTTGTTCCTGACAAATGAAGGTTTTTCCCTTCTTCTTTAAGATGTACCAGTAATGGAGATTCTGCAAAACTCGAGGTTAATTACTTCTAGTATTCAACTACTTTTGCCATTAGAAATTACATTCAAAACTCCACTAAGAAATACTTGAAGGACATTGTCATAAGCTATCCAACATGGAAAACAGAGAACAGATATTTCTCCCCTTCTTTCTGTATCTCAAGAAAACCTGGTAGATTCTTGCCAGTATTTTGTTTTCTGGAACAGCTAAATTAAATTCTTCTATTTGGTCATCAATCTCTTGTGATCTTCCTCTTATTAGAGTGACTTTATTGAAATTAAGAGACTTGATCTAGTAAAAAAATATCCCTGACAGTGGCAAAGGCATTGAACTAGATGATCTTTACAGATCCCTTACAACCCAAATGGTCCTGTGCATTTATGACTCTATGATACCATGCTCTCAGAAACTTAAAACACTCCTACACAGGGAACTAGAGTAAGTAATCAAGACTTACTGGTTTTGTACTGGAAGGTAAGAACCTTCCAGTATATTTAAAGGCACACTCCGTTAATATAAATTTACAAATGGTCTGTCTGTGCAGGACTTCAACAACTCCAGTTTCTGTCAAAGTCAGTTTCACCTTAGGAAGATGATTTGCCAACTTTTCCTTGATACACAACCAACACAAAACCAAAGTACTGCTCACTGCATCCAGTCCCCTGCTCTTATAAATATCTCTATGTTATGAAGAATTTTAAATTTTTTATGTGTACGCTGTATTTTTAGGCTAATAAAGTTTTTCTTATACTGTAAGAATATTTTAGAAAAACATTCCATTGATGGCTCTAATTTTAGGATTACATCAAATTTGGGCTATCTTATACACATGTAATTCTTTATCTGTTCCTGGACATGAGTCACATTCCTTTTTACCTTTCACTTACTAAAGTGAACTTCTTAAATTCTTTTGGTCATATAAAATAGGTTTGCTATCTACCTACAGATCTCCCCCTTTTTAAAGCAGTTTCAACTGTGCTTTCTTGAACATGATTAGTTTATTTACACATTTATTCTAGGTAGACTTGTCCTTATCTCTCTCAGAAATGCCTCAAACTCTATTTCCTGAGATTAGGATGTTCATTTTTTCACAGATACATTGTATAATGGCCTATATTCTCTCTGTTCTGTATTAACTCAGTCATGTTTTTTATTCCTTTGTTATTTTCAACTGATAATCCTCCAATTCATAGAGGAATCTTTTTTCATTAGTCTGAAAGTGCATGACTTTGCACTACTGTACTTTTTCCCATTACCATTGCTTCAGTTTTCAAGGTCATCCAGCTCCTTTGCGTCTCCTCCAACTACCCTCTAATAACAAAGTCTAATAACTTCATGTCATCAGAAAATGGTATTCAAATATTTTTGTTTCTGCTAAGAAAATGCATGAAGACATTAGCTCAGTCTAGTACCAAGGCTGATCTTTGAGGAACTCCCTTTAGCAGTCATTCTTCAGCATGGTAATCCCTCTTTGAAGGTATGCAAGAGCTTTTCTCCACAAGAACCAGTTTCTTGTCCACCTTAACTGTGTGCTCTAGAATAAGTAAATTCTGATGCAGAATCATATCAAAAACCTCCCTGAAGTAAATTAGTTCTGCTGTATGATTACTCTCTAAAACCAGGAAAAGCCAGTAGTTCACAAGAGCAGAAAGGTAGAAATTATTATATACCACTTTCAAAAAATGTGTGGTTCACCCTATCCCTTTATTCTTTTAAATCTATAGCTTTATTATCATCTCTAAAACATGTTTCAAAGACTTTTTTAATTACTGTAATCAGAGTTCTGAGCCTGCAGTTTATTTGGAATATATCTTCCTGTTTCTTGAGCATAAGCATCACATTCCTGTTTGTCAGGTCATATAGAGTTGAGGCCTATTGACAAATTAAAGTTTGTGTAACGTGGACTGGCAAGTCCCTCACTAATCCAGAAAAGCAGCTATCTGCCTGAGAGCAAAGTCTGCTCTAATGATGTCTGCCTACTGTGCACTAAAATTTCTCACAGACAACTATAGGAAAGTATTAATTTAGTTTTGGACAGATTTAGATGATACCTAACTCTCTTTACTTCCTATTCCATCAACAATGTATAAATTCTGCGTGGCACTTCTCTTAGTTCTGCTTTACATGTTTTCATTTCCCTTTCAAGGTCAAATCAACTTAAGTTTTGACCATTTCACTTCAGCCCTTTACTTTTTAACTTCACAACACTACTTGCTGATAAGTGTCAAGCTGCTTCCAAGATGTCTATTTAGTTTGCTATGGAAACCATTCCTAGAAGGCTAGGATGAAAATTATGTATGATTTAAACCTTGTATTTGAATAATTGCTGGGCCTTGTACACATTTTTGACCTGTAGTCCTTCTGACTTCGTGGAATACCTTTTTTAATTCAGCAGATTAAGAATTGGATTTTAGTATCTTAAATTCTAGTCCCATAATCCACAGTAACACTTTTTTTCAGACAAATCTTCCTGATTTAGCAACCACTGTCTGCATATGCTTCCCATAATTTAGCAAGTTTGTTCTGACAAAAATCAGGGCACTCTCTAATCTCAGGATTAGTGACCAAGCGATAGAGATGAAATTCCTTTTTTACTCCAAGATCTTTCTGAAGAGGAATTTATGTATATATTGCACCATTTGAATACTCCAATCTATCTCCATGATAGTTTTGCATTCTTTAAAATAACCCATATGCATGTCTTTTTTCTCACCCCACCACACCCTCTGATTTCCCATCTGAAGATATTTCAGATTTACTGGTTGCACACTGAACATTTCATTCTGTGCTGTTGGAAGTTTCTCTAAGGCAGGACAACTTGGAAAACTTAAATTTCCACAGTCTTTACACTATATATGTGAGATATTCATGTTGTTCTCTGCTCCTTTTCTTTAATTTTAATTTGGAGGGATCTTATCCTTCCTTCTATTTAGGGCAGAGTGGCTCAAGACACTTGTGGTCTGAATGAGCAATAAACACTGTGCTTTGTCTGCTATGTGGAGCTTGCCCATTTGTCTTTTTTTTCCTCATTTTCCTCAATCTCAATGGAAGGTCAGTTGTCCTGCTAAAAGACAATGAACTCTGGTCATGGAAAGAGCAGCAGTCACACACACAGATAATGTAAAAATAGTTTAGGCCAAAGGAGTAACTGAAAAGGGTAGGAAACTAAATAGGACCTCATATTGACCAAGATGAGGAAGAGGGAGTTGCATAGAAGTAAAGGATGAATTAGGGAGACCTATTTCTGTAAATAGGAAAGCTGACATTTCTGTAAAACTATTTGCAATGGGGTTTGTTGTATATCCTTACAATTAAGACTATTGCTGTTAATTAGGATTAATTAAAATAATTAAGGTTATTGCATTTTCCTGCTTCCTGGACTAAAGGAATTCAGACTCTAGATGTTCTCATCTAGGTCCTGAAGGGGACTAGCAAGATCAATTTTATTTTAGATCTCAGTTAAACATGCATACACAGTATGCATGCATTGACATCACATTCTATCCCAAATCCTAAAAATTCATTTGGTTGCTGCTCATTGGTGGGTTCTGTGGAAGCAAAAGATTTTACATCACTAATAGAACTCATGCCTGGTCAATTTGTTTCTGGAGGAGTGGTATCAGCATAAATTGCTGCTTTTTTTCACTGTCCAGGTTGATGCATATCTGGAAGTATCTTGTTGCAGCTGAAGTAATTCTAGGTCTTGAAAGTGACACAAGAATTGGTTTAGAGAGGCCAGGCTGCATAAAACTCCAAAGCACGTTGTGGTATAAATATCTTGCAGATTTTTAGCTGGCTACTTGTAAATAAAAGAAACTATCAATTTTGAAAAGAGATGGAGTTCAAGTTCACCTTAATGCTGCTTTGGCATCAGATTGGCCATGAAGGAGTGGAGAGCTGTCTCATATGATGGAGCTATTTGTGCACATCGAGTCATCATGTGCCACTGCTTCCTCAGCAGTGTCTGTGTGAACTTCAGCCCATGAAAATCCTCTTTATGCATGTTAGAGAAATTTGTTCCTGCCTTTAGAAAATTTATTGATAAAATGTCCATTTTATAAAATGTATTAAGTGGTACCTGAAGACAGGGCTTTATTTTAGATGACATTGTTAATGTGATAGTTGAAAAAAGAAATTTAAAGAACAGAATTTAAATGTTAAGTAGGTCCTTCTATGACAAAAAAATGTGCATGCTTGACCTTCAATGGGCTTTTAAAGCTGACTGAGTGCAAAAAAATCTGAAAACTCTCTCAAGACAACTAGTTTATTTACATTTTCCACTTTATATTCTGAAAGAAATTTAAATAATGAAGGGGATTAAAGTTAAGGATATGAACACACATGACATTAGTATTCTGACATCTGTATTTTCTAAATATTCCAAGCAATTAAAAAAAAAAAGGAGAATTTAATTGACTTTGGGTACATTTTTCACTAAAAGCTGAAAAAGTATTTGCATCCCCCTGCAAACTATATTTCTGCAGTGCCACTTATTTTGATAAAACATAATCAAAATAAAATATAACAATATTCTGGACAGAATGTGTCATAAACCACAAAAACAGAGGTTTTAAAGGTAAAATCATAAAGGAGGAAGGAACTCAGTATTTGAGAGGAATAGCAAAAAATCAATTCCCTGACCAAAGATGAGAGCTAGAGAGACAGAAGTAGAAGTATCTTGGATTTAGACAGCAAGATATTATAAGCAGGGATAATAAAATTGAAAATGTGCTGAAAAGAATGAATGTATGAATAAGGGAAGATTCACACAGTCAACATAGGAAGATGAGGTCATCAAGATATGGAATAGGGTAACCTACATAAAAGAGAACCTCATCAGAGCCTCTTGAGGACAGGAAAGCTGCATTGCCCAAGCAGTTGATCATCGTAGGTGTCCTCTGTGGGCTTCATATTCGCCTTGAAGGAGACCATGAAAGATAGATGTGTGGTTTATTTTCAGTTAATTTATTGTAAAAATAAAAGAGGCTTTAGTGAATGCATTTTCATGTGGTGGCTAAACAGATCTACTATGCCTCTGTGTATTGAACATCTAGTTGAATGTACATTTCATTAGAGAGGAATCCAGGGACTGCTGCTGAAAAATCTATTGGATATAGACAATGAGCTAGCAAAAGACCCTCAGTAACTTGGCTCTAAAATCTCAATTCTTCACCAACACTAAAAGAGCTGTATCTAACAGTATCTATTATTAATGGATGTGGTTAGTTAATGTTCTGAATAAATAAAGGCTTTTCTAGCTGTATCAGCATTGAACATTGCTAGGCAGAACTTTATCAGCAAATCACTGTTCTGAAAAACAAAAAGGGGAAGGAAGAATGGGTTCCAAAAAACCACAGATTTGTTTCCTATGGAAAACACTTTTGGTCAGGTAAAAGACCTTTTCAATTTTTTTTTACTGTTTCACTGCAGCATTTTTCAAACAAATGATTTTGGTTGGTCTCAGAAACAAAAAATATCATTATTCACACAACTCTGTGTGCAGTTGTCATCAAATATGCTTTATTTTACAGTGCATATTCCCCATTAGTCAGTCAGCCTATGAATACCCCAGCTTTATTCACGCAGCAATAACTCCAAGCACCAATCAACAATTCCTGGCCAAGTCTAGCTCCATTTGGCAAAGGATGACCTGAAGTCAGCATGATTCATGCTTTTGTGCCCACATAGTTCTACAAAAGTAACACATGACACCCAGAGAAAAATTTCGATATCATGAGGAGATCCTCAGTAATATATCAGCAACAGTGGTGGCAACAAACAAAAAAAAAGAACTTTTTCTCTGATTCCTAAGAGTTAACAATGATCTATGACATGATAGAGATGGAAAATTCCAGTCTTAGTTTTGTAAGACAGTTTTCTTAAAAGTGCTTTTGTTTCTTCTTGGAAAACTGACTCTTTTAGCAGAACTAAAGCAGTGGTTTAGAGCTGCAGGAGTGATCACGCAAATCTTCCATGTTTGAAAAGTTTAACAGTTACCAAATAACAATATCAAGAAAATACTATACTAGCCTTTTTGAAAATTCAGTATTTATTTTTTTCTTTACAATAAAACCACAAAAATAAAAAGAATTCTGAAATTGCTTTTAAAATAGTGTCTACATTCAATTCTATTCTTTATTTATTTCAGGCTCATCACTGTACTCTAAAATTTCAACACCCTGATGACTCATTCATTTGATAAGGATAGTTTTTACCTTAGTGTGGTACCAATTCAAAGACACGAGAAACATGGTGGAATTTGTCATAAAGAGACAGCTTTGGTAATGGGTGAATCAAAATATGCAGAAGGGCATTACCAAATGAATTTGCAATATCATTATTATAAGGAATATGATTTCCCCATAAATACAGAACCTTTCTTCTACTCTCTGAAAAGATTCAGATAGGAGAAAGATAGCACACGTGATTTATATCAGTGGGATGAGGTAAATCCACAAATATGGTTCTATAATTATAAATAATTGCTTACCTACAGTAACCAGAGTCCATGATTTCAGCGTAATCTTCAATTTTAATATTTTTGTATAGAGGGTTCTGTACTGAATCACAATTCATTTATTGGCAGCAGTGACTGCTGCACAAGAACTTGTTGAAATCAACCTTTATCTGTAAACACCACTAAATTATAATTGCATATTTATTGTGGCCAGTCTCTTTTTGACACTTTCATGGATGGTGAAAAAGGGAAATAACACTTAACACCTGAAACCTTATTCCCACTGCATCCACTTTTAAAGGCAGAAAAATTTGCTGAAATATGCGTGAAGCACATGCTGTTTATCAGGGGCTCAGGTAAGGGCTCGACAGCCAAATGTTTAAGGCACTAGACATACTTTCAGTCTGGTTCAAAAGTCTAGTAACTTGAAATCATTTTGCATAATATTTTGTCCAAAACCTGCCATACCATCATTTCTTCTGCAGCCACCCTTTACAGAAGACCAAAATAACATATTTCATGTGTAAGAATGCTTGACTGTTGCCTGATATTTTAGCATTTGGAGGAGTTGCTTATGATGACAAACATCTCTTTAAACCTTTTAACACTGGGCACACCAAACTTCAGAATAAAAGTGCAACAACTGATATCAGGAAACAACTTCCCTCAGATTGTCAAGGCTTTGCATACCTATGGTGGTATTGCAATTACATGGTAGGATAGTTCACTGCATTCACAGCTGCAGCTTTATTTTTGCAGCTATATGAGAGATTCACATAGCTAAAAAGGTCCCCAACATGTAGATAGCAAACTGTTGAAGTTCAGCTGCCTCTTATTATATATTTTAAACTTTGACTATTACCACATCACCTTTGTTATATTTTTATTTTCAATAAAACCAAGTTACTTTTGGTTTTATATTTTATTAAATTTTTATCAGATCACTTTAATGGCACTCTATCTCCCCATAAAATCCTGAAGAAATTAAAACTGTACTGAAGATAAATAAATGAAAGCCCTTAAAAGAAAGATAATACTTAAAAGCAATGCAGATTTATTCAATATTTCAAAAATTAGGACTATAGGAATTCAAGTAGATTTTTCAGTATAACCAGAGTATAATTTATGGTCTCAAATTAACATTCGTCCTACTACGATTTTATTGTAAAAGAAAATGCAAAGGAATATCAGAAAAACTTTCACTCAGAAAAATGGTGCCAACTGTCAATTACTGATTGGGTTTTGCACAGATAGAGGCAATTTGTACTTGGACTGCCTTTACAAAGATGGCTGTAATTATTCAGTTAAATAAATACTCTGTACAACAGAAAAAGTAACTTTAAACCTCGATTCCTTGAGATACTGTTGAGGCAGATGTCTGACAGTAACTGTAATTGTGACGCACAGACAGGGCTAGTACTAGACTTCAAAATACCACACCCATGGTTCCTCATTATTCTTTCAGCAAGAGGAATCTTCAGGACAAAATATTGAAACAAAAAAAGCATCCAATTCATTCAGTGGGATGAGGAGAAGATCAGATAGTTTGGAATTAATTTGTGTTATGTTTTTTTTCCATGAACACCCAAGTTCACCTGTAGAAGGACTCTACTCTCCAAGCTGCCCTGGGGAATTTGTGGAGCTGTTCCCTGAAGTTCTAACACAAGGCTGTTTGCTCAGTCTAACTTGGCTGACAAGACAAACTCTGTGTTAGCACATCACACCTCAGCTTTGTGATAGACCAAATATCCAAACCAAACCCCTGAAATTCACGAGGCACAGGTGACAGCTGCTGACAAGGGACAAAGCAGCTCAACTCCATTAAATCTGATAGAGCCATGCTGCTTTATTCTATCTCAAGATTTTGCCAGAATGTGTTATATACTTCAGTTGCTCTGAAAGAGTTATCTGTGATAGCAGAAGTTTTGCTTATGTAAAATAAATTGTAAAGTGATTTTACTACCTCAGTTCCAGACAATATTTACTGAATTTCTTGACCACTCCAAAGCCCACAGAAGTATCTAGTAAAATAGGTCTTAAATGTATCTCATTCTCAATTTATATACAAAAAATAAAGATGAATGCTTGCTGTCTCTTTTCTCTGAAGTATATGGTTGGACAGAAAACAAGGTTTCCATCTTATGATAAATGTCAGAGTTCTGTGGTTTGTGTTCAGTTCCTGATGTGAACAAAAGCGGCTTTCAAGAGTTTTGGGAGAGATGTCCAATTTCAGAGGGGCTGATACTCACAGCATGCATGAAATTTTAGTTTCTAATCCATGCCTGAGGAACAAGGGACTTAATGCTTTATTTTCTATATCCTAAGTGAAAGCACTTAGCAACAATTTTCTCCAGGGCAATTTGTCTGTGGACTTTTGCTCACAAAATCTCTTTTCAGACAGTCTTAAGTTGACATCAGGATAACTTTGTGGAATTTGCTAGTATGAAGGAATATGGTTTTTTACAACACATTCTTTTTCTTTTTTTTTTTAAGGGTATTTCACTTCAAACACCAATTTTGAGCCCTAATAGTGGTAGAATCCCAGCTCCCACATAGTTCCAGCCTGCCACAGGTGGCTTCAAGAATAAGTGATGGTGCCAGGGACCTGAGACACTATTCTTCAGAGAACAGGGATTCCCATTTCAAATTGGAATAGCACCTACGCTCAGAACCTGAAACTGTTAATGGCTAAAAGAAGGGGAACAGGCCAGATGCTACCTCCTTGAGGGATTCAGGTACTGTTAAAGTAAGACCCCTTATTTTCATAACATCGTCTTGAACAGTGTGGTAACATCAAAATAAAGTTGGTAAGTAATTTTGTATCACTGAATCAGCGTTACATCTGTGAAAAAAATTCAGGCAAAAAAATTTGAGAAACCTGGCAACAAGCTCACTATAGCAGATAATACTGACAGGGAACTCTTGGCTTAACTTGCAATGTCCCAAGAGAGCATTTGAGAATCAAAGTTAATCTGGGTTTCTCCAGAAATTTTAAGAGCTTTCCAGTTTTAAGGTGATTTAATAATTTTTTTCAGGAATACCCAGTTGTCAATAGGTAGTATGCTTTTTCCCCACAAACCAGAACACATGAAAAAGTTTTAAAAGAAATTATCAGTCTGACGATGTACATCACTTAAAAAAGAATCTTCCATGGATATTTAAGCTTCAATTATTTAAATTTTAAAAACGTGAAACAAAACAAAACAAAAAAACCCATCAAAAACAAACAAACAAACAAAACCCAACAAAAAGCTCCAAACCTATAAGGAATTGTTATGGAAAAGTCAAGACCCAAACTACTGGTGCATTTTAGGCTTTGGCTAAGGATTTGTAGGAGACTTCAAATGGATATCTATTTACATTATGAATCTCAGTCAGAGGGCAAGAATAGGGCTTTAATGACCAAATTTGGGTGACACTCACTATCTTGCAGGAGATTTACTCTTAGGTGTCTTCCACCAGGACCGAGGAGCATTTTGATCAGTCAATTGGGGGATAGCTCTGTGGAAAACATTTCAGCCTTGCACATGGGAACTGATTAGTTTATATACTGAGTCCTTTCTATCTGTAATGTGACATCTGATTTTAATGCCACCATTTGAGAAGCAGTGCAGTCATAGTTTACCAAAAATACTAGATACATCTTTACTGGATTTTTTTTTTCTTAAATCTTGACAAATAATTTGCTGTGCAACAGGACTCTTCTGAATTTCCCCAAAGGACAAATTACATCCATTTATCATCCCTCAGTTGCAGATTTCCAGCTGCCTGGAGTCATCGGGAATAAAAAGCTTCCTTTAGTACCTCCAGTGGACAGGTCAGAGTGCAAAGGAAGGGAACAACATTCATCACCAATTTAGTCCAGGAGGGGGGGATTAACTGCATTAGAGAATAAAAACTGACAACTAACTCACCAAAGAGTAGAGCATGTCTGCTTCTACTGCTGCTACTTTACAAGTTGACCTTCACCCCAGCACTTTTCATAGCTGCAGGTCTGACAGATGAGCAATAATGAGAGTCCAGATAGTGCACAGAACAGACTGCAGCTTGAGCTGCACAAAAGCCAGTCATCACAGAGCACTTGCCTGGCAACTCTCAAAGGATGTTGCACTTTCAGTCCTTTGATCATCTTTTTTTTTTAAACGGAGCAAGCAGAGTAAGGCTGGGACAGTTTCAAAAGGATAATCTGTGGTATGCTTCACTCTTCCCTTTTTTCCTCACTTCCCTTTCCTCACTATTTCTCTTCATGAGGCAGACTGCATATATTAATCTTTGATAAATGACAAATAAATCCTGCTGTTCAAAGAATGGCCATAGAGGTAATTTCTCTTCCACAGCCATATTAAACTGTCTGTCAGCTAATTTATCAGAAAAATTTCATGGGAAATTATTTACAACTGCATACATATGCACACACCAGCACAATAAAGCCACATACACCTAATTAGACAAAAGACATTGCTGTAATGTCTATTCTAGTTTATTTCCCCACACTGTAGAGATTTGACCCTCCTGTCACCTTTCTAGTATTTAGAGATCTACACCACATTTGCACATATTGGAGAGGAAATATTCATGTTGCACATGACTGCTTTACTTTCTTTGGCAGACTGAACATGTTCACTTATCTTTTCTAAACGGTGGCATCATTTTAGTGCTAGATTCATTCTAGGTAGTAGTTTACATTTTGAAGCAGTGTGCAAACTTTAATCCTCACAGTGTCCTCATGAGAGATGAGAGGGAATGTTATCTCTGGTTTTCAGACAGAGAAGCAGAGCTTTCATGCCTACTCGAATCAAGCTGTAGCGACTCAGTAAATTACTGTCCACTGGCTGAACTATGGAAATAATGTGAGCCCCCTTGAGCCCCTCTTATAATTGCTTAAATCTCAATTAAAGAAATCTAAATCAATGTACTGTTACTTTAGATAAGTAACAGAAAGTTCAGAACCTTCCTGCAATTGCAGACATCCAGTTGTCATTATGTGATCCCGTGCGTGCATACTCGAGGAATGAAATATGCAAACAGTTTTCAAGAGCAGTATCCAGCTGCTGGGAAAAATCTATCCTAAACTGCTGGACTTTGCCCTGGAAATTCTGAACATCTGAATCCTTCATGTCTATTTTGTTGCAAGTATGCTCTTGAAGAGAGATGGCAACAAAATTTTGTAGGCTTCTAGTATCTTCAGCCACTGCATCAACTTGAATGTTTAATAGATACAGAGTGATCCATCTTTTTCTAGTACTATAAAATTAATTATTAATAAAGAGAGAATCAGAGCTAACCTCTTGATTTAGTATTTCATTGCGAAACATCTGCAGGTGTTCTGTCTGATAACAAAGAGACAAAAGGCATGATTTCTAGTTGTCTGCAGATAAATGAGTAAAAATTTTAAAAGTACAATTGAGAATTCTTTACCATTTTTTTCTGTGAAGAGGAAAATAAAGCCTCTCCATGAAATTATTTTATAATAAACACAGCTACTTTAAAGTAGCTGGTAAAAGGCTGGACAATTTTATTTCTGGAAATGACAACAAAGTACCAATTTACCTTCTAAATAGTGATTTGTTACAAAAAGGAAAAAAAAAATTACATTCTGGTTTACAGAATTTTGTGTATAAAACTGTATTTTTATATTGTAATGTCTTGAGCCCATGGGCCTATCCATACATAATTTTCACAGTAGGGCATTGCCATTCCCTCTAATATGTGATATATAAAAACAATAATAATTAAATGAGGCAGGGTGGTATAATGATTATATCTTACAAATATATCATAAAACAAGCAACTAAATACCATTAATTGTAAAGTGAAAAGAGGGTGAGGAAATCTGTCCTGACTACGTGTGCAATTATGTTTATCAGAGTACAAGGGACAGAATGAGATTTAAATTCTGACTTGCAGAAAAATATGAAATTAACTGATCTGCATTTATAAACATGCAAAGCACACATAGAGGATAAAATGCACTGCATATATTTTACAGTCTAATAAATAAAGACATAGGGGAGCCAGGCATTCCTTTGCCATAAAAGACATTGAGGATGGATGTCACAAGGCATTTGTAGAACACCATGTAAGAGGCAGAACATTTTTATACAACTGAAAATTAAATGCCATCTAAAAGGACAGGACAGCCCTACAGCAAATTGACCCTTAGACAACTGCTACCAAAACATTCCAGTTGATGAAATCAAGCCAACATTAGAGTCAGCAAAGCAGCCAGACACAAAACTCACCAGATCTTGTCCTTTTTTTTCTGTTGTTTTTTTTTGTCAAGGTTACTTTCAAGGAAATGTATGCAATACAAGTAGGCATAATACAATAGATAATAATTTTATGAAAGAGAATCAGATGCAAACAGAAGGGACTGTCATGGAACACACCAGAACATTAAAGACACACATTAAGACATGAATTAAAGTAGCAGGAAAAACTGTCAAATAAATTGTATTAACAATCAAATAAGATTCTTAGTAGGGTTTAAAACAGTAAGAATGTTATTTTTATGGGTTTTGTGCTGTTGCATTGAGGTTTCTTTAGGATTATTTTCAGTATTAGACAACTAAAGGATAATATAAAATCTGAATTTACAGAAAACAGATTGTACAAGACATCCGATAATTTTCTGGGATTGTTTTTATACAAAATGATTGGATTTTTTAAATTTAGATCAGGAATTGTGATAAATATGATAAATTTGGATTTCACTAAGATGCTTTGAATGGGTCAATATTAGAAAGTATTGGTTCATATAGACAAGATGAGGCTTTGCTGTAAAACTGCTTAGTATGGAATAACCTACTTATTGGTCTTTCAGGAGTGACCTGTACACAAAGGATTAGGAAGTACTACAGGAATGACATAACATGAAGGAGAATAAGGATGTCATAGAAGGCAGAAAGAAAATTCTTCAAGAAAATTGATGGAGAAAGAAGGAATCCAGATAACAAAATTTGCAAATACATGCATTTAGTAATTAAGACTTTCTGTTAAAAACAGAATCCATCTGTTGGAAGAGGCACAAGAGGAAATCCTGTCATACTTGTTAATATCATAAGTCTGCAGAAAAACCCCAAAACCAAGTGTGATTCTAAAATGAATAAAACTTATCTGTAAGGTGACTCTGTGGTAGACAGATTGAAGATTTAGTACCATTTGAGAGGACGCTGAGATAATTCAGAATTCTTAATTTAAACTTTGATAATCCATGAAGAGACTCCATTGCTTCATTCATTAAATGGGCTAAAGGGGTAAAGAATTCTAACATGCCTGTTGGCAGATTGTGGAAACAATTACCTATGAGAACACTAAAGATATTTACATATTCCTGAGTTCAAGGAAGCATATGTTAGCTTTCTGTGTAAAGCATGGTGGGTGGATGTGAGTCAATTTCAGTCAGATGATTTGGTCAACTTCAATTCCCCCTGTGTTTACTAACACAGACTTCAAGTTTCTGACTACATATTGCTCTTTCCACAGAGCTCCTGCTTCATTCAGGACACACAGCAAATAGTGGAATGGAATGAGCAATTACAACATTAAAAATGATTCTATCCTCAGTGAAGATGCATTACCATGTATTATTGTATTATTTACAGCTCATCCTTTGAGCTTCTGCACTAAATACAAAACTGTTCACATACACCTAGGGTTCTCCATTGTGTATTAAGTCAAAAAATATTCCACAAAGATCACTCAATTAATTTTTTATAAGACCCTATCAATGAATTTCATGCATTTCAGAGGTTAAGTTGAAAGGAAATAAGAAACTCCTATCAAGTATTTGAGAAAATGCTGGAGTTTGCATCCAGATCCCAAAATACAACTATAACAGCAAAACTTCCTGCTTTGTGGGTTACACATCCCAGATTTCTAACAAAGAAAACAATATTCCTCTGTCTAATGACCTTAGTTATTATAAGTCTATGATTCATTCCATACCACAGTCTCTGTTCTTCTTGAATGAGGCAAACTGCTGTGAAAGATTACTGAGTGATTATCTGATAAAAAACTACAATACATACACAGAAGATGGTTGTAAAAAAAAAATTTGAACCAAAAATCTTGTTCCACCATTTCCTAACTTGATTGTTTCCTACAGAAATCCAATAGTCCCAAATATTTGTATAATTTATCTGAATCTTAATGAGTTCAGGTAAGCATTTTTTGCTTTCCCTGGAGTTAAAGGAAAATTTCCTTACAGAATGGTTTTATATTAGCATTATATTTAAAATTTTTTGTTACTCATGTCTACTTTGAAGTATGAGCAAATATTTGAATTCAAGGTAATGACTGGGCCACACATCCAATAGAATATGTGTTAAGAGTACTTTGTTATTTGCTAACACTCGAAGACTCTATTGATCCTTGGAGGTGAAAACTCATTTCCATGGGGAAACTAGCAGAGGCCTGAGTATTAATGATCACTAAGGTTTAGAGCTACATAATCTTATTAGTAAAGACATAAAATTCAGATACAGTTTTTCTTCCAGCTATACCTAATTAATATTATACATGAATGATAAATAAATTGGACTGACTAATATTTTTATCAAAACTGTTTCTCTGTGTATAGTTGGTTTTACCATACAGATTTTTCCCCAAAAACCTCTGGTTTCAGTTTTCGTGGAAAATGTAAGGATTTTTTTCTATGGAATGAATTAATATAGGACATCTTATTATTTGGATGCCACAATACAATGCATCAAGTAGGTAAGTCTTACATTTAGTTTTCACTTGGAGTTCATTATAAAAATACTGTTATTTGCTATTGATGAATAGAGAAAAGCATAGTACTGCCTTCATAGAGGAGTTGAGGGACAAAGTTTATTGAATGGAAGCCGCTGATAGACATTAGTGCTTTTTTGTGAAGTTTTCACAACCCAGTAAGAGTTTGCATCGTCTGAATAATTTATAGAAAAATGGTCCACTGAGAAATGTCATACTTTGCATGTTTTGGTACAGTTAGGAAAAGGCATCCATACACATGTTCATTACCTCCACTGAAATTGTCTGTGAGTGATTCTTCTACTGCCTAGATTTGTTTCATCACTAAACAGTTCAAATGCCCTAAGGATGTCTGGAAACAGCAGGATAGATGTGTAACAGAGTTTATCATGTAGAAAAAGGGACTCTTGACACGCCTGCATTCAAAGAGGGCATCCCTTCCACTGAGAAAAAGCACTTGTTCAGGCAGAATGAATTAGCTGCTATTGCAAGCACAGTAGCCCTAGGAATTTGTCTGAGGACAATCACACAAAAAAATGCAGATTTAAGTGATGTGGTTTTTGGACTGGGTTGAACTTCTCATACAGGACATAGAAGGAGAGAATTGTCCACCCCCTTCAACTCTATCTCTCCTTTCCTTACTAGTTTACACATCACTGGTGATTTCCAGATTTCAGTTAAGATCCAGCTACAATTTTGAAGGAAAAAAAAGGTACCTTACATTCTCTGGCTGCTACCCAGCTCTTGACCTCACCATTATATTCCTTCTCATATTTCTGCGCATCCCATTGTAACTTCTCTTACCATTTCTCTCAAAACTCAAGTTGCATGTACACTTTATTAAAATAATGATCCTTTCTTTGAATTAACTTTAAGAAATCAGCCTAATCATAAGTCTGCAGAGAATTCAAGAACAAAAACAAAAATCTCAAACAACTGAACAATGTGTATTTCTAACCATAAAGCCTGTTGTTAAGTAACAAAACCCAAGCTTTTGCCTTTTTCAGGGAAATATATTGTTGGTCTCATAGTCATTACCATTTTTAAAGAGAACAAAAAGGGATCCCTTGTAAATGAATACTATGTAGCAGTGGAAAATGGAAGTGAAAAATGCATAAATCATTTTAGTAAACTAATAGAAAATAAAAGGAATAATAGATATTACTAAAGTGAAAAACAAAATTTAAGGTATGGTAAATAGAGTTGTTGTCCCTTCATGATAAAGAGAGGAGACCTGAACAGCAGAGAGGAGGAATTCAAATTACAGGAATCTAATAAAAAACTCAGTGACTCAGTCTGCAATGTTTGATGAAGATGAGAAATTACTAAGCAAAATGTTTAAAAGCTTAGTAAAAGCAGTACACTTTGAAATTGCCCAATCCTGCTACATTCTAGGAGGGTAAAGTAGAAAACTGATTATTCTTCCATTAAAGTCATGCAATTTCAGGATGAAAATCAAATCCTAAGTTACATTAGAGAAGAGCAAAAACATTTGAGGAAAAGATGATTTTCATATAACAAAACCTGAGTCTGGGAAACTCTGGCAAAGTCTGGGAGAGTGTTTTAAATTCAAAGACACCAGTATTCTACTGTAGAAAAACTGGTTTTTTAGCTAATGGAAGAGTATTTTCTGTGGAAATTCAGAATTTACCCAGGTCAGTACAATTTTGCAATTAGACAATCTCTTGTCATTAAGTAAGCCAATACCTTTGTCATTTGTAATGAGAGTCCCTGAAATCACAGACTTAATTTAATTTATTAGGATTTTCTTCCTTTCAGATCCCTGAGTAATAAGTATATCCCTAAATACTCTTGAAACTGCAGCATTAATAATTTCCTATAAGTATTTGCAAAGACTGGGATTGATTTAACGTAGAAAAACCTACATTTCTTAATTTATCTAAAGTACAAGGGAGCTGACTTCTTCCTGCACAGTAAAGGCACCTTACTTTAAAAGTCTTGGAAGTACTTTTGGCCATCTGCATTACATTGTAACACTGCATTACAATCTTCCTTCAGGAACTGAAGAGGAAGGAATTGCTTGGTTTTGCTTAGCACATTGTTTTCATGCTTAGGCAATTTGATACATACATTAAAGTTTATGTCATGGGAGGCAGTTATTTAAAATCTCATTAGAAATACTTTGATGTTTCAGCAACAAATTTAGAAATATAGGGTTGTATCAATAAATATTCATTTTAACAGGGAAGAATAGACTTGAGATTCTAACTGGCCCTTGTAAGTAGAAATATGGGCTAAAGAGCTTATAGAAAATCAGTGCTGTGTTTGCAAAAGTGATCTTTAAAGTCACAGGACTATTTCTAGACATCATAGTCTCATTTTGCTGACAAAAAGAAACTATGTTTCAAAGTTGAGCCTTCAGAGAACAAAACAAATTTCATGAAGTTGTGTTCCCCAAACAGTTTTGGCTTAGAAATGTCCAGGTCCAGCTGCCAAGTGGTGATCTGTCATTTCCTTTAAGCAGGCCTGTTTTTAGAGTTTCTATCTCTGAAACATATTGAGGTCTGCTCAGCTCTGTTATTTACCTGATCTCCTGTGTTTCTAAGAATTCAGTATCCTCCAACATATCTCAAGTCACATTTGGCTAGGCAGATCTTCCAATAAACAGCAAAAGGGACGTGACATACTTCTCATGGGCCCTCAGGAGCGGTCTATGACTGCTGCATCTTTGCTCAGGCAGCTTCAGTTTCCAGAGGGGGGAGCAGAGTGAGGCAGTGATTTAGTTTATTTGCATTGAAGTAGGTGTGAAGCAGTGTTTGGAAGCCAGCTATGGTGTAAGTATTTAAATCACAAGTGGTTTGTGGTATCGTGCTTTCTTCTCCCCCAAGAGTCGAGGGTAAGTTGTGTGCTAACCCAGTCACCCAGTGGATTTGGCAGAGAGGTGAGTGTAACTAGCATTTACATCTCAGCTGTTATTTCTGAGTGCTTTTTGCAGTCAGACTAGAGGACATTGCACCTCAGCCTGAGGGGACACCAAAATAAGCCCAAGAAGATCTGATCATCTCAATTGTGTGAAGACTATGGAATTAAACTCAGAATTCAGAATATATCTGATCAACAAGAAACTAGATGAGATCATTTCCTTGGGGACACTGTCACCCTTCACTGCTGCAGCTGGACATGCTTCGGCTCAGAGACCTATAGATTTATTTATGACAATTCATTGCTGCTTATCCCTGTCCAAAATACATATGGAGTGGTAGAGGAGAAATTATTGCCTGCAACATTTCAAAGAACTCTTTGTTCCTGAATTAACTATGAAGATACCTCTTTTGTGGTATTGAGTCTTTCCTTTTCCTTGTCCATGCATCCTCACTCAGCTGTCCAAGAGAATTCACAGGTAAATATTGAAGCATCTACAACCCCAACTGAGACTGAACTTTTACAAAATCTGCACATTGCCACATTAAGCAAAGTGCACACAAAGACTGGCACTTCCACTGACTTGCCTTCAGCTGATAGGAACTATTGTCAGAAACTCCTGCCCCTTAGGCTAGTCTCCACCTGGATCTCCAGAATGGCTCCTCTTTTTTAGCCAAAAGATGTCAAAAGCGTGCTCCTTACATTTTCAGGACTTCACACCATGTGTTTGAAACATAGAGATTTCATTGAATTATTGTGACACCTTTAATATCTGTCTTCTGAAAATTCAGTGAAGAGCTGATGTGAAAACCCAATAGAATGTCGCCAAAAGCCAGGCAGAGAGAAATAATTTTCGTCACATGGTTGCAAAGAGCAATTTTTTATTTCTATGGGCTATTAAACTGTTAGGATTCATGTCTGCATAACAAGGAAGGGATATAGCATCAGATAGAACACCTTGCAAAAATGCAATCTGACTTGAGCCTGCACAGATCTTGCATTTTATAAATTATTTTCTGAATACTGAAATTGTAAAACGAAGCAACTTCCCTTCTTCTCACACATAAGTCACTTCCTCTGGATGAGAAGCAGTACTTTCCATGGGAAAGGAGTTCATTAAAGCAGGGAAATTTTGGAACCAAAATACGATTGTGTGCATCCAGGCTGATTGGTTGCCTTGGCTTATCAGTAAATTGTTGAGTCATCAATAAAGAGTCAGGTTCTCTATTTAACTAAGGAAGCCTCCAGGCAGGAAACGGATAAAATTAGTCAGTGCTAAGTGTTATGCTCAGAAGCTCTGAGATCTCTAGTTCCCTACTGGGATCTAAAAAGAAGGAGAATTTGTGTCAGTGTGACTTGGAAATTACTGTCAAACCTGCACCTGGTGGTCAGGTTATGAGAAAATGGGACTTCAGAGAGGTAAGCTATCTCCTAAGGAAGTAGATTTTCATTCAGTTAATATTATTAATTCTATTTAGATTGTGTTAAATCAGCATTTTTACACAACAATTTCTTCTAGTCAGAGAACTTCAAAACAGCATGACAAACAGAGACTGTAATTTCAGCTTTAAGTATTTTTCTGAGGGTCTTGTTAGAGCATCAGGGAAACAAATATTAAACAGGTAAAAAGATGGGTTTGAAAATTAACATGTGGGAGTAAAATTAAACTAAAACCCTAAATCTATGGTAGTCAGATTTTATTTTATTTAGCCTGTAGTCTTATTGATTAGGATTATTGAGGGATGGAGCTTCACAGAACAGGAATTCACAGATTTTGTAGGTAAGAAAGCAGATAAGAGACATGAAGAAAAAACATGTTTTCTGATGGATGTTTTTTCCACACCCCAGTTTTCACTTGCTACAGTACAAAAAACAGGCTGCACAAGGTTATATGGAAATAAATGTCAGTTTCATTCATATCAAATGGGAATAGGAAGGAAAATTCCCTGAAAGTGAAAAAATTAGCATCTGCATTTATAGCAAAATATTTAAGAGAACAAAACAAGGAGAGGTCTTGATTTGCAAAGGCTGTACTTACAGGTGCTTTATCAAGAAGATTATTTTGCAGCAAATCCCTCCTGTATCAAGATGTTTATGTCCTTGACATGATTTCTTGCAATAATCGTGTATGTTTAGTCAAACAGAAAGGTGAAAGTTAAGCTACAGCTTCTGAATCTGTTGTTTTTACACAGTGAAAAACCCATCTAAGGAATTTAAGAGTAGAAGACTCAAAGAATTGCTACTAGGTTGAAGTAAAATGTTAAATGCTGCTCTTTTTTGAGCCACAAAATCTTGTGTGTCTGCTCTTATGAGCTGATAGGGTATTGTTGCACATCCTAAGTACATCACAGTGGTGTGGAAAGCTATCTTGCCGTTCAAATGCCTTTAAACAAACCTCAAAACATTTTTGAAACAAACATTAAAAAACCCTTAGACAATCCTCAGATGCATGCTGCAGAATTACAGCTTCACTTCAGCACATCATCTCAGTTATTTTGATATGTTTTCCACTTTCTGGACTTCAGCTGGATACTGGGAAAGTTTTATGGGAACCAAGAGAGAAACAAAACGGGAAGCAGGAGAGATGTGTTATGTCAAAATATTTCTAAGCAACACTTCTCTTTTCTTCTTGTATCATGTTAAATGCAGGATCAGAGGGGCTCTCTCAAATGAATGCAAATGTTGTCAAATGGACAAATGGTATAAACTGAATTCCATCAGTCAATTACAATCTTCTTTGTAAATCCAGATTCCCACACATAGGTCTAAATATGTGTCCCTGGACAGTTTTCTATGTAGGTGAATTTCTTCAGGTTTCCTTAGGAATGTTTCTTCAGTGGAAATTCTGAAGAAAACTAATAAAAAGGCACCATCAGTTCATTTGAACTTCCAAATATAAACCATTCTGGGCTACTCTTTATTAAATCCTCTTGATTTCTATACTCCCCAAGAAAAAAAGAACACAGCTAATGGACATGGTAGTCTTTAAGCATGTGTACTTCATTTTCAGTACCTGGGACAGGTGTGCATCCAGACCACTTGCAGGCTACCTATTCAAGGTACCTCTATTCCACTCATTTGGGTATATCAGATTCCTTGCTTGCATGCAAATCCTTAATGTCAGAGTAATCCTTCCTCATACTGCATCTTATGGGACCTCACAGTCATCAGCTACCTTCTAGCTTGGCTGAGTAAAGAGAGAAATGTTTTGATAGGGAAAGGGTTCTAATTGAAATTTGTCACTATTTTGAGACTCAAACAATTGCTAAATATATCACCATTTGCTTTAAAATAAAGTACACTGAAATCCCCAAATATGTTCCTCCAACATTAGTAAATATTCTCATCAGGTTTATAATGTAAATATTTGATTTAAAATAGCCATGACTGCTGAAAACCTGTCCAGACCAGGGATGTTATTTTTGCTGTCCTTACAAAGAACTATATGGCAAAAATATACAACAGAAAAAAGATATTTTTTGAAATTTAGGAAGCAAAATGCTGAGATATATGCTTCTTTACTTATGCTCTGTTATTCAGCTTATTTTCTTTACAAATTTTGTCCTTCAGTTAAATTCTCTTCCCTTCAGGTTGAATCATCTTAATGTCCTTTACTACTTTTTTCTCCCCTCTTCTTCTCTCCAGTGATTTTTTTTCTACCAGCTTCTTTTTGCTCATTCAGTTGTGTTCCTTGAAGAGCAACCCCTCCTTTTTCAAGCCTTATCCTTCCTCTTCTCATTTCTTTCCCTCCCTCTGAAAAAAACTCTGTTATCAATGCTATTCATACCATGGTAGGCTGAGAAATTGTTGCATCAGGCAACTGCCTTTACCATTTCTTTCATGTTGTTTTAACTTTCCTTGTCTGTCCCTAGCTGTGATGCAATGAGAGAACACAAACCAGATCTGCGAAGGGGTTATGAGAAGAAGATGAATCCTGTTCAGCACAGCAGTCACTAAGCACCATTGTCGAAGAGTGAAGAAATTGCAGAAAAACCCATTGCTTCTTGCCTAACAGCCTTATTTCCACACAAGTTTTCAAGCAGGCCTCAGAGACACCCTAATGACAGAAAAAGAAGGGTAAAGATTCCTTAGAATATAAAATCTGTGCTACACCCACTGATAAAGCCAAAGCCCTTTGGAGCTCATCCTTTCATTACTGGCTTGCAATTTGGTACTTCTCCTTCCGATGATGCTTAAAAGCTTGTTTAGATTCCCAGCTACAGCCACAGTAAAAGTTATTTTGCTTCTCTCTACAAAGCTTGCCCCTGCCATTATCTCACTCTGGTTTTGTTTTGCTATTCCAGACTGCAACAGTTAAAGTTATAAAATCACTGTAACCTCTTGGACCTTGAAAGAACAGCAGATTTGGAAAATATTAACTACATGCTAGTGCACTGAAGGATCACTGAGGCAATTTGGAGGTGTAGTAGCTCTCATTTAGGTGCAGTTCATGCAGTCTCACTTCCAGAGAGTGCAAGCACAACCCATCTCTGGATAAAACACACTTTTAGTAATGGTACAGGCGTAAGGGACAGCCCATGAGGGTCTCTTTTAGATGTGCAGAATGAGGAGGAAGTGAGCATACATTAAAGTACATATTAGAAGGTGAGAAATAAAAAAAAAATAAAAATTCAGAAATGCTAAGATTTCTGAGAAAGAACTGGGAAGGAAAGTCAGGGTTCAGTACCAAATTTAACTTTTTTCTGGCATATGCTATAACTATTCCTGCAATAGGTGTGACAAAATTACAAGGCCCTTCTAATAAGCAAAACAAATTAGACAAATAAGGAAAAAAATACAATGTTATAAGAAACATTTTAGTCTGTTTACTCGGTTAGTACAGTTTGAAAGAAAAATTGTATAGTTTTTAGGCTGATTTGTATAAAATACAAAAATTTCATAAAGATGATAAGACTATAATTTGGGACTGTCACTTCTAACCATTCACTTTTATAGTTGCAGGAATGCATGAATTTTTAGAAGAATAAACTGACAAAGTGTTACAGGAAATAAATTAGTGAGGTTCCTTTTTTAACAGATTACTTTATGAAATGTAAATTTGACAAATAGACCATTGTAAGGCTCTTACAATGAACTGGAAAAATCAGGCACATAAAAGACACTTTTTATTTGTAGCTCAAACCCCAGCATCTGCCCAATTATCTTTAGGAGAAAATTTGAAAAGAAAAAAGCATCTCAGAATGTGCAAGCAGACTCAGTAGCTGTGTGATTCATAATGCATCTCAGCAAACTGTTGTTTGCTACACATGTGTCAGGGGTTAATATTCCTGTCACTCTCAAGAAACTATTTTTATATCATTTATTCTTTTCTGCTATCACAGATCCCAAGAATTTCAGTTAAAGTTTATGAATCTCTGCTGGGTGCACACAAAACTGCTTCTGGTTCATGAGAAGAAAGTCAAGGATGCTGCCAAGGGAAGACAAAGATGCCTTAAACAGAAGCATTCGAGGCGGTAAGCGGTAGGGCACAGCGCTCCGAAGCATCTTTGTCATCAACTGTTTCTGCAAAACTCAGTCATGGCAAATTTAACTCAGGCATGAGAGGAAGGTTACATGGTCCCAGCGTGAGATCTTTTAAAGCATGAAGGGCACTGGGAGAGAAACCAGAAAGGCTTGGCTTGAAAATCAGAGAAAAGAGTGACAGAAGATGTTGCACACACAGGAGTCTCTCACGATCTCAACCTGGAAGAAGGAGTAATGCTCAAGGGGAAGAAAGATTGTATAAATCTTTAAAACAAAGACAAGTAATTTCTGATTTAGTAAATAAGTGGGAACTTCAGGAGGCAGAGAAAAGGGGTCATGTGCTTAGAGTAATAGATCAGCAAAAATTTTTACACAACTGTATTCTAGGAAAATCAGTAAAAAATGTTGTAAGGGTGTTGCCTAATAACATAAGGAAAAGAAAAACCTTGCAACAGACTTAAAGTGGTGAGAGATAAAATCAAGGCCTAAATTAAAGTTTTCAGGTACAAAAAATACGGCATTGCACATGTGTCCCACAGGATTTCTATGATTTTTATAAGGTTAATTAATTAGTATATCTAGCCAGTACCTCCAATAGGAAATAAGTTATCCCAGTTACCCACCCCTGGGTCAGCCCTTGAAGCTGGTCCAGGAGATTTTTGCCCTATTTTCTTGTTATGTTTCTAAAGTTCTTGTGGAAAATAAGATATCCTTGTCAGGAATTCTCTTCTTAAGCATAAGAATAAACAGAATTTCAAGAATGTGTTAGCAACAGTTTGCTTAACTATGAGAGAGGGCAGGAAAGTACTGGAAGTTACACAAATATCTATTAAAAATCTTCAGGGCTACAAGTACATGAAATATAAAAAGCTAAAAAATCTTTTGGCATCAAGGAGAATGAATAGAAAAGATGTTTCAGTCTTTTAAATACAAGGACAATAAACTTTTTTGGGGAAAGTTTTCATTGAAGAAATTGATGGTATCACCTGTTAGATGAATTATGCACAAAAGTCCGCCAGACTTGAAAACAATTTGGACATGAGAAACTAGACAAAGTGTCTAGATGACAGGCTTAGAGAAAGCCAGGATAAACACATTTTTTCACAGGGATGGAGAAAGAATTCAGTGAAAAAGCTGGACTGCAGAGGAAGATTATGAAGATAAAGGGACCATCATTCATCATCCATCCTTGTTCTACAAGCCACATAACAAAAACCTGCGCCAATAAAATAGTGTCCAATTTTGCAAATATCTAGCTCAGGTCAAATGAGCTACTTGTAAAAATTTATTTGCCCTAAATCAAATAAATATGGCAAGACAATGCTCGGAACATAAATATCTATTTGTAAATAAAATACAATTTCATTTATATACAAGCACAAAATTCCATCTGAAGCAAATTCAATCCCTGTTAAATTTCAATTATTTTTATTCCCCTGAAATAGAACCTAAACAACATTGCTAAGTGAAATCTTACATGCAAGGTGAAAACACTGCAACCATAATTGTTGTATGACCCAAGGTCACCTAATATAGTCCTTTCAAGTACTTCATGGATGGAATGATCTTAGAGAGCAAAGTTCAATTATACACTTACCAGATGTTTTAACAGACTTTCACTGCTTAAAACCAAATTATAAACAGACCATTTTAATTCTCAAGGCTGAAAAATATTAACTTTTGAAATCTAACAAATCTTAATTCTGTTGATGAATATGTGGTTGGCATTCCAGTTTATTAAGGTATTTGAGTGTTAAAGTCTCCTTTTCAGAATGGGGAAAAATAGCCATATTATATACATATGTGAAATTTTATATAATTATACATGCACACACATATATGCATCTACATGTGACACATATGCATATACATTATATCCATACACAGCATAGATATGAAGACCAAAAATTTCTTATAAACTATATATATATTTCTGTGATCATAGTAATGGAGCGTTTTAAATCACTTCTTTCCTAAACAGTTTAAATATGAAGTTTACATATATAGCTGCTAAATAAATTTAAAAAGCCAGTTATTCACTACTTAAGGTGAAGTATTTGATGGTAAGTTTACAAAGCACTAAAAGATGCTATGAAAAGAAAATCTATCAACCATGTTGAACATGATGTGACACATTTACACATGTATAAAGTTATACTTCATCCCAGGAGATACTAATTGAAAATGTAAACGTAAACAACCCCTGAAATTGCAGTGAGTAGCGAGAAAGTTCTGAGAGACAAAAAGTGTCACTCTACACACTCTGAGAAATAACCCTAGTCTAGTCTGTGTGATTATAGAGTCTGATTTATAATGAAGTTTTTAATAGTCCTTATTACCAATATCAAGGCAGTGACTGCAGTAAAAGTGGGTTAAAGGCAGAACTGTCATGAGTGCAAGGTTACGGCTGTGCTGGGCCAAGGCATGATGGGCGTTTGCACATTAGGTGTGAGAACAGAGTGAGTCAGAGCTGCCTCACTCAAGGCTTAGAAACAACCCTGCACAGTGCCTTTCTTTTCCACTTGTCATTATACA
This sequence comes from Ammospiza caudacuta, assembly GCF_027887145.1. NCBI lineage: Eukaryota > Metazoa > Chordata > Aves > Passeriformes > Passerellidae > Ammospiza > Ammospiza caudacuta. The sequence goes on from NC_080593.1 coordinate 135,937,285, forward strand.
CAGGAAAGAAAGATTGCCAAGTTTCTAGTCCAAGACTCCAACCAACAACAATGAAAAGAATGAAACTACTGTGTGCCTGGTCACTATGTGATGCGGTTTCACAAAGTCGACTGTGAAGGTCAGTGCCTGTCTGCACCTCTAGAGCATTCCCAGGCCTTTAGATTTTCCTTCTTTTTGCCATACACAGCATGATCTGCTGCTGTGAACCCCTTGGTCCCACCACGTGCTGAATTGGTGAGCACAGAGAAGGTGCCCTTGCTGGGGCTCTGGGTGGGCTCTGCCATCTCCATCACCTCAGCTGCTGGGAAGAGCAGGACACAACGGAAGGCATCTTTTGGGCAACAGGATTTGAAGCAAGTACTTCTGTAATGTTATTTTTGTATCTTGATATACTTGCAAGATATGAAGCCAACTATCTTTAGTCCAGTTTTTCAATTAAGTGGATTTAAATCCTAAAATTCTTTTTGAGGAGGACTTACAAATCTGCTTTTGGAACTGACTTCTGAAAATTTCAATGCTTATGTTTATCTCTTTTTTGAGTCCAGATTTCTACCACCTTCACAAAGCATTTTCTCATAATAACAGAGTAACAGTGGCAGGAAGAATAACATGGGAGAAAGGGGTGACATTTGCTTTCAGTTTTTTTTCACTCAGTGGTGAGAAAACCTCTGAATTTTACAGGCTTTGCTGATAAAAAAGTGTTTTTTTTTCTATTGGCAAGGCCTGTAAAATAAACTATGATGCTGCATTTTTAAATCTCTGAATCTCAAAAAAACCCAAACCCTGTGAATATTGCAAGACAGAAATGAAAGGTGCAGATGTCCTTCTTTGTATCATCAGCATCCTGAGTTACCTGGGTGTCATTAAGTGTACTCCTGCTCTGGTGATGCTCTGTGCATTTCTGTGTCAGCGTATGTCAGCAAGGAAAAAGTCTCTATTTTTCAAAGTAACCCAAGTTTTAAGTATCAAAGCAGAGCAGGAGAGCCCTAACACCTTACATCTTTAAAATTATTATTTATACTCTCCACTTACATAAAATATCTATGATAATATTAGAGACAAGAAAAAAAATACAGAAGTTTTTTTTTCCATGGGGTTATTTTAATAATGGTTAACAATAGCTGATCTGCAATGGGCCTTGTGTTCCAGCATTTCTTGCAGGCCCTTTGTTGTAAGAATGAAGCAAAGAGAGTGAAGTTTAAGAGAATGAGGTGTCAGTAGGCTAAAAGTTGCTCCTCTTCCTTGTCCTTATTAGGAGCTCCTAGTCTATATTTAACCTCTATAATTTAGGAACTCATCACAGTTAAAAGGGCGAATTCAGATTTCTTATCTTTATCTATGAATATCTTGTCTATTAATTTCTTACCTTCATTGTTTAAAGGAGAAATTTTAGTAAGCAAAGATGTGGGACAACAAGCTTTACTAAAAATTTTAAAATTAAAAAACCACTAGATAACTGTTTTTTTCAAGTAACAATTAAGTAGTTTTAACTCAGTCACAAAAAAAAAGATATTATTTCTACAGTCTGCTCTTTTTAAAATTTCTTCTTTAAAAGAATATGAATTTCAGCATTTTTTATCAATTCTATGAACTTATTTAATATCTAAACGTTTATATTATTTGTTTGATATTCTCTATACATATATATGATATAAATATGTAATAATAAATATAATAATAAATGATAAACAATAAATGATAACTTTCTCTGAAATATAGAAAGAGAAATATATAAAAAATTATATATTTGTTATATATAACAAATAGAGAAGAAAGAGAGAGAAATAAATAACCAGAGAAATATATAACAAGTAATATTTGTTGTGTATAATATTATGTATGATTTATACATATCCCTAGATAATTAACCACTGATAAATTAAAAAATAAATAAATTCTATTTTTTAACTGAAAGTAGCAATAATTTCAGCAACAGAACTCTTGCCTGAAGCCATTGCAGATCTGTTTAATAGTAACAAAAGTGACATGAAAATAAAGGAACCTGTAATCTGTCCCTTATCCTGTGAAATAACTCAATTCCTACAAACATAAAAAGGAAGAAAATTTTAAAAAGTTGGCACAGAAATGTGAATATCTTTCATACTATCCCTTCCTAGATGCTGTTTCATACAAATACATTTTTGGGGAGGGTGGGAAAATTTAACTCAGCAATATTATCAGCACCGTTTCCTAACAAACTTCCAGTAAAGCAGTTGGAAAATGTCAAAGTTCATATCATGTCCTCTTCCAATCCCAAATTCTGCATGTCTATTAGATGATAATAGTCTGTTTCAGACAACTAACAAGAGCTATAGGTCAAGAGACAAGAAACATCTCCTGCCACCAAAGTTCTAGTTTCAAACTATTCTTAGCTGCAAACAATGCAGCCTTTATATTATCAATGACCAGCATTTGTGAGTTAATAATTCATATTGAATCACATCATCCTTAATGATGACAATTCTATGCACTGTCTTTCCTAAAATGTCTGTGAGCAATTTATGTCTTTATCAAATATCATTTATTTTAAGTTAAACAGAAATTTATGTCAGCAAAGAGTCTCTGGGCTGTAGACTGTAGCACTTAAAATATTTGATTCTCAAATTCAAAAAGAGATTTTCATATTTAACCAAGTTGCATCCATACAGCCCATATATTTTCTGGTTTTTAGGACACAGGAATCCAACATCCTCAGAGTTCTGGTTTCATTACATCTCAAAAGTTTCAAATTCTCTTCCAGACAATTCTGAAAAAAAATTAAAATTAATATTTCAAGCTTCCTAGCTAAAAAAATTAATAATTTAAAATAATTGCAAAACAAATTCTATACAGCAAGAGACAATGAGTTCTGAATTATTCCTTGGTTTCAAATAATATCCACATTGAATGTCCTGTTACACCTTTCTATTCATGACAACAAAACTGCAATTGGCTGTCTTGTTTCTGTAAAAAAAAAAAAAAGGAGAAAAAAGAGTTCTCTCCTTTTACACCTTTTATATGCAGACAAAGAGTTTTCTGTTCTTTCTACTCCTCTGTCAAGTGTAAAATAGTCTTGGCAAGCAGACAGGCAAGTTTATACAGAAAATCCACAGATAATCTGGCAATTTATCTGGCCTGATAGTGATACTTTCCCTCACTCAGCACAGAGCTTTGTCTTTTATACCTAATATGAGTCAGCAGCACGTTTAACCACTGCCTTTCTTTCTCAATCTGCTCACACAGTCTGTCTCCCAAGTTATCAGCACTCATTCCTGGCTATGCACGGCAGAAAGGCAAGGGCTATGTCAGCACATATTGCTCAGCTAAAACATAAAGCTAGTTTCACCACTGTAAATGCTGCTTTTACTTACTTATTACTCCACCATAGCCTGACTTTCACTCTTTGGCCATGAAATTGAAAATTTGTCATCTTGAAGCCTGTTGTGTACCTGAAAGGTACTTTCCTTCTGACAATTTTGACTTGTCTTGTTTCTTTCCAGCAATTATTTTTCCTCGTCACTTCTTCAGACTCTTCTGTTGTTGTCAACTAGATGGGAGAAATATGAAGCCCTAAGAAGTATTGGTCTTTTCTGTTGCTCTGAAACAAAAAAAAAAATAAGAATACAACAGGATGATATCAGCAAGCTGACGTTTCTTTTTCTGACTCCACAGTCATCTTCTCCAGATCTTCCTTGTGTCGAGATGACCACTGTTTTTCATGCATTTAAGACAGCTTATCATAAAAAATAAGGATTTTTCATTCAAAACTTTAATCCCCTTCCCTACTCTGAGGAAAAAGGATTTTTCCTTAAAGAAAAAAAAAACATAACTCTAATTTCTCTTATTTTCAAAACCAGCTATAAATTTGTCCTGCATCTTGTGTAACACAAGTTGCAACACTAAGCACCAATATTAATTGTCTGAATTTGAAACTGAAAAGTTGAATTGTTTAACTTTTGGGAAACTTCTCTCATAAAACTCAAATAAAACAGAAGTTGATTTTTTGTTTCAACAATTGTATATGAGCCATATCTAGAGGTTGATATTGACAGAGATGAGTTAAAAAAAAATATAATTTGTCAGAATTACTTGCCACCAGCTAAGAATCTCAGAAATTCTGTCTCTAAAAATTACTATTATTGACATGCAATTACCTTTTGTGAGAGACAAAAGCCATGTCTTTTTGCTGAAACAATGATATATTATTTTTCTTTTTCACTCATGCATACACACAGAGGCAGAATTCTGATTCACATGTCATGAACAGAAATATAAGGAGAATTTATTCTGTTCAATCTTCACCATAAATGGTGTTGGAACCAAGAAGCAGCAGCCTTACTTTACAAATTTAAAATTGAATATTCAGGGCTAGCAGATGGAATAAGCTTTTTAATTTTAAGCTAAACATGTTTGAACTAGGAACTTAGAGTACATGACAGACATTGAACTTCAAATATAAATTTTGCAGAGACACATTTCATAGTGGGATCATCGTTTTATGTTGTTAATGTTTGCTTTCTCCATTTAGACTGCAGCAATTGTAAACAGCTGTAACTCACGTTAATGGCCAAAAAAGCAGGCACTTCCCTGACCTGCCTGAATGGTTTTGGGGGTTATCTACACAGGAAAGTTAGAGTGCCAGGCTGGGAATTTACTGCATAATAACAGTTCTACACAGCTGTTCTCCTCTAGAGTGAGCATCCTAGCTGCATCTTAAACAGGATTTTTTTGTGTGGTGTTTTCTTCCCCTGTAATGCAGAGCCATCCAATTCACATTTAATGCTTCCTGAAAAATGCTAACTATTCTTCAAACTAGTCAACAACAAAACATTAAATCATTAAAATCATAAAAATATTGAAACTATACCACCTTCCACCAATTATTTTTTTTTTTACTTAAAAAATACAAAACATTACAAAATATTCTATGTTACGTGATAACTAGATGGATGTTAGGAGAATATTTATCAGCATTTTTGCAGAGGATATTTTTTCAGGGGATGGAAACTGCCCAGTGCTCATGCACAGTGAGTACCACAAAGGATGTTCAGGGTCAAAAATGCTTTAAACATACTCTTTTTTTGCTTTCACCAGTACAGATCAGTTCTACACTTGCAGACAGGTATATGAAGGGAGTATGAATACTGAATACAAGCACATAATCCTGCTGATTATAACTCAGATATGTTGGTTTTATTGAAGGATTTTAATGTCTGAAGAATGCAACTTTTATTTCTGTAGCTGCTCTGTTATGATTATGTCAGTTTTTCTCGTAAAAGCAAATTTAGGTCTCTCAAAGCAAGTGGTAGTAACATTAAATTAGTAACATACAGCAATCTAAGTCACAAATGTATTTGAAATCAGCTTCTGTTAGATTGTTACGGACAATTCACTTGTGTTTTGTATTTATGAATATCATGAGGTTCAACAAGACCAAATGCAAGGTGCTGCACCTGGGCAAGGGCAACCCTTGATATAAATACAGTGTGGGGGATGAAGGGATGGAGAGAAGTCCTGCTGGAAAAGGCTTGTGGGTTCTGCTGGATTGAGGAGATGGCCGTGAGCCAGCAATGTGCACTCACAGCCCAGAAAGAAAACCATACCCTGGGCCACATGCAAAGCATCTTGGCCAGCTGAGACCCCACCTGCAGTGCTGCACCCAGCCCTGGGGTCCCCAGCACAGGAAGGACATGGATCTGATTAATTGAGTCCAGAGGAAGGTCTCAAACATGATCTGAAGTTTAGAATGCCTCTCCTATGACGAAAGGCTGGGAGACTTGGGGTGTTTCATGTTGGAGAAGAGAAGGTTCCAGGAGACATAACTGCAGCCTTCCAGTACCTGAAGAAGGCCTACAAGAAAGATGGGAATAGACTTTTTAGTAGGCCCTGTTGTGATAGGACAAGGGATAATGGTTTTGAACTAAAAAGGTGTGGTTCAGACTTGATATAAGGCTGAATTTTTTTTTTATGAAGAGGTGGTGAGATGCTGGAACAAGTTTTCCAGAGATGTGGTGGATGCTCCATCCCAGGAGCATCAAGGTCATCATGTTGGACCGGACTCTGAGCAACCACTTCTAGGTGATGCCTGTGCTCTTTGCAAGAGATTAGGACTATATGAGCTCTAAAAGTCCCTTTGAACCCAAATTCCTCTCTAATTCTATAAAATGTCAGTTGCCAACTTCCAGGATTTTCCCAGAGATATCTATTGATGGGCAGCAACATTTAGCTATAAAGAAATCTTGCTTTCACTCTACTATTCCTTCCATCTCCTATGGGCCAAATCCTACTATACTGGTAAGGTCTGAAATTACTCACTTCTCAAGTACACTCAGTACCTAGCAAGATTGGTATCTAAATCCTAGTTTAACTTCACTCACATCAAGAAAATGACATCAGTAAAAAATTGAAGATGTAAAATAGAATCAAAGCTACCTGGAATACTATAAAACTAATAAAAAAAAGCTAACACTTATCCTGTGATGAATGAAATAGACTGAAAAATGTGGTTTAGCTTGCCTAGCTAGTTGACAGAATTCTTTCTCAGTTGTGTTTCCATCATCCTTCAGACCAGCATCTGGGAACATAATGGTGTTCTAGGGATGTTGGGCAGGATGGACTTGTTCTGCAACTCAGCAGCTGAGTCACTCTGGATATGTTAGGAAAAAACATGGAGAACTGAGAATCTGCTCTTTCACTCTATAATGAGGATTTTTTCATTTTGTGATTTCTAGAAATTTAGGATGAAAGTGAAATCATCCGTGTATCCATACGTCACCTGTGATTCACTGATCAAGTTTTTTTTTCTAAAGCAATTTGTGTTCATAGAAGGTATCAAATAACGAACCATAAAACCCAGTCAGTAAGAGCATTAGCCATAAAATTCTCTTGCAAGTGAACCCAAAGCTTATTTGTGGTTTGTAATCTAATGCTCTGTTGCAGCTGGTAGAGTAGGAAGAAAGTCTCACTTAGGATTTTATTAAAAATCATAGTAACATCTTCCTACAAAGATTCTTCTTGTCAAAACAGGATGGCCATGTGTTGGTGCATTTTGTTCTGTACCCTTTCTGCCGTATTCTACACTTAATTTCCAATACCCAAGAACTTGCTTTCAGGAGAAAGAGACATTCCTGAGGAAAGACTGAAAGAATTAGAAAGCTCTTTCTGATGCAATCAAACTTTTGCAGTAATCTTTAATTTTCCTATAAAGAGTCCATTGTTAAAAATATAGCAATTGATTTACTTGTAGAGGACTCTTGGGAATCAATTGAAATTATAATGTTATTTTCAAGTGCTACATTTTCCATAGTCTGAGAACCAATTCTCTTGGAAACATGTTCCCCTTGCAAATCTTTCTCGTGCCAAATAATTTCTAATTCATGTCTAATAATTTCATGGACACTGTCTTCAATGTTTCCTGTCATTGCATATTTTACAGTTCTTGACTAAATAGAAGTGATATTGTGCAAATTTAATTTTAGATGCACGAGCATCATTACCACGTTTCAATTTAAATGGAACTTATTTGCAAGTCAAACAATAGAGCATTTCCCAGCAATGAGATAAGACTGCTATTTGCAAGCATGTTTGCAAATGTGTCTCATAATCTTGGACTCGAGTTTTAGAAACCACAGTCAAACCTCCTACCTACATCTGTGAACAAACACAGAAGCAACTGGGGGTCTGTTTAAACCCAGCAGATGGACGGTCCTTGCATGAACAGATTGCAGGAGAGGCAGTGTGGGACGCAGTGCCACCCCTTCTGAGCAGCAAACTCGAGCAGTCTGAGGCAAAGCAGCCCACAATTAAGGCTGCACATCTTGCTTCTTTTCCTAGATGAAGGCAAATCCTCTCCCACCCCACCTCTACAAAGTCATTTTACTCGAGCAGAATAATTTGCATTCACTTCCAATATGAGCAAATTGCTTCCTAATATTTCCCGGTCTGCAGAACATGCTGAAGTACTCACACATTGTGAATGATAAAAATATGCTTAGAGCTTGTATCTGCGGAGGAAAGAGATAGTTCTTGGATTTGGTTTCTTTACAGTTGATTACTTTTTTTGGCTTGGTTGTGTAAAGACATTATTGCATTTCAATCTGATTTGACTCTTTCTCACTTTTTGTAAAAGGTGCTGTAAGCTCAGGATAAAGGCTTTTATAAGCAAAGTGAAGCACTGTCTGAACTAATTTCATCAATAAAGGCAGAAAGGCAGGTAACAATGATGTGTTCTTCCTTACCCAAGTTTGTGGGTTATTCTAGTGCTTCTTTGACTCCCTCCACGTCTGCTCATGCACCTTTATATAAAAGTCCATGTTCTTCTGAAAATTTCCCCATAACGTAACTTTGGGTCTTGCATCACTCAAATGCATAGCAGTATGCTCATGCTAGTGGATGCTGCATTTTATTTCACAGTTTCTCACAAAATCAACACAAACCCCGTTTACATGGCTGCCTAATTCCCTATGTGATCTGTCCAAACTTAATCTTGACGACCTTGAAACATTTGTTCCAAGGGGACAACCATAAGAAAAAGGACCGCTAGGAATGAAGTCTTTTGCTGCACAATTAAATATGCCATACTCTGTAGGTTACAAACTAATAATGCCTTGCTTCTAAGGCATCGGTGTGCTATAATGAATCATTAAGAAACCCACTTTTATTCCATAGAAAACTTACTCAAAAGAAAAAAACACTTTTTCAAAGACTGTTTCATTCTTTATAGTAAATAGATGAATAATTGAACTGACAAAAGATGTTCATTTTTGACTTCTTTTTGAATATTAAAATATTGTTGATTTAGTCTGACAGCAGTATGAAGGACAAAGAAGGAAAAATGGTTTCTAAAATCTAATAATTCCCTCAGCACCATCATAATCCCTCTATTTGGTTACTTGGATATTACTAACAAAAATAAAGACCACAGCATTTTTTTGTCTTTCATTGGAAAGAAATGTATATAAAATCCTACCACATGAAACTGGAGGAGTTTTTATGTCTTTGCTGCACAGTGTAATTATATAATTGTGTCTGATAAAAGCAAAAAAAAAGGGATAAAAGCAAAAAGAATAATTCTCATAGAATATGCTTATTTGTTAAAAAAAGGAGGGTTATATTATGATTGGAAGTTTTTTCCTTCTTTAGTACTATGAAGAGAGATGACACTTTTCTTCTAGTCAAAGTTTAGTTTTAGGTAGAATGAGAAAGATAAAGAAGATAGAAATAAAAACTCACAGCCAAGTTAAATAAAATAAATCTTATTTTATGAAATTTCAAGTTTTCTTACGAAAACATTTCCCTTCTCTCTGCATCACTTGATTTCTCCTATGGCTATACTTATACTTATTCAGACTAAACTACTGCAAAAGAACTTCATGGAAAAGTTCTGTGTGAATCTGTGAAATCTGAGTGAATAAATAAACAGGAAAACAAAGAGTATGCTAAAGGACAGTAAAACCTCATAGGAAAAAATTTGTATCCTTTAACAGTGTAACATGCAAAGTCCAAAGCAGAAGACAAAGAATTAATTTTTTATGTTCCCAATAGAAAAGTCTGATTTTTTAATAAATTTCTGATTTTTTTTTCATTGTAAAAGTCTTTGAGAATAACATTTCAGAAAAGACTGTTATAGACTTTAAACCAAGTTGATTTTCTGCTTTCAATATTCGCAGTATCTACAAGTGATTTTAATGCTCATTAAATGTGCTCATCAATCTGGTAGAGTGAAATATCTTTATTATCTATTGATCCATTTTAGAACTGGCAGAGAATAATTCTTTGCCACCACCTACCAATGCAGGCACCTGCACCTGGCAGAAACATTTTATGTGAGTGGGTTATTTTTGGATCATTAACTCTCAAGGGAAAAGAATTTGTCTTTATTTTTTTCCCCATGTCTAGGACAGGGTAAAGCGCATCACAGAGGTTCAAATTATAGGTAGCAAAAACAATAGTAACAGTAATTAATTATATGATAAAGACACGCTTATCCTTTCTTCTGTCCTCATTAATATTGCCAAAAGGTTGGTGGTTACCTACAGTTAGCCACCTGCAGGTGTTTTAATTGTAGCTATCTGTGAATATTCAGAAAGGAGTGGGATACTTTGAGCCGTTGAAGTGAGAAATAAATGTTTTTATATCTACTAGCCACTATAACATAAGCCATATATTTTCACCTGGTAATTTCTAAGGTGAAAATAATTATTATGTACTTGTTTGTAAATGAACATTATCAAGCTGAATAACATGACTGATCTTTATTTTTTTAAAGAAATGTATTCTCAAACCAAGTGTTCCTACTATTGTAGGATGCATTGCATGCATTAATACAGTGTTCAAAGGGCATTAAAGGTTACATTTTATTTCCAGTTTCATTTTCAGTTCTCAGCACACTTATTTCTGCAGAATCTGGATCAAAATCACTCCCAAGTCACTCCACATATGCAGGTTTGTTAACAATAGCACTATAAACATCTTGATTGTCAGCACTGTGAAGGAGAATGACGTGGTGGAAAAAATAAGCTCATAGCTGAAATGTTGCATTTTTGCCAGTTTTATAAAATAAAAGAAGGTGATAGATTTTTTGTCTTGTGGTTTTGAAATCACTCGATCTCAGTAAAATAGCTCAGAATGATCTTTTTGGTCCTTGTGAGAAAATGGCCTCTTAAAAAGCAGTTTATTAATACACTCAGGATTATTGAGACCTTCCCTGCTGTGTCATTAGACTCAGTAATGGCACTGCATATATATTTCCATGCTACTTTGAAGTTTCTCATTCCTTAATCTTCACCCCTGAAAGACTTCCACTGAAGTCAAAGTAATGTTGTTTTACTGGGTAAATAAACACTGTTAAAGTGCTATAGGATTGCTCTTGATATTAGAAGAATTGTTTGCATGTAGTCCTGGTTTGCACCTCTAAACATGAACAGTGTTTAATCAAGGCTTAAGATAATTTCTTCCTGCATGTCTCACATTCAAGTGAATGATTTGCTGGCATACTGTAGGTTGTTTTATTAATATCAATATTTGATCAAATTGGGGCTCAAAATATGGAGATGAAGTATGACTTCTAGATCTGACACAAGACTAATTGAACAGGCTGTCACATATCTACTACATGATAGTTGAGATTCTAGTTATTTTGTATTCATCAGTGGAGACAAAATAGTTCCTTGTGTTTCAAGTATTCCTCAGCTGTCAGTCCGCAGCCTGCTGGCCACCATGTCCTGTGGTGCAGGCATGTGAGCCACCTGGGTCTAGAGGGGATGGCCAAAGTCCCACTTACTACTCAAAATGTTTCTGTGCCTGCTTTTCAGCATATTCATTCAGTTGGATCATTACTAAACAAAAATAAAAATATTAAAAAAAAAAAAAAAAAAAAAAACAGAGAAAAGCAAAATAAGATATTACTGGAAAGTAGGGAGGGATGAGGTATCTACATGCATAGTGGAAGGCTGATGTACATGGTGCCCGTGTCCACCCATGTCTAGATGCTGGCAATGAGGGCACAGCAGGGTCACCCTGGTGAGGAGATGCCAGTGGCCACCTCATGCTGGACACAGCTGGGTACAGCTGACACCACACAGAACCATCCATCAGCCAAACTGGTGGCAGCTCTGGGAAAATCTATTTCAGGAAGAGTGAAAACTGCACAGGCGGTGAGAAATAGAAAGTGAGAAATAATCCCATAAGCACAAGGTTCAAAGAAGGTGAAAGAGATACTCAGGTGCTGGGACAGCCCCTACAGACCATGAGACCAAGGTGGAGGGGTAATTTCCCTGCAGCTCGTATGGAAGTCCAAATTGGAGCAGGATCATCCTGAAAAACAGCAGCTCATGGAGTAAACCCTTACTGGAGCCCGGAGCAAATGTAAGGAGGTACAGTTATGGGTTGACCATAATGCCCCAATCCCCTCCATTCCTATGTTGATAAGATAGAGGAGTGGGGAGAGCAGTGAAGTTGTCTGGGTGAAAAGGGGGCTGAGGGGAAGGTGGGTTTTCAATTTTTTCTTTGTTTCTCATGGTCCAATTCTAATTAATTAGTGATAAATTGATTTTCAAGGCAAATTTGTTTTGTCTGTGATGGTAATTGGTAAATGATCTTCATGTCTGTATCTCAATCTGCAATTTTTTAATCATATTTCCTCCTGTTGAGGAAAGGGAGCAAGAGAAAAGCAGGGGTGGGCAGTGGCAGCCAAAAAAGGTCAATCCACCCATGACTGGGGCTGGAACACTCACCCTTCTAGGAGAGGCTGAGAAACTGGGACCTGTTCTGCCTGGAGGAAGGGATGGCTTCAGGGAGCCTCACCACTGTCCTCCAACACTTACAGCAAGGTCATCGACGCTCTTTGCAGGAGTTTAAGCTATGAGAGAAGAAATCAAAGCACAAGGGATTCAGTCCAGATATAAGGCATCCCTTTACCCCACAGGGAGAGCCAGGGAGAGAAGAGGTTACCCAGAGAAGTTGGCTCCTTGGAGGTTTTCAAGTCCAAGCCAAGTAAAGCCCTGAACAAAGGAGTCTGACCTGAGAGCTGCCCTAGCTCTGATCAGGAGTCTGGATGAGAGACAAAGTCTATTTAAGTTTTACAGTGATATTTCAGTAAGAAAAGACCTTCAAACTGTCCTACTTTATTAGAAAAGAAATTAATATAGGATTTATCTTCTCTTTATGATTTTTTAGTCTGTGAATATGTTCCTATTTAAAACTATTACCCATGAAACCAAAGTACTGAACTTTCAAGTGAGTAAATTCATATTCTGCACCTACGACTGTTTTCCATTTGCAAATTTCTTGTGCTTTACCTTAAACACAACACTTATATCTTCAACAGACATAAACTTCAGCATCCATTACACTGAAAAGAATTCAAATTCAAATTTGTGAGATATGAGAGGTTCAGTTGTGAATAGGATTTTTTTTCCCAACACATAGTTGCTGTTTTCCTCAATTATATAACATAAGCCACATATATTAATGTCTGAAACTTTGCAACAGCTGGACATTTAAGCCAATGCCTTCTTTTATATGTCTCTGTTCTCGTTGTTATTCTTTTGTAATTTGGAAAAAATTACAGTTAAGGATGATCATCACATTTTGTTCATAATGATATCAAATATATTTCCCATGTCAATATAAAATAGTCTTCATATTTTTGTATTTGGGGCTTTTTTCCTTATCTTTGAGGCTCTCATATTTGCTAAGTTAAAAACAGCCTAGTGAAAGAAGGCTCAGGCAGACAGCTGAGAAGCAAAAGAGCTCCTAGATATTTGGAAATATTTTTGACCTAAATAAGTTGGGCAATTTTAAATGTAGCAGAAAACAACTAGGCACTCTACTTTCCATGCCAAAGCACTTTAGAAGCCCAGCTGCAATAGTATCAATACTGCTTTTGCTTTTATGTACAGAGAAAACATTCCTATTGAAAAAAAGACAACCAAAGAAATTAGGTTCTTAAAAAAAATAAATTCTATCTTCAATTGAAGTTCCAGTATCCAATCTTTGATTAGAGAAAGAAATTCTGAACATGATTTTTCATGTAATTCAGAACCCTAAACTTTGTCACTTGGTATTTCAACACATCAGATTAGCAGAAGTCCTTGGAAACCTGCTTATGTAGAGATTATAGCCATGGAGAAATTTTTGATACATTGTAATGGAAATAGATTGCCTGAATGTATATGAATATTTGTTTATAAATCTATTAATCTATATTAAAAATGTCTTACTAGAACCCAGCCAGAGATGGAGACCATAAGCCTCTCTTTGAGAGCTAATCATTAAACCATTGCTACACATCCTAGAGTAGAAAATGAAGTCACATTTCTTAATTTGTTTTTTTCCTGAAGTGTCAAAAGCAGCAAGAGTGGACTGCTGTGCAAGAGAAGCAGAGGTTAAGATGTGGTTCTAGAAATGGGTGATAGGGAAAATCCCTGAGGATACTTGTCACAGATTTCTCCAAGGTGTGTTTTTATGGTTACCCAACCCAGGTTTCTCAGTTTCACCTCATCCAATCTGTTAGAGCCCAACAAAGGAGGGAAGAGGCTGTGGAGCCTGTAGTGCCCTCCTGTCTCCATGCACTGCTGGAGTGTTTCTCTCCACCATTTCTAGCCCTCCTTATAGAATTGTTTTATTATTATATGCCTTCATCACAAAACAGTTCCAGCTGTAATATGTAGAACTTCAGTACTAATTCAAAGATATGTTCACATATATATATATTTATATATATATATATATGTACACATACATGAGTTTTATACAGATCTTCTGCATCACTCTGTACAATTTTGAAGTTTTCAGTACTTATCTGTTCCTGTAGAATTTTAGTCCCAGTGTTTGCACACCTCATGGAAGAACACAAAAATTTCTAGCTAATGTAGGTGTAATGTAAGTAAAAAAAAAATAAATATAGAAATGAATGCTAATATCTGAACTGGGTTTTTTATACCTTTCCATTAAATACTTTTCATTCTTCCAAAATTACAAAATCTGTTCACTAAATCTTACATAGCACTGCAGTGAAATTCAAATGATACATTATTTATATCCACTGTTTTCAGAGGAGATAACTGAAGCTCAGGGAGGTGAAAATTATTTTCTCATTATCTTAAGCAATTTTAACAAATCCTGCCTTGAAGGCTGCTTGTCGATAGTAACTACTCAAAGTTATTGGTATAATTCTTTAGCCAGTTAGGGGAATGATAACCAGACACAAGAGATAATTATGACAAATATAGATATATTAAAAAATATTTATCTAGGGCTCAGGGCCCAGTTCCCAATATTTGATCTCTGCATTAAGGTCAGCACTACTTTTCCTAATACACTACTGATACAGTAATTATGAAAGTTTACCTTTTCATGTAAATGATACAAAATCATTTTAATAGAAGAGATGTTTCTACAAGTCCTTGCAATGTCTTGAACAGTAGCAGTAAAGAAGTAAAAATTCATAAAAAAAAGTTTTGCAAAGGCAAAAAACAAAACAACCCCTAAAACCTGAAGTACAAGAATTCTGAACAGGAAAGCAGAAAAATCAGGAGATTGCATTTATACCTTGTGACATTGTTGAAACACAGATTTGCTGCCTGTAACATGGGGCTAAAATGAAAAATCTTCCAGATTAACAGAACATAATTCAAACCCACATCTTGAAGGAATTAGCCTAAAACCTAACTAGAAATTGGCTTCATTTCAGATTTCACTCTGAAAAAACCTCACTAATCTGAGATGAATCCCAGTTCCCCATGGAAAGAGAGTGTGTGGTACCTCTACCAGCTGAATAGCTAGCAAAACCACAAAAAATTAAGATCTGTTTGTTCCATGTATGAAGAGCAGGGCAGAAAAGGAGTGTAGCTGGAGCAACAGTGCTGAGTCTAAAATATGTCAAGGAGGGACAAAATTATTGTTTTCTAAAAAAAACCTCGAGATCTAAGAAATATAAATCCTTGATGATGTAGTAGATACAACCAAAATGATAACCATAGGATTGCTACCAAAACTCTTTGTCCCATTAAGCTGGACTAAATTATTTTTTGACCTTAATGGACAGACCTGGGGAAGGTGCATCACCACAGACCTGACTCCCTTCCTGTTTTTCAGAGATCTTCCTCATCAGTTGAGGGATTCTCAACTGTATCCCTTTTTATTTCACTCCCAAAATTTTCTGGTACATTTTCATGATTAGTGTCTGATACAGTTATAATGCCTGCTATGGCTCAAACTGCATAGCTACTGCCTCCCAACAGCAGTGAGGAAGGATTCCAACTACTTTCTAAAGTTACTGGTGCAGTAATCAAAATATAGATGTGTCACTGTTGGTGTGACACAAGAGGAGAGGGTGGGGAAGAAGGAGAAAATAGCCTGCTTCCTAAGTTACAAAGCCCAATCTCAAAATGTAAGTAATTCCTTTTACAGTGTGAAATAAGAAGTGTCTATGCAGTAGTAACAAAAAAGGGAGTTTCAGCAGAATCTGTTATAAATTTTCTAAAAAGAGATGCCTTTTGATTTCAGCACTTTTTTTTCCAAGGATTTGGAAGAGCCAGAGTGCTACTGGGCTCCCAAATTATGGTCATCCAAAAATAGTTGCTCTCTCTTCTATTGATGATTAATTCAGAGCAATTTTCCCACATAAGGAATGGATGTCTAGAAAATGGAGCCTGCACAAGATCTATATAGGTAGCTGAGCCAGGAATACAAAAGTTAGGTGAATCCTTAAAGACTTTCTTCAGACTTGGCCAAAAAGTGATATTACTACTGTAAAGGCCAACAGAATTGCTGGCTGTGTCAGCAAAAATGTAAACCACTCATCAGGTTAGCTGATGCTACAGAAAGGAGAGACTCAAGCAATTAAATCCTATTATCTATTACATTAATTTATTAGGTGGCAATCTACCAATCAAATGTCATGCTGCCATGCCAGACTTCAGCTGCTGGGATGATAACAGAATACAACTTGCTGAATCCTCCTGTATTTCAAATCCTCTGGCAATTTAGAGATCAGAGCATCAAGTGGAGGCTGAATGTGGCTCAGAGCCAACAGATAATTTATGAAGCAAGCGTGTAATAGCAGAAGCTCATCAAGAATGTAGAGAGCTAGTGCCTATGGTCCTAATTTCTTTTTATGTTATTACAATGGATGAAATGTTTAAGGTTCACATTGTGGAGAACAAGACCTTCTGCGCTGGTTTTCTGTGACAAATGAACCTCAGAGAGCAGTATCAGATTATTCTCCTCTGTAATATGCTTCAGCACCAGCTCTGGTTGAAATGTTTATTGTTAAAAAAATTCAAAGGAAAATTATTTTCACTCTTAAAATGAAACATTCAGAGAACTTTTTGCTTAGGTAAAGTTTGTTTTTTTGTCCCTTAGAGCAAAGTCCAATTTTAAAAAGTGATTTTGAAAACAAATTAAACTCTGAAAATTATTGACAAGATTAGAATTAAGGAAAAGATTGATTAGAATGTATTTCTCAGTGTGTTTTATGAATGTCTAATCCAAAAAACAAAGACAACTCCTGGCAAGCAGTGCACTTTTAGTTTAGTCACTTCAACAAAATAAATATCCTAGATGAAACAAGTAGTAAACTGAAATAAATAAAATCTGTTGAAACAGTTGAAAACAAATTTATTATTTCATAGAGATTTTCATTCATATGACAGGATTTCACATAAGATATACTAAGTGTGGAGTTGTGCTTTTTGCTACTTCTACTATTCTAATTTTTTTTTAAATAGATAAATAGAAGTAGCATTCTAATAATTAATAGTTCAGTATTAATTTATCATATGTCAAATTCATACTTACCATTAATATTTAAAAAAAAAAATTAATAGTAACTTAAGTATTAGGAGCTACCTTAAAATGAATTAATAGCATTGACATCTATCTAAAATTAGGTCAGCTGTAGTATGTGTGTAAGTTTGTGCCTATTCTGTTGTATTTTCATTATGCATTTTGAAAATGTCTAGAAATATAGAGCTTAAAGACCTGGTACAGGTCATCAATTGCTACAGTTCTATAAAGATTAATAAAGGCATGGTCTGTAGAGCTAAAAGTGTAAAAATACTGCAAAGAATCCAAATGTTTGAGTATTTAATGGGAAATGCATGGAAGAGACAGGAACACCTAATTTTTAACATATATATTTTTAAGAAAATATTACTAAACCAACTTTTATTTATGTACCCTTGTTTGAGTACTAAAGTCCTGAAACTGAAAAAAAGAGGAAATGTATGTCTATAGGGATGCATGCAATCACAAGAAATTGCTAACTACCCAAAAAGGCTCATAAGACAATATAAAAAATTCTTGTATTGGCATTCTTAAAATTGCCATTATTTCTCTACATCCTCTGTTTTCCTTTCACATTGTAATTTTTTTTCCTTTTGTTTATATCATTTTAATATAACAGTTTATTTCACCAAAGGATTACAGTTTTATTAGACAATAAAATCCTAAATATTTCTTTAGCTATTTTTTTTGGCACAGAGAAGGAACAGTGATACCAGCAAACTGTGTTAGTTAATGGAAGTAAATGCTGTGGGTGAGGATATCCAAGCACTAATTAAACTTCAGAGAAAGAAACAGGAATTTAGGAAGAACAGTTGAATGGGAGTGGGTCTGATGGAACTAGAAAAAAGGTGATGGGAAGAAATTAGGTGGAAAACAGGAAAAAACGTAAATGCCAGTTTGGTTCTTGAAAGAGAGTCTCATAAAAATCTCTGACAAGTTTTCTGAAAATCCAGTCATCCTTGCTTTGACCAGGATTTGTTTTGTCCTTCTCTCTTGCTCAAGGCCTGTGTATTGGTTTTACATAGCAAGATTTTGGTAGCAGGTGGCTGCACAAGTGACTCTACAAGAGGCTTCTAGAAGCTTCTCCCATGTCCGACAGGGCCAATGCCAGCTGGCTCCAAGACAGAGCAGCCGCTGACCAAGGCCAAGCCCATCAGCAAAAGTGGTAGCACCTTTGAGAAGACAGATTAAGGAGAGGGGAAAAAAAATTCCTGTGCATCACACGAGGAGACAGGACTTGGAATGTGTGATAGAAACAACTCTGCAGACACCAAGGCTCCTGGTAGGAGCGGGGACCCATGGAAAGGAGCACAGGTGGAGCAGGTTTGCTGGCAGGGTTTGTGACTCTGTGGGGGACTCACAGTGAAGCAGTCTGTTCCTGGGGGCTGCACCCCACGGAAGGGACCCGTGCTGGAGCAGTTTGTGAAGAACTGCAGCTTGTGGGAGGAGCTCACCCTGGAGATGCTCACGGAGTGCAGTCTCCCATGGCAAGAGCCCCACTCAGAAGGGACAGTGTGAGGAGTTCTCCCACTCAGGAGGAAGGAGTGGCAGACAACATGTGAAAAATTTTCTGCAGTCCCATTCCCTTTCCTCCTGTGACACTGATGGGGATGAGCAAGAGAAAATGGAACATAAAGTTAAGCCCAGGAAGAAGGGAGGTGGTGCTTTTGGGGGAAATATTTTTAAGGTTTGGTTTTATTTCTCATTATCCTACTCTGATTTGATTGGTTAAATTAATTCATTTTTCCAAGTCAATCTCTTTTGTCCGTGATGGCAATTGGTGAGTGACCTCTCCCTGTCCTCCTACTGGCTCACGAGCCTTTTATCATATTTTCTCTCCCCTGTCCATCAGAGGAGGAGGGGAATAGAGTGCCTTCAGCTGGCACCAGGCATCCCCCCAGGGTCAACCCCTCACAGCTGCTTAAGAAACCAGAATAGTTACTCTTTGCAGGAGAACTTGGGGCCGTGGAGTGAAGATCCAGAAGAATGAATTCTGACCTCAGTGTGTTCAATTTTGAGCAATATGAGATTTAGAGTCTTTAAACTTAGCCACATTTAAAGAGTTTTTTTTTTTTGCATACAACCATTCATAAGCCAGATTTAAATTTTCACTCTGAAGTATAGTAACTTAATTAGTTATTTAAAATAATGACTGAGCATGGAAAAACAATTTATTTTCCCCATTACTGTTCTAAAATGGAATTTCATTGATTTTTAGGAGAAAATTTAGTGTGTGGCAGATATTCTACAATAAATCCTGTGGCTCAAACTTTGGCCATATCTTTTTGGCTTTTTTTTTCTTTTCTCCTAAGAATGGAAAATGCAAGGTACATCTTGCTATGTGCGGTGCTACGGTTACCAGCCATAATGACACAACAAGTACAGAACCAGGCACTTCACTCTCTTCAGAAATGTCTAACAATTAAGCCCTACAAATGCTGAACTAAAAATAAATCAGAAACCCCTGGGTCTGATCTGCTTCACTCAAAACCTTCACTTCAAAATGTGTCCTGCTGTGTAATTTAAATTCATCTGGCTTTTTTTCATGGATTCAGAAAAAAAGCCTCAGAGCCATTGCTTTCTCAGTTAGGCCTCACTGCTTCCCTTTTTTTTGTTTTTAGTAGGCCTCAGAGATGGATTGACCCTAAATGAATAGACTTAGAAAATTAAAATGAAAACACCAACATTAAGATTCTCAAAGTTGCTTTTACTCTGTAATAAAATGTAAAGGTAGAGGACTGCCTACATGTCATTCAAATCCCTTATTTCAGTCTTTTTCTCTGAGTTATTTTAATCAGATAAATGTGCACTATTATGGTAAATATCTATGTTGTGGATATTTGAGGTATTAATTTAGGGTTATAAGAGGTTTTGGGTTTTTTTTCTGTCTGCACTCTGGAAAGACTGATAAGCAACAAGAGAGTCTTCTACTAATAATCTTCTTGCTATCACACATGTGAACACAGATTGAGTTAACCCTGTGATGGGATGTGTAATAGTTGAAGTAAAGCGTAGGAAATTACAGGACAGAATCAAAGATCCAGGTTATTTGGGTACAGAATTTTCATAGGCCTCCTAAAGACTCAATAGGATGTCTCCTTCGTCTTTACAGAGGACTGAGCAATTTACTTATCCACCTAGAGTAAAACAGAGAAGATATTCTGTCCCTGGTGATGCTGGGATACACACATGAGGAAGGAATTTTTTGTTACTAGTAATAATGACTCTAATTAGTTTCCATGTCACAAAACTGGGCATATCAGGTTGCATTCATTCAGGTCTTTCATTCATTTATAAAAAGATAAAGGAAGTGAATAGAAAGAACATAATGTCAAATAAACTAATGACAGAAAAACAGGGCAAGCTAGATAATGCAATGTAAACACCAAGATTTTCAAATATTTGAAGGTCTGTTTCAACCCTACAGAATAATTCCAGAATCTCTTCACTTATGCATATTTCTTAATCCTTGATGGGAAACAGTTAACTGCTTTTGGTTTTTAGGTAATTTAGCTGATGTGACATTCTATAAATCTACTTTCACACTGCAATGTTATGCTGAAATCAACAGAGAAAAACATTCTTGTTAATAGAGTCCTGTGATTATTTTCTCAGCATTTTAGCTATTATCATCCTTATTGACTTGCTTATTACTTCTTAACCAGCTCTTTTGTCAGTGCTTCTAATCATCAAAAAGACTAGGAACATAAACCTGATTTCTCTCTTCTGCTTTCATGGTAGTGTTATTTCACTGATTTTACTTGAACACATATTTATTTTTCACTGTTTATAATCAAATAATCAGATAATGTGTTTCTTATATATAATTAAATGATGAATAAATAATAATGTGTTATATACATTTATATCAAATAATATATTTCTTATATATATTTTTTATCACTTCTAAGAGGTTCCCATTTTAGCCTCTTTGTTTTACCCCTCCTCAGTGGAATTATATTTCTTATCATTACATTATGAATCGGATTAATTTCCCCTGTTGGTGTTCTCAGCAAGGCTGCAGCATCTTAGTTTTATATTTTGGGGCATTAAACAATACATTTCAGGAAAAGGTACAACTGACTCTTAGATATAGAACTGGGAATAGGGACAGATAATTACTCAAATTACTCAGTTTTTGTTCTTTTTAGTGATCTTGCAACCCATCAATATCTATGTTACATATTTTGTAATAACAGAAACATGGGAACAAGATGTTGGGCACAAAAATTACTCAGTCAAGAGTCTTTGGCAGCCAAACTGTATGTTAGAGTATTTGAACACATCTGAAATCTCACTGCCTTTGAAAGGAATTCCATCTGGCCAAGAATGGCCACCAGCTCACAGTCAAATCATGCCTCTGATTATATTACAAGATAATTTCTAATCATGGACCAGTCTTCAAAAAACCAGTGAATCTTCAAATTATGTTTATTTAAATGTTTATTCTGAAAAACAGCCAATATAGGCTATTAATGGACTTTACTAGATATCACTAGTGTATTTTTTCACCTACAAAAGGCTTGGATGGTAGAAAAGAAGAGGATGACAGAAAAAAAAATGCACTGGTTTTTGCTTGTGAATCCAATCCAATGAAATGGACCCTTTCTGCTATTTTTGTTAGTAAGTCATTCAATCTTTGCATTCTTCTTCCTACACATAGATCCAAAGGATCCTGAAGCTCTGTGCTGGAATCTCTCCCACGGTAATACAAGCAGCAAATACAAAAAGCTGTTGTATGAAAAAGCAGAAATATACATTACTTTGGGATACACTTGGCTAGATCTCAACTGTCAAACTCACTGAGCACAAATTGAAATGTGTCAAAAGCATCAAGCAGTTGATTAAGAGCATGTCTACACTTTCTCACTGCTCTATATTCATCATGACAGTGATAGAAGGTCCTTTGCTTATCACACTTATCTATTAAAGACATAAAAGATGTATGTTGTCTAAGGCAGTGTAAGTGACTTTTGTGAATTACTGAAACACATAAATTCTATTTGTTAGAATGGCTAAGGTCAGCTTGTTTGTGATATGTGGAGACAATTTATCACTATATTTCTGAACTTTATATTAATATATATTAATTCACTATTTATTATTCATGTTATCTCTGGTATATATTTAATTTTGGCCATTAATAAATTAAATAAGTTTACTATATTCATCAATGTGTATTTGTCAGTAATGGAAATGTTCTGGACAGTATTTGCTCACATCCTGCTTCAGCATTACAATCTACAGTGTGAGGGACAAATTTCTGTGACACTTGGTAACTGGGCCCTAAAAACACCTCTCTGTGGGTGAGATGAGCACCCAAGTCCAGAGAGAAAGATGTAAAAGATATATAAATCTATAGGTCTTGTTCTGTGAGAAGCTGATAGAGAAAGACAAACATCCTGGTCTCAACACAACTGGTGATGTTTCCAAACAGGAAAACATATTACAATGTAAAAGGGAAACAATCTTCCTGTTGCCTGTTACATTTGCCATGAAGATAGCAAAAGGAATAAAAGGAATAATAAAAGGAATCAGGAATGCAGTCCAAAAAAAAAAAAAAAAAGGATTTCTGAAGGTGAATGTGAATCACATCACACAGACACATATTTCAGTCCAACCACCTCCACCTCCTTGCTGAAAATGACTAATCATTGTCATGGCTGAGGCAATTTAAAGCTAAAGTACAAGAAGAGTCTTATGGAAGGAATAGAGACAATAACTGCTTGGAGACAAATCAGATCTCCCATTGATCATGAAGAAAGTGGGTATGATCAAAGAGATTGTGGTCTTTGTGACCATGAGAATGCTGCAGGGTAGACAAGGAAGCAGGCTGCAGCAAATGCAGAGGAGAAGATTTGCAGATGACTTCTGCCTGGAGAGTGACGGGTGTAAAAGGCAAAGAATTCTGGGTCTGCAGTGCCCATTGCAGGATTGGCATCGTGTGCTGAGTTTAGGGAGCCCTTACTGAAAATCATCTCTATGGAGCAACTAAGATAAACCCCATTTCCTTCCTCTTCATATCATCTTTTCCTTTCTTGTACCTGATTCAATTTCCCACAATGGTTTCAATATTTCTTCTCCAATTACTGGGTTTTGTCACTCCTTCTCATTCCCTTTCCCTCTTCTGAGGATGTCCTTGCATTATTGCGATTCTATGCAATTCTGTGTTTTCTTCTTCATTAGAAGTATTGCCTCTTCCACTTTCCATCATATTTGTCCACCCAAACTAATTTTCATAGGCATAGTCTAAAAGTCATTGCATGTTTACTCACTTTACCTGTCAGCTTTCCTGCTGAATTTCAACTGCACATGCCATCTACACAAATTTTGCTGTAATGAAAATAATTACTGGTGATTACCAATTGCTAGGTATCAGACTACAGATTTATTATCACCTCAAGCAACCTTGAAAGACATTATGCCTCTTCCATTTTAATTATTTAAATTGTAAGGTAGATGCTACAGGAAAAAAAATTGTGTTCACAGGCAACCTTTTTTCTCTCTTTTTAAAATCTTTTTTACTTTTATTAAACCACAACTAAACAGGAAATAAAGAGATCAAATATACCTGACTGGACTTCCAAAATGATACAAAGTGATATAAAACCAGTTTTTAAAGTATTCAAACCCATCCCAAGGATCCCAAAATCATTATTTGGACCAAATGAAATATTATGAGACTTTGAGGGGAGAAAAGAGCTCAGCAGAGGCATTTAGATACAGGGGGACATGGAACAAGAACCACAGCTTCAAATGACCAGAGCTGAAACAAGATTCTCTCCTTTAGAAACAACTTACTACAAATCAATCACAAACATTTGGTCACAGCTTAGAAAACAGCAATTTTCACAGAGAATGGAGGACAGCCTTGTCTCTTACATTAATCAGTCCATATATTCCTCAATATCTACAACAATCACACCAAGCAGAAAGCAGCATGCAGACATGGTGCTCTCAAATGCAGAGTGAGCACACAGTGTAGATTTGAGGAAATCAGATGTCCAAATCAAAGGGATGGTATTCATTCAGATCAGTTTAAACATGGCAATATCATTGATATTCAAATTTGAAACCACAAACCTTTATTGTAATGTAGTAATTTTTTGTTCTGTGAAATCAATATTTTCTCATACACAATCATTTGAATAACTGATAACTAATTCATGCCAATAAATGTAGATAAGGGGAGATAAGACTTAGAAATAGATGCCTTCTTGACTGAGTAGTATTGGAAAGCAAATATATTTTAGCTTGCTTTTTCAGTAGTACAATCACTGTTTT
This sequence comes from Ammospiza caudacuta, assembly GCF_027887145.1. Lineage (NCBI taxonomy): Eukaryota > Metazoa > Chordata > Aves > Passeriformes > Passerellidae > Ammospiza > Ammospiza caudacuta. The sequence continues at coordinate 135,961,837 of NC_080593.1, forward strand.
TCTTTTTTGACATATTCTGGCAACTTGAATTTCACCAGAATCCTTCTGTCTATAACTTCCTAGTTGGAGCAACTCTTTATGAGTGCTCTTCTTAGGACTTTTGAAGTAAGTGCTTCATGATATGTAGAATAACCTGACTTTCTTCACAGGGCAGACCCAAACCTTAGGGAGATTTTAGTAATTCTGAACATCCAGGAGCTACTGAATGCTTCTGCCTCGCCTTCACTTAAAGTCTCTATGGATCATTCCAGTGTACAATTCTCCCCAGAGTTTAATAGCCCCCTTTTTTTTTAAGGGACAAATATCCCATCAGGTTTAGGAAGGCTCTTTCACAAAAATGTTTATGAAGATGAACAATTTACATGCTGGGCTACTACATTTATTTTAAAAACTTCTTTTTGAAAGAAGATTTCCCTTCTCTTTTCCCTTTATAATATGTTACTTGAAAACATATCAGTTTAACAGCTCATCTATCTAATTTTTGTTAAGCCTCATAAATCTTAATTAAGAATGGTCTTAATGTAACATTTTGCCTCACAAATTATTTTTGTAATTTATAACTCACGATATCACACTGAAGACTTTTATAGCTGATTTATATCTAGTATAGTACTATGTATAAAAATGTGAAGTCAGATGTGTATGAAAGAAATAGAATGTTGAATGTATTTTATTTCTACAGAATTTCTTGGTAATACTGACATTGTAGGGCTAGTTTAGAAGAAAATAAACCTAACAGAGCAGTGCAGAAACTTGAAACAGCAAAAAAGAATCCACCTTGAGAGTGACTCAGTAATAGAAGGTGTCCATGAAAAGGCTGCCATTAACAGCTCTGCCAATGCACTACAACAAAACTTCATGTACTGCTACTGGGAGTAAAACCTGCAGAAATTTGAAAGGAATTACTGCCACAAATTTCTATGGAATCATAAGGAATCATCCCCCCAAAATTTCTGAAATTATACCAAAATGAAAGCTCTTTTTAAAAGAGATTTAGGAAAAGCGGGTGAGAAAAATACAGTGATATAGAAAAAATTGTCCAATTTTCATACTGAAAGGAAAATGTTCTGTTTTGCTAAAATTCAGCCAATACAGATTTTGAAAATCTGGGCATGTAGGCAATAAAATGTTACCACTTTGAATGCAGAATTAGATGCTATTAAAAAAAATACACAGAGTAGGAGTAACAGAATCCCAAGAAGATTTATTTTCTGTGTGTATGAGATTAACAACTGAAATAATCTGAAGAAATATGAGACAAAATAAACCATGCCATACATTACCTGGAATATTTGTCATATTATTAAGCACATAACCTGTACTTCCTCTGCTCTCAAGAATTTATAATTGAGTGTTCTTTTTTAAGCTTTTGTTTTTTTAAGAAACTCTTAAGGCAATTCTAGGTATAAGTAAAAATAAATAAAAGAAAAAGTCATCAATTTCTGTTTTCTAAAGCATTTTTGATTGAAGAATGCCAGTTAAAACATTCAGATTATTGATTTTTTTAAACATAATTTTCATTATAATGAATTCCTAAGAAAACCAAAAAAATTAGCATGCAACTTGAATCTGTAACTGTTAAAAATGAGGAAAAATTAGAATTCATTAGGGAAGACTTCATTTTAATAATAAGTATGCAAAAACTTTCTTAGTTAAATGTTATGCAGAGACAGGTAATAATTATTCTGAAGCCTCAATGTGTTGTAAATCTTCACATCCTTGGAAAAATAGAGGACCAATTGGATAAAACACAAAAGTAGGGAATTATCTTCCTCTGAATTATACTCTATGGGCATCATAATTTGTAATACTGTCCAAATCTTCCGGTAAGTGAAGGCCTATGCAGAAAAAAGTTATTAAATACTATCAACCATATATATAAGTTTCCATTCTTTGAGGCAGAGATTTCCTGCCTCTTTGAGCCAAACTAGTTACAATGAACCCCAGTAAATTAGAAATATTTAATGGTCACTATGCAAGCAAGCTTCACTGCATGACAAATGTATACTTGCTAAAATTACAGTCTTTATAATATTTCTCACAGTACTGTTGTTGTTATATAATTCTTATTGTTATTATTATTGATTACTTTGTTCCTGATGCCATAATAAAAATCTGTAAAGCCTAACAATAGATGAACGAGCACAGCTTTACAAATTAGGAACTTAATAATTTATAATACTAATAAAAATACATTGTTAAAATATTTCCACCAGGATTCTATTCAAAATCTATAATTTTGTGAATAAAAGCAGTTATTTTAATCCTGATGCTTTTTTAGATTTTAACAACTTCAGTTTAAAAGACAATATATGTAAGAATGCTCTTATTTCTTTGTTTGAAATATGACAAAGATAATTAAGGTCCTAATCAGTTGTGTTTTAATTAAGTTCAAAAATCCAATCAAAAAAAGATATGACTGGGTGAAATTTAACCTATATATAAGCCCACTTCCTTCAAATGAACATCAGCTGCTTGCACCAGGTCTTCTTGTGGGGTTAAAAACAGATATTGCTGGTAAGAAAGAAAAAAATTCCTTAATATCCAGAATTTATGGCCATGACATCTGTTGATCACAAGGTTAAATACCTTGTTAAGTAAATAGGATTTTTTTTAGTTGAATTTTTGACAATTCATTTACACATAACCTAAAGAGACTTGTAAATATACATTTATCTGTTTAAGGGGAAAATTTCTTGTTAATTTCAGACACAGAACAGCAGCTTCATCCTGATGGATCTATGATATCTCTAAAATTTGGTGTAATATTAAATAGCTTTCTAATTCCCAAATATTCCCTAGACTCTTCAGAATTCCAAAATTGCAGCCAGCCAATCAGTTGGAAAATGCAGTGCTATTCAAAATGTTCCTGATCTACCACAACAAAGTGTTGCACTGCCTACTCTTAAATTATATGGCAATGGAGCAGACTAAAATTGTATTTAAAAAAAAAGAAAAAATCAAAAAGAAGAATAAATTTTAATTTTGATGTCCTATGGATGACATAAAAGTTCTTGAAATACATATTGTGGAAATGGCATGGAATCTCAATTTAACACATGTGAATTGAAAAAAAAATGTATCAAGCCTAACTGATAATTTAGGCAGTAAATGTGAATTTCTCATTTTTAAATTGAGTTTATCAACAGTAGAGACCTTGAACATCTTATTTCCAGACAAACATCATGGTGAATAGGGAAAATGTTCAAATGAACAAACGTGTGAAAAGCCTACCTGTCCATAAATCTTTCTTTTCATTGATCACAATATATGTTAAGTAGCATCTCCCCTTTACTTTAGAGAAGAATTTCCCTTATGTTGTGTGTCATTAATAAGCACATCTCCAGAGATGAATTTCCAAACTGCTTATCCAAATTTATCTTGCTACTCCTGAGTCTTACAACAAGCATTTTTTAATCTGCTCTTCTACCATAGCAATAAAGATAGTTGCCTGACAGAAATTAGAATAATTTCCACTTTTTATTTTGTTTGACCTCATTTACACAACCCCTAATCTGAGCTCTCAGAAGGTTATGATAATAAGCAGAAGTATTCATATCAGGGTATTTTCTAAGGTTTTTCAGCCCCTGGGGCATGTTCCTTGTGCAGGCACGATCTATCCCTGAGGCAGTTCATGGTCCTTGCTCCTGCCTCTTACAGCCCCACGCTGGCACTGTCAGCTCCAGCATCTGCTCAGGGCAGGGGAAAAGTCAGCACAGGAAGATGTCACCTAAGGTTATAAATTTCTGGTGGAGATGAATCTCACTAATCCCAAGATATGAGCCACACCACCTTGTCCTTCTCTTCAAACTTTCCCCTCCGTCTATTTTTTCACTTTTTCTTCACACCGTCACCATTCTTCTGTATTTAGAGCCAGACAGCAGTCAAATTTTCTGTTGCACAGGAAATTCCAACATTTTAAAACTTGTTTTTCTTCTGTATTAGACATCACGTCATTTCATATTAAGCATTAACACTACTGGCATGTCATATTATATTAGAGTATGATACATTAGTAAAATATTATATTATTTAATTTGCAGCATTATTTTGAATATGTAAGACTGCTTTTTATATATTGTTTATTCTACTTTTATATTACTTTAATACCAGATTTCATTGTCATGCTCAGTATCAAACATGTCTCATTGCAAGAAATATATAACACATCATATTAAAAAAATGTCGTATCTTATTATCTTCTCCTAATTAGAGTAAAAGGTTTCAACTGACATTGCTGAAGTGTGACACATGCTAATCGCAAATCAACCGAGAGCTCATTGGAAGGAGTTCTAATTTAATCTGTTTATTGGCTTGATCTTTGTAAAAAAAAAAAGTACGAGCATTCTTTAAGCATGAAAATTTAGAATGATTATATAACATAAAAGAGAGCCTTTATTCATTAAAAGTCCAAATTTTGTTCTCTAAACTGCGATATAATCCCTGTTAAAAGGAAACAGACCCAATGCTACGCACTCACCACCATGAATGTTGTTCATATGCACATACTGTTTGTGGGACATCACTTAATAGAAATTGTAGTTTTGGCCACTGCAGACCTTCCCTATTTGTGACTGAAGAGGGGTCACTTGGCAGCATGAGGAGCAAGCAGCGTGCATTAGCAGGAGCACCAGCTAAAGTGCTGATAATTGAACTATACCTCATGTTTGTTTTTGTCTTCCAGAGAAAAATGAGGACTCAAACTAGCATTATGATTCTGAACTTTACAAATTTTGTAAAAGCAAAGGTTATTAATTAATGAAAAAACAAAAAACAGAAATCTCCTTGCATTTGATATGGGCAGAACATGCACAAGAGCTATCCAGAGGAAAATGAAAGTATTGACATGATTGCTGATTACATGCTTCCAGGAAGATAAGGGACATTTAGTCTAGGAAACTACTTATTGGCAAGATATATATTTTTTTCTTTTTAAGCAACTGCAAGCAATGTGATTATGACAAAAGAAAACCATGGGGAAACTGTATAAGAAATGTTTTCCTCATCTATTCATATCCTCTGTCCTTGCTCTCCTTACTGTGATTCAGCTTTTCCACAATGACAGGCAAGCCACGCTTTTATACAGTGATAAACAATATGACAGCTTTGAAATTCACAGTGATGTTCTGCAGGGATATAGTTTGATGACAACTGTCTTTGGTAGAGCCTTTTCACTGCTGCTTTGTCATTCTCTCTTACCCAGCATGTAAGGGGTATACATTTCCATACAGAGTCAGATGGAAAATTTGTCAGCATTTAAGGAGAGATGAATAGTGTTGTCTTAAGGGAAAAAAGCCCCTACACATTCACAGTTAAACGCTAAAAATGCCAATCTAGAGATCAAAAAGGACAGAACACTGAAGATAAATAGAAGAAATTAATGCTTAGCTCTTAGTTTACAATAAATAAAAGAAAAATGCTTTTCAGGTTGCTAAATCATGAAATTTACACTAGACTTGGCAAAACTAGACTTAAATCTAAGATATGTTTATTTTAGTGCTCCATTTCCAACAGAGGATGATATCAGACTTTATATTTTTATCTCTTTCAGGAAGAGATGTTTAGGCCTCATATATATTAAGGATAATTTTGAAATAAGGCAAGTCAAAGATGTTTCCTGAACATAAAGAGAATTAACAATAAAGGGCTGCAACCCTGTCATGTTACCTGAAGACATTTTTCTCCTTGGTGAAGGGGAAAATGCAGCAGAAGTTTATGTCTTCCTAGGAAGACAAGGAAACATCAAACACTCACTTTTCCATCAAAACCAGAATATTTAATGGAGAATCTATTGACTTGAAAGAAAAATGCTGTTGTTTGTTAGAATTTTCATTAACCTATGGTCTGTACCCTGACATTCTGGGTCAGGAAACTCACTTTCTGTGAAGAAGAATCTCTGTTAAAATTAGCGAAGTTTAACAATAAAACATCATTCCATTTCAGAAATTATACAATAAACATAGCTTTTAAAGACTGGTATTTTTGCTGACCTTATAATTTTACCCAGAACAAATATCTCACCTTGACTAAAGTTTCAATGGGAAAAATTTAGATAGTAATAAATGACAAATGCAAGAGAGGTTCAAACTAAGAGATGTTCCTAAAACAGTTATGTAATGAAACATTACAATTCAAAGCTAGTCAACCTGTATGAAATGTTCTTGACAACTTTTGCTATTTGGCATTTAAATGACTCACTGTCTCAGCATCCTTGGAAAGCAGTCTGCCACTTCTTACATAGAGATTGAAGAAAGTACACATTATTTATGTGTACCTTATTCCTTACTTTTTTCGCTCATAAAAGACAGCCACCACTCCATAAATACATGAACGCAACCCAGAAAATTCCAAGAAAGATAGGCAAGCACATGGTGTACCATTATTTATGGGCTAACAGTATCAGCAAGACAGTTTGAAGGACCATGTGGGATGAAATAATGTATTTCTGGATAGGGAGACAGCACTAAGGTTGCGTATGCCTACCAACACTCAGGTTTCCTAGTACTGTACCACTGAGAAGAAGGTTTCCTGCTCTCTGGGAAGGAAAATGGCATGCCATCTCTATGGCAAGCCTATAAAATTGCTGAGGAATCCAAAGTTACAAAAGTCATGAGCTCTGTGCTGTGTGTAAGGCAATGAGCAAAAGGGCACACAATTGTGGAAGCAGATTCCCAAGGGCATTCCTCTGGCTAGCAACCTTCTCCTGCATCTTCTTTTTCTAAAAAAGTCCAAATTACAAAATTTTTTTGCTTTCATGAGACTGCAGAAGACACTATTCTGGACCAGACTGAAAGTTCACCTAGGTCAGATCCTGTCTTTGACACTGTCTGACTTGGAGGCTCCTTTGTCCTTTCATCCTGATCAGAGCCATGTTTTTGTATTTATTGCACACGATTCTGTTCCTAAGGTTTCTCTTCACAGCATAATGTGATCCTTAGATCACATTATGAAAGAAAGTTTTGATAATTCCATTATTTTGTCCAGTGAGAGGGTGTTTCAGACAGAACAGACTGCTGAGCTTTCTGACTGACTGTCCTTGAGCTTTCCTGTCCGAGGACGTTCCTCAATATTTCATATTTACTAGTTCAGTGGACCTATTTTTTTCCAGGAATACTATATATACTTAATGGATGTCTGATATGCCTGATTTAAACCTACCTCAAGGATTTTTTTATCAGCACTAGTATCTTTCAGCAAATAAATGGATGATGCTGTTGTTCCTTAATCAGCCATGAGGTGGCTGTTAAGTTTTCCATAACAAATTTCATTCAAGGCACGCCTGCCCATCACAGCGTAAGGACTTAATGGTGTTTCTGTCACAATCTATGTGAAAATTGATGCTGCCTTCAGCTTGTGCAGGATCAGCACTGAAGAGCATGGGGCTATTCAAGGCTGTGAAGTGACAAGGAGTTGCAGCCAGGTGCCGGACATAGCAGGGAAAATTGTTCCATTAAGATCATATCTCACTACATTTTTACTTTTATTAGTTAAAATTTGAAACAGTATATTAAGAGGTAACTGGAAATGTTGAACATTATTATATCCTCTTGATTAGTTGTTTATTTGGGGGATTTAGGTGTTTGGTTTTGTTTTGTTTTGTTTTTTTTTTTAAAGATTGTCACTTTGCTGTTTTTTCACACAAGTAGCCACAACTGTACAAGCTACAGCTTTAAATCTTCCCAGTTCTAGCTGATTTAGTATATCTTGCAGTGTTGCCAAAAATATTCTTAGGAGTTATTTTGACAAAAAATTCAAATTCCAAATTCCATTATCCCACCATTGCCAAACACTAGGGCAAAATCAAAAAGTACTTACAGAAAACAAGGAAATTATTAGCAAAGCATTTCTATTTTTTTTTCATTACTTTCATGACATAATATTACTGATCTAAAAAAATCTAGTAACAAAAATTGAAATAGAATTAGCTCTTCTGAGACAGCACATATGGTGTATAACCAAAAGGTTATTTGTTGTAGGACTGCAGCATCCATTAGATGCCATTGCACTGGATTTATTTATACAGCATTTGTAATGGTCAGAATTGCTGACCAAGGAGGTAATAAACTGCTTCAGAAAGTTTATATGTGAAATATAATACTATTGTGAAGAATAAAACTGACAAATGAATTCATTCAAATATGACCTGTAAAAGACTTAAGACTGCTCATTCACACTTTGACATACAATATGCTGCTTTCCCAAAAAATAAAAGACACTACCTTAATTATCACTAAAATATGCAATTGTTCATGTCATTTAATTGAATCTTAAGTGTCAGCATTCCGTTTAAAAAGACATTTCTCTGGCTTCTGTTGTCTATCCTCATAAGTGAGACCTTTGTCAAGTAGTAGAATTCAATACTACACAAAAATACTTTTACATTAGTATTGGTAGCTTCTGAACTAATCCAGTAATGTTTCACAAGAAAATGTTTTAAGATTTTTTTTTTACTGATTAAAAATTTAGCAATAAAATAAAATAAAATAAAAAAACTTAAATAAATTCAGGCTTTGACAACTTCAGATGAAGTTAAAACACTAGGATTGAATGTGCAGTAAGATTTAAGCCATAATACTATTCACACTTAGAGATATATAAAGTATTTTAAAAATATTTTATGTCATAACAAACAATGACATTTTCCTACTGAGACATTTGCCTTGTCTAAAAAAATCACATTTGTAAGGTTCAAACTAAAGCTATTAGAATAAAGGTAGGATAAAACAGCTTTTTTTTTCCTTTAATTTCTTTTTTAGCATTAAAACCAGAAAACAAAGGTCCTCTTTTCAAACACTGTATTTTAATAAGAGTTTAGAGTGTGATTTCCCTTTTTTGCATTTCATGACCAAACCACTGCAAATTATGTTTAACAATCATCATTTTGACTTTATTATATAGGTCAGTTTCTATTCAAAGTGGATTTTAATACATAACTGGAAGTCAAAATTTGTTTTTCAGTCGCAGCTTGTTTCTAGTTGTAGGGAACAACATTTTCTCACCACATGTAACAGTGTGACTCCTTTGTAAAGAGGAGAAGTTAAAGATAATTTTAAGTAGCATGAGATTGCCAGATAAATTACAGAAAATGTATCTCCTGTCATGGTTATTTCCTGATTGGTAAATATTTCTATAGGTCTTGAACTTGGGGACTGTAGACAATTAACACCTCTTTCCCTGAGAATTACAATTTTTCTTTAGGGAAAGCACCTTTGCCAATATACATTATAAAATAGATATTTCAGTATATCTTTTTAATCTAGCCTAACACGTTAAGCACTGCTTTTTTTTTTTTTCCTTTTTTCACTTTATTTTTGAAATTTGAGATGTTATATTTTTCCTATAAATGTGAGAAAAAAATTACAGCTTCAGCTGTTCACGGACAGGTGTTACCTTATATTGGCTTTTTTGTCTTGCTAGTACATAGAATACCTGCAATAATTGAATTATTGGGTTATTTATTGTAGATACATAGCTGGTATCAGCTTTGATTTCTAGTACTTTTAACATGTACTTACATTCTTAAAGAAAATGTTAAAGTTCTTGATTCTGTGTTCTGTATAGAGGTTCAGAACTAAATATCCTTATGACTCAAACAAGGAACTAAGTCTTTTTACAGAAATGTAAGATACATGTTGGGTTTTTCTTCTAAAACATGCATACTTACATGTGGCCATATGACATAGATACATACACTCTTAAAAGTAGATGCATTATTATATAATTAGGTAAGAGTAATAAATATACAGCTGAGAAAAAGGGCAACTATACATTGGATGTGAACAGTAAAAAAATAACTTAATTATTATTCTCAGTAAAATAGAAGAACTTCTGACTAGGAAATACGTAAAAGTAAGACCTACATTTAGTTAATCTTCCTTTGATGCTTCAAATAAATTATTCATGTTCTCAAGCAACAAAATGTTGACCTTTTTTTATAATATAATGTCAAGTTCACTTTAGGGTGAATTGTGGTGACAAACTATCTTTATTACTGAAGATTTGCTTGTAATTCATATTTCTTCCTATATATTTCAAAGGAATAAAAATCCACAGGAACATGAGACTACCACAAATTCCAAATACCTTTGCCAATATCTGAAATTTCATCTTGAACACATTGCTTAAAATTGCTCAAACCAACTTCATTTTTTAATATTTCAATTAGACTTCAATTCCATGAGTAAAATTAATTACTGCATATACTATAGTGATCAGTGCTCACAGACTTCCTATCTACTAGTTATATTAGCAGCTCGTTTTCATATCTGTGAAGTATTTCTATATATATTTATTCATGTAGGAAATTACTTAATTTCTATTTTTTGCTCTTCTTGAGAAACAAAAACATCACATTTTTTTGTGCTAATGTCTTTTCAGGAAGAGAAATGGCAAACTACTGGCCTCCTGCAGTAAGAGAATTTGACAAATGTTTATGAGGATGAGTGATAATGAACAGCATGAATTGCAAATTGAATATTTTTCATTTGGTCATGAGGTTAAGCCTCGTTTCCAAAGTGCTAGCAAAAACTTCTACATGAACACATTACATTGAAAACCTAAAAGTGACAAAAATGAAGGTGACAAAATTTTTTGTCTCTGCAAGAAAAAAATACACTGTTGTTTTATACCCAACCAGTAATTTAATCTATGTGTTTTGCTACTAAAACTGTGCTACTTTGAAATAACTGTCACTGAAAAATGAGTTAGAAGACAGCTTCAGAAAAAAATCTGAGAGAATCTAAAGGTGGACACTGCAGGGTTATGCATTTAGGTACCCACTTGTGAGAGGAGAATAGAGAAAAGAGAGTCAAGTCACAAATGCACCTGGGTGTCACAGACTGGGAGAAAAAGAGCCCTCTCACCAGGCTGCTATTCCCCTAGTCTGAAAGGAAAAATTGACATAAAAAATATTTCACCATAGTTTTTGGCACGTTAAAAGATTACCTACTTGCCACTACCCTTCTACAGTACTACACAGTCTCCATGCTCTCTTTTCTGTATTCCTGCTAGGCAATTCTATTGTGAAACTATTAGAAACATAAAGACAATATTATATCAATCCCTGAATCTTTGTTCATAGCTCTGCTACAGTGTAAGAATTTCAGGGCTATAAAACATTTTTTTCTTAAACTTGTGGCCGAATAAAATCTCCTTCAGTTTTCAAGCATATTAGTGTACGCAACTCCTAATTATGCATCTTATATCTTAATATTTGCAAAAGATGTGCATCCCACCCATAAAATAGGTTTTATCTGCATGGGTTGGCAGTATGAGTTGCAGGCCTCAGAATTCAGACGAATGTTCAAAACATAATTGCCCAGGCTCCCTGTGCAGGTGTGTGGGGTCTGCTGGAGGGGAGACCTGAGGCTGTCCTTGAGACCACTCAGCTCCATGTGCCCAACTAGCCAGAAAACGGGCTGTGGCTGCAGAGAAATGGGATCTTTCACCAGGCAGCCTGCAGCAGGCCACCCGACCTCAACTAAACCTCTCTAGGGACTAAATCCAGAGGCTGCTCCCATAGACATGTCATCTCTGTACTAATAATGTCTTCCAATTTAACACACACAGTCTGGCTTGCAAATGGCTTTGAATTTTTATGCTTCTTTCCTGAGTTAGTGATAGGACTTCCAAGGGTCACCCCTCTGTAGCTAATTGAACATCCTGATATTAAATTACACACACATGTAGACTCCTTAACCACCAGAATATGCTGCATCAAGAAAATGGGAATTAACTTCTTGGCAGAGCCATTGGATTATTTTGAGTACATATAATTGTTCCAAACTCTTGAAGTAAATTAATTTAGTTCATACCATTTTTTGCAATAAACGTTCCTCCTTCCCTTACATGAGGCTCATACAACCTGTACAGGTAAACAGAAATTGTGTTCATCCATCTGTCAAAAGAGCAATTCAGCATATTAATGATAGAGAAATTCCAGTCTCTAATATTACATATACATGTGTTTTTGGAGACAAAATCACTTGGGTGAAGACTACTACCTTGCACACTTATTGGTCAGGCAGAAATGTATCAATTAGTAAGATATAATTCTTGGATTTCACATATGTGCATAGATACATCCATTCACAGATTTTCTTTCTTAAATCTGGGTATCAGTATTGCTCTGAGTAAATTAATCTGTATAAAATTTGCTGAACATCCAAGTCTTTAACTTTGTTTTACAGCTGAAACTGATATTTTATATGACTCCATGTCTTAAAAGCTAGAATTATTTGTTTTATTTTATAAATAATATAGAAATTATTGCTGTCTGCACAGAAAAAATAACCCACTCTGTCTGTAAAGTATTAGGAAAAGATCCTAAGAGCACAGTGCTAATTGATCTTTAAATTATTCATAGAATTCCTCCGGGTTCTTACTCTCCACAGGAGGGGTTTAGGTTTTTCTTTTTCCCTGAGTAAAATGACTTTATCATTATTATAATTTCCTGTGAAATAACTAGCTTTTGTTTGAAGTTTGAATGAAGGACTGAGTGCATTAACATACACATTTAAACATTTTTTAAGTTAAGACCTTGACTAAAATACTGTCATATAGAAATCAACAGAAGACTTATTGTCATTTGATAGTAATTACATTAGCACTACCAGGAAAGTGAGGATAATTCTATCTGCAAAATAATTTTGGCTGGGAAGTTGCATATCATTGGTTCCCCCACTACTCATTAAAGTTTGTTTGCCTTAAATAAATATGTTCAACTATATGATTAATGATCTCTGTTAACCTTTGTCTGTGTGTAATTCTATATATTTTTCTTTGTCATGAGAAGATTCATGTTTTGTGTCTAACTGTATAGATCTAGAAAGTATTTTTTTCTCCAGTTCTGTTACTTGTGATTTTCTTAGGGGAGGGAGATGTTTCCTTGTCTTTAAATCACTACAGATATAATTATTTCTCTCCTGAAAATATCTTTGAGAATATTTCCCATATGAAAAAAACACATTGTCTCATGTGGATTATTGCTATTATGGGTTACAACTTCTCTTCAGTTCTGTTGTTGATATATATGGTGTATATAGCCCCATGTGGTATATGGCTGTAAATTGACATACCAAAATAAAACTCTGATCTAGAGCATTCACATTAAATGAAATCTTTCTCATTCAAGAAGATATTGCCTGAGAAACTGCAAATGCACTGCAGTATGTGAGTGTACTCAATAGTACTCAGAGCAAGTTTTCCAAAGCAGGTACCCAAGTTACATGTCCAAATGGAACAACAGAAAACTAATTACGTTAGGATTAATTACTTAATCATGTAGCAAAGAGTAGTTTCAGTTCACAACGAGCACAAGCTCTTTAAGGGTGTATATTTTACTAATAAAAAATAGGTACTAAAAAGATACAAGCAAATTCAAGACTGAATACACACTGTCTTGACCATATTTGATACAGTCTACCTAATGCAAAATCCACCTAGAACATTCATTTTATATCACCTTTATTTCCCTTTACTATTTAATGTGAAATTAAGTGTCTAGCTGACTATTGCAACACAGAGAGTGAGAAAAAAGAGCCCTTAAGAAGTATTTAGTTACTGCTAGTTGTCCTCATTTGGGAACTAACTTATGGATTGTATTTCTGTCACTATGCATTAGGACTCATCTAGTATGGAAGTTGAACCAAAAAACTTTGAGAGCTTTTTTGCAGTCTACTTATTTCATAAACTAGAGATAAGATTTAAAGGGTGCAGAAACACGTGTGGTGGAAATGTGTGGTTGAAACATGCTACACTTCCCTTACTCTTTTCTTTCTCTTTAGACAGCATAAGATGAACTAATGTGCCTATACTGTGCTAAAGCTTGTATAATGAGGCTAACTGGAAGATTTATTCATGGAAAGAAATAATTTGGGGATTCCTTAATTAAGAAAATAATATTGAATAAGGAATTCCCAGATATGAAATAACTGACAGTTAGAAAATTGCTAAGGAGTAGTACCATGTATACTTGCTCCTTTCTTCGTCTTCCTTTAGTGGCTCATGGCCACTAAAATGAAACACCAGATGCTTCAGTCTTAGACATGACTCAATGTGCAAATTAGTTTTCTATTATTTTTATCATCAGGATTTTTCATGTGATGGTATCTATCATGTCAACAAGTATGTTGTGATGGTATCTATCATGTCAACATGATAGATTTTTCATGTGATGGTATCTATCATGTGATGGTATCTATCATATCAACAAGTATGTTGTGACTTTCTTGGACTCTGAATGTGGGCCCAAATATGTTCTCCCAAAAGTTAGCTTTACTCCAAAGTAAAATGGGGAGATAAGTTAGCTTAACAATGTCTCATCAACAGATCGGCAAGACTGAGAAAATTGACATTCTGGAGAAACTATAATTTCAAGATACAGCCCTTATGTCTATTCCAGCACCACAGACCAATTGGAATCATAAGAATCAGCTGTAGAACAACAGGGTTACAATTTAATGGCTATACATAGGGTAGAGCATTATATAAGTGTCTTACACTGTGTAAAGCTTCTGAATGTACCCTGCATGTTCACCTTAAGAGCCTGTTCCACTCACCCTGATTGAGCCATAAAAAATAATTTCCTAAAGTAGCAATACAACCTATTCCATCCTCACCATTCTTGCACTATAGGATGAATGTATTGGGAAATTTTACTTATTCCACTCTGCTTCATTCAAGGACAAGATAATCAGATACATCTTTCTCTCCTTAAAGTTTAATATCAATATTCTTTGCTTTATTTTATTTCATATAAGTAGTCAGTACATAAATGCATGAACAAAGGAATTTACATTTTAAAAAGCGAATTTGAAATATCTCTGGACTTGAAATTAGAACAACTACTATTACTCTTTTTTGCAGCAATATAATGATGTGAAAATCTTACAGAAAAGACAATTAAACATTGAGTCAGCAGCTAGAGTGGATAATGTCAGCATTAAACAGGTAGAGAGATTTTGATATGGCAACCAACATCCAGAGGCAGTAGATGTTTTTCAAAAGGCAAATTACTTCTCTGGAACCCCAATGTGGTCAATAACAGCAGCAAATAAATAACATGTGTTCAGAGAAATATCTACAATCTGTTTTTCATTTAATGTGATATATTTCCTTTTTCTTTCCAGAGGATGTTTTTTTAAATACAGAAATGGTTAATCTGGGTTTTAAAATTAACTTAGGATAAGATATTTTTTAAATAAATAAAAAAAAATGCAATCAGGCTAGAAGCTTTTGTTACAAGTTGAAGCCAAATGTAAGTTTAAACAGCCAGTCCATAAACTTATTATTAAATGCCATTTTAAAGGTAGTGGGTCCAATTTGAGCCTCCATCCTTCCTTCTTTTTGACAGTTACCCAGCATTCACAACCGATATTTTTGACCTCTCTCTCCTGCTCTGCCCCATTGGCTTCTTTCCTGGTTTTCAATGATATTCCAAAGTCTCTTAAAAAATTGATCAGATGATACCAGGTATTCTTCAAGCTTTTCTAAATTTTCTCTCACTTTATTTAGAATCAAAGAGTTCTGCTGCTCCTTTATGCAAGTTGACTAGTAAGCACTGACACCTACTTTCTTTGAGAGATGCTTGTTATTTAAAACCGGAATCATCTGACTGAGCTCAACTGAATAAAATGTTAAAACTCCCCTTTGTTTGTGGATAAAACACAAGGCAATGGGTATTTTATACTGGATTTTGGATAGGACAAGGCCTCACTGCAAGGCTGGACAAGTTTGATGCATCCTTTTCTCATTTTTGCCACTGACTCAAAATATATGGCAGAATGCATTAACTTAGACCATTCTTTAAGTCAGAATTTTAATTGCATATTCAGTGGAATGAGACATCTAAATGATTAGAAAAACCCTGCATATAACCTAGATAAGTTAGCTTAATAATGTCTCAAAGTACACTGGTACTTTTAGCTGTAAGCATTCCTTATTTTTTAAACTACCTCTCTATTCCTTGGTCTCTTTACATGTAACACAAAAATCAGATTACTCCTTCACTTATTTTCAGGCATTTTGAAATGTTAATTGAAAGACGATTTTCCAGCACACTATTTACTTATTTATTATTGTCTCTCCATTCAAATAGGAATTGGGAGGTAAGCAGCATGCAGGTAATTCCAATAATGTTACAGAATCATACAATGGCTTGGAATGGATCTTAAAGGTCATCTAGTTCCAATCCTCCTGCCATGGACAAGGACACCTTTCACTAGATCAGATTGGTCAGAGCTCCACATGGGACAGTGGATGGATAGACAGACAGACAGATAGACAGCTAGCTAGCTAGATGAATAGATGGATGGATAGACAGATAGATAGATAGATAGATAGATAGATAGATAGATAGATAGATAGATAGATACTCATTAACAATACAATAGGTAAATTTTAGAGTGCTTTTTTCGTACCTACTACTTTCATCTGAGACTGGGGCCTTCAGATTCCAGCTACCAAAATATCATCTCAAGCAGTGCCAAGGCTGTTGATGATGAGCCAGTTGGTCAGCTGTGCTCATCTATTTGGTGACTTTTGTATTCTGCAGAAAATGAGGAAGACAGTCCTGTTGAGACAGTCAGTCTATTCCTTTTGGGGTTTACAACAAGATGTTCAAAAAGATTTGACAGACAGGACAATGGCATTCTAATAGCGTCTACACATTCCTGTTGAGGTGATGGTATCTTTAGATGGACTAGGACAAAACCTCCTGTCTGTGAACCCTTAATGGATCACAGATTTCTCCCCTCTGAAAACACATACACCCGTCATTTGCTGTGCTGTGTTTTGGGAAGAATTGGAATTGAAAAATTGTATGAGACACTTTTCTTACCCTACTAAGCCTTTTTTCTCCTGTTAATGTATCATAGATCTTGTTCATAATTTTGTTTCATTTTCTCTCTGCTTGTGTTCAAAGCAGGAGGGAGCTTGGCTAAGAAATATCAGAGCAGCTTTGAGATTATTGTTCTTCAGTGGTTAAGAGTAGGATTGCTTCCTGATGTAACATTCCAAAATGTCTCTTTTGTGTGTGGTGCCTGTCAATATAATATATGCAGATTCAAATATGACTGCTATTTTTATATTTATAACTAGTCTAGCCATTTCTCTCTTCATATTATCCAGTATTCAATTCCCTTTCCATCTTCTATACAAAAGAAAGGGGACAGCTTGTTTTGCCACTATGTTTCACACAGATACTCTAATATTAGAGAAATATTTTCATAGGAGCATAGAAACAGAGTAAGGAAAACATCTCTTAGACCATTTTTTGTTTCTCTCTACCATGATGAAACTATTTCCTACAGTATAATTTTTATTCTTCTGTCACTTGGAACTTTATATGTCTCAAATGAGAACACTTCAACTGTTTCTCTCTAAAAAGCTATTGCATAACACATAGAGATCCTTGATGGCACATTTTCCCTTCAACATTCACCTAGATATTTATTTAAACTAATTACCAAATGACTACACAGTTTTTCTGGGTCTTGGTTAAACTTTTCATTCAAATAAAGTTAGAAAGACATTCCTTCTCCCACCCTATTTGTAATTTTAAATCAATGAATACCAGCACAAGTTGTGGTTATATTTGTTATTTGACTAATCTGACAAAATACCTCCAATCCCATAATTTGTCAATTCAGATATCAGAGTTACACCAAAATTAAGGGTTCTTTGAAAGTCTTCATTCAGATATCAAAAATTAATTAAAAATGAGTTGGAGATATAATGGAAGCTGTCTAAATTACTTTAGGGACACTACAGTATGCACTACAGTATACACAATATTGTTCAATCTGGAGAAAACATACTCATAGTCATGCCAAGAGAGCACATAAAATTCAATCTACCAACCAGACAATTTATAAGAGTAAAACATGTTATTTTCTGATGATTTTGACACAAAATAAAATATATCTTATAGTGCTGTTAGCAATTACTTTAAGGCAAAGCAAAAGACTAGGGATTTCTTTCAAATTAAAATCAAACTAAAAAATTCTTGTGTTTGAACTTCACTTGGCAAGATTGATCCCCTTGTAATATAGTTTAGTATAATTTGTATAAGCTTCCAATTTTTAATAGAAGGCAAATATCACATAACTAGCAACATAAATACTAGTTTTGCTATTCAGCCTTGACATATTTAATGTGCATTTCAGAATGCCTTTAACTGGCACCATTGAAAACCTCTGTTCAAGGCTTCCCTGTTGAGGGCAGAAGCAACCCTTAGCAGCAAACTAAGTTTCCAAGAGAAATAACAAAAAAAAAAATCATTCCAACACTTAAAACTATGAAATATTTTTAGCAGTTTTATCACACACACAGACACACACACACACAAACACACACAGACGCACACTCACACACAAAAAAAAAAAAACAAACCAACAAGATTTAGCAAAACATAGTCTGGAAAGAAAATATTTTCCGAGTTTTCTTTTATATTTCTATATACCATGCTTAAAATATTTTCTTTCTCAACACGTATAATATGATAAAGGTGTTTCTTTCCTATAGATGAAAAATGGAGAAAAAAATTAACATAACTGTACATCTAGACTAGTCTTTGAAATGAAGTTTTAAAAACCATCTGTAGTAAAGAGATTTGTAACCTCAAACCAAGTGATATGGACAACATTTTGACAGGAACCAGCTTGGAAACATTTATGGAGGTCTGACCTTGTCTTTTGCTTGAAGATCACTGCATGATTGTTGCCAAGTTCCTGTGAAGCTCAGGTCCAACTCTTGCCTTTATGAACCATAGGAACACATTGTAGAAGTAGGAATTTTTTTTTCATATCACAAATGACTGAAAGAACTACTGGCCAATAGCAAGAGAAATTACAGTGTTTTTTCATTGCCTTTTCCCCTTTCTTCAACTTTTCAAATATAGCCTTGGGAAGATCCTCCACAGGGGCTGGTGTTTTTCCAGAGCCTCAGCATTAGACTGACAGTGACATGGCAAAGCCCAGGATAGAGAATCAATGAACACTGGAAGCTGCAATATCCACTGATGAGTTTTTGGGCTGTTCTTTGTCGTCTTAGACCTTGAAGGTTTGCCCATGTCATTGTCTTTGTACAACCTGCCTCTTCTCACTCCGTGGTTTGCTCCATTGATACTTCACTTTCACAAAGACAGTCAAACCAGCACTCCTTCTCCATGTCACGAGCAGACTACAGCCTCACCTCTTAGCAAACTGCAAAACCAAGGCACAGAGTTATTTGGCAAAGTCGTATATATGACCTTTACTGCTCTATCTTTAATTTGTCTAAAGAAAATGCAGTGTCTTTTGCTCTGCAAGCATTTACCAAAATGTTCTCATTTGAGCAAATGCCATGCCATTAGTATTAAAATGTTGCAAGCACTTACTAAAAGGTTTTTCCTCCTTACTTTTATGACAGTTTTAGCAAATAACATTAGCAGTATCATTTTAGAGAGACACCAAAAGAGTTGAGCCTTGGGGCTATGTTTTCCCACTGATTCACTAGATAAAATTTATTATGTTTACAGAATACAACAGTATGTTCATAAAACTTTTTGTTAAAGAGAAGTGAAAGAAGCTTTGTGTTACCTAGCATTGGATTTCTTTGAAATTTTAATTTAAAGCAACTGTAGCAATAAAGATGGAGTGTACTTCTTTTTCAGTGTTCAAATACAAACTGGTGAATGTCGGTTTTGCATACCAGACATGGGCTGCTCCTGCATGAATTAATAAAAACAAACTGAATTTTCATTCCCTCAACTTATGAATGGTGCCAGTCTTACAGTGGGATGTCTATACTATTATGTGCTTAAGAAAATATACAAATTAAAAGCTAGGCTACAGGGGTGCACATTTTTGAAAGTAATTTGAAAATAACTGTATCATAAGGGACTAAGTTGTTGCCATGTGTTTTTGAATTTTAGTTAATAGAACATTTTAGTTTAAGTGATTGCCATCCAAGGCACAGTGAGGAAATGGTAATCAAATACTGAGTCCATACATTGTGATTCCACTTTACAGGAGACTGAAAACCACCACCAAAACCACAGTGACATTTTCAACATTTATTTTTCCTTAAAAAGGTAGAATCTGAGTTCATGTGTATCAGGACAAGGCAACTTGTTCATCTGTACCAGTGTAAATTAAAAGTGACTCCTCTAGTGTCTAAGACTTATAAAAGTAAACCAATCTGTTTTTCTACTGATTATGCACTAGAACTCTGATAACAGTATTTTCTGTATTCAAAAGCTTTTTGTCTTCCTATAATGTCCCACATCTTTACTGATTAGTAAAGAAATTTTCCTAAATTCTGCAAAATAGAAAGAGGACCTGGAGATCCTGATGACCAAGAAAACTTGTGGAAGAATATTTATTTATTTTTTTTCTGAAAGTGAAATTGTTGCACCCATCAATTTCCCTGTTGAAGACAGTGAAAACCATTTGCAAAGACTATAAGTCTAGTCAGGGACAATTAGAGAATTTATCTGCATGACCGTCACAAAATATGTGAAGTTGTGCTCCAGACATTATTTTTATAGTTGGCAAATTAACAGATTCTCTCATTCATGCTGTTTTGTGAGGCTTTCTTGGAGTAACAAAAGTGAGAACTTGCTGAAAAGATACACTTTCTCTAGATTTCACCTCCACTGAGGCCTGTACCATAACAGAAACCATCAAGCACTGCTTGCTCCCACTAAAATTCATGCTCAAATTTTGAGTGCTTTGGAATGCATGGAAGAAGACAGAATTGTAATCAGAGGAGATAAATGCATGTGACAGAGGATGTAATCCTCATCAGTTGCAGAGGTACAATGAATGAACATCACAGCTACAAACAATTAGAACTTCAGTAAACCACTGTAAGGTGATTGATGGGCTATTAGCAATGCCAGCTGTCATGAGCTAATCCACATTAAACTCTGCATTCCCACACTGCTATTAAATGCAATAAAGGTGAGACACATGACCTTTCATTTCTAGCTAGGAAAACTATTCTTATAAAACAAAATATTTTATGTTTACAAACAGGGGAACTGATAAATAGAAATGTAATCTTCATAGCTCCATTTATCAAACCAGACAACAGACTGCTCTCCTGCTACATAGTGTGAATGTCCCACATTAGCAGTAATTTTCTGGTAGTGGTAGGTGTTCAGGTCCTCACAAAAAAAAAAAAAAAAAAGGTACCACTGTAGTAATTCCATTCTTCCATGTCCCCTCTGGCCCTTTTTTATATCTGCTCCTCTATCAGAGGAACACCCAGCTCACAGCCTATTGAAGTCCATACAGAGCAAAGTCATTTGAGAAGTGTCTCTCAGGTACCTCACAAACACATTTGACTTGGGTTCTTCTCTGCCAGTGCTAAAAAACAAAGAACTAGGGATCACACTCAGGCAGACACTTTATGTTTTCAGAGGCAGACATCCACTCTGAAAGTCACAATGTGGATGTAGAGAAGGTTCAAATAGCAAGTAAGCTGAAGAGTAATCAGAAATTTTATGTTGACTCTAAGTTGAGAGCAGAGATATGATGCATTAGAAAAAGCACTCTAAGGATACATTTTTTTCTAATAACTAAATTATGGCTAGAAAAAATATTGAGATGCTGGAGTGTGTCCAGGGAAGGGCAATGAAGCTGTTGAAAGCTTTGGAGCACAAGCTTTAAGAATAGTGGCTGAGGAATCTTGGGTATTTTTCCTGGAGAAAAGGAGGGTTGGGGTGTCTTTGTCTCCCTCTACAACTGCCTGAAAGGATGCTGCAGCCAAGTGGGGGGCAGCCTCTTCTCCCAGGTAACAAGAGACAGGACAAGAAGAAAGGTTCTCAAGTCTCACAGGGGGAGGATTAGATTGGATATAGGGAAAAATTCCTTTATTGAAACAGTTGTCAAGTACTTGAACAGGCTGCCCAGGGAAGTGGAGCAATCCACCTCTGGAATTGTTCAAAAGATGTGTGGTTGTGGTAGTTGGGAATATGGTTTTGTGGTAAATACAGTGATGTCAGGTTAGCAGTTGGACCTGATGATCTTAGAGGTATTTTTCAACCTTAATTATGCCATGATTCTGTGACTCTATGACTGTTAGTCTGTGTCTGCACTGAAGCAATTACTCCAACCTCCATACCAATCGTATCCAGCCCTATGCACAAAATTATGCCCCCAAACAGGCCTGTAACACTTGGTTCTTCTGAAAGTGTTGCCCAACTCTGACTTCTAAAAGTTGGCTAGAAATTGTTTCTTAGGATGCTGTCTGACCTGAGCAAGAAATAGGTCGGGGGCCATAGTGGCTGCTTTACAGAGTAGGCAGTGGAAAAAATGCATATAAATTGCACCACATTTTTTCCATATAAATGTAGCAATCTTTTCTAGATCAGATTTCTCCCAAGTCTCTCAACTCTCCCCTATTCCCACACAAAATATTTCTTGTTTTCTTCTTATACCTATGGCAATATTCAGTCATTCCCTCCAGCTCTTTTGCACATTCCTTAACTCCTTTATGTTTCATTTAAATCTCAACCAAGTGCTAGAAATTTTACTAAAAGCTTCCTTAAGACTCAAGAAAGACTGTTTTTGTCACTGACCTAGAAAAAATTGTCTGAAATTCTGCTCTAGCTAAAAAAATGGATGTGTAAAACTTCAAGAAGTTTTCAGAATCAAGAGATGTCCAAGGCATAAACAGAAAGATTTATTTTTCAGGACAGCACTCTATAGTGCTATCTTTACTATGTTTCATCTTACATTAGGAGCTAACAGCAACTGGACATTTACCAGAATAATTCCTTAAATTTATGGAGTGTTAGAGGAATTTCCTACATGAAGTGTCAGAAATAGTACAAATATCGCAAAAAAGGTAAATAACGTGGTAAGCAAAATATCCATTTTTTACATTGCCAAAGATGTTTTGACTTTGGTTCTTCTCTGCCAGTGCTAAAAAACAAAGAACTATGGATCACACTCAGGCAGACACTTTGTTTTCAGAGGCAGACATCCACTCTGAAAGTCACAGTGTGGATGTAGAGAAGGTTCAAATAGCAAGTAAACTGAAGAGTAATCAGAAATTTTATGTTGACTCTAAGTTGAGAGCACAGATATGATGCATTAGAAAAATAAAATATTTCATATTTACAGTTATCCAAGAAAGGCCATATTTTACATGTATCTTCAGTGGAACCTTAATCTCACTGTAATATATGGGATCTTTGCCATTAACTTCTGGGTGGGTCAAGATTTTTTGTGACATACTTATTGTCTATCTTACTAGTGGAAAACAATGTATACAAGGAGGATTTTAGGAACATTTTAGAGTTCAAAATAATAGAAAAGTGACAGAAAAATTGAGCTGAATGCCAAAAGAGGGTCATTAAACGAAGTATTGTACATGCTTCTAAAACCACAGGCAAAATACATGATACAGACCACTATGAATCTATACAAGCACTGTTTATAAGAGTCTTGTAGGTATATAATTCTTCCATATGGGAATGTAACAAACCAGAGACAACATGGAATCACTGTCTTTGGAGTATAAAGCACAACTGCAAAACTCCTAGAGCAGCTCAGCCCCACTTTGAACTTAGGTTTGCTTTGAGCAGGACCTCCAGAGTTCCCTTCAAACCTTTTTGTTTTAGGTTTATGTCCTGGGGTGACATTTTGTTTTATTATTTCTATTCTGATTTCAATGTAGGCAATGTCCAGATTTAATAAAGCACAACTGTTCAATTATCTTCCACTGTTTAAAAAGCTTACCTGCTTTTCGTAACTTTTAAAAATTGATCCCAACAACATGACCTTTAGACTAGGACCACCAAAATCAAATCAAGACATCTTGGTGGAGTCATTCAAATAAATCTCTCATTTATTCTAGAAATGTTGTTAATTCTGAGATTTCATGAGACAGTAAGTATCTCCACAGATGCTGAACAGGTGATTTTTGACCAGAGCAGAGCCATGTTCTGCAGGCAAAAAAATACTCTTACAAGAGGAAATTGTAGACATGACCTAACAAATTCAGAGAATATTACGGGCTCATATTTCTAGAAAATGTACATCTAAAAATTACCAAAAAATAAAATAAAGAAATTAATAATATTTTTTTTGTCAGTTTGCTGAATTCCACTGGAAGAGGTGCATTTTGCCAGAGGTAAATTTTGCCCTTTGTGCTTAAAATAATTGAGGGCCCAAAAAAGAACCAGATGAAAACAGTGGGAGAATGAGCACTGCACTAAGGTCAGGCATCTGAAACCAGTAACTTCCAACCTCTCTTACAGAAAACTAGAAACTTCATTGCTTAAAAATATGCCTTGCAAGTGTTATCCCCTTTCTTAACCTAGTTTGGGGTGTCTTGTTCTCTGAGAGAACTATTCAACTTAAAGCACTTCTGATCATGTCAAAAAATCCCATTTTGATATATGACAAGATTCTTAATCTTTCTGCACCAAGAAGGAAGGTTATCCTGCAAAGTAATTTCCCCTGTCATGAGCTAGGAAAATAGGAAGTCAGTTGAGAAAACACTTTAAATGACCTTGCAGTATTGAGCTGCCACATCCCATTTCTGGAGATTTTTCTGTACATTAAAAGGCTTCCTTGGTGTGTAAGAAGACCAGTGATATACACAGCAGAATGGAGGATTAAAAGCTAGAGGGATATCACTGGGATAGAAGTAGACATGAGAAAGCTATATTTGGATAAGTTGGAAGAATAAGAATGTTGCTCTTTGTTTGTTTGGGTTTTTTTAGCAGAACTCTTAAAAAATCTTTATTAGAGTTGTTTTCAAAATAGGTTTCTAGATAATAAAGTTGCACATTATTTCAACATAGAAGAAACTGCTCCTATAAAAGTGGGCTTTGTAAAAGCAGTTTATAAAAAGTCTTCTAAATTATATAAGCAGAAATGAGCATCAGCAGGGCAAAACCTTAGGTAAGCCTGGCATATTACAATGCTGCCTCACATGGTTTTAGTTCAACATCTGCTGCATTCCACTGGCAACATCATGTAAACAGGAAAATAGCTTGCTTGCACTTGCACTAGAAGGCTACTTAGTTATGTAATCTGGAGAGTATACTGCCACATTAGTTGCCTTCTGTCAAATGTTTTAATTTAATAAAGCTAAAGGTGACCTAAAGAATATTTTAAAATGTATTCATTTACAGGACTGTATTGTTTCAATATTTTAATTTATGCAACAGTACCATTTCTATATAATAGGAATGTGTAATGATAATAAAATAATTTTTATTTATTTTTCACTTCAATATACTTGCTAGGATTTTTGTCACAAAAAATAATGAAAGGTAGATTTGAGTAAAATAAGAACAATCTAGGACCATGGGTAATAAAAAACACCTCACATTTCCTTACCAGATAATTTTTCTTGTTTTGTTCTGATGAAGATCATGAACCTCTACTGAGGGTTGGAACATTGCTGGTTTCAGACCATGTTTCAGCCTCCTGCAGACAGAACCAGAGCTGTCCAGGACCAAAGGACAGGCACAACCTCAGTGGCACACCACCATGGACTCTGCATGCAGGAAATATACTTAGCTGAGAGGATGAGCAAGACTCTGCTTGCAATTTCAAGCATAAAATAGAATAGATGAAAGGAAAAGAATTTCCTATCATACTGCTGTGGTAGTCTAAGGAAAGTGAGAGCAAAGAAGCACATTTCAAAATTAAGAGCTGAAAAGACTTTTTCATTTAATCAGATATTTTATTCCTTACCATATAACTACTGAATTTTTAGCACATGATATGAAAGCAACCAACACTTCTCTCAGTCAAAGACAGATTATTGGACTATGCAAACCACTGTTGCAGAACAACTTGGCAGTTTTCACCCTGCCATACTTTGGGCAAGCGTGACTCAACAAATTCCTTGCGCAATTTCCCTCAGATATTGAACTTTCATTTCATGCCTCAGCAGACCTGTCACAAGGCCCAATACTGAGTCTTGTGCTAGACAGTCTGTTGAATAACAAGGAAGGGATTCAGCTGACGTGGAAAACTGTGCCATCAGGAGAAGCTTCCCCAGTATGGGACCAACAGCATGTGGCCAGTGGGGCAGCAAGGACTCTATGCCACTGGGATGTGTATGAGAGGGACACAGGTATACAGCTTGTGGGGCTGGGTGGGGAGCAGGTGGGAAGAGAACAGGCATTCTGAATTTCTTGGTAAGTCATTTTTACAAGACATTACTTTCTAAAATAGAGATTGCTCACTGATAGACATACTGATTTTCTTATTATCATTACATGCTGTGCAGGTTTGATATGAATCTTAGTAATTCATAATTGCAAAAACTGCTTAGGGGTCCTTGAACAATAGCTTCTGTGGAAATGCACATGACTGGTCATTGGTATATTCAATTAACAATTGCTGTAACTGGTGTCTGAATTGCAGCAGAGCCAGCAAGCCCCAAGCAGAGACTGCAGTCTGTACAGAGAAAGCCCTTTAGGAGACAGGGTGTCAGGTGTCAGCACATCTTTATCAATTAAAGTTTTCAATGAAAAATGTGAAAATTACTACAGACTTGGGAAGTGTCTCATTTGAAAGAGATCTACAGGTGAGCAGCCACAGCAGATCCAAAGACTGAGCAGGGTAAATTAGAGAGTATTGCTCTCAAAGGGGCACCAAAGAGAAGACACTCCAAGTCTCCAGGGCTGAGAACCTGCAGTAAACATTAAAAAAGTGTTTGTTTAATGTTTCCCTCAAGTTTTATTCTGGAGAATAAAACTGTGCCTAAACCCAAACTCTCACACTACTTTCTTTCAGGGCTGGGAAAGGCTGATTGCTTTCACATCAATAAAAGATGTTTTCTAGGGCCTGTGAAAACACAACAAATAAAGCCCATCTTCTTCCCTCCAGATCTTGCCATTTGCAGGTACAAGTCATCCCTTGTAGCTGATCTGTTCAAGCACCTACACTATCCAAAATAAACTTTCCCATTTCCAGACAACTGTAAATATCCACTGAAGAAAGAGTAGATTTTTTAAAAACATTAATTCCAACTTACATCACAGAAAATTTAGATAATAGCCCATTAGTTCTAGACTAAACATACACCAGCCATATTTTAAACTCAAAATTCGTGTCAGCAAGTCAAAATGGAGTGGACACTAATTATAGGAGGTATTCATTACCTGTAACATTGCAGACTACACACATTCTTTTAGACAAGTTGAAACTATGTACAGTCTAAAACTGAACTCCAAAGAAAACTTTTTGAAATTTGAATATATATCATAGGTAAATAGATGGAAAAAGCATGTTAGGAGAGGAGGCAATTCACCCAAATAACACTTTGGAGAAAAATATTTGATTACTGCTGTATTCTGCATTTTTCCATGCACAAATATGGGTGTATTCATGAATATGTAAATTTCTGGTACTAGGTTGGATCATACTGTGATACTGGCACATAATTAGGAGCTCATCACTAATGATTTATGAGCTGATGCCACGCTATTAGCATTTAGAAATAAAACTACCACAAATAACCTTTTACTTATACTTTACCAGGGCTATTCCTAATAGTAGCCACATTATTGAACATCTACAGGAAAAACATCAGGTCTGCCTTCCAAAAGGAAGATGATGTTCATAAAACTCACAGGATGTGGGTAATTTCTGTAGGGGGGAAAGAACGCATTGGTGAAGATTTGAAAAAAATCCCAACAAATCAAACAAAAAACCCCGGGAAAATAGTTCCTTAGTTTAGAGACACAATGTAACATTGACATAACAGGTACAATAAATAGCAATAATTAATTTTAAAAAAAAGTAAGAAAGTCTCAGAAAGAAAAGAAAATAAAAGAAAATTAGGAACAAAAGATACAGCAAGTGATATAAAACAAAAAAACTCCTACTTATTATTGTACAAATCCCTCCAGATAAAAGTTTAATTTCAGTTGAGAAAAGTGTATTTTATTTCACTTTTAGACCTTCTTCATTGCCTCTTTGTCTATATAGATAAAATTCAGCCTGGGAAAGAAAAGGCTTGGGGGGAAACCTGTCCATGTATATAATAAATACTTGGTGGAAGGGAGTGATGAAGAGGGAGCCTGGCTCTCTCAATAGTGCCAATTGACAGAAGAAGAGATGGCGGAGACAAACAAAAAAGAAAACACACAAAAACATTACATTCCATCTGAACACAAGCAAGCAGGGTTTTTTTTTTACAGTGATAGTGGTAAAACATGGGCATGGAGAGTTTGGGAATTCTCCCTTTGTGGAGATGCTCAGGAGAGGGTCCTGGGCAAGCTGCTCCAGCAGAGCTATTGCACCAGGTGATCTTGAGAGGTCTCTTCAGATTTAAAGGATTCTTCTGTGACAGAAGAGAGGTCTTGTGAGGAGAGGGAATATCTTTTACTAGGCCTTGTAGGAAAGCTGGAAAACATAAACAATATTAAATCAAAGAAGCAGCATAAAAAAACTAATAGTCATATTGCTCTTAGCTTAATTATCACAATATATTAAATTAAAAAAAACAGCAGCTACCATTCACAAAGCCAAAGTTATTGGCAGAGAAAGAAAATAACTAGCACTAACAAGTTAATGCTTGCACAGCCCAGTGGTAGGGTTGAGCAAGTTCAGTCTCATTATTGCATGCTAAATTATATTGATAAATTAGCAAGAACATGCAACTGAGATTTTTGACCTTGTTACTCTTAGACTTAATCTGTATTAGTTTTAAACAGTCAGCGCATTTAAACTTCAGCACTGTCATCTCTCCCTCTGCGATCTGTTTTCAGTCTGGAATGCCAGGCATGCCCCTGTGGTTTTCCTTCGGTTTCAAAGCCAACCAGCACCTGAGAAGCAAGCTCCTTTAAAAGAGCAATAACACAGTATTGCTGGTTCAGTTGGCCATTGGCACTGTGGAAATATAAACTCAAACTTTATTTTAATCTGTGGCTCATTCTGACAAGATGAGCACAAAGTAGCTGCTACAAACAATCTCAACCGCTCAGATATGGTCAAACTGATGTATGGGAGCAAGCTGTCTTGTTTGCCACAGACCAGATACAGAGAGAAGAAGCAAATGAAGAAATTAAATCACAGGAGTCTGAACTGACCCTCAGCATGCTAATGAATGGCTTCCTACAGCACTCAGCCTCTGAAAAAAACCCAAATAACTAATGGGAGACAATCTTACTAGGAATGTGGGAGAAGAGCCAGCTGAAGGAGAGTTCACATTTATGGTGAATTGTGCTGAGGTCACTCCTCATTTACTACAGAAGATAATGGCTGCAGAGTGACAATGGGTGGAAGAAACATTTAGAAGCTGACAATTGCAACTCTTATCTCCAGATATACCACAAGGCAGTTCCAGAGGTGATATTCCCCATTTTGAGGAATCTGGTTCCATGACATTTTCAACAAATGGAGACATAAGAAAGCACAGTGGAAATTTCCTTCATGATCAACTATTTTCACTTATACAATTCATCTACCTGCAGCTGGATGAGAAAGAATGAGATCCTGTTGTCATCTCATTGGTATGCCATCCAGTATATGAGTCTTCACAATGAAAGACACTATTTCAAAAAGAATACATGTAGACAAAATTCTCCCTTGGCATTAAATTTTAAAATAAAATTAAATGTAGGAAAGGACCAATCTTAGGACAGCTTTTTGCTGTGATGATGGGTGACTGAGTGACTGGGGCATGTGAGCTTTGTGTTAATTTCATGTTTCTAAACTTTCCTATGAGACATTCTATCAGTAAAAAGATTTAAAGGAGTTGCCTGTCTAAACAAGCAAAGTCATTATTTTTAAATAACAGACAAAGAAAAGATGATGCTGACTTCATTGTAGCAGAAATCTACAACACCCAGGTGAAGTCCAATATGTACTAAAACAGTTTTCTAGTTTATATTCTATTTCATGAATGCACAATAATGTTGTGTCCGGTTAAAATTAAAATTTATGTGTCAAAAATCTTGCATTTCATGGATTTTATTGCTGAGAAAAGAAGTGAAAACCTGGTTTTTATGTATGTCACATAGAAAACCAATTTTTTTAAACTGTCCATGTGTGAATTGAGGATCAGAGTATCATGAATTTATGCAGGACAGTTTGTCCTTAGAAATCCAAAGCGGTCCACATTGATACTGTAAATGATTGCACTTTCCCATAGCATAAAATAGGATTTTTAAATAATTCTGTGATATCCCTTATCATAGAATAAGGGATAATAATTCTTGTTAGTTGTCACCTACTTTCTGTGTTAGTTTTTAAATTCTGTTCCTGTACATGTGTGCTACTTTATTTGTGGCTTTAACTACATTCCACATAATGTGAACACAATCATAGAAACACAGCATGTGTCGGGTTGAAAAAGACCCCTAAGAATCACTGAGCCCAATCCCCTGCTCCACACAGGACTATGTAAAACTAAACCATATTGCTGAAAGCATTGTCCAGACTCTCCTTGAAGTGCCACGACCACTTCTTTGGGGAGACCATTCCAAGATCATCCTCTCAGTGAAGATACATTTCCTAATGTCCAATCTGAACTGCTCCAGTCACAAATTCTCTCAATTTCCTTGTGGTCACCAGCAATTGAGAGATCAGCAGCTCTGCCTCTGTGATGAGCTACAAACTGATTTCAGCCACTCTCTGTAAGTCTGTCCTTCTGTCCCCTCAGTGTTTGAGTACAAGGGTTTGTTCTCAAGTGTCTCACATACTGGCCCTTTCCACAAGCAATACAGGGAGTATAGTAGGGTATTGGCCAAATTGATTTCATATCCATATTATTGGTGCTGGAAAGAGCAATCAGATAGACTCACATTTTTTTCCTTTGGAACTGATTCCAGTAAGAGTCTTCTTAATTTCTTACTTCAGCAATTTCCTTTTTTCTTTTCTTTCTTTTATTTCTTCTGACTACCTGTGTCTTTTTCCACTAGAGACTGCTTAAAATAAATTTTTTCCTTTCTGAAATGGATGTGCCAGATATTTCTCTCTTATAAGACAGGAAAAAGTAGAAAACAAAAACAAAAAAAAAGTAAAGGCACAGCATTGGAGAAATTGTAGTAGAAAAAGATAGTGAATTTGGTGCATATGTTCTAATGAGAGAGGATACATCTCTTCTTCTGAATCTTTACTCCTTATTATAGAGAGTCAAAGATGTCCTTGATAGTTTGATTCTCAATAGTGAGAAGCTATCTAGCTGCTTACTATTAAGAGTCAAAGTTGTGCACACACAGTGGAATAACTCTAATATAGGATGTTGTAAAAACCCTAACATCCACCGCAGAATATCCTAAAACCCAAGATTGAAGAATTTAGAATTAAGTCTCTATTGCAAATCAAGTGGGAAAAAAATTATATCTGGAAAATGAGTCACACACATGCATGTTGACTTAGTTTTCAGGAAATCTTTGTGCTGTTTGCTTGTTTGAGAGTTAGATTGTAACTAAAATGGTGTGATCCATTGTAAATGGCTGAGTGAAATCACTGTAAGAGTGGCCTGTTCTGGCAAAAGGAAGACCTGAGTTGACAGCAGCTGTAAGCCTGGATTTTCAGGGATTGTAAAGTCTAAGCAGATGGCATGTATGGAAATGAATTTCCATGGGCTTCAGGGACTCCAGATACTGAGGGATACAGAGCATGGATCACCTTGCAACACTGCTTTCCTGAGGGCTACAGGGTTTGATGTGCCAGAGAAAGTTGCAGCTATGAACAAAACGTGCTGGTCTGTGATGTGCTGCTGTCACCCAGCACGGCTGATCCTGCTCTGTAGCAGGCAGCTGTCAGGAGCTCCAGGAGCTGGACAGCTGGGAAATCCCTCATAGTGTGGCTCTCCTCATTCAGTGAATGAGCCCTCACTCACAGCTATGGTTCTACACGGGTTCTACACCCATCCTTCTTACATTCATTTTCCACAAGAGCACAAGGACCCAGCAATATACTCATGGCAATGAGGATCTATGCAAGGAAGATAAAACCAGATCCCAGACAAAGAGTGAAACTGCTGCATTTTCCATACTTTTCACTTATACAGCTGCTCTAATGGCATACAAGAAAAAGCTCTGGAAGTAATCAATATTGCTTGTAACCAGTTCTATAATTCCAGGTATTATAAAATTGGTAGGGTATATTATATTAATTGGAATTAATATTAAATACATAAACTAGCAACCTGAGCATGCTCAGCATCTTTCTCTGACTTGGTGCTAACTGGAAAAAGGTGTTCTAGTTGAGTCCTATTAAACTCTCTTGAAATTCAGAGAAGTCTACCAGAAATACTCTGCAGTTTGCACTGATGTCCAGACTGGCTGGTGATTGTTTGACACAGCATGGTATGGGCCAAAACTCAGTCAGAGACAACTAAAACAAGTTAGCGCAAAGTCAGTCAGGTTTAAGACCCCAGAAATGTTCCTTGTAAGTGCACACTATCTTATGGCCTGTTTGCCTGACATCAGCCAGGAAAGTATTATGGAAAATATGGACATATGAACTAGATGCTACTGTAACTGCAGAAAATATTGGCAGTGACTTACAGCTCTTGCAACATCTGAGCAATATTCCTTTCTGTCGAAAAATTATATAACCCAACATGAAACTGAAGGGGAAGAAGGAAAAGAAAACAGGGTAATAAATGTGCGTATA
The DNA here is from genome assembly GCF_027887145.1 of Ammospiza caudacuta. Lineage (NCBI taxonomy): Eukaryota > Metazoa > Chordata > Aves > Passeriformes > Passerellidae > Ammospiza > Ammospiza caudacuta. The sequence goes on from NC_080593.1 coordinate 135,994,425, forward strand.
TTACACAGTATTAATGCCTATCAAACAGGCATGAATTTAGGTTCAGTTCTTCAGAATTTGAGCACTGGGCATAGGTGCTTGGACTGAATTCTGGAAAAGACAAAAAACCAACCAACCAACCAAACACCACCAACAAGGTAAAAACAACTCAAAAAACAACCAACACTCCAAACCCTTAAAAAGTAAAAATAAGAATTTGTCACAGATGTACACAAGATTCATTTTTCTGACAAGATGTTAATAAAAGCTTTGAAAGAGAAAACAGCTGGCAATTTAAAGGATTAATGACCTTGGCAGAATCAGATTTCAAGTTCAAAGACATTAATAAAAACTATTTTGAAGGGAAAATGAATAAAATTTAAAAGAAAATTAAAGAAACTGGAAAACTGTTTCTGGGTGAAATTTTTCACTGACTCGTTTTCTCTGCTTTTCAGAAAGAGATTATTCTATGATCATGGGTTTAAAATCTCTTTGGAAAGTCAACTTCACCTGCTTGTGGAACCCCTTTAGTGGAATTCTTGTGGAATCTCCTCAGTGATCACAGAAGGCAATAAATGCATAGAAGACAGCAAACATATATTCATCTCATTTCCCAAAAGGGGAAAATTGCATCATAAAAATGGAGAAAGAAAGCTTTTTAAAATATAAATTATAGAAGAGATATTAATTACATTGAAAATAATAGCAAAAAAGAGAAATTTGGATCACATTCTGACTTTCAAATCGACAGATTGTTTATGTGGTATTTTTCTTTCTCTGCAAAGGAAAAATGCAAATATTGAAAGAGGACCATGATCTAAGCCAGAATGGTGATAAAATCTGAATGTGCTAAAGAATGGAAGACCCTGAGAAAGCCAGATATCACATATTTTTTAGAGCACACTTAGCTAGTGAGGTGAATCTTCCCTGGCAAAACAATCTCATGCAGAATTTGCCTAGAAGTTTCTACACACTTTCAGTCTTCTTCCCAATGAATTTAAGAACAGGTAGTGCTGGCTCAAGGTGCCCTCTCCACCTCTTCTAGAATGCAATAATCCTCTTGCTGATCACTTTGAACAATATAATACGTATTTTAGATAATATAACCTTAAAAAATTAATTTATCCAGAAACTAGAAATTAGATTAATTTTCTGGGAATACCTCCTCTCCAATTCTATTTTTTTAGCAATCAAACTTACTTTCCCCATCCAGTCATGTCTGAACATCTGTACTGCCAGCCTCAGTGGCAGGTGCAATTCCAAGCTGTTACCATATGCAACTCCAAGTACCATCTATGCTAGTTGATGGAATATTCTGTTCAATTACCTTCTGCTCTTTCAGACATTACCTAACATCTTTTACCTAAATCAGATAAATATCACTTGTCTGACAAGCCTCACGAATTCAGACTTTTTTCAAGTAATTACAAGACAAAAAAACTTCTGTAACACACACAGCCCCCAAGCCACCCTGTCTCACAGACACACAGACACACACATCCCTGGGTAAACTTAATAAGGTAATTTACTATTTTTTTTTAAAGTCTGAAAATGCATGGGAAAGAGCCAGATACTCTTTAGTGAGCAGTTTTTGAAGATGCTTTCCCTTTAATTTTCAGCACCTCTATGGGATTCATATAATATGCCCTGGTGTTAGATAATGAAACTAGTACTAGGACTAGTACCATTCCCACAAATCACAAGGGTGCTAAGGAGATAAGTCCCTCAGCTTAAATTTTCTTTCTTGTAAAGTAGAAAATATATTGTTCTCAGGAGCATCAATTACAATTGCTACATGTTCTTTATACTAGGAATGCATGTTTTCAAGAAGGCAATCAGAGAAAGTTTTCTTTATATTTACCACTCAACATTAACACAAAGTGTACTACCACAGGTCTCAAAGTCTATAACTAAGAGTATGAAGTTAGAGAAACCTATTCCTTTACAGATTCTCCACACAGTGTAGATGCTCTAAAGCCAAGCCTCTCAGTACTACATTAATCTAATTTATGATGCAATTAATATATCTTTATTACTGGTTTCTGCTACCCACACAATGATGATTTTCCTCCCACAGTAAACACTAAATAATGATCAATTCTGTACTGGAAACAAAACTTCCCTCTGTTTTGAAGTGCCCTGTGTTTAATAATGAAAAAACATGCAGACACTTTATACGCTAGAGAGTAAAACTTTGTACTGATATGTGGTAACTACCTACAGCCTGAAAATGTCTTTGAAGTGTATCAGGGTCTATGCTGTACAATTGTTAGCAGAGTCCTTTCTCTGGTACTGGGGCAGTAATGACATAGAAAAACAGTTTTTTACAAAAAAAAAATTATTGGGAATAATTTACAAGTTTCTAATACAGTAGTCACTTCACAGACATCACAGCTCCAAAATCTGATTCCTTAAATATTCACTATAGAGTTTATTTATTTAACACTTACCTCACACTTAAAATATGGCTTTTCCAGAGGGCATGATGGACCACATCACGTTGGGGTTTTCAGGAAAATGAGAGTTAAAATGAAGAGCTAGATGTAGCACAAGTGATTACATGTCCCAGAATTTGTCCTGTGTCACTGTGTCACTCATGGGCACAGATTGGTGTGTGTGGGACAGGAGGAGAACTAAAGTCCCTAAGTGTTATCCATGTGCTATATCAGGGCCCAGATTTTGGATTTATTACTTTAAACGCAACGAAATTGCTATAATCTTTGATTCTTGAACTCTTTCCATTGAGGATGTCCATATTCCTTTGAGGCCCTACTATGGATTCAATACATGACTTTGCACATTCAAATTTGCAGTTTACATCAAGTCTGCATGTGAATGCATGTCCCATCCTATTACATTTTGAACTGAGATTCTACAGTTTTAGAGAATTGAATATTTATAATATTATTGCAATATAGTATCATCTATTATGGAATGAATTTATGATCATTTAAAGAAAAAAATGTTATTTATCTGTTCTTATACAGAAGTATGTGAAAACAGTTAATTTATTTTTCTCCTGTTCAATATTACAGCATCTTTACTGGATGAGAGTAGCTTCAGTACTTTGAGGGAAATAATATTTAATTTTCAATTTTTGGCTGGTTTAACTATATAAAGGGTTATACTCATAATACACATAATCACTGTCAATTCAGGGACTCAGCTGCCAAACTGCTCCTTACAAAACTGACCTGTGGAACAATATAATGCAAACAAAATCTGGGAAAGTTATTGTAAAAGTTACTTTACAAAATTGTTTTTGAATTGTGCATATAAGGTTGAAGTAACAAGTTGGGGTTTTTTTACTTTTCTCAAGCATAATATAGAGCAGTTCACTCTCATATCTGTATTTATACAGAGATGTCATATAGACACCTTCAGAAACACTGGATATTGATGGATATTGTTTAGAACATAGATGAGTGAATGGCTTGTTATGAATAATTTATTTATATCTTTTTTGCAGATTGCAGTTCCTTCAAATTTATAAAATGCTCAGAATTAAAATAGCTTCTTTAAAAAAGTTTTCATTTTAGGGACTGAATATGAACTGTTTTTTACAGAGTAGTTGTGTGCTGGATGCCCTGATCAACAAAGTCATAATGGTACCGTTTTTATTTCTTGATTGGATAGACATCCAAGCAGCTATACTACAAATCCTCACATGTGCCAAGATAAATTTAGATTTCAGGTTATTTTCATAGAAGTGACCGTGTTTTCTCTACCTCAAAACATTTTAGCCACAAAAAGTATCTTGTAATGGCTTTAGTTAAAAAAAATCCAAAAAACAAAAAAATCCCCAAAAACTCACAAAAAACCCACATGAAGGATAAAATGGGATTAAAAGGAAATACACAAAAAAGTCAATCAGATAATCACGGAAAATATTTTGCATTATCTTTCTTTGGCTGATTTATAATCATTAAATTGTTATTACTTTCTTTCTGTTAGTTTTTCCATAATTCATGAAATAAGGTCTGCAAACTGTCATTTCTTGTTATGAGTCTTCTGTCTCCTCTGTTTATTGAAAGATCTAAACCTGTTTTTCTTCTGTGCTAAATAATTACATGTCATTTCCATGACATTTGAAAATCAATAAAGCATAATATTTAAAGGAAAAGTCAAAGCATGAATTTTTCATGGACAGATTATAGATTAATTTGATTGTTCTAAATATGACTATTTTACAGGCACATGCAACTAACTGAAAGGAAATATGTACACTCTTCCTCATGCATATCTTTCTCAGTGTACCTCTAAAACAAAAAAAGTCTATGTCCTATGGCTTCTCCACATGCTAAAAAGAATTAATTTACTACCTACATAAATCTGGTGGGGTTCCAAGTCACTTTGTTCAGATCAAGATCTGTAAGAATGCATTACAGTTCTTTCTGTAACCAAGCTGATGTCTGCTTTTGACCTGTTCAGATGCTCAGGAGATGTCTGTTATGTGAGCTTGAAGTCTGAGACCCTAATGTACAGCTAAACATTTTTTATACAAATAAAAAAACTCAATTATACTTATGAATATGAATATGAGTATTATGAGTAATAGTAGTGATAACAACAGCAGTACTACTGCTGTTGTACATTGCACAAACATCAATATAATCATTAGATTTCCTTTTTTAATTCATCTCAAAAATATATACCAGACAAGAAGCTGCCTCTGACAAGAAGCTAGACAGAGGTTGAAGGTGGCAAGAAAGCTATAAAGTCATTATTGCAATGTCTCTGTGCAACTGGGTCTTTAGAGCTCATAAGCCCTCTCTCCTTCCTTTGCACTAACAAATTTGCAAAAGAAGAAAAGTTTTACAAAATCTAAGAAAGAAAAGGAAGGCAGAATCATGACGTCAAAATCACAAAATAGTTAAGGTCAGAGGTATTAGTAGAATAAAATTATTTTCATATCTAGTCTTGTGTCCTACCTACTGGCCCCTAATACACTGGCAACCCTTCCCAAGTAAATCTCTTAGCAGGAGGAGTCCTCAAGACAACTCTCCAGAAGGAATCCTATTTCTGTCTGACAGTTTTTGACAGAAAGCCAATCCCACTTCAGCGTCTCTCATGAATAAATACATAGTTATATTATCATTTAAATAGCATTTTACATCTAAGAGTCTCCAAATGCTTATCAAACACTAGTCACTTCCATTGCATCCAATTCTTAAGTGACCCTGAAAGATGCATCTCTTGCCTGAAGAAATTTCTCACTGTTCTTTCGGCCTCTGCTAAACTCAAAGTTGGGTCATTCAATTCAGAGGTTCCTAGACCTTTCCAGTAGACCTGGCCAGACCATCTGCCCTCTTCTAGCACATGAAGCTTCCTTTACTTTCAAATGGGTGATGTGTTGATGAAGAATATTTTAACGTGACATTGAAGATTTAGAGGAAAAGCAGAAGCTTTAAAATTGGTGACAGTAGCCATTTGCCTGGTACATTTTTATCACTTTGTAAACATCTTCCTGTTGCCTCCTATGGGACATGCACAGTGGTGTCTCTGTTTACCCACACTGTGGATTTCTGATCCCTGGTTACCTTGGTCTATATGCCACTGTGTCACAGTCAATGACAGACCAGGCTTAGTCATCTCTGAATATAACTCAGAAATGCTTTTGGGCTTTGAAAAGGTGAAAGCACTATGTGGGTAGTGTATCTATGGAAAACCACAGACATTCTAACTATGCTTTTCCTTGTAATTGGTGAATCACATAAAATGTCTCCTACAGAAAACTGTTGGACAATATATGGATGGGATTTACATTTTTCTTCTGTGATGCATATTTTATAGGTTGCTTGAGTCAAAGGAAGCATAAAGACATACTGATTTTTAAATTTGTTCAGTCTTGTATTCTGCAGTACTATCAACACACAGTTTGTGCTTTCAAAAGAACAATATTCCTTAGCAGACAATTGAGACTTTTTCCATTCCTTTTAATGATATGGAAGCTTTTAAATTGATGATCTTGTAGATATTCAAAGGCCAGGAGGGCAATAAATTTATCGTGTTTAAATCCAGTAGAGATATTGTAGCACTTACTGTGATATTTATCTTGGAAATTTTTTTCATTAGGCTTCAAAGGTGTCCATGACATGTTCATATAGTGGAATAGTTTTTCTGTATTTTAAATATCTTCCAAGTACTTTTAGAAAAGTCCTTTTTTGCTAATTAGCTTTTTCAATAATAATGAAGACTAAAGCTGATATTAGACACCTGTGAAAAATACTAACAAATGTTCTTATGGTATTAACTATATGATAAAAAATTCATAGTTTAGATTAAACAGTTCAAAGAAATTAATTTAAGAATGAGACATTTCCTCCAAGCATCCTTTCCATTTGCCTAGTTCCATTTCATTCTTCTCTGAACCAAGGCTATTAGAATGTTCTGAGGTTATTTGGATTTTTAGAAATTAGAAATACAATGTGTTTTATAAAGAGATGATAAAGAAGCAGAAATTCAAAATTAAGATGAGCAGTTAACTGTGGATGGGACATGATCCAACAAAAATGCACATTCTCTCTTCGATTTCTTTACATTTACCACAGGAATCTCATAAGTATGGCCAGAGCTCTTATCCCCAAAAAATCCTTTTAGCTGTGTGAATTCTGTTGGAGATTCAAGCCTTATTAAATTCAGCATCTTAGTTATTCCCCAGAGGAGTAGTTAGGAGGAAGTATAAATACAGTTTTCTTAGCATCTTAATCCAGTTTCCCTCCTAACTCATATATGGGTGCCTGCAGGGAATTACAGCTTCACAATTCATCTTTTAGAGCTTCTTCCATAGGCAACACTGCAGTGCACAAGTCTGTCTGTCCACTTCTATGACACAAATGAATAGGGCTCTACAGGACTTCCACCTCCAATCTAAACCTTGAATGCTTGCCTTAAAGAACAAGCATTGTTTTCATGGTAGGCTATAATAGTGTACAGATAATGGACACCTATTATTAGCCTCTTGCACTAGATATACTTGATAACTCCTCACATGAAGGCTTCAGAAACGAGGAAATTATAAAAGCAAAGTTTCTTGGCCCTAGATCTTTACGTGTTAAGGCATGCAAATGATCACTTTTGATTTACATCAATAAAAAGGTAATGTCTTCTATGTAAGAGAAATATGAGTAAGAACCTCTGGGTTCAGATTGTTTGCAGTATGATGGACAAATACTCTCCACATTCTCATGGCTTTAAATGTCATGAGTTACTCCGGGGACAGACAAGTTTTATTTCAGGTCTGGTGCCATACAGATTTTTGACCCTCTACATATTTTTTTCATACAGGCAGCCTATATTTTCCACCTTGTTTCCCCCCTTTCATTTCTCAGTTTTAACAGCAGCTGATGATGCAAAAATAAAGAAAACTTCTCTCATTTGAAATATGTCTCCCAAAGATGTTACTTGAGGGGGGAAATAAAAAGAACACATCAAAACTTAATGTAGAAAATTCCTGCTGAGCTAGGAATTTTTGACTACTCACATACTCTCAGCTATGTTGAGGATGGGCCAAAGACGATTTCAACGTAGCACCACCACTGTTTAATCCTTTCTACATAGTTTAAGTGAATGGCTCCTCTTGTAATTTTGAAACTCTTCCCAATGTAATCATTTTAACAAAAATGGCGATTCAGCCTTTGGAATTTCTTCAGCAAATCCTTCTCTGATATTATTTATTATGGCACTTTCTGCAGCACATAATCTCAGTGACAAGTGTATCCAGGTAATGTAATTAGATATCATTGGGAAATTGTGTTTATATGACTGCTTTTTCAAAATCTCTTGCAAATAAAATGCAAGTTTCTGAAGAACATTTTAGTAATGATGCCATTCTTGCAGTTATTTGTATTTCCACCTGCAGTCACCTTTCTGAAATTTCAGCAATGGAGCTAGAATTTTCTTACCAGACACGTGCATTGGTCTAAATTTGATAAAATTCACACAAAGTGAATGCAGCTTTACCTAAAACGGAAGTATGTGAAAAAAAATTGTGTTCCCTATGTTTAGAAATCACTCAGTGGCTATTTCTCACAATACCAGAAGCACAGCAAACATTTGAACACAAGACAATGTTTTACTGAAGATGGGAAGCCCACCCCTTTGCCTCCTCTGTGAAAAAAACCTACAAGAATATAAGTCCTTCTTAAATTTATGAATCACATGTTATCAGACAGTTATTTTGAGGTTGAATAAAGCCTATGCATGTGTTATGGAGGCTTCTGTCTGTGGCTGGGTGAGTACTGCTACCTAAGCTTCTGTATAATGGGATTGTTCTGCTGGCCTTCCCCATGACACAAATTTTCTACTCACCTAAGCTGAAGATAAAACTAAACCTGAAACCAATCTAAGAACTGAAAGTTTTCCACCTTAGGCTTATGATCCAAACACTCAGAATATCCCTCAGTGATGCTAAACTTAGGAGATGTGGCAAAAGTAGTGACAAATCTTGGACCTGCATTTGGGAGTCTTGTCATTCACCATGGTAACCACAGAATCAGTTTTTCATGCTCTCTACGCCATGGCTAACTCTTTCTTGTGAACTTGGCTCCTTATCTTAATCTGTTTAATTTTGTCTAAATAGATTAAAAAATCTGAAAATATTCTGTTACTGAAGATCAAATAAAGCAGCCATATGGATTCCTAGCTTTTAATGGAGAGTCACTGCTTCATGGTGAGTCCAAATATGGTTGATTTTGGACCCGGTAATTTTAGGTTTAAAAGAAGAAGGTGTCTCTTAAAATGTGCAAAGGAGAATTTAATGCTTAAAAATGCTGCTTCAAAATGATGAGAATAGCCAAATATCTATCTCTATGAGACCAACAATATGAAAGGTACATCACTTGCAAAATGTATTTCTTTTATGGCTTAAGGTTCCCAGGAAGATTCTGTGGTATTAAATGATCAAAAAGACACACCATCCTGAGTCTGGCATATGGCCTTGTTTATAGGCAAAAGAAGCTTAACCACAAAATCTAGGAAAAAAGACTAGAATTAGCCTGGTCAAATGAAACATTTATCTGAAAATCCATACATTAACAAAGCTAATGAGAGTTGTTTATATTAGTCTTAATGCCTAAAAAGCAACTGTATACTTAACATTTTAAGAAATATTCTGGTCATCAAAAATTACATGAAATTGTGATCAAAAAAGGAATAAAGATTTAAACTATTAAATAAAAAGTAGGTTAATATTTTTAGTCAACACTAAAATGGTAGTTCAAAGCATATCCAGAAATACATCCAAAGACTGCTTCTGGTATAACAAAGTTTGAAAAATATTTTTCTATCAGAAGGCCAGGTAAGAAAAGACATTCCTAGAAAAAAGTGAGATTATTAGACTTTCTTCATACTCAAACAGCTTCTAAAAGACAATGCCAGAAGATGATATTAGAGTCCATGACGGCTGCTTGGTCTGTTAACATTACTATCTAGCCCCATATTAAAGGGATTTGATGAGGACATTAGTGAGAGGCAGGGCCTACCCTGGCAAACCCCATCAGAGACAATACATGTAATAATGCTAACATTAATTAATAGCATAGAATGGATTAGGTGCTCTTTAAGAAGAAGATACTGCTTGAGGTTCAAGAGTCAATGCACATCCCAGAGAAACTCACAAATATAGACTACTATTAGAAATACGCCTTATGTTTTTATGACTGTATATACACACATAACCCATTTTGGAAAATTTTGTATCAAAATCCCAGTGAAAATGGCAACAAAAGTATATCTGACTTACTCCAGTGTAAGTGGATCTGAGAACACAGTATTGCTTTACTTGCTAAAATTATATGCATTACTGTTCTCAGTTATCTATTTCTTGCCTTTTCTCAAACATGGAAAGTGTTTCCTGTAGTATTCCAACTCTTATGAGTCCAGTGATAAAATGTTTATAGACTCTAACAAGTATTTCCTGGGTTCAATTGGATGATTGAGATAACAAAACATTAAACAAGAAATTAATCACAAACTCTAATCTCCACTTTTTCCTTTGATAAAAAACTGCCTCATATTTAACAACTGACATTGGTGATTATGTCTGCTGGTAATTCAGATCTCAATGGAGTTCCCTGCCAAACCACCCACAGCAGCAGCTGGCACAAGGCCTATGCTGTGGATGGATCAGAAATGGTGTGTACATAGAATCAAGTAATTTTTGTGGTGGGAGGGAGAGCTGGTCAGTGCTAGCCAAAGGTGTGGAGAAAAAAGTACTAGTTACAGACTGACCTTCTGTGGCAAAACTTTTATCTGGCATAAATATGTAGACAATTAAACTGTGCCTGTTTATGCTCTGGCTATAATTTGGTCTTTACTTTCAATTTCATTAGTAGAGTGATGCAGTTGAGATCCAGTCATTCCTAACCAGATATATATTTTGCTGCTGTCTTGCTAATGTAGACTTTGAACTTCTGCCAAAATGCCTATACCAATTTTAATTGAATAAATATTGGAATGAATCTAAGTTTGAATCATAAATTCATTTCTGATGCAGCATGCCTCAGTACTAGATTTCCTTTGTGCATGATCTTCTCTCACAGGCAACATGGAGCCACTCCTTCTCAAATCCTTATGATAAGCAGAAGCCATCTTCCTGGTCACCTCCTATTTCTTTTCTCAATTCATGAAAACCTGTTCTCTCTAATGGCATATTTATTGCTACTCTTGCAGATAGATGAACTATACCAAGCATAATCTGATCACAGATGGTATAAAGCTCACTTTAATCAATCTCTTGCTGTGTTCCTGGAATCAGAATTGGCCTGGCCCCAACTTCATAAGCTTGTTATGTCAATGTGTAGGCTGTACAAAACATCAGGTGCATGGGGCACTAATCTGTTTATTTTTGCCCAACAAGCTATAGACTGTTTTCACAACATAGATTTCAGATGAGAAAATGTTTGTTTGCTGGTCACTGACACTTTAGGATTTCAAGGGCCACTAATCTGTCAAACCTAAGTGGTTCCAGGGTGTTTAGACCCATCATTTCCTAGCAGGTAATCAGATGATAGAGACAGCTTTGATCTTTAAAAACCCAGTTTAGGTTCATTTTATTAAAATCTTTGCTTAGAGATAAATATTAAAGCAGCAGGGGTTGGTCTGATAACAAACTGGGTAAGACTAGTCTGGAGAGAGAGAAGGTGGCTCCATTTGGCATGCAGTGAGGGACATGCTGGGGCAGCATCTGCCATCGTCTGGCACCCAGCAGCAGGTGAGCAACAGGCCTGAGTGCCAGGGGGATCTGCGCAGGCACGAGCCAGAGGAGCAGCTCCCCCGAGCCCCCTCTGACCTCTTTATGGAGCATGGTTAGCATCAAAAGGACACAACTGAAATTCCAGCAGTTTTGTAACTTTTGCTTACTGTTCAGCTTGGAGCACTCTATTTTCTGTCTTTTGACAGAAAGGCAACAGCCATGGGTTGAAATGTGACAAAGTTTTTTCTAGGCAAAAGATGGAAAACTTCTGCTCATTCCATTTTAATACTGAGCTAGATTTGAACCCAGGCCTTAAAAATAGTTTCTGTGAGATCATTATTTCCAAGTTGAAAATGAGGATGGTAGCACTAGGGTCTGCAATGTGGGAGATGGAAAACATTTTTTCAGTGCATTGATTTTATTTTTTTAAACAGTTGGTTGATGTTTCCCCAAGGTCTGGAAGTTAAAGTAAATCATGGAGAAAATGGGGTTGTGAATAGAGATGAAAATAGACAATCTAATTTGAGCCTTAAATGAATATATCACATTCTTCTGAAAGTTATCCAGTGCCAGTACAATTTACTGTAAAGATAATATCCCTTTCTGTAGCCATATCCTTGGATGGGCAGAAAATTATATGTACATGATATGATACACTGAAAGTGAAAATCAAATTTCACACAGCTTTAAAAAAAAAATTCAAATACACAAGAATGTTGAAAAAATGAAATACACAGAGTGCCATGCTTAATTGCTTAAAAAACCTCTTAACATACTTTAACTGATTGCATGATAAGGTATACTCAATTCTTTAAATGATTACAGAATCTGAGAATTTTTTATGTGTTTTGCTAAGTTTTTTTTCAGGTCAAATCCCCATCAGTTTCAATAACTACTAAGTTTCTAATTTTGTAGATCCAATGAACATATAATAACAATTTTTATGACCTGAAAAAAGTGACTCTATATGAAAAGTCTTAAGCAACATAAAATCAGTTGCACATGGGTCCTATTGAACATGATGATAACATAAAAAGATGGAAAATACAGCTTTGTTGGAACAGCACCTTCTCTATCATGATTCTCAAAAAGTCAGTTCAACACAGTTTTCTTGAATGGAACTTATTTGGCATAACCCTGCAAGATGTTGAGTGCTCATAACAATACTGAAATGGCATTCTTGAAATCTGTATGATATATGACTGATGGGATTCAACATTTTTTAGGTAGTTTGGTCATCCTTGGATGCAAAAGCCATTTGAAATATAGCTATTCATATTGCACAGTAAAACCTAAACATTTCTTTCTGGGTCTATATAGGGTTTAGGGTGGTTGAAGAGGGACAATGCCATCTAGTTTCTTTCTTCCAACTATTAGAGTAGTTGTGAACTCCATATGAGAGAAAACTTTAAATGACTGTGCATGTTCTGTACAATGCTTTCAAAAGCTCTCTTGGTTGTATTTAAAATGTTGCCTTAGAGCATCCTTAAGTACTTATTTTTTACCAAGAGTAATTAAAAAACAAAGTACAATGGGCAAAACACAGTCCTATGTATGCTGCATGTAAGCCAAAAAATGGTTTAATCTGATACTTACAAAAATGTGATTGCGGTACAACACTAAGTAAATTTTCACAAGACAATAAGATTATTACTGAGAGCAATAAATGCATCTCAACATCGTGTCATATAGAGAATATTCAAAACCTTATGAGTTTTAGGATTAATTATATCAAAGGGCTATAAAATCAGAGAAGTGCTAGCTAGGCAGACTTTTGCAGATCATGTAATCCAATACAATTCTTTAATATAGGAGATCACCAGTGTTTAATTAGTAATATCTTTGCCTTACAGTTTGTCTTGACAAACTCCAGAGATGGAAATTTCACCATCTATTCCAGCACTGCATTACTCCTTATCAAATTTTTTACCTAATCACTGACCTCAGTATTACAAGCCTCAGTTTGTGGCAGGGCAGGCAGCCTGCTGAGTCCCTAGGAAAATAATTTACCTTTATCAAGTCTTTTGATACTGACTTACACAATGTTCTTGAAGCCAAATGAGTAGATTCCAGTCTAGATGAGTAAAAAGATGATTGGTGGGTAGTGGGCTCAGCGAGTAGTGATTAATGGATTTGTGCTCTGTCTGGAGGTGGCAAAATAGTGTAGAACTGCAGGGGTCTGTTCTGGTACCTGTTCAGTTTAACACCATTATCTTGAAGAAATGACTGTGCTGTCTGCTCAGGTTTTCCAGAACACACTAAATTGGAGTGAACACCTGACACAGTTGAGAGCATATTGCCATCCAAGGTGCCCTAGGCTGAAAGTATGGTCCAACAGGAACTCTATAAAATTCCCCAAGGACAAATGCAAAATCCTTCTAAGAAAGAGGAAGCCCTGGGAACAATATGGGCTGGGAAGGGCCTGGCTGGGGAGCTGCTGTGCTGTAAAGCACCTGGGGGTCTTCACTGATAGAAGGCTGAGCATGATCCATCAGCGTCCTGACAGGAAAGGCGGCCGATTGCCTTCTGTGTGAAATGAAGAGGGCACAGCAAACACACACCAGGCAGCTCCATTCTACCCAGCACTCGTGAGACCACACCTGGAACACTGCATCCAGCTTTGGATCTCCCAGTACAAAAAATATTCTGAACAAGTGAATCAAATGCAAGAAAGAACTACCACAATGGTGGTTGTTGCTGGAGCATTTGTCTTATCAGGAAAAAGTGAGGTAGCTGGGCTTGCTCACACAAGAGAATGGAAGAGTTCAAAAAGGCTTAATGGCAACCTACCAATACCAACAGGGAGCTAGGGAATAGGATGTCAGGCTCTTCACAGTGGTGCATATTGGGTGGATGATGTACAGCATGCATAAGTTGAAGCAAGAGAGGCTCAGACTGGAGAGAATGATAAACTTTTAAACAATGAGGGCAATCAAAAAATGGAAAAGGTTGGCAAGTGAGGTTATGCAGTTTCCATCCCCAAAGATTTTTAGACCAGACTGTGTGAAGCCATAAGAAAACAGGTCCAGTCTCACAGCTGACTATGCTTTAAACAGGAAGTCAGCCTGTTTCTTGAGTTCTTCTGTCTAGCCTGAATTATCTTATTGCCACTTATTGAAACACTTGCTGAGAAGAGTTTTTCTCCCTCATGTTTGTAACTGCCCTTCAATTAGTTCATTCATTGCCTCTGTTTTCTCTCTGACAGTCCAAAAAAACTCTTCCTATAAGCATTTTTCTCTGACCATCATTGTACATAACTTTTAATTAGGCTTAAGAGCACCAGTTCTCTTTTGAGACAGAGACATTGTTAAAGACAGTAAGTCCTACGTGTTTCCCTTTGAATTTGTGTCAAATCTCTGCAATTGCCTTTCACTTGATCACCCTTCTTACAGATGCTCCAATCCTTTCCACAGTAATGCTCAGGAATAAATCTGAATTTAAAAATAATCAATGTGTAGTGAGATAATGCAAATGCACTGGACATCCATGTATATGCAATTTTTTTCCCTAGGCCCAAGCTGAAAAATTAAACTATTAATGTGAATTGTCCAGGGAGTCAAAAAGAGGGAAAAGAAAAGAAAGACAAAAGCAAGAAAATAGAATTTTATCTCTGTTAAAATTTATGGCAACATTTCATTGACTTGACTGGAACCAATATTTCATCCAGTTTTTCAAAAAAAAACTCATTCTGAGAGATCACCTCTAAATTTCAATCTTCTGTTTTGTGAATAATAAATTGCCCTTGATCTTGTTGGCTCCTGGTTGTACTGTCTGATATGCATTATTACACACCTGTGTACTAATCTCTTCTTCTCACAGGAGAAGAAAAATACAGTCTGTCTTGGATGGGAAATAGCAACAGAACATGTTCAGCACTGCACCCAGTTAGATATTTCTGTATTTTTGAATCACAAGAATCCTCTATTTATCTGCATTTCCCAGGTTCCTCCTTTCCTCTGGAGCAGTGCAGTATTTCAGGCGTTGACCTGAAGACCTAGCAAGAAACATGTCAGGGTTTATTGATGTCATACGTGACACACGGATGAGATGTGCATTAGAAAGTAATTTCTCTCTTAAGAGACCACAGAAATTGGGTTTTTTTGGTGCAGATAAAAACAATTTCAGCTTCAAAAAGACTCTTCATTTTCAAGGAATAGGCAGAGTAATATCTTAGTGCTGTCATAAAAATGAGTTGGTGCTCTAACTTTAGTGACTCGATAACGTGAAACACCAATATAATTCATCACACTGTCAAAAAGAAAGAAACAAGGAGGAGGGAAATAAAACATCATATTACATTGTAAAACCAGCATTTGCAGTTCCAAGGGAGTTGGGAACCCAGGTGATTGATATTTAAATATCAGATCACTAAAAATAGCTCAGTTAATAACTGTCATTTTAAAATGCTTAATTATTTAATTTGATTTTTTTTTTCTTTTCTGGAGAGCAGTCTTTTGGTTTATCTTCATCTGTTTTAATAAGGAGTCTTTCAGTTAGGGCTCTGAGTGAATTCTGAGAATATTACTTCTTATTTCTGATTAATATCTTAAAACATTATCTTTTCACACTATACTTTTCTGAGATATAATTTCTGAGCTGATCTAATATAATGGGTCATGTTACTTTGTTTCTAAGCCATTTAGAGAAATGCAGCAGATTTAATCAGTTATTCACTAAAATAAATTAATGCAGTGTCACATGGGATCTTCATTAAACCGGGAATAACAGAAGAACTGTATTATACGTAAAAAAACTGACCAATGAAATCTGAAAAAGAACTGCAATTAGTTTTTTTTTCATAGAAGAAAATTATTGGTGAAGTTCCTAAAATGTTAGCCTTGGGTCTGATGTTATTTAAATGTTTCATTAGGGACTTGGCACAAAAGTGTCAATGTGATAATGAATTTATTGATGACAGAGAATTGGAAAGCACTTTAAAGACAGAATATCATGTGAAGATGACTTAATGATTCTGAGGAACAGAATAAAACATAAATGGGACAACATAAAAATTTAAAATGCAGGGCCTGGCATTGCAGACTAGACCCCAAAGTATTCTTAAGGCATAGCCTGCTCTGTTTACCTTCCATTTCAGTTGTATAAAAGCATGCAAAAAAGCATCAAAGCATTCTAGAGATAGAGCTCCCATCCATTTGGTCAGTGGGGAGAGTAGGTGCCTCTGAAATCCTCATCAGTGACATCATATCTGCCTATCTTAGGCGCTTCACCTCAGAAAAATACACATTTGCAGGAGAGATAAATCTTATCACATTAAATATCTAATATGGGGGTGTTAGTTATCTAAATATTTATGTAATCCCTGCATTTAATTCCTAGGACTAAATTGATTTGACAGGTGAGACCTACCAGTCTTGGATCTAAAATACAAATTAAGAGCCTTGATCTCTTACATTGTACATGATGTATTAGGCAATCCAGAAATGAGATTGTTGAGGAAACACAGAAGTTAGGAAGGGAAGCAGGTCAAAATCACTATCCTTTATACAGTTTAAGCAAGAATCCTCACTGGATTTCCATTTCAAAGAGATTGAAGGAAGAGGAGGTAGCACTTAGCACTATGAGGGTTTAGGAGTAAAGCACTTTCTCCAGATAAGTGAAGATAGGTCAGGAATAAGTTCTGAAAAGGGGCTGGGATAAGTTATGCCTGATGGCTCAGGCATGAGTTCTGACAGTCCTGGGATAGTTGATTTTACACACACAGATTGCCTACACAAACTTGGATAAGTCAGGAAACAAGCTTTTCTCCATCAGACTCTTATTCCTCTGTTCACAGGCATGGGGAGACATTTATTGAGTCTGGCATGGACAGATAAGATGGCACACTGTATTTCCTTATTTTTAAGTTGCAAGTGAGTCTCACCAACTTTATATCTTTTCCATGCCCTTGCAAATATTAAAAGAAAACTGACTGGATTTCTGCAGTAGCAATAACTGCTCAGTATAATATAGCTCAGCTAGCCTCTCTTCTGCAAAAACAGCATATTGAATCCTATAATCTCTAATGTTTTTCAAATGCTGTCAAATGAATATTTTTCTGCCTAAGATTTGACACTGTTAAAAGGTTAAAAAAAATTAAAAATTAGGAATGTAGGAATGTATTGCAGTCAGCAATATTTTGTTTATTCACCTTCATTGACCATTTAAGTTTCAAGTGTTTTGACTGTTTTTTACCTGTGGGTTTAAAAGTTTTACTGTTGAACTGTAACCAATAACAACTGTGAACCAATAACAACGGTTTTGTTGGTGACTTAATTGTTAGGCTGAAGGCACCAGTAAGGACTGTCAGAATAGTAAAACTTTGGGGTTTAATTATTTGTTTACATAGATAAATGAATCATTGTTCATGATTTTAAGAGCAAAGAATGTGTAAATACCGCACAGTGCAAAAGATTTCAAGATACTTACAGTTACCAGGGTTCTGTAAACTCTGATATGCCAATGAGCACTTGTGCTTTTGTGCATTGCACTGCACGGCATATGTGGAGCTCTGGATAACAAAACTGAACCTTTTCAGAATCTGGGCAAGTAACTTAGGATGTTAGTACAGGTGTATTATCTCTTTTTGAGCTATCTGGGGAATTTACACAGAAAAGTGCATTTAGCTGCCCTCAAATACTTTGGTGTACCTAAATCTCTCAATTAATCTAGTCCTCTGTGTGTCCCCAGAGAAGTTTATTACTCATTTTTGTGGCTCAGTTTGTGGTTGGTCCAGCCTTGAATAGGAAAACATAACCCAGTGGGAATCAATTTATACAGAATTACTTGTCAGTTATTTAGTTTCTGCACTACTCTTCAATCCCATTAACCATCCTCAATGAAAACCTTCCAGACTGGAAGGAAACAGTAAATATCTACTCTATAACTTTAAAATAGCAAAAGTAGGGAAAGCAAAGAAGACACAGCACAAATTGAGCCAACCTTATCGTTGCTGTCATTCTGTAAACAAGATCTCTCTTTTGTCAGACCTGTCTCCATGATGTATTAGCTGCATTGAGACAGTTTTGAATAAAATTAAGAAGTCACTATGGTTTTGCCAGCTTTGCATTGGTACATCTTGGGGCTTTAAATATCCATTAAAATGATCTGTTTTCTCACAGAGCAAAGTAGGGAAGGTATTAAAAAATCTGCTGCCAGCATGCATTAATGACTAATCCAATAATGTTCATGCAATGCCAGGGCAATTAAAATTATTTTTAACATTTTAAAATCTGCATTCAAAAATACTAACCTACTAAAAATCTACCTACCCACATTTTCCTACTTTATTTCAAACTCTTTATTTCCCGTGCAGATAAGCTATATTCCAATCCTCACTTGTTTTTTTTTTTTTTACTCAGGGAAATTATGTATCACATTTTAAGGCTCTAAATCAGCACTGTAATGATACAGTGAAATGGATAGCTCATTCCAATAAAAATATGGTAGTAGAAACAGAATAAGGTTGTTAACTCTTCCCTCCTCACTTCACATTATATTATATCTATGAACATACGAGCACAATTATGAATGAGAAATTTTAAAACCTATAAAATCAAAGTTTAATCTACATGTATTCAAAATAAAATTTCCAGCTAACATAATATATAAAGCTGTTTTCCAGAGAGTCAATTTTCAAATGCCATCTCAGAGGAAATTTCTCAGTTTTCACGTGCTTCAAATATTTATTGTTAGCCAAAATGCTGCATTAGAAGCAATGAGAATGGAAGCAAAGTGTGTCACATAAATGCTCTCATATCACAGCATGCCATCAGCATCCACAGATGTTTATTTTTTTCCTTTAGCATGGAAGTATGTTCATCCCTATTGTGATGCAAATTTACAGGTATATTGTTAGGTAAGAGATATTTTTAGAGTATTCAGGTGAGAAGTACCATTATAATTACATCTTGTGTATATGAAAGGAATAGAAATTCACCATGTGCCCTTTAAATAATTTATTAATTAGACCATGACTTTTAGGAATGCATTTAGTTTTCAATTCAGTGTCATGAAAATCCAACACAGTTCCTACTAAACTCAGTGGTTAATTCCTTCCATCAACTAACGTAACTAATTTTGAAATATAATGTAATATGGTACCAATTTCTTGGTTTGCAAGCCATCTCTTTAGAATATATTCCTACTTTAAGGTTATATATTCTAGACGCAATCCAGAAATTATATTAAAACCCTGATCATCTGTTTGTGAAATATTAAAAAATACTATTTACAGTGGCATCTAAGATTAAAGTTGAATCTCTGATATTTTCCATAAATAGCAATAAATGGAATAACTCCCTGAATGAATTTATATTTTGTAAGAATGCCCAGAACCATCTGGAGAGCTTTCAAAATAAATGCATCACTTTTTAATAATTTAAACAAAACAGGTATAACCGCCTACTTTAAAAAACAAACAAAAGAAGACCCTTCCATGTCTACATGTGTCAAAAAATATGATGTCTTTTACTACAGCTACTTCAGAAATAGGAAGGGTATATCTGATTTGATGCTTAAGTATCATGACTCTCTACAGCTGTATTTTAAAATACAATCAAATATTTATTTTTCACACCCAGTATACTAGCATACTTCATGGCAAAATATGTATTTGGTCAATTTTTACAGTACTTGGCACCATTTCTTTCATCCATCCTGCCTGTCGACAATGGATCTTGTATTTTTCATTTAAGTTATATTCCATTCAGCAAGGCTACCTGAAAAATGTAAGTAAACTGTGAAACAGGCACTATCACATTGTCAGCCCTCTTACAGTCTCAGTGAGAGGAGGCTAGGGAAGGTGTTATCCTTCTAAAGGCAATCTCACTGCTTCCCATCAAATTTTAACTTGCCCTTTAATTCCCATTTAAAACACTGAAGTTCCACTGGTGCTAATGGGGTAGACACAAAATTAAGAAACTGCTTTGGGTATTCTCATACTAATTAAGTAAAACCTAAAATCTCTAACTGGTGTTAATTAGTAAGCTCTTCCCTGATACTGTGAAGAAAAACATTGTATAATTTTACTTAGATGTAATTATGTGACACTGATAAATAGTACTACCTAGATTAAATTTAGAATCCACATCACAGATAATCCATTTGTAATAGTGTTCTATGAGCATATGAAACATTGTTCTATGTATTTCCTTAGTATCTATATATTTCCTTAGTATTATATAAATAGGATAAATGCAACATTTCTCACTTAAAAATCAAATCGGGGAAACTTGAAATTCCGCTTATTTGTGCTATATTTAATAAAACAGATTTTCATCCCTTTGTGTTTGCACTAACTGCTTAAAGAATCTGCACCAAATTAATGTACTGATAAATAACTCACACTTGGGAATATCTGATATTTTTAAGCTATTTTTTATGCATTTTCAGAAAGTCTATGTACTGTAATATCTTAGATATTAAAACAAAGTCTTAGATGGAATCTGGTGAAAAAAGGAAAGATCTTGCCATCAGTTTGAAATGGGTTTGATGTACAGTTGGCTAAATCCAGCTTTCTTCTTGGAGGATAAAGGTTGATGATTACTTCTGAATCAGAATGGAAAAAGATCTTTTCAGAACTCATATCAATGTTAAAAAGATTTTGGTCTTTGAAAGTCAGATTTTGAAAGTATTTTTAGCACCCATGAGGATTTATTAGCTCATGTAACCCTTGTTGCAGATGTATTAGGCATATTCATTTCTCATAGGATGTCACTCTAGGTCACTCTGTAGCTATCCTTCTGTTCTTTATATACTGTCAATCTGCCAATTCCATGCTGTTGCCCACAGTTTTCTCTCCACTGTTCTTTCAGTCTGTGTTTAGCTTACAGGCAGTATTTTCCAGGGGAACATGGGCAATTGGCATTGTTTGGCAATTTGACAGTCGGACGTGGTCATGCGCAGCTGTCGATCTTGCTGGCTATAGAGGGCTGCCCACGTTGCTTGCATTCTCCTAACTGTGACAGAGTCTGTCCTTTCTCTGATGGGGTCCAGATGACTTCAGGGGATAAAAATGTTTTTCTAGCTCATCACGTTTTGTTTTGTTACCTGGGAAGATGTGCTGCTGGATCCAACATTGCTAGGTAAGGATCCTTTTCTGTTTGTTTGCCCTTGTCATCAGTTTCTTGGATGTCTTTCCAAGGGATTATGCATGCCTACTGCTATCCATTATGTTTTCAGATTCCCAGATGCCACTGAACCACTAGAATTCTTCTGTAATGTGTTGCTCATTTCCTGACTCAATGTCAGATAGGTCAGAAATCTATCTTTAGTTTTTCATGACACATTTTGCCCTCTGGATAGAGTTTCTCTCAGAAACTGTAAATCAATCTTCTGGCATCCAAATATTTCCTAAATATTGATACTATCTTTTCTAGGTCTAGTTGAGAAATTTTTGAGGCTATATGTCTTCTGTAGTGCTTGTACACGTCTCACTGTTTAAATATATGCACAATAATCTTGCGTACACAGACACTTGTCTGTATTTGTCCAGCATGAAACATCCATTTTTATTAGGTCTGTTCCTAAATCTGCAAGGGCTACCTCTACAGCTCCATCAGTAATTTGGCATATTTGTTCCTTAAGATCTGTCCATCTACTTAGTACCCTTCTTAGCATTTTCCAAAAGTAAGGGTATGCTAGCAACCGGATGGGATCAATATCTTGCTTTTCAGAGCAAATCTCTAGGAATCTTGTTTGTGCCATCTTGCCAACAGTTGTCAGAGGCAAAATACTTTCAATTAGAGGAATTTTACTTATGTTTTATTGACAGTTAACAGAAATTTTTGATTACAGATTCATGTATTTAAAAAAAATAGGAAAACACACAATTAAACACTAACATTTTCCTTCCTTCTTCCCAGGCTCACCAGCTTGTTGCTGCCAGTTAACATGATTCCAGTTTTTGAGACATTTTTACACTGCATTAGCCACTAACCAGAAGACTTTGTGTACATGTACTGGGGCCAGTGATGCATCTGAACATGTTCCAAGGCTATTTTCAAGTCCATTACTTCTGCAAACTGACTAGAGCCTCCAGTCCCTTCACAGGTGGCAGCTCCTCCCATGGAGGTATTCCAATTAGCAGCTCACCACCTCCTGATCCCTGCAGTAATTTTACAAGATCTATGTGTAAACAAACTCCACTGTTTGCTTACAGCACTAAATTCATGATATGCTGGAGCTTCAATAGCCTGAGGAATTTGCTGGCTACGGACTAATAAGTTCACCTAGTCCCAATCAGGATCTTGAGCCAGTACATATTTAGTGAGTAAAGGTCAGC
This sequence comes from Ammospiza caudacuta, assembly GCF_027887145.1. Lineage (NCBI taxonomy): Eukaryota > Metazoa > Chordata > Aves > Passeriformes > Passerellidae > Ammospiza > Ammospiza caudacuta. Next base: position 136,016,879 of record NC_080593.1, read on the forward strand.
ACATATTTTTGCTACATGGCAGTAGTTGTTCTTCCATCAGTGGGCTTTGAACCCTTGAAGAAAAAGTTCAGGGCAGATAGTTTAGGGTGTAATCAGATAGTTAGGGTATAATCACAGTGATTGCTCTGTGCCTAGCACTGCAGTGGCATGCAGAACATCCTCAACAGCAGCACAAACCTCTTACTCCCTAGAAATGTAGTTATTTTTGAATATTTTGTGGCTTCGGCTCTTGAATCCCAACAGCTTGCCTTGCATTTCTTGAGGAGCTCATTTGCCATAAGCTCTTGCTGCTGTTGTCACAAGCTGCCATTGCCTCCTGTGCTGGTGTACAGCAGAATTTTTACATCTCTGTTTCTGACCAATACAAACTAGGCTACCACCTGCCTGACCTGATCAAAAGATCAATGGTACTTCTCTTCCCTCTCAAAATTACTCCTTTTTTTTTGACATTATTGTATCAAAGTTTAATCAATTGCCTGTAACTGAGGGTGTGCATATACCAATATGTACCAATGATCAAGGAGGGATTCTTTTTGATTCACCTCTGTGAAAATTGTAAATAAGTTGCTTTCTTTCTTCCTTCAAAAAAGTATTCTGCCACAGCTGCTGCTCTTCAAAGTCTAATACTATTCTGGCCACAAGCTAACGTGTATGTTTAACCTTGGTGCAGACAGCAGAGACCAGTTACCTTCTGTCCCTGTATGCTTTTATGTTATTGTCTATTCTTACTGTATTTAATGTGCTCTTCTTTAAATATCCATACTCAGAGATAAGTGTTTTCACTTATAGAATGCTTGCAGAGAGAAACTGTGTAACATCTTATGGCCACAATACAGCAGTAATGGGAAGGATGACAATATTATTACAATGAAGAATTAATTTAGAAGCCTAATTTAGAAACCACTCCTAGGATAGAGGTTGGTGAGTGCGAGTCATGTTCGTTACGTCTGAACATTTTGGTGGTGCTGCCCAAAGTTTTTAGGTTACATTGTGCTGTTTAAAGGTTTCTTGTGTCTGGTATTTCAAAATACTTTGCAGAAATTTCAGGAAATATGGGCAACAGCAATTAACTAGTACTGGTATATATGAATTTGTGACAGTTTAAAATGTTGGGGGATCGTTTCTCAATTCTTTTGTTCTCTTGTGATATAGACATTGATACTTAAAATCAAAGTACAGTACTTTGCATCCAGCTGGATATTTATTTGCCCGGATTTTGTATGGGGGAAAAAAGTGACTGGAGATGAGGGAGGAGATATATGTAGTGCTCTGGCTGCATTTTCTCTATTCTTCCCTTTAATTAGCACTTCACAGAAAAATCTGCCAGGCTGCTCTGGGAGGTTAGAGCAGAAGTCCCACAGGTTCTTCAGCTATACCCCTTCCTTGGGAGGGATAACATTTGAGCCACCTGCTCAAGCAGTCCTGCTCTTCCTCTCGCAAAACTCTGCCTTCAGTTATTATTAAGGACAGTTCTGCATGACTGCATGTCATTTACCAGACACACTGTACTCTTTCTTACGCACCATGGAAAAGACCAGCTTGTGTCTCAATATTTTGTAATATACTTCAGGGCACTTGGAATGGAAAAGACAATTAATGAAGCCAGATATTATTACATTTTATCATTAGCAAATAGAATAGGGAAAAAAGGACAAGATAAGAATATAGGATGATATAAAAAAGCATTTTGGACTTCCTTATCATCCATTTGTTAAGCTGAGATGTCAAGTTTCAGTCTGTGGACACAATTCTCTCATTATCAGGTGAGTGCAGATATCATGGTTCTGGTAATTTTTTTTCTTTTTATTACTATTTTGACTAAGTACTATGGGGAAAAGGGAGAAAAACAAACCTTTAATCTGCTTTACCTTATACTTTGTTCATAATAATGTACATACTTTAGTGAAAACATAACAGAAACACTAAAATTAGTTCCATTTCATTAGCATGACACAGCTACTTTCTACCTTGCAAAGAAATCTGTATATAAAGTGAAATGAACATTTCTTTAAACATGAACACACAAAATTCTTTTCAAGGAGAATCACCAAAGTCACTTGTCATCCAAAGTGACACAGTCAGTGGATCTAAATCAGAGCAACTTGCTTAGAAATATTATTTTTTGCATCATTCTGACACTGCTCTACAAGGAGTTTGGGATAATAATGTTATTTTATAGTGGACTTGAGGCCACTTGAGTATAATGGCCCAAGGATATTCATTGCATAATTCAATAACTGATTGAAAAAACTTTAAATTTATAGAAAAAAATTGCTACTATTTGTGCCTTTCTTTTGGGAAGTAATAGTAGAGGCCCATCAAGAAAGAAAATGGTGATTATTTTCATTCTTTTATTCACATTACCTTTAAAGAATCGCCAAACAATTCATACTAGAAAACTGAAAAAAGAAGTCAGAGAATATTCCTTTCATGACTTCTAATGACATGAGAATGTGAATTAGCAAAACTAATTTTGGCTGTTGAGATCAGACGTTTTAGCATGCCAAGCAATTCAGAGCCCAGTTAAACTGCCCTGACAGTTACTGCACATCATCAGAGCAGGGCACGCTGGCGAATCTCAGCCTGTCTTTGTGACTGACTTCACAAAACCTTACAGGGCTGCATAAGCAAAGGCAGTGCCTTGTAAGATCTGGACACAGATAACCACATTTTTGAACATACTCTATATCTCCCTGTGTTAAGGTTTCACCCGACATTTCTCATCTTATTTGTCTGGTTCCTTGTGCCTTAGACACAAAAAGCTGGTCAAAGACATGAGAAACCTTCCATTGTTTTGGCAGCAAGAAACTACAGGCACTTCTGAGGAGCATTAACTACAAGGTATCAAGAATTCTTGAAAGAATAGTTTAATCTTTCAGGGTCACCTCATTATAGATACAACTTCCTGAAGAATAATTCTAAAGAAAGGATTTTCTATCTATGCCAATGTCATTTCTTTCCTTAATTTTCTGAGGGAAACTAACTGGCAAAACAGATGGAGAAAAGGAAGACCTTGAAGCAAAAAGAAAATATCCCAAAGGAATATTTTAGCTTATAAATCAACATGTTTCCTTATACTTTTGCATCAAAGGTTTATTTATTGGCTAGTATAGGCACTTGAGAAAACTTAGGTATAGTTGTCAGACAAAGAAAATTAGCAGATAATCTGATTCAAGCACAAAATAGGACTGCAAATATCCTGACTGTGATTCACTGGATATTAATCCTGATTTTCTAGAAATACACTATTTAATAATCTAACCACCATACATAATAGCACAATTTCAGAATTCCAGAAAATTATATACAATTTAGAGAGGGCCTACATGTCTGGGCTCATCCTCAGAAAGAAAAAATATAGCAATTTATTCTAAATATATTTTATTATAGTTATGCCCATAATTATGCCTATGCTTTGGCTTCTTACATAATCTGTGTAGATAGTTTCCTCCAGAGGTAGTTCAGCATGTTAAGTTAAAGCAGGAACATTTCTTACTGAGAAAGAAGAAAGCTGTGAAGATTATAATTTTTTCTACTCCACCTCCTGGCAAGTGTTAGTAACTCCAAAAAAGAACCCACTAATCCACTTAAAATTGCCTTATAAGGGATATTTGGTAGAAATCCAAAAAAACCTCAATCTTCTAACAGAAAATTAATAAGATTATATATTATTTCTGCTACTTGGATTCTGATCTTGGTTAGAGTGCTTAAGGTCCCTTTAAAAACATGGTGAAAATAGTATTTCTTCTAAGTTGCTGAAGGATTAATTTGAAAAGTTTCCATATGAAAATTATAGAGGCTCTGAGTTTACTAAAAGTTCACTGAGTTACTGAGATGTCCACAGAAGAGGATTTTGCTTTCCGAAAGGAGTATTGCTTTTTGCTGCTGGCATGACACCTTCCTACCAGTCCTGCCTTTCAGCCACAAGGAGTGAACATGTAATTTTAAAGTCAGGAGCATTTAGTTCTTGAGAGATAAAACTTCACATATCATTTAATAGTACTCTTATAATGAACCTAATTTTGAGTTTGTGGGAACACAGTAACAGGCAAAAATTTAATTGTAATAAAGTGTGGGACTTATTTCAGCTATGCTGTACCTGGATCTACAGTACTGGATGAGATGGTTTAAGAAATATCTAAGGTTAAGAGAACAACATGCTGACAGCTGGATGTGGAATTTATCTCTTCAAGGTTTTAAATTCAGACCCCTACTATTTCTGAAAGCTTTACAGTTATTATTAGTGAAAACTTGCTCAGAAGCTGATTTCCAAGAATCAGAAAGGACCAACTGCTTTGTTGGGGCCAGGGGCTGGAACCCTGACACCAGTATTCACTGCATTAGGTAGAGCATATGTCTTTCCTGAAAGATTATTCCATAAAACTTCACTTGGACATTCTAGAGATAAAACCTATCTAGGCTTTTCCAATCTGAGTTTTAATATTTATATTTTTTTCTTATGTACATACTACGGATAAATCAAAATTTACACACATGCAATTATTTTACAGTTCCAGTACATTCTGGGAAAAATGGGAGAAGTTATGGACTTATCTTAACATTTAGCTGGGTAGAAGGAAAAGATGGTTTCATGTTCTATTTCCCTTCCACGTGCCTATCAGAAAGCACAGGGAATTCAGCAGCCTGGTAAAACAGGGAATCTACGATGTGCTACAGAGAAGGCTCAAGCAGAATATATTCCTCCATCCATCTAGTGCAACAGCTGCGACCTTCTAGTTTACAGTTTTCTCTTTGAATTCCTTCTAGAGCATATATCCATATTACTTTATCTTCAGGATTAATTCAATGTTACTACTAAACAACATTTACTCATCATCTTTGACGTCACATTCCAGTCATTATAGCAGCATCTCCTTTGGCATCTGGAACATATTTCCATTTAAACTGATTTACCTATAATTTCATATGCATGTTTATTTCCTTAATCCATTTCAGACCTTGCACGTAAGTGTATGTGTGTATAGCAACTGGAGATATCATTAAAGCTTTGTTAATACTAGGATGAAATTTAAAGACAGTTTTTTTCTCTACTTTCACTGCTCAAATTAATTTGCAAGATTCGTTTTATAATGGAACATAGTGTTAGTGCTGGATATTTTGTTTCCTAATGAATGCATGTTACTATTTTTCTCAGAATAATATTCTAACATAGTCTTTTTGTTAATTTTGTCTTTAATACATTTTTCCTACCTACATGTCCTCTACCTCAAAGACCTAGACCTCTGAGAGACCTGACTAGTGCCACAGCTACTGAGTAATGTTTCTTCAAATTTCTTTAGCTGTTCTTCCCAGGATTCACAGTTAATGGCAATTTTTCCCTGGAGCAAAACTCTGAGGAGAGGACAATTTTCTTATAATACCAAAGAGAATAGCACTTAGACAAAACTACATATAGCCTTTATAAAGTGTCCAAATTTAGTTCTTGTTTTCTCTGTTAAACATCATTCAACCTTTTTCAAACAAACTAGCAATATTTGGTTATGGAAGGCTTTGTTTGGAATTAAATCTGCAACAAAGGTGTCAGTTCCTGAGTCTGAAGGGCCTTCAAAGTACCCATAAAGACACAAAAATTATTTATTTTCATTACTTCTTTTTAAAGTATGACTTTTTGAAGACAACAGACAACAGACATGCAGGGAATTAAAAAGAAAAGTTCTCTGATGTTCACTAACTTTTGGAGAGTGTAGTGGCATTGTTTGCAAAGAGCATCAGTTGCTGCTTCTCTTCTCTAGTTGTGAACAGACCAGCTAAAGTATCAATTCTTAAGGTGACAAAGCCTAAAGAAAAGTCTGATTTTCTTGGCATGGCAATAGAGGGCCACATGCTACATGTACATACTAAAGCATGTAGTGTCTTTTGTGGTAATAAACATCAAACCAGAAAAATCTAGGTGAAGGACACCAAAAGACTCTTTAAAAGGTTTTGTAGCCTTTGCACTCCAATGAGTATCACAGAATTACAGAAGCACAGAATAAGCTGAGTTGGAAGGATCATCAAGTCCAGCTCCTGTCCCTGCACAGCACCATCCCCAAGAGTCACACCATGTGCCCAAGAGCTTTGTTCAAATGCTTGAACTCTGTCAGGCTGGTGCTGCGACCACTTCCCTTGGGAGCCTGTTCCACTGCCCAATCACCCTCTGGGGGAACAACCTTTTACTGATACCCAATCTAAACTTCCCCAACACAGCTTCATTCTGTTCTCTCAGGTCCTGTCACTGGTCACCAGAGAGAAGGGATCAGTGCCTGCCCCTCTTCTTCCTCTCACAAGGAAGTTGCAGACTACAATGAAGTCTCCCCTCAGTTTGCTCCAAGCTGAACAGACCAAGTGACCTCAGCCTCTCCTTATTCAGCTTCTCCTCAAGACTCTTCATTATCTTCATTGCCCTCATCTGGACAGTCTCTAATTGCTTCATGTCCTATATTGCTGTGCCCCAAATGCCCCCAGCACTCGAGGTGAGGCAGCCCCAGCTCAGAGCAGAGCGGGACAATCCCTCCCTTGCCTGGCTGTGCCTGATGCCCCCAAGGACAGGGTTGTTCCCCCTGGTTGCCAGGGCACTGCACTCACATTCAACTTCCCATCAAGTCTGAAATTGCATTGTATTTATCATTTTTGTACACTTGCTGTATAATCTATGGGTTAAAATTAGGCTTTCATTTACCACAGAAATCACTACTCATTTAATCAGATGTGAACCATACACGCTAGAAAGCTGCAGCAAAGTTCTGAAGAACAAGGTGGGAAATGACCAGAATATTTCTTTAGAAATGTTCTTTTTGCCATTCCTTAGAGTCCAAACATTTTTGAAAGAGACTCCTAGCTACTCTTCTACTTTTTTTCTCTGATGCTTTATTTATGTTTTCCTTCTCATACTTTAAGCTTTAGTATAAACTCCTAAAGCATAGCTTTTAAAGATACTGGTAAGTCTTTCTGGCACTTTGCAAATCAAAATAGGATTTGATGATTTTACTTTTCCAACTTCTTTATGTATGTAAGGGACATTTTAACGAGTAGGACATGAAATTATTGCTGAGGATAAAGACTGAAGGTCTTAATATCTCAGGTTGAATCATACTAGGTAAATGGAGTCCCTGAAATTCTCTGCTTACAAAATTATCCTTTTGACATTTCCCGTTCTCCTCATGGAAAAAGGAATATCTGAGGACCAGTACATCTGTGTACCATTTGTATGCCTGGGATATGAAAACTGAAGAAGCTGAATGAATAGTGTTCCCAGTCTGGAGTCAGTCAAACACCCAGTCACTTAAATGGTTCCCCGTGCTTTTCCTTATTCACTTAATTTTTTTTTTAATAAAAATGGAATGTTGTTATTTCAGTTACATTAACAATGTTATTGCCCTCTAGTGGACTTATTTATTTGCAATTGCATAAATTAACCTGAAAAAGTTTTCAGAAACATATGCTCTGTAACATAGAACAGTGAGTCTGAACCAGAAAATAACTTTGATTGAAAAATATCCCATTAATTACATTTCAAAAGGTATGTGCTGGGGATTATGAAATGCAAATTATATTGGAAGACAGAAAACTTCTTGTATTACATCAAATAATGAAAAAATTCTGTGGCAATAAAGTCTCAAATATCTATCTGGCAGGGGCATCAACCAGTCAAGAACGGCATGACTGCCTAAAGCTCAAAAAATACATCAGGCATGTAGTGACAAGACAAGGGGAAATGGCATCAAATTAAAAAAATGGTAGGTTTAGGTTAGGTATTACGAAAAAAAATTCCTTACAGTGAGGGTGGTGAGGCACTGGAACAGGTTGCCCAGAGCAGCTGCAGATGCCCCATCCCTAGAGGTGTTCCAGGCCAGGCTGTATGGGGCTCTGAGCAATCTGGTATAATTAAAGTGCCCCGTCCGTGACGGGGTAGGGCAGGGTTGGAACTGGATGATCTTTAAGGTACCTTTTAACCCAAAACATTCTACAGTTCTATGCTGTCTGCTCCTCAGTATGCATTATTCAGTCCCAATAATGCTAAGGCATTATTCATATTCTATTGTAGCTTCAATGCTTGGTTCAATTTCTGAAATTAGTCAGCATGTAAAACTGTGTTGGGGACAGACAGAAAGCCTTGAAAAATGTTCAATCAAAGGGTAAGCAGCACAGAAAGGCAACAAAAGAAAATATTGTCAGAAGAATATCAGAAAATTATCAGGCCATGCATAAAATATAGGAGTTTTTAAATTAGTTCATAAAGATTAAAATTGAAGGTACTGGTCTAATAAAGACAGCTAAGGTGAATAAAGAGGTAGATGGATTTTAGAAAGAAACCACATTGGTAGGTCTAAAAGCATTGTTTGAGGAACCTAACTGGCCATTGCAAACTGCACTGAGCATCAATCTAGATAGCATAGTTAGATCCCTTCACATGTGTCTAAATGTGGCCTTTATATATGAAATGAATTGCAATTTGGATGTTCTAACTTAGAACAAGAATCAGTGAAACTCTCTTTGGGATAAAATATGTCTGAATTTTCTATGAAATACTGAGTATTAATGGGAGTAAAATATGGCTTCACAAATATCACAAATTTCCATGTTGCAGCATTTCTAATGTGAATATAATTTGGTAATTTAATAATTTTTTAATATCCAGTGGGAGTTATTTTAATATTTGGAGTCCATCAATAATACTTATTTCACACAATAAGAAGCTACATAAATATTTATTAAATGATGCATAATTTTTCAAAACCATTTCTTAGCACATAGCAGGCTTGAAAATTTGACTGAGAGAGACTGATTACTGCAAATTCCATTGCTTGTGCTTTGAAGTGAATTGGATTACTCTGGATTTACACAAGGGCCTGGAGTACATTAACAGGCTTTAGCTACACTAAGCAGCCTCACCTGGATCTTCACCCAGCCACTCTTCCTATGGGCTTGGAGGTTTCATGAAGCTCATGCCAGGACACGCAGCCCTGGCCTGCTGTGGAGGTGTCCCCACACCTGCCTCCTGCTGTCCTGCTCCAAGGGAACTGCACACACCTGGAACATACGCTGTGGCAGCCTTGTATCCAGCCCTGTCTCCTGTCACCCCTGAAGGAATCCCTGTGATCTCCCCAGACCTGACCCATGATCTCATCTTAGGCGGGACTGCTGATGGATGCTGCTCCTCTCCTGGCCCTGCCTTCCTGCAGCAGTGCTGTTCTTCTGCCAGAGAGAGCGCTACCCTGCCTGTGCTCAGCTCTTCAGCAGACCAGTGAACCATCCTCTTCTGGACTAGACCAGAGCCCTTTATCCAAGGGCCTTTGTTGCTCCCTGGAAAACAGATACATAAAACAAGGATTTTTCCCTAACAAGTTCACATCTAGTATCAGCAAATTAGGCGCAAATTTATGTTTGCTTGAATTTTGTGAAAAGTGTTTAATGCTTCTGAGTTTTAAGGGGAGAGAGGAGTTCTATACATCACTCATAAAGAATTAGGGATAAATTTTTATACAATGTACTTCTTTGACAATTCTGAATATTTTTTAATCTGGTATTATTCTGCTCCTGTCGTAAAGAACTCTAATATATTCATAAAACCCAGCCTTCACTTATAATCCCCTTTCAGAGCTTTAACTGCAACTTAAAATTTGGCTTCAGATTGCATAATTTACCAAGTATATTCTCTCAACAACTGTCGATTTAGGCAAAAAAATCACAGTAAAATCACTGTGAAAGAAGAGACATCCACAGTCGAAAATTAAAATTAGACAAAGACAAATCTTAGTTTGACTATTTGGTGCCTACCTAGGAGTTTTGCCTCTAAGGGTAGGGGAAGTGCACAACATTAACCTGCTGGTGAAAATGTGGGCAGATATCTTAAACAGCCTCAGAGAAGAATGCAAGAAAATTTGGCAAGCGGGTGCTTTGCCTCTTCCATTATAAAAAATTTATCAGTTTAAGTGCTTGCCAGAACAGGTATCACCACGCAGATATAAGTCATCATATACACAGCTTCTAAGGGTGAACATGTTGAGATGTGTATCAGCCAAGCAACAACTCCATCCCTGTACTATTTCTGGGGTCAGATCAACTACAAAGAAACTCTGTATGCAGCTGATGAAAGCAAGCAGCCATTTGGTCATAACTGTGATCCATCCCTAGGCTAGATACAAAAAAGGCCATTAGAGTGGATTCCTCATATTAAGGAATCTCTTTGGTTATTCTGAGTTTGAATTGTGCTTCGCTTGTCAAGAATTTAATAACATTCTATAAAATTATAGGATTGACTCTATGAATAAAATTGACAGGATCCAGATTTACAGCAATATTTGTGAATGAGAATCTAGGACTAATTTTATCATAAATAAATCTATAGGCAAATATTCAATAAACTGGGGGAACTCACATCTCTGGGTTGTAATTATATGACACATGCCCCTTTGAATTTCAGTGGATGCAGGATTTCCTGATTTCTCTTGCAAGGAATAAAAAACTGCTTTCTGTACTGCACAAAAATTTTGCTCATGCAGTTTTAACATATACCAAGCAATTTCCAGACAAAGGATATTTTCTCCCAATTCAGTCAGGCAGTAATAAGTCTCATAGTTCCACTTCTTGATCTCATCCTATTACTTCACTATTTCTGGGTTCCATTGTTCCAATCATGATGTTATCAGACAGTATCATTTTTCCTGCTTTCTCTTAGTGGCACTGATACTTCATCTTCACCATATCAAATCTCTGGCCTGCATCTAAAAAGTATATTCTCCCATTCAGATTGACTCATCATCTTTTATCAGTCATTATCTTTTTCTTTTTCCTTGTTGTTGATGGTTTTGTTTTTTGGGTTTTTTTGCTTTGGTTTGGGGTTGTTATTGTTGGTTGGTTGGGTTTTGGGTTTCTTTGGTGATTTTGTTTCTTTGGTTTGGTGGTTCCCTTTTTTTTTTTTTTTTTTTTTTTTTTTTCCTCTTCTCTTTCCTTATTATGGAGCAGTATGAAAGTGGCCTTCAGATGGATGTCACAAACCAAACCAATCCCTTTGATCAGGGAAGAGTTCGCTTCTTCCATTCACCACATAAAACCAAAATGTCTCCAAAAAATGGGAGAAGAGGCAGAGGCAATAACAGAAAGGTGAAAGACTGTGATGCCCTTTTCCCAGCTGTAAGAGTAAGTTTAGAGACTGTACTGGTAACTGTTAGGAGGACTCATGGCTTTCAGAAAATGACATCACTTCCCAAAGCTGTACATGCTATAATTACATCACAATTGTATTATTGTCATCATATTTTCAGAACAGCAAGCTCATGTCATTCCAAGCAAGTACATTTTTAATCATTAAATGAAAAGGTTTTAATTCCAGGAGCTAGAGCAAAATGTATCATCTGTCTGCAAAGATAAAACGAGAGTGTACTGGTGTTTCAAAGAGTAGTCCCATTAGCCAGCACACTAATGTGTTCCACAAAAGCCCACAAAACTTCACATCATGTGATGATCTTTCCTGACAAACTAAAAAAAAAAAGAAACTTATACTTAATAACCAAATCTATGATCTATGTACTCCAGAAATGCTAATATTTCTTTGTTCTGTCTTCCTTCTCAAGGCCTGGAACTATTAAAAAACTTTTATACAAAATTAAACCCTGATTAAATATCAATTTGCTTTATTTCTAAGGTTGATTGCATTACTTACCTGTAATTCATCAAAACGATAATTAGTGGGTCAGTCATTTGGTCAATCTACTTTGCTTTCAGGCAGGAGTAGATTGAAACATTCTCAGGTTTGAATTTTCATGGCCTTTTCAAAGTAGCCTCTTCCAACATTTACATAATATTAGAGCAAGACAAAAAATATGTCTAACCTAGCTATTGTGTGTTTAAATTAAGTCAAATTTATCCCACAGTGATGAGGGATAATTGTGTTCTTTTCATGATAGTTGTACATTTTCATGGAAGTGATTACCATGTCCTCTGCACCATCTTTCTTTCTAGGCAGTACAAATCCAATTTCCAGTTCAAGAAAAAAGCTTTTCTCATCTGTTTTTAAATCTCTGATCATTTTGTTGCTCTTTTCTGTTTGTTTTCTCTTAGAGAATGGTGCCCAAACCTAATTTCTAGATGAAGCCTTGCCAAGTCTGAGGAAGGAAGGAAAAAATATCACTCAGAGCTGTCAGTTTTCCATGAGCCATTCCCAGAACAACATTTACCTTTTTTGGCAAGCTATTATAAACCTTAATTCAGACTAGGCCACATTTATATTTTTCTGTAGTCTTTCTTGTGTTGCTCCTCCTCCTTTTGTAACTGCCCATATAACATCTTTGCCAAGCATGGGACTTGTATTTATCACCATTAGATTTAATCAGATTTGGAATCTTTTCTCTGATCTCCAGAATACTGACAAACTCCATAGTGCCAGTTCAATACCACGATGCCAATGCCATTGCATGAGTACTGTCAAGAAATTTTCCAAAGGGCTGGAAAACTAAGTATCCAGTAATAATACCTTAAATTTGAAAAGTTCTGTGCATGTGATACACGTCAGCAAACCATGTTACCTATGTCATCGTCATTTAAAAAAGTTAATAAAAATCCAAGGAACTGTAAAGCAAGATTAGAAAAAAGGCTTAAATATTTTAAGTATTTGTAAAGTACCATAATGAAACAGTTCCCTTAATACACACCACTTTTGAATACTGAAGTAATTTTGTTAGACCGAAGACCTAACTTCTACAGACTTTGCACTTACCGGATATTCATATAATAAAAAATAAACAAACTTATTTTTCAGCATTATTATTGCTTCTCTTATCACATAGATACTAATCTGATCTCTGATGCATTAACAAAGTATTTAATTTAATCTCTTGTACTGTACTACAAGAGATTATTTAAGTCACATACAAATTTCCTGAAACAAGTCCTTTGGTAGTAAAAGTTTGTTCCATTAAAACAATTAAATCACTCTACAGCACATGAAGCTGAATGGTGGAAGTGACTCTGTCTGCTTTACACTTTTTTTGGAGTGGAATTTTTAAACAAATTATTTTTAATTCATAGGTTACTTGCAGTACACTTACTGGAAATTTCCAAGTCTTGTATGAGTCTGTGTAGCCTTCTAAGTAATCTGATTATTATTTATGGTCCCCAAGAATTTTCTGTATGATCACATACTTATAGATGTATTTGAATTCCTCATCTAAATATAAAGTCAGCTATTTTCTTTAGACTATTGATCATTTATGTGCTTTGTGGATATTTAGATTTTTTAACCCTCAAATTTTAGTTTTTCAATGATAAGCTTTGCTCAGAATTACATTAAATAAGGAAGAAAAACAATTACAAAGCTTAGAGTTCATATAGACATAGGAGGGCTCGTGTTGGAAGGGACCATAAAGATCATCCAGTTCCAACCCTCCCTGCCACGGACAGGAACAGCTTCCCACTAGACCAGGCTGTTCAGAGCCCATCTAACATGACCTTGAACACTTCTAGGTATGGTGCATTCATTATTTCCCTAAACAACCTGCTCTTGTGCCTCACCAGCATCACAATAAATAATTTCTTCTGAATACTTAATCAAAATCTACTCTCTTTCAATTCAAAACCATTCCCCCTTGTCCTATCACTACATGCCCTTGTAAAATTTCTCTCCATCAGTCTTGTACTTAGACCTACAAACTACAGACTACAACTCTGTGTATGTTAACATCACTTTGGTTAAATAAATGAAGCACAAAAAATTAGAAAAATCCTAACTAAATTCTTTTATGAGCTCTAGTCTTCAAGTTGTAATGATAATTAAAGAATAGACTAGCTCTCTTATTTAACAAAATATGCTCATCTTACAGAACTGAGCTCCAGACAAGATAGAGCCAGTGAAACAGAACTTTCTCAAAGAACGAAGGAGAAAACTTTTACTTCTATTTTAATCTAAGCTCCATTGTTTCTATCCATATTTAAATATATATCTTCTCACTAGGATACAATTCATATATTTAACACTTCTTTTCAATACTAAACATGGATGAATATCATATGTTTGAAGTTAAGTGCATCTGTGGGTTTGGGAAAAGCAAGAAGTTTCTGGTTCCTTTGAAATCTCTGGATTTTCTCTGAAATTTCTTGGAGAAAGATAGTACAAAGCATCATAAGGACCAGGATCATATTTGTATTTACACTTTGTACAGAGCAGAATTGGGCTGGAAGAGGGTGCAGGTAGGTGGTGTGTTACAAAAATCTTCAGTAAATTTTGTGTGACTTTGCTGTGCCTCAGTTATAGAGGTCACACTAAACTGAACAAGTAAGAGTTGATAAAAGTCTACAGCATAACCTAACTGCTTTATATATGCTCTTTACAGAATACAGATGTAAAACTGGATTGCTTATTTGGACACTGGACACTTTCTTGCCAGTGTCACTGCCACCAGGAGTCATGTATACACAGACTTTTCAAAGCTAATAACCATCAGTTGTGTCTCACCTTTTTATAGAATCATAGGATCATAGACTGGCCTAGATTGGAAGGGACCTTAAAGATCATCTAGTTACAGCCCCCTGATCTTCCCATCTTTTTTCCTTTACCAGTGTGCACTAAAAACATAATGAATTTAACTCTATTTTAATAGCTCTATACACACCTACCATACCAGCATATCTACAGACAGGTTTGAAATGTGACCCTTTACATGAGGTCATCCCCACCAAAATGCTAGAGTAATACTGCAGTGCATCATCAGATCTATCCTTTTCTTCTTAACAATCTACACCAGCACCTTCATCCTTTTCCACATATTTTATGTTAACTATTTAAATTTTTGTTGCTATGGTCCTGATTGCCCTGGAATAGCAAAGAACAGCCAAGGTGGCCATGAAGTTTGACTGTTGAAAAAAGTTAACAAGGCAAAATTTGGTTTCAGCTTAATTATGTTAAAATAATTTCCTCTCCTCTCCTTCTAGAACACAAATGAAAAACCACCTGTAAGAGGAAGAAGAGAATGTTCACGGTGCTCTAATTAAGAAGTACACTGCGTTAAAAATGGAGGAACTGAACATTCTTTAGTCAGAGGAGCTTGGGAACAGGAAAACTGAGTCAGGTCCAAATTTACATTCCCCAAAGATATGTAAAATCATCTATACAGCGCAACTAGATTCTCTGAGTGTGCAGTGCATTTTCAGACAGCAACATCCCAGTAAATATTTTTGCCCTACTATCCTGAAGAATTCATTTTCTGAATCTTTTCTTTACTTCATTTTCCCAAATTTTTCACCTTGGGATTATTCCGACTATAAATATTCACCCACCTTCTAACATTCTTGCACTTAAAAGCTGCATTTCTAAATTTAACATTTCTTACTAGCCACTAACATTCAAGATAAAAAGCTGAAATTGCAAATGGAACCTTTATGCTAGTCTTATGAGAGTGTGCATTATTTTATAGTCCTCTATGACTGTACAACTACTTCCCAAATGACAGTTAGTCAATTATAGCAAAAGCAAGCTAAGATAATCCTAACATGGAAGGTTGTCAATAAAAGTGGAAAACAGATTGTAGTTGGAGGAATAGAGATAACTGAACTCTCAGAGTGTGATTTTTCCTCTTTCACTTGAATAGCTGTTTCTATCGGATATGCATCTGCCACTTTGGGTGTATCTGTACTGCAGAGTTAAGTAAAAATAACCTTAACCTTAAGAAACCTCCTCTTTCTTGAAGGCTGGCCTCTCCAGATGTATTTGCAAGTATGTCCTTTTAGAACACATTTTCTTTTGTTAGCACTACTTTCCCTTCACAAGAAATACACAGGTTTTTTAAAACTCTCCTCTCAACTCTTCTTAAACAAAAGTTCATACATATATGGTATAAAGTAAAATGATCTTAAGAAGTCATATGTGTCTGATGGTTTTGAGGGAAGTTCCTCCAGTTCTTGGGCTACTAAAGCTGTAGAACTGCTTTTTAAAACCTAAACTATAATTCATGCAGAAGTAAGTAATTAAAGAAATTATGCTGTCACAGTAAAGATATTCCTGAATGTGTATGTCAAGCATAATAATAATTTTCTTTCCCAAGACTGAAGAAAAATAGCTTTAAGAGGTGCAGTGATTTCATTAGTGACACTGGTAATTAACTCTGAAACACTCACCAGAACTCCAACACTCACCAACGATATTTAAATATTAACATTTCCATCTATTTTACTGATACTCTTTTGCCAGATACATCCCATCCATCTGTGAAATTCCAGTCCTAGGTTTACTTTTGCCAAGCAAAATTCTCTCAAAATTCCAATTGCCAAGACTTATTCTTCCCCACATAACACTTCCAACATTCATTTACACTGTAAACATATGGGAAAATATGTATTAAGTATGTTGACAGCTTAAAAGAAAAAATATATAAAATTAAATTTAATGGACAATGAAACAAATGACACAGGTTCTAAGTACAGTCGATATGAGGATGTTAATTAATGGAGTAATTTTAAAATTGCCTATTTTAAGCCATCTTGCTGTGGAATTTCCAGCTGGGTTTGAGCAACACAAGACCTGGAATATTTATCTTCCATTTAAAATTCAAACTGATATGGAGCTATGGAGGCCCTTGTATTTACCTTGTACCAGCCATCTAGTCCAATTAGACATTTAAATTCCTCTGAAACATAATATTTATGACAGACAGTTGTTTGTGTCTTTCTTGACCAAACCCTTCAGTATTTCTCAGAGGACCTGGTTAGTTTTCAAGCCATTTAGCTATGCTTGTGTATTGCCTCAGAATCGCTCATGTCTTCCACCTCAAATCTGCCAGACTCACCTGACACTGCTCTGTGTTGTTTTTTCCGTGTCATGTACTGTGCTTTTCTCTTACCTAATACCAATATCAATCTTAAACACAGGAAACCTTGTAAAAATCAATGAGATGGTTAAAATCTTACAACAATCACTGGACTGCCATTCAGACCCTACTGTATAATCAGTGAATAATCACCAGTACAGTCAAAAGGAAAGATGGACTGCTTGTAAGTTTTTGGCTGTAAACATTTTGGGTAGTTTTTGGTAGACTTGATGCTTCAATGGGTCTTTCTTGCTCTGCAAGAAAGCAAAATATCAGAAAGCATGAAGACAAGGCATCAAGAGTGGGAGAGAAAAAAGAAGCATGAAAACTGTCATAAAGCAAAGAAAATAAAGTTTCATGAGAACAGTTTCACAGAGTAAACAAGTAAGGACTTGATTTCTTCAGTGCATTTTTTTACCTCTTCTTCACTAACCCAGAAATAACTCACATTCCTAAAAATGCCATCAAAAAAGAGATATTTTTAATTATTGTATACTTAATGATGATTTTCTTCCATGGTTCCATAGGGGCCACTTCTCTTTCTCACTCTATATTCTCTCTCTTTCAAATGTATTTCTCTCAGTATTCAGCTACAGAATTCTATTTTCTGTTCCTATTTCTCTTCACCACCTCTCCTGCCTTCAAGAGATTAGGAGATAACTTTACTTGTTGACATGCGTGTTGCCTCTACAGAGACAAAAATAACTGAAAGCCTAAAAAATGCCTCACAGAAGAGATTTTACCCTCAAAATAGCTGAGGTAGAGAAAGCCCTGAGACAGAGAAATTACATCACAGATGAGGAAATGATGCTTGAGTTGCACTAACTTGATTCATAACTCCCTGAGCAAGCACCAGAGTAACCTGAGTTCCCTCTGCTTTGTACAGAATTGGACATGACTTATAAATGTCTCATTGAACCTAAATTATTCTATGATATTATGGTTCTATAAATTAGAAATTCAATGTAAAACTTCCTTTAAAAGAAAACCTTACACTTTCAGATTTTCTTCCTCTCTGACTTCACTGGCTCTTTGTCAAAAACCCCAACCACACATGAATCAAAACATTCATAAATATTACTGATTTTTATGACTCCAAGCATTTTCCTTGTGATTCTACAACTATGTGTGAGGTTTTACACTGTCATTTGTTGTTATCTTTACTTAGGTTCTTTATAAAGCTGTTGATGGAGCTGCAAGAAAACACAGTAAAGTGCACTGACAGTGTAAGTCACTTTTACTTCCTGACAGGATAACCTTATGCCTACAGTGAACCTTGGTTAAACGGATACCTGAACACAGGCAATATGAAAGTGATCCTGACAGGAATATATATTCAATGTAATAATCCCTCCTACACTGTTAAACTTGATCATTGCCTTCACATCCTGTAGGACCTTTCAAACAGCCAAACAAAATTCATATGGACACATCTATGAAAATCTCATTCCATGAATAAAAGGCAAGGTGTTTAAAACATCATTTGCAAACCATAACTATATATAACAGTCTAAAATATGTGATATCTACCTTCACTCTTTGCAGTTTGTTACATCTTGTAACAAAGCTCTCTTTTAAAAGTTTCAGCTGGTACCATCTGCAGCTAAGCAACACAAAGCACAGAAAGGACAACACGCAGTATTTTCTTTTTTTTTATATTATTATTCATTATATGAATTTCTATTCATAATTGATAAAGAGAACAAGGAAAAATTTTTGTCTTGTGTTCAGAGCTGGACATAAGAATATATCATGTCTATGTCAGATTCTGGTATTTATCCATTGCAAACCTGTGACTACAGTCATCCATAAAAGATACAGTCTAGAGTCTAAGAAACTCTGATGGTATATGGGCTGACTGGTAACACAGCAGAGAGACAGATCTCTTCCTGCCTTTATAAAAGGCTAAAAGTTTTAGAACTAAAACTTTCCCTTTTTAAATTTTGCTTCCCTACAAACTAGCTCACTCCTTATTAATTACTGCTGGTAACTGCCATAAGCAAGAATATAAAAATCATAAGGGTATTTGATAAAGATAAAAATCTGTAAGATGCATATAAACTACATGACTTGAATCACACAAGCACTTCAACAAACACTTCCCATTTTTTCCTATTTCATTATTCTGCTTTCTTCCTTCTTTACTTGTTTACTTACCCTTTCATCTTTGTTGCTTTTTTTTTTCTTTAATCTCAATCATAATCCCATACACACATAAGTACAAACGGTGCTCTGTATGGAGATATAAATTCTTTTCTATTTTCTTTTTCCTTCTTACACGTCTCATGAGGCTCTGACTCTCCTTTTGTATGTTGCTGCCCGCAGCTTACTCATAAATATTCAAAGCCTTTTCCCACCATTGCTGGCATTTCTTCACTCAAACAAGCATTCCTGAATGATATCTTTCACTTCAAATATCTTCTCTGTCCTTCATATGCCTGTCTCTCCCTTGGTGCTCCTATTCATACATTGCTACTCTCTTTCCTTACTGATCTCTCTCTACCTGTGTGATCTTTCCCTCTCTTCCTCAAACACGCTTAAGAAATATTAATGTGCCTTTGTTGTCCACCACTCTCTTCATATCATTGCTTTTCTTCTTTCTTTCAATGGATACAGTATAAAGGAAAGAGATAGCTGTATTTATGGCCCTGAACCTTTCACAATAAATAGCCAGAGCAGTCCTGGCCAGGAAGATGAACAAAATTCCCATTACAGTAACTTACCTATTTTCACTTCAGCTTCCATTTCTGGACATTGCACTAATGCAGACTGTACAAAATAGACCAACAAACATAGAGCTAGTGTTTGCTGAGGGCACACACACAGAGCCCCTTTGGGAAAGAGGAAAAACAATAGGGACAGTATAAAGTTAGTGTTTCCTTCATACAGTTACAGTGATGAATTCACAGTAATAAAAAGGAAAGAAATTACTGAATTGTTTTTGTTAGAAGTGAAAAAGTTTACTAGATCTCATAATACAATCCACTTCCCTAAGATGAGAGAGGTTAACTATAATAATCTTGCCTATCAAACCTACATATGGAAAAGATTCCACACTTCCACTAGGTAGGTATCTTGTTCCAAATGCTAAATTTGGGACAATATTGTTTGAGTCTATATAAAAACATATATATTTCGGTATATAAACCATAACACTTTAGAAAGTTTTGTCCAACATTGAATCTGAACATTATGAATAATTTAGATTATTGGGGTTTTTTTTCTGCTGAAAAAAATGAAATAGTTTTGTCCTTTTCATAGCGACACTTACCACATAAAGAGATCATTTACTTCTATCTTCTTAAACAACTGTTCTTCCAACTTCTACACCCATCTGTAATTTTCTACATGTCCTACTATTTGGTAATTTTCCTCTGGACTGTCTTCAGTTTGAGACCAAACACAGTTGGCTTCATCAACCCCTTGCAGAAAGGTAATTTGTCCTGTCAGATGTACTGCACACCTATTAATACACTCCACAGTGACGCTGTCTTTTTTCTTTAATGGTAACACATTGCTGACTCATATTTACATTACAGCCCCCAGATTATTTTCTGAAGCGCTGTTACTTTACCAGTATCCTTTTGATTTTACTTTTTAATTTTTCTTCCCAAATATAATTTGCATGCGTCAGTATCACGTTTTCTCCTGCTTCTTCCAAGACATTTATTTAACTTGTGCCTAATTATTCATTTCGTTAATTTGACTTCCCATATTTGTCACCAAAGTGCCAACAGGTCCATTTAGCTTGCTGACAGCTCTGTATTTCATAATTTCATCATTGAGATCACTAAGGATCAGAAGAACAGAAAACGCCTTAATATGAAAAAAGTATCTCACATAAGGAATTCTGCTTAAACAGGATTACTTTTGATTAGGCAGATCACGACATCTTCACATAACTGCCTCACTCTTAATATACAAAATGGTGAGCAACCTAATACAGTCCTACATTCTGCTACCAGGTGCAGTCAGAATTTCGTACACGTAGTGCATGTGTTTTAATTTCAGCAATTGGGCTCAACTACCAGGTTATGGAAATTTCACATCAGATACGTCTTCCTCGTCCTGTTTGTCCCATATAATGATCAAGTATCTTTGCGTATTTTTTGATAACCAAACGGAAAAAATAAGATTCCAATTTCAATTTTTTCTTGTCAGTAAACTTGGGAGTTTTGGAGGTTTTTTTCCCGTCCCCTTTTTCTCCCTCAAGATGCATTATTATAATATCATGTCCACTGATTATGAATCATGACACCTTCCTTATACTGGATGACATATCAAAGGGCCCCATAAAAAGTCCCCTTTACTATTAATTCACGAGCAGTTCATCTGCCGTAATCGTAAGGCATTTTGAATATGATAATATCCAGCATGAAGTTAAGCCTGTGATACAGTATTTCACACGCTGATTTCCCTGATTTCCCTTTCGGACACATTAAGCACAATTTCATCACTCAGGCAGCACCGCGGGCAGGGGAGCGCGGCGTTCCCGGGCACGGGCACCGCGGGCGGCTCGGGGCGCTCGCTCCGCGCCGGGCGCCTCCCGTGAAGAGGCCGGGGACGCTCCGGCACCCGTTCGGCTCCTGGGGACGGGACCGAGGGGAAAGGCTGCGGGCCGCTCCCGGGCCACCGGTCCCCAGCAGCCGCCCACCGAGACTCCGGGCCGCGGCCCGCCGAGCGCGGCCGGGCGGCGCTGGCGCGCCGGGGCCGCCTGGTGGGGCCGTCGCCTCTAGGCCGCCTCCGGGGCGGGGCCATGAAGGTTTCGGCTGAACGTTCTGGAGTGGAGGGGAGCGGCGGGGGGCGAGGCGAGCCAGGGCAGGGCAGCGAGCCGAGCCGAGCCGAGCCGGGCCGCGCCGGGCCGGGCCACGGCAGAGAGCCGAGCCCAGCCCAGCCCAGCCGAGCTCAGCCGAGCCGAGCCAAGGCGAGCCAAGCCGAGCTGGCCCGCCTTCCCCGGGAGGAGGCGGAGGCTGAAGGGGAGGAGGCAGGAGAGAAGGAGGAGAGGTGGAGGAGGCGGAGGAGGCGGGAGCGGAGGGAGGACACGGGGAGGCGGCTGCTGCTGCTGGGCAGAAAGGAGTCGTGCAGGAGCAGCGGCTGTACTCGGACGCCACATTCCCTCTGTACGGGGCTGGTGGTGAGGATGAGCGAGAGCTGACCCTGCCGCGCCGCCGCCTGTGCCGTGAAGTGTCTGCTCCTCCTCCTCCTCCTCTTCCTCCTCCTCCCCGGCTGTGGGTGAACCTGCGCTACGGGCTCTTCACCGACACGGGGGAGGCTGGTTTGTTTTGTGCATTTGTTTAAGGCAAAGAGAGAGAAAGAGAGGTCTTCCACCCGCTGAAGCACATTTCACTATGATCGTACTCGCATCCAGCACTGGAAGCCGGTTGGATTTCGTTTCTCAATCCAGGGTGTTTTTCTTGCAAACCTTCATTTGGATTTTATGTGCTACAGTGTGCAAAGCGGAGCAGTATTTCAATGTGGAGGTAAGATCAGCCGGATGCGTGTGCGAGCTTGTGTGCTTCCCCCTCTCCCTTTCCTCCCTTCCCTTTTTTTTTATGTCCCTCAAATCAAATCAAATCAAATCAAATCAAATCAAATCGCCAGCCAGCCATGTCTTCCAGCAGCCAGGGCATACGTCTGTGCAGGCTTTCCTTCCAGCCGCCGGTAGCTAGCTCCCCTCCCCGCGCTGCCCCGCCTGATGGATGCGTTTCAGCCGGAGATCCCGTTATCCCGGCTGCGCGATGCCGGGCGCTGGAGCGCAGCCCGCGGGAGACGGGAAACCCTCACCCGGGCACGAGGAAACCTGGGGCGCAGAATGTACGTGCAGCTCAGGAAAGGTTCCCTGAATGTCTTGGACTTAAGATACCGCCGTATTGCTGAGTTTTCTCAGCCTTTTTTGGTTTGGTTTGGTTTAGGTTTTTTTTTTCGAAGAGGAATGAATGAAAGAGCGTTATGGGGACAGGAGGAAGGAAACTTGAGATTTTTGGCACGTTTCTTTGTTGTAGAGTATCTGAAAAAAATAAGAGCTTTTTCCCATGCAGACGTAAGAGAAATAGTTGCCACTAGAAATAGTGAAACAAATGGCATAAAGGTGCAACTACAGCTCGGAAGTTAGGGGGTGTGGAGGACAAGGAAACAGCATTTTTTCTGAGAGAAAATGAAGATTAAACTGTGGGTATACCAAGATGGGGCAAACCCTAAGAGTTTACACTTAGAGTGACCACCCATTTCCAGTCGCCCTTGTCTAAGCACCCAGTTTTCCCATTAGGAGTTTTTGCATAGTGCTTTCACTTAACTAATGTTTCTTTACTGACTTTTATCATTTTTGCATATGTTCTTTCCTCCTTTTTCTCTATCCTGTCATTCCATTTGTTCTGCTGTGATCCCTTACTCTACTGCAATGTGATATGTCTATTTCCTTCTTTTCCTTGTCAATTCAACTTATTGATTTTTCTTACTATGTCTCTGTAATTTATCTGTGTTCTTTCAGATTCTTACTTGTAATTCTAGTATTCTGTTAGATCACTCTGTACCTTCACTTTCTTCTGTCCTGCCAACCCCACTCAAAACTTTCTGCTGCGCCCATACACCAGCCTTTTTTATTATATAGTCTCTTTAGTCTCCTGGGTTCCCATGCATCTTCCTCCCAGGGAAACGAAGTCTGTGTCCCTGTCTCACACATATGCACACTTGCTTATTTTATATCAGCTCTTGTTCTCACTCAGTGACACACATTCTTGCTCCTTTCTCTGACAAGATTGCTCATGCAGATCCTCCTCTGCTACTAGACTGTTTATCTAAAGTTCTTACCTGTATGTCTTCTCCCTCTGTTTCATGCAAGGTCATGTCAAGTGTATAAAGAACCCACATTTTCCTTCTCTAAGTCTGTTTTCATCCTGCCCTTTCCTTTTCTTCAGGCAGTTGCCTCTGCAATTCTCTCAGCTTAACAGCACTCATCCATTGATTCTCTTTGACTTCCATCTCTCCAGCAAGTACTGTCTTTTTACTCCATCATTAAAATCTCTCCTGATTATAAATGAGTCTTTTTTCTCTGTCATCTGTGCTCTAGTCACTCATTTAATCCTTATCACAAATGCGCATCTCTGCTTCTGTTGGATTGTAAGGTCTTTGGAGCAGGACTCATGTCTTCTCACATGTTTATCTGACGTGTACCATGCTTCAGTCTGGAGTACAACTGTGAGACTTCTGCTATATGAATATTAAAACTGCATATTTAAGAGCACACATTGGTGTTTTATCCTTCTGCTCATGTCCTCAGCTGCCTTCTTTGCTGATGAGCAGGGGAAGGAGCATGGAAGAGAGGAAGTTGCTCTCTGTATCCTCCCCATGCTTCGCAGGCTGGCCCCCTGCGGAGTATAGGGATGAAATTCCAGCGACAGAACTTTCTCCTCCCACAGCAGTCTGCTTTGCTGGCATCTGGCTCTGCTGGAGAGACGGGCGGCAGATGGAGCTAGTGTGGGAAGAGAAAAAGATTGGTTTAGTCAAGTGGAATATGAACAGGAGGCCAGCTCCAGTCAGGAGGAGGTTTTCTGAGGAAAGAAGGGAAACACTTTCATTTTTGCCACCTCTTCCATATGGAAAACAGCAAATTTTGAGGGTAAAGTCAATATCAGGAGCAAGAAACAGTGTTGGATAGAATGAAGTGGCATGTATTTCTCCTTTTTGAAGTATCTTCTGCTCTTCTTTCCAGCCCTGCTGAAAACAAAGAGTGTTGTCATGTACCAATGCTTCCAGTCTTTTCACATTTAAGTCTGAGCCACACATTGCTGGGAACCAGAAGAGTGTTTCAGGGGATTGTTGTATTATTTGAGAGTTGTCCTAATATGGGGCTTTTCCCTAGGTCACTGCCTTTGACCACTACTAGTGACATGGTCCTGGCCTAAATGAACTTCACATTTGCCCCAGAGCAGCCATTGCTGTGTTCACATTGTTTGGATAGTGCTGAAAATTCAATTTTCTTTTTGCTGGGAACAGCAAAGGCTAAAAGCATGGGAAATTTGAGGCAAAGGACTTGGCAACAGCAAGTATGTATTGTGCTGTAAAACTCTGCGTGTCAGCACAAGTGCATACAGCAGCTGTACTTCAGAGTAAATGGTGAAAATGTAACAAAGATTTTGTATGACAATAAGAATAAATATGCAAAGTAGGCTTCAGGAAAGAAGTAGTGTATATACAGTTGAATGAAATGTCACTGGAAAAAATTTCTTAGAATGGTTGGAAAACAGATTTACTTTTCATTCTTTCTTGTCTTTAAATAAAATACAGATAATACCTGTTGAACATTATAAAATTTGGAGATTATTTATTTCCTCTTGTTCTGTCTTGTTTAATCCACTTTCCTGATTGATAAGTAAAATCTGTTCAGTCTTGTTGAATTTTTTGGTTTGTTTCAGTAATGTGAGCCAGGTCAGTTCTTAGAGGATACTACTGTAGCTCAAAGACATTAAATAATAATGTTTCCTTTTAAAAGTAAAACACAATGCTGAAATTTACAAGCTTGTATGAACATTTCTGTTCCTTGTAATTTGGTTGTCTCTCCGTAAAATTTCTTTTAACCAAAGAACTGAATGGAGGAATTCCTCAAGCTTCCAATGATAGCTGAATTCAGCTGTCTGTCCTGAAATGTATTCATGTGTACAGTATTTCATGTAATAGCCACAGCAGAATAGGTTGCAGATCATGGAGTATGGTACATGACAGTACATGACAGGGGTGTGCTTGCACTTTGTATTGTTGAGAGTTTTGTGTTAAAGCTCCATGAGAAATGTTTATAACTAATATGTTAAGAAATCATGATGAAATTTAGGAATCACTTACTCATATATAAAGGAAGGTCATCGCATTAATTTTCAAAGTTCATTGATTATCAGTATCATTTTTGTGAGACTTTTTTTCTGACTAAAACTAAGAGCTACACTCTTAGCTTCCTCTTTTAGAGCTGAACTATTGGTCCAAAACAGTAACTTCATCAAGTATATTAATGAAAGACTATGTCATCAATGTTGAATTTTGCTGCTATTTTCAACTATTTCTGTACAGTAGTAGGGGAAGACGTCCATCAATGAATGGAATTGAATGGAATAGCAGTTACAAAAAGAGCATTTCAAGTACAAGACTGAATCAAACGGATAGAGGCTAATTGTTACTAAAAAGTGATTGAGCAACAAACTACCTTCTTCCTCCTACTGGGCTCCTCACTATAGTAGTAAAATTTTGTGTGGCTCACATAAAGCTCCTTTGTGTGTTACTGGGAGTGCCTATAGATGGTCTTTCACAAATACCTATATATGCATCTAGTGGGTATCCATATATATATTTGCTTTGCTAAACCAAACAATATTGCACTGTTTGAGCTATTGTTCTGCAAATTTATCTCCTAATGCCATCCATTAGTTTTTGTATGTACTTGAATAATAAGTAGGTTTATATTTTATTAACTATTAAATATCTAGTATAAAAATGAAGACAAATGTTACCTTTTTGGTTTGAGAAAAATGGTTATTAAAACAAAAATATCTTGATCAGAAGACAGGATCAGCATGCATGTAGAATAGGATTGATCTCTGGAACATAAAGCTGCCTTCTCTTACTTAGATGGGTATCTGCCTAAGCCCTGTCGAGGAAAGTGTTTTTAGAATTACACCTAGTTTCATTGACTGTATCTGTAATGTGGGAAACACTACAGAGAAAGCATGCCTCATCATCTCTCTCCTCAAGCTGGCAGTTATGCTGTTTTCCTCCTTCTATTGCTAAATGTATAGTCTTGAATCCCTAGGGGAGGTCTTAAAATTACTCTTATTTTAGTGTGAGCAGATCTTTAAAACAATACAGTCATTTCCCATTTTCAAAAGTGCGGTAGTTAAATTGCATGTTGTGGAACAAAACACAGTGGAATCCAAACTTCAGAAAAATAACATCAGTTTCCTCCATGGTAGTAAGTTTCTGAGAACCCCATTGTTTTCATTGTTAATAAACTTCACAATTAGCCTCCAGCTCCTGCTAAATGATAAGGCATGACCTTTTATTCCATAAGCTCTTAGTCTTTTAGGCTTAAAACCAGACCAATTTCATTCTTCAGCTGGCATCTGAAAAGGAATAAACATTTGGGAGGGGAATAAATCCTCCAAAGCACCTTTACACACTTTTAAACTAGTGGTCTTAGTTATGAGGTTTATAGGCACAACACAATTCTTTTATAGTTCATTAAAATGCAAGCTGAAAACCATGGATAAGCAATTAATGTGGTTTTGGCATCAATAGTGCCATGTGTGCCGACAGGAATTTAGAGGATCTTCTGCATTGTCTGAAGTTAACAGTCAGTATGTAGGATTCTCAATTACTTAAATTCGGAATCTCACTCTTGCGTAGGATATCAATGAAATGAACTGGACTTTTGTTAGAACAAGGAGTTCAAACTGAAATTGTTAGAAGGATGGAGAGGAGTTACTGAATTAGGTGATGAAGATGATTAGTGGGCGAAATATTAGTCAAGGAAAATACAGATATAATGTGGTATATTTCCTATTTGCTTATTTATGAAATACAGATACAAAGAAAAGCTCCTATAAGGGTCTCTGGTGAGCAGATATATCTAGATAAGGAAAATAATTGGAAAATTATGTGTCTGATGGAAGGCAACTGAATGCTCCTCTATCCAAGAAGGAGAATACCTACTATATAATGAACTGCCTCTCATTTGATACAAAGAAATATATGTGAAGAAATACTTAATATTTAGAGTGCATTTACTACTGTAAAGTATGAGATTATTTTGTGCTACTGACAGTGCAGGGAAGTTCATGGATTCTGTTGCCTGTATTTTTTCAAAGACAGGTTGGAAGTATGTTGCCTGTTCTTATGGCTTCACTGCTGACATACTATTTTATACCTTAAGTACAAAACATATTTGTTTATTATTGTAGTTCAATTTGTTTTCCTGTTGTAAATTTTTGTCAGCTAAGTGTTTAGGCATCACAGTTATTAGTGAATCTCAATTCTACTAAAGAAAAGAAATAAAATGGTTAAAGAGATTTATGTAATCACCTTATGTAGTGCAAGATAAAACTACAAAAACATGTATTCCTAATGTTTTCTTACATGAGAGCTTACTAAAATAAATACAATATTTGTTGGCCTACCAGTAAACCTTGAACAAGCGCAAGCTTTCCCATTCCATTATTTGGAAGGCATAATGTAAAACTCCTGCATAACCCTTCATTGTTTCTTCAAAGTGGGTATACTGTGTTCTTTAACTGGTTTAAGATTTATGCTGCTCTTTGTCAGTTTTATTTGAATCCATCTAAAAGGTCAGTGCTTGCTCTGGGCGCCTCAGCTCTGCTTATGCACTCAGCAAGACTGTGTTGCAAGAGTTTATAAAGATAGAATGTGGTATTATGTAGCTTTTAAAGCATTTCAAACTGTATCTGTTTTTACTATTTTAAAGTCTGTCTCATTCTTGTATTTTATGGAATGATCATTTTATGATATTAAACAATGGAGCATTTTGTGTTGATACTGTTTGAAGATCCTTAGGAAACAATGTAACTTTAAAAAATATTTTTATTACCCTATTTAAATTGTTTAAATCTCAGCTCTCTATTTCAGATTCCAGTTTATTGTCTAACCTTTTTGCCATCCTCAAAATGCACTGTTGACCATAATCTGAAGGAGCAGGTTGAGTCTGTTTAATTTGTTATCTGTGATATGTCAAATGACAGATTTGGTTTCATTCTGTATGAGGAAGGCCAGGATTAGTGCTGCAAACATGATTTTAGCTGGCACTGAAATGGATTTGAAAAATAATTATGATTAGAGCTTTATCCTTTAAAGAGAGGTCATGCTATTTGGAACCTTTATTTATTGGTTGCCTGGCAACTGTTCATTCATGTTCCTGCTTATCATCATTCATTGTAAGCATCTTTGCTGTACACTAAGAGCAATTAAGTGGCAACACTTTATTTCTGTGATGAATTAAATTTGACATAAATTACAGATGAAGTAAAAAATATTTCTGTAGTTTTACTTATTAACCAAAACTGTTAGTACAATGTTTCTTTGCTTATTAACATCTGGTTTATACCAGCTGAGGAGTTCAGCTGTAACAATAATGTTTCTAGCATACCTTTTGAGGTATTACAGCACATAATTGACTTAGGGGCTTGTTCAGGTGTTTTTGCAGTTTTAGAAACTCCTGTTAATTTCAAGATCAAGGCTTCAGGGTGCTAGGAAACTTA
The DNA here is from genome assembly GCF_027887145.1 of Ammospiza caudacuta. Classification (NCBI taxonomy): domain Eukaryota; kingdom Metazoa; phylum Chordata; class Aves; order Passeriformes; family Passerellidae; genus Ammospiza; species Ammospiza caudacuta. The sequence continues at coordinate 136,045,926 of NC_080593.1, forward strand.
TGTCCTGTTGATTTCAGAGCTTAATATTAGGGAATCCAATCTCAAGTACTGAAGCTTGCACCCAGTCATTGGGAAAGGGATTTCATATTCTAGAGTTAAAACTGCTGTGCTAGGAGATGTGGTGGTGAAGCAATAAGAAGAACATTAAAGTCACTTGATGCTTCTCTTTGTAGAACAACAGCAGTTTTTACTACACATTGAAAAAAGTATAAAGCATATTATTCAACAATTGCTTTTTGACTGCGGATGAAAATATTTTGCTCTCTTTATTAATTCATTATGGATCATATCAAGGTTGACCCTTGTGTGAAACAGCAGTATGGACTGAGACTGTCAGGTTATGGAGTATTTGTAGAAGATACCTGTGTAAAGAATGTTGAAGAAAATTGCTTGTGTCTGCATCTTAAAAGATCATCTACACTGTGTGGCCAGGGTGGAAGTAGATTTATGTCTCTGCTGCTGCCATTTGGTAGGAATGCCTCTATTGTGGTTGGCTCAGTGCTTTGGAAAAGAGGCCATCTCTATTCAAATGTTGATAAGAATGTTATCAGCAGTAGTCAGCATGGGTTTACTAAGGGTAAATTATGCTTGACCAACCTTATTGCCTTCTATGATGATACAACTGCCTGGGCAGATGAGGGGGAGAGCAGTGGATATTTTCTACCTTGGCTTCAACAAGGCTTTCAATGCTGTCTTGCTCAACATCTTCACAGGCAAACTCAGGAAGTGTGGACTGTGTGAGTGGACAGAGAGGTGGTTTGAGAACTGGCTGAACAGCAGATCCCTGAGGGCTGTAATCAATGGCACAGGGTTCAGTTAGATGCCTGTCACTGGTGGTGTCCCCCAAGATTCAGTACTGGTATTGTTTAACTTTTCACTAATAACTTGTGTGAAGGGGCAGAGGCCTCCTCAGCAAGTTCCCCCACAACACAAAGCTGGGAGGAGAGACTGATACCCCAGAGTGCCGAGCAGCCCTTCAGAAGGACCCTGAGAGGCTGCAGAGATGGGCAGAGAAGAACCATCTGAAATTCAACAAAGGTGAATGCAGGTCCTGCACCTGGGGAGGAACAACCAAGGCACCAATACAGACTGGGGGTGACCTGCTGGAAAACAGCTCTGCAGAGAAGGATCTGTGAGTCTTGGTGGACAACAAACCATCCATGAGCCAGGAGTGTGTCCTTGTGGCCAAGAAAATGTATCCTGGGGTGCCAGGTGAAGAATTGCCAGCAGGTTGAGGGAGGTGAGCGTGTTGCTCTACTCAGCCCTAATGAGGCCACATCTGGAGAGCTGTGTCCAGTTCTGGCCTCCTCAGTACAAGAATATCTCTCCTACAAGGATGTGCTGAGAGATCTGGGCCTTCTCAACCTTGAGAAGAGATGACTGAAAGGGGATCCCATCAATGTCTATCAGTATCTGGAGGGAGGGTGTCAAGAGGATGGAGCCAGGCTCTGCTCAGTGGTCCTGAGCAACAGGACAAGAGGCAATGGGCAGAAGCTGGAACACAGGAAGTTCCGCCTGAATATGAGGCAGAACTTATTTACTCCCACTGGAGCAGTGTATGGAGTCTCCCTCACTGGAGATATCCAAGAACCATCTGGATGCCATCCAGTGCCATGTGCTCTGGGATGGCCCTGCTTGAGCAGGGAGATTGGACCAGATGACCCTGTGGTACCTTCTAACCTGACCCATTCTGTGATTATGTGAAAAAATGTCCCTCTGTGACTGTCCCTCTTCTTTGAGCTTCTGATTGTATTAACTCACAAGTACTCATCATATCATGACACAGTTAGGGCGAAAAACGTAACTGCTGTAAGACAAAGCTATATCAATTTTTATCAGATTTTCCCACTCGTGTGACATGTTTCTGGTACATGAAGATTGTGTTGTATGTTTTTTCTCTTTTATGAAACAGTTGAACTGGTTTCAAAGCTGTATAGATAATTGGAAAAGAAATGCTAACCTCAGAAAATCTAGTTTTTAGTATTTTTTTTCTCATGATATTATAGAGAAGAAGTTTTATTTCATTGGTACTGTTCATTTTTTGCTGGGATGTAATCACAAATTCACTTACAGATGTGAAATAGATGTTTGCAAGGGGATGAGTTAATTTCTTAGAAAATTACCAGCTGAAAGGCAGAAAGAAAATTATCAATGTCTTTGAAACATAGTAAAACAGAAAAACAAGCCTCCCTTTCAATGGGGAGGAAGTTACTTTATTTAAATGTATTGGTAGATATTTACAAAGTGTACAACAGAGGAAATTGCTTTCTTTTTGTATGACATGTGGATCTGAAGGTGATGATCCTGTCACATTTTTACCTCAGACATTGGTTGTGTGATGCTCTTCTAGGAAATTGCTTTGACCCACTGTCTTTGCAGAGAAATTGACAGATTGTATCTGTCTGTGTTGTGGTTTGTGTTTAATTGCAAGTGAAAGAAATGATCTTTCATGCAATAAAATGCATTATTATTATTGTTATGAGAAGTAATATAAATACATTGTTAACTGTACTGCATGATTCTGGTCTTGGCATGTGAGACTTTTTTTTTTTTCTCTCATTGCTTCTATGTATTTAGAAAAATGAAACAATAATTAAAAATCCTCAAACCAACCCAGGACAGTGTTCCAGTGTTTGGTTTTTCTTGTTGCTTATGAATTGCCGAGCTCTGATACCTCTATCCTTCATTGCTTGTACACAAAATGCCAGCTTTGGAAACGACTTTATTATTTTTTCTCTATTGCATCTATTTTCAAATATGTAGGGAAAAGGGTGTGATGTAAGTGACTGAAGCATTTGCTGGGGGGGGGCTGAAGATCCAGGTTGTGTGTCCAATTCCATTATGATGGATCCCATAGTTTATCCATCTTTGTAACCTAGCTTGCACCAATGTGCATTGAACTAAATGAAGAGTGTTTCCAGGCTACATATCAATAGCAATAGAAGAAAAGCAATGTAAAAGAGCCAGAAATATATCTTCATCATTCATTTTTCTTGGGACTGTTTCCCTTTTTTTCATAAAGTGTAGTAGAGGAGTATCATAAAATATAAGTACAGAATTTCAATTTAATAATCTGTATAATTGTTCTAGAAATGAATGTGTTCAAAAGAAAGTGCTGGAGCAGAAAAAACATCTATAACATTTAGAACACTGGTTTTGATTTTTTGTGGGGTTTTTTTTAGGGTTTTTTTTTAGGTTTTGGGGTTTGTTTGTTTGTTGTTTGTATGTTTGTTTTGTTTTTATTTTGGTCTTTTAAAATACGAGTACCAAAACTTGGTAGACAACACTGTCAGGATTAGGTGAAGGATGTCATTAGATAACTGAAGGTAGAGAGCATCACAGTCTCTTTCAGAATGAAAGTTCAAATAAGATAATTTTTGTTACCCAAACATACTCAAAATGATTTTAAATAAATGTAAAAGTCTTAAAAAATAAATCAGTTTTGGATCAGATTGTAAATACCACAGAATGCACAATTAAAAACTGTTCTGTTTTTGAGTGAATGTACAAGTAAATTGTTCCACACACATTCATGTTTCCTTTTCATCACAATACCTAAGCTTCTCCTTTGGTATTTGAGTATTTATGGATTTTTATGACATACAATAAAAGATGCACTGCTCCATGCATTTAATGTTTTATATTAGGCACTGCTAACAGGCAGCCATACTGCTCATATACTCCTGGGTGTTAAGAAATTAATGGGGAGAGAATAAGGTAAATAAGATTTGCTGTGATGATATGTTAAGTATGATAGAAGTGTAAGCCGAATATTTTTCCTCAAGGTTCCTGTACCATCTGTTCTCCTTATGACTGTTTCAGAGTGACTTGGAGTATTTTCCTGAACTCTCCTGTTGGTATTGACCAGAAGTGTGATTAAATTGCTCACGTGTGGGTATCAAGCGTCTCTTAAAGTGCCCTTGGCCAAGATGTGCCCAAGGCTGGCTGAAATAACATGGGACCAACAAAAGTTTCCTGTTTAGGTTACCAACAGGAAGCCAGTCTCTGTTCTGAGTCAGCTCACATGACTCTATTCACTTCTCTTTAGGTAACTAAAGCCTGTTTTTAGTTTTAAATGATGCTGGAGAGTGATGAGATCTGTATCTGTAGGGCTCCCCAGGGTAGGCAGTGGCATTCCAATGTTGTGATTTGGGGTTGAATCCCTTCCCTCTGCAGATGTAGGATTCATTAAGTTTGTATAGGGACCTGGTGCTGTTTAGGCCCTGTGGTCTGACTTGCTTGGTCCCTAGATACTGTTCCAGAAAATAATAGGCCTCCTAAAAATCCAGTGATATATCTCCCATCCCCTGGTTAATGTAGTTCATCTCAGATCATATCACACACCTATACTCCTGGCAAAACCAAGAATAGAATTCCATCCTTATGTCACTACAATTTTTACCCTGTCACTTTGATGCTCTGCATGCTATTAAATATATTCATCCCTTAGTGTAAAAGGTTAACACCACCTCACATCTTTGGATCTCACGTATTCTAAGTATTTAGTTAGAAGGTTAAAGAACACAACATTTCTGTACTGTAACAAGGCAGTTTTGCCTTCAGCTGTAACGAGATTGGGCCTGAGCCCGTTCAAATCCATGTAAAACGTTACCTAACTCAGAGCAAACACTTATGGCAGGTTTTATAAATTTACTACTTCTGACTGTTATTTCATGCCTTACCTTAAATGGTTTTAAAGGCTCTCTTTCTGCCCTAAACTTACAAACACCTAAACAGCTTGAGGGGAGAAGACAGAATGTTAAGCATTTTTATAAAAAGTAAGTAATAAGAAAATATATTTTGTAAGAATAAGCTCACTAAGTGTCTATTGCCTGATAGACAATCCCCAAGAAGATAAAAAATGAAAATGACATTTTAGTAGAGCCTTCAGCCTTCAAGAATAATTATCTTGTTTTCAAGTACTTTTGTTATGTAAAGCAAAATGGGGATTAAGTCAACAAAAATTTACTTTTCTGTGTTAATACCAGAATTTAGATCTCATCATAGGCAGGTATGTAATTTCACTGATTTATTTATACTACTTGCTTTAGGTCTTCAAAACGTTAATTTTAATTGTGTCAGATTAAGGGTGTAACTTACCAGCCTGTATTTATAAATTTGCTTATTTATTTAATCTTTAAATCCAAAGTTTGAAATACTTGAGTATGCTACCTGATACACTATTTAAATGAGCTTTCTGCTGTCATGTAATTAGAGAGAGACTAGATTTGCTGTGGATTTTAAGTCTGCATTTGTGAAGAAAGAGTGACATATCTGCAATCTTTTTTATCCAAAAGAGCTTCCTTTGTAATATATAGCTCTACTCTTGTTTGGCACTCACAGGCTCATTTAGAGATGAGACAGTATTTTAGATCCTTTGTGAATAATTCCGTCATTTTTCCTGGCTGTTGAGAGAATTTAGTTTTTTTCCCAGCAGTCAGATAAATATATAATCATTGTTCTTCGTAGGTTAGTTGCTTAGATGCCATTTCCACCAAGATATTAGAGAATTTTTATATATACAAGATCTTCCTGAGGAGGTAATGTCAATTTAATTTGGACCAAAAGTTTTGGATTCTATAGAAGTATATTCTTTCTCTAACTTTGCTCAAAATAAAAATTCTGTTTCATTAAAAGTTGGGGGATCTTAATGTCTTTGTGAATATTCACTTCTTTATCTAAATTTTCAGCACCAGAGGAAATTATCTTAAGGTGAAACTAAGCTTTTAAAATGTTGGAACAATACATTCTGTAATGTTTTGTAAAAGTTACGAGTAATAACAGACAGGGGAGCCTAAAACAATTACTGCTTTTCTCATGTCCCGTCTCCAGTAATACAATAGAGAAGTTCATCATACCTGTTAGCTTTATCGTGATAACTAGAAAAGGAGAAAGGAACTTTTGACTTTAAATGTCCTGCAGTCTGAGGGTTTTATAGGTTTTCACTTGTTTTCAGAAATAAAATAGCTAAACATGTGATTGAAAGTTGTGTTATGGTGTTTGGTGAAGTACTAGTGAAAAAAACCCTATGGTTACTTTTTAAAATTTGGAACAAAATTCATAGAGTTGTTGAAAGAAGTCTAGAGCCTTCAGAGTTATATAGAAATGGAGACTGTAATTTTCCTTCATGCTTTCTTTTTTTTTGAAGTTCATATGCTACCTATGTTTCAGTGATAAGAAACTAGAGATAGGAAGAAGAAAGGGAATCCACTCATATTAAATTTATTTTCTTTTTTGTAACTGTTATTTGTTTACTTGTGTACTTAGTAGCCTGGTAAAATATCTGGTTTTCATTGGGAAACTTAGATGAGACTCTAACTTTATGGAATTGTTGAGATTGTGCCATTAATTTCATTGCACCCAAGGTTTTACTCCAAGCTATTTGAAAAGCACTGAATTACTAAACATTTTAATCTAGTAAATTAAAATTATGTATATCATAGAATCACAGAATGATTTGGGTTGGAATGGACTTTTAAGGGTATCTAGTTCCATCCCCACCTGCCATGAGCAGGGACACCTTCCTCTAGACCAGACTACTCAAATTCATCCAACCTGGCCTTGGAAGGTTTCAGGAATGGGGCATCCACATCTTCTCTCAGCAACCAGTGCCAGTCTCTCATTACCATTTTTCACCACAGTGAAAAATTTCTTCCTGACATCTTATCTAAACCTGCTCTCTTTCATTTTAAAGTCTGTCCTGTCATTACATACTTTTCTCAAAAGCCCCTCTCCGGATTTCTTGTAGGTCCCTTTATGTATCAGAACGCTGCTAGAAGGTCCCTGAAGCCTTCTCTTCTCCAGTTTGGGAATTTATATAAATATAATATATATTTAATATGAATGTTTATTAACTATTTAAAATAAATATTGATGTAAAAATCCATAGGCTTAACCTATATAGAAGGGATGAAATTAGTACAAAAAGAAATGGAGATGCACTATCTATGCATAAGCTGACTCTTGCAGTTAGAAGAAAGTTTCAAATCATTATTCTCGAAGCACTTTTTGAAAAGAACAGTAGTGAGGTCATTCAGAGAAGCAAAAGTTAACTTGAGATGGGATCTAACTATTTCATGTGGGGGCTTGCAATTATAACCTTAATCATCAGCAAAAATGGACTGGATTCCTTCCTTGTTCTATACTCTGTCTAACAGTAATTTCCTCCTCCAGAGAGGCTGATGGCTCTCTGACAGCCATTGACTGTAAAGTTTATTCTTCTTCATCAGTGGATCTACCTTAAGAACCCTGTAGCTATTATATTAGACCAAAAATGGTGGCTATATTGTGTCAATACCTTTTTCTGATTCATTGCTTTTTGTCATTTTCAGTCACTGTGTGTGAAAGTGCCTTTTTTCAACAGTATTTAATTCAATGCTGAAAATTGTAAATAATGCCCACAGAATCAACCATACTTGTCTGAAAATCATAAAAAAGGCTTTTAGAATATTTTGGTTGTCTTCTTTTTGAGCTCTTGGGTTCACTTCTTTTTTTTCTTTTTTTGTTTGTTTCATTTTTGAAACAAGAATAAGAAATTCACAGTTAAAGAAGAAACAAAATATTTTCATTTTATACAGTAAGCCAAGTCTTCAAGAAGCTTTCCAACAGTTTAACATGAAAGCTGTCTAACATCAGCCACACTGCTTTCTTCTTACCTCTTTTCAGTTTTGATTGTCTTCAAAATTGTATTTGCTGCTATTTTTGCTCCTGTTAAAACCTGCCACTTCATAAGGTCAAAGTACTTCTAATTGCTGACAAACACTGTTTTTCATTGTATGATGACTGTTAACATTACACACTTCGCATAACACCTTTAAACTGTTTAACAGTAGCTAGCTGGCTGACCTTGTGCATCTCTATGGCAGGAGATGCCTGTTTGATTCAAGGACTTAGATGCTAATTTTTTGTGGCTGCAGGGACTGGGTAGTTCTCCTGAAATTTTGCTTTTATTTTTCTAGATGTTGCAACTTCTCCAGTAGGAACAGGAAAACACAGATTTTACTGCTTTTAAACTCTGTTAAAAACTTTGTACTCTTGATTTGGTATTTTGTAGCAACTATGAGAGACAAAATAGTGTTGTAAGTGAGGTAGGACCAGTGTCTCAGAGATTTAGGATTAGACCTTCAAAAGGATCATATCAAAATACTAGTATCAGTAGTGACATGTACTTTTAGTCATAAACTAACATTAATTTTTGAACAAAGGAGTTTAATTTAAATTAATAATACAAATTAGTTTTTTAGATTAGTATTTAGATAATATAAATTCTCAGATCTCTTGTGTGGTCTGGTCATTTTTATTTTGTTGTTTTATTTCACTCAATCTCTGATTGAGATATATGAAATTTTACAAGACAGGACTGCTTAGTAGCTGTCTGCTTAGGTAATATTTTCATGAGAAAAATGCATTGATTGATACATACTCAATGAATATCAATGAAAGGGGGGATGGCACAACACTATAGAGAGTTGACTGCCAACAATATAAACTGAAACTTCAAAATTACCATACTGATTGAATTCATGTCATGAATCAGGAGTTGAAAGTTAGGGATGGCCTCTGCCAATAGGGATTCTACTTGTTCAAGCATGCAGATGGGAAAATTAACATTATTTTAATCCTATGTATTTATAGTAGAGGGTATTTTAAATAAGCCCCATTTATGTCCTACAATGAAGAAAACATTCTTGGGTAGAAAGGAGGCAGCAAGTAATGAATTTCAAAAAGATAAACAGACTGTAATATGTCAGAAAAGCTGTGGATAATGTTTCTTTCAGTTTTGAAAAAGCAGAAGAGGTAATGCAAAGAGGCATTGCACTTTGATTGTATTAATTAGGTTAGATTCAGCTCTTTGGCTGAAAGGATCTCTCTAAGTTTGGGAGCACCCAAGTGTGGAGCTGAAGGAACCAAACCAGCTGAAGCATCAGATCTTGACTGACCCAGCTGGCTCTAGTGAAACATTTCCCTGCAGTTTGGGTGTTTGCACTACCCCATAAACTCCATTAGATTGGAGATTGTGGCTGATGCAAATGTTACATCATCACCTCATTGTCTGGGCCCTATCTTTGGGTAAAGCCTCACAGTAGATGAAATTTTGCTGGAAAATGTGTTCCCCTTGGTGAGAAAACCAAAGGCCCTTTGAGGCACGTGGATAGTTCTATGGTCACACAATTTATATCTGGATTATGATTCAGGAAAAAGAAGAAACTAATTTCTGGAGTCTCCTCTGCTGAAGATGAGGTAAGTCAAGAGATTTTTCCAAGGCTCATCCCTGGTACTTCCCAAGACTGTCAAGGAAGAACGCCATTGAGAATTGATCTGTACTATATTTTTGAGAACTGAGCTGGGATTTTCAACTTGTTTTATGTTCTAGCAGCCATCTGAACTCCTGAAGTAGCAATGTTGCAGTGATATTAGCCTTTAAGAACACATTCAGAGTAGTGCTTAGTGTCTTCCTCTGCTTTATTCCTTTCTATTTCTCTTTATAAACCTCAGCCTGGTACAGAACAGAGGACTTTAGCCTTGATCTGGTAAAGCATGCTGTTGAGAACTGTATTCAGGAAAGCTAGAACCAGTCAGGATGTTAAAAGGAGAAAGCCCAGAGGGGCTTTTTGTCATTGATACTGTTTGCTTGCTCTGATAGCCTGGGAAATACTGCCTTCAGTATAAACTGTGTAAACAAAATCAAGCTATTGATACCTACTGGGCTTATTACTCCTACACAAGTCAAATGTTTTCTCTTGATCTGACATCGTGCATTCTTGTTTTGAAAGCCACTTCTTAATCTCTGTGAGCAACTCTTCTAATATCTGACCTTGTAGGTGAAACTACTGTGTGATGCAGCATTAACTGATTTGAAACTGACATAAATCAAATGTTAATTGTGTAAAATTTATCTCTGTCATATCAGCAATACATACAGTATTGCTGGTTTCTTTTTGTTTTCTTCTCAGTGAATTGAAGTTACTCTGGCTGTTCTATGCTGCATATAATTTTAAAGTTTTTACATTAGGCTTTAGAAAGTATTTACAATTTTTGTTCTAAAAGTGAAGTCAGAGTTACTAGATTGCAGTTTTTCAGATCCTCCCATATTCTTTATGTAAATACAGTTATTACCATATAATTTATAATAAATGGTTCCTTCTCTCTGCTTTTTAATATAATTCCTTTATTCTAAGTAGAAGAAAGGATATTGAAAATACAGTGAGACTAGTGACAGTGAAATCCCTACAGTGAAATTGTGTCCTGACTGAAAACAGGAATTTTACTCTGACCTCTGAGTGCCTGTGGTTTCACCTGGAGCACTTCTCTTACAAAGCTTTCTGTTCAAGTGTGAGGGGTAATGTCTGAAGCTGTGAATCCCCTGTGACCAGCTACAGTGCTTCATGTTATTTTGCTCTTGGCTCTTTGCTCCCAGGCTCAGTTCTTACTAATCCTTATCAGTGCTGTAGCTTGAATACTACAGACTATGGGGTAGCTGTAACTCAGGGGAGTATTTCTTGCAGGATGATAATATAGCTGATAATTTTCCAGAAATGTTTCAAGTCTACTTGGCAAAATTATCTTCAGGTTATTAAGACTTTTTTATTTTATTTTATTTTATTTTATTTTATTTTGTTTTATTTTATTTTATTTTGAAAATGTTAAAATGCAAGAAAATATCAAGTGAGGCAACATAACTGTTTGAGGTGGGGAAATCTGATTAGGAATACTTTCAATAAAGTGTCTAGAAATTTTTAAGGTAGTGTTTAAATTTATGCCACTTACAAATGTGGCAAATTGTTATCAATATGTTTAACATATCTATATCCATCAGGTACATATATATCAGATCACTAGAAATACTTTTCACAGAATTCACAGAATGACTAGTTTGGAAGAGACTTTCAAGATCATCAAGTCCAAACCATGCCCTAACACCTCAGCTAAACCATGGCACCGAGAACCACATCCTGTCTTTTTTTAAACATCCAGTGATGATGACTCCACCACCTCCCTGGGCAGGCCATTCCAGTACTTTATCACTCTTTCTGTAAAAAACTTTTTCCTAATATCCAGCCTATATTTCCCTTGACGCTGCTTGTGTGAAATACTGTGTCCTTGTATTTCATCATGATATAGAATGAGAGCGTGGTATAGAATGGGACCATGAGAACATGGTCAAGTTGAAATTATTCTCTCTTAAATTTGTTTATTCTGATCTAAATAATCACCGGTGGAACAAGGCATAAATGTTGTTACTTTTACCTAACCTTTTTGCTTGAACTGCTCCTGGGACAAATTATTTGCAGTTTCTTTCCATGTGGATGAGGAAAGTATGAGATAGATTGCACTACTGCCACTTCATTGCCGTTAGCAGCTACTGCTTCTTTCTTTAGCCAAGGACCAAGTTAAGTGTTTCTTTTAAAATATATGAGATACTCATGTCACTGTAGTGATGTATAGTCTGTGATGCTGTTTGTGATATGCAAGGGGTATCTGTGCTGCAGTATAGAGTAAAACACAGGTATCCTGATAATTATTGATTCTACCTACCGTGCCTGATACTTGATTGGGCTCCCAATAGCAGTCATACACTTCTATGCCTGACTCCAAAATCCTCATATCCAAAGACAGAAAAGTAATATGTGCATAAGTAGATCCAAACCTATATCATTTTACTCCTTTTGGACAGAGGTCTAGGAGAGATCCCTTCCTAATGTTAAAATCTGTTTTTTCTGTATTTCATTTTGCTAGTCAGCCTAGCATTTTGTTAAGCAATTTTCTTGCCTTACACTGAGGAAGTAGCTAAGCCCTACACATCTCACTTTTCCCACAGTGGGATGGGGCAGAGAATTGGAATGAAAGTGAGAAAAAGTTTGGGAAAGTGAGTGTGGGTTTGGGTAAAGGCAGTTGTAGAGGTAAAACAAAAGCTGTGCAAATGAGAAGAGCTAAGAGGGTATTCTCCACTTCCCATGGTTTAGCCAAGCCCAGTAATGCTAGGCTCCATCTCGCATAACAGTGACTTGGAAACTTGCCACAACCCTGAGTGTCCCCCCATACCTTCTTCTTCTCTCAGCTTTATATGCTGAATATAACACTTAATGGCATGGAATATCTCTTTGGTCAGTTGGGGACAGATTTCCTGTCTGCATCCTGTATTTTTTGCATATAAATGTCTGCATCCTATATTATTGCAAATAAATGTGCCATTGTTCAAAATGCTTGACAGACATCATCAAACAAATTCTTGTAACAATAATAGTGCTGAGTAAAAGTATTATCTCTGCATTTTCTGTAGCATTTCACAGGACATTTATTGTAACCTTGTATATATGTGTGTGTATATATGTATATATCTATATCTATATCTATCTGTTGGAAAATGTTAGTCATTGTTCTAGACACTCTTTCAATCACTCTGTCACAGTCCCATAGCTCTTTCTGAGACTCCAGTCTGTACCACTTTTACATTCTAGATGCGATCATTCTGTTTAAATATCCCATTTGGCAAATGCCCACCATCCTCAGTGATTTCTATGGATCTATCACATGCCATAGAAGTTACTATGGTGTTACTATGGTAAAGTTGTTGTCGTGGTGGTAAATCATGTTAAGGATCCAAAAGTTCTTGCTTCAGGAGGCTTTGTCAGATATAGCAGTTCAGATATGTGAGGCATTTGGTAAAGTGATCTTCATGTCAAAAGCAAGCCACAATACACCATGTTTGATACCAATACATTTTTACCATTCTAGCCTTGGGAAACTTCAGCAGACCTTTGACAAAAATATGCCCTCATTGTCAAATGAGATTTTTCTTATGTGTTTTTATTAGTCTGTCATAGGTATATACATGAGGAAACTGATGTCATTTAATCTGCCTGATCTAGGAGAGACAGACCCAGACATCATGATTTATGTCTTTGGAAGAACAGTGTCAGACCACAGTGTCACACATTCTCCTCTTAATGAGCTTTAAAATCCTGTGTACACTAGTGCATAAGCCACACTGTCTGTGAGGGTCACACAGGATAAAAAGAAATGGGAGATCAAATAACTAGCATCAGAGTGCTTAAGAAATGCTAAAGGAACTTGGAGATGGAAAGAGACCAAAGCAACCATAAAGAAAGGAGAAAATTTCCTCCGTTTAAAGATGTGGCTTCCTCTGACAGAGGAAGCTTGTACGTTCTACCCCATCTTTCCTTTCTCCTGAAAGGATAAAGAAGAAAGAAGTAATTGCTTTTGGACAAAGTGAACATTAATACACCTCATGCAAATAACTATTTCTTTGCCCTCTTCTGTGTTAAAAGAATCCTGAGTTCTGTAAATGACATTCAGGTCTGCTGTAGGACTCCTGTCCCGAGAAGATTGGAAGAGCAGACCAGTAGCTGAAAACTAAGTCTGAAGAATCCATTTCCTGTGTCTTCTCTGTCCCACATGATCATGAGAACATAAGAGGAAGCTGTATATCATGAATTGTGATTTTTCTGTATTCCCTTTGTTTCTTTGACATATACCCTCAGCAGTCACTGACTCCATCTATTACAACTTTTTCTAGGAAATTCTTATGCTAATTGTTCTTTCTATATTTTTCCCCATGTTCACTTACGCTAAAGGAAAAAGGTGTTCTAAAGGAAAAATATGTAAAAAATTTATGCTAGACCTTTGCGCATTTTGAAAATAAATTCAGCTATTAAATATTTTTTTTTTCTTTTACAAGCACCAGTTTTTTAAAAAGAGATTTACTGACATAAGTAACTGCAAGGATTTACAGGGGTGTAAGTGCAGTATTCCTGGGACAATAGATGAATTTAAGGCAGGTGCATAACAGCCTTTTTTTGGTGTTTTTTTGGTTTTTTTTTTACAAGCTGTGCGTGTTCAGGAGAGGATAAAAGGCCTGGCTCTGTAACAGATTCCCTCAGTCGGTTAGAGCATGGTGCTGATAACACCAAGGTTGGGGGTTCCATCCCCATACAGGCCATTCACTTAAGAGTTGGATTTCATGATCTTTGTGGGTCTCTTCCAACTCAGAATATTCTGTGACTTGAAATTAAATCTCTTCTAGTCCATTTAAATCAGCGTGGGCATCAAAATCATCAGCACATATCCTCAGCTGTCCAACACTTGCTGGTGTTTGTGTTACCATATCTGGGTTTTTTACACATTCATAATGAGGTCTTCAGATCCATGATAAGCAGGCTGTTCTGTGTGCAGCCTTGGAAGCAAACCAGACCTGTCAAAGCCGATGGAAAATAAATGTAATGGCCAGCTGGCTTAGAAAGCTACAGTTAGATCATCAAGAATGAAAACTCTCCTCAGAGGTCTTCTCCCCTCCTGAAGTGGCCTTTGGTGTTCCAGCAACAGATCATTCTATCCCTGTCTGAACTGCAAGGCTTTAAACTTAGGGGGTTTTAAGCATTTCATAATTGAGCAAAGGGACTATACTTGTTTTATTTTTCTGTCTGAAGTGTGTCAGAACATCAGCAGAGATTTTTTTTGTGATTTAACATTCTCTTTCTAGACAAGGGAAATCTTGGTTTTGGTGTGATGAAATAGTGAAAAGATATCCCACATGCCTTCTGCCCAGAAAATATGTGATGACAAGAGTCAGTTTTCTGAATTGTTTTATGCCTCTATATTACTCTGAAAAGAAAAATCTTCTCTGCAATGTGAAAAAGTGTTTTTAAAAACTCTTTTGCCTCCTTAATAGTTAGACAATAAAGGCAAAATAAATTTGTTGATAGGGTGGATTTTGGTGGTTGGACTGAGATTTAAACTAGGCCTGATGGTTTTGACATCAGGAGTTGCCTGACTTTATCTCCTCAATTGTTTTTCAGAAACTGCACCAATTTCCAATTTTTATCTATCAGTCTTACCTCAGTAGTCTGGTCTCAAATTCTGTGTGGATTACATACATGCAATTGCCAGAGGCAACACTGTTGCAAAATGTAGAGGAATTTCTGTTCATGAACTTTATTTTGAACATGGACAATCTCTGTAGGAATATTGGAAATCAGAAGAGGTCAATTATTTCCACTCAGACCGCTTGTACTTTGACTACAGTGTTTAGTAAAACAAAAATCTCTAAGGAGAAGTGATAGACAATAATATTGCTGGAAAACATTGAGCCTAAGCAGAAGGTGGGATTGACAGTTACAGCGAAAAAAACATAAAGGAATTGGTCCGTACTAAGCACAGGTTCTTCAACGCTCACAGGAGTGTGTATGGCAGGCAGTGGGAGGCTCTGTAAGACCTTCCAGGCTGAGCAGTCAGAGATAATCTTCTGTTTTCAGGTTTACCACACAGAAGTCATGTGGTCCTCTCACTTGTGTACTTGTGGTCTCATACTGTAAATTTTCCCATTATCACCTATAGAGAGCTCAGTGTGGCTTGCAAAGGCTATATATATATATATATATATATATATATATATATATATATATATTACTATACTATATTAATGTGATGTCAGCATTCCAAAGAATCACTTCTTCCTATAAATGTGTAAACTTGAGGATGTGGGAATGGTCTGGTGGAAAGGGTTTTATACTGTTTCTGGAGTAAACAGAGTTACAAGTGAGGGAAAAAAAAGAATCAAGAAATTTAGAAGGTTGCAGAATACAGGTTTTTTTAAGGTTTATACTTTATATAGCTAATAAAAACATGACCAGGCTCTTGCTTTTGAGGTGGTTTTGGGTAAAAAAATATGGTGATGTTTAATAACAGGTGCCTGGAGAACAAAATCATCAAGGAACAGCACTACACAGCAGGAGAAAAAAAAAAGAAAGAATAGTGGTTATGAAGTTAAGCTGATCTACTATAAATACCTCAGAATATATTTTCATTTTTTTCATTCATAAAGCATACAAAAATGCTGGTTTCATGTTAATGGAAAACATTTAGTGAGAAATAAAACAATCCTTCAATAAACACAGTTCAAAAGCATTTTTCCTCTTTGATGTAATATAGTTTTTCCATTTCTGACTGTTTTTTGTGTTTGATAATAAATATGCCTGTCTTTTTAAAGAGTGACGAGAGAACTCTAAAAATCAGTATTCGACAGAAACTATGCAAAAGATGGTAAAAGAAATCTAAGCAATAAATCTTATTTCTGTGTTAGGATCTCATTTTACCCCTCCAACTCTATTTTAGTAAAAAATGAGTTCTAAAGAAAATCTATCTTCAATAATTTTCCATCTGTATTGTATAGGATAACCTATTTGTTTGAAGAGCAGCAATAGCTCTTACTAATAATGGGGGGGTTAGTACTCCTTCCATGTAAAATAATAGTTGTGGCAGTCCAAATAGGAACTGCTTAATGACTCATTTGTCATTTCAGTATTTCAACGCAGCTACAGAAGATGCTTTTATATCCTTATTTTGCTTCTTTTTTTTTTTTTTTTTTTTTCCTTTCCTTCTTTCATTGCACCTATTGTTCGCTGCTGAAATGAGCAGGGCTGCCCGGCTGATGCCGTTTTCCGTGGGCTCTCCCTGCCGGGGAGGGAGGGGAGGCTGCCTGTTGGTCTCCATGGCGACCTCGGCCTTGGCCTGCTGCCTGCAGTCTGGCCTGCTCACCAGACGCCCTGCCATGATGAATTATTTAGCTCTGCCGAATCAAAAAAATGCAGCAACAGGCTCCTAGTGAGTGACTGAGGAGAGCAGTAAGGTGACATCAGTTGCTTATACCAACGCGCTCTGGTGTTCTCACCAGCAAGCAGGGGCATTAGCTTGTTCTTTCCTTTCTTTACATGCTATTTATCATTGTCCCTGTTGGATTCCCACATTTTATCTGTGTTTATGAACAGAAAATAACAGAATAATAATTCAGTGACTTGATAGTCTGTTTTTCCTTTGATGTTCTTTTAATTCAAACAATTTTTTCTTCCATTTTTAGCAATTCATATTCTTAGAAATTATGACAAGAGTTTGAGAATGTCGTACAAACGAATTATTAAGCCCGGAAGTAATTATGTCCGAGATTTCTGTGTTTCTGTGTATTTAGATGAATGTTAAAGAGTATTTGGCAATTGTTAATACTTTCTGACAACTGACTTTTATTCTGTATATGCATTATATATAGTGTTCGTGCACTTGGTTGCATGTATTTAACCCTAAACACATATTTGCAGTTTTGGCTTTTGAGGCCAACGTGCAGGTAGGGAGTGCAAGCAGAATAGACAGAAATTGTTTTTTTTCCCCAGCAGTATTATCTGCTGTAGGTCTGAAGAAAACTTGGATTCTTGGGGGAAAAGCTATTATGTCAAGTGTACACTGCTTGGTTTGGCACCATAGACTTTGTAGACAGATTTTACCAGTTAGCCTGACTTTTACAAGTTTAGTCTATAAAGGTTTTTTCTGTGCATGTACTTCAGGGCAGAGTCCTATTACATTAATGTGCATGACTCAAAAGCCCTCTTTTCAGAATAACTCTTTCTAAGGAAGGGAGATGACATCATACTACCACTGACTAAATATCTTGTTCATGTCGATAGTATTAAATATTTAAAATAGTTTTTAGCCTGAACCTGGTATATTTTTGCATGTGTTTGGTCAATAGAATAGCTCTTATGTCCCATTCTGTACAACAGCACTAAGTAAGGACTACAAATGAGCTGGTCATTGGGTTCAGTGGGGAGCATTGTCTTTGTCAGGGGGCTGAAATTCAGGGATAGTTTTTTTGCTTGACTGACCAACTCCTTTCAGTTTTGACAGGACAACATGTAATTGACCTTCTGTATGACATCTGAACCAGCAGAAAGAATGTTGCCTGCTTGGCACATTGCTTACTTTGTTCACTTGGCAAAATGCTCCCAGTGCTGCTCTCCAGCATCAGTGGCTCGCAAAGGAGCCTCACATTCACTCCAGTCCTCTTTGCAGCTTCATCCTCAACCAGAAAAATCACCTTAGCAGCTCTGTCACTTATAAATCCAAGGCAGGACAGAATGAGGTGGCCAAGCTTACTCTGTTACCTTGCACTCGGCTTTTATTTTAACCAGAAGTTACATGAACTAAACATAGCCAGCTAAGATTATTAGAAATAAAAAGCTGCATGTTGACTATTAAGTTCTTATTTTGAAAACAAGTAAGTTAGTCTAGTAATCTCATTTTGCCTTGGGACTCACATTTCATGAAAACGAAATATGCAATAATTTGCTAAAGGGAAAATTGTAACTCCTCTCCATTTCAAGAATTCCCATGTCAGTGTCTCCTGAGTGTAGCTAACATCTTTGCATCTGCCAGCTGCAAATAAAGATGAATTAGTAAACACAGAACTCATTTACAGTCAAGAGAATACAAGAATATGAAGACCTTTCAAAGTCACTGTAAATATATATGACATAATTCAAAGGCAGACAGCTAATGACAAAAAAAAGAAAAAGAAATCATCTTTTTTGTCAGAGAAAAATACCACAGTATTGACACACTACAGTGAAGAAGCATTGGTGGCTTCAGCAGAAAAAACACACAGATTGCTGACTATACCAAATTATAAAGTCCACATTTTCTGTGAATAATCAGCAAGTACTCTTCTCTTTCTTCATTAAGACTTACTTTATCACCTTTATTTTTCTTCATTTATAGGAATATTCATTATTCTTCGGGGAACTGGTTCTGAATCTTTGAGTGGTTCTCTACCTAAGGCTATTAAATGTTTAATTATAGCTTTTCTTTTGTTTTTTTTTTTTTCATTTTTTTGACAGGTGGAATGTCTGATTATTGTTATTACATAGATTATATTTACTCCCAAATAATCAAATATGTAAACTTATACATAGTTTCACTTAAAAAGTCTTTCAAAAAAATTACTTCAAAATTTAAAGAATCTTTGTAGAAATCATCAAAAATAATTGTCTGTGCAATAAATTCCTTGAAATACTACTGCAACAGTAGAGATAAAAATCCTAAAATCTCATTAGACTGCTCTCACTAACATTAGTTGGATAATATATAATTTTAAAGAAGATACTGAGATATGGGAATGGGTTATTTTTGCTTTTAAAAGCATGTAAATAATGTATTTTCTTTTCAGATATGCATATTTTTATAGTTTATTTGTGAGTATCAGTTTATCAGTCCTGGCCATTTGCATTAGTCATCCAAGGTGCTGGCTCTCTTGCTACTGCAGAGGCCTTCACCAGCTTTGATTACTAATTGACAGTTTCAATGATGTATGAGATAGAGCCTATAGGTCCTGTTTTTACAACTTTGACTTTTGAGAAAACCTGGTGTTAACCTGATGGGCATGTAGAAATTAATTTTACCAGCAGTGTAGTGTGTGAGTTTGTCTACAATGTTTCAGCACTGCTTTTAGTACAACTGACTCTTTTAATCCCCTTTTGCCATTTTGCCCTGTTGAA
This sequence comes from Ammospiza caudacuta, assembly GCF_027887145.1. Classification (NCBI taxonomy): domain Eukaryota; kingdom Metazoa; phylum Chordata; class Aves; order Passeriformes; family Passerellidae; genus Ammospiza; species Ammospiza caudacuta. Next base: position 136,065,263 of record NC_080593.1, read on the forward strand.
ATACCTCAATTTCCCACCACATCTAGTGAAGAAAGAATTTTAATCTCTGTATCTCTGCTGGTTTTATATAGGTTTGAAAGTCATAGTCAAAATTCTTGAATCACTGTCTTAGGTTTATTTCTGAATACTATGTTTAAATGTGAGGTGTAGAACTTCTAATCAGTGTGCTTAAAAATTTATCAAACATTACTTAAACTGATTTTCCAGTGGTCTAGCTGTATGATGTTGTATTAATTTAGAATATTTCCCATGTTTTTTCTTATGTTGTCTTTTTTTACTTAGAAAAGAGGAGTCTGGAGCAAGGATAAATGGTATTTTAAAAAATACTGTGATGCTTGCACGTCTTTAGTTTGTGTTTACTGAAGAGTTCCATTAAGATAATGCAGCTTCAGCTAAGCCAATGGAAATGCATTTTGTGCTTTGCAAAAAAGAGAAAGAAAATATTATTTTAAAATACAATAGTCATGGCAGGCAAAGTTCTCCAAACTAATTAAAACTCTGCTGTATATTATTTCAGATATTTTCCTGACATGTTTTCTGAATCGGAGAATTTTTTGTCAGTTTCAATTTTATATAGCTTTTATCAGAAAAAAATTCTGTTCAAGTGCACTGCTAATCTACCTGTCATTTTCATCCTAGGTAAAAGGGAAGAGACTTTTGCCCCAAGTTGTTCCACTACATTCATTCCCCTGTCTTTAAATTTATGGAGAAACTGAAAGAAAATATCCTAATTAACATTTAATGCAGTGTATGATCTCATAGCTTCACTGAAGAAGATGACTCTAATCCATAATTTAAGAGTGTGAAAAGCACTTTTCTTTACTTTATACAATTAAATCCAACATTATTAAAGAAATACTTTTCATATTAGCTGGCCAGCCTTTCAAAAGTACAGCACAATTTAGATATGCAAGAAGAAGTTCCTATTATGTAAATTCTGACTCAAAAAATGATGCTTTAATTCTTTTTGGTTGGTGCAGTGGGTTGAATATCCTTTAGTGTCTGCTTACCTTAATCAGCTTTTGGTATATTCTGTCTGGTGAACACAAAAAAAGAAGCTTGCAAAGATTCTCATGACATGTCTAAGCTTCTCTAAAGACTGCAGAAGGGAATGACTCTCAGGGAAAAGATGTTATTTGGCATGAGCTTGGTGATTGGTACAGCTATAAAAGAAGTTGCAAGTGGAGGAGCAAAATTCAGTGTACTCCCTGCCCTGCTGGAGAGTTCCCCCACACCCCAGTCCTCTACAGCTGCCCACCTTCCTGTGTGTGTGCTCCAGAAATTGCTTTGGTCACGACAATGGGCATGAGCATTGCCCTGAAATTAGTCTGCATTATTCAGTGTGCTGTTGTTAAAATTAGAAAGGATCAACTTCAGATCAACTTCAGACTAACTTGAAAAGCATAAGCTTCCAAAAAACAGTTAAGAAAGTTAGATTTAAGTAAAATTATAGTAAAAAATGCTTGAGGGGCATTTGTAGAGTTACAGAATGGTTTGGATTGGAAGTGATCTTAAAGATCATTGAGTTCCAACCCTGCTGCCATGGTCAGGGACACCTTCCACTAGCCCAAGTTGCTCAAAGCCCCATGCAAATTGGCCTTGTGCACTTCCAGGGATGGGGCATCCACAGCTTCTCTGGGCAATGTCACAGTTTGGAACCCCATTGACAGTGTTGAGACTAATGGGGCTCCAGAGAGGTGATTGGTGCTGTGGGCTTGGCTTTCCTTGTTTCAAATAGCTGGGTTGAATCTGACTTTTTGTTCATGAGGCACTACTTATGCCTTCTGGTAGATGGTTGTTTAACAGCAGTCAGTCCATGAAATTGCAAAACAGACTAGTAGAGCTTGATTCTGTTTTTAGCTATTTTCCTTGGTGTCAGTTTTATTTGTTTCTTTTTGCTAGAAATTTCTGAAGCTTTCCTGTTTTGAGAAGTTACTTTTTAGTTCCTGGCACCCAACGTCAGCCACTCTCGTAAGGCAGATGTGTGTAGAATTACCTTTATAAGGAGTTCTTCAAAAGAAACCAAAAGGATTTTAAATCAGTAATTCAAGACGTAAATTACCTTTAGGTTTTTTTGGAATAGAACTCGATTACTTGGCTTCCTAAGAAAAATTCAAAGAGCTTTGAAAAGGCAATACAAATAAGTATAAATGCAAAACCAGGCAATTGCAAAAAATAATTGCAGCAGATACTTTCAGAAAAGTACTTATGGCTTCTTTGTGAAGTATTTTTAAAAATATTTTTGTCTTTGCATGATTTTAAATTTTTTTACATTCCTTTACACATGCAGAGAGTTTTGAGATTTCATCTAAAAATTATCCTACTTCATTTCGAGGAACAGTGAAAGACTTTTCATTGGGGAGTCACTTCTAAATGTTCCTTCAAAATATACTCAAACAGAAATATTTCTCTGAATAATGCATACATTTTTTTTAATATGATGATCAGTAAATTTTCTTCTCAAAAGAGAGGCTTAAGAGCTGTGATCCTGATACTTGAGGAAAAGCCATTCAGTCACGGGTATGTTGCTGAAAGTGCTGCTCTGCCTGTAAGTGTGTGTATGTGGGTTCGTGGGGATGGTGATTGTGTACATGGGTGAGAGCTTTTTCAGGGGTTAGTCTTGTGAATCCAGAGTCCTTATTCATCCCCTTGGTGACAGGCCAAGTGTCCAAAGAAATGCAACGCGTTCTTTCTTTTCCCTTTATTCATTGTGTAGTTTAGCTGGTGAGGTGTGTAGGTTGGACATATGAAAGCCCTTCTGGTGTGATGTGATAAGTGACTGAAATTGGGCACATTTACTTCTGAAATAGGTTGTATGGATTTTCTAAGGTTTGCTTGGTGTGCAGCTCTAAATGAAAGCAAACTTTTAGTTTCCATAGAAATAAGTACAGCATGTGTTTAAAAGCTTTGAATCATGGCTTTATTTAATACTATCAAAAGACATATAACGGCAATGTAAATCTGCCTGCTGAATTTGCAAGCTACTTGCCACTTTGTTGCTATTTATCATTTTTCAGTTCCTGGAGATATTTGTATATGCATTGTTTCTCTTATTTTTGAAAAGAATTTTGCCTCAGCAGCTGTGTAGTAGATTAAACCTGAACATTCATTCATTCAATTTACTGTTCATGTTCACAAATCAAAGTAAGGAAAGAGTTTAATATGTGGCTGTCATTTCTGCTGGTTACATGTGACATATAAGCATTTCTGTCTGTCTGAAGCAACAACAGTGCAAAGCAGTTCAGAAGCTGAAAGACTGTGTATGGAAAGGCTTTGACAGAACATCATACTGGGTGTTATTTGAGTTGGTGGCTAGGTATGAAAAAGTAAAGAGAATGAAGAAAACAAAATGGATGTGAAAGTTTTGGCACAACTTGATCAACAGAGGGTTTCCAGGTCTGTTTGTCATCCTGCTAATGCAGAGCCTAATGCATGTTGAATCTCGGAAGAAGTGTCTGGCAAGCAGTTTGTGATAAACTGGAGCCTGTCATTCAGAAACTCAATCCAAAGAGAAGAAGGCTATTTAAAAAGCAGACAGTAAGTCAGTGGAGTCAGCATTTCTTCTGTAGTAACTATTGCTTTATGGAAATGGATATTTTTCTATTCCTTTTAGGATATAGAAAGTTCTCCAGGAGCCTCCTGTTTTGCTGAATAATATTGCTAAGCCAGTATTGCCCAGAAAAAAGTACAGATTAAATGTACTTCTAATGCAATTCAATTTTCTCTTTTCAATCATTCACTGCCATTTCTTTAGTTTCAACCTGCTTGCATGCCAAAATTCTCTAAAGTTGAACACAGAAGTCAGTCTTTACAGTCTCTGAAAAATATATTCGTGTACCTGTGTCTTAAGGAGGTGGTATGTCAATACAGGGAAAGTCCAGATTTTCCTTAGAGAAATAATTACAGAACTTTGTAGTTGTGATTGCATTCTGGAACATTGAAATCTTATTTTTCAATATTTTGCTTTACTAGACATTATGTACTCCTGCAATATATTTTGATGGTTTGGGATTCTTGAGGGGCAACTTGCTAAGTGGCTGGAAAAAATCCTGAACTGTTATGACATATTATAAATTATAACCAGGCATGAGCATAAACATGGTAATGCTGATGTCCTAGCCAAATATGTGATATTTTAGGACAGTATCTAGATGAAGAACAAAAGTTGAATGTATGGAAGGAAAGTATGCATGGTAAGAGAGGGTTATATCCTTATATCATCCAGAAGACTTAAAATTCAAATTTGTTTTCAGATCTTTTGAAAACTTTTTAAAGAAGTTCCTCATGTCATGGTAGTCATTAGTGGAATATGAACTGGTAAATTTATCTTCTCTGCAGTGTAAAGTGCTCCTCAGAGTATCAGAGTATCACTTGTAAATCAGTGTGAAAGCATAAGTTTTGAAAGTAAAATATTTGGAGAATGTAGAAGGAGGCTCCAGGTGAAGGATATGAGTAAAACCTGGCTGTTCTCACTCAGGAATAGCAGGTACTGTTTATAAAACTATTGGACTGCTGGGAGTTTAAAACAGTAAAGAGATTTCTTGGTATAACATCGAGTAGGAAGATGTGGGAAATCACTGCAAGTGAAATAAGCTTGCATTACAAAGACAAGGCATTTTAAAGACTCAGCTCCCATAGTACCCATATCATTCAGGGTTTATTATTGGAACATGTAATTTGGGCATGTGCCTGGAACTGAAGCTGTCAGTCATTCTTGCTGGTAACTATGAAGTGCTTCACAAATTAACCTGAAACATATTCAGTAAGAAACCAAGAGTTTGTGATAGTAGCCAGGGCCCATCCAAAAGCAGATGGATGGGTTTGGGTATTCTGAGTCAGTTCAGATGGGAAAGCTCAGCATCCAGAGGGTTTCAAAGGCCATGAAGCAGTCTAGGTTCAACAAAAGATACACCACCTTGGAAATTAAAATCTAAGGGAAATGTAGTGTCAGACCTCAGGAACTCTCCTAGGAAATCTTCCCATGACATGAAGCTGTGGTTAGTCTCATTAGCTGTGGCAGAACACTTCTCTAGTGCAGTTAAACTGCCTCCAGTATTTGAGCTGGCTTGTGCAACTCCACAGGCAGCATTATATCCTGCTGACATAGGCTGAATTCAGCTTACTGCCTATGCAGAACAAGAGAATTACAGCTCAGAGCCAGTCTGCATGGAAATTCGGGTGATGAGATAAAAATACAAGCAGAAGAGTCTTTTTTCATTAAACTCATCTTCTATGTCAATTTGTCTCACTGCTTTCTTTTGACATTCCTGTCCTCACCATGCTGTACCTCCCCACTGTTTCATAGTGGAACAGCTGGGCCCTTGATTGTTACTGAGTGAAATGGAATGGGCGGGTAAATCCCAGCTTCCAACAGTACCAAAGCAAGTGTGGCCACTCTTCCACTGATTGTTTTGTGTTGGTTTCTCTGTAGTGGTAGGATAAGGAGAAATGGGTACAAAGTGAAAGAGAAGAAATTTAGGCTACATATTAGGAAGAAATTCTTTACTATGAGTGTGGTGAGATTTGGAGCAGGTTTTCCAGGGAGGTTTGTTCATGCCCCAACCCTGACGGTGTTCAAAGCCAGGTCAGAGAAGGCCCCATCTAAAGAAAGGTGTCCCTGTCCATGAGAGGGAAATTGGGATTAGATGATCTTTAAACTGCCTTCCAAACTGTAACATCCTATGATTCTATGATTTTCTGTTTGTTTAGAATTATCATGGGAAGTTATTTGGAGGTTGTGTAGTCAATGCCTGCAGCTGTACATAGAAAATTCCTCCTCCCTTCCCAAGTCAGGAGGTATGAACACAGGATGTTATAAACAAGCCCTTGTCGGGACAAACAACATTTCTGGACTCAGCGTTAATTACCTTGATATCAAACAGAAATTATAAAATAAACCTTTCTTTGGGGTACCAGTAACTAGGAGAAAAGATTCCTGATTGCATCTTCCTTCACTGAACCTCACAAACAAATGTCAGCCATTGACAAAGATTAGTAGACGCTTGATATCCAAGCCTGGTTGTTGAAAAAATCTGAATAATTAATTTCTTCTGGCATAGGTTTACTCAATTCTTTCTCTTCTATCTTTATTACTCATTCCTTTTTTTGCTGTCCTTCCTACTCTTTAACCAAGAGTTTCTGTTCTACCTCCAGCTAGAGACCTATGTTGTTGGTTCTTTCTTCATGATCTCATTCACATACAACAACGTCATGGAAAAACATTGGCTCATCCCTGCACAGCTTAGTATTCTGCCTCCCAGCCCCATCTCTGAATATTTTTTATCTTTTTATCCTCCTCTGAAAGCAAAACTGGAAGGAAGCAGTCACAGATGGAAATAGGAATTATAGGGATGAGTGCTTGAAAAAACCTCCAAGTAGGACAAAAAAGGCTCAGAGAATTCTCTCCAAAATTAAAGACAATGCCAAAAAACTAAGCCATAAATTTACCTCTTTTAATGTAATTACTTAGAAGTTTACCAAAAAGACCTCTGTTCATATTGAAAATGAGGATGAGAGATCTGTATCAGTGTCTGGAATGGCAAAAGAGTGGCCCTCCTGTTTCATTATAATCACATTTGTTGCCTGGGTGTGTTTCATTTGGCATGACTCAACAGATAATTAAACTAAGACATGTTTTGTAAAGATTTTATTTGATCCTTTTAGATACTGAGTTAGTAGTTCTACTGAAAGAAGATGTGTTCCTTTTTCATTCCTGATGATTAGTTCTGGAATGACCTGGCTGCATGAAGCAGATCCAGACACGAGTGACAGTTTTCAAGTTTTCTGTTTCAAGAAGGAAGTAACTACTGACCCACCACATGTTTTAGTGATATTGGGCAGTCTGCAGCATGTATGTAATATACATGAAAACATCTTTCATCTCTTTATTCTCTTCTATGCAAGTATCCAAAAAGGATTCTGGTACATTAATGGAAATTCAGGTGGAGTGTTAGGACTTAAATTGCAAGAGAGTTCTTCAAAAGCCCTTCTCAGAGCTGATCACTTACCCACAGGTGTTTGGAGATCATATAATTTTTGTTTGGGTGCTCAGGACCATAACCCAGTTGAGATTATTGGAACTTCTTGAATGATGAATCCTTAAACTTGGTAAACTCCTCAGCAGTCAATGTAATAGGATGGTTTGAGGAAACTTGGAGGACCTCCATAAAATTAGAGGACCTTTTCTTTTTTATTACCAATGCAGTTGTGTTTCTTTTGCTCTAAACAAACAATTCGAAGTAATCTCTTAGGTAGATATTTATTACAGAGAAAAGAATTCTGATGTGCAGAATATTAATCAAAAGCAATTATGAGTGGGAAAATTCTGTTATATTCTAAGGTTATCTCTATCTGAGGCCAAAAGACAAAACATCTCTTACAGACATTAAGAGAACTCTGAAAGGATTTCCCCTGTTTAAACAGGATTAGATTACCTGGAGGTGCATTTTATTTGTTAAGGGATAAGATAAGAAAGTCAAGGTCTTTAAGATTAAAATATTTAATGAAGAGCAGTATGAAATTTGTCTTTCTAGTTTTCTGGATAGAAAGATCCATGTCTTACAATTCTGAAAAATAATTTCAAGCATTTTATGAACACAGTTTGGTCAAATGGTCTTCACACATCAATGAAGAATGTTAAAGCAATAGTATACTAAATTTGTTAAAGCAATAGTATACTAAATTTGATATATTGTTATAAAACAAGACTATTGTAATTGATAAAACCTGTTTTCTGAGAACATGACATCACTGTGGAAATTTTGAAACTAATTTCTAATGTGGTCCTGTCCTGGGCTAGCTTTGTCAGCAGAGCTTTCATTTTGGATGTAGATTGTATAAGGGAGATCTCACCAGATGTAGCACTCTGAAGATTTTTTTATTGTATTGTTGAGTTTATAACTTCAGTGGAGCACTCAGTGCTTTTAGCATAGGACAGGGCAAGGTAAGAGCCAGATGGACTATTTTTATTAGGGAAGAGCACATGTCAGAAAAACACTTGATAAACCAGAAAAATTTGTAGTGTATCTTTTCTTCCACACTTATTTTATCCTGTGATGAAGACTCATGAAATATTGGATGGGTTTATTTTTTCTATCTCTACTTCTTTGGGCAAATCCAGACTGGTGATTCAGAATTTGTAGCCTGATGCTGTGAATTGTGCTGGTGACATTACAACATTTTACCTAACAGAATGTTACCAGAGCATGATAGCACTTTCTTGATAACTGAGGTTTGCATTGATTTTATTATATTTTTGTTGAATTTACTGAGCTACTGGCATAAGTTCTGGTAGGAACTGAAGGAACTCCAAGGGTCTCCACTCAATTTTCTAGTTATGTTTATTTTTAAAAGCAATATGGTCTTCTTAAAAAACAGGTATAAACTTAGGCTGTAACTTTTAATACATTGACTTGCAAGGTGCCTGACATGTGAAGTGATAACAGCTTATTTTCATCCCTTTCTGTCTATGTTCCAGGAGGCTGTTTATGGTGCAATCACTTAATCGTTTGTTTTATAACTTAGAAAGGCTAAGAGCAGAAGGTGTTATTACATCAGATAAAGTGTTGCTATGTAGTGCAGATGCCATGCTAGTACAAGATGCACAGTCTATGGGGACATCCTCCCATATGGTCTGTGGTAAGCTAAACTCTTGGCTGATGCTGATGCCCACTATATTTTGTGTTTTTCTGAATGTAAATGCCGATTTGTAAAACTTGAGTAAGCATTTATTTAAAATGTGTCTTCTGGATGGCTGATTGAGTGTTGATTTTGGCAAGCTCTCTAACATATAGAGGTTTTTTTTTCTTGTATGTCCACTGAAATTTAAAATGCGTATGAAACCTATTAGGATAAAATAAGATTGTCTTTTTACAAATGGTATGTTTTTATTCCACACTCTGTGTATTGAGCTTTTATATTCAAAGTGTTGCTGCATATTTTATTTCTATGCCTGAATCTTGAAATGCTTGTACTAGCTCAAGATAAGAGATGGCAGCTGCAAAATTTTATTTTATCCTGGAGGAGAGCACTTTGACTGTTTGAATCTTCCAGAATTATCTATGTATGTTTATTTTAGATTGTTCAGAATATGATTACTAGTCAGGTTTCTATAAGTAGGGAACTAAAAATAGTCTGCTTTACCATATTATTGGGATTGCTGTTTGCTTTTTTTTTTGTTTTGCTTTGCTTTGGTTTTTTTTTCCAACCTTAATACCTAACCAGGAAGATATTGCAAGGAGCTACCTGTGACTGGTTGAAAAAGGTATAAATGCCTACAAAATGAAACATGCTGTTAGGAACCAATTTTTGATATTTTACTTGAATTTATAATTTCAAATAGAAACATGCTGATATTTCAAAGAAGAGAAATGTTTTGCAAGCAATTCTTAAATTGTAGTTTTCATCAGATTGTTTTGTTTTTATCTATTTTTTGTATTTCCAGTTTAGTATCACATAGTTCTATCTATGTGACTGATGAGGTTTGAGAAGTGTCTTGAATGTTTTTTTGTCTAAGGAAAAAGATAACTTTTTGGGAGAGAATCCCCATGGCCCTACCTACCTTTGGTGAAACATACTGCATCAGCTGAAGTTAACTAATGTATTTTCCTGTAAGAAGCTGAAGGCAGAGTTAAAAGTTCAAAGAAAAAGTGAATTTGCTTTCTCATCCTGAGATTTTAAAAACCTTTATTATTTAAATAGGCAAAACTGTTTTTTTCACTGTGATATCTAGAAATTACTGACTAAGGTGAACATGTTCTAAAATGTTTAAAAAGCTCACTATGGCTTCCTGTTTGTTTTGTTGGTTTTTTTTCTTCTTTTCCTTCTTCCCTTTTTCTGTTCGCCACTTTCTACCATTATCTGTTTACCTTACTCCCTTTTCCACAGAACTTGACCTAACATTCTACTGCCAGAATGCTTTTATAACTGCCCTGTGTCCCCAAATCTTCTGCTTTTTCTTTCCCTTTCCTTCCTGAATTTTACCTCCTAATCTTTATTACTCCTTCCATTGTATTTCCATTTGTCATTGTCCATGTCCCTCCCTGGACACTGTCCCATTAGCTACCTTATTCTGTTCTCCATTTGCAATACCCTGTCCCAGCTGATGAAGTTTTGATAACATCTCAAATGAGACTATGGGATGAAGCAACTGCAGAACATACCCTGTGTGACTGCAGGCACAGCAGGTGAAGCAGATATCAAAGCATAGCAGAGAAATGTTTAAGAAAAGTAAGCACTCCACAGGTAGGTCTGGCAAAAGCTATTTCAATAATACATTGGCACACCAATATATGCTTAAAAATTTAGAACAGACAAATTTCTGCAAAAGAGTTTGTGGGGAAGGGGTGAAGAGAAAGCTTTTGTGTTAAGCTCATCCATGTACACTGGAGAGAAACATGCAGTACTGCCCATTTTCTTGTTCTGTGACAGCAATAGACAACCTGCACTGCTTATCCCAGAGCTCATCAGCTAAAGGCAGCTGTACCCAAACCTCTGACCTAAACTTATCTTGTCTGGGCTAAACTGTGGCTGATGAGCTACTGAAAAGTTTAATCCCACAGTACCAGCTAGCTAAAGCTATTATTCTACGACTTACTATTGGAAAAAACTTTACTTTTCTGTCTGTAAGTGACTGCTGAGTCAAATACATGTAATTCAGAGATGGACTGCAGTTCCATAAATATGATTCACTTCTTGCCTACTACAAACTGAAACACCTTGGACCAGCTCCAGTTTTCTACTGAAACAAAATACATGGAAGATTTTATTATAATATTTAATATGCTAGGCTCTTTAGACAAAGCATTTTTTTAAATAATATTGTTACACACGGGCATGCACACAAGAATTTGGTTGTGAATAACACCTCTGTAAAAACTGGAATTTTTTTTCAGTGTAATAATAACAGAACTCAGCAACTGTCCTCAAGGTCACTCTGTCTTCCTTTTCCAAATGCCTTTGAAGATCTATATCTGCAAGTGATTAGAGTTATGTATTTGTAAGGAAGCTTGTACTTGGCTCCATATATCATTCATTTGCAACATATTATGCATGCAGTATTATTTGTCTGGAGAATTTTTTCTTTGAGACAGAAATAATTCTTAAATACTAATTATTCCTTACTTTTTTTTTTCTTCTCTCTCTTAATAGAAGTCAGTCTTCAGGGCATGAGCACAGCAGTGTTTGTTACTATATTAGCAGTACAAGAACCAGCCCCAGCTTTTTATTCATGTCCTCAAAGATAATGTAATCAGACTACTTTGATTGCAGTGTAGCCAGAAGACAAACAGATATTAGTCTGTCATGATATGTTATTAAGTAATAGCATGTCAGACATCAAATCAGGCTCAGCTACCGAGTGTTATCTTCTGCAGGGTTGTAATTTTCAAATCCCCCATACCTAGGATGGGTCACTGCTACTGCAGTGTGATTAGGATTCCTAAAATCACTATTTCTTTGGAGTACACATTGATTTTGCTTCTTTTCTTATAATGTTGATACATTTGAAAAGCAATCACTATTCTTAGAGTTATGCAACTATCAGTCAAATGGTGGTGGCATGCAGACAGAGATATTTGGAAATGTCAAGACACTGTGCACTGTGCAAAACTAGATGTTACTCTTGTTAAACAAATGCAGACATGCAAATTTCAATTCTGATCAAAGCACAAGGAGAAAAATCAATGCTTTCCAAATATATACCAATGTAAATTTGTATCTCTGTCTTCTCTAATTAACTGAGTAATTTCTTACTTAGTTTCTAGTGGGTTATTGCAGTGAGTGCACTGAAAAATGTGAACATGCATTGATAATTTTCTTACCTGTAAAGAATAGAAGAGCACTGCTAAAGACAAAATATTTTTTCCTTTAAATTATTGGCTTATATTTGAAATTGTTTACTCCATATCTGAATGTATAGATTTCTAAGAATGTGGAGTTCAAAACACATATGTTTTATGCACTTTATACATTGAAATATCCATTTTATTTAATAATAGACAGCTATTCTTATACAAATATAAATGAGAATAATTTGCATGGTTAAGAAGCAGCACTTGACTGAAATAAGACAATAAAGGGAAGCAAACTCTGTTTGATGGGTAATGGGTTTGGTGTTAATGAGTCTAGTCTAGTCTTTGAAAGAGTTTTATGTGATGTGTGCTCAGATACTAGAACCATACTAATATAATGCATAAGGTATCATTTTATGAGAAGTTAGCTATACTTTGAGCAGTTGTTTGAAATACCATTTGCAGAAGAGAAATGGGATCCTAAAATAAATGCTGCAGATTAAAAGAGGGGTACAGGGCTCTAAGATCTCAAAAGATTTGCAAATTTGGATGGTAAGTACTTGCAACATAACTGATATATGGACAGCTGTATGGGAAATTAAGACAGTTTTTAGCCTTAGTTCTAATGCAAACACCACCTTCCCCCCATTCCTTTGAAACTAAAAGGCTTTGTACTTTTCTATGGGATTCACTAAATAGTTCTGTAGGCAGATATATATAGCCTTTATGGAATGATCTTCAAATGTTGATACGACAGAGAGTGGGTTAACATCATTACAAGTTTTGGTTCCTTTATAAGCTTAACCCTTTAGTTTTGTAGGTTGCATAAATATACTTAGCAAAACATGGCACTATTTTACAGAAGCATTTCCACAGTTCAATCAGGAAGCTTTAGTAGGAAGAGAGTGCACATTCAGCAAATTTCCATTTGAAGATATTATGAGCTTGGTATCTCGTGATGAAAGCCACTGTGTTGCACATGGTTTCTATGTTTTTTCCTCTCTTGGAGGAGCTGATATTTATACAATGATATAAGATTTTTTTTCTTAGCTCTTAAGGAAAGGAAATATTTTTCTCCTCTTCAGAGCAACCATATTTGTAGAACAGGTTTACATTGCATATACATACTACAAAGCGTTCATTTATTCGTCTTTGATACACTTAATCCATGCTTTTTTCTACCACTTACTTTTCACCCAACATGCTGTGAAACAGTGAACCATTACAGATGCTTTTGAGTAGTTCTTACTTTTATTATACCCTTTTCTCATTTTTTTTTCTTTTTTGCATTTTACATAGTCAAATAAAAAGAACTCTTTAGAAATTGAGTCAAAAGGATAGAAGTATTTGCTTTCTGTAGTTTTGGAATCTGGAAGAGAATTTTATGTTCCTTAAAAGTTACTGAAACTGAATTAGTAGGTCTCAAAATGCTCTGTAAACATAAATGAGTTTAATTATTCCTTTGTGGCATTACTATGAAAAAATATTGTGAACATTTTTACACTGAACTTTTTTATGCACCTGTGTGCTTGAGAGTTATGAAAAAAGGAGATATTTACACTTTTGATAATTCTATTCTCAGTGCGTCTATCTGATATTATTCTCTATCTTTAAACAGCTAAAATGGGAAGTGTCTGAGGTCATTTTTTGATGTTTGAATGGAGAAGGAGCATACTCAAATATTCAGGAAACTTTTGGGTTGCTTTTCTGTATTGTACTGAATTGCAAAACTCAGGCAGTTTTGGATCAAGTTACAGAATCGTAGAATTATAGAATATTTTGGTTTGAAAGATTTTTAAAGTTCATCTAGCTCAGTGATCCATTCTAGGTCTCTCAGGTAAAATGCCACTACATGAGTGGGACAAAGTCTTGCCTAAGACTAATTGTATTCACCCCTCAGCGAGATGCAGGAGTGAAAGCGTCTCTTTGTCTCCAGTATTACAAGGTCCTTCTGCAGGCACATCTTTAATCTTCCCAGTGCCCTGTATTAGCCTTAGAGCATGACTGCTTCTGCAGTCTGTGTGCTGGTAATAACCTTCAACTTCTCCACAGGAAATTCTCAGCTTTTTCAATAGACCCGTTGGCTTAGATAACATCAATTGCATTCTTAGTAGTTAAATATATGCTTGAATGACAGCCTAATGGAACATGATAAAATATATCTACAGTACACAATTCTGGGCAATATTATTAAGATACAGTTAATGAAGATAATATTTAGAGTATGAGGTGAACTGTTTAGCTTGGGAGGAATACCCCGGCAAAATCACTTTATAACATGTTCATAATTCAGCACCACTCCTGATTATACCTATATGAGTTTTAATGGCATGGTATGCCATAGAGTCTGAAGCTTATATTCTAATTAAAACTTCTGAAAAGGTCTGACAGTAGCAATTGCGACTATTTCATAACCTAGTCATCTTCTTGATCTATTTGAAAACACTTTAGTGCTGAAGAATGGTTTTAAGAAAGTCAGCCAGGGCTTATTACTTACATGACTGATGTTTTAGTTGTTGACCTTGAACACTGTGGCTCGGTGCTCCACGTTTAATTACACAGCCAAGTGCTGCAAAATGCAGGTGTTTGATTAGGCAATGTAGAATTTAACTTCTGACTGCCTAAAATACTATGAAAGGTAGAGGTTCTTTTTTTGTGCAGTCAGAATGATTAGCTGCCAAAACTTCATTCTTTGCTAACAGAGATGATAGTTTACCTGTAAATATTACAAATAAGATGTTGATTTATGGTGAAGAGGTAAGGGGGTTTTATTGTGCTTGTGTAGTTTTTGAAAATATGAAAAAGTAATTGAACCACTAATACTAGCAAACATTAAAAAAATAAAGTTGGGATGTAGTAGTTTGAATCCTCATATAGCTTGGATTTACTCAGCAGGTGAAGGTGGCTGTAGCCTTCCTCTTTAGTTCTGCTACACAGTCTAAGTGATGCACCTGCTTGACTGTATTGCCTCTCCATATTTTCTGCCTGTCTCCCATCTGCCAATCTCTCCCAGACTGTGGCAGCATCCATCCTGGTACCACTGTCCCGCCTGCTTTTCCACTGGCCAGATGGTGATGAGATCCCAGCCCTTACTGCTGATGCTCTGTCTGTAGCAAGAGCAGATGACAAATTGTTACTGAATTTTATGCTCAAAAATATGTATCTAATTTTCAATGTTGCTTAAGTCACATAATTTTTAATTGAAATACAACTGTCCTTTATTCAAAGAAAGTTTCTAGAAATTGAAAGTGGCCAGTCCCTCCAGAACTCAGTGCTTCATCGTGATTACAGAGGAGCATTCTCAAATACTCACATTAATCTTTGGGGCTGCTACTTGTGCTGCCTGTCTGGTGTTGCTTGCCTTCAAACAGTGTGTAAAGACATTTATTTTTCAAAGGCGCATCTGGTATCTGCAAGGAATTTGGTGAATTTGGAATGAGTTGCAGATATATTCTAATATGTGTATCAGATTTCTTAATATTATCAATCAAAAATTATTTTCAATTAAGATAATTATTAATTGTCTGCATTCACTGATGAGGGCAGTACTTCAGCAAAATGATTCTAGCCATAGTTGTCCCTTGGCTGTGTGCAAGCTGGATTAAGATTACTGGGGAAAATGTGAGAGAAACAAGCTTTCTGGATCCCATACTGACAGCTTGAGAGGGGCTGCAGGTGAGACTGGCGTGCTTTGTTATAATCTTGTTGCTAGTAAACTGATAAATGCCACTAAAATACAGTAAACACTGAAACATTCCTTGGGGTTTACTGATCCCTTAAAATTGGCTGTGCTCATTGGTTTGAGAAGTGTATTTTGTTGTTCTACATTCTGTAACCAGATGATGGCTAAGGTGCTGCCTGGACTTGTAGTTCTTTGGGGGTGTTTTTTCCATGTGTGTGTTTGTCTTTCATCCTTATTTTGAGTATGATTATTGCTAAGACTGTGAGAGTTAACTCTTCTACAAGTGAACTATTGCCTGGTGTGGGAAGATGTGTGAGAGAAAAGCAGTACTATTGACATTGATTCCTTTTGGGAAGAGCGTGAATGTTCTTTAGTCAGGGCCATTTGCTCTGAGCAGCTCTCTGGCCAGAAATCCAGTGGCAAATGACAGGAGCATTAGAGTAAAAAGAACCGAAACAGCAGAAGAAAGTACATTTTAAAAGGAGCATGCTGTCTGAACAAAGAAGGTTGCTTTTGCCCAGAAGTGTCATAGGAAAGGGGAAAGTGAAGTAGCTTCTGGATAAGCATAAAGTTCATTAGAAGTTTCAGGAGTAAAATTATATTCAGGAACCTATTGTTACCTTAAGTAACTTACTTCTCCTTCAAGACTCACTTTTTTTTTTCGCATTTTCGCATTTTTCTTCTTTTTCAGAATAGCATTTCTGTGTATTCTAGAAATTCCACTGCTGAGGCTAAATTATTTCTGTCTGTTACCACCTTGTTGTTTCAAAAATGAATGATAAGCCTGCATCTCTGATATAGCTGTGTTTAAACTGGATGTATGGATAAAGGGATCTGTTTCTTCTCAGTAGAATATATAGTGCTGGCTACTGTAGCATTGTTTTGCATATAGTTTGCATATGGAACATGGTTAACTTAAGAATTAATCAAATAGAGCTTGGAAGTGAAGTTTAGACCTCTTAACAGAAGCAAACTAGAAAAAAAATTAATGTTCATAATGTTTTGTGTCTGGTAGAATTACGGCTTTCACTGATTTGCAGTAGTAAATCTGTAATGAAACTAAACTTTGCACTAATGGGAAAAGTAGGGGTGTGGACTTCAGCCAGACATGGCATTTTCTCCTTTGCTTTTTGTGCCCTACTTTTGCCTTTCTCCTGTCACATAAGGAGGAGTTTTTTTCAGTGTCTGCAATTAGATGCTTCATACTGTCAAGTGTTCCTACCCAGTTACAGTAAAGAAATTAATTGTGCTACAGGAGTGAAGGAGTGCTTCTCATTCTGCCATGCATCAGTTATATTTGAAGCAAATTGAAGTGGTCTGTCTGGTCCTTGGCAAAAGAGATGATAGTATGCAGTGGCTGTTTCTTGGGTTTAGCATTTGTCCCAGATAGGAGCAGTATCTCTAACATCACTGCTCACGCAAATGAGTTTAAGTTTGGAAAAAGATGAATAGGCTGCGGAGTTACTTTGCTCTTTCACAGGGGTAGAGGGATGCTCCAGATGCATCTCTGTGCATTAGATCTACTTAAAAGGAGTGCTAATAAATCAATTCCCACTCTTAGTGTAGGTGCTGTACACTACAAAAGAGGAGAGAAAAACAGTGTTAGCACTAAGAAACAGTGATTGTAGGAAGACAAATTGGTGTGGGAATTGTGGGCCTGCAGTGTACATGCAGCTACTTTAAACAGTTTATTCGGAAAGTAAGATTATTTCTTACTCAATCTCCTAAACACAGGTTAATGTTGTGCAGGTTAATATGGGTACATTATTTTTTTTCTTCTGTAACAGGAAATTACAATTTCTGACCTTGCAAGTATTTAAAGCAATGAGCAGGATATACTGGAGTACTTTTAAGTAAGACAAGAATAGATTTTATAAGGTTTATTTTAAGGCTTTGAATTTCTGTAGGTCATACATATCCATGTTTTATGCTAACCACGAGCAATGAAGGTTTACCCACAGTTGTAATTAAGCAAAGTCAGGATTCAAAACATGATGTTGCTATAGTAGACTTAACTGATGATAGCTGAAGATAGACACTTGCTTTTTCAATTAAGAAGATAAAGTCTTCCCTTGCCTAAACTACACTTTTAATGTAGTTAGTTACATAGCCACTATATTTCACAGTTTGTTTTGAAGCAGAGAGGAAATTTAGTGCCAAGGTGGCACAGCAGAGCAATGGAGCCAGAAGAGCTGGATTCTCTACTTTGGCCCTAGGCCATCACTGAAAAAAGGAAGACGTACTGCTTAGTTAAGATGATCATAAATAAAATTTCTGGGCTTTTTTATAATTTTATTTTTATTATAAAACAGTTGAAGACAGTTATGAAATCTCTTATGAGAGTAGCATAATAATTAACTTCCAGCTTTTCAGAAAAACAACTGAAAAAATTATGAATGTATGCATAGTTTACCAAAGTAACAGTTTTCTAAAAATAATGTTATTTATCCTAGAATACTAATCTGAAAAAAATGGTGTCATAGTAGATTTTCAGGTCAGTCTTCTTTAAAAAGATAGATTAAAGGGAACTGAAACTCATCTGATGAATTAGAAATCATCTTCTTTCATAAGACCTCTCCAGCTATATACAGGTTTAATGGGAAATAAGACTTCACAATTCAGCAGTTCCAGAAGAATGATAAGATTATATTTCATTAAATATCCAGAGGCAGAGGTGTATGAACATTGTCATGAGCAGCTGTCCTTCACGCGCTGGCATTGGCTCGTTGGTCACGTTTCCCTGTGTGGCCTCTGAGCTGCTGTGGAAATGACCCAGCAGGAGCTTGCACTGACCCGGAGGACTGAGAACTGGCTCAGCAGTTATCGCAGTGCTGTTCACAACCACAGCCAAGTGGCCTTGTCTGCACTGCGGGTATCAGAAAATAGGGAGAATTTAATGCCTGCTTGATAACTACTGCATATCCACAATGGAATTTAATTTTCATTCAGAATTGAGTGGTTGTGCCCTGTAGAACTCACCACAGATAAAAAGAAGAAGATTTGTAGGTCTGTAGATTGTGAATGAAATGTAGATTGCAAGGGTAAAGATTGCCTTAAGAGGCTATAATATCCCAGAAGTATTGAGGTCAGAGACAGAGAACCCTCTAACCTGAATGAAAACAGCATGGAGCCCCTGCAGAATGACAATACATATATGGATGACAGTATATATTTTAATCTGAAGGTGAACAAGCACAGTTGTAACAACAAATGATACAAGTGATATCTTAAAATGTTAAGATAAAAGTCTGTTTCAGGTCTAGTTATAGGTCTTTTTCTAATGCAGTTTTGAAATGTTCCTGGATCTATAATTAAACTGTCTTTTTTTGGAGCAACCCACAATGGGTATTTTTCATTCAGAGAATGAGAATTGCTTCTCTTCTGCTGATCCAATGCTCATCTCTTTGATCTAAACTCAGGATAAAGATTTATATAATTGGATCTACAAATAAAGCAAAAGAAGTGTTACTAGCTACTTACTGAGTAAGAATTTAAGTATAACTTCACAACAGCAAGAGCTGAAAATAGAAATTGTTTGTTATTGTTTGAATTCACCCTTTCTTTCATAAAGTGGCTGTAGGCTCTTTTAGGCTCCAAAGCCATTAGTGTGTGAAATTAGTATAACTAACTTCTATATGTTTGCTAGGAGATATTGAGAAGTTGCCTGATGATGACTACTGTTCATTTGCATCTAAGGTTTAGTGATTAGCCTTATACATAATTACTTCATATTTTAAGCTTTTTCAAAACTGAGTAAAACCAGATTAAAAATCTGGCAAGGAACCAAAAAACAATGAAAGCCCCATTCCTGTCCATTCTTCTGTAACATTTTCTATTGAAATGTTACAAATTCTCAAGCAGGGGCAGGTGTTTTCTTCTGAAGGCATCTTTCTTCTCATTTATTTGACAGCATGATCAAAGCTATTTAGAACTACTAAATATAACATCTTTGCCTTGTCAGAAATAGAAAGGTGCAAATTAGTCTAAGAATTAAGCAAATACAAAGCTTAAGGATTCTGGGAGAAGCAGAGAAATAACTGAAAGCCGAGTTTGCTAGCTGCATGTCTCCTTCATTAAACTCATGCCTCAAGCCCAGTCAGTCAAAGGAAAAGTTCAATGAGCAGCCTTTAATCATGAACCAGCTATGTGCATGGAAATCTCTTCAATATTGGTTTTGAGAACTGTTGCAGATTCTTAATTAAATAAAAAGTTAAGCACATGTAACTGTTCAGAAAACACAGAAATCTTGATAGTTAATTCCTTGAAGCTGTAAATATAGTCTCGCTGTTGTTTTAACATGTTAGCACATGATAAAATAAAATTCTACTCTGCCAATTTCTACTGTACTTTTCAGAAAACAGTTAGTGGGGCAGAAGTCTTTCAGAATTTATGGTCACCTAGATCCTGTGAAAGTACTGAGTCTCCTAGTATGTAAAAAAGTTGAAGGGAATGAATTACTCATTGCTAGAAGCATTATGTGCTTTCCTTCCTCTGCACTCTTCATTCTACAGCCTACAGATTCTTGTATGTATCC
This sequence comes from Ammospiza caudacuta, assembly GCF_027887145.1. Classification (NCBI taxonomy): domain Eukaryota; kingdom Metazoa; phylum Chordata; class Aves; order Passeriformes; family Passerellidae; genus Ammospiza; species Ammospiza caudacuta. Next base: position 136,085,268 of record NC_080593.1, read on the forward strand.
TGAAACTGACTCCAGAAGCGTCCAGGACTTTATTATAATGATTAAAGGCAGATTTTTTTTTTAAGATTTTTTTTGATTTGTTGGTTTGGGTTTTTTGTTTGTTTGGTGTTTGGTTTTTGGGTTTTTTTACTTTTTTAACTTAAAACCGTTAAATAATGAAAACATGTTTGTGAGAAATGAAAGATATTATTGAGAGTGTTTGGTCTAGAAATGTTGGATTCCCTACTCTAGATAAAAGATTTTTGACATGACCATATTTGTTTGCAAAACATTCCTTTTGTCTTAAATTACTGTAATGAAGAGTTCATTCTTCTTTATTTTATAGGACTCTAAATTTCACTGGACTTTTTTCAGAATTCTGTTTGGTCATAAATTCTCAGTACAGTTCAAACCTTTATCTGATATTGTTGCTGTGATTCTTCACTGCTGGATAGCAGAGGATGTGATACTAGTAAAAATCTACGAATAGCACAAAAACATTGTTGTTTGGAAGAACTGGTAGGAAGGATCTGATTCCAGTAAGTTGTATTAAATTTTAACACATCTAACTTTTCTAAGTGCCTACAATTTTTTGCAGTAAGATTTTCTTTACAGATCATTCCAGCCTGTTGACATCTTTTTGATTTGGTGATTTTCTGGCTCACAAGTGTGTTCCTTAACTAAAATGTCTCTTACAGTTTTTGACAAAGTTCATATAAACTGGAACATATTCAACCATTGTTTTTATAATCTTTTAAGTTTCTTTAAAATGTTAGTGTCATTCAATGAGAAATATTTTCTTCAATGTGTAAGGTGAGCTTTGGGAATGTTATGGAATTTCTGACATTTTTCTGCTAATAAGAGAAAAAGCTTTGTTCTTCTCTAGTGGAAACTGTAAAAACATCTTACTCTGTTGGCTTAGGCCCTGTAGGCTACTGCAGAAACAGACCAGAGCTAAATTATTATTTTAACATCAAGGTTGATTAAGTTCCTTTGTAACAGAGTCTAAGATAGATTCATAACATCTGACCCCTCTATTTTTTAATCTTGAAATCCTTGAATTTTTTTATTTCCCTTGAAACTTTTTCACAGACTACATTACACTTTTCAAGACTTCTTTTCAATATTTTCACCACTAAAGTTTCATTTCAGCTTTGACGTTTTTAATAAATTGGGACAGGGGAGGGATGGTGTTACTGTGTCCTGAGGAAATCTAGGTATTGTTGAAGCCAGTGGGTCTTCAGTTGATTTTAATGTTCCTGTTTCTTTTAGAGAGCTATAAATTTGGCATTGGGCCTTTTGGCTTCATCAGGAATGTTTGTGCAATTGCAAAGGTTATTGTGCTATAGCTTATTTAAGTTGTCTTCTAGTGAAGACATGTTATCTCTCAGTACTTTCCTCTTCTTTCATTTCTGTTTCTTCTCTGCACCAAAGCACTGTACTCTTTATAAACTGCCATTATCTGATTCACTGTAATAAGATAAACTATGGAAAAATTGTTTCTCTGTTTTCCTCTCTTCAGCAACAGTGTAAGGAAGGCATTTTTCACCACCTCTGAAACAACACCAGATAAGGGAACCTTTGAAAATCATGGAATAAATTAAAAAGGTTTTTGCTCTCTATGATAGTTTTGGGTTTTTTTATAATGCTATTTTGTGGTGGGAAATACTTAACATATACTGTGGTTTTAATGATTAGGTTTACATAACCTTAAAGACCCCAGATGCCATCTCCTGTGTCTTCTTGGAGAGAATGTAAGAATAAACTCAAATGAGCTGGAGATAAGGTCATTTTAGTGGAACCTTTAAATAGACATTAAAGAAAACTGCTTCCTCTCAGTATTTAGGTCCAGCTAAAAGGAGTGGAAAAACATGGGAGAACTTCCAATGATAGCAACCTATTATCTTATCAAAAACAGGACAAGAAGCTGAGCTTGCCACCTTCTGCTGAAACTTTAAATATTTTTAAGCATGTGTAAGCCACTATGACTGACATTTTCATAAATGTTTGTACTGTAGAAAGATTGTTAAATTGCCGGGCATTTGCTAGTGAAATGTAAAAGAAACCCTCTCTTAAATATTAAGCTGTACTGCAGAAGGCTGAAAAAGTTTTACTGTATCACAATTATGTATAAAACAATACTGAGAAAACGACTACTGATAAATTCGCATGTGAATGCAACAATAGCTTAATTAAATGTAAATTAAACACTTAAAATGCAAATAATGGCTCTCTACCAGTTGATAGTTACAAAATAAGTGTTTCATTTTGTTTTTTTGTGGTAGTTTATGTGAAATGTGAAATATGACATTGTCTATTACGAAAATATTCAATCTTACTGGAATTTATTATTTCTTTGAATTCTTTTTTCATTTAATTTGGTTTTAGGACAAAGGAGTTCTACATTTTTGACTCAGATGCCCAGTATTTTAGTTAGGATTAATCTGAGATATTAAATCAGTCTTATGTAAGCAATGATTTTAGAATATAATGGATCCTTTTAAATTTTGATTGCATTTTTCTAATACATTCATAATGCAAAATGTGTAGATACTTTTGTCATGGTTTGATGCCAGTGTCCCCATGAAAATACATTCTCCCTGGTGTCTACTGTGAGATGTGACCAGGAATACAGCAAAGCAGGCTCCAGCTTAGGAATAAAAGGAAAAAAACTTTATTAACCTACAATATATAAAAGAAACACACAAAACTCAGGATGAAAACCTTCCAAACATTCTTCCTCCCCCCACCAAATTCCCAATACATCACAGCAGGACAAAAATTTGGATTCTCAATTCAGTTGCCACCCCTCAGATCACCAACTCTCAGTCCATCACCACCCTTCAGGTAATCAATTCTCAGTTCATCAAGGAGTGAAGAGTCCCTCTTGTACCAAAGGCTTCCCCTGGAAACACAGTTGAGACCTCTTGTATTTCCTGTCACACGTGGCACTGCCCAGAGATCATTTGCCATCGTGACATCTTCCTTCCATGCCCAGTGCTCTCACCACTGTGCATGGACCAGAGCTGCTTCTAGGGTTCCCCTTTGAAGGATGCTTTGCCCAGTTCCAAAAAGAGCAGTCTCTCACTTTTGGGACACCTGTCCCCCCCCCAAATTCACCCCTGGAGCTGAGGGGTCTCAAGAACAGAGATCTTCTTCTCCGAAGACGAAGGGCACCACCACCACCCTCCTCCCCCATTGTCTCTGTTCTTCACTCCTTTACATAACATCACTGCACTCTCTTGGCTCCAAGCCATCGCCTCCCCCTAAATGCAGTCTCTGTGTCACAGGGAAAATGGTTCTGTCCATGGTTATACAAGAGAAGTCCAGCCAAAGGCCATTCCATCACCTCCTGCCACCTAGAATTCTTCTCAACTTCTCTCGGACATCTTTCACTTGCACAAACTTGCATCACACTTGCCCATTTCCTGCTATTTATCTCTATCTCTCTTCTCATTCAGCTCCAGGAGGATCAGCATTTTTAAGGTCTCCATTATCCAAGAAAAGGGTTAAAATAAGACTCGGCCTGTCCAGAACTCTCACGGCTTCCCTGCAGGGCACCTTCTCACCGCACCCACCTTCTCCTTCCCGGCCAGCCATGCTGCCGGCACATGATATCGAATTTCAAGGTGGCACAAGCACCAGCACAGGATCAGAGGATCTCGATCTCTCTCTCTCTCTCTCTCCCCTGGGGGTGGGGGGGGAACACTGGTGACTTTCCAGGGTTCCTCCACCCTTCCATCCTGCAGGGCCTTCACCTCCCCTCTCTGACCAAGGCCCCAGCTCACCTCACACAGTCGGGCAGGGGAGCGCTGACCTCTTTCACCCACTGGAACCCAAGAGAAAGTTTTCCTGGCATTTCCTGCTTTTAACCCCCTGTGTTCTCAGAGGCATATCTGTGTCCTCAGTGGCCACACCAGGTGCCAATATTCAAATCTGAGCACCTATTGGTTTGGCCACAGCATCCCAAAAAACTCACTTCCTCTCAAACCAGGACAACTTTTTGAGATCTCTTACATCCATTTCAATAATTCAGATTATGCCTTTATTTCAAATTGTAAATAGCTGTTAAAATATTTGCTTGTGCGAATGTATTTACCCATTGCTAAATACACTCATAAAATTATAGATGTGATTACTTTATTTTTAATATAAAGAATTTTTACATGTAAAATTGCATTCAAGTGTTGTATTGTCAGTGGTAGAATTTCCTGTTGCGGGTAGAGCCCTTTTGCACGATTACCTTCATGCAGCAAGTGTTGTCCAGTCTTCTGAATGCACACTTTTAATACTTTTTTTAGTGTAAACAAAATTATTTAGCTTAAAGTCACACTTTTTCCATTTTAATATTTATAATTCAGATTTTCCCCACAGTTTTGAGGATAATTTCATGAAAATTTCAGCCGTAATGAGATCAAGGGACATGACTGACAAGTATTCACATTATACCTACTACTTTAAAAGGCACTTAGGATTGCATTGCTTCTGCCTAAAGCAATGACAAAAATGTTCAAGTCCTAAAGAACATATCTGTAACAGAATAGCTTTTAAGTATTAATTTTGAAAGATTTGATTAATATAGTTGATGGCTTTTATTGTGGAGCTTACAATAGACTTTGTAAATACCTTTTTTTCTCCTTTTTGATTTTGCTTCTGTTAGCATGGGTGTATATATAGGCACACAATTAATAGAACTCTTCTGATGAATTTCAGGCAGATAATACACTCAATTTTCAGCTCACTCAGCCATGAGGAGAGGACAGTCAGATTGCAAAGAACCACAGAAATGTTTGGGTTGGAAGAGATCTTTTCAAGATCATCTGGTACAACCCGTCTGTAGGCAGGAACATCATCCTTTAGGCCAGGTTGCTCAAAATCCCATCTCACCTGACCTTGAACACTTCCAGGGATGGAGCATCCACAACTTATCTGGGCAATCTGTTCCAATGCCTCACCACCTCCAGTAAAAAAACTTTTTTCTGTTATCTAATCTAAATTACTCTCTTCCCGTATAAAATAGTTACCTCTTGTCCTGCCACCATAAGTGTTGGCAAAAGGTGTCTCTCCAGTTTTCTTATATGCTCCCTTTCACTATTGAAAGGCTGCAGTATGGTCTCCCCTGAGCATTTTCTTGTCCAGGCTGAACAACCCCTGCTCTTTCAGCCTTTCCTCACAGGAGAGGTGTTCTGGCCCCTTTCACTCAAATTTGAAATGTGTTAATGACAAAGACCTACTTGTAATTTAAAATGTCACTGATAGTCTGAGCTATTCACAGATCGGAAAATTGATGCAGGAATCTGAAAATTATAGAAAGATAGTAGGGAAGAGTGAAGATTAAAACCTCTAAGCATTGAGATTTCTCTACAGAAATGTCAGAAGGGCATCTCGAAATATTACTTGGTATGAATCACAGAGATGCCATGATTTTGGGCTGGTGTGTTAGAGGGTAAGACCTTAGAAAAGACAAGCCAATGAAAACTAGTAGAGTTTCATTTAATTTGAAAAATGTATTTCTACTTTTCTGATGTTCAAGTAAGAAAGTGAGAAGTAGAATTCTTGAAGGCACACCTTCACAGCCTATGAGGGGAAAAGGGACATTATCATTATTGGAATCTATTGCAAGCAACTTAGTCAGAAGAATGGAGACACTAGAAATATCTGAGTGAATTGGCAGTTTAGCATTGGAAGAGCATTTGGTATTCAGTTCCAAAAATAGTGTGTAAGCATAGAGAAGGTCTGACATACGAACAAGTTTATTTTATAAGATAAAGAAATTTATTATTATCACAATCAGATTTGGCTGAGACTAGAAGATTTCTGAAACTAGGTGAATATCTCCACTTGAAAGCCAATTTGGATGCAAGTGACTGTAAACTGGCAATATTTATAGGTTTGGGAAGAGGCAAACATAGTAGTAGAACAGCAACAACTAACTTCAAAAAGAGCATACTTAATGAACCTGGGGACCTAGTAGAAGGGATCTCCTGGGAAGGTAATCTAAAGGATAAATGAGTGAAGGAGAGCTAGCAGTTACTGAAAGAGAACATATTAAAAACAGAGCTGAAAATTGTTACAATTGTCAGGAAACATAGGAAATATAATCAAAAATATGGATGCATTAGGGTACATAAATAAACATGAAAACTTTGGGGGAAAAATTCTGAAGGTGCTAGAATGATGCATTAGAGTGATAAAAGGATAGCCCTAGTCCATTACTCAGCAAGAAAGAATAACAAGAAAAAGAAATAAATAAATCCCCTTTCTGTAGGCAAGGATCAAACCAAATAACATTACCATTCTCAAGTAGGTACAAACAGAATTGGGAAGGAATAATTTAAAGAATATTAATGTAACACGATGTATTCATGTTGACAGGATCCAATTAAATGTGCCCTTAAGTTTTTAGAAAACCTAGCCAGTTTAATCCCTGAACCATTAGCAAACATAGTGTCCAACTTTAAAAAAAGGAAAAATAGGCTATTGTAGAATTACACATGTGTCAGTGTAATTTCAACATCTGAGAAGTTATTGGAACAAGTTATTAGCATTCAGTGTGTTTGTACAGAGAAGATAAAGTAATAAAAACAGCTAGAATGGTTTTGTCAAAAACAATCACATCAGTGTACTCTAATTACTTACTTTGATAGGATTTCCAGGTTAATCGGATCTGGGAACAGATAGAATTAATTTTGACTTCAGGCAAGGTTTCTGACACTGTCCCACAAAGAAGTCCATAAATAAATTAGGTCAATATGATCTAGATGAAATTAAGATGAGGTACAAAGCTAGTTGGAAACAATACTTGAAGCTGAATTATCAGTATCTGACTACCAAGAAGGGTCACAGTGGTCCTGTTTTTTTTCAACATTTTTATAAATGACTTTGCAGCACACTAACAGGTACAGTTTATATATTTTATGGATGAAATATGACAGTTTGGTAGCTTTTCAACAATAGGAAACAAAGATCATTATCTTGGGAAATTTTAGCTCTTATGTATCACATGCTGAAATTTGGTAATAAATAAATAACTGTAAAATGATTAGTGAGAAGACGGAAATGGCCAAATAGAAAATTAGAATGAAGAACAAGGTACTTATTCTGAAGATCAATGTCTGAATGCTAGAGTGGACCACAGAATTTGTAAGCTAAAAAATAGTGATGGTTTTGAAAAATAAACATCAGATGTTATTCTGGTTTTCTTAACCAGATTGCCATATGCAGGGTATGTAAGTTAGTAATTTCATGCCATACCTGATGAAGACTTGATTATGAAGTAATTATGAAGTAATTCATCCATGCTTTGCCTCCCTACTTCAGAAAAGAGCTAAAATTCATAGCATGCTCTGAGGAGAGTTGCAAAATTACAAGAGGTATGAAAAATTGTCTTTTGAGCTGAGAAGACATATTTAATTTATTTCATTTAAATAGCAGAACTCATGATAAAAGATTTTCAGTATGAAAAAGACTGCTATAAACAAAAAACATCATGCCTATAAACAAGTAACAAATAGTTTTGTTTTCAAGAAAAACCCTTGAGGTAACAACCAATCAAAGGCCTGTGCTTTAGTTTTGGTATATAGGAAAACCTTCACCTTTGAGAATTAAATGCAGGAATGCTGAGTAACAGGAAACACTGAGGATTCTCTTTCACTGGGGTTTTTAAGGAAAAAAAAAATCTGACCTATATAGTCTAGCTGCACCTTATTCTGCTTTTGGGATAAGCAAGTGATTTCATTACTCTTGTACACTCAGGCAACCTTCCTTTTTTAAAATTTTTTAATGGTTCTTTGCAAAATCTGTGTCAAAATTCTGGATTTATCCTCATCTCTATTCTTTTTAAACTTCTATTTAGCTAAATGTGACCTTTAAATTGGTCTTTGTATCTGGGGAACCTGACAGTTTATCTCAAGTGTGATGCCTTCCTAATAAATCAGTTATTCCAAATAGGTTTACACATACAGAAGCAGGGAACAGAGTTCCTGAATCAGCTCAGGGTGAGTCACTTGCCAGACTGCTGCTATTAATTACTGCACAGATACTCTCTCCACAGCTTTGCACGAATGCTCTTCTGTCTCGAGGATGTTCCAGATGTGCATCTGGAGCACAGCAGCCTCTCTCTGCAGTGGACTGAGAATGTCACCTCTCCAGGCTACAATCTTGTTTATTTGGGGCTTTGTGATGGAAATGGCAGCCACCGTATCTGAACACATGACATTAGAGCTAGCTGGAATCACAAATTTTGTCCCAAGGCAATTCTAGTCTTTTGACATTTGTTTTCTGTCTTCCTTACTAGATTAGATCTCCTCTATCACATTGGTTTCATTTAGACTGCATTGCCTCATGGAAGATGTAGTTCAGGCTGTCTAACAGGTGTTTCACCACTGTCTTAGAACAAATTGTGCAGAGTATTGCATTTGCTTGCATGACTTTTGTGCCAGATCAGTCATGTAAGTTTTCATAGGGTGATTCCTTATTTGTGTCTTTAAGCAAGAGAACTTTAGTTGATGTGTCAAACTGTGTGATTCAGTAACAAAACAGAACCTTATTTCAGAATTGGAGAGTTGGGGAATTTTTTCAAGAATATTTCCTGCTCTTCTTTAGGAACTGAGAGATCTATATGAAAGCACAAATTTTATTTTCATTGATGATGAAATTAGCTTCCACAGATTTGCCCATCTTTGTTGCTTCAATATAAGAAGAAAAATATTTAAAAAGGATCCTTGGCTGGAGTAAGGAAAGACATGGCTTCAGGAACAGTACTAATGCAGTAATGTAATTTGTAATGTAAATTGCAAAATTTTGTTAATTTTGCTCCTGCCCAGCTGAAGGGTGGCACTTAAGGGTGTTCTGGTTGCTAAGCAAGATTCTTCTGGTTTTCACTGTTAAAGTGATCATGTAAGCAAAATTGTTTGTTGGAGACTTTTTATTACTTCTGGCAAAATATTCATGTTTTCACTGAATATATTACACTCTAGGATAAGCAGTTTCTTTGTTCTTAAAAATAAATAGTAGACTACTGTATCATATTATTTTTCCATGTAAGTTCACTAAAGCTATAATGTTCCTTGAAAGCATTAAAATATTTGCCATTTTGTAGATAATGAAAACAACCTCATACAGAACTTCTGTCCATTTAAACTGTAGCAGCCATATTTCTTCATCCATTGTAATGCTCTCATTTCAGGCTCAACAAATGACAAGTGTAGTTTTCATTATTCATTTATTTTCACTGAATAGTTGTGCATTTGCATTTCACTTCTCTTTGTCAATGGATTTTTTTTTTTTTTTTACATGGCTCACATCCAGTAGCAAAGAGATTGGAATTTCCAAACTGGTCTTATATGTGCTTTATTTTATAGCAAAACCTTCACAGGTGCTTTCTTACCTTTATATATTTTTTTCATGGGTCTTTTTTTCAGACTCTATCCTTTTACATGGGAAGTGATATTCAGTATTTACGTTTTTCTTCAGTCCTCAGCAAGAATAAGCTATTCTGCCTCCATTTCCTTTCCTCTTCTTACAATCGCATGGGTAAAAAAACCTAGAAAAATTACTTCTAGGCCAGGGATACCTGGAAGAAGTACCTGTCTGCTGGAAAATCCATGTGAGCTTGCTTGCTTGTCCTGACATAACCACCACTGAGATGTGTCTGTTGATGGGGGAGTGTGAAAGGTCTCTGTCATGGCATTAATAGTCCCAGAAAGCATTAAGCTAAAATAGGAGCACTTTATCCAGCAGGACCTCCCTGCTTTCTGTTCCAGATAGCTTTTCAATCATTTTGAGTTGTGTCTGCTTCTATCATAGCTACATTTTGACTTGTCAGTCTACTTCTAGTAGTAACATCAAGCAGCACTAATGGCAGTGTCCCTGCTGCAGAGCTGCATCCACTGTGCTGGCTTTTATCTGTGACTTTAAAACTCCTCAGGGCTTTGTCCCTGTTATTCAGTATAATTACATATTTTAAGCACTCTGTAACTTTTGGCAATACCAGCTTATATAACAGAATGCAGAAAAAATATTTTTGATAGCATTGGTATTGTGTATTTTTCATGAAGCAGCATGACGTTTCAATTTATTTGTTTGGATTTGTGATTAAGTAAAATCTTATTAGAGAAAGCTAAATTATACTGCAAGCTCTAATAAAACAGACATGAAGTTGATTAAATAATTTACTACTTTGCCTTTTTCTTATCTTTAATTGAATCTAGCCCATCTCGATTGGACAAACAGGGCTCTTTGAAGTTTTTCCTTTATGTCAGCTTGCATATATGGCTCTATATAACCAGGTTTGAAGCTTGTGCTCAACCATTCTTGTAACAGTAATTAAATACAATATTTAAAAAAGAGCAGTAGAAAGCATGGTGATTATTGCTCCAGTACTTTGATGTGAGTCTTGCAGCATGGAACACCAACTTTTTCCCCTGATTGCATCTACAAAAGCAAGGAATAATTCCAACAAAGCTATCAGGATTAATGAGAGAATGAGCAGACCTGTTCTTTACCAAAGGTCTATAGGAGTGGGAGAGAGGAGACATATTCAGGATAGGCTGATTTTGCAATGAATAAAGCAACTGGGAAAAAAATGAAGTTAAAATTTGGTAAATCTTCCATTAAAATACCATGATTTTAAGGCCTTCTTTGCTTGGGTATTCCAGGTTAAAAGGCAGGTTTTGCTTATTATAGTAAATAAATGAGAATCATAGAAGTAGTTTGGGTTTAGTCAGAATGAACATGACCCCTTACCTGGTAAAAAACACCCAGAGACATTATAGACAAAAGTGGCAAATGGGCAGCAGGAATTGAGAGAAAATAAATGAAATCGACTTTCTTTTATTGAGGATCTGGGGGTTGCAGTCAGCAGAATTAGCTCAGCTCTGGATTTCTTGCATGTGGCATTGCTCAGAAGTGCAAAACTGTGTGGGGATGGTGAACAGCTATCTGATTTGAGCTGACTTTGCCATTGGGTGTCATTAATGAGCCTTCCAAAAAGGGGAAAATAAATTGCCAGGAATGGAAGAAGGAGGAAAAGCAGGGAGTCATGAACAGTTTGAAAAGCAAGAAATAGACCAAAAGTTTATAGATATCACAGAATTGTTGAAGTCTGGGAGACATCCCTGGAGATAATCTAGTCCCTTTCTCAAAGAATGATTAGCTAAAGATGATTGCCCAGGGCCACGTTCATCTCGATTTTTAATGTATCCAAGGAGATTCCAAGACCTCTTGGGACAGTCTGTTCCATGGCCTTACAAACGTCACAGAGAGAAAGATTTTTCTTACATGAAAAGAGAATTTTGTTTATGTCAATTTCTGTCAATTTGTACTCATAGTCTCTTGTCCTGTCCTTGTCCCGTCTTTGGGAGCCCCTGACAGGAGCCTAGTTTTTTCTTCTTACTTCTAGATTTTTCTTCTTACTTTTTCTCTTAGGTTATTTACACTGATGAGATCCTTCCTGAATCTCTTTTTCTCCAGGCTGAACAGTCTCTGCTGTCTCAACTTCTGGTATGACAGGTGGCCTACGATAACCTTCATGACCCTTTGCTGAACTTCCTTCCATGTGTCTGTCTCCTGTGTACTGGGGAGTCCTGAACAGGGCACTGTAACTCATGGCATGATGGTTAATGTATTCAATGTGTGGAAATAGGAATCTCAAAAAAAAAGAGGCAGCATTAGAACAAGGCAGCTGCACCTAAGTGAGGAACAGCCTAGGCTAAGGATGCTCTGTGTCCACATTGTCTTAAGCAGTGCTGACTCAGGTGCTTTTGCAGCAGAAGTTTTGTGCAAAGAAGATTTTAATTTATTTTTAAATCCCAAACGCTTCAAAACTACTGAGGAAATACCAAGGGTAAACAAGGAGTACTCTTAAGTACTCTTGTCTTTTTTGTTTCATCCAGGAATGGTTTCCACATGTTTATATGAATGCATTGTGGAGTTTGTGTCAGGAAGAAGAATTAGAAGAATGAGGAAATGTCTCTTAAGATAGCCCATAGGTGTATTTAGAGTCTCCCATGTGGGCTCTGACAAAGTGCAGTGTGAGTTGATGTGAGTCTGAAATATCTATGTCTCTTGACAGAATGCTGAGTTTGATCTGATATATTTCATTATCTCAGGAGGGCTTTTTAAATTCAGGCTTATTTCCATGTAAAGCAGGTTTGCCTTGGCTGGGTCATAGCGTGGGCAGAATGAACTCATTATCTCCTGTAATGCACTGTGTCCACTCATGTGGGCCAGTGCCAGAGAGGCTTCAATCTGCCATGGAAGCTGTTGGCTTGGAAAAGGCAGGCAAGAAGAGCACAGTACAGCCTGAGTGAAGTGAGTGAGCAAGTACAGCATTCAGAATTCATGATTGTAAACCCCAAGGCAGGTAGCAAAAAGAGGAGGAAGGTAACATTTTTTTGGAGTTTGTAGAGAGGGCAAATGGGGTGTAAGTAGAAATAATCCAGAACTGTGTAAAAGTTGAGCAAGGCAGAGGCAGTGCTTTGAATGTAAATCTAAGGTAGAGAAAACAGGTGGATGAGAGGAGGGAGAGCTTTTGGAAGAGTGTCAGTCAGGTTTTCAGAGACAGACAAGCAGGCAAATAAATGGAAGCAATATACACTGTCACCTAAAACAATATACTTAATATGCTTTTAAGAGGAATGACTGTCTAAATAGCTGGTTCATGAAGGAATGCCTGATTCTTCTAAACTCAAAAAATGTACTGCAATTTATTTAATTCACAAAGAAGCTGTGGTGAAGCACAGTGCAGTTGATATTTACTCTCTCACTGTTCCTACTCCTTTATAATCAGTGGCAAAGACATGAAGTTGTTGAAGATTTTTCCAGCTGCAGTTTCACTCTTTACAGTATAATCAACACACAGCTGCTTTAGAGCACACTTCAGGTTGATCATATGGATTTAGTTCTGCTGATGGCTGCCTGCATGTTTTTATTTGAGAAAGCTTATGCATGTCATTCTGTAATGGTTCTTATTTCCATTTTAGGTCAGTATGCTTATGATGGCAAACTGCTATAAATGGCTCCACCAGGTGCAGGCCTAAGAAACCAAGCAGAAGAATCTCTCATCACAATATACCCACAAGTTTTCCCCTTGACAGAAGTGTTTCTCTTCTGCAAGATACAAACCCTATGTTTCCAAATAAGTTGTCATAACATTCCATAAAAAATATGTTATACTGCAGCATTATCATTTGTGAGGCTCTTGATCTTTCATAGTGGAAGTCAAATGCCTGTTATATATTTGGAAGGTGAGGGACACTTGAGGTTGTGATGTGCTATAGGTGACCTTTGTGTAAATGTACCAGGTTGCATGGTAACCAGCAGCAAAAGCATGGGTGTCCTTTTCTGATGAGACAGATCTGAATATAAAAATATATTTCTGACTTTGATGCTGCGTTAGGGTAAGCAAAAGGTAGCTCAGTTTTCTTTTTATTCTGAATGGAAATATGCAAGTGCATATATGTTCCATAAATTCCACAGACCTGTCATCAGCCTTCACATGCCCATCCACCAGCTGCTTGTGTTTCTGAAATTATTATACTTTTCTTTGTATCCAAAAAAAACTTTAAGGGTTTTGTTTTTCTCTGGGAGTTGTGTTTTGGTTTTATGTTTTCCCTCAAAAGGAGAAAAGTATTTCAAAAATGATCTTGGAATTATTTACAAATAGGAGTAATTTATAAAAAAATCAATTAGCAGTAGGGCGTGAACCATATAAGGCTTGTGCATCCTGCACACTGTAGGTGAGAAAAAAATCCTAAAATTATTTACACATGTCATAGGCAAACTGCAAAATGCTTCCTATAGGCAAATATTGGAACTTTAAATTAGAGTCAATTGAAATTTTTATCTTAGAAATACCTTTGTTTATGAAGATCTTATACAAATTTGAAGGTATACTATTATGCTATTCTCATCTTCTGTGTTTTACATCATACTTATATTCCACTTTTCTCTCTTCCTCCTTCCCAGTGGTACCTCAGAGGAGTTCTGGCAATTAAAAATATCTCACATGACGTGTGATGTTTCATTTTGCTTAAATCTTTTGTACATTATGTTTTGACCATGGAAATCACCTGCCCCAACCCACTTTTTCCCACAGATCTGAGAGCTTGCATGAACAGTAGCTGGGTGAACTGTGATTTTCAGGTGATCAAACATTCTGAGAAAGATTGCTGAAAGGATGAAGTAATGGTGTAACATGTATGGAAATGGAACAGGAGAGAAAACTTCAACTGGTTCGAATTGCATGTAATTCTTAACTTCTGTTAACTCTTTTTTTTATTATTACTTTTAAGTATTCCTTCACCAGTGCCAGAAATATGTGGCTGTGTGGGATGTGTAGTTTCTTTGAATTACACATTCTTGTATCTTAGACTTGTCACAGTTTTCCTAGACACTTCAGCTGTGTCATTTCTGCTCTTCTTTTGCTTAAACAATAATAAAGTGTTGCTGGGTTGTATTGTACAATACTACTCAGGAATCATTGGGCTGTTTTTAGAGTTGAGCCTTTTAATTCTATCTATAGCATATAGCTGTACATTATTATACTTCAAAAGCAATAGTTGAATGCTGCATTATTTTAAAATTAATTTTATCACAAGATTAAAAGAGAGAATCTTACAATTGAAATTCAGATTTCCTCTGTCCTGTTGTGTTTCCAGACTATTTTTTTCTGCATCTGTACTAAAATTGATATTGTCAAGGTAGCTGAAACTCATTCATAAAGTGATCTGCCTTGACAGTTGCACCATCTGGAAGCTGTTACCTTTTTAAAGTGGAGGATGTAAATTTTTTTCCAAGCAGTAGAGATTTTTATTTAGAGTCAGAACTGTAAGTGCAAACATCCCTTCAAGCCAGTTGGTTTCTCAGGATGCTGGTCTCAAAGCGCAGGTGTGCTTTGACTTGCACTGGTTGTCTGTGACTCCAAAGGACTTTAGGGACAGCAGTGGCTTTGCTTTGCTTTGCTTTGCTTTGTCTGTGTTTCCTGCCAGGCTTTACTCCCCTTACCTGGGGCTGGTGAAAGCTTGGTGCAAGCTGTCAGGATCAGAAGGTTGAGTACATTTCATGCTCTGAAAATGTGTGGGGGTCACCGTTCATCTTCACTGTCTGGAAAGCACTGAGCTAAAATAGGAGTGTGCAGTGCTTGCAGTATTTATGACTGCACAGTAGATGGGGGGCATCACTCTAATGCAAATGTACTAGTTGGCCTTCTTCATGACAACTGTGGAGCTGCACTGTACCAGCAATGTGCTGCAGCCAAGTCTGAATTGATCTTGGGTATAGCAAAACCGTCTGCTGCTGCTGTTATTGTAGTCCAGAACAGTGATTGCCAAACTGCAGCATACCTTTATTCACAATTCAGACACCATCTATTCCAAAGCAGCATGCAAAACAGTAATGTGACATCTTGCTCCTTTATTCACAGAGGAGATGAATGACAGCTGGTAGCCAGTAAATGGCCCCACCTGTATGTGTGTTGGCGCAGAGATGTGCCAGCTCCTGCCATCACCATACGGAAGAGGTGGGACTGGAGCCCTCCTAAGTGTGTGTGTGTGTGTGCGTGTGTGTGTGTGTGTCTGTGTGTCTGTGTGTGTGTGTGACTCTGCCTGACTGTGCACGAGAGGCTGCTCTTTGTACAGGGAACTCCTGTGGAAAAAATGGCACATTAGAAAGCATCACAAGCAAGGGATTCTAGACAGAGAGCTAAGGGGCATTTCCACATATTGTACCAGTAATTGTCTAGATTTCATGTGCTACATTTGTAAAGAAGCCTATGGCACAGATGATGATGATGTATGGTTACAGTCTAACTTAATATCAGCCTTAAATGATTCCTTGCTCCCTACCATTCCAATGGGACTTAGAAATACTAAACTAGCATGCATGAAGGGTGGCACCACCATGTGCCACACTCTATATTTTGTTTGGAGTACTTGTTTTAAAGCATCCTTTAAAATAGTGGTATATTTGTGGTGACTTTAGCGGTTTATGCTCATTAGGTGGCACTACAGCAGCTAGAAGATGTGATAATCTTTAAATCATTCTTATCAAATTTGATTCATCTAACCACTGCAAATGTATTTTTAAGGTTAGTGGCTATCATAGGTTTGAGTGCGTTCTTCATAATCCAGTTTTATTTCACATTTGTTCTTCTACCTGTAGGCTGCTACACTGGATTGGTTGCAGGAGACCATCTAGTCAGCATGCTAAATATTACTATTACTGAATTTTTCTTTCAGTGCTAGTAAAATGAAAAGGAGGAACAGTTATGCATGGATGAAAGCATTAGAGAATGTAGTACTTCTGGAAGGTATTATCTGCTTATTTTAAGTTACTTTGGTGGTTAAAAGATATCATGAACTATTTAAAGAACTAAATGAATTATTTAATTAAAATTTACTTAACTGCTCCATCCTGCCAAAGAAAAGATTGTCATAATTTATGAATCATTATTGTGCATAGTATTTCAACAGTGGAAGGTAATGAAAGAGTTTGGGCCACATATATACTCTTTTTAGACTTCTGACTGATCAGTTACACCTAGTGCACTATAGAGACCAAGCAGTGCTTGATATTAGTTTCAATAAAGCACTTTTTACCTTTCTGTCATGTTGCTTCTATTTTTTTTTTCCTACATAATTTTCCTAATTATGTACGGGGTTTGTTGCATCCATCTTTATTTTCATGTAGTGTTTGTACTTAAATTTTTCATAGTTACCTATGAAAATAAAAAGTTAATGCTGAGCTTCCTTCAAGACTAAAATGTCATCAGATTACTGTAGTTATTTTTCTGACATGTCCATGGAAAAAGTTGAACTCTGAGCAAAGCAAAGTGTGAGTAATTCTACCTTGCTGTCACATTTTGAAG
The DNA here is from genome assembly GCF_027887145.1 of Ammospiza caudacuta. NCBI lineage: Eukaryota > Metazoa > Chordata > Aves > Passeriformes > Passerellidae > Ammospiza > Ammospiza caudacuta. The sequence goes on from NC_080593.1 coordinate 136,102,114, forward strand.
AGTCATGCAGAAGGTCAAAGTGTTCCTGCAGATCAGAAGCTCTGAAAATTGCTGAAGGGCATTGTGTGCATAGACAGGATTGAGTAACTCATGAAGGAATAAAACAATTAAAGTAGGTTCATGGCCTGGGGGTTGTTTGACTGAACAACTTTGTAACTAATTTACCAGAATTTAAGCTTATATGAATTTTTCAACTAAAAATAAACAAAATTTCACAAATACTTTGAGGCATTTTAAATGCTATGATTTAAAGAAAACACTATTTCCTGAAGTACTTTTTTTCTGATGACTTTTCTAATTCCTTCTTTCAGCAGTGTCAAAGAGTTTGAAGTAGTCTCCCAAACTGGAGAATTATGCAGATTTGAAGGTGACAGCAAAGAAAAATCAATATTTGCAAACATGTTTGTACTTTTAGTATACCCTGATATTGTATGATTGATCAGACTAAAGAAGAATATTTTCTTCATCCAAACTGCTGAATTTTGTGGTGATGGACACAACAAGCAAGGTTGTTCTTCAGCATTGACCTTTCTAAAGCTGAACATGTCAGATTCTCATCACAGATGGCATTGCTTAGAGGTTCTTTGTCAGATCCCTTGTCACTGAGATTGTGTTTGAATTTTGGGTCAGTAAAATATAGGCTGATAAAAACCTTGATAGTTATTCGGGTGTTATCTGAAAAATGCAGCTCTTTAAATCCTCTATGGTACTACTGTTATGTATCAGAAAGTTGATAAAATTTCTGCCAGAAAAAATTCAGCTGAAATAAAAACTGCCCTTCCAAAACACTAGTAATATTTTATTTAAATTCTGCAAATACCAAATAAGTATTGTTTAGCAATTCTTGATCAAAAAGAGAGCAAGCAGTTGACACCAAGCCTGACTTGGTGCTGCTTTTAAGCATTTCACAAGATTAAACATCTGGTGAGACTGCTTTAATCCCAATTTTAATAATATCCCATTTAGATAATGAACTTCTGACTTTCATGTGCTTGAAGCTAAGCCTTTCCTCATGTGTGAGCTTGCATAAATCTGTAGCACACAGGGAAGGACATCTGGATCTGGATTTAATTCCATGTTTCCACAACAAAGTGTTGAAAAATAACATAAACTTAAAACTTTGTGTTTGCAGCTCATTTTATTAATTGGAGCACAGTTATCAACAAGAGCTTGTGTGTTACAAGCAACATTAAAAGGATTTCTTTGAAACATTAAAGTATGGTGAAACACACGCTGCTATGTGTGTGCAGATTTTGTTGCAAAGATGGAAGATATTGGAAGTCAGGCCATTGTTACTGGTCTCAGTTACAGTAAAATGATAGTGTCTAAGGTGTCTTATGTGTCTAATGGGCTTCTTGCTGATAACAGGACATGAAAAATTCCTGATATGAGCAGTGCATGTGGAGCCTCTCTGTCTAAATTTAAAGCTTCTGCCTTGCTGCCAATTTGTGTCATTATTTTATATTGTAAAAAAACTACCAAATGTATACCATAATAAAACTTAATTTCACAGTAAACTGAAATGCAGTATGTTAAATCAAATGAAAAGCATTTTAAATAATAGAGCAGGGGTAAAACTGCCTGCGAAGGACAATAAGCAGAGTCAAGTGATAATCATGAAAATATTTTGAAATTATGAGACAGTTAAAGTGATAGTAATGAAAATAGAATGCAAACACACTGCAAAATTCATAACTCATTTCCATCTGGCTGCAAACACAGCAAGTGCATATTAGGTATTTAGTTTAATCAGACTAAATCTATCTGCAATTTCAGTGGGACAAATCCATGCTTTTTTGTTTTGTCACATAATTAACATAAAAAAAAAGATACTAGTTGGGGTTTCAATAGCTCACTATATATTTTATGTTATTATTGTTTCCATTCCTTGTTTTTCATTTTCAATTGCATATTTTTTAAACATTTTGTAGTAATGACCAATATAAAATTCAGGCATGTGCAACTATCTGTGAAGATATGCATTTTATATGATTTTGTATATATTTTACAAGTCTTCACATTAGTATTGAGCCATATATTGATATTGTATGAAAAAAATGGCTTTATTTGGAAAAAAACGTTATACTATAACCATCCTGGCCAGAAACACGTAATGAAGAAATACTCACAATATGTAGGTTGTGTACAGTTCCACCTGCCCTACTCAGATAACTTCTATAAAAGGCCTTGATTTAATTTTGGATTTTAATGGACACATTTCAAGATTATAATTTTTTGCTTTCAACTGACAGTGAATATGTGTTCAAATTCACTATTTTCTCACTCTGCCTCTGAATAGCTGCTCTAGTCTTAAACAGCTTAAGCTACTATTTGAGTACTTTTGAGAATTTGTTGTAATTATTCATGTTATTCTTCCTTTTGTGCCATCTATGAGCCATGCAAAACCTTAGATGCTTTGCGAATTTCACATATAAGGGTGTGGAAGACAGGTAAAATATGAGCTGGTTTTGATCACAAGAGTGAAAGCCTCCCTAGGTGTTGCCTGTTCTCCTATATAGGACCTCGTTTTTTATTTTTCCATTGTTATGTTCTTTTTGCTAAATTCTTTGGACATTTTAAGCAGTTCATACTGATATTCACTGTAGTATATGCTGTGTGCAATTACATGTGAAAATGTCAGACTCAGGAAAACAAGCAGATGTGATGTGATAAAGCTGAATGTTAGCAGGGCTTAGACTGCAAACAGAATTTAAAAAATCATGTCCCAAATCTGCATTCTTTTAACAGATAAGGGAGTATAGAGTATTTATCATCATGGGTTTTAAAACACCTTCAGCTTCCACTCCCAGCTATGCACAAGAGAAGTTTGTTTGTGTCAGTTACTCTCCTTAGGCTTTGTCAAGTTAAAAAAGCTCTTTGAGTACCATGGTCTGAAAAATGCTTAGCTGGTTCTAAGAAGTCATCAAATTTTCCATTGTATTTTTTTAAAATAAAGCATTTGTTCATATTCTAGGCTCTTCTTTAGCCAGTCCCTTGTAATAAACTGTTAGACTACAGGCAAGTTTGAAGTTTCTCTCATCTGGAGAAGTAGTGCCATTTAGGAAGTATGCTACCTGGGGCAGTGGGAATGCCTCCACAGGGGCACAAGTAACAGAATGGGTTTGTATTCCAGTGGTTAGAATAGAAGAGAGGAGAATAAGACCAAAGGCTGTTGATTTCTCTTCCTGTGTAGGAAATTTTCATGCATATCTGTGTGATATAAAGATCTTTCTGAATAGCACAAACCTGAATTCAGAGCAACCTGAGGAATCTGGGATGATGCTTATGCTATCCAAGGAAAATGTATTTGTCTCCAAAAATAAAAGAGTTGAGCTATAGGTAATGCACTAGGAACAGCTGCCAAATCTACAGAGTTCTGCAATAAGGGGTTTAAAGGAATCCTGGGGTACATAATTTGAATTAACAGCTTATTTTAATTGATTTATTTTCTCACATGTAAATTTTTATTTCTATAAGTTATAATTACTCATAAAAATAACTTACAGCATGCTGGTTGGTACTGCATAGTTTTCAATATTAGTACAATATAAATATAATTACTTTCTTAAGAGTATGAAAAATTTGTTGTTTGCAGTTGTTTTAAGACATTAATGTATGATGCAAAGTAGAATTTGGGGTCACATATGTAAAGGTAGTGAGTAATACATGCAGAGTTTTAAAGCTCTAGTATTTAACCATTATGGGGGTAATTTTTAAAATATATATTTAAATAGGAAATAAATTATTAATTAGCTAACAGTTAAATACAACTTACCAAACTGGCTCTAGTATCTGAGTAGGGATACTTTATAACAGGATGTGTATAGTAAGTATAGAAAGTGTTCTTTTGTACATGAGATTCCTTTTGCAAGAGACTTAAATTGACCTGAAGCCTTTACCTTTGTGGGTATTTTTATGTACTTTACAAACCATTTAGTCAAACATCAAGTTGAAAGTAGTTTAATCAACTTAAGGCATTGGAAAGTATCACCATGTCTGTTCTGATGGAGCAGGAGGAACCTCACTTGGTGTCCAAGAGTTTTCTCTGTCCTCCCAGTCTCCTATCAGAGGTTTAGGGGGGCAGTTCCTCATCTGTGGAAGGAGATTACCATTGTTTTCCCCATCTGATCTGCTATAAGAGGAAGTCTTTTAAAACTGCAAAATATTCAGACAAACTTTTTTCTTAGACAATGTAAGCTCTATCATCGATTTTTATGTGTACGTGTCCATGGCATTAGCCTTTCTGTAATAAACCTATTCCAGTCTTTTGTGGAAATTAAAGTCTGAGTATTTCAAAATTAAATTATGTACCTTTTAGAAAGAACAGCTACTCTAGAAGCCTTTTAGAATGACAGAATAATCCCTGAGGGTACCAGATCCATATTACATGAGGAGATCCTTTAAGGAGAGTTTGCAGCAGAATTTTCAACACATGATATGAGAATCAAAACAGTGTTTTGGAGACATTTCAGATACTTTTCTGCTGTTAGAAGTTTTCTATAATTTAAAGTTAATCAGGAAAGAAGAATTTATTATAATAACTAGCATGAGTAGAAGAAAAAGGAAGACATGCCATGTGTTTCTGTTGAAATGTTGAATTGTGCACTACTTGGCACTATCTAAAATGTTTCGTGACCTTCACAAGATAGGGAACAGACTTTATATATATATTCTCACACTGATTAGTGGTAAGGATTTTGCAATATTTAGTTCAAGTATTCTATTATGAAAAGTGCATCTACAAAACTTGGTATGTCAGCTGCCCTTTGTGCCCTGCAGAAACAAACAAACCAAACAGCTAATTTTGAATCTGCAAGCAAATTTTAACTAATATCTTTTTCATCACATGTCAGAAAAATTGGCCTTGATTAAGTTTGAAAGGCTGTATACATACATTTTACCTGTCTAGACCTCGTGTGCACAATAAAGTCATTTACGTAAACAGCTTCTTATCCAGTGCGCCTTCAGAGGCCTCAGTGTCAGACTTTGGTCTGTTTCTCTCAGACCCCTTTCCCTACAAAGCAGTTCAGTGCTCACTAAAACCACATGAATCTTTTGCAGACCCTTCCAGCCCCAGACTGGTCTATAATACTCCCTCTGCAGACTTAATTCCTGTTTTTTTTCATTAAGGCTTCTCCACTGTCCCCTGGAGGTTTCAAATGCCAGACCTCCCAAAATCTCCTGATGATATTGCTTTTAAATAAACACAGCTTTTTCTTATGGAAACCTTTACCTCTTTGCTGTCACAGCCTCGTGTTTTGTTGGAATGAATAAAGTGAACAGGCACAGAAGGCAAACTGGTGATTTCTAGATCATGATATCTAAAAATTAAAATCTAATAGCTACTGCCGTGGTGATTGTACCAGTACCCTGTCACATCCTCCTCTTCATGAAAAAATATTATCTCTGAGGATATCATTAATCCTAGGAGGAAAATTATGTGAAACCTTTTTCTCACAGATGATTGTTGATCATCCTGCTTCCATAGTAAAGGTTATAAGGCTTCCCTGAACTAATTCTACTTTTCATTATACATACCATTTAGGGAAAATACACTACATCCTGATTTTCATCTTCCCAATGAAAAGAAAATTTCTTAAAACTTCTTAAATTTAAGAAACTTAAAGAAAGTTTTTTTAAAAAACTTTATTCAATTAGCCACTTAACCTTGCAAGACTTTGTTGAGAAGCTTATGATGAGATTTTGAATCAAGAGAGGGAAAGAGACAGGGAGAAGTTACTTGCTGAGTCCTGTAGTTGAGTTCCCAGCGTGTGTGGGTTGGAGGGAATGGTTGTCAATTTTTTGAGGGTGACAGGTGAAATTGAGTGCTGATGGGGTAATGCCTGCTAGAGAGGATCATTTGAACTCTTCACACACATTGCAGATTTCTAAATTAATTGTATACACTGAGAGAAGTGTGTTGGGCAATGTTTTAGACAGCTCAGCAAAAACAGCCATTCAGTGTGCTACAAAAGAAAAATGCTAGGCCATTTAAAAACAATTCTAAAATCCTGAAATATTTTGATATCATTAAGATATTCTGTTTCTATATTCTTGCATACGCTTTGTAAGGTTCGGAGAACCTTATTTCAGAAAGTGATTCATCAAGAAAAGACAGAATTCTAGAAAAGGATGAAAAGAACTTTGAATATGGGACTGTCATTTTGTAAGGTTCTGTATTAATATTGTTGCATTCAAGAATAAGATCAGCCTTAAGAATAAGAAAAACTAAACTGAATTCTATTTATATTTTCAATAATTAATGTGGATCAGTTGAAGCAGACAATAAACTTAGATTGAAAATTGCTTTATAAAAATCAACATTTAACTAATTGAATAAATGTGAATTTTCTCAAACTGAATATTCCTTAGATTGGAAGAAAGAAGAAAGATTGCTTTTCATGAAAAATTGCTTACAGAAAAAACTATAGTGGCAAACATATATTAAAAAATTAACCTTAGAGTAGGTATGATGATGGTTAATAGCAGAATTTTAAGGTGAGTTAGGAAGTAGCTCTTGATAAAAATAGGATTTATACTGCAGATGTTTATCATACAATCATCACTTTTAAACAGTGTGAAAACATACTGTTATCTCTTATCTGTAGAAATTTAAAAAATATAGCCAAGTTTCTAAAATTAGTTCTACTTTAGCTGTCATACAGAAAAACAGCACAACATCGTGAGAATACTTCTTCCATGATGTCCACTACTTACTAGAAGATCTCAGTTGGAAATATCTGTGTATCTGTTCTGATTTGAGATAGAATGGCCTAGAACAATGGATTCTAAACTGTTGGTGCCACATCAATCAGAATCTGAATATCTGAAAGTTTTTGGTCACTGTATATGGGTCACAGGTTGCAGGTTTTGTGGGTTCCTTAGTTGCACTTCTGAGGTACCCTAAACTATAGAAGAGCATGATGTCTGCAAAATTCAAGATTTATTTGATTCCTGACTCTGTTTCCTCTCTTTTTAAACTTTAGTTTTTCCTTATTTTTGGTGTTGGATTTTGGGTGAATCTTTGGCACTTTGTTTTGTTTTGTTTTGTCTGGGTTTTTGTTTGTTTGGTTTTGATTTTTTGGGGGGTTTTTTTCACTGCAGAAAAATTTACACTGCTCCTTTTTCCTAAGGTTTTTCCCTTCCATTAGAAGCTGAGAAATGCAATATTCAGATTGTTGATTAACAATTGTTTACTCAATTACTATATAAAAATTTTTTTTTCCTGTGTCTAAGACCAAATCTTACAAATAAAATGTTTAATTCTTCTCTGAAACATAGATATGCATACACAGATAAACTGTTGTAAACAGCCTTGTCTTTAATACTTAAAATCTGTTCTCTCTTGCACTTTGAACCTCTAAAAACTGTATGCACACTTTTGGGAATTTGGATTTAATTGCTGAAGGGGTAAAATAAGGTCTAATTTTGCCTGTAGTTTATGGTAGACCAAGTCTAAAAAACATAGGTTAGACTAAAAACAAATTAATATCAAATAAACTGCTGCTTGGGATGCTTAATACTGTATTCACAGGATTAAGATACTAATGGCATTGCTATGAGAAAACAGGACCTGTGATAATTATTAATTGCAAATGTAATTTTTAAAATGTACTAGGTTACTTAATTTCATGGAAGACCATGTCTTTTGGAAGAAGAAATCAGAAAAACATACCATATAATTTTCCCTGGCCTTTTCTGCCATTGTGATTCTATCTGCACGTTTGAGCTAGAAAACCAATGTATTTATAAAAAAAACCCCAACTTCTAAAATATGTGAACTTTGCAAATATTACCAGTCATGAATGTAAGTAAATTATTTTCTTTAAGTAAGTTTTTTTTAATAATAATTATATATATATAAGTATGGATAAAGCCTAAACTTATTGTTGGTTGGTTGTGATACTTGATTGAGTTGAGCTGAGTACTGAGTGCTGTAAGCATCCATCTGCACCTATGGCTACAAAGAGCACTCAGGGATTCACAGCATCAGTTCCTAATTAAACAAAGCTGAAATTGTTCTACTACACTTTAAAATTGCAAAACACGTGACCACAGCCCATAGGGGAGCTAATAAAAGATAATCCTGTGGCTTGCTTTGGAGCAATTACTCTACGTCCCTTTCTGCCTGCAGGAATCACCTTGTCACATCCCTCACATGAATCAATCTACCACTTCCCCTTCCCCCCTTCTATTTTTGTAATTCTGTCCTTTAACAAAAATAGAATTTAGAGGATGACATAAAAAGGAGAGTTGCAGATGTACTAAAATATATTCAGTTTTTCTGCTATTTGCAGGAGGCTTACAAACAGCTGGTGAGTTAGTGTATTGCAAGCAAAATAGACATCAAATGATGTATAAGGATCTTTTTGTCTTAATGAAAGTAGGAGCCTAATAAAGCAAGCCTGAGTTGGTCATATTCTGCCACTAATTTACACAGACATTGTTTCAAGGAAAATAAATATTTTACCTTGGAATTTATGTCTTTATTATAGCAAATGAGATAGTTTTCTCTATACTTTCTGTTTTTTTTTCCTTCACCTTAATATCATTGGCAGTAGTCAAAAGCTAAAAATTGCAGTACTGAATTCACCTTTTCTTGCTGCGTAAGATTTTAACTCTGTACAGAAAATCAACTGTATTCATCTATTTTGATCCATGCTAAAACAGGATCAATGAAAGATATGTGATCATTGCTGAAGATGAATAAAAAAGTAAAAATGTTTACCCAGTGTTTTTGTTACCTTTTTAGCTATAGGGCACTGCGTGGCTCTATTTGAACCACACGTACCAGGGGAAAACACGGACAGGTGCAATTTGCATAAGCTATCACAGAGAATCATTAGAAGCAAGCATGTATAAAGGGCAGCACTAGGTTCTGATTGATCCCTGCCCTCCCTGTAGCAGAGGCATCTCCCACAGGCATTTTCTGAAGAAGTGTTGGAAATGAAAGCGGGAAACATTAATTATAGATCAATATCCCATGGAAACTCTTCTCTAGGACCAGCATTTTCAAAACTGGGGTATCAGTCAGAAACCAAAACAGTATGGGGTAGAAGACAAGCTATTTTCTGTACTGCCTTTTCAGCATTGAGGCCTCTGATCAGATACACTCATGATGTAGCTGAACTGACTGCGTTCCTTGCAAAACAGTGGCTGAACTGGAATATTGTCCATCTTCCTCATGAAGAAATCATACAATTCAGGAAATATACTTCCTTTTTTTATTGGCTCCCTGGCCTCCTTGTAGATGTTATGAGGTTTTTATTTTAAATGTTCTGTTGTAGTATTTACTTCTGTTTTGTTTTCATTCTGCCATGTGGACCAAATAAAGTAATTTGGGGAAGACAGAATTACCATTTTTGTTCATGACATTGTCTTCTTATCTCTCCCTGGGAAATGACAAACTGCTATCAATTTTATGTATTTACAAAATCCACGTTCAACTTCTATCTACAGATTTCTGCAGGAAAATATAAATCAGATTTTTCAAAAAGCTATAACAGTACTGTAAATATCATAAATCTTAGACCAGTCAGAAAAGGAAGTATTTCTAAAATATGCAATGATATCTAGCAAGGAAGTGCAGGATCTGAAATTTTGCATCTTACATATCTGACTTTGAAAAGCAGAAGAAAAAAAATATGTTCAAGTTACAAGTGGATATAGTATATATTTATATATTTACATTTAAAATATCTTTTGACTGTGGTAAACAAACATACTGTGCTAAAGTTTGTGTTGCTAATAGTCATAACATCATTAATTGCTTAAAAATACATAGAAGGAAATAAAAGTGATATTCATCCAAATACAGGAACTAACTGATTCAGTTAAATACCTCCTGTTACCACTGAAGGCAGCTTTATTCTTGACTTTGGCACAGCCAGTTAGTTTTCTACAGACAAACTTTTAAACACTGCTTATATGTGGTAAAGTATGAATTTACATGCAATCTTATTTATAAAGGTGTTGTAAAAAACCTATGAAGCATAAATCAACAAAAACATTCATTGTGCTGTTGCATTTCTTTTCTTTTGCTTTAATGCAATTTTAGTTTAACCCATAATATAAGATTATTCATATTATTATTGATATCTATTCAGTAAACATTTATGTAGATATTTAGTGGATGTTTCAGTGGTTCAGAATATGTTTCTCATGTTTATAAAATGAGAGAAGCCTCTTATAATGAAGAAAATTTAATAAAGGCAAGATGGATAAAAAAAGTTTGCTCAAGTCACATTTCCTTTAGACGTTTACATTGCATTTCATCTATTCCAGTGTTGTAAATTAAAACTGCATAAATTATAATAGTAAAGTTATTTTATCCAATGGATTCAAATACCAAGAGCCAAATATGGTTTGACTAACCATTTCCCCAAAGGAATTTTGTAGATTTACCTTTTCCTTTTTTACAATGGTCTACCTTCCCACAAGCCTTTTTAAAGTAATACACTACCATCTGTTGGTTTCCTACATAAATGTTTTAGAACAAAGTTTTGGTACTTTAGTAAAATTATTTGAAACAATCTATTGGGATATATAAAAATGAAAGTAATCATTACTTTATTTTTGGTCAATACACTGCTGGTTTGGTTTTTGTTTTGGTTCACATCACAGCATGTCATTTATATTAGCGGCATATAAGACAGGGGTACCAAATAACCAAGATTTCTTCACTCTTACGGTAATATAAAATTTCTGTTTCTGTTGCAGCTGCTGCTGCTAATGATTTTATAGCTTATGAGGAAAAACCATATTTTTTCTAAGTTTAAGTGATGTGCACACCTCCCTTTTAAAGTACACGGTTGCCTGCAATGATATTCTCAGAGCCTAAAAAAATATGTGGTCATTTCCAGCTAGTGCCAGCCACATGGAGACTTTCCTGCTTGTAGGATGGAGATTGAAGCAGTGAGGCAGTCCTCATGAATTCATGATGAAATGCATTGCTTTGATTGTTTAGAATATGTGTCTGAGGAGAGATAGGCTTTCTCTTGAGAAATCTAAACCAGAAGAAACAAAAGTTCAAGCAAGAACTAAGCTGTAGGATCTAAGCAGCAAATTCTATTTCCCTAGCAGCTTTTCAGTTCCCTACTTGCCTTTTTTATAAGAATAAACAACTGTGCCCTAAAATATTGTGATGTTAAGCATTGTCAAAGTTATGTCAACAATATATATATTTGGATTCAATGAAAATAATCAGTTTGCAAGTGAGGTATTGCAAAGCTCTAGGGGTCAAAGATTAATACCAAGGCAATGGCAAGATGGGGTGATCTTCTGGAATGTGATGAAAGACTCACGGGGAACTCCTGCGTTTTTTGATATATCGCTAAACAAAAGTTGCATTTATATAATAACTGATATGTTCAAAGCCTTGTGTAAATACTTGCAATGTTTTGAAGAGGAATGTTTGGAGGCATCACTCATTTTTGCTAATGAGAAGTGAGTGATGATTTTCCAAGGAACACCTCACAGGCCTTTGGTTCCACCAGAACTGCCCTGACTCCAGGTTCATCATAGTTTTTGTTATATGCCTATCACCTTGATCTAGTCAGTGGTTTTCTGGGATCCAGGCATCTGAATGAACTCCACTGCTACATATAATGAGTCACAGGGAACCATAAAAGAAAAAGAAAAATCTAAACCCAGAAAAATCAAGAATGTTCCAAGTAGGAACACGTTCATAACTTCTCAGAAGATGCACAAAGAGGGACAGAAAGAGGCAAAAAAAGTAAAAGGTTTGAGTCTTAAAGGAACTGGAGGTTATGAAATCTTGTGGACAATCTCCATTCCCCACAATGTTATGGTTATCAAAAAAATAGACAACAATTCTTTCTAAATGTATGCAATTGCTTAGCTATCCGGCAGAAAGTTGCAATGTTGCACCTATGTTCTTTGTTAGTTTGAAATTCATAAACCAAAAGTGTGGTTGAACTGATATTGTAGAAAGAGAACTCTGTCCAACCACCTTCCAGGACCATATCCAGATGGCTTTTGAGTATCTCCAGGAATGGAGGCACCACAGCATCTGTGGGCAGCCTGTTGCCAGTACACAGTAAAAAAGTGTTTCCTTAGACTGGAATTTCATGTGTTCCGTTTGTACCCATAACCTCTGGCCATGTTACTGGGTACTGTGGAAAAGGGCCTGACTCCATCTTCTCTGCTCCCTCCTTTCAGATACTTGTGTACATAGATAAGATAACCCTGGAGCCTTTTCTTCTCTAAGCTGAAAAGTCACAACTCTCTCAGTCTTTCTTCATAGGAGTGATGCTTTAGTGCCTTATTCATCCCCATGGCCTTAGAAGTTTTTGGTTTTTTATTTTTTTGGGCCCAGTTAGGACAAATTCAGCCAGAATATTCAATACAGCGTTCTTATCCCTGCAGAGCACTTAATATTTTTCTAGAAGCTATAGAAATTCTAGTAAGATGCAGAGACAGAGTCCTTTAACATGAGCTGTATGATTGAGCATTTACATCTACCAGAAGTTTTATTTACAGAAGTATTTCCTCTGGTCTGGGTCTCTGCCAGACTTTGCCAGAGATTTCTATTAGTGATTGAACAAAATTTCCCTGAGCAACTAATGAACAAGGTCCACATTCTGAAGTCAGTTATAAATGTGTTAGAGGAAATGATCAAGAGTTTCTTTCCAGGCCATGGATTTGTGTCAGAGTTTTACCACTGACCCACTCTCCACACAGACCGTAGAAGTAGTGAATAAACAATGTGGCTTCTGCCTTTAGAGCTGTGAAGTGTCTGATCTCTGTTCCAGGCACATTTCAGTTGCTGAAGGACAGTGCTATATGTAGACCCCACATCTGCTGCTTGCTGGTGGGTTCCCATCTGCCTGGGATCTGTAAATGGCTCTGGCCTGGTGCTCCCGACAGCTCTTCTACACCTCCCCCTTCTGCTGCTCTCAACCACATTGATTTTCCCATGTGTAAATGTGGCAGTAGAGGAAATTATTTAGAATATTTAAACTAAACTTGAATTACAAATGGGAGGAATTAAGCACACAGTTTTGAATACATTTTGCCTTTTTACTTTTGTTACTCCTTGGACTCTGAGTTTGAATTAAAGTCACTTACAATGCAGAGCTTCTGGATTTGGGCTGGAGCCTTCATTCTTGAACTGCCTCTGACTGAGAAGTATCCTTTTAAAATTATCTCTGTCACCATACATGTGAGTGGCGACATTCCAGAATTTCACCTCTCTGCTGACATGCAGTATCATGAGTTAGTAAATCTAGTTTTCTGCTGTTGGAAACTAATATAGTAAGATTGTTCAGTTTCACATCTAACTACATCTAACTACATCTAACATTTTGTAGTTAGAATGCTGAAAAATCAATAGGCAGATACAAAATACAACAGTGGAGGTGCCTCAATTAATTTTGAACTGACTAGATGCAGCAACACTGAACCCAGTGAAGCCAAATTTATTCTCTTCTGTGACCCACTTTGAGGTCAACTGTATCTAAGTATTTACTGTAGTGCAGGCTGCAACCTAGATATCCCACAGACTTGTTTGAATTATTATGTCCCTGCTACAATTTTTGAAATCCCCAGTAAATATTACTTTTATTAATATGTCTAAGAATGTTCCAGTGTCACATGTAAATTGTTTCTTGGGGGGGTGTTGTCACAATAATTCACAAGAAAATAGGTTTCTAGTTTAGGAAAATATAGAACAAAACTTTGCAAGTTGGTGTTTTGACCTTTTCTTTCTGGCATGTTCAAAGCAATAAAAAACATAATTTCTTGGTCTGAAGATGCTTCCTTCATTTTAAGATCTTTTCCACGCTACTACAGAATTTACAAGAAATTTATTTGTTAGTTAGCTTCAGTGTACTCTGAACATGCAAGCCGAGTTTTTAATTGTTAAGGATTAATTATCTCAAAACCACAGGCACTAAACCAATCATGACCATTAAACTTCTGTTTTATCTATCATAATTCTTATTTTCATTCTGTAGACATTACTGCTAGACTAGGTAGAGTGTCCTGGACTGTGTGTGCTTTTTCTTGGAAGTATTTTCCTTCCTAGCTGTATGCCATGCACTGTATACCCATTCACATCTGTGTGTTCTGTTAAGAAGAAAAAACACCACTGATGGAGAACTGGTGGCACTGGAGGCAAGAGGAAGGAAAGACATCAGATTTCCTATAATGCTCTGTGTAAACACTTTGGTTTACTTCTGACTATCTGTCTATCAAGTTGCCACTGAAAAGTCAGTATTAGCTGCCGTAGGAGGGTCTGTAATTAAACCACACCATTAGCCATGATTATTTGACCTAAATGAAGAAATAATTTAGTCATATGGATACTAATTCTAGAGCTAGCTTATTTATCCTTACTATAGTTAAAGCCTTCAATCCCATTCAAAATTACATCAGCACTTAATCCTGGGGTGATTGTGTAAGTTAGAATTATAAATGTTTCCTTTTTAAAATACAAATCTGAATTACTCAGACACTTAAAATATTTTCACTTACAGTGTCTTTGGTGGAAATATATTAAAAAACAGAAGTCAAAATATTTTGAAATTATGAAATATCACAGTTTTACTCAGTAAAGATAGGAAGTCTGCAGATAAAATCTAAAACAGGAATAGGAACACATTATTAATAATTATATGCAGCTGCACTACTGAAGATATTTATGAAATTGTTTTTATTTTTGCTTTACTAGACTGATTTACTAAGCCTTCAGGTTCATAGAACATAATTGTATTGTAGCTTATACAATGTGTTGTCATTCAGGAATGTGAGTAATTTGTCACTAAGCTTTCTTCTCTCTTAGAAATCAGTAATCTATCTGAAACTCTGAGTGTCTTAATAATATTCTTGTTTAATCTTTAATGATAATACATCCATTTTCTTTGTTCTTAATAAGAGTTTGGTGTCGACATACTGTTTTTCAAATCAATCTTTCTTCCTAAACAAGCAAAGATCTGAATGATTAGGATCCCTTGGTGTGTTTAATACACTTTAAGTTAGCCAATTCTTTATTCTTTAGAGGAGAAAAAAAATACAGCCATGTGAGAAAGTTCTATCTGCTCCACAGCCAGATGATCCACATAGCACAGCATAAGTAGCAGTTACAAACTAAAATGAAAATAGTTTTTTTCATCATGTCATTAAAAAACCCCAAACCCTAGGTACCTAGTCAATGACATCCAAAATCTGGAAGGTGGTAGAGCTCATGTGCTGAGCACTTACAGGTTCCATGGATGCCTGCAGAACTGTCAGGTCCTCAACAAACTCCTGTCTATAGATTTCCTCACCAGTGGATTCTGTTTCTCGGTTTTTTTTACAATTATGAGAACAGAAAGTGGAGTTAGGCTGAAAAAAGTTTTCTGGTAGGAAAAAAATGTGTAAAACATGGATTTAAAATTTTAAAATGTATAAATGAATGGGACATAAGCCTTGAAGTTCTGTTATTGAATACAAATATTTTAGGGTAATTTTATTTGTGGTTTTTCTGGTATTTTTTGTTTCTCTTCCAAAATGAAATATTTGGTCCATATTCTTCTGAATTACTCCTAACACTACTGCTATACTCCAGTGTTTGTTAATAGCCCAATAGTAGGAAGTGACGTAGTCCAAATCTAGTGCAAGCAGATGCTTAGTAAAGATAGATTTTAGCTTCAGGTTCTCTGGAGGTTAATGCAGATAATGAAATATGATTAAGCAAAAGAGGTGTCTTTAGTTAATTTTTAAAATATTACAAAGAGTGACATCAGGAAGTTCAAATACATAAAAGGCTGCTTCAGAAGGGAAATAATTGGTTCCCTTTACCTGTAGCAGGTAAAATAAAAAGTTACAGGCTTTAATTAGTATTAAATCATAGTAAGAAGGATTCAACTCTAAAGGAAGCTTCACAGTGGTGGGATACTAAAGCACTGTACTAGAGGGGGGAATGGTGGAACCTATTGCCTTCCAGCTGTGTTTCTCTGTGGTTACCTGAGAGATACCATGGATCTCATTTTGCAGCAGGACAAGAAAGTCCTGCCCAAAAACTTGTCTTGAAGTAGTAGTATTTTATCTTCTTAAATTGTAGAAAGGAATGAAACATATCACTTATTTGGAGTCTGTGCAAAGGACCCATTGGCATCCAAGACATTGCATGTTAGAGGGATCTACTTCACTATTTCTTTGTTCCAAGACCAAAGATTTCCTCAGGATGAGACTTGCCAAGACTGTCATTGCTAAAGTACCTTAAAGGCAGACTAAGTCTAATTTCACTAGAGGGGAGGGGAAAATTCTTCTGTGTATAATTTATTTTATAGCTTTCCTCAAAAGTACTAGAGCAAGAAAATTTTTTTTCTTTCATTCTCCTTCTCACACTGTTTCTTTTCCTGCTTGCTGTTTTGCCCACCTGTATATTCTGGGCTTCAAGGTAAGTTTCTCCTCTATAGTTCACAGCACTTGGGCTATGAACAATAAAATCTGAGCTGCATATTTCAGATATCTGGTAGTATAGCCAAGGTCCTTCAAAAGTTTTTTATTCTTCTTGTAGAAAACTGCAGAACCAGATTTTCTGTCTTTTTTCTTGATTCATTGTCCTTACTCATAAGGACAGAGTAAAGAATTTTGTAACACGGAATGCTACTAGCTCTCAAACATTCACCAGCCTAAGGTCAATTTGTCTGAATTTTCAAAATGAAACTTCCTTTCAGAGTGTCATCTGACTTGCCAGTATGTTGGCTGTGTCTTCTATGCTATTTTGAAGGCTGAGAGAAGACCCAGGTGGTCTACTTCCTTTGTTCAGTGATTGGGGGTGGCTTTCAGGCATCCTGTACTTACCTTGCATGTAAGACTTTTTAGATAGAGAAAGGCTTTACTGTCCTCTCCTGCTGTGTCTGAGCCAAGTCTCTTTTCCTTTCCTGCCAAGTGTGTCTGCAGTGGCACTCTGCTAGATTCCTGTTTGTTCTCCCTGCCCCACTTCTCCCATGAGCAGTAGTCCCCAAGATATTTTTTTCTGTCTCTATTAATATCTTTGCTAATTGAGATATCTGAAAGTTTAACTTCTGGCAAGTTTTCTTACTTGCAGCCCCATACTTCTGCCTTCTTCAGTTATGCTGCAGTGAGGATGTTTTTGTGTGGTGAGAGCTGACCTCCCAAGCTTACCGAGCAATTTTGTCTGCCCTTAGCACCTGAGAGCTTCATAAAAAGCCCCGGTCTGTGTCTGCATACCAAGTTCTTGCTGAGAAGGGGCTGTGACATGCTGCTCAGAACTATTTTTCTTGCCTTATTATTTGTTTTGATATCATTGCCTTGAGAAGATGAATATAAAAATAACCCAATTATTAAATGCATTCATTGTAAATATTAGTGCAAAGAGACTGTACATACTACACTGGAATCAATCCACTCTCTGTCAGGCATTTATTTCTTAGTTCTATGATCTTTTTTCTGCCTAGTACATTGCTCTTGACAACATTCAGGCTCTGTCTGGCCTTTCAGAGCTATCTTCCAATAACGTAGGGAAGAACAGGCTTCATCTGCAAAGTGGCACATAAACAAAGTTATTTCTGTACTTACCCAAATCTTGCACACCCTTAATGTACACAAGCTCTTCCTTAAAAATGCAAAGTGTAAGAAGGTATGAATATATAACATTGTATGTAGGTACTGATTGTAGCAATTCATTTATATTGTGAATAATAGCATTTTCCCATCTATTAAAGAAAATTTCCTTATTTTGAATGGTTCCTGTATACGGAGATTGTGTGAAGATGAAAGACTTTAGTCTGGGTCTTAATCCTGTCTCTACCTCCCTGTCCTGTTGTATTTCCCTGTTTTGTGGAGCTCACAAACAGATTGTGGGTTTGATCCCTGCAGGCCATTCATTTAAGGTTTGGATTTGATGATCCCTGTGGGTCCCTTCCGATTCAAAGTATTCAGTGATTTTGTGATTCTGTGGTTTTTGAGTTTGTGTGTGAACTGTGAAGGTAAATGTGTGTTTAAGGTAAACATGCTTAAATTAGGAATATCTGAACTCATAACCTAAAGATTTTCACAATCTTTAATTCCAGTTTGATCTTTTACTTACACTGAGCCAATGTTCACCTATAAAGCACATTTGGTGTTAGTAAAGTGAACCTTAATAATAAGTCAATTTGAGGTGATCATCTTCACTGGGTTCATAAAAGGGGAGTGCACCACAACAGTGGTTAACCTGCTGTAAAACTAAAATGGTGGACTTGTCAAGATAAATTTAAAACTGAAAATAGACACATAGGTTGGTGTTAGGCTGCATATAAAGAGTGTACATACAAACAGGTAAAAACCCAGAAGTGTTGTATGAAGCAGAGATCCTGCAAAACACTATAAGGTGTGGTGGGTGGATACTGTTCATTAATGTAACGATTCAGAATCCATAAATTGTGATGTGATATGTTTGAAAGAGGTGGCTGAATCTTATTTTTTGTTTTTTTGTTTGTTTTTTGTTAAAGAACAGATGATCAGATTTATGTGGTTGCAAATATTTTGTTACTGGGGGGAGTGAAACTGCAGCAATACATTTTAACTGAGTCTTTTAAATTGGCAATATATGTACCTTTCATTTTAGTGAGCACTTCCAGCCCTCAAAGGAAAAGACATTTTTAAAGCTTATCCCTGTCCTCGCTTCCTCAAAAGTCTTTCACTGTTTTCTGTATAGTCTTGATTTTGAGAACACATAGAAACCTGATAACTGCAGCTACTTTTTGTGAAATGTTGCCTCAAGAGGACAGCAGGTTTCAGAGTGCTTTTCCAAGGGTTCTTAACATAGTGGCTTTAATCCATAAAGCTTTCAGTAATTTGGACCTCACACTTCCACACAATTAAGAGCATAAGTATTTGGCATTAAGTCCATCTTGCTTTTAAAAGGCAGTTCCTCTTATCAGAGAGTTTTCTCTAAGTGAAGGTAGACTCTGCTACTTTACTATCTCCTGGAAACCTGCTTTGCCTATAAGTATGTGACTTTGATATTATTCTGATAAAGCTGAATGCCTCCCTACCCTCTCTTTCATGTTATTCGAGAGACAATAACAATTTAGTGTAAATGTGTGAGCTATTGTGGATTTATTATTGTAGATGGTGAATAATATTATGTGCCCTGTGGGCAGTCAATTGTAGGTGGCATATATTGCAGATTTATATCTTGTCTGCTTAAAACACTATTTGAAATGCCTAGAGACAGGGTTAGCTGCTTAAGTTGTAGCTTCAAATAAATAAATAAATACATTAAATAAATAATTGAAGCAGGCAGTTTCAGATAATAAAGAGAGATGGCTTCTGGGTAGAAAACTCTGTATGTCTTGCAGCAACAGAATCTTTAATAAAGAAGGTGAAATAAAATTCCCAAAGAATTTCTTATCTGCAGATAAAATAAAAAAAAAAAACCCAAGCACCCAAACTAGCAGGACATATACTTGGTGAATTAGAATCTTCTTTCTGTATGGTATACAACTGATTACTAGGGAGCATTTTATTTACCTCTAATTTCTGTTTAATTGCCACTGCACTTGTCATTGCAGGTATGGTTACAAAAGTATGGCTACCTTCCACCAAGTGACCCCCGAATGTCGGTGTTGCGCTCTGCAGAAACCATGCAATCAGCTATAGCTGCCATGCAGCAGTTCTATGGCATTAATATGACAGGAAAAGTGGACAGGAACACAATTGAGTAAGTAACCAGTACTGAACTGCTCTTGACTTTTCTATTTCAAGCAGGGTAAAATAGAACTGGGAAGCAGCAGCATAACTGGAGTACCCAAATAGTGTTGCAGCTTCAGATGGGGAGATAAATTGTTTCTCTGTTCCTTGCCTTTTCATTTTCTTCAGCTTTTTTATTTCATGGTAGCAGGTCACCACCTGCCTAACTGATGTCTGCCTTCGGGCAAGCGATTGTAAACAAGATATCTCAGGGTTAACTAAAGTAAGGGCCAAAAGGTTATCATTGTGGAAGGGACAAAACTGGCAAGAATCCACAAAATATATCACAGTTGAAGGAGTCTTGTTTTACTGAAAAATCTTTAGTGTAAATTTCTTTATTCTTATTTATTAAATTTGGCAGACTCCACTGGCCCATTTGTTTAGTGGTTGCTAGTAACAAAAAAACGGTGTGGTGATTTTAACATGCAGTAAAATTGAATTCGTTTTGCATGCACTTTGTGATTCTGAAGTTGTTTCAGACTCTGTGTCTGATTTTGGCGACAGAATGGACACAGAGAAACTCTGTAAAACAGTTATTTCAGGACACTTTCAAACAACTCTGTACTATGCCAAATTATAAAAATATGCCAAAAAAAAAAAACAAAACAGAAGACCAGGGATTATTAATACACAATTAAGAGAACATATCTGGGATTAAGACAGCAGGACCAGGGCAGTGATTATGCCCCTGTACTTCACACTGGTGGGGCCTATCCTTGAATCCCCCATTCTGTTTTGGGCCCTTCACTGCAAGAAGAACATTGAGGTGCTGGACTATGTCCAGGGGAGGGTAGCATGGCTGGGGAGGGGTCTGGAGCATGAGTCCTGTGAGGAGCAGCTGTGGGAATTGTGGCTGTTCAACCTAAATAAAAGGAGGCTCAGGGATATGTTATCACTCTCTATAGCTACCTGAAAGGAGGTTGTGGCCAGGCAGGGGTCAGCCCCTTCTCCCAAGTAATAAGTGACCTGACAAGGCTCAAGTTGCACCAGGGGAGGTTTAGATGGATATTAGGAAACAGTTCTTCACCTACAGGGTTGTCAGGCATTGGAACAGGCTGCCCAGGGAAGTGTAGATGTGGCGCTTAGGGACATGGTTTGATGGTGGTTGTGGCAGTGCCATGATAATGATTGGAATCAATGATGGTAGAGGTCTTTTCAAATTTAAACTATTCTCTGATTTGAAGTGCTTGTTGGACTCATTTCAGTTAAATTGTGATAAAGATTATTTTGTGATTTCCGAAAAAGTTACTTTGCTTGAAAAGCAAGCAATAATTCAATAGTGCTGTCACTGCATATCCAACATTTGCTTCAGTGAAATATGCTTCTACTGCTCTAAAATCCTTATTAGGGGAGGAGGGGGGAATTGTCCTTCATTTCCCATTTGCCACCCCCGACCTGATGTGTCATCTTTTGTTATTCTTTTATGGTAAAGTAGCTGACATTAATGATTTTTCTATCATTTAGAGTTTAGGGAAGAGACTACACAAAATGCTGGCAGGATTGGAAAAATCATTTTGTTCCACTGACACATACTCTATTGCATTGAAAAGCAATAAAACAAAGCAGATTTTGTGGCTGCCCTCAGGGGAGGTGAGTTGATCACACATCCCTCAGTTAAGGAATTTAAAGGACCACAGACCATGCAGTGCAATAGCAGAAAATGCCTTGTGAGAGAGCCATGCTCAAAGTATGTTTATGGTGCTCTGCAGGGTGAGCAGTCTGTGCTCTTCCTACATCTTCAGTGACTGGTCTTTGAGGAGAGAGTGCTGCCAGTCACCAGGACCCTTTTCAAGACATATTAGTAGCAGCTTTGTCAGAGACAATATATTTCACTAAAATAGTCTGTTCACAGCAGCACAAAAGAGACAGAAAGGGGTAACCTGAGGAAAAGCAGAGGCCATCTCAATTTATAGTATGAGCTGGAGAATTGACACAAAAAAAAAAACAAAACCAAAATTCTAAACTCAAATGGAGATGGTTAATGTTGCTAACTTGGCATTTTGTCCAGCAAGATTTTCTACACTTCTGCAATTTTAGAGATTAATAAATCCATCTGTGCAGCAATCCAAAATATTAATCTTGTAAAGTGGTGAATATTGAGTCTTCGAGATCTTTTGATGCATGATTTTCTTCTACACAGAAAGATACATTAATATATTGCAATTCTTAGATACATGTAACTCACGCTGCATTTACTTAGATATTTGGAATCACACTTACTTGAGTCAAGTTAGAAACAGAACTGACTCTTAAAGGATTGTCACACTTACATTGGTGTTGAAAAAGCAAAGCAATAAAAACCTGATTTTTAACTAAATTCTGGCCTCAAGGTACCATCAGTTCACATCACTAAATATTCATGGGAGATATGACTGCATAATAAAGGGTAGATAGTTTTTCAGTTGTTCATTTGTGGCATTATTTTGTAAATTTTTGAAATTTTTTCCCTTTCATTTACACAGAAAATATGTATACTCTTTAGGTCAGAAATATGTGACAGTTTGTCATTTGTTTCTCTGAGATTAATATGCTGTAATAATTAACAATGCTGGTCTTCCAAATAATAAATAAAGCAGGAACCCCATTAAAAATATGTTCCCATCTTATGGAAGAGGATTTACCTGTCTCTTTGACACATCTTGAGAAGAGATTATGATGTGCCTCTTTGTCTTCAGAAGGACAAACAATTTAAAAAGTTATAGTAGCAACTTCATAGGAACTAACTTTGGTGGAATTAACAAAGAAATAATGTCCTACAGCAACAGCACCATCAAATGACTCCTGGGGGGATTTTGCTGCTCTGAAAAAAGATAATCCCTCAATGAGTATTTTGGTACGTGTAAATATGAACAGTGTTCATCCTCTCCCTACTACTCAGCATTCACTTGGTTTTGCTAATTTTTTTTTCTCAAGTGTCTTGGAAAGAATGATACATACTTTCCAATGACACTTACTCTTCCAGGGAAGAGTGAGTGGTGGGAAGAGACATCCTTATAATGGTGTAGAAATGTGGGGGAGGTTCTGAATACAAGTACCATGAGAATGGCTAACCCAATGAAAATACTGTCTAATGTTTGCATGGAGTGCCATAGTATTTTCTGTATGTAATTTATATATTTTTATTATATTGTTTTATATTATTTTTTATTTTATATCATTTTTCATGAAACATTGACTGTGTTTCATGAAAAAGAGACATTTCTAAAATGGACCCACTGTTGGCATTCCTGATCTTCTGCATCCCTAAAAGAAACATTGTAGAAAAAGACTAGTTGTTGTCTTCTTTTAAAATTGCTATACACATTCCCAAGACTTGTTTTGCACTTTTGAGGAGTACACTGCAAACTTCCTGATGTACAGGTGCAATGGTCTTGTATAGGATGCTGACTAAATCTGTGCAATTATAACGAAGCTTTCATTTTATTCTAATGTCATCCTTTAGAAATAAATGGCAAATATGCTTATTTCAATGCTTAGATGAACTTCTAACCGTGTTCTCTGCTGTTTATATATTAACTGTCAGTCACAAAGTAAATTCTGAGCTGTTGGAATTGATTCAGTAGTTTATTTTCTTAGTAAATTAGTAAATGTTTTTATACAAAAGTATACATAAGGTCTGTACCTCCAGCAAATATTCGATGAGAAGTCTTAAAAAAGGGATCATCAGGGCTGAAATACAATATCTTACATCACTCCTTGCTGTCTCTTATTACTTACCAAGTGTCAATAAAGTCCTGTAATAGCAGGCTACATAAGCAAAGATGCTTTGAAAGATGTTCATGGGGATGTCTTCTCCTCACTAGAAGTTTAAGGGTATAATTAAGTAGTTTTCTTAAATAGACATCTATAATTTGTCCAACCACTAAGCTGAGTTGCAGTAACTCAAGCTGAACCTTCTCTTTTAGTTTCCTTTTTTGCTGTAACTCTGTCCCAAAAAAACCCCAAAGCCCAACAACAACAGAACAATTGTGCAACCTTAGCAGCTATTTTGATAAGGGATAAAGCAGTTTGGGCCTTCCACCAAATTTATAATTTTTAATGTTCTGATGCTGTGAGGGTAAATTTTTTTCTTGAAGGCTTAAGAAAAATAAGAGACAGAAAGAGATTTATCCTCCTAGAAAACAAAAACAAATATGGTTAGGCAACTGGCTTGAGACAGAAGTTCAGTTTCATCTCTCTACTGGAAGAGCATCACAGTTTTGCTGCATATTTTTCTTTTAATCTTTCTAGATTTGCTGTGAGTCTAAAATATTTAAATTTTCCTGACATATATAGTTCCTTAAGATTCAAACTAATGGAGTTAGAAGAGGAATGTGATGTGACACTGTACAGATAGAGAACATTAGTCACAATTAAGCCTCTTTATTGAGTACTTATAAAATATTAATTTTGAAGGGCTGCTGCAGAAAAGATTTCTCAAAGTTCAAAAACGAAGTGATGAAAGAGAGGCAAAATCATTACTTGCATGCACCTTTTAAAAATGAAGCATATTTCAAAACATTTCAAAAACATGTCAAAAAATTAAACTCCAACAAACAATCAGGAACATGGAAAACCTTGATCATATCACGTTAGAAGAAACTATATTTGGGAAGAACATAGAAATCAATGTTTTATTTGTCAATTCCCCCAAGGGAAGACCATATTATGTGCTAAATATCTGGAATGTCATGAGCATTAATAATAATTACTAAGAGAAGTCTTCCTCTTAGTGTGTGTCAGAACAATTACTGTTGAAAAATAAATTCAAATTTTATAGAAACCTAGGGAAAATTTATATGTCTGAAGTTGTTAACATTTTGCCTCATTTCTGTGCTTGAGAATACTGAGCTCCCATACTAGTCATGCACTGGTTTGTTTAAAATTCGACATCTAAACTTAGCTCAGCTAAGATCTAGGTGATAGATTTGGTGATGTTCCAAATCTTCAGCTGCAAATTGCATCTTTCCTTAATTTTTACATGAAGATAATTTCCCATAAGCTACTGAAACACGCCTGCAATGACTTCCATTTGATTTATATTTGGATTTATGTTGTGTGAACTACAGTCCCAGACCTCATGTAACAATAGTAAGAACATTAGTGGTCCAGACAGCAGGACAACTTGGAACATCCCCTCTCTGTCCAAGCCAATAAGGGTACAAACATGATGGCCTTGATAGGTACATACTGCTTCAGAATCAGTACAGGAACAAATTGTGACTGCTTGAATTTCATAACATGTTATTTTGGGCCACATTTTGTTTTGTTAAAAAAGGATTGTCAGTAGTTGTAGTAAGATAATACAATGTTGACTTTTGAATCCACATTACCTACTGTTCTTGACATTTAGTATTAGTTCTAAAGTGTGAAAAAAATTTTGCATTAACAAGATTTTCTGTAAGATTATTGAATCTTTTGGCTTGAAAAATTATTTCAGTAGCTTTGAAGATGAACTTTTAAATTCAGAACTTAGAATATTTACTCTTATCTGCTCCTAGCTTACTAGTGAGCAAACCCTGTTATTAAAAAAGGTCTCCATCAGTTAAGCTAAGTAATGTAAACTTTTTGGAGAAGGGAAAGGACTAATTCAGTGTAATTCAATTACTTTTAAGTCATTGCCCTTGAAATGATACAACTATGAGTGATATATGTACATTTAATACAATATCTTTGTGTAGTGTTTCTAACAAAACATAATAGTTATTAGGTTTTGCTTTATTCCTTGCTTCTTGCTCTTGATGTAGGGATATCATCTTAAGGCGAGAGCACCAATCTTTGTTAGGTTTGCATCTTTTTCTGCAATGTCTGTGTTCAGTTTCAACAACATAATTTATAATACCCTTATTAAAAAAGTATTACTAACAATGTGTCTAAAAGTTTTTGAAGTTCTGAGCCAATTTCAAACTCATGAAGTGTAAACATATCAATTTAATAAAAGAATATTATTGCCCTTTGGTCTGTAACAGAGGTCTACTTCTTTCCTTCATTTTCTTTCATTATTAGAGCAAATTAAACTTTTCAGTAATATTTAATCCCAAAAATCCCTAATGTCTACTTTGTTGCATGGTTATTTTATTTCAAAAATCAAAGGAACCTGAAGTAAAGTTTCAGGGTGTTTCAGCAAATGCTGGTGGAATAAGGGCTTTTAGACTTTTGCAATAAAGTCTTTTCAGGCACTAGGGTAATAACATTGTTTTCCTTGTACATCAGAGTTTTTATGTGTCACACATAAGTATTCTGACTAGAAATTAGAATAATTCATTCTGTGTTTCTTATTAGAAACAGGTGATTGCAAACTTGATATCTCCAGTTAAGGCAGTTAAATCCATGAGTTTTTAGTTCCTGACCTGTACTACTCAATACATTTGTCTCACATCAGAGTTTTTGTAGGCTCTTATCCGTGCAAGTGGAATGCAGCCCCATCTTGGTACTATCAAGAGAATTTTGTACTTTCCCACAGGCTGGTGAGCTTAACACCTACTTGTGCCTTTGGAAAACAGTTTGCTATATACCCACAGCTACTGCATATATGAAATGTTACAAGTATAGCTGTACTTTTAAACTACTTCTTATACATTTATCAAAATAAGTGAGGCTGATGATTGACTGTTTGCTTTTTTGGAGTTTTTTTATTACCTGTGCATGTTTTGAAGGGAATCCACTTTCTGAGATGACATTTGAAATTACTTTCCTGTCATCCAATCACACATATATACAGCTGCTGTATGTACATTTATTTACAAAACAATGCCAGTTTAATGGTGAGAAATTTGTCCATGAAAGCCTGAATGTGGGTATGATTACTGTTCTGTTAAATGCTATTGGAAAACTATAGCTTTTACATAAGTAATTGTTTGACATGATAGAAATACATTAAGCTGGAAAAAATAACAGAGGAGATTTGTCTTTTACTTACGCAGTAAAAGACTTTAGTCTTACTCTCTTCCTGATGGTAAATTGTCCTGCAGCCATTCAACTCATAAAATAATGACTTTATAGCTGTATTGTCTTTGAACTGAATAGTGCCTTACACTACAAGTGAGAAACAGTTCAAGGATATTGCTGTGGAAATTATACTTTTGAATTAGATATCTTAATTATAATATGTTTGAAATGCTGGCTAGTTTATTTTTTAATATTGGTAAACAATGAAATATTGAAGAGCATTGTAGAAATACAGCCTCTATCTGGGAAATCTGGTGCTACTGAAATAATCTTTTTTATTGCATGTGATTTAGATTTTTCAGCTTGATTTTGTGCAGAACATTAAATATTCTTAAGCAATAATTCCTGAGTTAAGTATCTCCATTAGGAGTTTACAGTTGCAATGAGATACTTCTCATTGTGTGAAAAAACAGTAAGATAGAAGAACTTGGTAGTATCAAAAAGGTAGCAATTTCAGTATCTTGAATTAAAAGAATGCCAACAGTCTTTTCTATTTATTAATTTATTATGTTCCATAAAATTATATATACCGATAATTACATGTTTTTATTAGGGATGCAGTGGCTATGATTTTTCTTCCATGTTGCTTTAACTGTGTGGTGCTGTTTCTTGCAGCTGGATGAAGAAACCTCGATGTGGTGTTCCTGACCAAACAAGAGGTAGCTCCAAATTTAACATTCGTCGGAAACGCTACGCGTTAACAGGACAGAAATGGCAACACAAACATATCACTTACAGGTACCAAAGATATTCCTACAGGCATAAAAATGTCACTAACAGTGGTGACTTTCCACCTAAAGTAAATATAAATTCCTGAATGTTTTTCAATACTTTGAGAATTTTATTATTACTGCACGATATTAAAGTGTTACAATGGATACGTCCTATAAGTATGTATGTGCTGCATAAGAACCAAGTTTTTTTCTTGGATTAAAATTGCATGTATTTGGTAGCCAGTAAATTCTACAAAGCTTACAGCATCAATTAAACACCTAGTACTTCCTTAGGGTTACCCTTCAACTTGGCAACTGCTCAGGGAATAATGCTCTGAATCTAGGAGTATGTAATGAAACTCAGATTTATAATTTAAATATGTAAAATAGGGTATTGAAAGGAGTCAATCTGTGCAAAATGTAGGTGCCTATGGGTCTGTTCTAAGTACCAATTAATTTGATTATAATTTGACGAGTCAGTGACCCAACCATTTCCAGCCTAGGTGATGATGGACATAGGAGTGTGTGCATCTGTTTAACTCCTGAGTCTGGTACATAGTTAGCACAGTGTGCCTGCTGTCAAAACTGAGGCCTTGAAGGGAAAGTTAGATGGAAACTTTCAAGATATACTCACTAGAGCTCTATCAACCAGAGAAAGTGGCATCATGTATATAATATAAAGTCCATAATCTGTCAGCAAACGAAGGATTCCAATACAAACTGTTGGAAAATTTACACAGCCTCATCATGGATTCCTGTAATATCTAACAGGGGTAAGTTCTGGGGGACAAAATAGTTTTCAAATTCATTATCTGGTGCCATTATTCATGAACCCATGCAAGAATTAAAGCTCAAAAGCCTTAATTGTCATACAGACTGTTCTTCATACTGTGGTGAACATATAGATTCATTAGTAACCCTATGTCACTACTGTGGTTTATAACTGAATTAGAGAATTCTAGTTTAAGACATTACATTCTGATATAACATCAAGCAATAGACAATTTTGGGTTGGTATGTTGCTTTGGCTGAAGTCCTTTATTGTTAATGTAAATGTAATTTATAGTTGGTTAGAATAAAAATGCCCACCCACAGCACTTTATGTCTATTTGCATTTTAGAATTTAAATGCAGTGTGTGCACACTTAGGAGGCATCTACTCGTGTGTGTGCTTTCCTACCACTATGATTTTTACAGAGTCTGATTCCCTATTTCGTTACAGGATTTTTTACAATAGTCTAAATCCTACCCCTTGTATATCTTCTGGACCGTCAACCAAGACATTAATCCAAATAACAAATGAAGGTGTCCAGTATTAAACTAAGTGACAACTATCTAGTAATCTTTCTCACTTTGAAGAATTTATAGCAGTTCTTTATCTCCTGCCTCCTCTCCCTCTCACTTTGATAAGACATCCAGTCGAAGAGAGCTTTGAAGTGAATAACTCTGTAATATTTTTGGCAGTGAATTACAGTACAAAATACATTTAAAATAGAAACCATAAATTTGATTAGAATAAAAAAAATGTTATATTATCTTTTTGAATTGGAAAATAACCCAAAGCAAATAAAGACCAAAAAAAAAAAAAAAAAAGAACTAAGAACTAAGATTCTTTTCACACTTCTCACCAATTCCCTGCTTACAGACTTATGACATGTTAAATTAATGACATTTTAACCTGCTTTGTTTCCTAAAATTTTAGTCATATCTCTAGTTTCATTTCTCCATTTTTCTGTGCCACTCCTCAGTCGCTTTATAACCTGCAGGTTTCTAGCTGCATTCTGTGCCTTCCTGGCCAGTTGAACCTTGCAGTCTGAAGTGTGCTTGCTAAGCCAGTTTACAAATTCCTCCACACAAAGAGCAATTTCTCCTTCTTTTCACTACATGCTACAGCTTACAGTTTTTTGGAAACCAAAACCAAAACCATACAACAAATACTCCCAAAAGCAAGCTCCACCATTCCTTGTCCTGGAACATTTCCGTATTTTCCATGTGTAGTTTTTCCATCTGAAACAGTTCTGCAATATTTCAAGATGGAGTTTCAAAGAAGCCACTTAAAATTACAATTATAATTAGAAGTTGCATTCATAATGTATTTTTTCCCCATATTACATTTTGAACATTTATTATGTCCTTTTCACAACATATTAAATTTTGGACTTAGGTGATATTTATTCTTAGAATGTAATGTGTTTACAGACAGAAAATACGGAACCAAAATACAGATTTCCAGCATTGGAAACATCAGCATGGACTGCAATGGGCTGCATTAATTATGCTTGCTCTCCCTCAGGGAATGCATCTTTCTTCTCATTTGAACTAATGTGTGATGTTTGTTAGAATTTCTGTTTCTGGTGATATTACCCAGTTTACAGTATTTTTCTGCCTGGTATAGTTCATGCTGATAAACCCTGTGAACATTATTAGTATGCATGCTGTAGAATAACGCCACTTTTACAAATAAACAGTATTTTTACAAATATTTTACAAATATTTTACAAATATTTTACAAATACAAAGAAAGTATTTGAAACTTTTACCAGACAGAAGAGTATAGGGGTGAAAGAGAAGATCTGGGGTACAAGAAAATTATGACTCCATTACAGAAAAAGCTTCAAAGATCTTATTGATATAGTCTTAATATTTCCTTAGTATTTTAGGCTGTGTGAGGTTACACAACAATCTCTGAGTATTGTACAGAATCAGAGAAGAAATTTAAGAAAGCTATGAATGGATTATTAAAAATTAAATTTTTTTAAAAAAATATTTAAGGGGGTATTTATGAAGGCACATATGATTCTCAAAAATATAGTCACCTTCTATTTTGCTAGAAAAGTAAATAATCTAGTACGTTAGAGAAGGAGCAACAATGTGAAACAATAAAGTTATTACTTTTATAAAAATAGAGTATAAATGTTTATATGTCCAATTTATACAGAGAAATATTGAATATGAAACACTCCTCATCAGAATTCTGTGCATAATATTAATAATTTGAACTCCAGCAGTCAGTCATTTCTCAACTTCCCAGATTATTCTATCTGCAAAATACTTTTGCAAGTAAAATTGGAGAATATTCTGTAAAAATAAAAGATTTGTCTTGATTTATAACCATGAGTTAGAACTTGTAACAATTTAAAATAAAATAATAATGGAAAAGCTACTCTGATTTGGTTTTTCTTGCTTATGTATGGAAAAAAACAAATTTAATCAACGAGCAATATGTAATAATTTAATTGGTGCAGGAAACTTAGCTGTAGATAATCAATAGCTTCATCCCAAACCCACTATAAATAATTTCGTCTTTTTCTTGACTTCAGTGGACAATGGGTCCAGCCCCAGGTAATTGTCATTTTTCTTTTACAAATTAGATATATCCTAGATTTCATTTCTGAAAGAAAATGAAAGATTTGAACAGGTCTAAGTTTATGCTGTTCAGATAAAGAATGAATGCTAGCTGGGAGCTTCAGTAGGCAATGAAAAGTCTTATCTAGCTTGTTGGCAATAGACTATGAAATTTCTATAGTCTAAATGGTCCACATTTTGTAGAATATGGAGAGAGAATTTCTTTTTGGATATTTGAAATCCACTCTAAAAAATAAGGAAATACTGGATTAAGAAAAAACTTTGAAAATACTGTTGATTCATAGTAGCAAAATTTTTTTGAATGTATTAATAAAAAGTAATATTTAGAACACATTCCATGTTTATGTTGCATGCTATTGATTTTAGATTTCCTAGTAGCATATTATGACATCAGATTTCTTAAAATAGCTTTCCTATAAAGACATTTGGCCATCAAGTATTTTACTATTCTTGGGGTTTTGTCTCAGAAATCTCTTTCACATTTCATCTTCTTTTAGTGAATGTTCAGGAGAATGTTTTCCATGAAAATGAAGAGACAAGATAATTATAAGTTCTTTCAATCATGGCAGCAGTAGGTTGAAAATCAAACCCACAGAAAATCAAAAGTAGTAATTCCGGATTAGGTTTAATCAATGTGAACAAGACCTATGTGAACCAAGATAGCACTCTTAGTCTATAGCTACAAAGAGTCAGCAAACTGAAACTGGAAAAAAGTTGAAGCTAAAAATCCTTACATGAGTGAGAGATTAGTGAAGCAACTCCATAGAAACCAATTTCTAGAGAAATTATGGTGCAAAGTGAAATATGTTTCTGGCCAGAGGTAGTTTATTGCTTTCAATAAAAGTTATAGTGTGATTACCAACCAACCAAGTAACCAAAAAAACCAAACCAACCCACCAACCCAAAATATCATGAAAGCAACAAACAAACCTCGAAAGTTTTGCTTCAGTTTAGGTTTGATTTACATCAATGACAATAAAAAAGTTGTGTGAACAACTTATTCAAATTTAATGTATGTTTAAATTCATTTTATTTGAACAGTTTCATATCAGGAACAGATCTTAACTAGCTTACTTCAAACAGATTATTGACTGCATCTTTTTACCTACTCAGTTGAAACTCCTGCTCTTTCATCTATTTAAATTTCAAATTACTGATTTTACACAGTCAAGTGAGGTATATCCTGACAATCTTGCAAGGCTCCTGAAGCTGATGCAGCCAAAAATATGTCAGTAAAACATGTATAGTTTTTCTTTTAGGATATTCTGGGAAAGGAGTGGGAAGGGAAGGAAAACCCAAAGCTTTTCTGAAATCAATAGGAGTCAGGATTCTAGAATAACACTCTCAAAACAAGACTCTTCAGGCAGCTGTAGAAATAGTACATGAATGTGAAAAGTGCATATCAGTGATAAAATCTAATTGTTCTTGTGGAAGACATGTATTTTAAAGTTATAATGCTTGATGCAACTATCAGGTTGAAAATCATGCAAAACCAATGATAACCACAAAAAAGCATAATCGATTGATACATGGCTGTGGTTGTCTAAAAATAACAGGTCTCAAAATTTATAAAAAGTACCACTCAGTTTATTAGTTCAGAAAAAAAGGCATGAAAATAAATGGTTCATCTTATAAATTGCCTTTTTTTTAGTAATTATAGGATCTTTACCTCTTTGTAAAGTTGCACTGCCAGTATGGTCAAGGTCAGCTTTGGATCTTTCATTTGAACTTTGCTTTGAAACGATCACTAGACATTGAGGCTAGGAAAGCAATACTTTGAAAAAAGATGGATTTTTATTATGAAGGGCTTTGACTTGCTATACTTTCACATTTGCAATAAGAGTGGTTCTGCTTTGTTGCGTCCTACACTTCTATTTGAGTTCCATTATCTGGACATGGTGAGTGTAAGATAACAAATTCCTGTCTTTTTTGTTTTATTCCTGTGGGAGTTACCACTATTTCAGGTGATTGCTGGATTTAAGTTGTGGATCTAATTAGGAAAGGCTTCATATGAGACATTATTTGCTATTGCAATCATAGCTCTAAACTGAAGACTTCTAAAAGATGAATCCTAGTATCTCTGTTAATTGACAGACTGTCTTTATGGATTGATTTTATTGTAATTCCCCCTTAGAGTTTGTATGGTAAACAACATTAAATAAATGTAACATAACTTCGGTTTCAGATATCTGCACTGGTCAATTATTTTAAGCAAAGTTCCCAGCAAGACAATTTCAATGCTTGTGTAGCTCTTTTAGGATTGAACCTGGATTGTGTTTAACACATTAAAAGTGGACAGTTGTTTCCTGTAAATACTCTTGTCTAGGAATAACTGCTGATTTATGTAATTTCTCTTTCAAGCTACACTCTGGTTTTAATCTCTCTGGTTTTAGTACAGAAAATATGCTTTGAAAAAAAGATATTAGTTTACAATGAATCTGGAGATGTAGAATGCTATTTCAAAATTAAGTCAATAGCTGGTCCCATGGAAAATATCTGCTATCAAAGGTAGGCTACTCTAGCTTGGGAGTGTGAAACTAGCCCAATGGTTCAATTCCTCATTTGTAATCTGATTAAAACTTAATTCAATGTGCTGGAAAAGCAAGAAAATATAAAATCATAAGTTTTAATATTTGAGTCAAACCCTTTCAGACTAATCATTACTCAAGTTAACACTAATACAAAATTCCAATCCATTTTTATCCATTTCCTCATTTCACATATAATAGCAGAAGGTCCTTTACTTAATACCAAAATGGGACTTTGACTAATTACTAAGATTCCTAAATACCAAAAAAAAAAAAAAAAAAAAAAAAAAAAAAGTCTAACAAGGAAACAAATAGATAAAAAAACCCCCAAAGCCTTAGCTGTTTATTTCAGATGAACTTTTTCTATATCAATATTTCAGTTTTTCTAGACATGCTCTATTTTCTATGGGAGCCTGTTGATTCATTTGCCATATTTCTTATCCATGGCAAATAGCAGAGGCTCTAGTCCTTCACAGAGCTCTGCTTCAGGCAATTCACGTGCCTTAGGAAGCGCACAGCAGGACTGACCGGGAGCACATCTGCCACCTTTGTAAGGGATATTCTTAGCATAGCAACAGGGAAGTCTTTGGTGGTGGCAGTATAAGTGTGCCACTGTGATGTGGTTTTTGATTTTGTATCACAGGACACGTTCCAAAATGCTGTACTTTCTCAGGGGGCACAGATGGCATTTTATGAACTTGCTAATTAAAACATCTCAAGAAAACCTAAGTCTCAAAGGCAGGAGCTTTCAGAGAGGGGTTCTGCAAGGGCTGATTGTTGGTACAGTGTGTCCAATATGTTTTTAATCACAAAAAATGCAATGCAACACTGACCATAAATTTACTGATGACCAAATAATTATGAAGGGCCATGATAGAAACACTTTAAATCACATGACATTTACATCATGTAGAGTAAGGTCATGCCTACAGATCAGAGGGTATTTTCTCTCTGACAGTAAGATCAGTACTGGAGTACTTTTTAGGTCTGACAGAGCCAGTTTTAAAAGAGCATTAGAAATTGGTTAAGTTGAATAAAAATCACTAGAAAATATTCTTTTGACTGGAGAAAATATCTTATAACCTGAGATTTAAAGAGTTCAAAATTTTGATTGCTTAGAGACAACAAAAAGATAATGCTTTGCAGTGCAGAAATGTCTTTTAAATGTCTTTGTGTATAGGGGGAAAATTTTGAAGCTCACGTATGTGACAAAGAAAAATAGAATGAGAACCAATAATATAAGCCAGGCAATTAATAGAATAGGTACAATTATGAATTGATTGGTTAAATCACCTTTGGCACAAAAGATCAAGGAAAACAGTGGATTCTCTACAATGTATTGTCTTATGGTTTCTCTTGATATCTCTTTGGAACATACATATCAGTTAAAAAATTAGATAGCACTATTGGACTCAATACATTCAAATAATTTTGAGTGGAAGTCCAAATATGTATGTTTATGTTTTCTACATAAAGGTATGAACAAAATGTATATATGAAGTAAAATCTATAAAATTACGCTTGAAAGATTTGTTTCCATTTATATAAACATAAATACCGTATAATCAAGCACATTTAATGTACCAAACAAATAAATCATTCAAAGTTTATTCATAAAAGTATATTTGTTCTCCTTTAATGTCCCATGCTGTGTAAACTGGCAAAAATATTACATATACTCTAGAATTATGTAATTTCTGAAATTTGTGCTGGATGTTCAGTCAAGCACATGTCAAATGAACAAAGAAAATCTTATTGCAGCAGTTTCAGAGAAGACACAAACCTAAAAGAGTTTTTGCTGCCCATATGAATCCAGTAGAAATGATGCAGAAAATTGGATAGGTCTTAAATTGATTATTGACATTCATTTCTTGAATTCAATAATGAAAATAAAGATTTTTTTAAAGATATTTTCACTATAATTTACTAACTATGAGACTAATCTTCAATTCTTATATTTTTTTGCCTTTTCATATATGTGTAACTTGAAGAAGTGGTGAAGACTGAAATTTCTCTTTAATATATATTCCTGAGTCAGGCACATAATTGTCTTCTATAAAATTATTTCTCTGATGGATTCTGCAGTGTTATGCAA
Organism: Ammospiza caudacuta; assembly: GCF_027887145.1. Classification (NCBI taxonomy): domain Eukaryota; kingdom Metazoa; phylum Chordata; class Aves; order Passeriformes; family Passerellidae; genus Ammospiza; species Ammospiza caudacuta. The sequence continues at coordinate 136,137,446 of NC_080593.1, forward strand.
GATTTACAGATGTAATCAGATCATCAAAGTACATCTTAGCCTGTACTGAAGTCAAAAGGCTTTGTTTCTGATAAGGAATTTATCCAGTTGCAAATGCAACAAGGCTTTGTGAATACTGGTTGGCGGTCACAGTATGGAGTTCTGCTTTTGTAAATGAACTCACTAATAAGTAAAAATTTCATTTCACTAAAAACATTTTTCTTTTGATCAGAAAGAACATGACATTCTTTAGCTCTGATGGATTCTAATTGTGGTCGAGGAGGTAAACAGTCAGTGGTTGATTAATCTGGTTATCCCACTGTTAAGAATTTTTCATTTTAATATATTTTAAATCTTCTAAATATAAGACTTTTTGTACTGCTGGGAGTAAGCCAGCTAACATAATAAGTTCTAGCTTAAAGGACTATACAAATCGACACCTTAATTTTGCACCAGCTTGTTTAAAACTACTCTTCCTAAAGTATATAATGCCTGTATAGCATGTCTTATTAAAGGCACAGAGCATAGAATAATTAGGGGAAAATGGATATTAGCAGTGTCACTTACCACTCTGTTAAATTTAATCTGTGTAATGTTTCTCTGTTTCTTTCAGCATAAAGAACGTCACTCCAAAAGTAGGTGATGCTGAAACCCGTAAAGCCATTCGCCGTGCCTTCGATGTGTGGCAGAATGTAACCCCTCTAACATTTGAAGAAGTTCCTTACATTGAATTAGAAAATGGCAAGAGAGACGTGGATATTACAATCATTTTTGCATCAGGTTTTCATGGAGACAGTTCTCCCTTTGATGGGGAGGGAGGATTTTTAGCTCATGCATATTTTCCTGGCCCAGGAATCGGGGGAGACACACATTTTGACTCAGATGAGCCATGGACTTTGGGAAACCCCAATCATGATGGTAAGAGAAGATTTAATTTTAAACAAAAAAGATGAGTGGCATGAATTTTCAGCTAATAGAACTACTTCCCTGTTCCCCTGTTCCTAAAGTCACATGGTTTTCTTTCCTTGGTTAACATTACTTTAGAAATATATTTGGTTGATCTGTCTCTTTGAATCCAAGGCAGAAAAGTATCTGCCTGATTGTAATACAGTATGAAAACATGTTTTGCTTGAAAAACATTGAATTCTTATTAGGAAACTTCATGATCATTCAAACATTGTACTGGTGAATATTTACCTAAACTACTTTAGTTTTGCATATTTTAACATGTCAAACCTATTTAGCTTTAGGGGAAATATGGAATATTTAACAGTGATATAAGAACTACTTCAGGTATCCACCAATTCTGTGAATACTAATGGACATAAAACTAAGTCTTCAGTTTGCATCTTTGATGATGCAAGGGCAGGATTTAAAGGCAAATCTTAAAGATGCCATTCAAAGGGCAGAATTGGTGTTTCCCAAAAACTTTTGAATGTCTTTTGGAATTGTTGATTTTAACATGTCAAATCTAATTAAGTTGTACATTCCCCACAGTCAAATGAATGACTGCACAGTGCAGTTTGCACACCTATCATTTACCAAATAAAGACTAAATATACCCTTTATTCTTCACGACTAAAATCTGGCCATTGCCAAGCTCTAAGGTGATGTGACTAAATTACTGCTATTATCTGTGAATGCTAATTAAAAACTAAGTCTAATTTTGCATCTCTCCAAAACAGTATCAAAGAAGAGATTTTCTGTAGACATATTCTGTGTTTGATGCTGTGGCAGGTTTTGTTTCCAAGCAGCTTCAGTTGTCCTAGTAGATCCCTCTAAGCCAGTTACATGAAGTTTGAGACGTCTTCAGAGACACACAAATAGGATGTTTCTGGCATACAAAAGACTATAGAGATGGCAAGAAGTGGAAAACTGTTGTATTTCAATGCTACACTGAATTTATGAATAATGAGAGGCTTTATCTAATTCCTTTTCTTTCCCCTTCTCACCTGAGATCCTCCAAGAAAAACTCAGAGCTTTTTATGTTGCAGTATTTGTAGCCTGGGGTCTGCAACAAAACCTTAATTTAGCATTTTAGGAGTATAAATATGGTGTTGTGACTATTTCATTGGTGCAATACTTCTGCTCTGCTGGAGTCAATTGAAGCAAGAGGTGTGTAAGGTACTGTAAAAGCCCTCAGTTGTGCAATGTGTTCAAGACACTTCATTTTTGTGAAACAAGCCCTTAATTCTTACTGGAGCAAAAACTGTGGTATTGCACAGCTCATATTTGCCTTCTTCACACGTTTAGCTCAAAGGAGCACTGGTGGGGGTCCTCTGTTTGTGCAGTTTGGGTACATAGTCAGACACAGCACTGTGACGGTAAATGAAGGTGATTTTGTGTGTCTGGTTTTTATGTTGGTTAGAGACCAGCACTGCACATAGTGTTCAGTGGTTTTGGAGCTCTTGTTTGAAGCATTCAGGAAAATCTACAGGCGTGTGTAAGTTGAAGTCAGGATGTCAGTTTATTTGGGATAACTCTTTTGGAGCAGTTCCACACCTTGTGTGAAAGTGAATGAACTTCTGGCTGTCTCATTCTTCTTTAACTTAAGCAATTTTCATATTGCCTAATGGCACTTATTTCTTTATAGGGCTTTTGAGGTTTGTGTTTTGTAGAACAGTTTTCAAAAGCTATTGCTTGTATTAATGTATTTTAATATAATGTGATGAAAAAAATCAAGGGAAAGTAAATTGATGCTATTACTAAAATTGTGATTTTATATATCTTAGAACTTTGAACTTTTATAATAAAAAGGTTTACTATCTATATCATAAATGTTTAAGAGTTATGATTGGAAATTTTTCTGAAAATTTAATATCTTATGTACTTTGATGTGCTTATATAAACTTTTTTGAGGGACATTCCTGATAAAATGGAATATTAAATGTAAAAAATTGAAGACTTTTTGAAAATATATGATAATTAATAGAAATATATTACCAATAAAAGTTCTTTGAAGAATTTTGGCAACTGTTGGTTTCATTGTTGATATGGTAAGAACTGGGTCATAGGTCATAGTTGTTGTCCAGAGAAAACTGCCCATCATTGTAATGCTAGAAAGATCAATAGATGTGCATTTCTTCTGAAAATGCAGGGCATGTGTTTGTCTGATTGGTGACTTTTAGTTATTAGGTAGGCTAGGTTTCCTCATTGTCTTACTAATTAGCCTATATCTAGGAATTCTGGAGAATCATGCAGGTTTTGGGGGTTTTTTGGTTTTGTTTGGGTGTTTTATTGTGGTGGTTGTTGTTGTTGGGGTTTTTTTTTGGTTGTTGTTTTGTTTTTGGGTTTGGTTTGGAGTTTTTAATTTGTTTTGTTCTGTTGTTTTTGTTGTTGTTGTTGTTGTTGTTTGGGGTTTTTTTGTTTGTTCACTTTTTGGGGTTTTTTGTGCCTGCGAAAAATTTCCGGGGGGACAAAGAAGACAAGCACACTGTTTGTGATTGACAGGAAAGAAAGACTTACAGCTCTCTTAGGCTTCCTATAATTTTGAGCTGAGTCTCAGAACACTGAAAAGCAGAAGGTTGAAAAATATATATGTGATCTTAGCTATGAGTCATTTTTCCCAGGTGAGTGTCAGTTTTAAGATTCATTGTTCCAATAGTCCAATAGACACCTTCTTGTAGCATTATTGGAAATCCAATAGAATGGGAAAAAGATTTGGTGATTTATTTTTATTTTTAAACTAACCCTCACCCCAAGGGGCTGATTTTCTCTGATTCCTATTCCAGTATCCCAGAGAGATTCAAAAACACAGAGAAACTTGTTTACTTAGCAGCAAGAATGCAAAAATAAGGTCCTTTTGAAAATCCCTAGCCTCATTCTTCACCTTGTACTGTTCTAATGAAAACAGTTTATATGCCATCTACCTCAGAAAAGACAGGCAACTTAATGGAATGCTTTCATAAAGTGTTGTCTTTATAAAGTAGTTTTCATTCCAAATAAGGAATCATATACAAAATCAGTATTCTGAGTATAGTTAATTACTACAGCAATTTATTCTGACTACTTAATTGTAGTGTCTTCATACTTCAGGTTTTTGGTTGATTTGATGGGGTTTTTTCTTATCACATTTTGTCAATTTTCTTGTATTTTCTTTTGTTTAATCATACTCTAGGCTCCAAAGACAGTTGCAATAGAAATACATAATCTCCAAAGCTCATTGCTGCTTTACTTTATTCTCACTTCAATGGTATGTTCTTATCAATTGTGTTCTCTGAAGAGATTTGTGCTTTGACTCCTCCCTCATCCTGAAGAATGAATGAGGTTTTTGTAGGAGTAGAGACTAATGGGCCTGTCACTCAGGAAAAAACCTCCTGTCATACAATTTTACACTTGCAGGCTTTCTACAAGGATATATTTCTTTGCTTTCATAATACCCTGTAAGCAGAGTACAGCCAGTACCTCAACTCCAGCTGAGCTGTGGAGGGCTTTTCTCTGAATTTCCATCCATGGGGCTGCAGGTGATCCTAGAAATATTGCCAGAAAGAAGGACAATAGACTTAGCATCACAGGGAAGCAGTGGAAACAAGGACAGAATTTCTTTTGCCAGTGAATGATACATGGAGGATAAAATATGGTGCACATTTATTTTCTTTTTTTTTCTTTCTTTTTTTTTTTATTTAATAAGGAAAGGGAATGCTATTCTTTCAACATTTTATGCAAAGTGTGTGTATTGAACTGTCTTCTTCTTTCAGTCAGTTGTCGTCTTCTAGTTTCCCATTTAGCACAACTACTTTTCAAGTTCCCAAGGGAGGAGGCTGTTTCACTTACAGCAGACTCCATTTCCTTTTTGATCTCCCTATGTAGACCTCAAGTGAGATAAGAGCCTTAGCTTCTTTAATTGTTTGGAGCAGGATGGTTTCTTCATGCACCTTATGAAGTATCTTGTGCTCCTAGGCAGTCTCAATTGAAACTCAGGTTATTCTTGTAGTGCTTGGCAAATACAGCAGAAGAACAAACACTGTTCAGGAACAGCAAATCAAAATGGATGGGATTTTACAGGAAAATGTTTCACAATATGTGCAGTTAAAATATAAAAAGGTAAAGGGACAAACAGGAAATGGAAATCATGTTGCATAAGTAGATATCTGAAAAATCATCACTTATTGGGAAAAAATTTAAACATTTACTTTCTTTTGAACTTAAAAACTGTAAATAGAACAAACAAACAAAAAAAAAAAAGTGAAGAAAAAAATAGGAGGAAGAAATCTTAATATACCAGCCTTGAAACTAGGGAGGGATTTCCTTGTTCCCATGACTCTAATCCATTTAGGTGATATAAATCCCCTCATTGTTTTTAAATTTAAAAATTATGGACAATGAATGATACATCTAAATCCAGAAAGTGACAATGACTTCTTCCTAGGAGTGGCAGTACTTTGGAGATATTGTACTGTCAAAACTCTCAACAAAAATATTTTTCAAAGTATTTTCTTCAATGGCAATATTTCAAATGACTGTGATGAATTTCAAAGTCTCTGCCAGGGAGCATCTCAGATAGGTACTGTCTCTGTAAATTTTCTAGTAGCTTGAAGAAAAATGCTGTCTTACATCCTGTTTTTCTGCACCAGAACTGAAAGGGCCATCTTATTAGCCTTATTGCACTGGTTCATCAAAACTGATTTCACATTTGTCTGTCTACATGTACTTAAGTTAGTTGAAACCTTCTTTAAGCAGTTATTTTTTTCTGGGATATTACTGAATACATCTAAACCTATTTAAGGGAGTGTTAAACCAGTTTAAATTGAGAGTGCACTACATTTAACTAGATTAATTTAAGATTGACCTACTTGCGCTAGTGCAGCTTTTTAAAAAAGGACAAGATTTAGAAGAAGTGCTTGGGGAAAACAAGGATTTCTTGGGAGCTTAGTTTTCAAGCGCATTAGACATGATATGCAATGTACCAATTACTGGATAAAATGTGACCACAGAACTGTGTCTTCCAGCAGCAGAAAATATTTGGCAAAAAACTAAGTGTAGATGAACACAGTAGATCAGTAGTGGTAATTTGAGACTGTTATCTTCATATCAGCAAGAGAAATAGAAGTCAAACTAAAATACATTGTTTTTTACCTCTGTAGAAAATTTATCAGGGTAGATAGTGTACCATACTGAAATTCTGCAGAAAATATTTCTTCCATCAAAGAACATATGATAAATAATAAGAAGTGAAACTACCTTATAGAAGTAATAGATGATTTTAGTGTACAAGGACATGTAAGGAGAATATTACTGCTGCCTACTTACATACATGTGGGATATTTGTAACTTGTGTATACGTAAAGCTCTGTCTTTGGGAAAACAAACTTAAAAATTCAGTAATTCAGTTTTGTTTATTTCTTTTGTTAATCCTCCAGCATTCAAAAAATTATTCAAGTTTTCAGGCAATAACTAGAAAACAAGCAAAGAAACCTGTCACTTTGTACCATGCTGTTTGTAGGTTGCCAAGTAAAAGCTTCTTGGAGCTGGTGCAAATTCAGTGTCTCATGTAATGTACTTGGACTCCAGTTAGTGTGTAGATTCTGCTGTGGGCACTGTGCTGGCAGCCAAGAAAAATTTATGAAAATCCTGATCTCTGAACTGCATAGATCAACTTGTAGTAAATTTCTTTTGGCTGCCAGTGTGGTTGACACAGTGCAGGAGATATATGCTATTGGAACTATGAATCAGTGGAGTTGTGAAAACCATCTCCTAAGGGAGCTCTGTGTCTTGAACAGTGCTCATGCTGTGGCTTGGAATAAAGGAAGCCAAGCATTTCAGATCAAAGGAGACTCTGTATTACAATGTTAACATGGCTTTAATTTCAGAAAGCATGGTGCTCTTAATTGATTATGTATGTTTTTTAATAAGCAATTATCAACATCAGATTCGATCTGTAACCAAGCAGTGTGACCTTCCAGTTGTCAAATGCTTATTTTCTAGTTCTGTTCTACGATAACTATGTAGAAGATTAATATCTTATTTGAATTTTTATTTTATAGTACTTGTGTATGTGCTTGTAAATAGAGAATTGCAAAAGCGCGTTCAGATCAAAGGTTATCCTACAAAGTATCCTATTTCCAGTTAATAGCTATTAACAGATACCTAAAGAAGAGAATAAGAGCAGGGTAAACATATGGCAGTAAAACCCCAGCATATTCCCTCTTAGCTTCCAGTAATCTGTGGCTCATTGAATTTCTGAGGCACAGGCCATATTTTTGTGTTTAGTAGCCTGTGAGGGATTTCCTTTCATTAATCGGTGTAATCTCTTTTTGAACTCACGTAAGCATTTGGTATCCACAACATCCTGTGACAATATGTCCTGTAGTTTAGGCAGACGTGAAAGACTTCTTCTTTCTGATTTTTTTTAGACAGATGGATGCCCATATTGTAAGGAAGTAATTTTCTAGTAATTTTATCTATTCCATTCATATTTTATGGGCCTCTGTCATATCTTGTTTACAGGATAAAGAGACTGAGACTGTGGAATTGCAGCCTTGTTTATATACAATTATAAGGTTAAGAAAGTACAACTTCAATTTTTAATTGAAACTATTTGAGTGCAAAATGGGAGAATTAGCAATATTGTAAAAGATGACAAAACCCAACTGTTGCATTTATAATATTACACAGTGATAAAGATACCAGGACAATATTTCAAGGAGCTTTGCAAGTTGCAGGCATATTGAATAATCATTGCTTCTTTAAATTTCTTCATTTTCCCTGAAATCCATTTTAATTCAGAAATCAATTAACACAAATAATACTTTCTGTCACTAAACCACAACATTTTCAGTATTTAAAAAGAAACCAGTCCTTCCCTTATCAGTAAGTGCATTTTGTGCAGCTAGCACATCCTCTGTCCTCAAACTTTCCAAACCTTCCTGGATTATACTTGCTGATGTGCACCTGTCCCACATCCAGTCACTCCAAGTTCGTACCTAAAATCTTAACTCTCAGATATCCAGCTTCTGATGCATAAAAAGTATCCTTGAAAATATTATCATGGCATGCAAAGCTGCACTGGAGAACTGAAAAATCCCTTTCAGCTATTGAGGAGATGGGAAATGATCATAAAAAATCATAAATGGCCCTGGCTGCTGGTGAGGACTCAGTCATTGGACATAGGACTATGCAGATAGAAGAGGATCTGTCTGCTGGACCCCATCTACCAGCTGGAAGCCAGATGATGGAAAATGGTAACTGTTGGCAAAGTACCCACCTCATTTTTATAATTTTTGGGGACGATTTTGCTTTTGTGGAACACCCTTATGGCTTTGAGGAAAGCACTTCATTTGCATGTTTTTAAAAGGGAAATCTGTTTAAAACTGGCAGTCAGTGAAAGCAGTCTTGTGGATGAATCCAGCCCCATGTTGACTGGATGCTTTTAATACATCCCAGGGGCTCTCAGTGTGTAATATCTTATTCTCAGCTTCCTTCTTGGCCTAGCATTTCTATATGCCTTATTATGCAAACTGAAAGAGAGGCTGAGGAATATGTTAAGAGAATTGACTCCGTGATATTCTTAATTAAAGCAGTGGGATTGTAGACCAAGATGCACATCTTACATCATGCTTTTCATGTCTATAGAAGCAAGGTGATATTTAAAGTGTAGCATAATTGCTAGAGACAGTCCTGATGCAGGCTGCAAACCAAAAAGGTAGCAGAGCTCGAGCCACCGAGTTGCATATTGCTTCCATGGTGGCGTAGGTAAACACAGATCTTTGCAATCCTGTGAGGAGTAGTTAGGGAAGCTGCAAACTCAGCTATCCATTCAAACTGCAACTGGAGGTTATTTCCCACACACCAGGGCCAGCAGAACTTGCTTGCTTGCTTGCATTTGCCATCTGCCTCGGTTTGTGACCAGCCAGCCCATCTTAAACTGCTAATGGAAAGTGTTAAAGCGGATCTGGCTGACTTTGCATGGAAATAAATGAGGAAAGTTCACATTGTCTGTTACATCGACTCTGCTGCCAAGGAAACATCTAGCTGAAAGGCAGCATGGGTCCTTGCAGACAATTTTGGCAGCATTTGCATCTAAAAGCACTGAAAAAAAAAACCTGCCTCTTTTTTTTCTTTATTTTCTTTTTTTTTTTTATTCTAAAGATGTCATTGTCTCAAAAAACTGTTTTTGCAACAATGAAGTCAAGTTTATCTACCAAAATGGATTCATTTAATCAGACCCTCATACAAGTATATTAGGAGAACTGAGTTTACATGGGGAAATTTAGTTGAAAAATGTTTGTCGTAGTGATTAATAAGTTGAAGCTAACCGTGTTGGAGTTTTTGGCTTCATTTTCTCTTATTGTCTTTCTCATTTTCCCCCTGCAGTATATGAGAAAAGATCATTGGGAAGCCATTTTTTTTCAGGCAAATAGATTCATTTTAAATGAATCCAAACATAAAATATGGGCCAACCTTTTAATGATTGTTTTTATGACTCCACAACCTTTCACACACACAAAAAACCCCTAATACTACATACACAAAAAAAATCCCCAACCAAACAAATAAATACTCCTAGGTTATTATTTCCTCCTTTTAGAAAGAAGCTTTACAGATTTTGAGTACTGAATCTAAGAGAGCTTCATATAACTTACATGTTTCAGAAAGCTTTAGAGAATGGGGAAAAAAGGAAAAAAACCCACCATGTTCCAGTGCTTTTTATTCTTATTCTCTATGCATTTTATAAGTGTTTACCATCAGCCTACCATAAGGTAATATTTCTTTAAAATGTGTGATACCAACTAATATTAATGCTAATAATAGAGGAACTGCCTTAGGAGCTATGAGATTTCACACCAGAGACTGAATTTCACGTTCTTGAAAGATTATTTGCTTTGAAGAGCTTGTGAAAAGCCATATCTCAAACATGTTGAGATAAAAAAAAAAGAGAGACAAAATTCCCTTTATTATTGCAAATAATTCAAAAGCAATTTACAACTAGAAAATCAGCTAATGAATGAATGGCTTGAAATTATTTAATTTTCTTTTCAGTCTGGTCTCCTAGAAGCAGTAGTTTAGGACAGAGGCATGATCTATGAACCTCAAATTCTCTCTTTAGACAGAAAGTGACATTTCAGTCATTTAAAACAGGCATCAGGCTTAGCATTCCAACACTCATTGAATCCAGGGTTCTTCAAGTCTCCATTTGTTGCTAAGACCTCTTAATGGAGACTTTTCCTTCAAGATAGATTTAGGAAATACCAAAGATGCTCTATAGAATATTATTACTGCATTGCCATCTAATTTCCCCTGCCTTTTTAGGGGGAAAATCTGAAAAATCATGTTGCCAATTAATATGGACATTGTCATGGTTTCCTGAGAGAACAAGACAAGAATTACGCAGTAATTCCATATTTAATTACATATTTATTTATTAAGCAGAAATTCATGCATTCTGAAAAAGTAGAATGATGTAGATAACCCTAAAATATAAGATAATACTATATCTGAATTTTAAGAATAGTATATAATTAACAAATGAAAGATTTTCTACAATAGTGTTCCCAAGTCTATAGTATAATTTGTGCTTTTCCTGACAATTCTTCACTTCAAAATGCCCAAAATATTTGTTCTTGAGGCCAAAATGTTTTTTTATCTATATTTAGAATTCTTCCTAACAGTTTGGGTTCCAAAAAAATGCTGAACAGGTAACACCAATAGCTGGGAACATATACAGCTAAAACATTAGGTTGTGAAAAAAGATGAAAGCAGAAAAAAAATCCTAATAAGTTAATAGAGCAACATTTTTTGTTCCAAATATTTTTTATCTGGTTGTTTTGTTTTTTTTAAGGTTTAAGTCTCTCCTTCAAGTCAGCCTATGATAAGTACTTCCTGTATATCACTTAAGTCCATGTCCTGTACTTCTATAATTAATGTTTTTCCAGTGACTTAAAAGAAAAGACCTAAGTCAAAAGCCAGAAGACTTGAGGGGGTGGAATTAATCTGACCATATGTTGATGTTTATGTCTGAGTTAATCTCATGGAGTCCCTTTAGAATTATAGGAGAGATATATTGCCTTCCTGGGTAAAGTTTGTTGCATCCTGAAGTAGGTGTCTAAAACAAACTGGATGAATCATGTTCTGAAATACCTGTTTCTCATCTCTTGCTGTGAGAGGTGCAGGTAGAGACGTTTGTGTTACAGTGTTGAGTAGCTAGATAACTTGCACTAGTGATGTTGAATCATGCCATTTCAGATTACAGGAGAACTGTAGTGATAAGAGCTTCAAAACAGCAGCACTAGCTGGGGTCAAAAGAAATCTGTCCCAGCCCCAGAGGGGGCTGTTTTGGAGCAGTTCCGTATAGCAGTCAGAAAGGGCAGTTGCAGGCATGGGCTGTTCCCTGTCCCTCAATATGGCAAGACAAACACTCATATTGGTCTGAATATTGTTGTGCCTCTGAAATTTAGAATGCAAAGTTGGTAGTATGGTAATTTGTAAACATACTTTTAGTTTCCCTTTTCTAAGAATCATACAGAGCACCTTTCTTGTGATGCAGTTTAGAGATTGAAACTATGTTAGTATGAGGCAATGGGATATTCCGGAAGCTGAAGATCCAGTAAGGACAACGAAATAATGTTTTTAACTGTGCCCCAGCTAGCAGTGCTAGCAGAAGCAGCAAAAGTAGTAGGGCCTGAACTTCAGGAAGAGTTGGGGACGGAATGGCTGGATAGTGCCCAGGTGGAAAGGGACCTGGGGGTGCTGGTTGACAGTCGATTGAATATGAGCCAGCAGTGTGCCCAGGTAGCCAAGAGGGCCAATGCCATCCTGGCCAGTATCAGAAATGGAGTGGCCAGCAGGAACAGAGAGGTCATTCTTCCCCTGTACTCGGCACTGGTGAGGCCTCACTTGGAGTACTGTATCCAGTTCTGGGCCCCTCACTTTAGGAGGGACATCGAGTTACTTGAGCGTGTCCAGAGTAGAGCAACGAGACTAATAAGGGGCTTGGAACACAAGCCATATGAAGAGCGACTGAGGGAGCTGGGTTGTTCAGCCTGGAGAAAAGGAGACTCAGGGGCGACCTCATCGCTCTCTACAACTTCCTGAAGGGTGGCTGTGGTGAGCTGGGGGTCGGCCTCTTTCTCCGGGCGATAACAGATAGAACAAGAGGACACAGTCTCAAGTTGCGTCAAGCGAGATGTAAGTTAGAATTAAGAAGGAAATATTTCACAGAAAGAGTGGTCAGATACTGGAATCATTACCCAGTGAGGTGGTGGAGTCATCATCCCTTGAAGAATTCAAAAAAAGACTGGATGTGGCACTTGCTGCCATGATCTAGTTGAACAGTTAGAACATCGGCTGGACTTGATGATCTTATAGGTCTCTTCCAGTCTTGAACTTCTGTGATTCTGTGATTCTGTGAAAATAGATATATAATCAGCAGTCACTCCTCGGCTGTTTTCTGTTTTTAATCATCACTTGTGATGCTGGCAGTGCTGGCCACAGTGGCTTGCAGAGATGTGGTCCCAACATTTCTGAGTGTGGAAGTTCTGGTCTGAGAGCCATCAAACATGGAGTATCTGGTACTGTCCCTTCTTCCTGCTGGGGCCCACTGTTCTTGCTGCAGGCTGGGGTCCTGCTGAGCTTGTAATTCAGTGAAGGGGAAGTTCTAGGCTTGACTTCTGCCCTGGCCTGCACTCTCATGTCGAATCTCTCCTGTGCTTTGCCAGGGGCAATGAACTCCTGCCATCATCCTCCTCTCTAAGCAAATTCTTGCATACTCTTCCCTCTGCTGGGAGGCCCAGGAGTATGACTGGGCTGCCTGACCATCTTGTCCTCTCCAGCACCCTTTGCTCTGCCCTCTGCTGTTACAGGGCTTGCAAGGGTTGCTGGGTGAAGAGAGAGGCGAGAATCTTGAACTCATGTTCAGAAGGCTTGATTTATTATTTTATACTATATATTACATTATTACTATGCTAATAGGAATAGAGAGAAAAATTCTCAGAAGCTTGCTAAGCTAAGAATAGCAAAGGAAAGAATCAACAAAGTTCTGTGTCCAGGCAGAAACCAAGAACAGCTCTGCCGTGAGTGGTCAGTAAATCTAAACATTCACCTAAGACTAATCACAGATGCACCTGTTGCATTCCACAGCAGCAGATAACCATTGTTTACATTTTGTTGCTGAGGCCACAGCTTCTCAGAAAGGGGAAAAATCCCAAAGAAAGCATTTTTATGAAAAGATGTCTGTGACACTCTGCAATCTGTCATCTGGAGGCTGCCCCTCCATGGCAGGGGCCCAGTCATCTCCACACCAACAAGTGCCAAGAGTCACTGCTGCGAACTGATCATATTCCCCTGTTTTGGAAAGGTTTAGAATTCCAGCTAGGGGGGCATACAGCTGTATGGATATAGAATCGTGGGATCCTAGCCACCGATTCTCCAATAGATCAGAGCATTTCATATGAGTAAATTTTAACAAAGTAAGACCTAAGTAGCAGATTTGTCTTTCTGTCACTTTCTCTGTATACACGATCCCCAGTATGAAGTTGTCTCAATTTAAAATATGGTGCACACTTGGATCAGGTTTCTCTTTGAAGTCTGCAGACTTCTTAGAAAACTTGTCTTCTTTTCAGATCAGAGAACTTTTAATGATTTTTTTTCTTCTAATCCCTTTGCCAATTAGGATTCAAAATTCCCACTTCTTTTTATCATCAATTTAATGAAAAACACCCAAACCATGGACAAATCCATCTTGACTTTTTCTTAATGTGAATTTAAAAAAGCCAAGTAACAGTAAAGGAAGAATTGTTCATATAAAAACCTTACATATATATATAAATATATATATATATAAAATATATATATATAAAAATTATAAATATATATACATATATACATACATACATATATATATATACAAACCACCATGTTGCTGTTTAAAAATTCTCAAAGTCCTGTGTCTATGTTAAGATACAATGGTATGCTGATGAAAATAATAACCTTATTTTGGTGGGTTTAATGTGAGCTAATTTAGATGATATTATAATTACTCTCAGTAGTTTACTGGTACAGAGTAAAAAAATTTATCAAACAAAATTTTAGCCAACACAAGATTTACACATAAATTAAATTCTGTGTGCATTCTATTGAGGGGATTTCATTGATCTCTAGGACTCTTTCAGATTTCTAAAACTTGGTGAGATGCTAGAACAGGCTGCCCAGAGGAACTGTGGATTCCCCATCCCTGGAAGTGTTTAAGGCCAGGCTGGATGGGGCTCTGAGCAGCCTGATCTAGTGGAAGGTTTCCCTGCTCATGACAGGAAGGTTGGAACTGAATGGTCTTCAAGGCCTCTTCCAACCCAAACCATTCTATGCTTCTGTGATTTCTGTCTCATGACACATGATTACATCTATTGTGAATATTTGCACTATGACTTTGCCCTTCCTCCTAGAATTTACAAATATTTCTTCATAGGAGGACACACAGAACATAGGGGTAAATTAATAAAAAGAAAACAAAAGAAGCCATTGTGTTAACAAACCTGCAGTTTAGCTGAGTGGCTTGGAGACAAACCCTACAATTTTTTTGTCAAGACAAGGGTTCAATTTTAGTACAGCCTCACGCACAATTAAAATTCTCTTGCATTTATTCTCACCCAAAGTGCCACTTAGGAGTGGTAGAAAGATGTGCATTCCCTTCACATGAGTGATCCCCAGGGACCAGACAGGTGAGGACTGTGTGATCCATGCTCTTCTCATATACACATCCAAATTCTCAATCCCAGCATGTGTTCATTTTCACAGCCTTCAGAAAGCAGTTTTAAGTACTTCTCTAGCTTATTTTTCCCACTAAAAATAAAAACAGAAACAAAGAAAATACAGGAAAGAGTATAAATAGGTAAGGCTATTACAGTATTTGCAACATTTGTAATATGAAGACCTTTTCTAGCAGAATGAAAAATTCCATTAAAAGTCAAATTTATTTAAGATAGTCATTGTCTAAACACAATGATGGAAGCACCCAAAATAAATTCTTTTCATTCTATTCATCAGTATGGCTTTATTACTAGTAGAATGAAAATGCCATTTGAGAATAATATGCAAATTCATCAGTGGACCTGAGTGATGAAGAAGTTGATCCCGGAAGCAAGAGATTCAACATGAACGTAGGAGTTTGTGAAGTTTGCTAGATTTCCTGTCACAGCAGGGTTTCCTCAAAGTATGAAATAAAGCCATAAGCATCATATTTTCAGAAAGAACACATTGAAGCAAGGTCTCATGTCTTCTCTGCCTCCCATAGGATCATCTCTAGCTGCTTCACTTGTCTCTCTTTGGGGAAGTCGGTTTTGATTCATTTGTCAGAATGGTTTGCAAATTTTTTCAGTACTAGTGATTGAAACTGTGAGAAAAAAAGTGGAAATATTCTTATATCCATGCTTTTTATAAAAAGAAATTTAAGTAATTAATTCCACCCATTTCAAGCAATTTTCTAAAAGTTGTAGAATATTGTTCGTAACAGATCTAAGTAGTAAGTCAGGAATTCTTGTCTTTTGCATGTCTTTACCTTCTAAAGTACAGGCTGATATGTGTTGTAAAAGAAAGTGGGCTTCTGACTTCTAAATTCTGCCCAAAATACGCAGAAACAGTAAAGCACTGCCAGGATAGACTTGCAGGCCACTGAACGCAAATGTTCTCCTCATATCTCATCAATGATCTGAGTCACCTGAGGACTGCCTTGCTCTGTAGTAATGTGGCCTTGTCAAAATTCAAGCAAGCAATTCTGAATTTCACACTAATCTTTTAATCTTTTAAAATAGAATAGTGTATTAAAAATATAGACATATGGGTGTAGGTATTCTAAATTACAGACATTGTAATTAGAACAGACTTTGTATATAACAAACTGTCTGTACCTCCTGTCCTGTCTGCATATATATATATATATATATATATATATATATATACACACATACACGCATATATGTATGTGCACAGACACATATATATATATATCTCACTATGCCTACTGGAAAGGAGTTTATTACGCATTTCATGTATTAATAGGGTGAAAGAAGACATTTTTATGTCACTGTATTTTGTCACAATGAAAAAGCCTAAGTATATAGATATATTATTGAAAATGATTGTTTAAAATAAAGTGTGTAAAAAATAGATAAGCTAAGTTCATCCAGAAAGTGGATATGCTCTGTATGATGCGCTTTTATTTAAAATGACAAAAAATTAGTTCTGTTCTTAATTTTTCAAAGGTGTTCCATCCATCTTTTAGCAAAACTCTCTTTCCAAAATAAACATTTAGCTACCAAGTTTTAGTGCCAATGGCAGAAGTCTGAGATAATGTCACACAACTATATATGATTTCTTAGACTGGAAAATGTAGCACCTTTATTTGGGTAAGAGTATTCCTATGATTTATATTTAGGCCCATGTATACTCTCAATATAGCATGTATATATACACATATATGGTGCTTATGTAAGTGCATGCATAATATATTTGCTCAGTTCTGCTCTATTGTAATAAGGTCAGAGAGAGAAGGAATCTGCTTTTGTGACTGACTGTTGAAATAGCATCTTCAAAATTCTGACCTGTCTGGAAAGGATAATAATAACAGAGCTAACAAAGATTATTTTTTTTTTTTAGTTTTTTTTGTTGTTGTTGTTGTTGTTGTTGTTGTTGTGTGGGGGTTTTTTTGGTATGCTATGTAGAGTAAGGCTCTTACTCTACAATTTGTAGCATTTCAGCTGTTTGGATGCATCAGGTGGTACAAAGGAACAGAATAATGAAAATGAAAATTCTCCATATATCAAACCAAAAGCAATAGCTATTTTGTGTGTGTGTAATATTTCTAAGTAATTGTAAGTTTGCCTTTGAGACACTGTCTTGTAATAGGATTATGATAGAAGTCTTGTGCAGATTTAAATTTCAGTTTGATGTGACTTTAATTAGAACTATCATGACTATCTACATCATGAAAACTGAAATAAAACAGTCTTTGGAAGAAAAAATGTATGTCTATGTATAAAACATCTTTGTATTTTTACAATTGTTTGGAACTTGAAATTCAGTTTCTAGGGTTTCTTTTCCTTGGGATGGAGAAGTCTTCAAAATTCAGGTTACATGTTAAGCCACTAAGTTATTGCTTTTATAAATTGAACTCACATACCATTTAAAATGGAAATTATTATCTTCAGAACTAGGCTTTCTCAATAGCTTACTGTGGACAGACATATTAGCTTTGTTTTTCTGTAGATGTGAAAAATAGTGTATATATTAGCTACAGGGAAAGGCTTCTCCATACAACATGATCCACACTGCTGGTTGTTGAATATTCGATATATTAATACATATTTATATTCTGAAGTTTGGGCAGTGTTTGTAAAGTCAGGCAGATTTAGTGCCTAAAATAGTTTATAGCCTCAGAGAAAAGTGTCAGTATAAAAATAATAATTTTACGTTAGCTCTTTACACACGGTATCTTTTTTTTCTTCACTTGTGAAATCAGACTTGAGACAAAATAAAAAAAAATCACAAACTTTTTGAGTTAACAGGCATTCTATTCCAAATCTCCGTGCTAATGGGAACACAAGAATAGAGACACACAAGTTTTGGACTTGTGCAATATAGTTTCCAATATTTTTCTATTACTCTGTGGGTATGCAACAAGATGCACCTGAGACTGTGACAGTGAATACTCACCATTGTATATCTTCAGTGGCAACATTTGCTTTAAAAATCATTGTAGCCATATGCATTTTAACTCTGCTATGACTTGTTCAAGTTTGTGATGGTGCTTCATTTTGCCATGTGGACTGAAATATGTCCTACTTGGATAATGTATTCTGAAATACAAAATGATTTGGGACTCTCTCCTTCAACAGTGGCAACTGAAAATGTACAAACTCCCCAGTATGGATAGGATAGCAAAGCTAGCCTGAATATGAATGCTCACTTGTTTGTACAGTTCAGCTTATCCTGAGCACTGACCAAGGAATTGAAGGTGGGCTACCATTGGCCTTGCTGTCTCAAATACTCTTCTGTGCAGCCTTGAGAAAAAGAGCAAGACTTACAGAAGGTTGTCCTTCTGCACTCTCAGGAGCTTTTTACAGTAACTTTGAGGTACTCAGGGCAAGTCTGATCCCTAAAGCTAAGAGGCACTGAGTAATTGTTGCCTAATTAGAGAAATCTAATCATATGCAAAGCAAAAAGGATGGAAACTCAGATAGTAATAAGGCCCTACCTGTGCTGGACTCAGCTCATCTTGGGCTGGTTTAAACCTGAGTTTCAATTGCACTAAGTTATTTGGGTCAGTTCAAATTCAGGATGCCCTGGAGACAATCATGACTCTTGATGGAAATTGTTATGAATAATGGGGCTATTTGGCTACGAGTAGAAAATATGTTCCCTGTTAAATCATTGTCACCCCAGGCAAGAATATTATTCTCCCAGCTCTTTCCTCTGACCTTCTCCCTTCCCCCTTGTTCATTTGCTCAAGGGCTGTTCTGCCTTTGCCACACTTAATGGCTCCCCTGATGGCTACAAGTTGTATTGCATGGGGTGTTAATTACTAAATCCAGAGGGACAGTCAGATACTGAATGGAATGTTTGGGGGTTTTTGGTTCCTTGGTTTGTTGGTTGGTTTCTTTGGGGGTTTTTTTGGTGGTTTTTTTTCTTCTTTCTTTTTTTTTTTTTTTTTTTTGTTTGGTTTTTTGTTTCATTTTTGTTTGTTTGTTTTTTTTTTTTTAATTTTTCTTTTTACATAATCTCCCCTATCCAAAAGATGAAAAGAGAAACAAGCAGCCTCTGCATGATATCTGTTGTCTGACATGTTCCTACTGTCCCTTAGTACTACTGTAGAACTGCTCTACCATATGGTCATTATCTGTCATTCTGGAAAGAGGATATGTCAGTAGCTGAAAGTCAGTTTTATTTATTTCCCATTTACTATGTATTTCACCTCTTTCAGATCAACATGGAGCAAAATTGCTGGAAATCTGTAAGGGGACTCAATAAGGACTGAGAATCAAAGGATGTATTGATTCTTCATGTGTTCCATAACTGGCACAAATAGAAATAGTGGACTCTTCCAAGACTGTTGATTAACTGCAGTTTCTTGAAATTTTAGAAATTAAACTAGGTAACTTCCCAGACTTCCTGCCTCAAAAAGTAGAGGTATAACATGTAAAAAACTGTTTCATGTACTGACAGTAACAAGCCTAATGGTACTAGTAGAATAAATACTCTTATTTCAAAGCAACTTGAGAATAATGCAGTAAATAAAATGTGGCCAATGTGTCAGTGCATTTTTAATATAGGACTTAGTTAATATTCTTAGTTATGATGTAGGAAGCATAGGTACAGGAAAGAAATTTGCTTTCAGAAGGTTTGAAAAGAAAAAGAATATTGCTTCTTAAATATTCAGGTTAATGCCAGGGAAAGAAATTTTGCCTCCTAATAAGCCTCGTTTAGAACTTTCACAAAACTTAGAATAGAATTGAAAAATAATGTGAGACTTTTCGTTATAGTATGAAAGCTGTAGTACAGTAACATGCTCTTCTTTTCTGTCTTTCCATCTTCAACCTATGATTATTTAAAATTACATTAATTATTCCATTATAAGTGCAGAATGAAAACCTATGCAAAGTTCCTTCTGTGCATCACTTCCTATGCTGATGTTAGCTCCAGAAGCTGTGTATTATTCATATGAGATGATGTCAAGATCAGCTTTGTCTTCATATAGAAGGCCAGACTCAGATATCAAGAGCATTTGTCACCAGGACAGTCAGGCTTATCAAAACTATTGAAACAGCACATTGAGATTCTGCTTTGATGTAAGAAGAGCTGCATCCAAGAAAAATATTGTCATAAAACATTTCATCTGGAAAACACATAATTATAAATGATAGGATAAACTTCTCATTTGTAAAAGCACATTATGTCATTAATTTTTGAAAGATGTGATTTTTTTGCACAGTGATTTTGAATGGAAGATCAAGAACATTTAGTTGTCATATTTTCAAATTAAGAATCAGAAGTTATGAGAAGACTGTGAACTGAGCATATAGTTTTACTTGTGTCTGTTTTCATTATTTCATTCAAAAATTTATTTTACGGACATCAGCATGGCTTCATACATCGTGAAGGCATCTAGTGTTTCCTATTCCATATATGCTTTGGATAAAGTTTATTTTATTGTGTCAACAAGAGGAACTGCTTGAGAAATTGAAATACTGTCAACTATGTCCTCAAAGTTCTATAATGTATATACATGCAATTTTGTTGCTGATACAAATTAATATTATTACCACTGACATTTTAAAAGTACTTCCAGATCAAGTTCCAGCAGTGAAAAATACCTGACTATCCCTAAAGAATCTAAAGCTTATAGTGTAAGAGTTAAGGTGGAGCATTTTTTTCATATTCCTAACCAATATATGACTATTAGGCCAGAGCACAAGCCTTTCATTATTTATACTTTCAACAACAAGCTACTTACTATAGGTAACACCAGTTTCACATGAGTTCAGCATTTAAAAATTAGATGGTCAGTATAGCCTGCTGATATAGAGTACTTCTCTTGTCAGTGGGACAGGATCACACTTCTGGAGGATGGTTCTTCCCATCTCTACATGGTGAAATGAGCCATATTCTGGATGTGACCCTTTTCAGACAGCTGGAATCTTCCTCCTGATCTGAACCACTTTTCCAAAGTCTCATTTTGTGACAGGTTAAGTTCAACAGAATCTGTATGAAAGACTCATAGAAAGATATGCAGAACAAAATCTTAGATGAGCAAAAAAAGACAGAAATAATACCATAGAGGTCCAGCTCTGAAACTTTTTTTTTTTTAGAAAAGATCCCATTGGCTTTCATTTGTGTTTACTTCAGAAGAGTGCCATATTCTACTGCCAAATGTTCCAGTTTTATCTAATACTCTGTAATAAAAAATTTAAAGATACTTTGAGAAGAGAATAACAAAAACATTAAACTGGTCTATATTTTGTAGTGAGTGCATGGCTTTGGGGTTTTTCTTTAGTCCTATAAAAATTAAAAAAGCTCTAAAACCTAAATAGAAAACTACAGTTATTACGAGGAATTGCACAGGGGAATATATGAGGACATCTATTTTCCTCATTAGGATTTCCATCACAGTGATTCCGAAATGGACAACATCTACATATAGTCAGCAGGGATCTGATTACAAGTGTTTGAATGACTAAGTTCTCTGTGGGGTTTATCCTAAATAGGTAGTCTTCAGTTTCTGAAGTTTACCAAACAAAGCCAAGATATTTTCCTATTGGAACTATGTCTTGATGAAAGCATTTTTACTTGGGTTCATGGCAGCATCAAGTCACAAGTTGCACAAAAGCCTAGACATAAACTATGACACTTGAACCCTAGAAATACCATGTATATCAATTAAAAAAGGTTTATGTTTATGATGTCTGTAAGAGTACCTTTATAGCCTAATGGTTTCCTTGTTAGAAAAAAAAAAGAGAGAAAACTGCCTTTTCTGCCACATTATCCTTGATGATCCATTAATTACTATGCATTACCTTGTGAAATGCAGTGAAAACATCTTGCAAGACCAGAGTTCTCCATGTGTGTTATTTTTTTACTAGCTTTGTAGATTCAAAGGTCTTTTTCCTTTCCTTCTCTTCACAGGAAACGATCTCTTTCTAGTTGCAGTTCATGAACTCGGACATGCTCTGGGCTTGGAGCACTCTAATGATCCCACTGCAATCATGGCTCCATTTTACCAATATATGGAAACTGACAACTTCAAACTACCTAATGACGATTTACAGGGCATCCAGAAGATATATGGTATGTTGTGTTCTCATCAGACAACACAAGCTTTTTGGTTTAGAGTAACTTTGAGGTCCTCCTGGCCATATCCCCTCTCCAAAGGGCTCATTGGTGTAACTTCACCAGTTGTTATGCCAGAGTCTCTGTGTGAGTAAAGCATCCAAAGATTTTGAGGACACTCTTACTCTTTTTCTTACTGTTCAAAACTTATATTCAAATCTGCACTCATCTGGAACAGTAATTTTAAATGTCTTAAAAATCCATAGAGAAAATTCAATCAAAATTATTCCAAACTATGAAAATATTAAGAAATGCAAGTGCTTAACTATAATGAGATTATTTACACAGGTGTCCAAGCTCATGTAACTGGATGAATCGATTGCCTCTCAGTTTATCAGTTATAATACAGAAAATTTCTCTCAAAATCTGAGATCCCGTAAATACCCTTATGATATATATAACAAATTGATTTCAAAATAGTGTTATAGTCCCTAGAGAGGGTAAAGAAGGGACTACTTCTTTAAAATATGTTCATTTCAGTTTTTATGGCCTGATATAAAATACCTGTGATGCAAATAAATTCTGCATCACAGAATAACAAGAAAATAAAATAAAATAAACAAGAAAACACAAAATAAACAAGAAAATTGAATTTTTTTTTAAATTACTAACAATAGCGTAATTGTGATTGTGTTGAATGTAATACTATCTGCCATATTACTAGCCCTTAAACTTCCATAGACATAGCTCTAGTTTTGGTTTTAATGACTTTGATTCTGTTGGTATATGTTAAATAGTTTAAGTTTTTTTTTTTTTCTTTAAAGATTTATTTGACTTTCAGAATTGAAAATTCTGTTGTCTCTCCATGTTAATGTTCTTTATCCAGTGCATATAATTTGATATTGCCTTGCTCAATATTCTGTAATTAAATCTGTCCTGGATTAAATTCTGTACTTCCAGTTTTTCCTGTTTAGTTTGTTGTATTTATGTTGAATATTGTGAGGACTATTCCTTCTTTTTTCATCCTACTAGAAAGAACAGCTATGATCATTTAGAATTACTGTACTGCTAACTAGAAATCTGCAGACTCCATGGTGTAATAGTAACAAGAATTTTAAAATATCATATTCATAAGTGCAGATAGATATTTTTGTAAAGCATAAATAGCAATTTCAGAATGACTGGCTGATCAGGTTTTGTTTGGTTGGGTTTTTTTCCTGTGTGATTAGCTGGAGGGAAGGTTGTTTCTCATGACCTCATAAGTTGGTAGTCTAGACTTAAGGGCTAGACAAGAATATTTTGCTGAAAAGTAGCTGCTAAGCTCAAACAGCTGTGGTCTATACATTAGGAAAAATGTGTTACCCCTGGGAAGTAATATCTGACATCACCACCAAATGGCATAAAAAAACTTTGATTTGGTTAAAAACTTTCCAACATGAGCTACTGCAAACTGATTCCTTTGCTCCCTTTAAAATCAAGATGTGATCTGGAATCATATGTCTCAATAAAAATGTCACACCTATTAAAATAATCATTTTGGTCTGCAGTATTCCTTGAAATACTGTTATTAACTTTAAATTATAAATGTCACAAGTCTTAAAATTGTGAATGAAATAAATGCCTTATTAAATCATATGACAACCATTTGGCAAGTTTAAGATTTCCGTACATACTCCATCTTTTTTTTTTTTCTTATATAGTATGTGGTTTTTCATAAAATTCTCAGAAATTCAAATGTCATTTGTGCAGTTTTAGAGTTGTCTTACTATTCAAAAGTGTTTCTGAAAGTGGTCAAAAGAAACAGCATTTCTTTTTAAGGTCAAAGTGTATTATATATTTAAATTATTTGGAGAGAAGCCTAAATAGAGTGAGCAAAAATTAAAACATTCATCTTGTTTCCAGACATGAAGCTATAAGTGAAGCTTCTTATCTTTTTGTTCATGAAAAATAAATGTTGCTGATATGTGTAGAGAGGGGCAGGCATTTTCAGCACACTCATTTCAAGGCATTCAGTATGCCATTTAGGGTATGATCAGTATCTGTCTGGGATGGCCTGATGACTTGCAGGTAGAGAAACTATGAGTTGGATAGTAATTTCATAAAACTCAGTACATTTTGACAAATAAGATATTTGGAAGAAGAAAAATGTTGTAAGACTGCTTAACAGAGTTTTAGTTTTTCACTTGAAGAAAATATGTCAACCATGGCAGGGGGGTGATGGGGGTTTGTGTGTTGTATACATGCCCAGAACTTGAGGTCCAGTTTTAGGAGCTGCTGTACATACCAAAGGACATTGGAAAAAGCTGAGATTGTCCTGTCTCTAATGAATATGACATTATTTGATCTAAAAATTTGGTCAGTAGTAAGTAGCAGGTATGCTACATATGTGCATGTGTGAATTGATGACTATATATTAAAAATATACGTTGAAAATCTATTGACTGATGATGATCTTATAAGGAACAAGATCTTTTTTCATTTTTTTGTACGAGAGAAAATGTCCTGTTATCAGAACTCAATTGGTAAATAATTTGCTTTGAACTATTTCTCGTCTGAAATGATGGTGGCCTAAGCATCCTTAGAAGGTTTTATTGGAATGTTTTTCCAAAAAGGAAGATTTTAGGTAATGAAAATTAATTATTTTCCTTGGTTTTGGTAGTCATTCTTTATACCCTTTATAAGCACTGCCTGGTTGGTAACTGGAACAGGCTCCCCAGGGAAGTGGTCACAGCACCAGCCTGAGTTCAGGAGGCACTTGGACAATGCTCTCAGGCACACAGTGTGACTCTTGGGGTGTCCTGGGCAGGGCCAAGAGCTGGACTCAGTCATTCTGATGGGTCCCTTCCAACTCAGCATATTCTGTGATTCTATGATTCAGTGATTTAATAACATCAGAAAGGTATGTCAGGTCACTTTTTCATGCCCCTTTCACTGTTGGGTTTGTACAGCTCACAGCTGGCTTTGTTGTGTACGTTTCCTTTAGTGGGTTTGTATATTACATCCAGCTGCTGTATTTTTAAAGGTCCACCTGACAGGATACCACCACCAACCAGACCTCTGCCAACAGTGCCCCCACATCGTTCAGTCCCTCCAGCAGACCCACGGAAGAATGACAGGCAACCAAAACCTCCCCGGCCACCCACTGGTGACAAACCTTCCTACCCCGGAGCCAAGCCGAACATCTGTGATGGGAACTTCAACACTCTGGCTATTCTTCGCCGGGAAATGTTTGTTTTTAAGGTAGGAGGCTGTGAATTTTTCAGTGTTACATCAAATGTCTACATTTCTCTTTTTTTTTTTTTTATATAAAGCAAACTCTCATTTGTCATGACTCTACATTCCCAGCCTGCTCACAGTTAGAAAGTTCAAGAAAAAAATTTTAAAATAAACATACACATGGCTTAAACATCTAGCAGGGGATGGCTGTAATGTTCTATTTTAAGAAAATACCCCTGTCAGCAGAAACTGCAATGCCTCAAAATGTAAGGGTAAATAAATACTGCATGTTATGGAAAGATAAAAAGTGTAAATCAATTCATGAATAATAGGGATGGTTTTGTTGGAAATACAGCCACATGCCATCATACAGTAGATACTGTTAATTCAGTACTTGGCTTTTTTTCATGGAACTATAATTTTAACTTTATGATTAGATCTGTCATTTATAAAGGAAGTTTGTCATTGTGTTGTGGTTGCATTGAAACCACAATATCTTACTAAAGGTCTTTGCCACAAAATTCTTACTGCAAATGTGCCATTATTTATGTCCGTTCATCTTCTTGCTCTGAGCTGATAATGGGGTGTATATACAACAAACTGAAATAAACAAATTGGACTGAAAGGCAGTCTTTTAATAGAAGCACTTTGCTGAGGCTCATGGACATCAAAGGCATCTTTAGCAGGATGATCTGCAGTATGGTTTCCAGAAGGCAATGAATGTTGGAGAAAAAATTACAGAATCATTATTGCTCAGTCTCTTAAACCAATTTCCTGTCAGGTAATCTTGTGCAAAAGATTCAGAAAAAAGCAAGAAGATAATCTGTTTTGTTTTTGTTTTGTTTTTTTTTAAGTAATAGCGTGTCACATTTGCTTAAGCAATAGGAAGTGTGAGATCTTTGTTTTGTAAATGTGTGATAGGATCCTTTTTATCTTCAGTATTATAGGTAGAGAAGAAGGGCTTTCCATGTGACTAGATAAGCATTGTCTCTTCAGCAATAGTGTAAGTGCAAGGGAAAAACAATGTATTTGTCCCAAAACATGAAGCTCCCTGTTCAATTTTGTTGTCTTTTCTGATAGGACTCTTTTCTCCCGTATGTGTTTTCTTTTTATATAATCCATTTTACTTGATAAACCTTATTAGCAATGCTACCCAGGCTTTCACTTTCTTTAGCATATCTAAAAAACATGTACAAATAGCTTTACATTTATTCATTCAAAATTATTGAGCTAACTTCACAATCCAATGGACAGGAAATATTTTTCCCATAAACAGCTAAGGATTTTAACAGCCTAGGGCTGTCAGCCCATTCCATTTGAATAGATGGTATATGGTGAAACACTGGGAGGTCCTGAACCATCAGTCTTTTATGACTAAAACTCAAAGGTTGAGGAAGAACCTAATTTTCTAACTTGACATTAAACAGGATATTAAAATACCTACTTCAATCTCATGTCATCCACCTCAAGAGCAATAGAACATATTCTCATTTAGTTTAGACATAAATCAATAAACTGAGAAATTCCGTTCCACTAATACAAAATTTCCTGTCTAGGCAAGCCTGTGTTCCTGGATAAATATATTCACCTCCATTAATAATGACTCTTATCTCATCTGATTGAAAACAAATTAAGTTTTCTTCAAAAATGTTTACTGCTTACTGCCTAACACCACATATTTACTATAAAGTGTGTATGCTTGCTAGTGTGCTGACTGCGTTTATGTTCCAGAATCAAAATTCCTTTCATGATGATTCCAATGAGGAAATATGATAAAAGTCTCTCCGAGAAAAATGAGCAGTAACAGAACGCTTCTGGATTTCATGTATGCAGTCTGACTCCCCAAATGAAGTCACTGCAAACATAAAATCAATGTGCTAGGAAGGGAGGTAAGAGGTCACCTTTGTTGAGGTTAATTTCTTTAGGGTCCTGCAGTTTCCCTTTTTTCCTCAGGATGCCTAGGAACATAACAAGGCATGCCTTGGATTAGGGTGCTAAGCAATGGAATTTGCCTGAGTATAGGGATTTTGACTGTGTAGAATGAGTGTCTTTGAATGCCTGAATTAGTGATCCTTAAGTGTTTTCTTCATAAATTAATTTGCTAGTGAAGATTTTTGTCTGCTAAAGGATTTTTATTAACTGTTTGGGATTTTTTGAAGGAGTATCAGGGGATGATTTTAAGGGAGGACTATAAAAGGGGCAGAAAAGAGAGAGTTAGAAAAGTCAACTTTGTAGAATCCTGTGGTGTGGGACAGGTTATAAGGAAAAGCTCAGTGTGTCTGAATATAGCAGAAAAAGAGCAGGAATTAGTTCTTAGGAGGTGAAATAGGGACTGAACACAGAGAAATCATCCAGCAAAGGAGGAAACCAAGCTGGAGGTTCTGTGATCTGTCACAAAAAAAAATAACCCAAGCCTCTTTTCCCTTACTCCTTAATGATAGTGCAAGGGAAGACTGGGAGGGCATGAGTGATGGGCTGGGAGCCAAGTACAGAAAGGTGGAGAACAGGGCATTGATGACAGAGCTGTACCAGGTGGAAACAATTAAAGAAGAATTATGACCTTCATTGGAAGAATTATTGCTGGATAGTTCCCAGATGAGTTAAATGAATACAGTTGGAGGCTAATCAAATTAAAACATTTTCTTTCTTTGTCTTTATCCAGAGGTCTATAATTATTGTCTAGTGGCAAATTTTACTGCATCCTGAATGGAAAGTATACCATATACTGATTTCAAATTGAAAATAGCCTTTTTTAAGTCTCAAACTCAGGAGCTCGATTTGTTTAAATAATCCTTGAAATTGCTTGGGAACTTGGCCTCAGAATTGAAGAATCTTAGCACTTTTGAATAATTAAATTATAATTTAAGCATAAAACTGAAGCATGAAATCTAACACATTGAGGTACACTGTTGATTTTCACAGTAAATGACAAACATTACTAATTTCAAGTTTGTTTTCTCTTCGCTCTTGATCTTTGGTTTTAAGGCAATATGGCATTCTCAAATGGATATACCCAGGGCAAAACTGAATCACACTAAATTTAAGGAGAAAATGCAATTTACACTTATCCATCCCTTTTTATTGTTTTGCCATCACTTTGGCAAAGTAACAATCGTAAAAACACTTGATAAAATTTCTAGGATCATAAAGATGAAAAACAGGGGAACTCTTCTTGATCTAACATAAATATTAAATGCAAAAGTGAAGCAATCAACTTACTAAAGATTCTCCAATGATCACAAAAATTTATAATTTTACAGATCACATTTTTTTGGTAGGAATTATTGAATTTTAAAAAAAAGGTAATTATTTTATGCCAAAATATACACATATCAATATCACTGACATATAAATGTATTGTCCCGAGAGGATTTCTTCCAGAATTGTTTAAATATGATGCCCTTAAAATGTCCCTGCCAGCTGTAAGGTTTGGGGACACAGTATGCTGTGCAATGAAAAAGTTTGTTAAAATCAATGCATCATAACTATTGGTTTCAGTTGTCACCAACTGATAAATATTGCTGTTATTTGATTCATGCTTGAATTGGTATAAGGAACTATCAGGACAGAAGAATTTCCATGCCAAAATTCATGTGTGCCAAGTTTTTATCTTTGGATAGCTACTTAGCTTCTGTATTTATACTTTGTACAATTACTATTTTGCTGTCACACTCATTTCCAACCTTTTCTTCTGTTTAGTTAGAAGTCCCCTGGGACACAGAAAAATTGGCTGAAAATGGTGAAAAAAGAAAGGTCTTTCTTTTCTGGGCAAGTTATGCAAAGTGTCTGCCTTTAATGAAAATCCTCTCAGCCATTGTGTGTAGCAGTATGTGGTACCCAACAATACTGTCTTATTAATGTCTCCTGAGAGTGCCTCCAGGGCTAGTGCATCATGAAAAGAAACCCCATTGTCTAAGGTCTGCAGAAAAAACCCATTAGTGAAGAAGTTTGCAGCATACACTTCAACTTTCTTCCTTGTGTCCTGTGCAATTCACACTTTGTTCCATGGCAACAAAATTACCTGTAGCTCTTGTTCATCAAACGGTGTGACTGCTGGCAATATCCTTTTCCTTTACGTTCTTTTCAGTCTCACAGATTTTTTTAAATCTTGCTTTCTTGAGCAAGTTGCATCTCAAAAAGTAAGCATATGTTGAATTTGTCCTTCATAAGCATCAATTAGAGGGACAAGTTACTGTCCTTTTTTTATATGACACAGGTTTTTGTTTCACAGAAGAACATTTCACAGAGCTTGCACTGGTCCTTTGTTCAACGCTAAATCCCTAGGAAACAAATGAATGCATCCTGTATAATCTCTAATGGTTTTAGTATTCATGTTGGAAAAGTTAACTCCTTGGAGAGTAGCATTTTTTAACTACTTTCATATACTGTGGTGTGTGTTGATATGTAATTTAAGTATTAGATAAAGAATTTTGTCCAACAGACAAATACTATTTACAGCTCAGAGGAATGTCTTCTGAACACTGCAGATGGTAGAATATAGAACTAGTTTGAGGAAGTCCTTAACAGGCTGTAGTATTTTTTCCACAACTTGCAGAAATTTGTTTTCTGACTCTTGATCTGCTAAGAACCATTGTAAAAACATTTATGACATGCCAAACAAGCCAAGTAAATTAGGCTCTAATTACTCCTTGGCATTAGTTTAGACTTTGATTGCTTTCATACGTAACAGTACAGATTCCATTTAATATCCCTCTTAGAACTGTGTATTTATATACATTATGCCATTAAACACAAAAGGAAAAAAATCTGTTTCTTGGTATGTGGTAAACACACGAGAAACTTTTAAAGCATTTTAGCATTGGCTATTTAATCTAATTAAAAATATGTGAGACAGAGGGAAAATAATACTAATGAAAGCAGAGGCAAAGAAATAGCTATAGTATGAGACTTGATTTCGCTGTATTTGAAAGCAGACTTTTTTTTCAGAGCTCTTGTGGTCTGTTTGTGTAGCTGGTTTTTGTCGTGTCATGCTGTGGGTGTCTGAGCTGTCAACTGCTGCCTGGGAAAGTTCAGCAGAGGATCCTGAGCAAGTAGGCACTTTGTGATCTGAGAGGGAAAACCACTTAACATCTTAGCTGTAAAAGACTTGGAACAGTAGTTCAGAAGTATCTATGTCTGTAGAGAGCAGACCCCTTTTGCCTTTTTTTTGTATCATGTTGGGAAGAACAGCTTGATGGAGTTTGCCAGTTTTGAACTAATCAGGGAAGGAGAGCTGTTTTAATTCAGGTAATTCAGTTTATATGTTGAAATGAAGAGAAAAGCAGCAAAAACTCAGTGGGGATTTCAATGTATTATAATATAGCAAGCTAACTGGAAATGTACATCATGGTTGTTTTATGAGACAAAACCAAATTGTAGGATGTCATAAGGACACAAGCAGGGACATGCTGGGATGCTAAAAAGTTATAGCTTGTCTGTTTTTGATAATTGAATACTTTCACTGACAGATGTAAAAATATTCTCCAAATGTTACCTCAGCCTTTCAATCTGCTTCAAAGCTCGGAAAGGTTTCTAGCTAACACATTTCACAGCCTTAAAATGGGAAGTACAATCTGTTCCTTACAGTGTGGAAAGTGGGTAGTATATTCCATCCAGCTGCAGAGCAATTTAGACAAGAATGTAATCACCTGGGTGATAATTTTACCAGAATAGTTCTGTTTAAAACCCTTCTACCATCTCTCTTTTTAAAAAGTTGTCTTGAACTTTATTACACAATTTGAAAGACGGCAGCCTAGTCATAGGAATACTTATTATTTAGCACCTACATGCATGTCTGTATATATAAATGTAAACTTTGTGTATAGAAAGTTCTAAAAAAATCCTAACTCTATTTTTAGGGCTTTATTATCAATATCATTGATATATATCATATTGAAACTTGCAAGCAACTTGAACTGATTAATAGTCTGTACTATCTGCCTAGTAAAATTCCCATTAGTCATGTAGTAGCCCATTAAGAAGTATAACCTCACCAGGATGTATGAGTCAGTATCTTCCACAGGGCTTTAGATTTGTCAGGAGAGGGAGTACTGTTTTTTTCCAAAAGGCTGTGTTTTCATTGGCAAACAGTGTGGTGTAAAAGGATTTAATCAGTAGTAGAGCAGATGGTACTGAGTTCCTCTCATGTCCATCATATGTGCTTTGCTTTTAATTAGATACAGTTTGTCCCCTGAGGCCAAACAGTTGTACAATCCTTGTGGTTTAGATTTTTCAGAAGAGTAGCTATGTCTTAGACGCTGCTGTCGTTGACTGTGGACCCCATGAAAGTGCACCACACCAGTGTTTCATCTAATGGTGGCTATTACCATCTTGTTAATTTGTAATTGCTCACACCATCTTGACCCAAATAAACCCTCACATGCAAAATATATTATTATTTCTTCCCATACAACTTTTTGCATGACACAATTGTACCTGTTGTATACTACCTCCATACTACAAGTTTACATTGCAATACAGTTGAGGAAGATGAGCTAGATTGCACAGCTATGCTGAAGAATTGCCTTGAACGTAAAAGCTAATATTCTGAATTTTATTTTCCCTGAAAGAAAAGCAAGACAGATGATTTTTTAAATTTCAAATTAAACATGTGGAAAAATAATTGTCCCTTCTGTTGTGACTTTTTGTAGCAACAGAAATATGAGCACTAAAATATCATAGCCTCCCAAAATGTTTCTGTCACTTATTTTTCCCACTTAACTCCAAAGAAAGTTTCAAGTATTTCTACATACTCTCCTAAAACCCCTATAGGTCCTTTCCAACCTCAGCCTTTCTGTGATTCTGTTAGTGTGCTGAAATTTGACTGTTTCACCCATTTATTTCCCAGTAGCATTTGCTCCATCTCCTTTGGAATATGACTGTCAGGGGCTATAGCTAGTGAGATTTGGTCAGGAGACTGTTTTGTGACTTTTTCATTCCAGCTCAGAGAAACAGACCAGGCAGAGGAGACTGGGGTGTGTGTCACCTGCTCACAAACACGATCAAGAGAAGTGCAGGGGAAGGAACGTCCCCCCTTTCTGTCTGTGTGAGACAGATGCTCTGCTGCCTCCCTCCCCTGGGTCAGCTTTCAGAGCAAATCATCCTCCTTCCTAGGGTCAGGCTCTGAGCTAGAATACTTTATTCAAAGGCTCACTTGGTCCTGTCTCTTTGAGACTCTCCCCATCTCATGATGAGCCATTAATACCCACAAGGTGCACTCGCTAACCCAGAGTCTCCTCACAGATAAAAAGGAGCAATTCAGGCTCTTCAAAGGTTTTCACAGAGTTGGGCAGTTTGAGTTTAACACGAATACTGGAGTGAATTGTGGGAATTATTATACAAAGGGGTTGCAGGCTTGGGACAATATGTAAAAATTCTGGGCAGTTAAATGTGAATCTAAACAAATTCTGATTTCTGATTTCTGATTTAGTGTTAATCTAATAAATACTGGAAATGTATTACTAAATATTTAGCAAATACTTGGCAAACCATTGGCCACAGTTCAAAGAATTACTCATTCTTTCGAAGCATTTTTAAAGTAGAGTGGAACTGGGGCAATCTGAGGCTCTCTGGTACTGCTTTATGCAAAAGGATAGAGTGGGTCAAACTTTTATGTATTCTTAGGAAAGTACTTGTAATTTGAACAAAAAAATAGAATTGCTATTCTTTCTCTCTCCAAAAAAATAATCCTCCAACAAATGATAGTGTGCTTATATGGTGTTACTTGTGCATTTAGAAATGCTATTTTTATTGGTTGTTGAAAATAACAGTTCCTTTTTTCCTGCCCATATGACAACTTTGTTCTAAAATCTACTTGATCATTAAAAATTGTGTTTTCAATCAAGTTTTACATACCACCAAATGTAAGGAATACTGAACAATTATGGATCTGCATAAAACTATTAAATAAGAGAAAGGCATTAAAAATAAAGATAAGCAAATCCATGTGAAAAGACTAATTTGGTAAATTTATTTCTTGTGCATAAGCCAGAAATAGGCAGAAAATCTCAGTGAGGAAAATAAATGCCCTTAATGGACATTCACACTTGAGAAAGAACTAATGATGTCAAATAAAGTGGAAAGATGTAATCCTGGCCGTTTTCCTTCTCATAGTTACAATATTTGTTTCCTAAAGTCAGGGAATCCTATGATCCTATTAGGTTTTCACTTGTTATTTTAATACAGTAAACATAAATAATCAAAAGTTTTACCTGAATTCTAGTGTGTAAAAGGTATTTAGTTTTGTAGAAGCTACGTTTTTTCAGAGGCTTAGTGTTTGGGTGTACTGATTAAAAATATTGGCAAGAGAATAGAAAAAAAAATTATTGACAAAAAATAATTACATAAACTCGCAGCAAGGAATAATCTAAAATTACATGGAGGCATATCTTCAATTTTGTGCCACCAACAAGTGTTATCTTGTAATTTTAACAATACATTTTAATTGAAGCTACATCTTAATTGAACCAAAGGGAGTAATTGCAGAAACACTTCAAGCACAAGGCTCAATTAAAATTTCTTCTTGTATAAAATTGTGGCCTTTCAACTAATTTATGTAAATGTTTTGGAAAACAATTTGAATGGCTTGTAATTTAAACTTTTTCAAGCAGTGGTATTATTTGCTTATATTTTATTAATCTTCATTTACATCCAAAGCTTTCTATTCTACCAGTATTTGGAAATTTATAATTTCTTTGATTCTTTTTTTTTTTGTCCCTTTCAAGGGGTTGAAAGTCCACATTGTAAAAAATTGGCAGGGTTTTAAATGCAGGTAAACTAATCTCATTTGTTCCTCTGAATGAGCCATTTCCTATGCAAAATACTGCACTACTACACAGCTGAGGTCTTAAATAATGTAAAGCACACCTATATTTACTTTTTCAACAACTTAGTGAAACACTATTCATACTCTTGACAATCTGTTGAAAAGTATTGAAAATTTATAGCATGTTTACTTAAATGCTGCATTTCCTTCTTTTTTATAAGCTGTAGTTTGAATATATATTTCAAGTGTTGCTTTCTTTGCCTATTGGTCAAAATCTTGGCCCACTTGAAAGTAATGGTAAAAAACTCCAGTGACTATAACACACTGGTGATTTCACTTGGTTTTAATTACCTTTGGTATAATGAAAGACTATCTATTATGAGTAATATATATTAGGGAATATCACAAAAGAAACAACAGATAAGCTTGTAATACCAAGTGTATGAAATAAAAAAAAAAATTCCATGCAAAATCGAATATGATTATGCTACATTTCCAGTCAATAAATCAAAATTACACAGAGACCATTTTAATTCATTATTTGACATATTTGTCTAATGAAAATATCTTTACCAAGGAGAATCGGCTGTATTAGGTCAAAGGTTATACTTAATAATGGCAGAGTTCAGTCCTTTCCCATTCTCTGTAAGACTGCACCAGCATTTCTTCTCAGTCTTATCACAATGTGCCTTTAATTTTGTGTTGGAGTGATTTTTGGCCAGCCCATTATAATAGCCACAGTCATTTGCTGCTTGAAATTGTACATTCCCAGCTTATCTGTAATCAAAAGTAGTTTATGACATTACATATTCACAAAAGTTGTTTATGACATTGCATAAAAAATTCCTTCACTTTCTACAAGATCTAATCCCTGTATCTGAGTGACAGAGGCAGTGAGAAGAGACAATTGAATATCTATAATTTTAATATTTGTTTTGTCATGACAGGTGTTATTGTTGGCTGTGGTTTTCTGGGTGTATCTCTCTTAATGGCCTGTTTTGCTCATTGGCCATTGCTGTCAGCCTCAAAGCTGAGACACTCTAGAAATTATCACTGTTCACCCACTGATTAGTGTGGGATCTTCTACAGTCATTTTTCTAACCCTACCATGTTCACAAGGGAAAACATTTACTTAGCCTTGCCCCATACTTTTTGGAGTTGAATTTGGTACCCAGATTTTTTTTGTTGTTGTTGTTGCCAGCACAATATCAGAGAACAAGCATTTAAATGAGAACAAAAAGCAAGTATCAGCGTCTTATCTTGCAGAGGCTTGAACACAAAATAACCCTCATGCACTCACCTGCAGGACAAGGAGCACATTTCTCAAAGGAGAGAAAGGACCTTAGTACAGCAGCTACCAGGGCCCACTGACAGCTTTAAACTACATTGGAAGGGGAAAAAGGGACAAAACCAGTGATAAGCAATGGACAGTGATAAATAGTGGGATGGCATGCCAAAACTTGACAAACTGAGAGCTAGTGAGAGCCCTTGGGGCTGGAGCTGCCCAGAAATGTGGGGGACAATAAAAAGAGACTGTAGTAAATGGGATTACATCAGGCTGGTAGTCGTCACTAGTGGGGTTCACATGACTACATCTTAAGGCCTGTTCTCTTCTACACTTTCACAAACAACTTGAATGCAGAATTTGAAGGGATGCTAAGTTTGCCAATGACACTCTATTGGGAAGAGCTGATAACTCCATTGAGGACTGAGAAGCCCTGCAGATATGTCAACAAATTAGAGGGTTGGGCAATCACCAACCATATGAAGTTCAGCAAGGGAAAGGGCTGGATTCTGCACCTGGAACACGGCAAATTAGGATGTACAGACAGATTTCAGAACAAGATACTGGAGAGAATGCTGTGGAAAGCATCTTGGGGGGTCCTGGTTGATGGAAAGCTGAATCTCAGTCAGCAGTGCCCTGACAGCCAGGCGGGCCAGCCCTGTCCTGGGGTGCATCAGGCACAGCATCACCAGCCAGGCAAGGGAGGGAATTGTCCCACTCTGCTCTGGCCTGGGGCACCTTCAGTGTCTACTTGTTACAGGCCTGCATATGTGGACAGAGGTGGCATGACCCTGAAATGAGTAGTGTGAGTAGTGGAGGTCCTCTTTGATTTCCCTTCAAACAGTGTATTAAAGAGTGAGATATCATCTGGAGAACCTCCTCCTGGTTAGAACAGCTTCAGTATCTTGTTTATGAATGAACTGTCCTAAACTACTGCAAACAGGAGGAAATATTTTAATTACTCCCTCTTGCTTTCACCTGTTGTTCTGACATGACTCATCATGCACTCTTCAATTCTGCTGGTTTCCTCAGAGATTTCATGCAATGTGCAGTGTGGAGAAGGCAGAGAGACAGGGTAAGTGGTAGCATGAGCACATACACAATCTGCACATAGGAGCACATTGAATGGCATATATGTGCAAAACCATGAAATTTGGTTTCGTGAATTGTGAAGATTCAAGGGAGGGACGTGATTTTTAAGGGTTAGTGACACAGCTGATTTCACATGTTGTATTTTTACTACATGTTTCATTTATTCATTAAATGTTTTATTTTTTTCCCCTTACTTCCTTGTAAATGTTTTCCTATTATTAGTTATAGAATCATAGAATCAGAATGGTTTGAGTTGGAAGGAACCTTCAAAGATCATCTATTCCAAATTCCCTGCCATGGGCTGGGACATACATTTGCATATGGAAATAAATATATCTGCATATGAATATGAATTTATGGATGTGACAGAAATATGAAAATACAAGTGATATAGTGTTAAATAGTAATAACAATTCTTTCTAGTAAAAAGGTTAGTGTTTAAAGGAAATTAAATCTTTCTTTACATGTAGAAAAAAATGTTTGGAGTACAATTTCTCTGGTCCTACAATATCAATGATAGACTTGGTTGATTTTGGATAATCCTGGTAACATAGTTTGTCACTGCCTCATCCTCAAAAGCTTTTGGCCAACAAGAGTGAATAATAATGACTGCTGTTTTATTTTCACATGAAAACAGATTTAGAAGCTTCCTGTAGCTGAAAACTATGCTAAGTGATCTCATAGATATGCCATAGATCAAAAGTCACAATCTTATTCATGCAGATGCACATTAATTTTTACCAGGTGAATCCTTCTCTATTCTATTTGGAGGTTTTTAGTCTTCATGCTTTGCCATGAATATCTGTCTGGATTAATGAAACTAGAAATAAGTATTTATGGTTTTGGCTTATTCATAATTTCTCTATTTGAATTTTGTCAGTGTTTTTGCTGCCTGTCTCTGGAAATTTTTGGTGAAAAAGGTCATACCCTCTCTTGTTTTATCTGTAACTTTTGTTTATCATGGCCTCCATTCCCTGCTCATATATTTTGTAGGTAAAAATTAGGAAAGATAGTTGAATTTGCTCTAATGTGACCTTTTGGTTTATCAGAGAGTGCTTGAGTCATTACAGAGAGCCTGATGACTCAGACGTATTTGTTATAGTTTTTAAAATAATCTGCTTACCTCTGGCAGACAGTGAAGCATCATATTGTAAGTGATGGAGTAACAAGTAGGAAAAAAACCCCAAATTATTCTGATTTCATTGCAGGGGATGGTCAGTATTGTTTGAAGAAAGATAAGTCGGTCCTGAATGATTTTCCCAGGTTTATATGTGAAGTTACAGAAGAAATGTATGCACACAAACCCCACTATTCTTTATTCTCTTTTCATGGACCAGGATGGATAGCAAAAATAAACTATGAACAACTCTGGAAAAAAATCCCTAAATTTTCTATAGGATCCTAGATGGTACACTTCTTCTTCAGGAAGGAAATTTCTGTTTCTGTGCTATTGTTGGTAAGGCAATATAGTTTTGTGATAGGAAATACTGTTTTGTGATAGGGAAAAGAATCTTGAAAATACTGTTATGCTCATACTCTCTCTATTCCTAGAAAATTTCACGTTTTGAAATCTTTTTGACAGTTTCATTAAAGAGAAAAAGGTAGTCCACAGTTATTGATCTTTTTTTTAATGAAATGGTAAAAGAGGTTGCAAAATGATAGAAGAAAAATGAAGAGTATGACATTTAATATCAAAGATTATTTGGCTGATGGAGAGAGTTGTACAATTAGTGTTACTGTGCTTTCAAATAGATTAGAGGCTCATATGTTTTTCAGACTTAAGCTATCAAAGTGTCATAGAAAATAATGGGTTATCTAGTTTCCCCAAAGAGTGCATCAAAAGTAGAATGTGTTATTGGAACAGAAATATCAATAAGTAGGTGTTGGTCAATGCACAAGGAGATTTGACTCATTCAAATGATATTCATTACATGTCCCATGATATTTCAAACAACCAAGATCATGTGTTGACATAACCTATATAAATGGAGGCCTCCAAGAAGCCAATCTACATTCCAAATTGGTGTTTGTTTTCCAGTATTATTTATAAAAAGAGAAGGATAGCTACCACAAAGCACATATCTTCACCTCATATCATAATGCAACTACATTTTCACCCCTTGTCATTGTTTATTCCCTCCTATATACCTGCCTGGTTTTAAAGATAATATATCAAAGATCCCTTGTTTGTATCATATGACATAGACAGATGCATGTATTTGTGAAATTGTGATTTTTTTTTACATTTGGATCATCTTTGTTAGAATATTTACAGATTCTAACCAAGAAAATTGGTAATTTTTTTAGTAATAAAAATGCCCAAGTTTCTTATCTTTCCATGGTGCAGAACACGCCACTGCTCCATGAATTCATGGAACTCATTGCTTTTATGTTAACTCCCTGTGGGAAAGGGCAACAGATCTGGGTTCAAGAACATTTACACATGGTTCTGTAGTCTCAAAATGCAATCACTACTGAGGAAATAAACACTTAATTGCTCTGTAAAGGCCTAATGTTCATTGTATGGATGAAAGGTTTTGTGCAGTACTTCGTGGCCTTGTGCTGATACCTACAGAGCATTAAGGGGAATTTGAATATTCTAGAGATTCCTGGCTGCAAGCCTAGATTTGATGTCGTTACAGGTCTTTATTTTGCTTCTTTTATGTCTGTGTATTTGTTTCTTCATATTGGATCATAACCATGTGGCAATGGGAACATTTTGTAGTGTCTCAGTCAGTTTAGTTATTTGGGAAAATCAGAATGAATTAAAATGCTCAATTCAGTTAGGAATACAGAAACCCATCCAAATAGATATTGTTTAGGGTTTTGGTTTTGTTTTCATTTTTGTTTTGTTGTTGTTATTTTTTTTTAAAAATAGCGTGTTCAGTTGGTAAAGATAAAACATTAATTACCAGAGTTGTCACCATTTATGTATATATTGTGGGACAGATCAGAAAAAGCAAAATCATCTCCAGCTCCATCATAGTGCAAGGTCTATTACTGTCATACTTTTAATCTGAAGAGATGCAGTGGACAAGTTCTCATGACAAAGATTTTCCAGGAGGAGCCAAGTTGTCTTTGAAAATATATGATGGAGATATAGTACATGTTAACCACCCATAGAAGGCCCAAATCAACCCATGGTGTTGTTAGAGGTCTCAAATTTGCTGAGTTTCATGTACAATGTGAGATCTAGTGTTACGCGGCCACTGGTATTAGCCAAAAACTCCATAGCATGTTTTGTATGGATTCTGCAGAACAGATTTTCCTTGAGCTGAAAGTGTTTTATAAACACTTACAGCTTTTGATTACTTCAGGATGTTTTTGAAAGGTTAATGTATACAAAGGAAAGAAATGCTAAAATGCCTTTGGTGCTGTCTGCACAGGAAAAATAGAGGACAGATGGATCTGCATCAAAAAATAGATAAAAAGTTCACATAAAATTTCATAGTGAAGAAATTATTAAAAATATTTGAATAATACTGAAAGAATTAAAATAAGAGCTATAATCATAAAATAATTTACTAATTAAAACAAATACAAAAAAATGAGAATAGACTATTAAAAAATTAAACATTAAAAAAACTTACATCAGAGGATTTTTAAATTATTTACTTCCATAGAACACCAAATACTAAGTGCAGTTTTAAGAGATGTTTATTTTAGAATTAATTTTTTCTATATAAAGTAATACATTTGTTAATTAGAAATGTAGAGAATATATTTTTTTTAATAAAGAGTTTTCAACTGTGCTAGAAATTGGACTGGGCAACAGCAATCATATGACCTTTGTAACGTAGATAAAAAGTAAGTTAGTTACTACAGTTATTTTCTGCACTGACATGAACAGTGACAGGAAAGGGCCAGGATTTCAATCAAGATATTTTCCAAATAAGAACTACCGCCATGGCTCTGGATGCCTCTGCAAGTAGGCTACATTCACTACCTTCATTGAAAGAGATACTTTCTCAGTCAGTTCACTCTGGATAATACCAAGACTGTTTATTTAAAAAAATATATAAATATTGGCCTCTGAGCATTTTTTTTTTAAGCCTAGAGTCTATTTTTAAGAAATGCTTTTCTTTGTATGTCTTATACATTCAATATTCAAGGAATCATGTAAAGTGTTTGAATACACTAATAGTCAACCAAGTAGATGTCCAAAATAATTTTCTTCACAGCAAATGACCAAATTGCACGTGGTACTTGGCTGAATATTTTGTTATATATTGTTTAGGAACAGGTAGTGTAAGTTCACAATATTGTGTACTTTTTACATATTTACCTTGTAATACACATGATAATTAGGAAACATGCAACATACGACAACCAAAATTAGTATCACAAATACATTAAAGGCATATTTTGGTAGGCATGGTGGTATTCAGTCAAAGGTTGGACTTAGACGACTTTAGATCTTAGAGATCGTTTCCAACTTTAATATTCCTATGATTCTACAGTTCTAAGAAAATTAATAGTTTTATCTTCTTCCTATGTTTATGACGTTAGACAAAATAACTCTGCTTTAAGTAGACGAGCAATGAATGTTGTCTTTCAAATAGAAAAAATATAGCACGAAGGAGTGATTTGCAGAATCTAGTTTAAAAATGAATGGGTGATCTTCAAAGTGTGAAGACCCCAGAATTCTTGTCTTCAAATGTTCAGTATTTATATATTGGGAATAAAATGAAAAATTTCTCAGATCTGCTACTGATCATGAAACGGTTTTGAATATGAAAAAGACCTCTGAATGGGGAGCAACGCTTTTGCCCTTTCTTAAATGTATTACCACAGAGGCAGGAGATTGGCTGAAGAGCTCAGGCATTCCCTGCAGAATTCCAGCACAGGTCAGTGCTGCTGCTCCCTCTGCCACTGCTTGGGCACTGGCACCCTGAAAAAATGACCAAAGTACACCTTAGAGTAAGAATAAAACAAGGAAAATTAGAGACAAAATGAAGGAGGAGTAACTCTGCATCCTGGATCTATCACTGTGCAGGAGTAGAAGTGGGAATACTTGACTGCAGCTTATTGAAATCACTACAAAAATTCAGGATAGGTTTCAGAAGGACTGCCAGTGTTTTGGCTAATCGACTGTACTTCAGAAAATGATGTTGAGGGTGAAGGAGGTAATTTTGCTCCAGCTTCAGTCACAGTTCCTCTTGCTACATCCTGTTGTTCTGGTGGTGCATAAACCAGATTTCAGGCAAGCAAGACTGCGCATTGCAATTTTGTTGTATATGTGGTCCATGAAGGAGATCTGTACAGCTGTTTACAAATTAGAGAGGAGAACTAGAGGTTTCTCCTGTGAAGAGTCAGAGTGCATCAGAAATGCCGTAACCCTTTTTTTCTGAAAAATAAATGGATTGTTTTCATATTTTTCCCTGATCTTTAAAGTCTAATTTCTGTGTTGCTTTAGCTTTTATAAATTTTTTTCTTTTTCTTTTTTTTTTTTTTTTTTTTAAAGCATAGCTATAGATTTCAGCATGAACAATGAAAAGCAGTTTTCACATATCTCAAATGAGTGAAAGCGACTATTCAGGCCAATAGTTAGGACTCAGAGTAAGATACCAAGAAGACAGGTTTTGACATAAGGCCATTTTGGACCCTGAATAAATTACTTGACATCACTTTATTGCGTCAGTAATACAGAAGAGGAAATAAGAAAAGATACTAGGAAAAAATGCTTAGCGTGCCCCTTAGCAAAGATTTCATACATAGAATCGCTACATAATATTTTCTCCTGAAAATGTATTTACACCAGTGAACCTCAGCTTAGCTGAAGACAGATACTTTAAACCAATCTCAGTTTAGCACTTCCCATATTCAACAATGGGAAACATTTGCTTGTTTTTCACTTGCTCCTATGCCGTCACAGTAGTTAATAATTTTTTTCATGGTGTTAGTTAGCCATAAAATGTTGTTAAGGAAAAGAATTAAGTTCATAACAAACAATAGTTTTAATTTGTCTACAGCAGTTCTCCAAAGTCTGATTAGATACCAACAGTAAATATTTGCTATTTATATAATTGTTTTTAATAACTGGCATCAAAGAAGTAAATTCCTTGCTTGAGAAAGTAAGGAGGAAACAGAACACGTCTTTGGTGATGTCTTTGCATATCTTTGTTTTAAATCCAATGATTTGGTCTCATTTCCAGTGAGGATATCAGCAGGAGATTCAGGATCTTGACACAGGAAGTGCTGATATTTTTCTGAGTGGTGTTTAATGCTCTGACTTCTCACCATGGCTCTCAGACAACCTTTACACCCTGTTCTAATTGAGTAACCATGCTGTTGTCCCAAACACATTAGCAAAGATGAAATGTTTCTGTTAGTTCAAATAAGTGATGCATTGTACATCCATCTGTTAATGAATGGATAAAAGTCCTTTGCAATTTTAAAGGAGCTTTGTTTGTTCTTAATGTGAACCAACTTCATAATGAGCTGAGCTCTGTGCGTATAAATAGTCCATTTAGTTAATTGTTTCCTACAATGAGATAGATTGGTAGCATCTATTTAATGTCTGATTCTGGTCTCAATAGAGCCAATTGTTTTCTACTATGGGATTAAGTAGGAATTGAAGTAATCCTAGTCTATAAATTTCATTGTGAATTCTATATTGGGAAAAAAAGCAAAACAGAAAAGAAAAATAAATTCAGAATCTTTCTCATAGGTGAATTGTGCTCATAATTTTCCTGCCCTTAAATCCCCTGGACTGTATCTTGTATTTTCTGCTCCATTAAATTTTTTTTCCCAGAAAGTTGCTCAAAAAGTTTTCCCCCCTAATTTGTGCAGCAATTTCCTTTGGCTTAAATGCTATAGACTCAAAACTCAGAATGTTGACAATGGATGTTACTAAAGAAATATTTATTTGGAATTCCCCAAATGAGTAGGTACAAAGGCTTTAATTCCACATGCCACAGGGCTGTTATTACCAACATTGAGATTCCCTGATGAAATTCACAACCTGATAAAGTTGATGTGGAAAAGTGCCTTTTGAGATTAGATCAAGACTTTTAAAAGTATATTCCAAATTTATTTTGGTTTAGATACAATAACTATACCTTTCATTTCCCAAATTCAGTTTTCTAATATCCTGTAAAGGTCTATAGTAGGGGAACTTTATTGTGTCCTTCATCACAGTCTTGAAACAGGCTTTGTCCTTTGGTCAGCTTCTCTGTATGGAGAAGGAAGAAGAACCAGAACTCTTCTTCCTTTTCTCTAAGAGAAGAATTTAAAGTTGTAACATGTCTTAGTATAGTATTTGCCACTGGTTATTTTCTTTTTTTTTTTTTTTTTTTTTTTCTGCAATACTTAGATGAAAAAAGTAGAAGGATGCTCATTTGTCTGAGTGTGTCAGTCTGTTGCTGCTGTTTTGCTTAGCTCCTGGGTATGTTTTATCTTCCACTGACAGAGGCTTGCTTTTGCACATGATCAGAG
Organism: Ammospiza caudacuta; assembly: GCF_027887145.1. Classification (NCBI taxonomy): domain Eukaryota; kingdom Metazoa; phylum Chordata; class Aves; order Passeriformes; family Passerellidae; genus Ammospiza; species Ammospiza caudacuta. Next base: position 136,180,969 of record NC_080593.1, read on the forward strand.
TATGCTTGTGAGAGAGCACAAGACCCAGTATGATACCTTGATGTATTTTGTCAGTAATATTAAGCTACAGTATTGGTTGTAATTTAGTATTTGATTAGATTGGCATTTATTTAGGGCAGAAGTATTATGCTTATTTGGCTTTTTCTTTTTTCAAATTAAATAGGCCAAACAGTTATCCTGTGGAATCTAGAAATAGTAAAACTTCTTTCCCCATCATCTGTAGCTATTAAATTTTGCATCTCACTCTATCCTATTAGGGGAATACTCTTAACTGCACCATATATATACACTTAGACATCAAGTCAGGGAGAAATTCACAGAGATTTTTGCTGTATAGTGCAAGGATATTTCAAATATTACTGGAGGGTCACACACATTTTTGTAATCATAGTCAAAATAATATAATTTACAGTAGCATTTTGGCCTTGTTTTGCACCTCTCTGTCTGCCTTAAATCTTTACCTGCCTTTATTTCCAAGTAGTTAAAAAAGGCACCAGTTCAAAGATTTCCGATTTTTTTCCTCCTTTCTAGCTTGTTGTACGTTTTTTAGAATGCCTATCACATAGGGAAGTCTTTCTTTTTTTACTGGGTATCATTCGACCTTGAGTGAGAGTGTCACATGTCATTACAGAATCGTAGCTAGAGTTCATTAGGTATAAAATAAATGTCAGAGCTCTAGACATTTTGTAGCAAATTAATGTTTTAACATTGACAATGGTTGTTGGTCCAGCAACATAAGAGAAAATGAGGTGCTCTAGACAAGAAAGGTCCATTAATTTTGCACTAAAGGCTCTACTAGTTTGTATATTATGGATAAACCAAAATACCTGGAGATTTTTTTTTAATTCTCATACACATCAGTTGTGTCCCTTAAGGAATCTGAAATATATTTAAGTTGTTAATAAATACTGAAATAGAAATTCATAATTCATAGGAGTAAGTATTTAAACATTCATAGAATGAAACATTATGAACAATTTAACACAATCATCACTAAAAAGGTATATTCTAAGACTGGGAGGAGACTGTATGTACTAGCAAACTATGGAAATTATGCATTATGAGCCAGATTTTTTTCTCTAATACTCTCTTCCATTTAAAATTCTCTGAGCTAATAAAGAAGTGGTTTTATGAGGGAGCTATATGCTATGATCATACATGATATGCTATATTTTAGCCCCTTTGAATGCACAGAAAAAAATGCATGAAACATTTACTGACAGTGCAGAATGATTTATGCATAACCTTTGTTTAGTTTGTTTTCTCTAAAAAGATTTATTGTCCTTTTTTCTCAAAAATATCCCATCCTCTAAATAAAATGTCAAAACTTTCATTTTGAGTGACTGCTACTGCTTCTTCATTTGACTGTTACTCTTTATCCATCGTACTGTTTCTGAAACATCTTACAGTCTCTTCTCACTCAATGACCATTTTCTGGGTTTTAGATATATTGCTCTATCTTAATTAAGTGTTGATTTTTGTTTGTATCAGCTTTGTTTTTGAACTGGGAATAATTGCCCAAGCTTAATTTATTTGGTATGTCTATAGTCATAATATTTAATGATCCATTATTATGCCAGATCTCAGCTGCACAGGAGTGATCCATATTTTTGAAGCAATTGGGTATCTACAGATGCCAACAAAGAGGCATTTGCTAGCCTGCAAGGAAAGACAATAAAACCTATGCAATCAATGTATGCATTTGTCAGGCTTTGCATTGGAGTGTGCGTGACAAGTCATGTTCAACCTGTTTGCTGTAGTTAATGTGTTCTGGGGAAACAAAATAATAAAAAGCATATTTAAACAACACAGTGGGAAGGGCAAAGGGATTCTCAACAAACACCATTTCTCAAAAGAGACAAAACTGTGTTTATTCAACATAAACAAATACACTGAGAAGTGTTTTGCCAGAGAAACTGTTTCAAGCTATTTGCTTAAAGTGTGAAAGAGCTTCATTAGAGTGAATATGCTTCGACTTGGACAACGCCTCTTTTGAATTTCAATAATAGCTAAACTGTTGTCAAAAATACTTTCAGTAAATGTGCATGTTTATCAAAATGCAGATGATAAAATTGCTGGTAAATATAACTTTGTTTAAGATAAACTAATTATGTTTACATATATGTGCTGAAATGATACATTCTTTCTATAAGCAGAGCCTATCTCATCTGATACTTCAGAAGGATCCTTGGCATGCTTTACAGCTGCATGCTGCATTTCTTGAATTCCAGAGTTTGAATTCTGTCAGTCTAAAACCATTGAGTCCAGCATGTTTATAGGAAAGTCACCCAGGAAAATTAAATTTACTTAAACAAATTATTCTATCAGCCTCTGCCAACACCTACATTTCCCAATCTTATAAATGGTCCAAGCCTTCAGTTCTGAAGTCAGACATTTCCATTTGCTGATTCCCTGAAATTATATCTATTGACAAATCATGTGCCAGCCTCTGTTGGTTTAAGTAAGACCATAAAGATGCTAAAACTATAAATTTTCAAAATGCTAGTTTTGTGGAAACCTGTAGGATCCTTACTGATGAGTTATGCTCCATTGTCCATGGTTATTGCAAGGACAGGTACATATGCTGAAAATAGATGAGGAAAATAAGAAGTCTTTAATATTCCATCAGCAGAAGAGAGAACACTTCATGTTATATTCACAATTATGCTTCAGAATGGAATATTTCAGCATTAAAGGCAATGACCCATATACATCTATGTATACATATAAACAGATTTAAAAGCAAATTCATGGGGATATGCAGAATGAAACAAACATTCCAGTTTTGCCATAATTGTATTATTGTTAGGATTTTAATAGTAGAGCAGGAAAAATTATTGGTTTGCTAAGGAATTTGAACAAATAATAGATAAGAATATTCTATTATACTACAAGTCAGCAATATGAAGTATGAAACACAGTTTGACATACAACCCAATACCAAATCTGCAAAATATAATTTTATTGGTCTTGTTATAATGCAGGCATACTCCAAAAATCACTAAGTCTGAAACATAACCCATTGTCTAGAAGATATTTGTTGACTTTATAATTTTACAGGTTTTGATGCACTGTGAAATCTGAGTTCATTACACAGAGGAAGAACTGCCATGTAAACTGAGACAGATTCTGGCAGAACATCACTTCCTTTATTGTTAAAGAGGGTTGTTTTACATAATAATAATGCTGGAAAATGTTCAAATGTGTGTAAGTTAAATACTTACCCTATCCTTCAACTTTAAATGAAACAGTTCTGAAGCAGTACAGTGATAATATCTTTATTGATACCCATTTAATGTGCCGTGTATTGGATTAGCTGGATTTAGCACCTATTATATATATATATATATATGTCTGTAATATTAACCATTCTATTCAATGTCACTTGGAAAGACTGTTAAACTTCACTACAGTAAAATTGTCATCAAAGCATAGTTCCTACTGGACTGATGTAGTAATGTTACACATACATCTATCAACCTTTCACTGTTAGCAGCCACTGCAAAAAAATGACCTGCAAAATTAATTAGTCTTCAAAGTCTGTATGTAGTCCCATTTTGGGCATTCACATAAGCATATGGTTCAGCTTACAGTCTCACAGTCAGACCAAAAAATTTAAATTGAGCCCCTTATAAGAATGAAGTTGATAGAGTTACATCATCTCATACAACACGCTGTGCGTTCTGCCGTGGGGTGTCTGCTCCCAACACCTGGTTTGTGTGTGTAGCTTATCCCCACCTCAGCAAAAACCAGTTCTGAAACATTTGTAATGTGAGACAAATGCAAACACAATGTGCTTATCCACTCAGCAAAAGGTCTGCTCTAAAAATGCTCTGATAGGCTGTCCAGTGTTTTCGAGACAGCAGCTGAACACATATAAATGCAGTAAGAAGTGTTTGTTTGGTTTCCAGGATCAGTGGTTTTGGCGAGTCAGGAACAACAGGGTGATGGATGGATACCCCATGCAGATTACCTACTTCTGGAGGGGACTGCCTCCCAGCATTGATGCAGTTTATGAAAACAGTGAGGGGAACTTTGTCTTCTTTAAAGGTAAGAAAGAACAAAAGTAAGATTTTGTGTAACACTTTTGAGTGTGATGATTTCTTGAAACACATCTTGTTTATTTTTACTAATGATTTGTAAATCTTATTGCAAATTGGTAGCTAAATGATGAGTATATAAGTTAACATTTTCTTGTTTGGCAATTGCATTTTAATTTATGATTACATAATTACATAATTAATTACATTAATTTATGATATCAAAATATCGGGTCCTTTTTTCTTACATATTCAATCAAAACTTGAACGTATAAATATAAGACATAGAAATGAAGTGATCTGTTATGAAATAGTTTTTAAAATGTGTTTTAGGAAGACACAATGAACACATTTCCATTATTAATTTTTGTGTAGTTCTCTTTGCTCTTTCTTTTAACATATGAATTTCTTATATATTAAAATGAATAATTTTAATCATTCTGCTATATATACCTCACTGTACTGCATTTTATTTGTTTCATCTGAGACCTGTGATGTTAGGAGTTTCACGTGGGGAAAATAATCTTTTTCATAGATGTGTATTTAGTGTTTTTAAAGGAGTATGAACTCCAGAAAATAGGCGATTTAGATCAAATTGTTGTGAACAATTCTTTTCAAATTTCACTCCAGACATCAGCTCTTCTTCAAAATTAAAGTTCTTGAACATGTACCTTATTTAGATTTAATGATAAAATTATCTTATATGTTTAACAGTGCATACTTAGTGACAAACTCTTCAAATTACATAAAGTAAGTTTTAGAAAATAATCATGTGACAGAATAGAAAACTAAATAGATAAGAAATATGTGAAAAATTATTCAGCTTTTTAGTGTTGTGAGTGATTAATTTTTTTAACTCATTACAAAAACAGGTAGATTTTTAAAGTTGTTATATTAAAAAAGAAATTAATTCATTTTTAGAAGTGGGGTCAGTAACGGGGAGTAAGAATATTGAATTCACTACAGAAACAATCTTGGGAATGTTAAATAAAATATATTTAATAACATGCAGAACCACTTCATAACTGTAAAATGAAGTTTATGTTTTACTAAAAGTGAAATTGTATTTTTGCGTGAATCATAAGGAAAATGATATTACATGTAGTGCAGTTTCTCTTTCGATACAGCAAATGCTTTATTTCTGTTGCCATAAAATAAACTTCAAGTCATTCAACTCTGGAAAGTTTATATGGTTGGGAATCATGATCAAGGTACCTCTAAATTTCCATCCCACTGCTTGATTTTTAGGTCTGTAGGACATGGAAGGATAAAAATATTATTCTGCAGTTGTTCTTTTGCACTACTTCTACAAAGAGCCAAGTAGCTATCCTGGCATTCCAGACTTCTGCCTTGATAATGCTGGGATCGTTATCTGAGCTCCAGAAAGAAATTATCAAGCTTATTGTTATAGCTGCTTCTTTTCCTTCCCAATGACCTTGAAATATGTTTCATCATTATTTAACTCTTCACCCACTGCTGACTGGCTCCTGTTAGGTCTTAGAGGAATAGGCTGATCCTGTAGTTTATGGGCTAGGAGGGAAGGAGGAGGGAACTTAAACAACAGAAGGAGGAGGGAACTTCTCTACTTTTTCTCTGGGAAATTAAATCAAGATTAATTAAAGCAAGCAGGAACAGCAGGATTGTGCTCTTAGAAGTCAGAATTGTGTTTTCCTTTCACATCATCCCCACCTTACGCTATCTGATTTCAGACCAGTTAGTTTTGTGCCTTCTAGCTGGTATCATATGATATTTGGATATTCTGCTGTAGGTTGTTTTTTTTTCCCATATGACTTATTCAAAGTTCCTTCCGTTATTTTTCCAATGACATTTGTATTATTCCCTTATTTGCCAAAGCCAAAAGTCTTTGTATTTCCTTGTGCAATTTAAAAAAATATTTTTGCTTCTCTGCCATGACTTCATGACTCTTAATATCTAACTGTTGTTGTTTTCTGTCAGTGTAATTCATGTTTTTCCACTGCTACAGAATCAAAAAATTCAGCTGTCTTCTGTGTGGGTATCCTTGAAAATTCCTGTTCCAAGGATCTCAACTGCCTTGTGGAACATGATTACAGAAACATATATAAATAGACTGTAGGTAAATTATCATGGTCTCATTTCTTCTATTCCGTCACAAAATTTCCTAGGAAAAGGTTACATGTCTTCCTTCCAAAGGTGCTAGAAATAGACAAGCTGGTTGTTGCTAAGATGATGAGCAAGAATGCCTTATCCAGGTAGTGTGCTTTACCAGTGTAAAATTGGTCCAAACAAGTAAGTTCTAGAAGGAACATTAAATCTGAAGTCTAGCATATGGATGTGTTAACAAAGCACATACCTAAGCCAATGTCTACATCTGTTATTCAGAGAATAAAATAGAAAAGATGGATTAAATTCCAGCAGAAAACTTGTACTGGTTTAATGTCACTGTGCTCTCCTCTGACCCACATTATAGTGTCACCTATTCCTGCCCTCTCTTTAGTGCTGACCCATAGTATACTCCAAATATACAGGCTAGACATTAGCGAAAAAAATGCTCTCAGATGGAGTGGATGGGCACTGGAATGGGCTGCCCAGGGAGGTGGTGTAGTCACTGTCCCTGGAGGTGTTTAATAAAAGACTGGATGTGGCCATGGTTTAGTTGATAAGGTAGTGTTAGGTCATAGGTTGAACTTGATGATCTCCAAAGTCTTTTACAGCCTAGCTGATTCTGTGGCAAGTTCCTCATCCATCCCAGCAGAGCTCCATGCATGCCAGCAGGTCACTGACACAGACAGCAACATCCCCATGTCCTCTTCCCTGCCCATCCTTTGTAAAGAGCCAGTAGCCTTCCATTCTAACACCCCATTCATAGAAGCCATCCCACTATGTCTCTGTGATGCCAGTAAGATCACAGCCCTGCAGGTGTGCACAAATTTCCAAGCACATCCCTAACTCCTGTTGTTATTCTGGATAATATGTGCATTTCCGTAGAGACATTTAATTTGCAGCACCCAATGAAACGAACTTACTGACTGGAGTGGCTGGAATTCCTTTGTGCTGTTTCAGGTGCTCTCCTGCTGACCTGTGATCTCTCTCCAGGCTCTGGACATCTCTTGCTGGCACTGACATCAAACTCGTAGGAGCGGGATGGATTGAGGTTCTCCCTCCACCAGTAGCTTTATTTAAAATCCCTCTTTACCAGCTTGGCAAGCCTATGACCAAGATGCTCTTCCTGTTCCCTGCCAGATGGACTCATCAGCCCTCAGTAGACCAGATCATACTCGTAAAGTATAGAACAATCTGGTGGATAGCTGCTTATAAAAAACAGATGTTTGAATTCTTGTTATTATTCATTACCAGTGTCCATGCTGAATGATAATCAGATGGCATCAAAAAGATACCTTTTTTTTCTTTTAATGAGAAAACATGAATAGTTAAATTCATTCTGTGTACCTTTGGGAATTTATATAGTGCTAAAAATGAAATTGTCAAGCCATCTGTGCTGTTGAATGTTATGGTAAACCAAATGTAGCAATAGAAAGGCTGCTGTAAAACTCATACTACCAGTGCCTCCATCATAACATTCTACTGCACTTACCCCATGGCCTGACAGTTTTATATTGAAAAATAGATTTACTATAGTGTCAGATCATGGAACAGAGAAATGACAGAAACTTGATTTGGGAAATAGAGAATGGGGAAAAAGGAACCATGAATAGTAATTTTAGGATTCTAGAAAAAGACTAGATACAGCCTTGAAAGACCAAAATTAAGAGGAATGGTGGCTGGAATAAACCAACATTTGGGATTAGATGTTAATTTTTTAACTGATTTAAATTACATGTAATTTTTTAAAAATTTGGAAATTCATCTCACCGCTCTAACACAGTCATGATATGCCACACACTTCTTGCCCTACACATATACCATAATTGCAAATAATGTGGACAAAAAACCCGGAAGCACAATTATTCAGAATTCAGATTCTATAAAGGAAGAACTAGTTGCTAAAAACTGGATATTATTTGGCAGTAGTCAGTAGGAAGTTAAACAGTCTAAAGAATATCTAGAATATTGTAATTTTAAGTGAGGTATAGCAATAAAAATGCCCTTTATTTCCAGTACTTTTTTTAGAATGTCAAAGATGGATTTTGAGAGACTTCAAATAATTCCATGGTTCATCCTTCTCAGCTGTTTCCCGACAGTGATGATATTTAACAAAGCATTATTTCAAGAAGTAAGACATTTTAGCTTTTTTATCACTTGCTTCACTCTCAGCTTCTGACCTTGCCAATCTGATTCTTATTATATTAGACCTTACAAGAGGGAATAAAAGCAGAAAGATTAAACATTCTGAAATTTCAGACTTCATGAAACATGTGGTGCTTTATTCTCTGTGAAAATAACAAACCTACCAATGTGACCTTAAAAAAAAAACCTTTGCAAAATAAACAGAGTGGTGGTTTCTGCCAAGGGCACAGGTTTTGACTCCAAAGAAGCATTAGTTATCCATAGGAACAATAAAAATATTACTAATTTTGTTATATTTCTTGCCATCAGAATTAATGAAGTTTTATTGACTATTAGTGGAAGTGGAATATGAGCTACATGAAAGCATACTGACTGTAGCATTAGTTTGTACTACATTTAAAGTTTTATAAATATGTTAGAAATAAAATTATCTCATTCGCATCACAGTTGGGCATCTTTTGCACTGGTTTTCAGCTTTAACTTCTCCTAACATTGGGTTCTGATCAAATTCTGTTGATCAGATCAATTCTCTGATAAATAGACACCCACTTTCCTCCAGGTGAGAGACAGAAAAAGAAAGATCCAAAACAAGACCTCCTAAAACCTCCTAAAAAAACCAAACAAACAAAAAACTGAAGTGAAAGCTGTCAGCCAGATGGAACATTTGGATTTCTTGTATACAGTACTTCTCATTAACAATCAGCACAGTTATAGCAGACTAAACATGTCTTCTAAAGCAAATGTTAAATAAAATTCCTGCTAGTTAGCATCAATCGGCTTTGCTTACATATGTTAGAGATCTCAATGCTTCCCTATCTCTGCAGAATACAGATAAATTTACCTTTTCTCTCTTTTCTAAGAAAGAATTTGTTTCTTAGTAAGAAATTGTGTGAAGAACTCGGTTTCTTATGCCTGTTCCCACATCTGCACTTTCCTTTTACTTCAGTATCTCTGAATATGCAAAAAAATGCGTGGCTAGTGGTGCTGTTATTTACAATGGCTTGTGCATAACCATTGTTTATTTTGGTATGACCTGATCTTATTGATAGTTAACTTTGCCTCCTTGGGTATGGCTGATAATGATCTATTCATAACAATTGCTTTGACTTTATTCCTGTGAGGCACAGAGAAAAGTATTGGCATTACATACATCACAGCATATGCCTCTCAATGCTGTGCAACAGCTGTCATTTTGAATGATCTTCTGAAACAGAAATGAGCTGGCCCAGGATCACTCACTGGATGCCATCTGTTGTTCACACCACAAGTACCAACTAGGAAGGTTCAAAACACATGACTTCTCTTATCATTGCATTTGAAACTGCCATTAACATCTGAAGCTTTCTGTATCCAGTCATATGAATTGGCAAAAAATAAACCACATGGGAGGAGGGACAGAGAATGATTGAAGATGCTCACCTCTGTCATTGTCAAACCCTATAAGTGAATTTTTATAAGGCATCTCAGTAAAGGTAAATCTCAGGTTAGCAATGACCTTAATCCCAGGTCAACAGAGAACTCATCTTCCCCTGACTGCTCTTCACAGATCTCTTTGTCTCTTTCATTTTCAATACTTCAAATGACTCTGTGCATACTCATTCTTTGAGTCTTCTTTCCTTCAACTGGCAGGGGAGGGAAAATGGATCTGTTGAACAAACTGTAGTGTCTGTGCTTGAAAGTGGGTGACAAGCAGCTGTAGAGAAGCTGATAAAAAATTGACCCTGGAAACCCAGCATGGGAGGGATGGAAACTATACCCCCTCTCCTAATTAAAACTCTGATAAAATGAAAACATGCTTTAAATCACCACACTACAAACAGGGAGATCAAAAAAAAACCTTTCCTTTAAACAAATGTTTAATACCACAGAGGGATAGCTAAAATATAAAACCAACTGCAAACAGCTCTCTGGATTTTCCCCCTTGATGATTCTGGCATACACCTGATCCTAGGTCTTTGGGGTAATATTACATTTCCTTATAAAATATTTATATAGCACAGTACCTTAACCTCCTAAATCTGTATAACAACCTGTCTAGCCTTAAAGGCAAGTACAAAAACTAATGTGAACAGCCATGATTTTATCTCTTACATCCTCCTTCCAAATGTGTTTGAGCAAAAATTATTTTCAAACTTTTCCCCTTATATTTCAAATATCATTGTCATGTATAGCAATGGGTAGACCAAAGTGAAGAATCCAATAAGGCCAATTCAATATATATGTTCATGAATGTTGTCTAGATTTTTTTTGGTGATTTAGCTCCAAGTGTCCATGTGATGTCAAAGAGTACCTTCTCCTTCAGTGTCATTATTACTGAAACCAGCAATGCTTTTTGGAAAAAATGATGATGGTAATGCTTTGAAGAGAAAATAAACACATGGGTTTTTCACAATGGAGCCCATAGTCTAGCCTGAGAAGAGTGTACTTGTGGTCTAGGGGACAGAACACAAAGAGAAGACAGGCATCCAAGCAAGCTCCTCAGATAAGTACATAAATCCCCCAAATTATGCTCCCCCTTTCCTATTTCTAGGGAGCATATGGGGATCTTTATTCCCTTTTTTTAGCCAAAGCTGTGTTTGAAAGAGAAGTCTGCTGAAAAGACACAGGTGAGAAGTGAGTTTTGAAGAAGAATTAGAAGAAAGCAGAAATGCAGAAAGGAGAAGATATTTGCAAGGATAGGACAGGTGGCACAGTATGTTGAGAAGTCCCCAGGAGGACAACAGAATTATGGAGGAAATATTGGGCTATAAGCTTAATATGAGATGGTGAAGCAGGTGAAATAATCATGGAAGTATTCAGTGAAGAAAAACTTGTCCAGGAAGCTAGAGGAAAGACTCAAGCTTGGAAAGTGGAGCTGTGGGCTGTTAAGGTAAGCCATCCAGCTGGAAGAGAGACCACAGGAAGCATCCTCTCCCACAAACAGGGGGCATCTCGACTATAAAACACTGCTGCAGCTGCTGCTTCTGTAGGCGTGGATCCCTGTGTACACAAAATATTTGTCCAGTAGCTGCAGTTACCCCTCTAGCAGTAGGGGTTTCATCCACTCAGCACTGCAGCCCAGCAAGCCCCAGGCTGTCATTCATATTTAAGACAGTGACCTGAGTAACCTGGGTAATCTGAGGTTTGTGTAGACACTGTGCTAACAGCAACTGGAGTTGTACAACTACATTGTATTTTCAGCACTTCATAAGTCAGCTGGGGGATTTTGAATTATTTGCCACCTACAGACAAAGCTTAAGTCTTACTGCCACTGGCAACCCACCATTACCTTCAGTAACAAAAGGTATTCACCTCTGGGATCCAGACTCTCAGTTTGCTGTCTTTCGGCTGCCCTAAAAGAAAATATGTTTTAATATTAAATTCTATGGCTATTTCTGAAACATCCTTCATAAGTAATTTAAATTCTTGGGGAGAAATACAGAGTAATAAAAGTCTCTATGAAAATTGTCATTTCTATTTTTTTTGTGTTTCTTACCTTGCTTTTCTTATAAAATTCTTTCTTTCCTCATGAAATGTAAAACTGCTGCGTAGTTTTTCTGTAAATGTATTACATTATCAACCAGAGTCTCTTAAGGTGATTTAATTTTCACTCTACTTTTGATCACTGCATAGTTGGTAATAAAATATTCTGTAGACTTATTTGAAGAAAGGTGCTTTATAAATGCAAGTATCCATAAGGCATATTTAATTTTGCATTGTCTGCAGCGATGGAACATTTTTAATTTCATTGTATTTGGAAGAATCGCTACTACAGACCCTTGGGAGTCTTTCTTATTTCTTAAGAGTGCATTAATATTTCTACTGACAGTACTGATGACTAACAGACACATGTGTGTGTATGTATGCTTTTGTACAGGTAACAAGTTCTGGGTTTTCAAGGACACTACTCTCCAGCCAGGTTATCCTCATGATTTGATAACACTTGGAAGTGGAATTCCTTCCCACGGCATTGATTCAGCAATTTGGTGGGAAGATGTTGGAAAAACCTACTTCTTCAAAGGAGATAGGTTGGTATAGGATTTCTGCAAGGGAACAATTCAATGGACACCAGCTAAAGATGTTAACCTTTTCCTCTGTTTCTGAAAAAGATGAAATTTACTTCTCCTGCATGGATGGCTGTACTGTTTTCACATGTCTTATAACCTAAATTATATTTTCATGAGTATCTTGGAGTGGGTATAAGTATATCCAGTAGAAAAGTTCTGTTCTAGAAGTCAACGAGCAAGTCACAGTTGTTGTAAATTTAAACTTAAATATTCAAAGTGATTTGTTTATGTACACTCTTACATCTTTCTTTTTATCCCCATTTCTAAACCCAAAACATAAGCAGGCTAGGCATGATCCAAAGCTTTTAAGGTCAGTGAAAATGACTTTGCTACTATTTGATAATGAGGTAAAAGAGCTGAACCTGGGAGCTAGAGAAGAATTTGAGCATTTTCTTGGAATTACTTCTAAATGAATCTTATAAATCTTCTAAATAAATCTTATACATCTATAGGGACACATATAATAATAATCACAATAATAATAATAATAATCATCATCGTCGTCATCATCATCATCATCATCATCATCATCACAACCTCCCAACAAAAAGAAAAGCACAGAAAAAAAACATTAAATCCAAGGGTTTTTCCATTCCTGAAATACTTGTACTAGTCACTTAGTTTCTGTGTCTTTATTTACACAGAAACCCTAAATAAAAAAAAAAAGGAAAGGAATGCTTGCCTGCTTTATAGAGATGTTAGGAGAATTCATTTTGAAACACTGCAAGTTGTCTGAATGATGGATTTTACAGGTTTTCAGTATAGTACTGTGTTTGTTGATTGATGTATTGCTGGGGAAATTTTGTGTGCTCAGAGACAAATTATTCCTTATTAATAACTGTAATATTTCTATTAGTCTTATTAAAACCATGACTGCTTTTGTTACTGTGTGGTACTTAGTGTTCTCAGACACTAAGAGTATTCATGGATCACTTAAGAAATCAATTTAATGCACATCATAGAATATGTTTAGGACAGTATAGTTTGTAATTTTTTAGCAGTACTGTAAAAATTGCACTACAGAATGCTGCAACAAATTTTATGGTTAAAGCTATTTTTATTATTTTAAAAAAATATAGCTCTCCATCACTAATGGTGAGTGAAGTAGATAACTAAGTCAAATTTTTGTAATGTTTTAAAAATAGGTATCATTTCAAGCAATCAATTTTCACAGTGAGTAGAAGATGCCTAAATAATTTGCTTCCTATGGTTCTTTAAAAATTCTTTAAAAATTCAAATTCTTTTTCGGGTAATAATTTTCCACCTCCACATACATATTATTAAAAGATGTACAGTAGGAATTTTTTGTGGCTTTTACTTCCTTTAGGCTTTATTCAGCAATGTCCTTTTATTGTACCATGCATAGGCAGTTACTTATATTCAGGACTTTCCTAAAACACAATTGGTAATAATAGAAGACAAAAAGAACTAGCAGGGAAAACAGGAGCTGGCAGAAAAGTTGCTACTTTGAGCTAACAAGCACAATGAAACTCAGCAGGATATAAATGCAATAGAGTGTGTTAGAAGAAGATTGAACATAAGCCTTGCAGAGATAATTGAGCCATTACAGGATATTGACCATCAGTGGGAATAAACCCTTACAACAGTAAGGTTCTCTATGTGCATTGCTTATGAGATCAAATATTGGCTATAAAATAAAAATAATGATAAACTGACCAAGTAAAAAAGTAAACAAACAAGAAAATCCCATTAACTAAGCCAGTAAGAAGATTTAAAAGTTGAACCAGTAAACAGTCATATGTCTAAAGCAGGTAATGTATGAAACTTTGTTGTTGTAATTTGACATTATCTATTTCAACACTCATGATAATTCTTCTAAATAATTGTATGAAATGCACGAAGGAGAAAAAAATTGACTACAGAAAACATTAGTCCCTCTGTTTTTCCTATCCTACCAGAACTAAGTCATCTGGAACTAGAAAATAATAGGTTTGATGAACTTCTTGACAAATGTCCTCGTTTATGCCCCTGGCTGGTCCAACTTTTTATGCACTTTAGAGTTGAAATCAATGTTTTTTTCCTTCATAAAGCTTAATCATTCAATGGCTCAAGATATCATTAAGTAAATAGGCTTAGATATAGACCATAGTCTAGCAAATATTTTTCAACATCCCTTTTTCTAAAGCTATGAAATGGACTTAGATTTTTTTTCCCTCTGTTATTTATCAGTCTATAAGTTTATATAGGCTGTAGAGCTCAAACCCTCATTAGGGAGTTTGCTTGTGAACATTTGGCACGCCAAATAGAATCAGGACCAGGCTTTTCCTTACCCTGTAGACGTGTTCACTACTCCAGCACAGATTGCTGAGGTGAGGTCATGATCAGTCCTTCCCCAGGAGGATCCCTAATCATTCTCATCAATGGTGAAAACCCAGAAGTTCTGTGATTTCAGAGTGTGCACTGAGTATGTCCTCAAAGAATTTATTGACAGAGGACATCTTTGAAAGTCATTTAGGGCTAGTGGGAAACCAGAGGTTATTAAAACAAGGAGCTCAAAAAGTTGAAAAGATTGGAAGAGAAAAAGGAAAAGGAGAGAAATTATGGAGGCCACAAACAGAGTTCTGAAATAGAGGGAGAGAAAAAGAAAATATATTTCTTTAAAAATGAAAACTAATGACCAAGAAACTTAGAGTTTAAAGATGAGGAAGAACTGGTTTCAACAGTATTAAAGTTAGAGCTTTGTTTACTACTTCTACATGATGTTTCTGCATGTAAACTTTCAAAGATGTTTTGTATCCAAATAAAGAGCATTGTGTTGTTGACTGGTAGCTGATGTATATGTGACTAGATTAAGAATTGAGGCTATAAAAATAATTTAAGCATAAGAAAGAAAAAATAAATACAAATGTCTTTTTAATCTAACTTGCCAACACCTAACCCACTGGAAATCTGCCATTTTTTAATTTCATTGAAAGTTTAAAGCCCTACAGGGAGAAATACTGAGGAGTTTAGACCACCACACTTTTCTAAAAAGATGAAAATGTGAATCAATTAGAGTGCCTAAGTACCTTCGCAGCGATAAAATATCATCCACGTAAGAATTGTTTAATATATGATGACCGTAACAAGGATTTCTAAAAACTGAATTCAAATGAGAAACAGGATCAAGTTTTTAGCAGTAACCAGATTACCAATGATAGTGATAAAACTATGCTCTAAATTGATAGAGTAAATCAAAATATGAAATGACCCAACAAAATGTTAGGATACGCAGAGGACATTAGAGATGCTGTACTCTTAGAATCAACTTGTATGCATAGCAATTTGATCAGCAATTTGATCAGCAGTAAAAGGAAAAAGAAATTATCAATATCATCTTAAAGTGTAAATAAATCACAAGTGTAAATACTTCTCAGATGTTCAGGATTACTCGAATTGCACACTGAAGCTTTTTAAGTTTGAGAAAGGCTGGCTGGCAAAAAGGCACACAAACAGGTTGAATTTTATAATACACTGCATCTATTTAGTGATAATGAAATAAAATTAAAAGCTTCTGTAATGCATACATATGAAGAGTTAAATTAAGATTGCTGGCAGTATTTTAATTTGAATCTACTGTCACTTGCATTATTTCAATATTATGAAAAGCATTAATGAACATTGGTTTTTTTGCATGTGTTGCATCTCTCTGTGTCACTGTGAAAAAGCCCTAGGCATCAGAATTGTGGTGATTATAAGTAAGATGCATGCTGGTTTAGTTGTTGAAGTGCAAAAATATTTTATCTTCTATCTATTTATATGAAACAGCAAATAGATTTATTTGTAATGAATGTTCAAAGAGAAGAAATCCAGTATTTCCACTTGTGGTTAATGAATGTAGCAAGTGTTAGAGGGGGAAAATGTAAAGTTACTCATCTGCTATCTTACAAATGTGGGTTTTTGTCCTTTAAAAAATATTTCAGGTACTGGAGGTACAGTGAAGAAATGAGATCCATGGACCCTGGTTATCCCAAACCAATCACAATTTGGAAAGGTATCCCAGAATCTCCTCAGGGAGCCTTTGTCCACAAAGAAAATGGTATGCAAACATGTTCTTGTTTTAATGATTTATTTACATCCTTTATGTAAGATAGAGCAGGTGTTTATAGCAGTATGTAAGATAGAGGGATGATTGACTGTTCAGCTTAAGGGGTGCAGGAATTCTTGATATCTGAACAGAGCATTTCCTGCTATGGAACTGGCTTTAGTGAAAATGCTCTTTTAAGTGTTTAACTGCTCTTTTAACTGTTTAGCCTAGGGCTGAAAAAACTTTCAAATTTAGTATTATAAACCCTGATTTCCATTCTTTTTTTCTTTTGTCTTAATTCATTTTGGTTTTGTTCTCTTCTGAATTATAGTATCTCTTAAAACAAGCTTCATAAACACATTAAATATCTCTTGAATTTTTAAGGTGTTGGCTTTTTAAACAGCTTAGAAGGTATTGCTTTCATTCTCAAATCTAGCAAAGGAAAGCAAAATCTTTATCTAAGCAGAAATATGCCAATGAATTTATGTAAATCAAAGATGTCATAAGTCCATGATGTAGAAAAGCAGATAACAGGGATTTTAGCATGATGTATTACATTTATCAAGATGCATCATCACATGCACCAGAAAACAAGTGAGAGCAGCCAAAATCTGCTCCATCTCCGGAGAATTCAGTGCTACCCAGGGGATGGTGGCTGGCTGCCAACAGAGCCCTCAGTTGCACAAAGGGTTTAGGTCCTTTGATGAGAATAAAAATATGCATTTGTTGTATCCTATCATTGTTGGACAATTGTTATCTGGCATATATGATTTATTTATTAGTAGGTTCTGAATTAATTCTGTTTACCTCATAAGAGAGTACGCATATCTATTGCCATAATATAATTACCTTTTAATAAGAAAATAAAGATCTTTCTTTCCTTTTATAAAACATTTTAGTCTCCTATTTCAACCTCTAACTTGTTTAAGTAATTTGCCATGGAAATGTTTGGGGTTTTTTTCAAAAATATGTTTAATTGCTTCCTTGCTTTGTGTCTGTTGCACCCAGAAGAAGAAACCCTGTCTGTGTTTTGGACTTTTTTTGCTAGATTGGATTTTCTGTGTTGCTTTTAACTGGAAAGTAGGTCATTCAAGATGATATTGTGCATACATCACACTCAATAATTAACTGTTTTTAAATAGGCATATCTCTGGAAATTGTCACAAATGTTATAGAAATATATACATGTGTGTGTGTGTATATATCTATATCTGTGTGTGTGTATCTATCATCTATCTACATCTGTGCACAAATATACATATATACACATATCTGTGAATATAAATATATATTGATATATATAAATATATATTCTGTACTGAGCTGAGGTACATGTGCCTCCCATTAAAAATAAAAATTATCTTACTTTAACACTCAGACCAGTGAGTTTGAAAGCACTGCAGAGGCAGAGCACCCATTTTTAAGGCATGAAAGAGTTTTGATTACATAAAAGGCTCTTCTCTTTCTAACCCTATTGGTTTTGATAGTCTGCTGGACGCTTGGATAAGAAGGTTAGTAAAACATGACGTGAGATTGTGGAGGAGGTGAAAGGAAAGAGGGAATTCTTGAGCATCTCAGAAATCCTATAAAGGCCCCAGGGCAGAAAAAGGGACTGAAAATGACACCATCAATTTTCCAAGAAGACCACTAAGGCATTTTCCCTGAAATCAAGAAAATAAAGACTTAAGAAACAATTCAAAATTCATTCAAACTGTTGTTTGTATGAGGAGAGAAAGAAATAAAGCAGATTCAAATAAGAAATATCACAGCTCAGTTGGAAACAAATTGATTCCATTTTTCCTGAAACTGCTTTTGTTTCTCTGGACAGAAGCAGAGTTGATAAAGAGCTTTTATTATAAGCCTTCACAAGGAAACATCTGAGAGCATGTCTTTCAGGGAATAAATTTCATTTTAAAGTATATTTTTTTCCTTCTTTTACATTTTTGTTGTGCAAACTATGCAAATGAACACCTACAATAACTCTGATCATGCAGGGGATTCCTTCAGTGATGGCAAACATTCTTGGTAATTGTGCATTAAGGTTTGGAAAGGACAACAAAGACCAATTTCCTACTCTAGTCAGTGTCCCAGCTCAGTATCCTAAAAGCTTGTTAAGGTCCAGGTACAGGTAGCACCTTTGAAACTTGCCCTGCTACTTCCCATTTTGTGACTTGTTTTCGAACACTCTGGTAGAAACTCTTAGGAAGGGGTGGAAAAGAAATTTCCTTTCTTTTGCTACATGGAATCTGAGATCACACAAAGTTGTCCAAATTGGAGAAATCTTTCCTTCTACCTTGAGAGCAGCACAGGAAATTTAACATGCTGAAGGGGATGATGGGACAATTTTTAGGTAGAAGAAAGAGAAAAGGTAGTCTACTTTATTAGTCCACTGGCCTTTTTTGCCTTGTACTTTACTACATAAGTACGTTTGAGGTAGCAGTGACTGCTACGCCCTTCAGTGCTGTTTGTGTCAGGTATTGCTCAGGGACTAGTATCCAGAAAATTGTAAGGAACAGCTCTCAAAGCAGGTTTAACACATCTAGCAGATTAGATTAAATCACTTTCTACAGTTGTGTGAAGTCATTTGCTCTGTCAGGAGAAGCAGTAAAACTACTCAGTCTCTTAGAATTGTCCTTCTCTGCTGGTAGCTTCCACTTTTCAGCTGTAACTGACTATTATCCTGGTTCCTACCTCAGCAAAAATGGCAGAAAATTTCAAACTTTGGAACTTTTTAAAAAGTTTAAACAGACTTTTCTAGTGAAAAATGGGTTATATTTGAAAAAAATGGTATTGGATCTCTAGCAGCTGGGAATCCCTTTGCTGTTTTAAGAGTTTTATTTTGACCTTTTGCTGCATAATATCAATTACTGCTAACTAAAGTTTGTATTTTGACTTACATCTACCCCTGAGTATATATACATGTATTCTGCATATATATATGAATATAGATTTGGAGTTGTCACATCTGTATATGGTCTCTATATATGTGTTAGACTATTGATAGAGATAATACATTAAATTTGCATACTTGAAATATTTATCCATGGCTAGGATGTGCAGTACTTTCTGAAAGGCATATTGTTATGTGGAATCCAAAGGTAGGGTAACTGTGGTTCAAAATACTGAAATTGTGCATTTGATAATGCTCCTAATTTAAACTCCAGATTACTTTAAGGAACTTTATACGTGCTAAAATTTTAAAACTTCATATTTAAAGAATTGCAGTCATCTTTTAGGTTTTATTCCAATCAGAATGGAAGGCATTTTCTGAAAAGGTCTAGCTACTCCTTTGATATAGATCAGTACTTTTTGTATTTTTTTCAAGTTGTAATAGCTCTTTCTATGAATCTATGAGCATATTTTCAGGTAATAAAAATGCAAGGGATTAAGGAAAGGAAAATACTTTTTCATTGGCTAGGCAGGCTATTAAAATAACAAATTACCTAATGTAGAAGAATGATGAAATACTCACATTTTTCTGAAAAGGGGAAGTAGGTGATGAAGACTTCCTACAGTGTGGGCTGAAAAATAGACTATCAAATATTTCTTTTTTTAAATTTTAAAATTGAAATAAAATAACTGTTGGTTGAATAGGTGGTTAATAATGTTGTCTCCAGATAGGCAGTTACCAGCCTTTTCAGGAAGCATTGTTAACTACAAATAGTGCCCAATCTGACTTAGTAGCTTTTAATACTTCATGGAATATATGAGATGTATAAAGCAAAGGTAAAAAAAAAATCCATCTATTTCCATTCAGTTCATAAACAGTAGGTGAAACTTTGCCCATCCTGAAGGTTTGTGTCTTGCCAGATCAATGCCACTTTTCAGCTGGGATAATAAAGTAATATAGATTTTTGGCAAGAGTCAAGCTTTTTCTTCATTTAAGCATGTGTAATAATAACACTGGATTGTGCCTGAATGAACAAATATCAGGTCTTTACAGAAAACTTAAATCTGGTTATGCCTTTTATCTAATGTAAAAGATGCTGTTATTTCATCCAGTCTCCTGAAGTACAGCAATAGGCTGTGTGAGACTGACGAGGGTCAGTTCTCATTTCTGCATAGCATAGCACAGCAGAGCATTGCAGTTTGTTTCAGGAGACTTCCCATCTCGAAGAGGTTGTGATGCTTTAAAGTCCTATCCCTGAAGATCCCAACTCTAGCTGGTTTTCCATTAAATGAACAAACTGCCCAAACCTTGGCTTTTCATAGACCGTACTCCCTGGAATTATTTGATTATTTTTTTAGCAATGAAAGAAAATAAAATCCCAATTTACTGAATGGAAGAACAACGAAAGAATAAACAAACAATAAAACCAAAACAAAATTCCCAGACTCAACATTAGATTTCTAGAGACAGTAAAGAAACAATTTTTTAAAAAAAATATTTGAATGACTCCTAACTGAAGTCTATTCCTTGTGTCTTTTGATTTTTTTTAATTACAAAAAATTGTTACCAGTAATTTCCATAATGGTATATTGATGACATGATTTCATATGACCATGAATAATTGCTACTTTCTTCCTCAGGCTTCACATATTTCTACAAAGGAAAAGAGTACTGGAAATTCAATAACCAGATGCTCAGGGTGGAACCTGGCTATCCCAGATCCATCCTCAAGGATTTTATGGGTTGTGATGGACCAACAGACCGAGATAAAGACCGACACAGCCCTCAAGATGATGTTGACATTGTCATCAAACTGGACAACACAGCCAGCACTGTGAAAGCCATAGCCATCGTCATTCCCTGCATCCTGGCCTTGTGCCTCCTTGTCTTGGTTTACACTGTGTTCCAGTTCAAAAGGAAAGGAACACCCCGGCACATACTGTACTGCAAACGCTCTATGCAAGAGTGGGTGTGATGTAGGGTTTTGGTTTTTTCTCTTTCCCTCCCAGGAGTTTGTGGTAACTTGAGATTCAACACAAGAGCTGTTATGCAGTTTCCTAGCTAGGAGCGGGCATCTGTCAGTCGGAAGCAAAGCTGATCTTTCAAACCCAGGGTGTTGCCTGTCGTGCCATGAGTGGCAATTCGCTCAGCTGGGAAGCTTCCATGATACACAGTATCTGCTGTTTCTTCAGTCCTTTGTCTTTCTTTGTCATTCAATTCTAGGCCTTCCCTCTGCACGCTCAATGCCCTATAAACTATCAGGATTAACTAACAAAGAGGAATAAAAATATCTCCGATGTTTCTACATTTTTTCCTTAAGGCCTGTTCCCCTTCAAAGAATTTTTTGCTGAAAGTAAATTTTTTTAGAGAAACACAACAACCAACAATGGAACTTTCAGGAAAGTGAGAAGACCCAAAACAGCTTTGTCTCCAAAGAGGATTGCTTTCTGTCTGCTACGGATAAAGTCCTATACTCCTACTTCCAGTTTTGTCAGGTGGGAGACTTGGATGACACGCAGGACTTCAGACTGTTCGGACAGCCATTTTCCAACAAACAAGGGGCCAAAATATCTGCAATATAGTAACAGCCTTAATACATTCATTTTGTGTTTTTTACAGCTGCTCTGGGCTATGTCCTCAATGTTTTAAACTCATATTCAATACTATATTCAAGCAGAGCCTTTTTATTGGTTGGTTTGATTTCTGGTTGGTTTTCCTACATTATCTTTCCCAAGTTGTACCAAGCCAACTACCCCAGGCCTTTTATAGGTCTGTCAGGAGCACTCATTCCAAAGAATGGTCAAAAGCAGTGTGTCTCTGAAGCGGATTTCAATGAACTAAAACAACAGACAAACTATTGAGAGACTTGACACTGGTACTATGTTGGTGGTGTAACCCTTTGAGAACTATTGCGTCCAGTTTTCAGAGTCTGGTGGATGTTAAACTTGGTCATCATTAAATTAGAGAATTGTGTTTGGATAATACAGGTTTCAAAAGAAAATCAGTTTTTTGAAACAAATTTCTTGTGACTGCATTTTTAATTATTTGCATTATTGATAGAAAAGCATTTGTAACATGAATAGAAAACAAAATATATTTACCAGCTACTTTCTTGTTAAAGGAACCAAGCATATTTTAATAATTTCTATCACTTACCAAGAATTTTTCTGAGCTGTCAACAATTTTATAGCTTAGCCTCTTATCTTAAGCATCTTGGATTTCTCTCTTGAGACTGTGTTGCATGACAATTCGATTTGCCTCTGCAGAGGTAGAGTTACAGTTTCAAAAGAAAGCTAAGGAGATGACTCTGATAGTGCATGAGTATCCTCTGGTGTGTTACCCCTTTGCATGTTCATCATAGTTCTCAAAGGGTTAAAATTTCTGGCCTTCAGTCAAACATGGTATCAACTGACAGAGCCAAGGGACCACCAAAACATTTTGTCATTCTGTGTAATTTGTGCTAACAGCAGTATTGTCATTTTCATGTGACCTGCAGAGCAGGTTTGTATCAATAATTTTTTCCTAGAGAAAAGTCAGCAACTGACAGACCTCTTTATTGATTTTAGGAGCTGCTTCTTGCAGTGATAGGCTTTACAGTCACTGGGCTGTGAACTTATTAAAGATGGTCAGAATGATGCACCCCAAAAGTCAGACACCTGGTTTTTTATGAAAGCCAGGTTTCGAGGGGAGTAGCTTTTGCAACAATGAACAGCTTGCCTTGAACTTGATTATTGACCTGTTGACTGTCATTACCAAGTAAAACATTGTCTTCTGTGAACAGCTTCACTGTCTGAATTTCCTTAAAGTGTACTGTCCTATGTCTTTGACCTTTAACTTGCAAACTGGCACAAACTGAAGGGAATCTGGTGTTGCAAATGAACTTAGATGAGTTTTATTTCTTGAAAGGCCTGATAGACATGATCCAAAATTTGAGAAAAAAAATTGAAGTGTTTTAGTAGGAGAGAAACGACATAGACTAAAATATTTATGATAGGTCTGTAGAAAGATATTTTGCTATGTATACATGCACACTCTAAAAATTAATTACAGCAGAAGTTAATTTTTATTTAACTTGAATACAATTTTGAGTATAAAATTATTATTTCTACAAATATCTAGTTATTAATGAAAAGGTTATAGGAAAGTATTAAAATACTTGAAATGGCCAGTATGGGCTTTTACATTAAATGAGACTTTTATACTACGTTCAACCAATTTCTTACTGGTTTCTTAATCCACATAACTGGATCACTTTTTAGAGAGTGTAGGTATATATGCATATATATTATGATTATTATTGTTTTGGTAATGGATAGCTTGACTGCCTTGAATTTATATTTCTATTGAGCATAGCATGAAAAATAGTATGCTTTTTTTCAATTACATGATTTTATATTGATTTGAGGACTTATGAACATATGTGGCATGCTATAAAGCATTGCAAACTTATTTCTTAGAGCATAAACAGATATACATATGTATGGTTAACAAAAACGAAGATTAGAAAAAGATATAGTTTTACAACAAATATGCAATGCAGATGGCATTTTGGAGATGTTTTGTAGAAGTACTGCATACTGTAGGTTAGAAGCGCACCAGTATCAGCCCATACCATTATTTAGTAAATCCAAGTCAGCTGTTGCTGAAAATATAGATTTATTGACAATTTAGTTGCACAGGATTTTTGCTGCGGATCAGCTCATTTGGTGAATTTGAAATTCTATGCTGTTTGTCATATGTATTAAGATGTGTGTTTGTATACTTATAAAAGCACACAAACACACACATACATAGACATGCACATTTTAATCCATTGAGGAATTTTTATTGTCAACAAACTACTATAATTTATGTTCTGCTATAGACAGAACAAAATTATTGATGTTGCTGTTAAAAGTTTTTTTCCCTTGGATAGCTGGAGGAAAATAATATGAGAACTACTTATTCTGTATTTGCTTTACCTCTACTGTAGGAGAATTTTTATTTTTTTTTTAAAGTCAGAACAGCATCTCATCAGTCTTTTTATTCACTTGAAAATTTCATTTCAGTTTTGAACTGTCTTTCGTGGCAGCTTTAACTTTTTCTGCAACCATTTCCCTGTCAGTAATGAAGTGCTGAGCATGTTGACTGTTGTTCTTTGAAAAGGTAACAAAAATATTTGTGTTTGGAGAATTTAACTGTAATTATGCAGGAAGGTAAGTGTGATAATTCTAGTGCTTGGTATATTGTACATGGTAGTTACATGAATACATGATAAGTTGATCATTGAATCTATTTTCTTTTCCTTAAAAGTACATATATGCTATATAGAGAGAGTGGAGAAAAAAATTATATTGGCATGTTTATGTCATGCAAAACAAGATTGTGTCAACATTTCTGTTACATACTCATGTTTTCAGTAGGTTGCAATGCAGTCATAAAGGTTCACTTTAAGTAAAAGATGTAGGAGCATTTGTGTTCACTGTAATTTCCAAATACATATTGGCTAGTTTCAAATTATAGAATTTCAGAGTGAATTAGTGATGTTGCCTGGTCTAATTTTGAACTCAAATTAGTAAAAGTTCTAAGACAATTTTTTTTAATAGTTATTTCTCTACAAGGGCCTATAACTATTAGAATTAAGAAAAATCAAATTGAAAATATTTTCAGGTCTGCAATCTGGGTTCCTGCTCATGTGCCGTGACATTTTTAATAAACATTTCCATATTGCTATTGTCATGATATGTATTTTGGAACAATACAAAACTGAATAGTGTTGTGTTAATCAGCTACAGTCTATCAAGCTGACTACACAAGGTCATGTATCTTCAGAGTACTATGGTCTGTATGATGCAGAAGGCCAGAGTAGATTATGGTAGTGTTTCCTTTGGCCTTTCAATATCTAAACCTATGAAAAGGTTATTGACTGTAGAAAAAAAATAATTTTTATCAAAAAAAATTAAAAATATGTAACTGTATATTTACTGGATAGGCTGGGATGGAGAGACTCAAATGGCTCCAAAGGAGCCCTTTCAAGTCTCCAGAATAAATGTAATACATATTTTATATATTCCTATGACCTTTTGTTCTTTTTCTTCTTTCAAAGTGGGAAAAGGGAGGGGATAATTAAAGAAAAAGATTTTTTAAGGCTAATTTTGTGAATTAAAATAACATAAGCTAATAGATCCAAACATAAGGAACAGACTTACACTTTTTCTTAGAAGCACACATCACATCCCCAGTTGCTTGATCAAGACTCCTGTGCCATTAGCACTGTGGGTTAAGAACGGAGTGTAAGGCTTAATTTTTGAATTTTCAACTTTTTTGGGGGGGTCTTACTTTACAATCTAAATGTCAGTTAAATGTAGCTTTTGGTACCAAATTATATAGAATCTAATTCTAGCTTGTTGGTTAGAAAACAGTGCGTAGTCTAGGAAGTTGGTCTGCCTATTAGCAATGGAAGTACTACATTCCTATTATTTTCTTTCTTTTTTTTTTTTTTTTTTTTGCATTTGAACCATTGTTAAGACAAATCTTAAAACACACACATAGTAAACTGAATAGTGAATGTTCCAGGCACTGTATTTTTAGGGAAGTAGAAATGCAAGCTACCATACCATTAGCAGCCTACTTTGGACAAAACATGAGATGACTGGGTGGAGGAGCAAGGACATGACTGCAGGGGCCTGCTCTGTCCTGGCTCCCATCTCCCCTTACAACATGGCCTAAGTCTCACCACCTATTGCAGAGGTGAAGGAAGCCATGCACCGCAGCAGTGGGAGATGTGAAGTAGCCATAACAGAACAGTAGCTCCTGGTTTGCCATTTGTTGTCATCAAGACTGTCTCTGGACACCTCTGTTTCCAGAAGTATAAATAGATGACTGCAAGTCTATGAGTTATTACAATCAGCTGAGGAAACAAATGCCACTGGCCACTTAGGTGTCCAGCTATGCTGTAAATCAAATAATATTGTCTGGAAGCTGAGGAACAGATAACCTGTTACTCAATACAATGATATACTTGTGATATTCCAGCAGTGCAATGTGAGGCATACTTCCTTAGCTCCCATTGCATAGACTGCAGGCAAACAGAGTGGTTCTTATGAGATAAGATCATTTAAACATATGTCAGTTACAAAATCGGGTGTAAATGAACCATGTGCTCATAAAATTAATCTCCGATATATGCATGTCATTAAATGAATTGTCTGCTGCTAGTCTCATGAAAAATATGTAATGTGTGAGTCAAACCTGTCTAACCCATTCTTGTGGCTTGCCATCTGAGATGTCAGAGGCTGATGGAGAAAGACATTGTCACCAGTGCCATCAATGCTGAAAATATCTGGTAAACGTCAAAAGCATGCCATCACTTGTTGCAAACTGGCTCCATTTGAGGGTTGATCTAAGGTAGCCTCTAATGTTAGACAGCATAGATTTTTTTATGATATGGAATTATTCTATAAATGTATGTATATAAGTAGGAATGCCCAATAATAATCAGAAGATCAAATTTTGAAGGATCATCAGTGTCTGAGCACAGCAAGCATCTGTTCCTAAAATCAAAATGTATTTTAAGGAAAGATGTAGACATCGTTAAACACATAAATTATAAACAGGTATACATAAGTTTTAGGATATCATCTAAAGATTATGGTCAGTTAATTAACATTTGGAATTGCAGCTGCCCATTCTGTCTTTGAAAGAGGACATTCTGTGAGTGGTGTCTATAAAATATGTTGGCTTTGTGGAGATGGCTTTAAGTATTTCTCTGGGCTACCAACAGTTAGATGAAATAAATTTTATTTGCAGAGAAGACATAAATGAAGAAAGGCTGATGTAAACTAACATGTTAAGACAGTTTTCTGTACTTGGATGCATACTTGTATGCAGCATAGTGCTATTTGCTGTCACAATAATACTTCATAAACAATAATTACACAGGCCAGCCACTTATGATGGCATGAAGTTTTCCAGTGACATAGCTTAGTTTCTTCTGCTTCTGTAGAGCACCATTGTCCAGAGATTATTGTTAGTATACTCACTACACAACCAGGGTTTTCTGTTTAGTTAATAGTAATTTCTACCATATGAAATTGAATTATGTCCTTTTTATAACTACAACCTTAATCTTCTTGGAGTGGCATATCTTAATTCATAGCCTTTCAATAATTTTTTTCCCTTTCATTCTTACAGTAAAATATATACTGAATATTGTCTCCATCCTCATGAATAATCCTGTTCATTCTGTCATGCATGTGTCTTGGATAACCCATTTACTAATCTATTATTCCAGGAACTGGTTTTATGGGAATTGGGATTAGTAACAGAATGCTGGCATAAAATAACTTCCTAAAGTACCCACTTAGTCCTTAACAATATGACAATGGAGTTTGAAGGATTTTAGTGAGGTTTTGTGTTACCCTCATACTGGCAACAGAACAGTAAATCTTTGCCAATCAGTGAATGTCCATATGGGTTCACCACTTGCAGGGTTCTGTGATGAGTTATAAAATAAGGTTTCTAATTCATATTTCCATCCTGATGTGCTGGTATTTAACACCCAGTTTACATACACATTTATAGCTTACATAGCTGTGCATAAATTCATCTGCCTTGTTGAAGCCAAGAGTACTTAGTATCAGTAGGTAATCAGTAGGTAATGTAATAAGGTATAAAATTTTGGTTCCCTTACTATCATTTTGAAACCTTAAAGAAGAGAAAATAGGTTTTACCACAGTATCACTTTTTCCATCACTTTCCAAAATGATGGTTTCTAATACTCTTTGTCAGTGTTTAAAATTAGATGATATTAAATAGGTCTCAAAAGTACTGGTTTACAACTGATATGTTGCAGGTAAATGCACAGCCTCATATTTGAGCACACAATGATTCTAAGGAGAGAAGGACATACTGTGTGTGCTTTGCTTGGCCATTGCCACGAAATTGCCAGTGCTCACATACTGGTCACCTTCATATCTTATGGGAACATTGTGAAGTCAACTCAAGCAGTTTGTCTGCTTGGATATAAAAGTAGAATTATGTAGTTTAGGAAATGATACATGTCATGACATGCATTCAGGAGACATCATAGCAACCTACAGCACTGTTTTAAATGACCATGACAACTACAATTCATACCTGCAAGGCATAGCTGCGGCTTATAGGTACATGGTTGTGTTTTACCTCATATGACAAAATGCTACGAGTTCTGGCCATGCATCACCAGGCAGATGAAAACAATCAAAAAGACCTTTCAGAATAGCCATTGTCAATACTCACAGCTTATGGAAATAACTGGATTGTTACACTCAACAAAATTTAGTCTTGAATAGGAATCAAAAATTGGAGGAATGTGTAATGATAAAAGTACTCTATTCCCAACTCTTACTCTTTGTAATCAAATAGGTAAAGCATTGTCAAGTGTATATATGTGTATATGTATGTATATGTTATATATATATGTATGTATATGTATATACACACACACACGTAACATCTATCTTTACTGTGTTTCTAAAACATGCAGATATCACTTGTCAAATCACAGTATTGTCTTACTGTGTCTGGTTGAAAATCATTCTACAGGATAGATCAAGGTTCATGATCCTCCCTTTTCACCATCCGACAGACGCTACCACTTTCAGAGGAAGATGTACTGATAGTAGTGCTGGGATCACAGTGGTGACAAATACAGTTTTAAATTAACACCCTGTTGAAGTCTTTCTCAGAGGAAACTTAAACTAGTCATGAACTTTCTTTCCACAACTTCTAGGACCCACAGGAAAACCAACTAGGTCTTTTGGTCAATGCCTACAGACAGACACAAGTAGCATAAGAACATTTCCATTTTTGATTCCCAAAAGAAAAATAGGAAAAGGAATGAAAACATTTTCACTTATAGGTGCAAGTACAACACCAATTTATCAAAAGAGATGGGGACAAGGATCACTGATACCACTAAAATTTCATGTAATCAACAATAGAAGAGATATTACCAAGAACTTAGTGATAGCTTGGAAAGTATTATTGGCCTCCAACAACAAAGATATCTGTTAGGCTTGAGAAAGTCCACTGGATTCTGTAATTGGATTCATAACCCACCAGATAGCAGTCAGTCAAAAAGCTTCTCAATATAGTTGCTCTAACCCTGACTGCAAATATATATAGTAATACATAGTACATTATTTATCTGGTGCAATCAAAATCTTTTGAGATAGATTTAGTCAAACTAATATTAACCTGAATCTCTGTGCAAAAACTGGTCATAGTGAAATGTCCTTCTGTTTGTTCTCAAAAATTAGATCCAAGATGATTTGAAGAACTCCACTGGATAAAATACTGAAGGACAAGGAAGTCTTTAACTTCTACTAGTCTATATTACAGCCATGTATCTTTATTTCCATTATAGTCCTGAAGTATTTGATATGACAGAAATACTTCTATGGCCATTGGATGGATCATCTATTTCTATATGTAAATTGATAAATACAGTCAAACTTCTGATTCCCCTCCATACCCTTTTCTCACTGCACCTTGACATGTTTCCTTACTAATGAAGGCAATATTTAATTTTCTATTCTCTTGGTAGGCAAGTGGGAAATGATCTGTTCATTACAAAAATAAGCAAAAACAATTTTGTTGTCTATCTCATTTAAGCATGTATGACTTTTTGAACTTAGTCAACAGGAATTGCAGCTTTTTGTGTCTACAATGAAGAGGTAGTACCTTCTCAAATCTCCTGCGAATATTTGAGGAGCTTGATGTATATCTTTCACTGAGTCTTGTACATTGTCCAGTACAACAACACTGAGGTCTAACTTACAGCAGATTATTGAAGCCTTTGCCTTCCATTGACCTTGCCATCCTTAAGTCTGTTATGAAAGAGGCATGGTACAGCCAGGGCTGATCATCATGGATTCTTTATTTGCATCTTGGGACTACTTGACTTGTCAGATGTACAATAGTGTAACACCAGAGACCTACCATTTTTTACCATTTTTACCAGACATTGTATGTCTGGTAAAAATACTATTTGTATGGTTGGTTGGTTACTATGGCTACTATTTGGTTGGTTACTATGGCTTATGACATCTCTGAAATGTGAGCAGACTAGAAAACTGCATTTCAACAGTATGTGTTATTTTCAGTTTTTCCAGTTCTCATCTTTAACCTGTTCTCTTTCTCCTTTGCATTCTGACGTCTATAATCTGTGTCATAAATATCCAGACAAGGATTTTGTGGCTGGACTCCTTCCTCTACCACACATACATCAATTCCATCAATTAACATACTGCTGTAGCATAATAGGCTAGCACTGTTGCATGGCAGAATGCTTTGCTATTATGCACTGTTTTCCAATTGATCCTAATTTTTCAGTATCACATATAAAAAACTCTCTCTGTCATCTGCCAGTGAAGTCTTGATTCATTGCCCAGTTCAGACACAACTTGCAGAGAAAGGTGCAGGTGTTTGACTTCTGAGGTTGGCTTTATGTTATAGGTGTTCCTATATGATCAGAAACTGTTTGAGGGATGCAGTGTCTTCTCCTTGCCAGTCCTGTGGTAGTATTGTTAGCAGTTAAAGCATGTGCAGCTAGTTTTGTCAGTCTGTAGGTCAACTAGAGTTTGATATGGATATATACAAGAAGGGTACATTGTTTTCCAAGCTTCATACACATCCTTGTTTCTCTTTATTATTAACATGCACCTTGCATTCTTTCCAGGTGCTTTATTCTTGAATCTATCAGAACTTAGTTTCTTCCTCAGTTCTGCTTGTTGAGTGTTATTTTAGCAGCCGATTCCATTTTCTTTTGCTGACATTCATTCATCCCTGTAATTCCAACAGAAGTTGTTCTGGTTCCAATATGTTAGCTAGAAGCTACTAAAATTCTGGTTCTGCCCACCCAGTGATTTGCTTATTTATCTTCCATGTCTGAAAAAAAGGAAATCAACCTTTCAAGCAGAGACAAGGGTGTTTGTGCAGTTGATAGGATAGCTCTGAAAGTGGTTTTATGCATAACATGACCCTAAAACTCACATATTGTTAAACATAAATCTTCAAGCTCTTTATCTTCAACCACCCAACAGTTGCTCATTTATTTTTCAAAGTCTGACAAATAAGTCAGAATGTGGATGTGATGATTTCTCTTGTGTGAAACAAATTTCTCATTTTTATTCCCTTTTCTCTGCATAGCTCCATTTTCATTTCATGCCCATGTTCCACTTATTAGGATGTGTGTTAGAATCAAAATAACTGGAGCATTTATTTGCTTTCTGCACCTGAATTTCATTTTATTATTGTTATTTTATTTTATTTTGTTGGCTCACATGGCATTCTATACGGTAACCTTTTTATAACTGACATATGTTATTCCTTCAGGTAGCTTCTACTGACAAACACAACGCTTGTTTGTGTGCAAATGCAAGGCTGACTAAATGGTGCTAAAGTGTATTATGACTGTCAGATATAATCAGGCAAAATTTTGTGGTGCTTAGACTGATTTTTTTCATTGATTTTATTGATCAATGCATTGAACAGTGTTTTATTATACACAAGTAGTTTTTTGTTAGTAAATCAAGACCTCATAGTGCATTGTTAAATTGAATGGGTTAATTAATCTATGTAACAGCTCACCAAGCTAATCTCTTTAACTCCTTATACTGTTGTGTCATTAAAGGTCAAGGGGTCATGATAATAATCTCATTGCTGTAGACCATTAACATGACTGAACATTTTCAACAAATACTTATGTTTACAACGCTATAACCCTTTGACTGCTGCGGCAACCTTTAACCATCGAACGTCACACGGTAGAATCATCATTGTGGTTCTTGCCATGGCAATCAAAGAGTTAAGGGCTGTGCAGTGATTTGTTTTATATTTATTAATTTATATTTATTTTTTGTTTTCATTTGAGAAGGGGGGAATTGGGGTGGGGCAGTTCTTGTCTGCTGTAAGTGTCTTAACCAAGGGAAGGGTTAAAAAATGGCTTTTTATACTATTGCATCTTATGTACTTACCATCGTTTCATTGTGTTGTAATTAAAAAAAAAAATCTGTCAATAAATAAGAGAACAGAAAAAAATTTTCATAAAGGCATTGTGGTTTAATTGGTATATATTGCTGTAAGATTTATGGCTACTGTTCTTTAGGTATTGTATAGCATTAGAGCCAAGTTTAGCTTCAAAATAGGAATGCCTTTGTATAATAACAGATAATGACAATTTATGGATATATTATGGATGTATCTGTCTGTGAGCAAGGTGAAGGAAACATTATTTTTCCAATCAAGATAGAGTAGGAAAAACTAATTTGTGTTGGAAAAAAGGTGGAGGGCCAGGGCATCTACTTCTGTAATGTCTGAGAGATTGCTGTTACGGCCACTACAAAAAATTATGAACAGGTGGCTGAGTTCCCTCCTTTGTTATATGTAACACAACCATGACAAATTTAATGTAAAAAATTGAGTCTAATGATTCAAATTAGAAAAAATAGGCAAAGAGTAAACACAACAACAACAAAAAATTATTGAAATCAAACCACAATAGCAGACCAGAAGACTAAGAGCAAAGGAAAGTTTTGTAAAGCTAGCTCAGTTTTGCAAAGATCTGTGTGTTCTCCCATGTCAATAATTATGTAATTCATCTTAGGCTATAAAGCATTACAGGTTTTCTACACCTATGCATACATGTGGGCATAGGAAACCAGGAGCAAGCTCAGCCTACTGGAAGAAAAACATAAACTTATTATTGTTTCAGTGTCCTTGCAAGAAAGACAGCAGTGCTTATAAGCTGATCCAGGACCTGAGGCCGAACTCATCACATACCTAAGCTACCTGAAGCTTTGTTCTTTTCCATTCTAAATCAGAGGTACATGAGTAAAACAGAAATTGCTGACTGCAGTTCTCACCTATGAAAGAGGAAAAGTTCCCTGGCTGGGCCTTAAGTACAAGAGACTGACAGGAAAAACAAAAGTTCTAAACAGAATGGTTTGGGGAGTGTCTCTACTTCAACATCCTTAAGTTCATGGAAGTGCATTGTTTCTGAAAGGTTTAAAAGAATTCCCAAGCTGATTCATGTATTCTCAATACCATTCATTTAGTAGGTAAAGGTGATGCTGCAGGCAGAAAACTGATTAGTAAACATCAGCAATCACAGTTAACATATGAGAAATTTGGCACAGTTTTCCAAATTTATTGTCGTACAATTATGTGGCCAATAATTAGATTTTTGTTTTAATGTTTGAGCCCAAAATCGAGATTTAGCTTCCAGGTATTCTTCTTCAAAAAGCTTTCCAATCTAGAAATAATTACAGTGTTAACTAGTTTGACAAAAAGGATTATGAATAAGAGATATTCTTAATAGCTGCTTGCCAACCTCTTTCTTGTCGCTTGTTTGAATTATTAGAAAAGGTAAACACGATCAACTAAACATTTGGACATTAATAGCTCTCAATGGAATTTAAGCTTATGAATATATTAGATATTACTTTCTTCAGGTCAAACCAGCATGCAATGGCATAGAATATATTCATTTTTCACTCAAAATAAACTAAAAATAAATCAAACCTATATTTTATGGAACACTTACTGAGCCAAGTGGGAAAACTCTGGGCACTTACTATGAGTTATAAGGATTGCACTTTAATGGATATTAAACACTCATAAAATCCACAATACATACAAGTCAAACTGCCTTTCTCTAAATATGTTGGCAGTGCAGTGCTAGCAGTGGTGAAAATGAGTCTGTGTTGATAAGGAGATTTTGCTATAAGATATGTAAATTTTAGGTGCACATTTGATCTGTGCTTCACTAGTATAAAAAAGCTAGACCTAATCAATGCCTAACCAGTGTTCCCTCAAGTCACTTTCAACCTGAATGAAAGTGTACTATGAGCTTCTGCACAAACATTCAGAATGCAGTTTTCCCAAGACTTGACAAAATCTTACTCTCTTACTTCAGTATGTGCCATTTTAAAATGCAACATATAGACTTCTTCACTTAAGTGCCTCTTTCCCTCACAAGTTTATAATTTATTTTTATATTTTAAATCTGAGATATTCAGATTCAAGAGAATCCAAGTATTTAGCTGGAAATGTAAAGCTGCATGCAAGAAAACAGAAAAAGAAAAGTATTTGAAAATTATTTTCAAGATATTTTTACATTAGTATTTAATTTCTGAAAGTTTTCCAGGCTGAAATAAATATTATTGCTACCAGACCACTTAATATATTGATATGAAGTTTGGCTTGCAACTTATTCATTCCTTTACAAGTTACTGCAAGAAACAACTCCTAAAGAGCATGCTTAATTTCCCAGATGTTTGTGTGAAATTAGTGTCATTAATAACCATATTGATTATCTTTCTTTATTTCCCAAGGATTCTTCTACTTAAAATGTTACCCTGAAGTGACATGTAGAGACATTCTTGTTATCCATGACTTGCTCTCTTGCTCTCTAATTGCTAGATGAGAGATTTACTGTGGAGTGCTTTTGTGTTGTGGTTCATAGATAATTCTTGCTTTGATTTTCAGCACCAGTCAAACATTCTCACTATGACAAGTGACAAGTGTGGCTGCACTCCTCTTGTTTCCACACCAGGAAGTTGTTATTCTGCCACAGTGGCCAGCTTCCCACTGCATGCCTTTGATCATACTGTGATTAAAGTAATATATTCAGTTTAAAACTATCCTGAAGAGTTTTTTCTATTCATGTTGTACTTTTGTAAAGAAATACTATATTATCTCTGAAGGACTAGTTTTACAAGGAAGATATGGAGTATCAAAATACTGTCAGAGTGTCAAATAACTTTGTTCTCAAATCTCTCCCAGGCCTGGCTTCCATGGCAGTCCACACTGTGTGCATTGCAGATTTTCTCTTGGAGTGTGCTAGCTAGGCATTTTAGGCATAAAACCTGTGTTTACTTTTGGGAGGCAGTTATTCCAGGAATCACAATGGCATAGTGGGTAAGATAGAATCATCCTTTCCATATAATCCCAGCAGGTAGAAGAACTTCAGGCATAAGGCGTGTTCTCAAAATACTTCAATTCAAAAAGAAATAGAGCCTCACAGTTCAGTTCAGTTAGAACAATTATGAAAAGTGAGTCCTGTTTAGTTATAATTGACAATGAGTCAGGGATTCTCTAGATTCAGAACTGCTTGACCTTCTCCAAGGTCAGCTTAGTCTATCAGCAAAACAGTTTGGGATCAGAAACTTAAATGCCCAATAAAAGTCTAGCAAAGGGAATAATTCCCAACTCATAGCTCCTAACCTGTGCCTAAAGTAATCACAATAGGGCTCTACCTGAATATAATAGATTTGTATCCCAGCTGGGGGCCTTTGGAAGTGGGTTCTTCTCTCCATTGAACAGGCAGATATGTTTAGCAGCTAATTTAAGACACTTTCTCTTCAAAGGACACATAAGTTATATCAATTGTATTCCTTTCACCCCTCATCCAGGAGAACAGAGATGCGGACAATAGAACAAATGCTGGACATAGCAACACTCAGAGACTCACATGATGAAATTAAATGGGGTATGTCAGCACTGTCAGGAGTCACAGTACAAAGGAAATAAGGAAAATGGAAAGGGACCTCAATACATGCCTCTCTGTGGTTAAATAGGTGACATGAATTTGCACACCTGACTTTCCTACCATTGAACACTGCCCAGGCAACAAACAAACCTGAGTATCCCATTAGAGACAGTCCTCCACAAACTGCACAGTGAGTCCTTCCCACAGGCTACAGTTCTTCACAAACTGCTCTTTTGTGCATATCTTCCACAGAGTGCTGTCCTTCAGGAACAGGTTGCTCCAGGTTTGCTCCCCTATGGGGTCACAAGTCCTGCCTGCAAACCTGCTCCAAACACCTGCAGAGTGGCAGTCCTGTCTTTGTGGCGCCACAGGTCCTGCCAGGCTTCCCATGGAGTGACAGCCTGCTTCAGGTATATCTGCCTGCTTGGAGTCCTCCACAAGCTGCAGGTGACTTCTGCTCCATCATGAACCTCCAGGGGCCACAGGAGCACAGCTGCTTCACCATGGTGTGCACCAGGGCTTCAGGGGAATCTTTGCTCCAGTGCCTGAAGCACCTCCTCCCCCTGCTTCTTCACAGACCTTGGTGTACTCATAGCTGGTTTTCTCCCATATTATCAATCCTCTCTCTGTCTGCAGTTGCAGGGGTTTTTCCCCTCCTTCTTAAATGCATTATTCCAGAAGCACTAACACCATCACTGGTGGGCTCAGCCTTGGCCAGCAGCAGGTCCATCTTGGAGCCAGCAGCAATTGGCTCTTGGACATGGGAGAAGCTTCTATCTGCCCCTCAGAGAAGCCACCCCTGTATTCCCCTGCTACTAAAACCTGGCCACACAAACACAATACAATCCCTTCTTGATTTATTTTGTTTGTCAGCTAAGCCTCAGCTATAATTACATCACCCACCACCTGTACCTGTTGCTTAAATGCTGGCTTATATCATGCAGGTCAAGCTTATAACTTGTGAGAAAAGTTACAGCACCTTGTATACTCAGTTCTATCAGAGGATGAAGGAACAGGTAAATGAGTACACAGAGAATATTAATAATTTTATAAAAAGATGGAAATGACAGAAAAATAAACAATTTTTTGAAAAAATGAGAAAAGCAAAACTACCAGAGTATTTAGCAAGAACAGTTCTGAACTGTGCTTTATACTCTATGGAAACTAACTTTGACAATGGACTTTCTACTTATTTACCTTTTTGGGAAATCTGGACCATACACATTTTCCTGGCTATATTACTTATAAAGCCCAGGAACAATCAGCAATTAAAGAGGAAGCAGTGAAATAAATCCAGATCAACAGTACTGGGATAGTATAAAACTATATGTGAGATGTTTTCTCAAATCTTTTAATATGGAAGGGACATTGCCTAATGCTGTAAAGTCCTAGTGACCGTTGAAATGCCAAACAAGGAATTGTAATCTCATTTAAATTTTAATTAAAATAATTGAACCTAAGTGGCTCAGAGAGATGGGAATTTGAAAGTTCTGAAGATTAAATTATTCTTTTGATGGGTCAGGCTACATGGCACTGTGCACTGGGTATGCCTCTGTTGATGTGGGCTGCAGGAACAGTTCCCTGGAGGACAAAAAACTTCCGCTTCATTTCTCCCAGCTCCCTCCAAATTACACTGACACAATCATATGAGTCTGTTTATCTCAAAAGCTTTACAGTTCATGCAGAGCTTTCTTCTTTATACAAAAAAAAAATTTTAGCCTTGGTAATCTTGTTCCCCTGAGTTGCTTTTCCTGCATAATCTTTACCTGGATGATTGTAAGGTTTAGACCCTAACTGCAGCCTGGAAACCTCAGGAGTTCCTGACTCTTTCCATCTGCATGGAACATAAAGCAGTTTTGCAGCTACTTTGATAGTCTTGTGGCTAGAGGGAGAAAGATACCTAGGTCATAGCAACACTAGCCTAACTGGAATAATATTCAATTTCCCAGGACAGTCACACTCCTTTTGTGACCTTTGGTGAATCATATAATAACCAATGGCCAGCTTTTTCAGCACTCTGTATTGAGATGAGCAGAATCACCAATAGTGTGACTAAGCACTCCATACACTGAGCACCAAAAATATGATTCATAATTGTGAACCTGTTGAGCAAGGTGACACTTAAGAGTACTCTTAAGAAGCACTGGAGAAGGAGGACAGTACAACTCTGGCTCTAATCTTCTAGACACATCTGGAGTTCTGAGTCATCATCAATTAATGAACTGGTAAATTTCGCATTTGTAGATGGTTGGCTCATTCAAGCATTCAAGCTTCTAGATTCCAAAGCTCCTCAGCTCAAGGAAATTTGTCTATTAAGAATTGGATGGCTTTCATTATCTTAGTCTCCTTTGTGTTTAAAAAGGGAAATTTTTGATTTTTAGTTTTCAGAGAGCTTTTGCCATTCATGTACTTAACCCAAAGAGAGAAGAAGGATTTGAGCTACTCTGTTTCTTCACTGTTTCCCAGTATAGTTTTTACTTCAGCCTTCATTCAGGAAATATTATGGCAACTGGTGTGAATCTGATTCTAAACTGCCTCTCCAGTCAATGCAGAAGGAATTTAGACACTAGTTTTGGTATGAAAACAAAGCCTTTTTGCAGTGGATGTCTTCAGTTGGGCCACCACTAAATTCTGTGTTTCTTCACATTCTTAATGTTGCATCTACCACAGCAAATTCTTTCTCAGCAGAAAACGTTGGTTGATCCCCTTCTCTGGTGGCTTACAGAAAATTTAGGCACTGTATGTGCTGCCAGTGCCCAGGTGCTGGTAGAACAGCTACAGGGTGGCCTCTGTGAGGAGAGGCCAGAGCTGCTCCATGCTGCACGCAGTCATTCCCTGTCAGCTCCAATGGACCTTGTGAAGGACACAACTGAGCCTCTCAATAAAGCCGATGGTGCCTCTGGGAGAACGGGTGAAAATACTGTGCATGCAGTGAGGAGTGAGCTAAAAAAAGATGAGGAGCACCCCTGCAGTCACCAGGGTCTGAGAAGGAGGAAGGGCAGATGGTGCTCTAGATGTTGAGCAGAAATTCCCCAGCAGACTGTGCAAGAAGAGAACACAGTGGACCAAATATGGACAGTGTGCTCATGGAGGACTCTTATCTGGAGCAGGTTGATTGTGAAGGATTGGAATTTTTGCAGACAACCCACAATGGAGCAAGGAACAAGTGTGAGGAGGAAGGGTCTGCAGACACAAGTTGTTTCAGACTGACCATGATCCCTGTTCTCTATTCACCTACCCTGAACATGGAGCAGAATTGTAGAAGAGTCAGGAATGTAAGAGTGAAGTTGAGCCTGGGAAAAGGAAAGGGTGAGGAGAAGGTTGTGGTTTAATCTGTCAGCATTTTTCAACTATCCAAATTTATCCTAACTGTCAATAAATTAAATTAATTTCTCACGACACTCTGTTTGCTGATGACAATTTTTGCTAACTGATCTTCCTGTCCTTATCTCAATTAATGAGTTTCCCAATGTATCTGCTGCCCCTGTACTGTGGACAAGAGGCTGTGAGTAAGCAGTTAGGCAAGGATACTCCTGCAACTTCTGCAATATGCTTTAAGTTCATTTTACTTAATTTGATGGTATAGTGGGCACTGTTTCACTTCTATGGACATGCAAAATTCTGCATCTGGCTTAAAAATGGAAGAACATGGAGAGGTCAAACTGTCTTCCTGGATGTGACTGTCATAGTATCATCTTGAGCTGAAGTGTCAGTATAAAATGTTGCAGAGTAGTAGGCGGGATTAGAATTTGTTTAAGTGTTCTGGAGGAACTGAAAAAAGAAGTTAACATATTTATGAATTGTGCTGACTCATGTCTTTCTAAAACCGCCTCATGACTGGAAGTGATATTTTAGAGAGCTTTGTACAAAATCAGAAAAATTGCAGCCAAGTAAACTGCTCTAGAGTAAAATTACCTTAGGAGAAAGATTTGTAAACACAGGGATAAATATAATATATGAGAGTTGAATTAGGACTACTTTAGTAACAGAATAATCTGTTAGAGTTCTTGAAAAATATAAATAATGCAAATCAAGTTGATACACTTATTTGCATTTCCAAAAGGTATTTAGTAAGATCCTTCTCCAAACACTGTTAAAGAATTTAGTTGTGACAGCAAAATAGGTAAGATTTTCAGATGGATGGGTAAGTTATTAAGCTACAAGAAGCAAAAGATAGCATTATTACCTAATTTCTACAATAGAAGCATCCTAAATAAAAGACAAGATTTTTATTCACAATACTCATAAATTATCTGGGAAAATTGAGTGAGAAAATTTGCTGATTATACTAACTAATAAAGACAAAGAATGAGTGTTAATAATTAAAAATAAAACCTGCATAATATTAAGGAAATTAAATGCTACATAAATGAAATTAGGTACAAGGGAAACACATATGAAAGAAATAAAACTCCTATCTATAATTATGTTTTCTGAGCCAGGTATTAGAGTTTGAAAAAAGCTCTTAGGAATATGAGAGAGAAATCTGTGAAAGTGATACTTCAGTACACTATGGCAGTAAAGAAAAGTGAATGATAGAAGTTGTTAGAAATTGAATAGCAGACAAAAAGACTCAAAATACTGACAAATCATTATGCTGCTGTATAAATCCATTACATACCTTCATCTCAAATTCTATTTGGAATTCTGGCACCATTCCTCCACTTGAATGGTACAATTTGTATAGCAGCAATGTAATAATATTCTATAATGTCTCTGTGTTTGGATAAAGACTACAAGAATGAGCAAAGTTATCAGAGTTGTTTCTTTTCTATAATAAATGACTATGTGTAGGAGGACTTTTCAAACAAGATAGCTGAGAGGAAACACAGAAATGGTCTAAAAAACTGAGTTATATGAATAAGACTATAGTGACTTTTTCACTGACTTACCCCATAAGTGATTCAAATAAAGCTAGCAGGTGGTAGGCTTTAAGCTAGCTAAAGTAGATTCTTTACACAGCACATGGTAAGGTGCTCATCTGCTTTTCATAAATTACAATAAACACTAAAAGTTAACATGTACTCAACAAATGAATTGATAAATGCAAAGAAACCAAACCTCTTTGGAGTAATGCAGTAGAAACCTACCACTATATGCACAAGGAGTCCTCCAGACAGTACAGGTCAAAATGGAGGACTGCTGAAAAGCAAAATAATGCAAATTTAAAGTAGTGTATTGGAGGAAGTGGCTCAAGATACTAGACTAGATCCCTTATTGTCATTTATGTGTTTGTATATCGAATTGGTAAACAAACAGCATTTGATGTTTGAGTTGACTCAGTGAGGAGTAAGCTACCAAGCTTCCCACTGTTTTGGGTAACTGAAAATTCAAATGGAAATGTGAAGGATCTGCATTTACTGAATTCTGAATTTCATATCAACACATACATAAGTAGATATACTTAATGTCAATATTTAAATGGGATAAGTGCATGTAATACTTTTCTGCCTCTTCACTGAAACCGGACACAATGATAATCAACCACTTGGGGGATGATGAGTTTCGGGATAATGATCATGAAAATACGTTTTTGAAAGCTACTATAACAGTAATGCTTACCACTAGAAATTGAATTTTAAACAGATGAAGGCCTAAACTGAGACAAGTATTTGTGTGTGTCATGTTATGACACTCTCCCTTTTAAAGATCTTTACACTGTCAAGATTTATATTATTACTGCGTGTTGCTACTTAGTGCGATTCATGAAAAAACTGACTTGGCACACTGAGGGCAGCTGAATACCTCTTTATTAAAAACTAATTATTAATCTTTGGAATAATTAAAATTTATCCTTTGTCTCCCTAACACATTAACTTACTCAGTATAATTCTATGTGCTCATCCCCTCTGTAAAAATGCATGTGCTTGGCTTGGAGTCACATTGAGGGTCAGTGAAAAGCGATGCCCTCGGGGTCTGTACTGGGACCAGTATTATTTGACATCTTCATTAATGGCATAGACAGGCACCCTCAGTAAATTTGCAGATGAGCTGAGTGATGCAGTTGACACACCTGAAGGATGGGATGCCATCCAGAGGGACCTGGACAAGCTCAAGAACAGGGGCAATGGGAAGCTCCTGAGGTTCAAGAGGACCAAATGCAAGGTGCTGCACCTGGGTTGGGGTTGTGGTATCAATACAGGCTCAAGAGCAAGCCATGTCAGAAAGAATTCGAGAGTGCTGGTGGCTGAGAGGCTGGACATGACCCAGCAATGTGCTCTTGCATCCCAGAAAGCCAAGTGTCTCCTTGGCTCCATCCACAACTGCATGGGCAACAGGCAGAAAGAGGGGATTCTGCTCTCTGCTCTGCTCTGGTGAGACCCCACCTGCAGGGCTGCATCAGCTCTGGGGTCCCAGCACAGAAAGGACATGGACCTGCTTGAGAGAGTCCATAGGAGGGCAACCAAGATGGTGACAGGGATGGAGCAACTGAGGAAAGGCTGAGAAAATCGGGATTGTCCAGCCTGGAAAGAGAAGATTTTGGGTTGACATGATTGCAGACTTCCAGTACTGAAGAGAGCCTAAGGAAAAATAAAGAGAGACTACTTACATATAGTCACAAAGCAAGGGAGAGTGTAGGTTTAGATTAGACATTATGAATAAATTCTTTAAAGGTGGTGAAGCATTGGAAGTAGATGTCCAGAGAAGCTGGGCATGCCCCATCTCTGGAGGTGTTTAAGGTCACTTTGGATGGAGCTCTGACAATGATACACACACACAGATACATATGCAAGCAGGAAAGTTAGAAAAAAACAATGTACCTGAGGTACAGTTTGCAATGAATTAGTTATTTGTCATAGTTTCTCAAGACAAGGAAAGATACTTTTCCGAAGGTAAAAGAAAATAATTCAAAATAAGTGATATAGTATGTGACTATATGTGACTACAGTATGTGATTAAGTAAGACTTTTTCAGATAGCTTTCTCAAAGGCTATCACTATAAAAATAAATTTTAAAGCAAAATTTCATTGATTTTAATAGATTAAATATCTCTTAATGGATTTTATAATGCTGGTAAGTTTTGACCACCATGTGGCATCTTACTGGCCCTTGTGAGCAAAAAAGGTAACACAGGTAAATTTTGCCTTGTAATTTTGCACTAGGGTTTCTGTGGTACTTGCCTCCATAGTTAACAGCTGCTTTTTAACAATTTTGGATAAAACAAATAGACAATGAAATTACAAGGTAAAGCCAGGATGTGAGTTTTTAGTCCTAAAAGAATTTAACTTGTCAATGAAATTGAAAGTCTTTCCCTGACTGAAAACTACAAAGTTTCTTGTGATGTTTCATATATTTCCCAGTGTTTTGAAAGGGGCCAAGGAAAAGTGATTTTGTCAGCAACCTACATATTACTTATATAGGTACAAAGTAGAAAACCAGCAAAAATCCAAACAGAATGGGAAAAACTAGCTGACAAAAGAAATAGTACTAACATTATTTCCCCTCTGTCACCATTTCCTCTCCCTTCAGTACACTGGAAAGATAAAAA
Source organism: Ammospiza caudacuta (assembly GCF_027887145.1). Taxonomy (NCBI): domain Eukaryota; kingdom Metazoa; phylum Chordata; class Aves; order Passeriformes; family Passerellidae; genus Ammospiza; species Ammospiza caudacuta. The sequence goes on from NC_080593.1 coordinate 136,224,201, forward strand.
GAAATGGGTTCTTTATCAATAACACTTGGCCATGAATTTTTTATACATAACAGGAAACATATTGCACTGTATGTGTACAGGACTAAATTGATTCCACAGTTTAGATTTTCCTCTGGGCATTTTTGTGGACAAGAAAGAATCTTTTCACTTTTACTTGGACAATTCTGTATCAGAACTGCATTTCACCTTCTTTAAGTGATACAGAATTATGAATTAAAATATGATTCATAAAATTGAGGTTAGGCAAATATGTCTTCTGAGATTATTTTGTACCAAGCAAAAGCTATCATGTTGCGTTTTCAAGCTGATAATGTTAGCATCCCTAATTCTTCAAGAATTAATGTTTTCTTTTTTTCTTCATTGTATCTGCAAACTGGAAATTTAAAATTGCTAAATGTATTGTAAACATTACTAAAAGACAGCAGCAAATAGCATAGCAATCTCTCTGGCTTTAGAGATGCAAAATGCAGTGATTATCAGCTAAAGGACTCTTCTATTTGTCAACTTCTCTCTCATCTGCATCTCAGGCATGTGCTACAAACTACATTAGATGAAAAAAATTGTTAACTAGAGGCAGAGTGGACAGCTGTCTTCATTTCCTTTTTTATTAGTACTACTGCTGCTGGAAGGATTGATGTAAGTTCAATTTTGTTTTCTATACACAGCTGTGAACCTAACCCTGGGAATGAAAGCTATGAAAAGCAACAGGATGAGAGTAGTTGTGAGAGACAGAGGAGACAAAGGTAGTCCTGGGCTCCACTTTTCAGAATATTACACTTTTTCCACTGCTGGGGGTGTCCATGAAGGGCCATGCTGCTAAGCTCACGTAGAGCCCCAGTGCCACAGAGTCATGCCAGAATTATTGCTGATCTTTCCTCTGCAAAGTATATCCTCTCACCAACAGTATTTTCCCATTTCTAAAACCACTTTTAGAGCTGGCTCATCTTATTGAAAATTTCCTTGATAATTCCCTGGTTATTGTTTAACCTGTCTGCTCATCATGATCCTTGCTACTTTGCTCTTTCTGGGGTGAAATGCACTCTGGCAGTGCTGGGAGCCCCCCTCACATATGTTGGTACACCAGTGTTCTTGTCTTGTCACCTGACCTTTTGGCAATGTGTGCATCCCTGTGACCACCCCATGAGCTGATATTTCTTACAACTGGCATGAAACCAAATTTAAGCCCACTTCTTTCCTCAGCCACTCATAGCATTAAGATTTTGAAAAAAGAACATAAAAAAAGAAATACATTTGGAAGAAATATTTTATGTGTGTTGATACTTAAACCAGTAATCTACAGCTAATACCTATGCTTAGGGTAGAATAGAATAACTGAATGTTTTCTATATATCCTTTTTTTTTTATGTCTTGCAAATTATACCATGGAAATATTTTGCATTCCTAGTAAGCTAAGTTTAAACTTCAATTTAAATATTTTATTCAAACAAAATTATGCAGTCAATGAATCTGTTTTTGTAAAGAACATGCAAAATAATTTCCCTTCATATTCTGCATTAATTGGGGATTTTTTGGAACCTAGAAGTGTCTGGGTCTCTAAAATTCATCATAAATTTGACAGTGACATATTTGGTCTAACTTCCCCTGTTGGAACCTCCTCTATTAGCAAACATCATCTAAGTCTTCCTAGAGCATACACCTTTGAGTTTAAAATGTGTGTTTTCAGTCCCACTGGAACACAGAACAAAGATCTCCTTTCACTTGGATGCTCTTGAAAGATGTTTTAGTTCTTCCATCAACACTGTGAGAAGCCAGAATATGTAGCCAAAAACTTTTTCCTGTGCCTGTTGGCAGCCGGATAGAGATCCTAACGAATCTATTATCAGTAAACACAGTCCTTATTTTCAGGTTTTTTCAGGCTGTGGGACATGCTGAGATGTCAGTTTGTGTATGAATGCACCAGTGTTCTTCTTCTGAAAAGAATAATTTTGTAGTAAAAAGGGATATTTCTCAGTCTGTGTTGCAGGGCTGAATTTATAAACTGAACATTCCATCACAGAAGTAAAGTTGAAAGAATTAAAATTATATTTTTATTCAATTTGTCATTTTAAGACAACCCAATACAGAAAAGATTCTGTAACATAAAGGTTGAGTCTAATTCAAACATAAATTTCTGTAAACTGAAATTATCACACATCCTTATAAATATTTTAGACACCTTTTCCTATATTCCAGAGGGAGAATTTTGCTCGAGGATATATATGACTTTATTAAAATCCAAAGGTGGATTTATGCAGTTCTAAATCTGTTAAAATAACTTGAGGTGTTTCAGGCAGATGTAAACACCCTGCAACTGATTTGGAGAGATATTACAGTAAATGTCTGAGGATTGTATATCCGAATTTGATTTTTTTTTTAATGCTGGCATTTATACATTCTTACTTCATTCACTTATTTTCATATATTACTTATAGTAATATAAAATTATTTCCCTGCTATATTAGTTCAATGTTGGAAGGTTAAATTGAATGAATAGGCATGAAAAACACTAAAGCTAGGTTCCAGACTATTTTAGTTTAGGAAAACTGTAATAGAAATGCTGAACCCCACTTCCAGCAAGGAAAAAATGGGCAGCAAAACTTTTGTTTCCGAAGGAGTTGATATTTCAGATACCACCAGATGAAAAGTCGCTCAATGAAAAAGTCTTCCACTTCTTTTATGCTTTCTGTACTCAGGAACTAAATATGCCTATAAAAGCCTGTGAGTGACTATTGTTTCAGTTCACAGGCAACGACAAAATGACATTGAAAGGGAGTTCAGGATCCTGTTTATTTGAAACCAACTGGAAATTAAACTCCAGATAAGCCACGCCCCTTCCTCTGCCCCTTTAGCAGAAAAGGGACAAAGGCAGAGACTATGGATTGAGATAATAACTTAGAGAAAGCACACAGCAATGAAATAAAAGCCTCACAGTAACAGCAGAAATACTAATAACAATAGTATCCTCCTCACTGGACGCTGTACTTGTTTCCTCGTTGCACTTCCAGCAGTGGCGTTGCTGCTTTGGCCTGCTCCGCCTGGTTCCACCGGGCTCCCTCGGCCTTGGCTCCTCCCGGCTTAGCGCGGTTCCTCCTCGGGCGCGGCCTCAGGCCACGCTCGGCGGCACTCGAGCTCCCTTCTGCTGCCTCCCGCACTGGTGCTGCTTCCACAGCCCCACACCTCGGCGCCTCGTCCTGGCCACAGGGGAAGGGCATGGCCATCGGGGGCAGAGGATGCGGTCTGCAGGGCTGATCCCTGCAGCCTCCCTGATGGACAGAGTAATGACCTTCCAGGAGCACTTCCATTTTTTTCTCCCCGTGGAACCACGGCCCCCAGCAAAGATGTCAGTGGTGTGGAACAGCAACCTAGCAATGCCCGCATGGCTCTAAGTTCTACCCCCACTCTGCAACCAGGACAAGTCTCATGAAGCTATGGAAATTTTTTTTCACAATTATACAACAATTAAGTAAAAAATATTTAGGGTGCTGACATTGCATCTGAGGTTTCAGTCTGAACAAACTGTTTTTCTGAATTATATAAAGAAGTCCAGATGGTTTAAATGCTAATGACATAATAGGGTCTGAGGACTGGGGAGTAGGGACTTATTAGCAATTTATGATGTACTAAAACAATTTGTGAATCATATTTTCTCTCCCAGTTTTTGTCTCTCTTAGTAAATGGATTTTCATTTTAAAACTTCTTCTGCAGAGTTAACAAAGCCTCTTTGACAGACGCATGACCATGTGAGTAGTTGGTTGAAATTTAGGCTTAGGGTATGTATATATATATATATATATATATATACGTATATAAAACTGGTTTAAGTAAACAACTTTATTACAGTGATATCACATAAGCCAAATATATAGTTTAATTCAAGTTACTGGAGCAGTGACTAGCTAAATAACTTTACCTCAGAATGTCCAGTGAAAAAATGAGTCAAGCTATTAGTAACAGTAGATATTGTTTTACTGTTCTAACAAATGTAATCTGAATGCCATCCTATTCATCCTCCTTCATCATACTGATCTGCTATGGCAACTGGCTAAACTAGACCCCCAAATTAGGCAGAACCTATAATAAACAGGCCATTATGAAAATTTATCAAACCTATATTATATAGTGCAAACCCACTTTAGTTAGAAAAGTTTAGAATTAGAATATAATTCCAAAACTCCTGTTTCATTTTTAGCTAAACAGAAAAATGTAATAACAGCATCTCATTTAAAGTTACTTTTTTCTTATAATTCAAAATTTTGCTGTGATGGGAGAACTAAGAACAATTGCCATCAGCTTTAAACTGCTTTCTGTTATCTTCCTGTAGATTAATGTTTTCTTTGGTTTGTTTGTTTGTTAAACAAACTACAGGAAATACAACAACCAAGTCAATTTGCTTTGAGTCTGAGAAAAACAGGACCAATAATTTTTATGGGCTCTTAGCTATCTGCTAAAACTAAAGTTTGTCTCATTCTGGTAGGAGCAGATATGTAATATACATCAGTGATGTTTGCTCTCCTCTCACTGGAGAAAGCCAGGAAAAACAAACAGAGTATAAAATAAAGGGAGGTGAATCACTGTAGGCATCACCAGACTCCTACAAAACACAAAAGGTTTGATTTAACAGAATTATAGGCAATGTATCTGGAGCACCTGTTCAGTTTCTGTTTATTTTCTGTTTCTGAAACATCAGTCACTTCAAAACTCCTGCCTTTTCAAAGTTTACTTTTAGCAATGGTTGAACATATAGTAGAAGATCCTGTGAGAATATTGCCATGCATAGATAAATGACAAGGGACAGCATAAAGGCTTGAGTTAGAAGGAAATAGAAGTTCTCTTCCAATACTTCGCAAATACTGAGGATCCAATCAATTCCTTGACCAATATTCTGGGCATTCACATCAATAAAATAATAATTTACATTTTTTTTGTAAGCAATTGAAGAATGTGAGTTTCTTAGGAGAGCTAGTGATAATGATACCTTGCAGAAGACACTGCCCCTAGGGGACAAAGGGAACAAGCTGCAACCAGGCAGCACTGAGAAGAATATTTAGCTTGATATCTATCATAGAATAGTTGGGATTGAAAGGGACCAATAAAAGCCACCAGCCACAATATCTCCTTTAATAAGCAGGGACATCTTCCTCTAGATCAGGTTGCTCAGAGCCCCATCCAACCCAGTCTTGAATGTTACCAGAGATGGGGCATCTACTTCCACCCTGGGCAACTTGTTCCAATGTATCACTACCCTTATAGTAAAGAACTTCTTCCTTATACCTAATCTTTTGTAGTTTAAACCATTGCTACTTGTACTTTTACAGCTGATCCCACCAAAAGTTTCTGCCCATCTTTCTCAGCAGCCCCCTTTAAGTATTGTAAGGTCACATTAAGGTCGACTTGAAGCCTTCTCTTCTCCAAGCTGAACAATTCCAATTTTCTCAGCCTTTCCTCTAAACCAGGTATCATTCAGATAATGGAATTCATATTAAAAACGCTTTTTTAATGGCTATATATCTTTTCCCCAAAGTGTACAAAAGAAAAAAATTAAATGCACAAAACAAACAAGGGATTGTACATGAAAGGGAAAATGTTCTAAGGACTGAAAGGCTGATATGCATTATTAACTCTGAATTCCTCCCTCTCCTCTCTTGTTAGTGGGAAAAAAACTGAAAAATTCCGAGCCAAAATGGATAGAGATCACCACCAGAGGTATGAGTCAGAGGACCTGAATACTCTTCTGAAAGTGCATCTCTCTCCACTGCTGTAAAATATCTTTCCAACTTCGATGTCTTGGATGCAGTGACATGTTCCACCTCATTAGGTCCAACATTTAGATCCACAGAAGTATTTTAAATAATCACACATGTGGAAATTTTAAATCTTTAATCAGCCTGTAATAATGCTTCTGTCAATTAAATCTTGCCTTGTCTGCAAAGCCTGCTTAAGCAAGTAACCGTAGACCATAACTGCCTGAATGACTAGATGGGGGAAATAGAGGCTTTCTACATCCCATAACCTTCAGACTGAGTTCAGGAACTATTTATAGATCTTCTGGCTGGGACTAGACATGATGCTCATAAAGATGTTTAGAGAAGGCGGGGGAAACCCAAAAGAAGTTGTAACTTTGCATTGTGAATCCTTACCTTAGTTGCTGATGCTTATGTCTAAGGATTTGTTTTTATTGAAGTGATTGGTAACAACTTTTATATTTGTTTATTTGGATTATCCTTAGATATGTTCTTTTGAATAAATACATTAATTTCATTTAATGTGTTTTTGTGTAAAGTTTAAAGTAGGGGTATAGATTCTTTCCAGAGTTGCTGTTTTGAAGTAGATATATGGAGAAGGGGGATAAGGGCATCCTCTGTATGGACAGACATCCTGTATAAAAGAAGAATGCTATTTATTTTAGATTCTCCTTTCATAATAGAATGAATGTTCTCATTTATTTCCATTGACCTGACAGGAAGCCTGATCCTCTTCAGAGCCTTCCTAACCTGCTTATTCTTGATGGATATTAGTGTCAGCTTACGAGACAGCATCCCTGAATTCCATTTTGCCAAGTCAAAGGGAGGGGGAAGACGTGTATATTGCATCTGCCTTGTTCTTCAAGTTCTTAACCTAATTATAGGATGATTGCTCATATATTACTTCAGAAACTAGATATTTTAGGGAGAGGAAAGAAAAATTTATGCAAAAAAAGAGATTTATTATGTTAAATTTAAGATTAAACAAATATGCTTTAATTTATCTTGTTTATGTGTTATGTCAAGTTTTTGGGGCATGTAAGTGTGTTTGATTGTTAATAGTTACTCTGTTTAAGATTAGAGGAACTGCTGTCCTTGTATGACAAGTAAAGAAACTTATCAAAGATTCAGCAGTGTACTGTAAAGGACTGAAAAAAGGAAAGTGCCCAGAATCAACCCTTAATGATTTTTTTCCCCCTTCAGAATTTGCATGTATGTAAAATGCTCTTTTGGCTTTTTTTTCTCCTCTATTTTTCAGGCTCAGTTGTCATGTCTTTAATGTAGTAAGAGCAGAGCACTGTGGAGTAGTATGAATTAAAAAATTACTGCCTAATATTGTTTAAATGGGAAAGTCACATTCAGACTATTCTTGGAATAGAAGTCAAGGTCTGTCTCAAGCAAAAAAATCAGAATTCTAAAGAGAGACAGGATGCTTTGCTTGCTGCTCCTTGTAAAGACATTTTTCTTTTTATATCATAAAAAAGCAATGTAGTGAACAGAAAGACAGATGTGAAAGAAAAAGTTCAAACATAGTGCAGCTGTGTATTACCCAAGGGATGCCATCAGGAAGCACTGCCTTAGCTGGCAGTTAAACTTCCAGGGGATACAGGATAATTGAGAGAAGTGTTACAATGCACATCAAAAGGGTAGATTGATCCCATCAGGTGAAACCGCAAGTGATACATCGGAATATTTAAGATACATCAAGGAAACTTCTTAGATGTCAGCTGCATTCCTTTGGCAGCTAAACAGAGGGCCAGATCCAGAAATGAAGGAAAATCATGGCAAGGCCAAGATCATGAAATGTCAAATAAATTGAAACATCTGGGCAAGAATCATATAAATATATATATCCCATCTTAAAAAGTGAAAAAAAACCCGCTTTTACCAGATTGTATCTCTGTGTGTATAGCTGATATCTAGCTGTACAGCAAAGTAATCTAAATGTTTAAAGTAGTGTATAGATCTTTGTGATGCTATTGATTGTTGAGGAAGTTACTTACATTTGTCTTGCTTAAGTAGCTTAATTTGTAAGTCACTTCTGAGTCTCCTAGTAAAAGACATGGCATACTTGCACACCCAAAGCCCCCAGAGTGTGTTACTGTGAAGGAGTGTCTGATGCTGAGACTATGTCTTCATCTGTTCTAAGCTGAATTTTTCAGATGGAAAAGTCTGCATTTGCAGATGTGTTTTCTTTTTCATGTAAACAGAACTTTTGTTTTTATAAGTCCTTTCACACCTTTATTCTACCTTTGTAGTTAAGAAAAATGAAAAGTTGAACATCAAAAATGGATTGAGGGGAACATATCTGTACATTCAACACAGTGGCAAGGGTCTCCTTCAAAAGGGTGAGAGAAAAGAAAAAGGTTCAAACCAACCCCTATTACAAACATTTTAGTAAAGATATGCCAACAGTTTTTTGTAGAAATCAGGTGCACAAGCACCTATCTCCAAAAAACAGTCAGCATCTGGGACTCATCTGGTCACAGATAACTCTGGAGCCTTGAATCTAACTAAGGGATAAAGGAGGTCTTTGTTTCACATTGATGACCTGAATAGAACAAGGATTGTGATGGGGAGTTTTGGACTCCCTCTTAAATTTCATAAACGGTCATAGAATCATTAGGGTTGGAAAAAACCTCCTAGTTCATCAAGTCCAGCCTTTGAGCAACCACCACCACATCAACTAAGCCATAGCACTAAGTGTCATGTTCGGACATTTCCTAAATACTTCCAGGGTCAAACAACCCCCTGGGCAAACTCATTCCAGTTCTTGACAAACATTTTAGTGAAGAAACTCTTCCTGATGTCCAGCCTGACCCTGCCCTGGTGCAGCTGAGACTCTCATGCTGTCACTGGCTGCCTGGGAGAAGAGGCCAACCCCCACCTTCCACCTTGCTACAGCCTCCTTTCAGGGAGTTGTAGAGATTAATAAAGTATCAACAGTCCTGTAGTTTCCCAGATCCTCCTTCCAAATCTTCATATAAATGGACATCGCACTGACTAACCTCCAGTATTCTGGGTCCTTCTAGTTAACCAGGATAGATGATGAATTATGAACAATGACTTGAGTTTTTCTGCCAGGTCCCTCAGTACATTTGGATGAACTGCATCTGGCCCCATATTCTTGTGGGTGTGTAGGTTGCTCATCAGGCCTCTAACTACTTCTGTATGGATTTCAGGGGCTCTATTCTGCTCCCTGTCCCTGTCTGCCAGCTCATGGGGCCAGTTACCCTGGTCTTTATGTTAAAGACTGAGGCAAAGAAGGCATTAAGTACTTCAGCCTTTTCCTCATCCATCATGTTCCCCTCCATATTCAATAAAGGATGGACATTTTCCTCAGCTCTCCTTTTGTTTTTAATGCATTTATAAAAACACTTTTTGTTATATTTTAGAGCTGTGGCCGTATTTAGTTCTAGCTGAGCTTTCTCCTTCCTAATTTTCTGTCTCCATAACCTAAGGACACCCTTGTACTCTTCCTGAGTTGCCTGCCTTTTCTTCCAAAGTTCATAAACTCTTTTTTCTCCCTGTGAGTTCCTGCAAAAGCTCCCTGTTCAGCCAGACATTCGTCCCTGCTGGTTTGACTTTTGATAAATAAGGACAGCCTGTTCCTTCACCTTTAAGATTTCCTTCTTAAAGTATGTCCAGCCTTCCTGGACCCCTTTGTTATTAAGGACTGTTTCCCAAGGGACTCTCTGAACCACTGTCCTGGTTCAGGGTCTCCCTGCTCTAAGCACTGGGCTGTTGGGTTAAAGAGACATCTGCCTATATGGGAGGTCAGAACCATTAAACACATTTTTGAAAAATCTACTAAAGCAAACATGAGAGATGATATAAACATTGAAACACAACACTTGTGAATGTTCCTGACATATACAAGGAATAATTCACTTCTGCTATGCCATTTATGGCTTTGCAGGAAGTCAGCAGTACACGTTCAGCTCCTGGGATATCTTTACTAGTAAAAGCTTTGATTTCTAAGGAGCTTAGGTACCTCCAGCGTTAGCTTTCAGCACAATCCAAATGTCCAGGAAAGGCATCTAAATCCCTAGAGAGTGACCTGAATGGACAGCCTTAATGATTGGCATTTAGTTCTCAGTTAATCAAGTTCTCATCATTTAGCACCAAGTAGTAATTAAGGCACTGCTTTTAAAAGAGGGTCATTTCAAAAGCATCATCAGATGCTTATGATCAAATATTTTTTCAAATTAGTATGATGAAATTTTTACTGATAAAGGTGAAAGTTCTTGTCTCACATTTTGACTTTACTGGATTTTAAATCAGAAATCCCATACAAAAAAAAAATTATTATAAGTAGATTTAAACCTCCATTTCTCAGAATGTCATTCTGAATTAAGAACTTTCAACTCTTCTGATTTTACTGGAGCCCATGGTGATCTATTCTTGGTTGTACAGTATTTAAACTTTTTCAGTAGCATGGAAGACATAAAATCATTACTGATGAAATTTACTGTTGACAAAGATTGATGGAGTGGTTATTATAATGAGGAATACAAATCACTAATGTAGAAAGGTGGATCACCTCGCAGACTGGGCCCAGTCCATATGATTCTGTCTTCCTCCACATAAGACAATAAATACATCTGGGAGTAAAAAATGTAGGTTGGGCATCCAATATGAAACCTAGAAAAAAAAGTGAATCTGAGAGAGGTCATAATGGAGAGTCTGCTGGATGTGAGATCCAGAGTAGCACTCTTGTTTATAGGAATTGCACAGAGAGAGCTGAATGCTGAGTGGTGGTGGGAAGTATCTAATAGTGAGAATTGCTGCTAAGATGGGATGAGTGCTCAGCTCTGGTGCCTGCCTTTTATAGAAAGAACATTGATAAGTGGGATATGTTCCAGAGAAGAAAGAAAAGAATTAAAAACAAAAGTTAAAAGGATATTAAAGCATATGATATGCAAGAATGAGATTGGTCACAGGCCACTGTTTCTTACACACTCTTCTTCAGGCAACTTTCCTTTTACCATAATGTCCTTTGAATTACAGAAATTTCCTTTAAATATTTCTTTCTCTTACATCTAGGTTCTTCAGAGGCTTTTCCCACCAGCTTTACATCAGTAGCCCTCTAGCTATTTTCCCAGATTATTAATTGTTCTGGCAGACCTCATTGAGCGAGCTTTAAACTAAGCTTGAAGGGGGAAGGGGAACCAGCTGAGCTAACTGGAAACAGGCCCAAGAATTGTAAGCATAAGATAGGGGTGAACTCAGTTGCCCAGATGAGGTGCATGTATACCAATGCACGCAGTTTGGGCAATAAACAAGAAGAGCTGGAGGCCATGGTACAACTGCAAAGCTATGATGTAGTTGCCATCACGGAAACGTGGTGGGATGACTCATATAACTGAAGTACTACATTGGCTGGATACAGACTCTTCAGGAGAGATAGAAAAGGAAGAAGAGGAGGTGGCGTAGCTCTTTATGTTAAGCAAACCTTCGATGCCATTGAAATTGAAACAAAGGAAGAAGGTGTTGAATGTTTATGGATAAGAATCAAGGGGAAGGCCAACAACGCAAACATCATATTGGGAGTCTGTTATCGTCCACCCGATCAAGAAGAAGAAGTAGACGATTTATTCTATAAGCAGTTGTGCAATGTTTCTAGATCATCAACCCTTGTTCTTGTTGGTGATTTTAATCTACCAGATATCTGCTGGGAATTTAATACAGCAGTAAAGAGCCAATCCAGAAAATTCTTAGAATCTATGGAAGATAACTTTTTGTTACAGCTGGTAGATGAACCCACCAGGGAAGGGACTACATTAGATCTGTTATTTACAAATAGGGATGGGCTGGTGGGAGATGTGAGGGTTGGAGGTCGTTTGGGGCAGAGTGACCATGAATTAATAGAGTTTTCAATACTTGGCGATATTAGGAAGAGCACCAGTATAACTCGTACATTGGATTTCCGGAGGGCGGACTTTGGCCTGTTTAAGAGATTAATTCAGAGCGTCCCTTGGGAAGCTGCCCTTAAAAATAAAGGAGTTCAGGAAGGGTGGGCTTACTTCAAGGCAGAGATCTTGAGGGCGCAGGAACAAACCATTCCTGTATCCTGAAAGATCAGTCAACGGGGCAAACGTCCAGCCTGGCTGGGAAAAGAGATCTTGGAGGAGCTTAGGAATAAAAAGAGGACATATCAGAGTTGGAAAAAGGGTCAGGTCTCCAAGGAAGTATTCAAGAGGGCTGCTAGAGTATGCAGGAAAAAAATTAGGGAGGCCAAAGCTCAGTTTGAACTCAGGATAGCGACTGTTGTTAAGGATAATAAAAAATGTTTTTATAAATATATTAATAGTAGGAAGAAAGGTAGGACCAGCCTTTGTTCCTTACTGGACAAAGGTGGGAAGTTAGTATTTGCAGACGAGGAGAAGGCAGAAGTGTTCAATGCCTATTTTGCCTCGGTTTTTAATGGGAAGATGACTTGCCCTCAAGACTCCCGTCCGTCTAGGCTGGTCGTTGGTTTTAGGGAACAGAATGGCCCCCACATTATCCAAGAGGAGGCTGTTATAGAACTATTGAAATCCTTGGATATTCATAAATCTATGGGACCAGATGGGATCCACCCTAGGGTAATGAGAGAGCTGGCAAATGAGATTGCAAAGCCACTCTCTATCATTTACCAACAGTCATGGATCACTGGTGAGGTTCCAGATGACTGGAAGCTGGCCAATGTGATACCCATTCACAAAAAGGGTGCAAAGGAAGATCCTGGCAATTATAGACCAGTCAGCCTGACCTCTATACCTGGCAAAATAATGGAACAGTTTATATTACGTGCCATCATGCAAAATTTGCAGGACAGCCAGGGTATCAGACCCAGCCAGCACGGATTTAGGAGGGTTAGATCATGTCTGACTAACCTGATCACCTTTTATGATCAGGTAACCCGGCTATTGGATGCAGGGAAGGCTGTAGATGTTGTTTTTCTGGATTTCAGCAAGGCCTTCACACTGTTTCCCATAGCATACTCCTGGACAAACTCGCTGGCCATGGTCTGGATAGGAATACCCTTTGCTGGGTTCAGAACTGGCTGGATGGCCGGGCCCAGAGAGTGGTGGTGAATGGTGTCACATCCAGCTGGCGACCAGTCACCAGTGGTGTCCCTCAGGGGTCTGTGTTGGGGCCAGTTTTGTTCAACATTTTTATTGATGATATGGATGAGGGCTTAGAGTCTTTTATTAGTAAATTCGCTGATGACACTAAATTGGGAAAGAGTGTAGAACTGCTTGAGGGGTGTAGGGCTCTCCAGAGAGATTTGGAAAGGTTAGATGCATGGGCAGAATCAAACGGGATGAACTTCAATAAGTCCAAGTGCCGAGTATTGCACTTCGGCCACAATAACCCCCTGCACCGATATAAGCTGGAGATGGAATGGCTGGATAGTGCCCAGGTGGAAAGGGACCTGGGGGTGCTGGTTGACAGTCGATTAAATATGAGCCAGCAGTGTGCCCAGGTAGCCAAGAGGGCCAATGCCATCCTGGCCAGTATCAGAAATGGAGTGGCCAGCAGGAGCAGAGAGGTCATTCTTCCCCTCTACTTGGCACTGGTGAGGCCTCACTTGGAGTATTGTATCCAGTTCTGGGCCCCTCACTTTAGGAGGGACATCGAGTTACTTGAGCGTGTCCAGAGGAGGGCTACGAGACTAATAAGGGGCTTGGAGCACAAGCCATACGAAGAGCGACTGAGGGAGCTGGGGTTGTTCAGCCTGGAGAAAAGGAGACTCAGGGGCGACCTCATCGCTCTCTACAACTTCCTGAAGGGTGGCTGTGGTGAGCTGGGGGTCGGCCTCTTTCTCCGGGCGATAACAGATAGAACAAGAGGACACAGTCTCAAGTTGCATCAAGCGAGATGTAAGTTAGAATTAAGAAGGAAATATTTCACAGAAAGAGTGGTCAGATACTGGAATCATTTACCCAGTGAGGTGGTGGAGTCATCATCCCTTGAAGAATTCAAAAAAAGACTGGATGTGGCACTTCCTGCCATGATCTAGTGAACAGTTAGAACATCGGCTGGACTTGATGATCTTATAGGTCTCTTCCAGTCTTGAACTTCTGTGATTCTGTGATTCTGTGATTCTGTTCAAGCAAAGACTTTCTGGAGGCCAGGTAAGAAAAGCTCTTTCACAGTAGCAAGATCTTGGCTCTAATCTTAGTGCCATGCCAGGTCCCACAGTCAGAGGACACGTTCTGCACACATAACTACCTTTTTTTTTGCCTAAAATATACAGTGGCCACCAAGATTAGCACATGGGACATAGTATGAAAAGTAGACATAAAATAAAGATAGTTGTGACCTCAAAGATCAGAATACATGTTTCAGAGCATTAGATTAGCCTAGTGTGCTTCATTTATGGATCTTCAGTATAGGTGTTTATTTCTGGTAATTTTTTTTTCTCAGTGTTTTCAAAAAAAAAATGAGCTGGAATAGCTTTACTTTGCAAAATAAAATGTACAAGACAGAGAGTAGATCCAAACTATCTCTACTGATGTCACAGAGAACATGAATCACATTTTGCTCTTGTGTATGAAAGCCATAAGCATAAACTCCCCCAAATCACTCCAACGCAGAGGATCTGTCCAAATAGTAAGGAGTTAGGGGTGGGAGGGTGGGAAATTACAAACAATTAATGGTTTAAAAAGTACTTTATTTTTATTGAGTACAATTTTGAAAGATACTCAGGTGTCTGACTACTGGCTGAAATGTGAAGTCACATGGTCAGACAAAATGTAGCAAAATTCTGAGAATTGATTTTCACCTGTTATCCTGAGAACAAACCTCTGGAAAGAATGGGCTAAGGCTGCTATGAAGAAGAAGTGATAAACTCTCTTTAACATGATTAAAAGCTTCTTGGTTTTCAGTCCATCAAGAGCCCTTTGTAATACTCACACAAGAAAACAGAGAATAACAATTTGGATGCCAGTAAGACCTGTAATGTTACATTGTACTGCACCTCGTATTGGAACTTTGAGTGAAATCATCCACTTGAGAAAAGGTAGTAAAACAGAAGCTGAGGACTGCCTCATGCTTACACAACATGAGGCTTCAGGTGTAAGAAGAAGATTCTGTGCTTTGCATGCAGCAGTTTGCTTAGCCCATCACAAGAAGCTGACGCTAATTCTTTCATTTTTCAGCTTTAAATTGGAGTTCCTTGCTGACTTACTAAAATTGGATAATCACTTTCTCTATATTAACTTGTCACTGTTATTTTATTCAATTTTAAACCCAGGGCTTCATTCAGTTATCCTTTGTACACTTACTGATTTTATTGTAAGGGTCGTAGGAGAGCTTAGGTCATAAGAAAAATACATCTACCTTCACCTTTTTCTAAACCACAGTCTCACTATATCCTACAAGGAAGATTTTTCTTTTCTTCCAGAACTTATACATGGTTATTTCATCTTCCTATACATGGTCTCAAGTTGGTTTGTTTATCTTCTCTTAAAGCAACAGCTGGTAAAGTCTGGAAAAGAGACCTGTAATTAAGAAGAGAATCAGTGCAAAAGATTCTAAACAGAAAATAACCACATCCCTCCTTCAACAATTTTGTGATGAGAAAATGAGGACTTTGTAAAAGAAAGTAACGTAGATTGGTCCCAGTATTGGTATGCAAACCTATATACCAAGAAATTTAAGCAGTGAATAGAGCATCATATTACCCTTGGCGCTGTCTAATACTCAAATAAAGCTATTGTGTCTGAAAACCAAATTTGTTCTGCTTATGCATCCAGGATGCAAACTTGAATTTTCAAAACAAACCCATGGTAACAGAATGTTTCCTCCAGATGGCAAGAAAATGCCTTTAATTCTGTCTCAAAAATAAATTACAGAATTCTAGCCATGTTTGTTGCTAAAAGAGGTTGTTCCTTTCTGGAACTACAGGCTGGAAAGAGCTTTATTATCTGTAACTGTGGATGAAATTCTGGACATGAATTCAGTAGATTCTTGTCATTGATTTGAGTGGAGTGAGAGCTTGACAAGTCATACAGTAAAACAGGGAGTATATATTATTTGGGCTGAATTCAAGTATATAAGAGTATATACTGAAAAGCACTTGGAGCTCGCTTCTACAGGTGAAATGAAATGGACAATAAAAATCAATTAACCTGAAACTGAAGAAAGCTGCTCTGACTCATAGTTGGAAATATGAATATTGCTTGGCTTTGGCTCAAAGGAAGTAGACACATATAAACATTTCTTCAAGTGTCTAAAATATAAACATGGAAAAAACATAATGTTTTTTATAAGAAAACTAGGTCTGCCTGTTTAAGAGGAACTGGTTCTGCTATGTGATCTGTAATTGTGAAAATGTGCAGGTAGGAATGTGTTGCTTATATCTCCCATAAGACATTGTCTTCTTTAAAGTGAAGACTGAGGGAATGAGCACTTATTAGAAGGAGGGAAAGGCAAACTGTTTTGGAAAAAATCAGAACAAACTGTGTTTTCATAGCTGTATAAACTGTACAGAGTGGGATGTGCAGCACCAAGCATGTTGGGCAGGGAGATTACAAATATGTGGAGTAGAAAAAGTGTAAAAAAAAAAAGACTTTAGCTTCATCTTCCCCAGAGCTGAGTATCTTTTTATAAGTGCTAGAGCAGCAAGTCAGTAAGTGTGAAAGTTGGTGACCTAAGGACCTAAGGCTCAAGCTTTCATCAACACAGCTGTGTACCCTAGGCTTTCCACTTCCAAGAAGAGCACCCTAAACACTTGACCCCCACAAACACTTTACCCTTTCTCTGCAGAATGTCATGTGAAGAGCCAGCAAGGCAGTCTGAGTGATACAGTATTATTCTAATTATGAGGAAAAGATTCTTGCAAGAGAGGGAAAAGGCAATATAAACTTTTACATTGCATTACAAAGCATTTTGTGTAAGTAAATTCCTACCTTTAACATGCTCTGCTGTTTCTGTCTGAGTATGTTTCTGGTACCAAGGGAGATACAGCCTTAGGGCTATTTCAGTGCTTCATCCCTGTAAGTTTAGGAGTCACCTGTACACAGCACTTCTTGCCTAGTTCTCTAAGATATTTTTGGCTGTTGTTATTACAGCTGCACATTATAACCCAACACTGCATATCAAAATAAATGAGAAAAGGAAAAGGAAAATTGCACTTATTTGTAGTGGAGTGAACTATTTTATGTTAGGGAAGCAGAATGTACCACCTGCTGCATGAAGGGTGGCTACAAATAGCAATACATGCACATATTCAGACCTTCCCACGCACAACCTCATTCACCCCCACACTGTGGCTGCTCAGTAAGTAATTGGACTTCATTAAATTCAGCTCCAACAACTTGACTAAATCCTGTTGTTCTTTCTTGAACAAAATTTTCTTTATTTCATAGTAATTCAGTTTTCATAGGACTCAGAGTCTGTACTTGTTTATTTATCATGGAATGGCGCAATGGAAGTAACACAACCTCTGTGAATACAAAACAATGGGTGAGGTATTTTCAAATTTCATTATATGTATATATATATGATTTTGGAATTTATTGTGAGATTATTTAGGGTTCTGTGAAGCCTTTAACAGTCAAATGCAGAAGTGATTATTGCTTATTTAATTTGTCAGCATGTTCTGTTTTGAACATAAGGCAAGGTTTCTAGAACAGATCTCTCTTAATGAATGAATTGTGCCAGCAGCACAGCTAGATCCAGAAGCAGATTCATTGGTATAGCATGACGTTACTACACAAAACATTTATGTGTCAAGCACCTAATGAAATTCATTAATTGAAGCTCAGCATTTAAGTCCTTGAGGTTATTTCTAGTGGGCCTAGTAATGAATCCTAGTAATGAGGATTCACAGCAGCTGAGAGGCTAAGCCAGATGACAGTGCAGCCTGTAGGAAATACTGCAATGCTGTAGCAACGCAAATGGGGCAATGCTTGTTCTGAGGTGCTACAGGGAGAGGTGACCTCATTCAAAATGTTTCATGCATACACACTCACAGGGTATCTCCCACATGTTGAAACCCATTAAAGCCTATGTGTCCAAGTAGAACATTTAGTATCCAAGGGTTTTGTATTGAGGAGATGTGAGCAGAATTCCTTGCAATGACATAGAAGGTAAAAGGATCTGTCCTCCTCATATTTCTTTGTATTGTCTTGTGCTGGTTTTCGATAGTTTTCTTGTTCTTTATGAGCTGACAGTCTTTCCAACCTTTTAAATCTGTGAACAATGAGAATTAATCACCATGCTTTGCCTTTCAGTCAGGTGGCCCTAGGCAGTTGCAAGTGAATATATTGAGACTGTCTTAATCTGGGGGACCACTAGCATATGACTTTTTGCAACCATTTTTCTGATTTGTGCTAGTTCCTCCAAGTACCTGATTCATTCCTGTTCAGAGGCTGAAGTGTATGCAAAGTTTGTGGTTACACTTGTCAGTGTATATTTTTTCCTGAACTTTAGGATGAACTGGTGGGTAAGTGAGGCAAGTAGCCTGGGGAACACATATAGAAATGGCCAGAGTTTGACTCTCGGCACAGGAGAGACCATTGAATCTGCCAATTGATTGCTGGGGTGATCAGGAGGACAAAGCCAGGTGCTGAGCTGACGATGGCTTCTTGGATCCAACCAAGGGGCATGTCAGTGCATGAGGCAACAGGAAGTGAGAGGATCTCAGGGCAAATTACTGGATAAAGTTTCTGGATAAGACCAGTTTCTGACCAGTTACTGAATCCACAGTGTACACATGTGCATGTGTGTGTAAGTCTGCATCAGCAGGTGGAGTGAGGCTGCGGGCCTTGGCTCTCCTATATCTAGGATGGAATGTCTAGGATGGCTCTCCTATGTCTCCTATGTCCTCCTAGATGGAATGGGATCCAGGTGCCAGTATCAATGCAGGCTGTCTAGGCCAGTTACTGGGGGAATTCATATCACATATGCTTAAATATTTCCACTGTGGTTTTTATCCTGATGGATGGGAGAAGGGAACTTGTGGAGGTCACTGGTGTTGCCCATGTTTGCCCAAGTGCTGTTTTCTACCTGTGCTAGATGGTGTGGCTGACCATCTTTTTATTCATATTGTACCCATGGGTTTAACTGTGGCCCTGCTGGGAGCGCCTGCTCAACCTTTTTACTGGCAATGTTGCTGCTGAACCTTTGTCATGCTTCTGGATCAGACAGCATCTAACACAAAGTGGTTCCTTTCCTACTTCTTGTGCAAAACCCTTGACACTGTCCAACACGACATCTTTACCTCTAAAGTGTAGATTTGATGAATGGACCACTCAGTGAATAAGATATTTTCTAGATAGTCACACGTAGAGAGTTGTGGTCATTGTCTCAATGTCCAAGTAGAAAGCAGTGATGGGTGGCATTCCTCAGGGGCTGATATTGGGATTGGTACTTTTTAACATTTTATCCATGAAATGGACAGTGGCATTGAGCACACCCTCAGCAATTTTATCAATGAGACCAAGCTGTGTGGTGCTGTTAACACACTGGAGGGAAGGGATGCATCCAGAGGGGACCTTGACAGGCTTGAGTGATGGACTTAGGAATATCATGAGAACCTCATGAAATTCAGCAAGGCCAAGTGCAAGATCCTGCACCTGGGTTTGGACAATCCCAAGCACAAGTACAGTCTGGCAAGAGAATGGATTGCGACTAGCTCTGGGGAGAAAGACTTGGAAGCATTTGTGGATAAAAAGCTCAATATGAATTGGCAATGCACGTTGCTAGCCCAGAAAGCCAACCACATCCTGGCTGCATCAAAAGAGGTATGACCAGGAAGTCAAAGGGGGTGATTCTTCCCCTCTACTGTACTCCTGTGGGACCTCACCTGGAGTACTGTGTCCAGCTCTGGTGTCCTCAACACAAGAAAGTTGTGGACCTGTTGAAGCAAGTCCACAGGAGGGTCACAAAATTCATAAAAGGGCTCCTACAAAAACTGACTCAGAGAGTAGGAGCTGTTCAGCACGGAGAAGA
Organism: Ammospiza caudacuta; assembly: GCF_027887145.1. Taxonomy (NCBI): domain Eukaryota; kingdom Metazoa; phylum Chordata; class Aves; order Passeriformes; family Passerellidae; genus Ammospiza; species Ammospiza caudacuta. Next base: position 136,243,889 of record NC_080593.1, read on the forward strand.
GAAGGCTCTGATGAGAAGTTATAGCAGCCACCCAGTATATAAAGGGGGCTTCAAGAAGTGTGGAGAGGATCCTTTCATGAGGACATGTAAGAGAAGTGAAATGACCTTAACCTGAAGGAGAACTGGTTTAGATTGGATATTGGCAAGGTATTAGAACAGGTTGCCCAGAGACACTGTGGACATTCCTGGAGGTGTTAAAGACCAGGCTGGATGGGCCTCTGAGTAATCTGGTTTAGTGAAAGGTTCCCTGGCCACAATATGGGATTGAAGATATGTGGTCTTTAAGGTCCCTTCCAATCCAAACCACTCCATGATTCTATGATTCTATGTTTTCTCCCTTGTTCTTCCTGGCAGTGATACCAGTGAGACTTTCATGTGCAAAATGTGCATGATTGATGTTGCTATTAACTCAAATTCTCTAACAAGATTAATTACCTCAGTTACCCAATACGTGGCATTCCAAAGAAATACCATTTTAGGAAGTGAACAGTACCTGCCTCATAAAATTCGTAAACCTTCAAGCACTCTTTAGTTGGACAGATGAACATTGTGACATACAAAACTATTAATTTAGTTTAAAAACATGTATCAATATTTATATAGTGCAATAAAATGACATAACAGTCTGTGAAAGTGAAAAATTATATCTGCCATGAGAAGTATATAGATTAAACTTAGAGCTGACAACATAAGTGATTGCAAACATGGAAGTTGCAATAATAGAAAAGTTACATTTGCTATATTCTCCTTTTTTTTGTTTACTCTTGTTTCTGTCTTAGTGACCAGTTTTTAATTACTTAATTGTGTGAACTGAAAGTTGCTCTGTGGTGAATCAGTCACATGGAGTAAGTATGTGGAAATGAGAGATTATAGGAAAGAAAGAGATAGGGAGAAACACAGGACAAGAGAAAGGTAAAGGGTATAAAATAACTGTGTGAGTAAAGAAACAATCAAGACAGGTAAGATGAAAAGGAAGGAGAAAAAAAATAGGTAAAAAAACACAGAAGACCTGCTACAGAGCATCCATAAAACTAGATAAACATCCATAAAACTAGATAAACAATGCCAAACTATTTGTTATACATTTAAGATGAAGGTGCTGAAAATTTCAGTATGGTATGTATCCTGAGGACTTTGGGACAATCCCCTTAATGAGGGGCTAGAATAAACCAGTGGTTTATCAGCAACCCAGTCCAGTTGCTCTTTTTGTTGGAGAGATCTGTAGAAGAAGGTATGACTTGCTAGATGCCTGGCTTGTAGATTTTGGGTGGTTCTGTGATCACACAGGGGCCCTCTAGGGCAATAGTCTCCAAACTTTTTTGATTGTAAACCCCTATCAATAAAAAAGTTTTGAGCACACACTGTCAATATATTATGTATGTATTTATTTATAAAGTACATATATTTACTGCTATGATATTTTATATGTCTTTTATAAAACATTCAAACCTCTTGGAAAATAAAAAAATAGAGGTAAAGAGGAAATATTTTAAATGCTTTGTTTATTAATGATATTAAGCCTGTTTTTTTTTCTTATCCCAATGGACTGTGCACCTCTGGAGTACAGGCACCCCAATTTGAAGACTGCAGCTCTGGGGTACCCTTAACAAGGTGAAATTATATGACAGTAATATACATTTCTGGGCTGAGTTTTCAATAGTTCTTTGCTCAAACAGATGTTTTCTCTTCTGGAAATAGTCTTCCATATTATCAGTAGGAAAGAAAAAGACAGTATAAGAAAGAAATTTATCTACAAGATGAGAAGTGTTAATTGAGCTGGTTCCATTTCTTGGAAAAACTTCCTCATGGATTTAAGTGTGTCTACAACAAGAAGTGAGGCTCCTGAGGTTAAAAAGGCATTTGAAACTAGTGAGTAAAATGGGAGAAGCTTTTTTGTTAAATCCAGGTTTGAGCTGAAGATGGGCACTACTACAGGTGGCTAGATTCCAATTATGAACTATCTTTTCTTGGTAGTAATGAATGACACTGCTGTAGCCTTCTGTGATTTATGGTCAAGGTGAATCTACCTACTGTGGGAATATTTGTGTATATATTTTGTAATGTACATTTTTTAATCAGAAAAATGCAGTAAAATTATCTACTTCAGAGACACATCTAGTTTTTTATGTGTGCATAAGCAGTCTATGATAATAAGGAAATTTATTTGTATAAATATTTCTGTGTCCTAGCTACATGATGAGAAAGTAAATTTTTAAACAGCCTAGCCATAAATATGAACAAATGTAGTGAGAAACATATTAAAATGGTAGAAAACATCTTTAAAGTCTCACCATATACATTATCTTCTAAATTAAATCTGTCAAATGTTGTCTGTATGGACAGAACCAAAAATGTTAGTTAATGAACTATATAATTGTCAACTAAAACTTTAAATTAGATGTACAATTTCCTTCTTTTAGATTAAAAAGTAAATTTGGATTCCATACACAATACAGCCTGTTGTGAGAGTTCAAAGAGAGAGTGCAGCCTTTTGCAAAGCAAGTAGAAGATGACATTTTTTTTTTAATGTGAAGTATATCCTGGGTGACCCTCTGTTCCTGTAAAAGAAAAGAAAAGACAAAAAAACCTCACTGGACCATTGCAAAAAATTCTATTTCAAAAGTTGATCTGCTAGAATGTGTACATATTGATTAAAATGCACCAGAAATTAAATTATATTTAGATTATTTTGGAAAAATCAAATTATTTGTGTCAAACTTAAAGTTTAAAACATGAAATTACTATGTAAAAATGAAGGGCTTGGAAACAAATGGCTTGACCAAATGGTTTGGACAACTGAACAGTGAAGACTATGATTCAAGGTTATGAAAAAGCATTTTCTTGCCTTCAGTCACTGTCATGGGAATATCTGGAATTTAATGGCTGGATGGCAGAAAAAAATCAAAACAGCCCAACCAAAACAAACAAACAAACAAACAAAAATCAACCAACTCCTCCCCCCAAAAAAACAAAGCACACAGAAAGAAGCCCAAAAAAATAACAACAAAAAACCCACCACAGGAGTAAGATTTTAGTCCATTACAATAATATCCAGATAAAACATCCTAAAGATCTCAATAAACACAAAATCAATCCCACATTCTTTTCTAATACAGTTCTTATAAGAATATATATATTTACATACTGGTTTTATGCAATTTATATTAGTTCACAGACATAATCTGGAATAGATGTGGGTTTTCTGCTTTGTCTGCATTTTCACTAACCAATTTTATGTGACACTAGGAAAACATATTTAGTTGTAGTTTAGTTTTTATTCCATGCTAATAATCTGGCAATGTATGACTATTTATTAGGTGTGTGTGTATATTGATATGTCTTTTGGAATTGTCTTTAAAAAGTGTTGTAAAAAAGGAAAACATCAATATTTAATCTCATCATATTTAGGAGTGATGTTTTATATTACCATAGCTCCTTGTTAACAGATTTTGCAAATTAGTCTATTGTAAAACAGGATATGAATGTTTCCTGCTTTCCTCCTTCATTAATGATGGATAATTACTGCAGGAAAAATCACACAATAATCGTACTAATCAGCAAGATGGATTTTTATACAGTAGACTACAAGATTTGCTACCCTTTATGATGCTTGCATGTAATAAAAATTCCTATGCCTCTCAATGATAAAAAAACAATAATATCTCTCCCACAAGTATTTTTTTGGTTCTTATAAGAACAGTAGAGCAGCAGTACAGGCACAGTCAGGTTCCTCTAAACAGTGCACATGATTCAGAAAAAGTAAAGAGGAAGTTAATGATGAAGTAATATTTCTTTAGTAAATCTTCCAAACTCCCAGCAATCAGTGGCACAAGGATGGCTAGATTCTAGAACAGAATCATAGAATAGAATTATTAAGGTTGAAAAAAACCTCCATGATCATTGAACCTTTGGCCCATCACCACCATGCAGACTGAATCATAGCATTAAGTGTCACATCCATTTATTTTTTAAAGACTTTCAGGGACAGTGACTCCACCACCTCCCTGAGCAGTCCATTCCAATGCTTGACAACCCTTTCAGTGAAGAAATTCTTCCTGATGTCCACCCTGAAACCCCCCTGGTGTGCGTTGAGACCGTATCCTCCCGTCCTATTGCTAGTTTCCAGAGAAAGGAGAGACCAATCCCGACCTGGCTACAGTCTCCTTTTGTAGAAAGGAAAGTTGTAGAAAGCAATAACCCCCCCCCCCCCCCCGAGCCTCCTTTTGTCCAGGCTAAACAACCTCAGCTCTCACAGCTGCTCTTCATATGACTCACTCTCAAGGTCCTTCACCAGCCCATTGCCCTTTACTGGACATGCTCCATCTGAGCCAAGATTGAATTTCTTGTTTAAGATTCTTGATAAAATCTTTTATTTTCCTATGACTTTTCCATATAATTCTAAGAAGATTTTTCTTGGAATTACCAAGTTATCTCAATGATGAACAGGAAAACAGATTTATTGAAACAAATTTTGGGGAAAAAGAAGAGTAACAGGTGTGGAGGAAGAGGGCAAGTAGCTACAGACAAATGGGATCTCTGTGGAACAAGGTAAGTGAAAGGCTTGTGTCAGACCTCTGGCACTGAAGCCAGCTGGCAGAACATAGTCCATACTTAATTATTACATAGTACTAAATTCTTTTACCATTCAAAACAAAGTGCATGAAATTACCTGTGAGAAATGGATTCTGGTCTATATAAATTCATTATTCCAATTTAAATACTGTTTGAGACAGTGTTTTGACTTGGGCCAAACTCACACTAAGGGCCATACTAGAAATTTTAAAATATACAAATAGTTTCACAGCTGATTAAACTTCCATGCCCAAAAATCTTGCCTGGCAATATTGAATTATTTATGAAAGATGAAACCTGTGTGTTTCTAAGGGTGTCTGAAGTTCTGCAGGGCTGTGTTAGACTAGAATTAAACAATCTTTTCAACATGCCAGTTGTTCTAAAACATTTTTAATTTGGAGGGGAGAGTCTCAAATTACAGGAGAAAGATTTTTTATCTTAGGAGAAGCTTTTCTCTCTCTGTTAGAAGTCAGTTGTGCCTATTAAAGAGATGATGAAATAGAACTGAGCCTTAAAGAAAAAATAATTAATTGCCCATTATAATATGCAGAATGGCATGGGAGAAAATGATTAGCCATTCAAACATGGCTACATCAATTTTCATCAGGGTCTTCAGAGATGTCACAGTTTTGTTACCAGTGGCACTGAAGGAGGTTGATCCATCCTTGTGAAACAGTCAGGCAAATCTTTCTCTCTCCTCCAAAGGAGATCATTCTCTATACTAATAATCCTGATTGCTTAGGTAAGCTAGTCTTCTCCATTTGTTCTTCTCCTGCAGAAGATAAGAATTTAGATCCTAATTTCTGCTGAACACAAATGTTCCCAACTCAGCATTAATGAAATATTTAAGAAACACAATGCAATCAAGACACATTCATTCTTCTAAAATAGGCAATGAGGCTTTCCAATTGATGAGCTTAGTGGAAACTTCCTGACTAATTAGGTCATATTGATTAAAAACTGAAACTTTGCCTTTGTCTTCAGACTGCAGCTCATTCCAAAATTACATCTCATAAATGAAATAATATTATTTAACTATTTTCAGGAAAACTATAATGCTATGAAAACATCTTTTCCCCTGGTTTGTTTTATTTTTTTTGTTTTGTTCTTCTAACAGCCAGTTAGAATTCAAGATTGCCAAGACACTGCAGCTGATAATGATATTTCTTTACAGTACAACACCGATAACTTTGATAGTAGATAGTGTATGAAGAAGAGAAAATCCTGCTCCTGGTTTCTTAGGAAGTTTAACAAATTCAGTGTTCACAGACCAGTGGGTACCTGGGTGGATCTCAATGTTGCTCCTTGCAAAATCAAGCCTTTATCAAGCTTATTCTTGAAGTCAATGAAACTTTAAATCAATATATGGATTTTCCTAGGTGAATCCCCTTAAATGATTGGTACATAATATTGTGTATAATTTTGATTGTAAAGTTGTAAATAACATTGTACTGGAAAGTACAGTCAGTGGCTTGATTGCTGATTACAGTTCATCAAATCTAATACATTTAAAAGGATATAGGAATGAGAAACGAGTGGAAGGCTTTTAGCATATTCTACTTTTGTTAAGGAATGTCAATAGGCAGAAAAATTATGTAGAAAATTTTGAATCAGCAACTCTCATTCACTGACAGTTTCTAGTTCCTCTATGACTTTTTTTCTCTTAAAAGGGTCCTAATTGATAAAAGTTTAACCACCCTCAATATTAAAAAACCCTCTCTATTGATGTAAGTCTAAATATATTGTTTGAGCACAAATATCTATCAACTTTTGCAGTCAATTTATTCAATGTCATGAATTTCATAACCAGTTCTAGCTTCAAGATGCCATGACTGGCATCTTGAAGCACTTGCAACTGACTGCAAGAGAACTGCAAGTATTGTTGTGCTTTCATTTGCACAGACATTGCACTTACAATCTTGTAAATTGTGTTAAGATTAGGCCCTAGCCTAAGATCAGGCTAACCAATGAGGGGATGAGAAACCAAATGACAAACATGACAAATGACACCACAGCAAGGCCTTTTATGTGCTGGTGCTACCCAAGGTGACCTAGCCAGGTTCTCATCTTTAAATAGCCATTGCTGAGTGGTGGCCTCAAAAAGCAGTATAATGACCTACTAAGGAGCCAATAAATAATTAGAGAACCTATGCTGCCAGGAGTTTATCAATTTCTGGTCTTTTTGTGATGCGTAACTTAGGTAAAAGAAGCAGAATGGGAGAATTTGCCCCAGGAAGAGACGCCAGATGCAGCCCTATGACCACATCTGTCAGAGTTAGATTCTACTTACACTTTCGCTTTATTTTACTATTATCTTCAAAGAGCCTGTTACTTGAAAAAGTCTTCTCACTGCTAAAATGCAGGATGTATCATGCTGTTCATAAGCTCATATTATAGCAGCAATTATAGCTGAGGAGATAACACCTAAGGTGTTTGACCTTATCTACACTTATTTTATTGACTAATGCATTAATATTTCATGATGATTCTACTTAGTGATTGCATAAGGAAGATTATTCCTAACACTTCAGTTCTGTAGCCCATTTGTAAAGTACTGTTTTAGCATGTTTGTCATACTATAGAAAAGTTCATTTATTGAATTTTGTCTCAGAATGTCTTTGCAATAACTTCCTGTAAAAGTAATCCAGTATTCATACTCGGTGGAGACATGTTTTCTGTGTTAAAGGAAATAATAAAAAGTGTGTGATTACATTTTGACTTACAGGTGAAATATAACTATAATTTCTGGAAAATTATAATTTCCTCTTTTATATTTACAGGCTTTTATATTTACAGGCATTATGTATGTATCTGAAAGCCATTTATCTACTTTCTAATAGACACTATCACTATTTCATGAGGTCTATGTACCACAAAATACTAAATACTTTTGCTCTGATCCTGAAGAGGGGTTATATGCAACAATAAGAAAATATGAAGCTCTTGAGGACTGCATTCATGCCTTCAAAGCTTGATGTACCACAATAATAAAATCAAATCAGAAATCTTGAGTATTTAGACAAACGTCCTCAAAATCTCTAGTATGTACATGAAAGAATTTGGCCAAAACTTGTCTTTAATTACTTTACATAAGAACTCAGCCCTGCAGGAGAGTTTCCTCCTACGGTCTCAAATGGACTCAGGCAATTAACACTTTATACAAACTGTCTGGAGTACTTTTATTTCTTCTGTCTGTTTAGTGAACTTGATATCTCTGCCTTTGTTTGCTGTACTTTATGCAATACCAGTCTGTTTTCTCCCTTGACAGCTTTAGCATGACCCTTTTCACAGCAAAATTATATCTTTTCTCTGCCTCTTCAGCAGCTAACTTGAAAATAATTTACTTTCTTCTTTACAGACTGTTTACAGAGCTTTCCATCACCAGGTGTTAACTCAGATAGGAGCTCTAGCTTACTCATCTAAAGACTAACCACCATTCTTAGGGTATGGATACCTTCTTCAAAATTTTCCTGTATCTAAAGGAATGTAACTCTTGCCACTGCAAAAGAAACATTTTACTTACTGAAAAATTCTCAGGTATAGTTTAGGCGTTCTATATTCATTGCCCTTGAATCTTGAGAGACTAATAGTTATATGGCAAGTTCTGTGCAAAAAGACACATGAGATCGAGAATATATAGATAGGACTTTGGTTGCTGTGCAAGATTTTTGCAGTTCTCCAGCATTATCTTTACACTAATGATAGTTTCTATAATATAATTAATGGTTTATATATTTATATAACATTTAATACTATTAACAGTTGTATAGTTAATGAAAGATTAATGTTATGTGAGATGAATGATGTACACGTCAAGTCCCAAACTCATCCAGTTAATCTTCTAAAGTAGTGTATAAAATTGTATCTGGCACTCTCATTTAATCCTTAAGAAAAAAGATAGAATGTTCATATTTTTAATAAGTAAAGTCTGCCCCTGCATATTCAAACTTGTGGTGTTTCATGTGTTTTATATATATTCCTTTCTACTGGGCAGAAATGTTGGCAACCACCCTTCATATGTTTGTATAAACATGGAGTTCATATAAAGCTTATTTCTCTCAAACTGTCTTCATGTTCAGACATGCAGATCCATATGATATGCACTCAAGAGTCACTGCATCCAAAGGTAGGGCTGGTCAAAGTTTACACAGCAGAGAGCCAGATGAGGCACATACAAAACTTTCCTAAGACTAGAAACTTTTATTCCAGGTCTTGGGAAGCAATAGTAGTGTGTAAGAAGGAGGTATTAGGAAAACTGAGGCACAGGTAGAAATGCACCAAGCAAAAGGTGCTTGACCATTGGTATCACTTATTGGTTATGAATAACATAAAACTTTTACTGCTGTTAAGAATTATGGACAATAGAGGGCTACTTTACTATTAGGCTCCGTCCAGCTTTTTCCTTCAGAGAAAAGCAATGAAAGGGATGAAGCGGCCAGAGAGATTGATTTATTTGTGAATAAAAAAAGGCTTATGTATGTGCGGCTTGGCTAAATAATGATTAAGGGACTAACACTAACACCATAAAATGCTGCTTAGCAAACAATCATGTAAGGGAAAAGTGTGGGGCTAGATGTACTATTACTCAATAGTTGTGTTGCAGTTGTGCTTAGTGGGCCCCAGCTATGTTAGCTGCAGCACAAGCATTCAGTAGGAAACAGTGCCTGGATATTTCGCAGTGGGAACAAGGAGGAGGAGGAGGACATACCTTGCAACAGACTCACACAGCATGGGGGTAACTAAGCTAGCAGCAGCAATCCAGTTTTAGTCAAGACATCTCAGTTTAGCAGTTTCACTGGTAATTTCTCTGAAACACACCTCTGCTTCTGATTCAATAGGCGTAACAAGAGTGTTATTTCAGAGATGTTGTCTGGTTCTCATTGTGTTGAGCTTAGACCCATTATAACTGTAAAGAATCCTGCAACACTCCTTTGCAAAAGGTAAAACTAGCCCTCCAGCTAACAGGATACAGACACTATTAGATGAGAAACATGCTCATTATCCATGCTCATCATCTCCTGAAATAAGTAGCAAAGTACAACTAATGGAGATCCATATGTGTGTTGTTAGAGGTTTTCATGGCAAAGATTTTTAAAAGTGAAAGTGTTTTTATTTGCAGGCCCACAGCCCTTTCCACAGTGAGACCAAACTCTGTTTTCTCTTTCTCAATGCTTACATGCAATGAAATGTAAGCATTTTTGAGCACCCCACCTTCCAGCTGCTCTGATTCACATAAACTTAAACTTGCTGTGCTCATCCCAGAATCTCCTGTAGAATCCAGTCCCATCTGCACTTCATGCATGACTCATTGCCATGGTGAAACTTCCAACACAGCCAAAATCCCTTTCCTTCTGGCCCTTTTATCGTCAGGAGCCATCATCTGCAGAATAAAGTTCAGATCTGGAGCATTGTCAAGATGGCCACAAAGCCAATGTGGGCTCACTGTCCGAAATGGGGGAGCAGCCCTTGGTAGGCACTGCTGTAGGCACCATTCAGCACTTCCACAGTACAGTGCCTTGGGTGTCCCAGAAGGTCAGAACCAAAAAGAAAGGATTTGACAGTTGCATATTTGCCTGTGGGTTAATAGATGACAGCGTAACAAGCCCATTATCTGAAACAGCACTTTCCATGCCCATTCTCTTTGCAGACCAATCCAACACAGGCAAGCTTAGAGTTTAAGATTTTATCTAGGCTTCATTGTCCCCAAAGATATATATCATAACCTCTCCTAAGGAAGTAATAGAGGGCTTGGCTGCAGCTAATCTGAAAGTAATGTTTTCATAGTTCAGAAAATTCAGAAGTAATTTCTGTTCAGAGCAGAAGGAATACTTTAATTTATCTGTAAAACAGATGTGTAGAGAGCCTTAGAGTAAACGCCAGTACCATCTGGATGGCATGTCACCCTAGCCAGATGGAAAATTGCTACTTCTTACTGGCTATGGGCAGAGTTGTGTAAAAATACTGTAGAATTTCAGATTTAAAAATGTTGGAAAATTCATTTAAATTACCAGTAACTACTTCATCATTTCTTGTAGTCTGAAGGAAAAAAACTCAAAAAAAACTCAAAAACTCAACCCTACACACTCTAAGAAAATTAGCCAAGCTTACTGCTATAACAAAACAGGACTCTGCATTCAGAAGTTTTCAATTCATGATAAATATTTTCTTTCTTTTAAATGCGCTAAGTATAAATACTGAAGAAAGCTCCAGCTTGTACTTTTTTCTTCTGGCAGCTACTTTGATTACTGCCTCTCATTTTTTCTAAAAAAACCAAAAACCTGCAAAAAACAACAACAAAAAAGGAAACAATATTGCATAAGAATGATATGTAGATAAGAAAATTGATTATTTCCTGGAAGGTAGTGTTTTGAGATTAGTTCAGATGTAGATTTAAAACTGTTCTGAGAGAACTGTGTATGTTATTTGACAGAAGCTTTGGAGGAGAGAAGATGTACATTCCTCTGTCCACTGTTTTTTCTGTGCTGAATTAAATCTCTAACCTATCATAGAAATAAATAGAGATCATTCAAAAGAGTTTAGAAACTGTTCAAAGGCCTATACAGGAAGAATAAATGTTTTTCTTCTGACCCTGTTGACACTGTCAACACCTACAGTGGATATTAAAGTATTTTCCTAGCCCTTCCCAAAAGTAACACCCAGAGAAACAGAGTTTCTAGGAACCTCAGTCCAGACTTGCTCTGATTCATTTCTCTGAAATACAAGAGAACATTCTCATAGTGGCAGTGAATGAAATGAAGCTGTTGCAATGCTGTGAATGAGAGTCCCCAGGTGCTCCTTGGCTTCAAGGCACATTGCTGTTTACAGCAGCCTCTCACTTCCAGGGATGGAAACGCACATTGTGTAAACATTCCGATTATGCTGTGAGGCTGCAGTGTGCGGCTGAGGAGAGCAGCTCCTTCCTGCCCTCTCCCCATGCCCTGCAGCCCAGCAGAGAGTGCAGCTTGTTCCTGCTCCCCACCCTGCTCCCCCGTCCTTCCCGCACTGGCTGCTGCTCCTTCTGGCACCCTCCTCCAAAGCTGGAAGGTCTTCTTGCAAATACATCTAAGGCAGCCTGATCTAAAGCCCTGGAAACCCTTTTGACTTGGTCAGTACAGGAGAGTACCCCTAAATAATTCTTCCTTTACTCTCTAAAGGAAATGGCGCTGAAAAACCACCACCCATACCTTGGAAAGTCTACCACTTCTGGAGAAGGAAATATTCACTGGCATTCCAGACTGTCCAGCTGGCTGGTTTTCAGCTGCTGGCAGAAATCTTTCTCTCAGGGTCTGTGCTCACCACCAAGAGGACACCAACTTCTTCTGCAAACCGCACTGAAATTCAAAAGTGTATAATAATAGAAAGAGAACTCACAGTGGCTTTTCTTTTAGGTAAACATGATGGTGTATATTAAAACCAATTGATTTAAGGAATTTTGCTGATAAACAATAGTTATATCATAAAAGAAAGAAATATTATAATCAGACTGCATCAGAAAATTTAAACAGGTCCATGAAGAATGTTGACCAGCAAGGCACAATAAATGCTAATTATCCTTTCTAACTTCTGCGGCAGATTTGCTGAATTTAAAAGCCTCTCAACTGCAATAATAAAAGTTATGCAATATTTCCTATGCCCCCAAGGCAAACTCAGATCCTGACTGAAAGTGTCACATTCTCTTTTTTGTTTATTCTCATATAGATTCTGCAGGATGAATTTCTTCTTGCTACATCTATATGGCCATGTTGCCATCAGGTAGATAGCCTGGTCTGTATGTGGTTAGTTATTGATTTGCATGGCGATTGGTGAAAGAGCTGGTAAATAAATTGCTACACTGTTTTTTCCAAGAATTACAGTATTTTAACATTCACCCATGGGTACATCTATTGTTCATAATTGATGACTGAATTACAATTTTGTCCACTGTTCCTGTAATACATATCAGTCTGAATAATAAGTTACTTTTGTTGGCATTGCTGCCTTTAAGTCAATGTTTCACAATAGCTGAAACAACAGCTGAAATTTTGTCTCCTTTTGTTCACATTTCAGAATACCACGGCACTGATCATGATTGCCAAAAATGTGCTGAATTCAATGTGGAAGTATCTGGATAGAAGGTGAATCAAACCACATGAAGGCTCAGATTCATCAATGTGTTGCAGCATTTACTTCATTGTGTCAGTCCTCCCAGTGCAACACATCCTCCTCTTCCTCCTCGTCCTTTTCCTCTTTGCCACTGCTTACAGCAGGTGATCTATCTGAATCCAGCACTGTTATATCCTTTTTACTGCTCAAGTGGGCTTATGATAGGCTTAAAATGCTTTAAACTGCTGTGAACACAGATGTTGGCATGTTGAGTTACTGATCTGTGCTGCTTCTTGTGTGGTTAACTGGCTCAGCTCCAGGGAACATAAACTCCACCTGTCCTCTAAGAGGCTTCCTGCCCTGAAGAGCAAATTCTCTTAAACAGGACTTTATTTCCTGATAGATAGACATTTCCATCTGCCAGGTGCATTTTAATTTTCTCAGCTTTACTGGATATCATGATGTAAGTCACTTAATCAGCATGGCCTGAATTTTCTAGCATGTGGTTAGAAAATACTCAGAGTTAGGTTTCAGATTTGGATTGATTTTTAAATCAAACATGGAATTTTGAATTATGTTACTAAAGTATTCTTGATCTTTCAGTTGATAACTGATTTTTTCCCAAATATAGTATTCACCTTAGTATTTTTTTTCCTTTCCAAGATGCTTGTTCAGAGCTATGATTATTTCTTATGCAATGATTATCAAATAATTCTTGAAACTTCAAGTAGATGGTTAAGAAAACCTAAAGGCTCCCCTGAGCAGTTTAAAGCCCAACAAAAGAGGATAAGAAACAAGAACTTTTAAAATCAGACACAAGGTACCATAGTAGAGTCTTCTTGCTGTGGGGAAGATTTAAATGTTAGGACTTCCTTTATAAATTGAAGGTGATTGCATTAAGCCAGATATAACAAACTTTCCCACTGAAATCTACATAAAAAGACATTTGTAAAATATCTGGTGACCCAGCTTGTTCAAAATTTATCTAAGATTTCGAACTAAAGATTTAAATACTGATATCTGTTTGTAAAAGATATTAACCTTTCCTACTATGTGAATCTAAACCATGTTTTCCTAGAAAACTGAGAAGTTTATTAGGAAAAGTATTTGGCATAGGTGGGCAGATTTGGCTTGAAGAAGTTGCTGAATTCTTTAGTATGGCTGTATTCATGTGATGTTTTCCACTAAATAGGTCCATGCATTGGTGATTCAAAGCAATCAAGACTACAGCTTGGTGTCCAAGCTACTGACCTCAGACAGAAATCAAAAGCTGCATGCACCAAAAAGTAAAGAGGACAAGATTTTGTCTTTCAGGACAAGATTTTCTGGAGACACAAATCTGTGAGGACATGAGGTTTGACTCAGCTGACTGAGCCCTCTTCCATGAGCTGATGAATCTGCATTCCTCTCCCCTTAGAGTAATTGCATCATCACTGTCATCACTTCAGAGCAGGGACAAGAAGTGTTTCTTTTTCTTGAAATTGTCTCTATCATCTGTTGAGCTTCATATGAAGGAATTTCCCAAATTATTTTGCACTTGTCATTCCCACAATGAGATGATGTATCTTTCCTGTCTGACCTCTCAGGCATATAAGCAATGTTTCAGTGTCATTATAAAGCTGTAACTATCCCTTCTTCTACGTGGTTTATAATTTGACTTTAAATTTAATATAACAAAAATTTCAAAAAAGCATCTTTTGAAATGCTCTGGGCAATGAATTCTTATATTCTTGAGAGCAAGTAGTAACTGCAAGACAAGTGGAGAAATGATTATACATGGTTTTAAAAATTTCTTTTAGTTCTGGTTTTCATACAGGCAAACAGAGAGGAAAATACAGTGGTGTCCAGTGAGGGCAGAGAGGTCTGCTCAGACTTGAGGGAACATGTTAGTTTTCAAAGAAAGATGCATTTGTATCCCAATGGCCAGGTTCTGTCCTGGATTCAAACTAAACCAAAACCCCATGCACAATATATATATTCAAACTTTTGAATTTCACCTCATCCATGTCAAAAAATCAGTTTCCCAAAATTTTTAAGGGGTTACAAATATATTGGCTATCAGAATCCACTTTTGAGTACTTACTAAAATACACAATCTTGTACAGGACACTTAAGACCTCCTAAATTGGGGTAACGCTTACTGAGCTGGCAGGGAGACTACAAAGATCAGTTATTTTCTTTAAATTGAAACTTTGAGGTTTCACTCACAAAATAAATGGAAGATGTATATAATATGTTCCAAAAGAACATAAAAGAACTTAGCATCTGGTTATTTGCATTGGACATGCTACATATGTAAACAATATATTTAGCTTCCTTAAATCACATGAAGAAAATACTTGGAACGGAAACCAAACCCATTCCAGGATGTTAATGCTTTTAAAATTTAGCTCATATTTCTTTTCATCTAGGGATGGTTGATTAGAATGTATAAAATGTTTGAAATATGCTTCCTACTGAAAAACACTAAATAAATACAGGGTGGGTTTTTTATTGTTTTCAAAAAATTAATTAATCATTAAGTAATTAATTTGCTAGTAATTAGTACTACTAGTTAGTAACTTACTAAATTAAATTATCTAGCAATTAAATAGTACTGGATTATATAAT
This sequence comes from Ammospiza caudacuta, assembly GCF_027887145.1. NCBI lineage: Eukaryota > Metazoa > Chordata > Aves > Passeriformes > Passerellidae > Ammospiza > Ammospiza caudacuta. Next base: position 136,259,153 of record NC_080593.1, read on the forward strand.
GAAGCTGTAGGTTATTCCTTCCAGAAATATGTGAAATTAAAGAATATTTGAAGTTTTGATGATGTTTGATCCCTTTTTCTTAAAAATATCCAAGCTTAATGAACCTGAATGTTCAATATTTTAAAATTATATTGCTTCACTTCTACATTGTGTTTGAAGAAATTTTAGGGTATACTACTCAATAGGACAGAAGTCAGACAGAATCACTACACAGTAAATAGATTATTACCTACAACACCTGCTACTGGTGCCATAACTGCTGACCTTCTCACTTATTATTTAGAATTTACTTTTATCTCACTGAACTGCCCATGACTACAAGTAGAACATCTGCAGCCTCTGGCATTGTAACCATGAGGTTATGTTGTGTACTGAAAAAGTAGATGCACCTCAAACTGGTCAAAGCTGTGACAAGCTGAATTCCAGTAAAATTCCAGGAAGAATTATTTCATTGGTTTGGTTGATGGAGAGTTCAGATTTCTTGCTTTGATATTACTTTGGATATTCTTTTCTCTTCACTGGTGGAAGGATTTAGATCTGAAATAAAGGCACTTTTCCACTAAATCTCTTCTGGAACATTTGAATGAACAAAATATTAAAAGGTACTTGCCAGGAAAATAAAGACTTCAGTTAGCCCTAAATAATTAAAATAATTAAGTTTGAATCAAAATATTATTTTTTACTGCTATTCAAATTAATTTAGATTTTTTTTTTGCTGCCCTTCAAATGTTGTCATTCTAGAAAATAAGTCATGGCCATCTGAGTTAGTAGTGTAAGAAAAAAAAGTAGCAGAACACTAGAAATAAATAAAATTTTTGATTTTCTTAAAAAAACCCCAAAACAACCAACCAAACAAAAAATCCACCACCACCAACACCACCACCAAAAAAAAAAAAAAATCCCAGAAACCATTCTGAACTCAGAATTTGACAAATGCCAATTACAACACTTTCAAATACAAGTGATACAAGTGTTTAATCCCTGTGTTCCACTATCAGAGGATCTAGAAGTCATATCCTTTTGTAACCAAACGATTTCTGGGTTTTAAGATAAGTGAATGAGCAGGTTCAGAAATGTGCATCAGCTCTGATGGGACAGGAAAGCCTTTGCAGCATTGAATTTTATCCTTTATTATTAAATTAACATCAGTTTGGAGCTGATGTTAATTTAGAAGAAGAAAAGGCCAGTTGCCAGAAAAAATAAATAATGTGCATGTTAATGTTGCCACCTGACCTGGAAAATATTTCCCTGTTCTGCAGTGGACTGTCATTTTTAATTTGAGGCCATAAGGAAATATAATTAGGCTGAATTTCTCATTAATAATGGAACTTTTGAAATGAGTAAAAATTAGGCCACCTTCAAGTTGCTATAATACAGCATGCTTAATTAGAAAATTTAGTTATTTCTCTCTACAAAATGGTAGAGGCAGAAAGAGACCCAAGAGTGAGGTAAGACTTTCATTTGAGTTAAACTGATTCCGATTGCTCAGGAAATGGTTGGACTCTGAGAAAGCACCATTTGTATTAATGCTTTTAAATTAAACCTTTATGATACATCTTGCACTTCTGTACCACCTTCATCCCATCTTTAACACCAACATCCAGAAGCATCACTGAAAGCAGGATTGGAGTGGAAGCTCAAAAACTGTAACTGATGGACCAGTGTTCCCTAAAGAAATTCCATGGAAAGGGAGGGAGGCACAGATTGGGGAAGACAAAAGGCAGTTAAGAGGAAGTTATTTCCTCAGTGATTTACAGCTCCATTTCACATGAGTGACACACCTTGGTCTAGTTTCTACACTGGACTTTTTCTTTCTCACTGGACATCTGCTGCTCACAAAGATCAGTGTTTTTGTCAGACTCTCTGTGCATGGTCAATGTTGTTGAATAATGAATTAAAGTGAAGAGAATCTGATGAGCAAAAATAACTGTAATACATGAAATTTTGTAGCAGTATGAATTCAGGGCAGAAACTGATAGTCATCCATAGCTCTCAAAGTCTGAACACAAAGTTGTGTAGTTGACATGCTGCTGTTGCTTGAGAAGCATAATTTGATGTCTGTACCAATGAAAATGGTACAGAATGTTTTTTGCATATTTAGTTCTTGTCTTGCAAATGAACAGTTCTCTGTTCTGCTTATTACCTCCACATATTGAAAAATAGCTTTTGCTGTGATATACTCTTTTTTTTTGTCAGCTTTACCATTCAATATTGATGAACACAAGGAAATTAAGATGTCCCCCAAAACTTGCATTTCTTGTGTAATATTTTTGCTTTCTACCAGTTGCACTCCTGTCCTCTCTGAAACACATTCTTTTCTGATGTTCTCCATCCATAACAATTTAAGATGCTTGATAGAACTACAGTTTTTAAGTGAGACTAGGTTTTATCTTTAACAGTTATGATTTAATAATGACTGTGATGCACATGTATTGGTTTTGATTATCTAATGAACTTCACATCTGTCACCTATAAAAGGAAAGCATTTTCCTCCTCTTCTGAAGCAAAATTGAAAAAAAAAGGTTCAGGTTGGATTTCAACCTTCTACTTAACCATATTGAAGGAAGACAAGATCTAAAAGAACAAATGCAGAGACAATTCTGATATAATATGTTTGAGTTTGGATTGAAGCCTAAAGTTCTGTAGCACAAAGTTTTGTAAAGTTCTTCTAAAATTTTTCCTGTTATTAATTTATGAAGATATTGAGGATAACAGTAAGATTTTAAGAGTTCATAAGTAACTTCATTTCCTAAGGAAAAGAGGCTCATGTGTGTGTATATGCATGAAGACTCTTATCAGCTTTTAGAGCCTCTGCCTCATCTCAACCATAACAAATGGAAGAGTGCAAGACATTGTTTCTATGAGTCAAAAGAACAGAATCATAGATAAAGCAGAAAAACTGTATTAGGGAGAGGTTATAGTGGACAATCCTAACATTTCATAGAGAGAATCTGGCACAAGAACTCACACTCAACATACAAATCAATAGGAAAGTGAGCTTAGTTGCTTCTGTTCCTCACAGCATCATATTTATGGTACTTAACTCAGTAGTAATCATTTTGAGAGAGAGAACTTTGACTTCTATGTTCATTAGCAATGATGGCATTCACTTCAGTCAAGGAGTCCACAAACCACTTTACAGCCTTTCCTTTATTGATAAAAAGCTGAGAGGGCTCATACAAAGCATCTTCCACCCTGGTTAAAGTTACAGAAATTTTTTTTCCCATTCCAGTCTCATTCTCAAAATTCCAATTTCTCCGAACAAGACAAATTAAAAAAGGAAAAATAAATAAGAAACCACTATGTGTTATGAAACAAAAGCTAGGAAAAGACAATGAACAAAAGACAGGACTGATTGTTTTAATCTCTAAAGGAAAAAGCAGTTAAAGCCATGTGATTCACAAGATGCACAAATGACCAGCCTTTTTGACTACATCTTCTCTTTCCATAATTTTATGAAAAGATAGGATTACTTTGCCTTCCCAGTAGGCTTCCTGGTATTTTCTGGATAAATCTTTCACTTTGTAGTGTGGCTTCTCCCTCTCCACCAACAGGCTTGGAACCTAATTCAAATGCTTTATAAACATTTTTCATTGCAGTTTTGTAGATAAGAGATTCAACCTAGCCTATAGCCCAAAGAGCTTTCACATCTCTCCTCATCCTGTAACCAGTAACTGCTGTTGATGCTATCACAACAAATTTTCTCTAGAGGGGAAAAACAGTCTAAGGATTAGAATGTGCAATTTTCAAGATCCGATTTTGATTCTCTGCTGTACCACAAATATATTATGTGATACTGAGGCCATACCTACAGCACGATTGAGGTTCAGAAAGTAAGATTTAATAACATTTAGAGACCGGACCTTTCATTAGAGCAATCTCCACGACCCAATAGTTCTGTTTGCACTGGAGAATTTCTCACAATGTTGGAAATGTTACATTAGGAAATTTTGCATAGAAATAGAAACTCCATGAACAAAAGAGAAGAGAAATAAAAGTTCAAAAACTTTATTCTCTGAAGTCCTGAGGAGGAAACATTTTTAAATCAATATCCTCATAAGTCTGAGATCTTTTAAAGAAGACTTTGTGGTATCTGATATTTTGACACATATAACAATAGATGTTCTGATCACTAAACAAACATCTTTATTCTTTTTGCAGGCAGATACACCTCCAGCATCACACAATTTTCCTATAATGACTTCCAATGTGAGCATCATAATTGCACTATTATCTTAAACTAGTCATGTACTTGAATAATATGTTCTGTAGCTAGTCAGTGATTACACACCAGATGTGAGAAACAAAGAGACTGGAAACCACAACAGATAGAGTAAATAGCAAAAAAAGAAAAAAAAAGGAAAAAAAAGGGAAAAAAAAGTAGAGAAAAAATTCAGCAAATTAACTAAAGTAAGTCCTGCCCCATAATTCCATGTGAATTATGCAGTCCTTTTAGAAACTGTTGCTTGTGGTTCCTTTGAAAACGTATCTATCTGGTGGAGGAATTTTCTTTTTTTCAGGGAAAGTATAAAATGGATTTAACTCATAGTTTAGATGCAGATCTAGCAAGATTTTACAATCATTAATAAATGGCAAAATATTTCAGGCTTGCTTCGATGCTAAAAATGAAATTGTGATGAATTTCAGGCATATATGACTGTAGTCTCAACATGTCAAAGCTCCTGACACTTTGAGGGGGGTGGGGGCAAGGAATTTAGGAAAAAAAAGAAGCAGGAAAAGAAAACTTTAGGCAGCTTCAAAAGAACACTAGTTATAATGAATAAAAGCTCTTCCATCCACGCGGTCTGGAGAGTGCATAAGTGCGAGTTCTTAGACAGGGAGAAAACATCTAAAGCACTTGTTACTCTTACCCACTTTGGGGCTTCAGACTGGAGAACAGTTGTATAATTAAGGTTGGTATTAATATTTTTAAACACTAAATTGTGGTCATGTTTGGACTGCACTATAACATAATGCAAAACAAGAATCTTTCAAATAACAATTCTGTTATAAATAGCATGATTTATATAATTTTCTTTCAACATTTGTTTTTATGTTCTGGAGTATTTCCTTAAAGAAAAAAATAAATTTATTGCTTCCCTAGAACACATTGTTTAAGCAACTTAATATTTAACACAGGTTCTTGGACATTTTATAAAGGGAAAAATGTTTCTCCAAATTTACAATGAAAACTGTACTATACTAACATTATATATCAATATATTGCTGTGATATTGCTCTGATATTTCTCTTGTGGGGGAGAGTTACAGAGGTTTAATTGAATTTCCTTGTCCTGCAATTTCTAATGATAGCAAATCAGGTTTTTTAAAAAATGAAATATTTATTAAGACAAATGAACAGACAAAAGATAACAGATAAAAGGTCTTAATCAGTATAACTACACAGTATAAAACTTAAAGAACTACTAGTAGATTATATATATTCAATGCAGACAAAAGTATATTAGGATAAAGTATTTGTTAAATATTCTGAGACATAAGAATGAAATAATGACTTTCACTGAATTTTCTTGCAATTTATATCAGTGTAAGAAGATAAACAAAACCAAGTCCTGAGTTTTTTAGACTTTCTTTAGAACTTTGGAGTTTGTATAATATAAATGTGTGGAGCTTTCACACATTTAAATCTTCTTTCATTTTCCAACTTTCATTTTCTAACTTAAAAATTTGATATGAAAACTGTCAAAAAATATCTAGTTTTTACCACTCTGGAGCCACATGTTCACTCTTTCTTGGCACAGGAATGGCCTCTGGTATGCAGAGGGAATTACCCCACATTCAAAGAATAAACCTATTTGACAGTGTACAAATTTTCTCTTAGGAAACTGTACTTTTCTACTGCATAATTAGACCTAGTATCTTGCATATAACTTGTTTGCTGAGGTCTTCACATTACTTTTGAAAGCATGTCTAGAAATAATGTTCTTTTCTATATTCTCTTTTTCAATGAAATATTTATTTTAAAAGAGTCCTTCTAAATCATAACTTGTGACCTGAGTGTTACAGAATAAGTGGTCAGAACTCTTCACTGCATTCGGGTATTCCTTGTGCTGTGCCAGTACATAGCCCTGCTTTCACTCACATGGCACCTAATGTGCTTACTCATGTGTTAATCCCCACACTCCAGGCTCCTGCATAGGAATCTTTAATCCCTTTAGATGTCTGCAGTAATTTATTATATTTTATCACAATATGCATGAAAACCAGAGATTTTAATCAAGCAAGCGTATATTACATACATATATATATATATATATATATGTATATGTATATATATATAATTTATTAAAAACCATACTTATTTGTAGGTATTAATCCAGTTAAGTTAAAGCTTTCTTTTTTGTCTTGATCATAATGTTTAAGAAAAAAAAATATCCAGTACTTCACAAGCCCTACGTGTCCAGTCAGGCTTGTGTATTCAAGCACAAATCAAATATGGATAATAAAGGCTCTGGCTCCAGGCTGCACAGGTTGAGATTGAGAAGAACTTTCCATGAGTACACAGGTTTTATGTAATTGAAACTTCTAACTAGCTCTTTGTCAGTTCCTGGGCCAGTCATCTCATGCAGAGTCAGCAGATCTGGAAGCAATACTTTTGCTCAATACCTAACAGATGGTGCCACTTAAGACAAGGCTGACTCAGCACTGGGGCTACAAATACTTCAAAAGAGATTGAAAGATTTTGTTAGCTTTTACTTTCTTAGCTCACAACATATTGTGACAAAAATATGGGGGAAAATTACTTGTTTGCCAGATTGGATAGAAGACTCTGGATATTACATCTTGAAAGAGATTTGTTGCTCTCCTTGCAATGATTGCCATTCCCTTTCTCACACCATGTTTGAGTCATTGCCCAACAACATTCTACAAATAAGAATGGAGATTTCTTGTGCAAGAACCAATTCCTTATATCTAGTACATAATCAATCATGGCAGATACTCATGACAACCATGTGTAGCAGAGCCACAAAACTGGGCTGAGGCCTTATCTCTGCACCCATGAAAGAAACAACCCCCACCTAAGAGAACCTCAGTCAATAAAGAACAGACAAAAGAATGGGGATTAAAGAAAGGTGGCACTTCCAAAGCATCAGGAGAAGTCTCATATTTCACTGGACATTATCTGAAATTCCAGTCATGCTCTCTCCTCTGCAGCTGACATACTTGCAGACAAGCCAAATTACTTCTTTTTCATTCTCTACTCTGTGTGTTTTTAGGGAGAAGATTCTGTGGAACTAAGACTCTGTCTCACAGTGGACTGGGAACTTACTCTATGCCAGAGATTCTTAAACATTTTTCTAACAAAAAAGTAATATTAATGAATTATGAAATTGATGGCTGAAAGATATTCCTTAAATTATCTTCTCTTATTTTTTTTATTTTAACAGCTGACTTCATAAAGTGCAAGATATACATTCATTATAGTGCTGGCTCACCATCAAGACCATTTTTCTTCATTTCTGCTTTTGCAGTTTGGAACATGGCTCACAGAAATCCCATGGCACAAATCTTTTCTGTACTTGCAAACTCCTTCACTTGCAGGCAGATAATACAAGCATGACTTTCTGCCACATTAACACATTGGTTAAGTTTTATCTTATTAGAACAGGACACAAACAATTCTGGCCTCCGGGGTGATGTTATGAAAGTCACTGATGGACTTTTCCTCTGTTATCTCTTGCCTGTACTTGTTTATCTGCTGTGTTTGTATGTAAATTTTGAGTTACATCATCCCAGCTTCTTATATCACATTTCTATGGCATAACAAACACCTTGCTAAACTCCTATTCCCCTAATTTCACTGTCAAAAAGACATTGATTCAATGATGAATCCTAAATAACTGAAAAAAAAAAAGTATATTATATTTCCAGCTCTAAGAACGACCTTACAATGTAGGAGAAATTAATATCAAAAGCATATTACAAAGAGAGAACAGTCCCTTATAAAAAAGGAAACCTGTAATGATGTGACACTTAAAAGACTGACTCAAACAACTTCAGGGTCTATACCATTCTAACCGCTAGCTATAGGTGCGCCTAGCTACTCATGCTACTTCATCCCATCTATCGTATCCTATGTCCCCATCTATCCTATAAAAATTTAACTTTTCATGAATTATGTCTGATGAGGAAGATAATGTTGGAATGTCCCATGTTTGTTTTTAGATAAAATGATTTGATCTTCATAGCTGTAAAGTTATGCAGTTATTTCTCAAGTCCTTCCTATACAAAACAATAACATTTTATCCAATTTTACCCAGTGGAATGTTTTTCTTTGAATTTCAGTTCCTTGGCCAATTTGCAATCTGTAAGATTTCAGAAAGTGCCCATTCCTGGTAAATTAATTTAATGTAGACTAAATTTTAATTATGTAAACCTAAACACTTCCTAAAAGTGAGTAGCGTTGACCACTGCTAGGGCAGGGATTACTTATTGATCTCTTCTTCTGCTTTGGCAAAACTTTTCAAAGGCATAAAATGCAATTCAAATCTCAGCATGTATCTATCTCTTGATCAGAATTAAGATTGAAAAGCTCAATGATGAAAAATTCATTTTAGACCTTCTTTAAATGCATTCCTACAATGAACCCAGGATAAAAGTCAAAACTGAATTTCAATTTTCAACAGTCATCTCTTAAAGATCTCCTAATTACAAAAAATAATTAAAAATCTTCCTGGTTCCAGCCAGGAAGGGGTCAATTTTTTGCAGCCTCTCCTTTTCCAGAAGGAGCATGGCTGGGGCCTGGTGGTGATTCTGTACCACCTCACCCTTCAGGTGAGCAGGGGAGGAAGGGATTCCTTCTGGGTGAAGCAGTCAGCAGGGGTCAGGTCCTGTACCGCATGGTGGCAACCATTTTGAATCATTTGCCTGTCTTCTACACTCTCTTCTTAATATCATTGCTGTACTGTTCATTTTCTTACCTAATTGCTGTCTCCGGGAAAATTTTCTTATCTCAACCCCTGATCTTTACCTTCTGCGCCTGCAGTTCTCCTCTCCAGTCTGTTACAAGGGGAAGGGGAGGGACATGGGAAAGTGAGTATGCAGCACACGGTTTGGAGCCTTTCAGTGGGAACCCTAAACTGGGGCTACCATTCCTAAACCATGACGTGTGGAATGCATTATGGCTGTGACTTTCAAAAGAGTCTAGGAAGCCAGGCATGTTTGGCAGAAAATATGAACATATTAACAATTTTGAAGTTTGGTTTTTCTATACCTTATGAGGCTAGAAGAAAAAAGTGTGATATAAGGTTCCAAGGAAAAATTAATATGCAAACAACTAGTCATTTCTAAAAACCTCAGCCTGATAATTTAAAGTCTGATCAGTAGGCTTGGCCTTCTTTACCTCTTCTTTTGATTGTTCATACATGTGCTTATCTCACACTACAGAAAACATATTATACTTTTAGTAGATGAATAAATGAGAAAAAATACATCAATATATATATATATATATATATATAAAAAAAAGAAGTTGGTGGAGACTGCCTTAGATGAGGATTCAGAGGGAAAACATCCAAGAACAGCAAGTGGGTACAATCCTAATCGTGTGATCGCATGCTGTGGAAGAACTGACCTAATGTTTCCTCGTTGCTAAGGTGGAGAAGCGACTGTCACCACTCCCATTCATGCTCTCTCTTTTATGATTTTGGTTACATGTTCTTCATCTGGTCTTCATCTGACTGCATAATGAGCCAATGCATTTGAGTCAATTGTCATAAGCTTATTTGCTTTAGTTTTGGAGTTACCGAGGTGAGTTTATCCAGGCAGGTCAGAGAGTGTCTGGGTGTAGCCCAAAGAAAAGATGTGCATCCCTCAGCTGGAAGGGAGGCCGTGGGAATGCAGATGGAAGGAGGGATGGCTGGGAAGGGAAGGAAGGGAGTGGGAGGGACTCTTGATATTAGTGAGGTAGCGGGAAGATCCAGCAGTGTGGTGACACAATAGCCACCCTTATAGACAAAAACTAAGTAGATGAAATACTGGCATCTTAACTTTATATTTAGTCTACTACACTACTTGAAAACAGATGTTGAATAAATATGTATACAGCAACTTATAGAGCCTTTTAAAAAAATGAAGAGAAGACTGAACAGGATAAAATAACCATGTCTCAAAAGTGTCAAGGGAAAGGATTCTTGTGGTTAGAATTCCCTTGTTAAAATTCCAAAATAAATGATTGTCTAAAAAGAAGAAAAAGAAATTTATAGAAAAAGTCAGAGATTTTCCTTTAGATTTATAATGTGGCCTGAGACAAAACCTTTAGGGCCTGATGCTAGAGTGTATTTATCAACAACATGTAAAAGCATATAAAAATTAATGAAATTAAATAATTTAAAATAAATAAAAATTAAATGCAGTCTACATTTCACAGAATGGATCAATCCAGAAAAATCTACTCTTTATCAAATTTCTCCACATATCGGTTCTATTCTCCAGCAGGGACTGATCATGGATTTTGCCTAATGTGGCCTAGTATTACCTTTTATACAAAGATGTATATGTTGAAAAACTTTCCAGCAGATATACTGTACTTTTGATTAACATGAGGAACACTAAATTAGGCTGGACCAAGTATCAATGCCTGCAGAATTTTTCAGAGTATACTCAGACTCTCATTACTCAGTAACTTTCTACTGAAAACCATCTAAGATAGTCTTCCATCTACTTATCTTTACAGATTGAGAACTAACAGTAAAACAAAGGCCTATACAAAATTAAGGTGTATCTAGATACTTAATATCTAGATACTTCAGTTTAAGAATCAAGCATGTTTCCTTAGGAAAGCAGGAAAATAGCTAAATAGGTTTGGTTTGGTTTTCTTTGGTTTGTTTGGTTTTGGTTTTGGTTTTTTTTGGGTGGGGGTTTGGTGTTTTCTTGACAGTTACTGACACTTTTTTGACTATGACAACTGGTTAGAACTTACAATACTTTTGATTCTTAATTGAATTACTACTCTGTTATTTCTGTTTTCCTGCCCCCCACCACCTGGCAATGTTTATACTGATAATCCAACTGGACTAGAGCTGCTGCGCTTGCCTTCTCTGCCCTTTATATTGCTGGCAAAACGGTTCTTCTAGTTTTGCAAAATTCCCTTGAAATCTTCTGGTTTTTAAAAATTCAAAGCATTGGTATGTTGGGTTCAACCAGCTCTTCCAGGACTTTTTAGCTCATATTATTCAGACAATCAGATTAAACACGTATACCTATAGTAGAAGATTTTCCCGATTCCCTGGGGGTTATAATGGCCTGAAAAAGCATTTCATTATCTTAATCTGATACACATATAGCATTCTGCTTCTTACTAATTAGACAACATTAACATTTCTTGAACGTTAATTCCTTTTTTCCACTGTTGTTGACATCTTACCATCTGTGGCTGGTTATGAGCTTTTACCACCAAGAGAATTTTATTTTGTCTCCTAGTACTCTTTATTGCCTTTACTGTATAGTTCTGTGCTTTTCTGTGAGTGCACATATGTACTACATTCAAAGGTATACACTATTTATAAGAGTGCCTACAGAAGTTATCCAACACTGGATCATCAAGTTCATAGTGTGTGAATGTTGTTATTACAGTAACTGCTAAGAAAGATATTGCTTTCACACTGTAACTTCATATTACTTAATTTAGTTTTACTTTTAGTGCCTAGAGAGGTTTCATAAACTAGTAAAGTCATCTAGAAATATTTCATATTCCATCTTTAGATCAGACATTTATGTTATACAAATACCATTATGTTATACAAATAACACGACAAAAATCTCCTTACAAGTTTCACTTTCTTTGAATTCAGAACCTAATTGCAAGTTCAGACCTCATTTCCAAATAATCTCTTCTCAACAGAAATAATTAAAGTAGTTTAATTTCAGAGACATGCAGCTTTTTTTTTTTTAATGTTTAAGTTTGTTCACTTAAATGCATAGGTTATTTAACAACATTTCAAGTCTTATACTAAAATGGCAAAGCATCTAGCCAAGGAATGCAGATCATCTTTGCTCCCATAGATCAATTTCTGACCTTTCTGCTTGAGACTGAGTCTGTCTTCTTATCTTCTGTAACTCAACTCAAATACTATTGGGTTTTCAGTGACACAACTTCAAGACTTGAACACACCTCACGTATTCCTCACAGGACAGCCTTCTCTTCACTATAATTCTAGAGATCATTAAAGAGCTAGAACAAATGGGAAGGGAACCCACCTGATCTCAGGGCTAAGTGAAAACCATCTACAAGCAATGGGCAGGAAGGCAGGAGCTGAGGATATTGCTGGGGATTTTGCTGGGGATATCAGAGCTAGAGAAGGAGAACATGAAAATATGTACATAGGTGTGCTACAGGGGACTTTTTACAGATGATAATGATGATGATGATGAAGACAGGGACAAATGGCCAGTGTGAACAGTTATTTTTGATGTAGTCATCAACCTTTTTGGAAGGAACTGAGTCTTTCTACTGAAACATGTGATGTTTCCTGTCCACTGACCCCTGCAAAAATTGTAAGCACCTTTCTGAGCTGTGGTGCATGAAAAAAATTATGACAATACTTAGGATTTGTATAAAACTCGTGGTTACAGTAGGTAAAAATGCAGACTTATTTAGGAGCTTATTTTCTTTGTCAGATCTTCCCTGAAAGGAAATAACTGATACTGGCCATTTCAGCTGCCTCCAAAAGCCTGATTCTAAGTATTCTGTTGTTTGATTAATTTACATATCAAAACAGACATTTCTATTACCTGCTATTTTACAATTGTGTCTTTCATTATTTCAGTCTGAAATAATCAAATTATGCCAGCACTATTCATGCATTGCCAGACCACATTTCTCCCAAAATTGATTGTTTCAGTCCACAGCTGATAAGGAGGTTGAGAGTCACCACAGAATATGCTGAATTTCCTCCCATCATCAGAAAGCATATCTACCTATCAAAGTTTTCCCTGCTAACACCACAGATCTAGAACACAGATTCTAAAGGTCTGGTGGACTTCACACATTTAAACCAAAAGACTAATGAACCCCCTGCCCCCCAAACTGGTACCACTTTGTATCCTTAGGACAAAGAGAGAGAAGATGCAGTCTGTCACTGCTCAGACACATCTGCAAGGGAACCCTGCAGTATCCTGTGAGCCCAGCAAGGTCTTGGAACTGAGACTGTGGGAAATGGTAAGGGAATGGTGGGAAGATCATGTGGAAGAAGAGGCTGATAGGCACTACTGTCTCTGTGTGTGTCATCTTGCACAATCTGCCCTGTAAATTTAGGGGTGTAACTGATAGTTCACATTATATATTCTAAATTATATTCTAAAATATATTTAAGAATTACCTAAATGTGAAATTTTCACAAAGATTTTTTTTTTCTTAATTTAATTTTAATTCAGAATCTTGGCCCTGAAAAATTATATATTTTCATGCTATTGTCATTTGCGGAAAGGCTGATAGGCCTTTTAAGTTATATCAGATATTTTGGTCAAAAATATATAAAACTTCTCAACTAGCTGCTTCCACTTTATTATTTGACAGACCTACAATAATACTATTTAAAGTGAGTACAAATCATATGGGGTTTTAAAATATTTTTTTTTAAATAAATGCAGCAAGTGTTAACAAGAGAACTGTCTGAAGAGAACACATTAATGCTGGTCCAAGCAAGCTACAATCTAGGGTTTCTGGTAGGGTCTGTCTTCCAATTTAATATCCTGGATAGACAATATAGCCAGGTCACTGGCAAGATTAACATGGGAAAAGATAAATTTCTCAATTCAACTGCCACAGAGCATGATTGCATTCCATATAATACATACCAAGTTCAGGACAGCTAAGAAAACCAATGTTTGTATTTCAACTGTATGAGAAAGTTGGTTTTGGACATGGTAGCTAAGTGCATGAAATCCCTCATTTTTTAACTAGATTAAGCACCAAGCAAAACAGCATTTACTGTCTGACTGAAATAGCAAGTTCTAGAAAACTTTTGAAGCATTTCAGCTTCAGTAGGTTCAGGGGCCTTGGCATGCATAAAGACATGCTACATAAATTTGATTTATATGGGCTTTTTGGTAAGTCCCAAACTGTTTAAAAAAGGCTTGTAACCTTCTCCACAAATACATTTCTATTCCTTAAAGGAAAGGCCTCCTGACAATTTTATCACTTTCTTTCTATGGGCATGCAGAAGGAACAGCTTTTGTGAAAACTGATTGTTTTCAGAGTATAAATATGAGAGCCTGGAGAAAGTAGTAACATTTTAGAATGTGAATTTATGAGATATTTCAAAGTCACAAACCTATAGTATAACTTTTGTTGTTTCAATAAAATAAAACAGCTCTAAATAAATAAATATAACAGGCTCCTATAAGAAAAATGCAAATAGTTAATTTATAACTTTTATTTGCCCTGATTTTTAAAATTTGTTTTTGTTTTTATTGTTTTGGGTTTTGTTTGTTTGGTTTCCCTCATTAGTCTTTTTTTATTCCTTTGGGGCTCAGTGCTTCCATGTGCCTGAGTGAATATTTCTTGACTTCAGATGCATATGCAGTTGTATATGGGTATAAGTATGTTGGTATCCAGAAAAGTACACCCTTGTCCCTTCCACATAAGTTGAAAAAATCAAATGGGGTATTTCACTTAAGGACGTACAAGTATGTAGACTACAATATGTGAGCTTTCTTCATTTTTTGCTATTGTTATTGTTGAATTTCTTAAGTAGATTTAATAGAAAGGCATTATTTTATGAAACATTAATTCATCAATGTAGACCTGTATGAAAATTAACAATCAGAGAGAGGTTAACTACAGGATATGATTAAAATTTTTCTCTCAGCCACAAATATCACACTTTTGATATTTCTAATATCTTTATCTCATAAGTTCTTCAGAAATAAAAAAAATACCTCAGTAAATTCTAAATAACCAAAACAAAGAACATTTCTTCTCCAATTGTTTCATCTTTGCAAAGTCCATTGTCTTTTAAAAGAAATCTCATCAAATACCTAAGGAAATAATTTTTTTAAAAATTTCTTTCTTTTAAGGCTACCTATTGCATTTTCTTTCCTGTTCAAGTCCTGATATAAGGCCATATTAAACTTATCACAGCTTGAAGTTTCTTATAAAATTTATTTGAAAAGTTTGACTGTAAAATAACTGTTTTGCAACGTTGTTCTGATTAGATGTATCCTACCACACTTGTAATAGTTTTGGATGGAAGAGGAATAGAATTTTCTTTAATTAAATGCTGAGGATTATAAGAAATGGAATAGAAACTCTGCAGGCTGTTTTATGATGTTTTTATTCATTTTGAACCCTGCTTGACTTTAGCAGTAATAACTGAAGTACAGGGCTGGAATGTAATGGGACCCCTCATGTGCTGGACCAGGGCCAGGATGATAGGATTTGGTAGGATGTAACTCCAAGCTACTGTCCATAGTGTCTTTACAGCTGCTCATTTCAAACAAAGCGTTTGGTTAACACATGTCCACTCAAGTTTCCTGCAACTGAGAAACATATTTAGGAAAGGTAATTTTTTTTGCAGACACGAGAATACTAAAACCCTGGCCAAGGAAATGCTGAACTGAAATCACCCTTGCTACCCTCTCTTTCAAATAGTGTCATCTGTCTCAATTCAAACTGATCATAGATAATATAAAGTCTAAGAGTGAATCACTTTAAAGTCTAGGTATCCTAAAAATGAACCTACAATTGTCCAATGCGCATGAACACTTTTTAACCATGCACAGCGATTTTTTTTTTTTTAAACAAGGACAATTTTACATTATTTCCATCTGTCAAAAAGGATCTATATTGAACAGAACATGTAGTGATTATTTATTGGTGTGTATCCCAGTTAAGTCACTAACATAAGTAGGTCCTTGAAATGCCTATAAATAGTTATATTAAATAATTGGATGAAAGTTGTTGTATCTGAATTAACTAAAATTTAAAAGGGCAAACTGAAATATAGACTGCAATATTAGTAAGATACTGAAAAAAATTGGTCACAACGTAATGGCAACATTAAGTACTTTTTATTTTTTTTAAAAATGCCTTTCAGCTCTTTGTGGAATACATTAAAAGGAGGGAAAAGTTTGAGCCTGATGCATTGAGTGTGCACCTACATGATTTAGAGTAAGATAAAACTGTTGCTCTCATTTCTCTGTCTCTAGGTAACACTAAAGTATTTGGATCAGCCAACAGTACAAAATAAAGTGATCAAAGCTGAAGATATTTAAATGGAAACAATATATAATGAGTTTACACTTATTTAAGTTCTAAAATAAAGAGAATACACTTAATAATGGTATTTTATAGAAGACACAATAGAGAAAGAATGAGCCAAAACATTACCAGAACAAAGTATGTATCTCATAGAAAAGCAAAATATAGGGGCATGCCAAGATCACAAAAAGGACATTTTTACTTTCAGCAAAGGAGCCAAAAGTTGAAATAAATTTTTCACAAGGCCTTAAGGTGACTATGAAAATACTTCATAAACACCTTAAATGGAATATATAAACCACAGATCAGAAGGGCTATCCAAAAACACACCCTCATCCCACTTCTAACTTGCTTAAAAGCTCTAGCTGCTTATGTTTCCTGGAAAGAATTCTTTTAAAAACCTACAGTTGTATTTCTGTACTGTGTTTTCTGTACACACCCAGGATTGGCACCCCATCTCTGTGTTCCACCTGTGGCTGCTTGTGTTACAGAAGCTTGTCAGTTCTGTACCTCCCTTCCCAAACACCTTCCTGAGACTCTGTACTTTACACTGTATCCAACTCAAAGAAGAGAGGTCTTGTAAAACCAATTCAGTTCGGTGGGTACTGACCTAGAAGATGGAAAACTTCTTCCTGCTGTAAGAAAGAAGAAAGTGCTTTGAATAATAACCTTTATATTCAAGGAGAATATCTGTAAGTACCAGGCTGAGAGCTTTTCTAAGTGATGAAAAACAAGTGTCACCCTTGCCTGCTTCTGAAGCATAGACCTGTGCATCCCATAGGCTGCAGAACACTTGAAGAGAAACTGGTGAACAAAATTTCCTTAGTTAATGATAAGCCTAAATCTTGCATTGTCTGTCTTAGATTTTGGAGTGTCTAAAAGCCTTTGAAATCTCCAACAGCCGTTCACTGGATTTCAAACTTCAACTAAGCCTTCAGGTCCCTAAAGTCAATGGCTGACTTATTGTTTAACCTTTTATATTAATCTACTTTTAAGTACATAACCAGATTCAAAAGTGCCTTTCTGGAGAGATAGGTAGTAATCTCTATTTATTGCTCTTCTGCACTCCAGATTTAGGCTTACAACTATCTAAATTGTAAAGATGTGAAACTTTTAGACTTACAGAGCTCTACAGTCAATATGAAAGCATAATATTGACATAAGGGCAGTGCCCATGACTAGCCAGGAAGTGGAAGACTAGTGCTAAGAGCTGTATGCCTTAGCTGCAGTAGATCTGATTTTAATGTATTTTTAGTCCAGGAAGTTATATATGCCACTGGCAAACAATTATTTGCTATTGAGATGGAAGTTCAAGGGTCTAATGGGGACAGAAAAACATGAAAAAGTTACTTGGAAAGGAAGGAAGCCATTTCTTTGTCCCCTGTATGTGGTATGCTGAAGATTTCCTGGACTTGTGTTCAATCCCACTACCTCCTACACTGCTTCATTTACAGGACTGAAGCAGCTCCCCATTTTCTTCTTTCAATTGATTCTCAGGTTAGGTTAAGACTGTTGAGGAGAAGTAGAAGGGCAAGTCAAGTTTTCAAGCAGGAATCCCTAGATTTTGGTCCTACCTGCCTTGACTGTCTATACTGCCTGATGTGCATACTTGAATGCAGGCTAAAGAGCAGCACTGGAGGGCTTTCAGCACTTAATCAAATGCCGTGACACCTAACGTACACAGACAAGTTCAGACAGACCCAGTATTGTTCTGCTCAGACTCTGAGCTGGTCAGAACTGGAAACTGCTTAGCCATGCTGGTCTGGTGCTGTGCCAAAGCTAACAAGCTGTGGGCTTACCAGGTCAGGCATAGTGCCACTGAAAATCCTCTGTGTGGCTTATGGATCAGAATAGCTTCTTGTAGCCAGCCTCGGAGCTGACACAGAGAAACTCAAGTCTGCTTCTTCGTGTATGTGGAGATAGGTTCAGGACCCGAGCTCCTTGCTGTGCCCTTCCTTTTTTGTCTGAACACAGGAATCTTCTGCTATAGGACACACAGTGGCCCAATTCCAAAGCAGAGATGGTGGATGTTTCTTTCCAAGATAGTACAAGGGCAAGTTGCAGGGCAATATACTTCAACCACCAAGAGCCTGGACTTTGCTTAGTTCTCCCACTCCTTGGTGGGTCTCAGTGATGCCTCTTGTGTAAGGGACAGACTTGTTTAGCCAGGAGTCACAGCTGCCTGAGTCAACCATTTTGGCTGACTCAACCATTTTAAAGCCATTTATGAAACCATGTGTGTTGTGGATTTATATTGCATCTTTGAGTTTGAATACATTATATTCTTCTGGATTTAGACTTCATGGTGCTTTTTGAAAACAATTTATAAACTAATTGAAATTATTTCCTATTTAGACTGGTGCTCCACGCTTCTCATTTCATTTTTTCTGCATTGACAACTGAAGTGAGACAGCTGACGAAGCTTAAACAGCAGACAGGTTTTCACAAAACTAATTTTACGTGATTATAGCACCCTGAAATGGTTTGCCAGTTTAATCTATGCTTCAGTGTCAGGGAAGATCAAAAAAGAAAGTGACTGCATTCTGGGGACAAGATTGTATCGCAACTAGACCTTAGACTGGCCTTTACAACTTGGGAACACTGTAAAAATTACACTTCTGTATGAAATTCTAGATGTCTAAATTTAATGGCTAAATTATGAATTCACTTTCTTCAGACTAATATATAAACAACATAGAAAAACACACACTTTCACATCATTATCGAAAACAGCAGGCAGATACACAGGCTTTGAATTGTCTTTTGGCAAACCCCAACTTTTCATGAGGTCACGGAAATTAGGACTCCTGATTTAATTGCATAGGTGAAGAGCCCAGAATTGGAGGCAGTGAGCATTTGAATGCTCACACCAAATGTCAACTATCAGTGATTAAAAGTGGGCTATACATAAGACCTCTTCCATGCAGAAGACACAAATGGCAGATGACTAAAAGGGAAGAGGCCTACTGTTGTTCCAGTAAACCAGAATCCCCATGCTGTATATCCATCTTTCTTAGTTTCTTCCAGAATCATTGGGCGCGAATTAGAAAAAAAATCTGAAAAGAAAGTACTCCCCCTGGTGAGGAGGAAATCTGAATAGTGAGTCATGTTACTGAGCATACCTATCAACCAGTTAAATTATGTGATAATGAGTATGCAGTTCTGAAGAGCGTTTATGCACCTGGATTTTGAATTTGACAGTGATGGGCAAAGCAAAGGGGAATATATATGTATGAGATTGCTTTATTGCAAATCTTCACTATTTTCTTGATTGACTGATTGGATGACTCACTACTGAGATTTGTCTCTTACCACTTTAGAGATTCTGTGCCATAAGATTGTCAGTGGGAAGGAGATTGTTTTTTAGCAAAAGCAGTCATTTGCAGCAGTCATGGAAAGAAAAGCAGCCATAGTAAACAGAGCTAGGAGATATGACCTCAAATATCCTGTTAGTACTCAAAATGTCCTGAAACAAAATATCTGCAGCATGATGGAGAGGGCAGGTCCAGGTCTTCCAGATTTTTAATGGCAGCTGAAAGGATACCTCTCTGTCTTTATTTTATGTGATTTTTGTGTTCATCCCAGGTTTAGCTGGTAAAATAAATGCTGCTTACAAGATCTTCTGCATGGGCAAACAATTGCAATTAGATTATCTAGCCACAAATAAATGTTTTAACTAGAGCTTTTCTTTAATGTGAGAAGTTTGCATAACCTTGTAACCACTGTGACTGCTATGGTTACCTCTGTGGAACAGTAAATACAAGGCAGGGACTCATCGCTGACTCAGAACAGTTCATGTCCCCACAGTTAAACTCTGCAACTGTCCAAACCAGAAAGGCTTTATTCAAATGGCCTGTCAGGAGTGGGTTTTAGCTCTTACTAAACTCCAAACTGTACATGGATACTGCCTGTGCAAGCACTCATTCACATGACTCTGAATTATGCCAGGGACTATCCTAGAAGTTGCATGTCAATCCCTTACCCCTTTTTTATAAACAGGGTAACCACAGCCTGTAAAATAAGGAACATGCTTGAGAGAACAAGTTAGAATATACCCTGACATATCCACATATTCCATCTTTTTGACCATAGTTCAGTTTTTATTTTGTTTAGACAAGCGAAGATATCTGCTGGCAAACAAAGTGGACCAGACTCACGTGCATATCTTGTAAATCATAACAATTTGTATTTACAAGGATGTATTTATCAGCTTAACTTCCATCTCACTACACTTTGAGAGTACAAGAAAATGGGGATAAATTTGCAGTTGAAAGTGGGTTCACACCTGCATTAAATGAAGGCAGAAATAATGCTTAGATTATTCAGCTTTAGAAAACTAGACAGAGATATGGGCACTGATTTCTCTTCTTTCACTAGCTGTGGTGAGAACCAAGAAGGAAAATACCTTTTTTAGCTTTTGGTAGCAGGTTTCATTCTAGCAGCGGCTACTTGTCATGTGGGGACTTTTAATGTGTAAGACCAGTAAGGATTTGAATCTGTCCTCCTGAGGTATAATATTGCTATGTGAACAACCTTCATTATCTACAGGAAATTGCTGGAATACCACACGTGTTTGTCACTAGGGAATTTTCTAACCAAAACTTCTGTAAATGCTTATGGAATCTCTTCTGAATTGCAGAATGCCAAACATCAATGCCCGACATCTCTGTCTCCAAAAGCAGAGAGCAGATTTGGATACCACTGAGATTCACAGAGACCCAGGGCATTCACCCTTACCTGCTAGTGAGCAGCCTTTCTGACAGGCTGGCACAAGCAACCTGCCAAACCAGACTCTTGGAACCTATGTGTTTTTGCTCCTATAGGCCACATACTCTTAAAGTTTTTATGTGCTGATGCTGCTTCTTAGACCCTTGCTGCATCAGTTGAAAAATTGTTGGTTCATGCAGACAGCTGCTGCTTTTGTTTCCCCCCATTTTGTGCTTCTTGCTCTTATCTTTTCAACACCTTTTGTTGCTTTCAGCTCTCCTTTGATCTTCTTGGTTTAATTGCTTTAATCTTGTTTTAATCCATTTGACAATGGATTTTTCTGTTTGCCTTGCCTTTTCTAATACAGGAATTTTAACACATGCCTTTCCTTTCTCCTTGTTCTTTTCTTTGGACTTCTGTTACAAGGTTTCTGTTTTTCTTCTTTTCTGTTTGCCTGCCCTTGTTCCCCAGATGAACTCCTAGATAAATAGATTATAAACAGGATTCTTGTCCTATATTCATCTGCTAGTGTAAGATATTTACCTGAAATAGAAAAGGCTATGTAAGGACTCCTGAAAACTGTCACCTATAAAGGAATAAAAAAGCAGATTTTGGTATTCTGGTGCCATATTAGTTTTAACCATTTCTAGTAGCAAGGTCACTACTCATTTGGGTAGAGCATGGTGTTAATAATGCCAGGGACACAGATCTGATCCCTGTACAGGCCATTTACTCAAGAGCTGGACTTGGTGATCCTTATGGGTCCCCTCCATCTTAGAATGTTCTGTGATTCTGAATGATTAATCACACAACTAGAGTTGAAGACATTTTGCCCTGAACTCTTCCTTTTCTTCCTGCAATGCTCATCAAGATTTCTCTAGTTTTGCAAGGCTATGGCAGAATAGGACCCACAGAAAATATTTCACAGACATGTTTGTGGAAGAACGCAAGTATGATTTTGATATAACATCAATTAATTTAGTTAAATTATTGCATCATGATTGATTTATATGCATGAAGTTTTAACGTCTGTATGGTATGGATATCTAACCTCTAGTACAAGAGACAATATTTTGACAGTATTTATTTTCAGGGAACATTTAATCTTTTTTAAACACCCTCATGAGAAGAAAGTCTCAAGAGATGATGACAAGAAGGATACATATGTGATTTGCAAAATCACAGAGATGGATTAAAAAGAACCTTGCAGATAAGGATTAGTTCAACCAATATGTTTCTTTGTGAAATTGATTCACAACTGTTTTGCACTGTCACTTAAAAATACCTTCAAGATTTGAATAGAATAAGATTCCCTTGTTCAGATGGAGACTTAGCATAGAGACTCTGGGTCTCAGAATTAGAAGATTCTGTTGCTACTGTTTCTGCAAAGTCATTGTACACCATATATCCTTCCAAATAATAACAACATATTATAAATATTATTAGAAATAATAATAACATATATATTCCTCCAAATCTCACAATGCTCTGTGTGGCAAATTACAGGTAAACATAATTTTTTTACTGAAAGCCACATCCCTACAGTAAGCAGGCCTCAAGTATACTTTCATCAGAGCTCATTACCTCTGAATCAGTTTCCCCCTGTGACTTAAAATGTGGACAGAATGAGTTTGCAGCCACTCAGAGTGCAGGCAAGGAAAGCATGTTTTACCTCTGAGTGTGCGTAGCACAGGCTTGCACCTGCCCACAACAGACACAGTGCAGACCTCTGTCCAGTGGGTTAAAATTGTATAGAGATTCCCTAAGAATATATGGGGATTGCAGAAGGAAAAATCCAGGACTGAAACATACCTGCATGATAAACTGAAGGAAAGGACACCCAGGAACATTTTTCATTTTTCAAGGAAAGTGGAGACAGATTACCTCATTCATTATTTACCATAAATCCTACTTGTAATCTGAGAGAAGGATTTTGGACCATCTTTCAAGCAGCTGATTTCTCACACTGAGCAGAGAAAGCTCAGGAAAAAAAAAAAAAAGTATTCTGTCCTATTGTTTTACCATATCTATCTAATGATGCAAAATTTGGTTCTAAAACAATAAAGTTCAGACCACTAGCATGATAATCCCAGGATTATTCAAACAAGGTTTCTTAAACTAGGGAAAATGTAGAATAGTTTGAATCAAGTGAATGGCAATCTCAAGTAAACTCCTAAGTGTTCTGAGACAGGCCTGGACCGAAATATTAAAAATACTTTGGAAATTTTTATAGGAAAAAAAAACAACCAAGAGGACATGACAATGATAATACAGCAAAAATAACAGCAAACATGCACTAATAAAAAGGAAACTTGTTGAAGTTAGAATGACTGAACTAAACAAAAGGAAAGATATGAATTTGGAAAAATAAAAAGGAGGAGTCTTAAAAATAAAAAGTCTATTCACTGATAGACTTAGAACAAGATGCAACTTAGGAAAAAATGACCCAATTTCAGATTCAACAGTGTTATTTCCTGTGTGATTTGCTCAGTTTTAACATTAAAACATGTGAAAGTAAAGAAGGAAAAGCAAAACCAAATCTTATAACCATGCTTGTTTAGGATACTTACAGCTATACTGCCATTGATATGAGGGAAAGTTTTTCTGGGGCTAGAGGGGCAGACAAAGAGGTGAAAAAATAACAAAAAGTGAGAGTTTGATCTATTCTGCTTTGGAATTCCACAGGCTAAGGAGACAAACCCATGTACTTCAGTCCCTCTGCTTGCTTTGGTTTTATTTCTATGCTCATAATTTTACTGTCCTGACAAGTCCTAAATAAACAGTCTGTTTTAACCCACTTGGTGACAAAAGGCTGCTGTCCTAAAATCTATAACTGTTTTTTCAGTCAAGATTTCCTTCGTGCAGGAAACGACTCATATCAGATCTACCTTGAATGGTAGAAGAAGTCGGACTGACCCCTGCAGCGCTCCTCATGCAATGCTGGGCTCAGGCAAGGGAGCAGCACTGGGGCACCTCAGAGCCCAGGTATGTTCAGATGGCCCAAGCTGTCAGTGGGAGACCTTTACCAGGGTGAGTGATATCTACCTAGCACACACCTGGCACAAGAACGGTATTGTATAGGACTAATTGCCAGTTTTAAGCACAATCCTGTTTTTACATTTCATCTTCATCAGGCCTCTGATTTGGATGTTGCAATTTTATAGAAAGACAGCTGCTGCAATAAAATCACATGTCAAACAGCATGTACCAAACACAAATCCTATGATGTTACATCTGTTTAATTATCATTTTTTCCCATCTTACTCCCTTCCTTTCTTTTCTTTGGGAAAACAGGGCCTGGTTTCAATCCAGTTAATCAAATGTAAGCTTTGATGTGCTTGATAAGTCCAAGCTTTAGTTGTCATGGTAAAAGCTATCCTACTTGGTTTTGGCTTTTTATTAATCTTAGTTGGCAAATAGTATTTCACTGAATAATCTGTTTTCTTTCTGAAGAACTAATTCATTAAAGCACGGAGGGTTTTTATTAGTAAATTGAAACACTGAATTATGTTTGCCTGCTGACGTAAAATGCTAAGGTAAGAGTTCAGTTGGCACAAATGAAAATCACACTAGATTTTTCCTGTCTTAAAAACTTTTGTAGGATTTTGCTGATTCCTGAATCATTTGGTATCCCTGTTGGATGCAATTGTTTCTAGAGCAGGAGAATTTCAGGAGTTATTTTTTCTTGAGATATATTATAAGGAGAAATTCAGAAATTGTTTTATCTTGGACTCTTTGTAAGTCAAATTTGAGGGGAGTTAATAGTAAAACAAACCTTTTTGACATTATTATAAAAATAGCTACTAAGCTGAATTTTATTGTTGCATAATTATCTGCATGCAAAGGAAATACCATAGTTGCTTTGCATTATGCTGCAAGATTACATCATTGAAAGAAATAAAGAAGACAGGTTCAGTCATGAGCACAAGATTCTTCAGTTTCTAATGTCGATTCTAACATTAAAAACGAATATTTCTTTTTTATCATTGAAAAATCATATTATGTGGTGTTTTTCAACCATATAGACATCAGCACCTATAAATTATAAGTTACTTTTTCCCCGTGTTAGTTGCTAGTTTTGTAAAAGCAACTTTTAAAATTTAGAAATGTTACATACTCCTTCAATTCAGCAGATTTTAACATTTGAAGGAATCTATATCTGAAAAATAGCTTTTCAATTGCTGAAATTAATCCTGAAAAACTGTAATATATGTTCTTGATTGTGTGGGACATTCATATCTTCTCTCAGTCGTCTTTCAGGGTATTTGGGCAACTGATAAAACTGGTGCAATCAAATTACCCATAGCCAGCAAAACTAGTAAGTAGTGAGTGAAATCAGTCAAGCCTGTGATGTGAAGAGCTTTTAAGATCATGTGGTTTCAGGACTGAAAATTTTTGGTCCTGGTAGAAAATTCTTCCAGTCTCTGTGCCTAGAACTTGGAGGCCTTCAGCACAGGGACTCCTATTTCCAGATCTGTTGTCATTTTTTTTCAAAATGCTGAGGTATTTTTCCAGAGGAAGCTCTGTTCTTTTAGAGCTGTCTCTTTAGAAAGACTTGTGAGATGCTGCCACCTCTGCTACAGAAAGCTCAGCAGTGTCCAGACTGACTTGCAAATTGGGCTACTAAAGACCATTTGTCTGAGCCAATAACAAGTGGACAAAGCCTTTTTCTCAAGAAACATCTACAGCTGTGGAAGAATATGACTGCTGATTTTGTAAAAAGAAAGGATTGACAAATTTATCAGTAAAACTCGCCTGTGAGAAGATCCATGCCTGATCAGTTCTGCTTCACTGCTTTAGCAGCTATTGAACTTCTGCTAAATGCTGTGTGAGTCTAAAAATGAATCTTGGCAACTTGGCTGGTACTGCTTGTAAAAAGGATTGCAATCAAACTCTGAATTTTGCATAAAAAACAAATCATCAAACTGCTTGAAGCTTGGAGCTTTCTTTACTGCCCTGTTGAATAATTAATGATAAAGCCTGAAAGGGCAAGATTGACTCAACAAAGTATATTATCTGAAGCACATTTGGAAAAGGTTTTCTTTACTTTTATCCCAAAAAAGCAAATGCATTTTTGTTGTTCTGATGTCTTTGTTTCCTTTGCCCTTTTTAGCCATTCTTAGATCATAAGTGCATAGCATTTTGCTTTGTTTAAAGAGGTTGCTAATAATTGTTGAAGTGTATTGAATTTGCTCCTGAGGCAGACAAGGTTGTTTGGTAATTAGAGCTGTAGGGTTTAAAGGTACAGTTGGCTGGGTTTTGGGGTTTGTTTTGGTTTTCCATCTTATAGAAAGTTATACCACAGCCTGGAAAAGAAAACAGCATTACAAGCTCTTTTCAAATTAATACAGGTGTTTTAAACAGATAAATAAATGGATTATCCTTTAGTTATGGAATAATTATATTATTCCATATTTATATATATATTTTTATATATAGGATATAAATATAGGATATTTTTTTATCCTATATTTAGGTGACAGTGAATCTGCTTCTGCTGATTTGTCTATCTCTACCCTGTAAAGAAGTGATCCTGACATTGGAATCTGGTTGGTTACAGTAACCAACTTGTTCTTTGAAGGGAAGATGTGTTTTTTTCTATGCCACTGGAGAATGATGGTTTAAATAAGGCTTATTATAATCACCAATTAACAGCCACTCAAAAACCAAGGGACACTAAAAAAAAGTCCTGCACATATAACAGTATAAACCAGAACATTCCAACACTGCATTGTCATTGCAGGGGTTATAGGAGATGTGTGAGCAATTCAGGTTCATGAGGTCAGAGGTGAGAAAACTGTTATCAAGGAGGGCAGGTGTGAGAGGTAAGGGACAGAGTGTCTCCAGCATGTAGGAAAAGGAGGGTTGCTCCTGCCCAGCTGCAGGTATATGCTGCAAGGAAACCATGCCCACCGTCAGCACTAGGATTTTCCAGTGCCTTGGAAGACAATACAGTGAAATAGTTATACTGGGTAAATCTTTTGATCAAGGCTGTTTAGAATAGTATCATGGTTTATTACTCTCAGCCTTGTCATATAGCTGATGTTAGCATACTCCAAAACAATTTCCATCAGAAGATGAGTTTGGTGCCAGAGAGAGCTATAGTTTTTGCCTAGTTTGTGTTGGCAAAGAATGTACAACAGTTCTGTTTACCTAGTGATACCTTTTCTTAAAAAAATTGAGAACAGATATGCTTAAGGGATAAAGGGTTTTTACTTCAGTATTTTAAAAAGGATCCTCCCTTATTGGTGCACAACTTTGCCAAGGTGGAATACACTGCAGTGTGCACACACGATAGATTGTGTGTACAATTTATAGACCTTACAAATTAGCATATCTAAAAAGGATGTCCCAATGGGAGGCCTGGATGAATGGCATGTTATTCCCCCATCTGTGGAATCCCCCCCTGGATGGGCCAAATCTTTTGTTTTCAGGTTGTATTCTAGAGAGGACTTTGGTTTCCCAAGATAGCATAGGGTTTTCCAGCCCCCAGCTTCAAGGCCTTTAGGATGTTTGGTCTGCTGGCCTAATAAAATACTGGGACTATTCTCAGTTATGAGACTTAAAGAATTAAAAGTATGCATGCTAAGAATACTGAGGATACATAAAAGTTTATAAAAAAGGTATATAAATAAGAGGCAAAAAAACACCTTGGCCTTCACTAGAACAATCAGGAAAACAAATACATCTTAAAATATGCTTCTATCCTTTCCTAGTTGGACTAGATTTCCAAGACCTTTTTTTTGAGGTATTTTCCTGGTTTTTTCATCTTTCATATTTTGTTTTGGCAAGTCAGTATTTTGTTTCTGACAAATTCTCATCTTACACCCGTCAGAGTAGTGATATACTGGGCATGCAGGATACACAATTGCTGACTGTCTTTATATGCAGTATAGGCTGCAATTTTGATGACTTGAAACCCAGTCTAATTGCTAGTTTCTCTAGTGCCATTTATTCTTGCTGGCCCTGCCCA
Organism: Ammospiza caudacuta; assembly: GCF_027887145.1. NCBI lineage: Eukaryota > Metazoa > Chordata > Aves > Passeriformes > Passerellidae > Ammospiza > Ammospiza caudacuta. The sequence continues at coordinate 136,287,054 of NC_080593.1, forward strand.
TGCATTCCAGTCTCTTCCTTGTGCTGCCTGCAGCGTGTGCCAGCCCCTGTGTGCAGCACAGAAAGTCAGCACTAAACAGACCTGACAGACGAGGCAAGTGTTTTCTCATGATTCAGCACTCTGTGTCAGCTCAGCTGGAGCTGGCCCAAGAAGGCCTGATGGAAGGAGAGTGAAACTCTGGCAGGCAGCACTGAGATCAGTTTAGGCTGCCACAGGGCAAACACTTTTGTGTCTCTCACAGCTATTTCTCCACAGTATCTGTACCTGTCTCACAAAAATATTCCTTTCCATTTAACACCTGTTTAACACTGATAGGTAGTGGCTAGTGTGTCATTCAGCTTTTGCAGTGCCTACCTCACACACACACACTGAAGGCACACCTGAAAGCCATCACTAAGACTAACAATGCAACACTTTTTTTGCTATTTAACAATATTGTTAACAGCTGGAAATAAAATGCATTACTTTTGCTAGAAGTTGTTTTTTATCTGCTTAAGACTATACAAGAAGACTCTTGGGATAACAGACCTGCAATCATAGTGTAATAGGAGAATCTGTATAATGACCTAAACCAACAGGAATGGCTACAATGAAAACAAGACCAGCTAGCTTGTAGTGTTACAAGTTTTCATAAAAGAGAATATGGGCTATATAACATGACTAATAAAGAATTTAATGCTTCACTTAGCCATATCCATTTCTGAAGAAGGGTGTTTCTGTCATGAAGTGCATTTGTCACTCACAGGAGAAGGGTGATAACACCTAAATGTGAGATAGCAAAAGTCCCAAATTAATGGTTCTAGGTGATGTTGTTGTAGGAAAGAAGAGTATGGAACTAGAGAGCTCTAGGGTCACTCATTTAGTAGTGCAAAACATCAGGAAAAGATTTGCAAACTGTGTTGGGGATGCATGTCTTGGGGTGTTGTGGTATTAGATAAAGGGTATTTGATCATTTAAGGATGGATAAGAAACAGCACAGGAAATAGGTGATTTAGTACATCTCCCATCTGTTGGGTTTGGATAATTCTGTTATCCACCTTTGCCCTTTACTGGGGATAAATATGCTGAGCTCCCATCAGGAACCTGTTCTGCTATATTCCCGTCACTCGTAAGAGTAGTTTGAGAATCCCTCAAAGAAAGCAATTAGAATGCTAGTAATTTTGTAATTTTCCTGTTCACTTTTTTAACTCTCTATCAAGCAGAGATTTATATTTGCTCATCATAGATTTCTTTCATTTAAAGCAAAAGATACAAAGAGAAAATGTTTTGCTCTTACAAAGTTGCTCTTTGCAGTTTCATAGTAAACAAAATAGCTGTAATATCTAGTTAGTCACCTTTAAATTTGCTATGAAAATAGATTAAATGAAGCTTTTTTACTATGCCTTCTTCAGTCTGTCCAGACACCAAGCACTTCATCCATTGATGTTTTTAATGGATGGGTCAAACTAATATGGTCATAGTGGAGTTTTAAGCAACTCAGGTTTTGGAAGACTCAACAACTTTAAACACTTGGCTCAGCCATCATGAACTTCTCTGAATTGTATTTAATTGCATTAAGTTTCTCCCAGAAATTGCAGCATTCTTTCATTATTTCCTGAAATTTAGTAATTATGGTTGCAGTGCTGGTATTTTAAGACACACAACAATAACCAGGCTGAAAATGTTTGATGAGTCAAGTATTTCTCTGAGCTTATTCTTCACCATTGATTTGGAAATAGCATTTTGCTTTAGATATAAAATCGTAACGATTTATTTCTGTATGTGTTGACCAGTAATTGTGAATTAGAGCATTTTCTGTTTACTCTATTCTGGAAGAGTTCTCTGTGTTCCTGATTTTAGTTTCTCTTTTAATTTCTTTGTTTTGATGGTTTTTTTCCTTCTGTGATTTGAATACAATATTACACAGCTTTTCAGTATGGTTTTCATAGCTTCTCATGACGATAAAAGACATTTCCTCCATTGTGTTTGTTTCCAAATACATTTGAGTTGTTTCTTTTGTATAATGTTCTTGCAGAAGCAGGTTATTAAACTTCCATTGGGAGGAATACAGAAGATTAGTTTCTAGCTCTTCTTATATGGATTTAGACACATGATCTTTCAGGAATGTATTGCCTACAGTTCAGTAATGTGATCTACATAAAATATATACGAGGTTAAATACAGTCACTCTTCCTTTTCTTAGGAATTTTATATTAAAAAAAAAAAGAAATCTGGTTGGTTTTCTTCTTGCTTATGCTTTTTTCCTCCCTGTATTACTCCCACTTTACACTGAAATATGTTTGGAATGAATAATAGTTGTCAATGACTGCCAGGCTTACATTTTACTTAACAATTAGAAGAATTACAAAGTGTGCAATTTATCAGAAAAGAGAGTGGCTAGAGAATTCTTTCACTCCCTTAGAGGTGAGTTATAATATGGGGCAGTAGTACTCCATGCTCAAAACCCTATAAATTATTTTAGAGATATATATTACACAAATTCAAGGAGAATTGTATGTAAACTTGCACCAACTTTGGCCTAAGGGGCTCACATTTAGCACACCAATGAGGTGGAAAAGACAAGCCGAAAAGAAATGAGAAGGAATGTTCTTTCTTTTTCTTCCACCAGGAATTTAGATTCCAGATTGGGAGGTTTTATCAGTGGACATGCCTTTGTTATTTTGTGCATGTATTTTTTATGGAACAGAACAGTTTCTTCTGTACTTAACAAAAAGAGCACATTTCTTTGTCTATTCCAAAGGAAAGAATATAAAAAAAATCCATTGCTTCCTTTCACTCTGGCACCTCCTCATTGTGCATTTAAAGACATACAGCAGAATGGCGTTTTGATAGCCTTGCTATGCAGAGCTGTTAATGATACACAGACAATGAGGAGGACTTTTTTTCTGTATGGAACAGAAATAGTAGACTAGAGAGAGAAACAGATGGAAGAGTAAAAGAATGCCTGGATGGCTGTCAGCAGAAGTGTTGCAGTTGGCTCCTTTCCTGTCCCCGAGGAAGCCCCAGAGCTGGGAGAGGCTCCTGCTCCCAGCACATGACATCAGCACGATGTGTTCCTGTGATGAGCTGTGACTTGTGACGGGCACGCCGTGTCTCTCGTGGGACAGCAGCGCTTTACACAGACACTGACGAACTTTGGGCTTGAAAAGCAGCTTCAGACAAACTGTGCTCACTTTTGAGCACAATGACGATTCTTAACTGGAAAAGACAGTAATAATTGCCCTAACCATTACCCCAACAATATCATCCAGGAATCTTTGCTCTTACTCCTCTTCATGTGAACAGTAACCTGCTTTCTGCTCCTGCACTTTTCACTGATTGTAGGCTGGACGTCATCTTTTCTCAGAATCTCTCTCCTTCACTCTCTCTCTCTCAGACAACTGTGACAAATTACAACCAAATCCTTTCTAAACTCCTGTGAAGTGGACAATTAAGAGAAAACAGTAAGGTTATGCTTTTATCCAAAAAGTTTCAGATAATATATGTATATCATAACCGGATCCATTGAATCTCAACATTAAGAATGAATCACTTATTGCAATGAATATTACCATATTAAAAAGATAACCTAAATATTTTCATTTAGGTGAATGTGTTAGAGAAATGAAACACCCTACGCATGCTTTAAATTAGTCATTTTTCCCGAGAAGAAATAAAATGGTTTTTTGCCTAAATAGTGTGTTTCTATGATGCAAATTGATCATTATAATCTGAATTTTAAAAACTGCATTTATTCAAATGATTTAAGAACACAGATTCCCATGTCTGAATCTTGTGCATCTTGCACAATGAAAAAATTGAAGGCAAGTAAAATCCATTTCTACTTATATTTTCAATTATATGACTTTCAAGTCATTGGCATAATATAGATTTACATATTTCTGAAACTGTTAATTATCTCATAAATCAGGCATTTCAGGAATGTTAAAAAAATGAGTTAGTTTTACTTGTCTGTTTTTTTCCTTAGTCCATTCATCATTGCAGCTGGCAAAAGAAATTATAAAATACCTTTTCCTGTGCAAAACCTGCAAAGTTTAGAAAATGCCTTATATCCTATATTACAGCTTGTGTGTTTTACCTGCCAAAAATCCAGAATTCCTCCAAAAACTATTCATGCAATAAATGAACATACTTGCTGTGTGAGACTCAGGAAAAAGTGGTCAAGGCCAAGGTTTTTTTCCTCCATTAAACAAATCAAGTTTATAAAATAAAGAGATAAGTAGGAAGAGGAGAAAAAAATGAAAGCAAGAAGATAAATAAGGGGAAAATGCACTAAAGAGAAAGAGAAACAAATAAACAGAAATTTTCCTTTTCCAAATGCCATCAGGGAAAATAACGCTTTATTTGATTGCTGTTCTTTGCTATTGCTCGAAAGCTGAAGGGATGATATTATTAAAAATGTAGTAAAGGTCTTAAAGAGGGAGGAAATCCTGGAAAGACTTCCAGGCACATGCACACACCCTTCCCATAACCCAAAAATAAAACTGTTTGTTTAGCGTGATTTAATGCAACATTAACACTTGCAATTTCCCTAAGCAACCTCTTCCCTTCCTGACATCTGGTACCTGTTAGATAAAGATATTTAATTGGTTTCAAACAATTTGTCACTGATAAATTCATACAGTTTGAGTCCTTGGGTGCATGTGGGTAGCTCCTGTTAATCTAGCCAGCCTTAAATTTTGCCCTGAGGACAAGATGTTAATGAAATACTCCATGCTGGAAACTAAGTTCACCAAGACCAAGGTTGCACTACTAATATTTCAAATTGCTTTTTTTTTTTTCTAAATGTCCCATTGAACTTTTAAATGTATCTCAAGCAGTGCAATCGGAATCAATGTCCATGCAAATGGAATTAATTCAAACACATCCTTCTTGTCCTAGTATTTTTGGAAAGCACAAAACTTCTTCCTTAGTAAATTGGCAAAACAAAGAAACGCAAAAAATAAGTATCCTGTGATGAATTAAGAACTTGGGAGTTGTGTAATATATTTACATTAGCACAGGCCAAATGGAAAGGAAATATACAGGATGTTCATTTTCATGCAACATTAATATTGGAGGTGTCAGCCCAGATGAGCTGATTTTGTAGATGTTGTTCACAGTTCCTGTGATGGCATTGTGTATATTTTCCCATTAGTTCATTCCACATCTTTCTAGTGTGTGTATTGTACACATGATTTAACAAAAAAACTAAACTAAACAAAACAACCTGAGATTTCTGAGTTGAGATTGCTGCTGTTGCAAGTCTTTCATAGCTATGTGAAAACTAATGAAGCATTTGGAACTGCTGATGTTAATTCAAATGAGGTTATGCTATGGTTCTTCTTTTCACTTCAGAAACAAGAGCCAAGTAAAACAGATTATGCATTCTGAAGGAAGAGGATATGATCTGACACAGAGGAGATGTACACAGCGTCTGCACTCTGTAAGGATAGATAAGAAACTAAAGATACTTCATCTGTAATACTTCAGGAAAAAGAGCATCAATTCCTAAGCACACTACAGGTTTTTGTTCTGGAATGCACTAATTTTATGACAAGAGTCTCATCTCTATGTATTTCAAGTGACAACAGCTCTTTATTATCTGGTGGGAAAAATGGGAAATAGTGAAGAGAATCAGAATATGCAAGGATTATGCAAGATAAAGGCTGGGTATATATTTATTTAATATAGAGAAAAAATTATTATCTTCTTCCAATATAACATCTGTTTTTTAAATGTTTCCCTTTGTCTGCCAGTTGATTATTTATTTAAAAGACACTATGAAAGAAGGATCTGTCCTGCTGTATGATTCTGATGTTCTGTATATTGAATTTATCCAAAGATTTTGTATTATATCTATCAAAGCTATCACCAAGAATTTATGTCAGTTAAATTATATCTGCAAAGCCATATATAAAAATCATCTTTTAATAAAGAACGAACCCCTAAACCTAACTGCTTCTACTATGATAAATATGACTGAGTCCTCACTGTGCAATTACTTCTTCAGTTACACTGTCTTCCTTGTAATTTTGACTCCAGCATCACTTAGGAAGACAGAGACTCCATTGAAATTTTCCACTAATAGTTAAGTAACCCTCAGTAAGGAAATTGTTACATTAGGCAAGGCAGCAAAAAGGAAGGAAACTGGGAAGAAACAGGAAAGGGAAAATGTGATAGCTGAACTGAATGTGTAAGATTTGCGACAATGTTGACTTAACAAAATGTTAGCTCTAAAAGTAGGACCTTCAATAAAGGGAAAAATCCATGGAATATCCATGGAGAGAATAGGGATAGGAAAAGAGAAGGCACACAGTAGGAATCAAGTAATCTGATAATGGTATAGAGTATTAGCTGGATGTCTGTCAGGGAACAGTCTTGTCTCTATGCAAATGAGAGAAGTCAGAATTGAGTATGTAGGAAACAAATGAATGGCTGTGGGTGACTGACTGCACATTTTTCTGTCCCCTAAATGTGTGCAAACATTCCTGTGCATCACTAGTGCCTCAGGAGCCAAGTACTCTCTGCCACACTGGAGTTATCTCTGTCGCCCAAACCTGCTAGCTGTAACCTGACACATCCCCCTGCTGCCATCTCCCAGCTTATGTTTACTGATAAATATAATTTCTAGCAATCAAATGCCCCTAGCAGGAAAGGACGCAAAAGCTATAAAGTAGATCTGGGACACTATACAAAAAAATTCTGAGAAAGCAGAAGAAGATAATTTCAGAAAAAAGATCACGATGATTTTTTCAGCATTAAAAAATTACCTTTTGATGAAGATTTTCCTAGAGTTAGATTATTTAGAGACCTTATCTAGCAAATGCCAAGTGAATATTCTAAAAAGGCATATTCAGAACAAAATGATGTTACATTTAGATGGAAATTCATGTATCTAGTTTAACCACTAATGAAACAATGAAAAAGAAGCGTAACACCAAAACTAATTCCATGTAGAATGTTTTAAAACTGATCAAATTCAGCTCTTTCAAAAGACTTATTTCAAAGTTAGAAATTACATCAGAAGCACTTTAATGAGATGGAGAGATATTTTAATTCTGTGCTTGGGGTACAGAAGGGAGACTGAAGCATTCTCTAACTTTTTGCAGGAAGTCTGTCACACATGAAAGGACAGTGACTCAGCACACTCATCTCCATCTGCACGAGAAGCTCTCCACCTCCAGGCATTCTCTCATCATACAGACAGGGGAAAAAAAAAAAAAAGTCACACTTACCTCAGAAAGTAGATTTTTATCCAGAAAGCAAGGAAGGTGTATCATTTGGGAAATGGATAATTTCTTGCAAATGAGATAGACCAGCCTAATACCTTATTAATTCAAAACCCAGAAATCCAAATGGACGTGTTAGGCTTCCACTGCTTCTCTCTAGGGCAGATCTTAGCTAACTGGAGACTGTGGGGTATATATCTTGATATAGAAATTGTTGTGATTGTCATTCAAGTATCCCAGGCAATTTCAGACTTTATAGGTTCCATTTCTGAGTTTTTAATTCCTTTCTCATTTTACTGTTTTCTTTCTTTCTGTGTTAATCATGTGCATCTTTGCTTTACCTTCCACACTTACCAAAGAAATTAGTGTTGTAGAAGAAAAGTTAAATTAATTCTTTGAACACTGTGGAAAAAATGAAAGTGTCTTTGTTTTGTGGTAAAGACAGTAAGGAATCTGTGTAAAAACCAAATAAAAGATAAGTTCACTGTTTATAAATGTAAATGACCCACATATGAAAGTGGAAAAATAACTTCCACAAAGTGACAATATGATAGCTTTTCAGATTAACTCTTATCACTCCAGATATTTTGGACTTTTTTGCTGATAAATATATCTGCAGGTTGCAAAAACATGAGCTGAATGGTCACAGCCATCAGAGAACCAAAATGACTTTTAGGAAGCACACAAAGAATTAAATAGGAAATGTGCCTCTAAGGACTATTTAAACCTATGCTGTCCTTGCAGCTTCAATTGTATGTGCAGTTGCCAATTTAATCTGAAAAAGAATTGCATGAGGTGGAAGTGACCAGAGGCATGGAATAACTTTCTTACAACAAAAAAGAGGCAAGTTTACATCCTGGAAAAAAACCCCAAAGTGATAACTGAGGGGAGTTATGGTACATGTGGATAAACCATAAATTACATGAAAAAGGTCATAAGTGAAAGTTCTGTTCAGTGCTTCTTACAATATGAAATGCAGAAATATAAAGGAAGGGATCAAATTCTGGAAGAAAAACTGTCACAAGCAATATCTTGTACTGGTACTTGCACAATACCAAACCAGTTTACTGTGACATTTAATGCTGAAGAAGTCTGTTAAATTAAAAAAAATAATGTCTGTCAATCTCTGATATGGGAATTCACTGAACCATAACTTGATTCAGGCATGAAGCCAGAACAGGAGAAGGTAAAGGAAAGGGGATGTATTTGGTATATCTTAGTGAACTTTTTCCTCATTTTGACTCCTGTTGGAAGTATTAGTATAGATACTCTTTTACTATAGTTCAAAACATAGTTCTTATTCACTTTAGCATGTTTCTTTTTTCCTTTCTGCCTCTTATTTTTTCCCTTTTTTACTATATTTTTTTCTCTGTCAATGAGCCAGCCTCACTTCCCGCTGAATGCCAGCACAACTAGTTTTTCTATGCAGCAGTTTTGCTATATTAAAAAGCATTTTACATCTACAATGGAATTAGATAATATTTTGCTCCCATAACTTCATTTTTTAAAAAGAGAATTACAGAATCACTAAATGAAATAAAGCACTACACGTGAAATACTTTAGTAAATCTCTCGATGAAGTGAAAATTTAAGTCTTACCTGAAAAATTAATTCAAATCACTTTGGATACACAGGAACATATTATTTTAACTAAAAGCTGTGTAGGACATCATAAACAAAGTTCAGTGTAAAAGATGAAAATATTCAATTAGGAAGAAATGTCCCACCTTATATTAAATCTTTCTTATTTTCTTTGCTAATGATTTGAAAAAAAGGGAAAAAACAGCTTGTTGATGACATTCAAACACTAGAATAAAAATCAGAAGAACAGAATAACATCCAGTATACAACAAGAAAATCTATTTTATAAGCAGACAATTTAACATCTGTTTGTGGAAATCATAGAAGACAGGTTGTGAAACACATGAAAAGAGATCAATACTACTCCCCCCAAATTGTACAAAAATATTCCATGAATTAATTGAAGCACTGAATTTTGTTCAATATTCCAGAATTTTGGAGAAGAAGAATACATTTTACTATGGTCAATTATTCCAACAGCTTGAAGAAGCACCCATGATCATGTGAGTGACAATGAAGAGAATGAAGAATGCCAAGTACAGATGTAAACAGGTTCCTCCACACTTGAAATATGTGTGCTTATGACAGATCAGGCATGCTGGTGAGAGTTTCTTGTGCACCATGGGTGAGACAGAGGTCATGCTCCTCTATGCCGAGTGGGCTTTTCTATGTCAAGCTTAATTTCAAGGCAGACACAGGTGTTTTGAAGCTCATGCAATACACACTCACTTTGGTTTATTTCTTCAAGAGGCAGCCTGAAAATTAGTGACAATAATAGGATGAGAAAGAAATAGATAGCTATGCCATTGAAGCAAAGGTTTCTGGCTACTCAGAGACTTGTGTCATGCATGAGACCTGATAAGATTTGCATTATTTGAGATGAGAATGAGTGGGAAAAGTGCTATTCTGCTCTACATGGATGATTATAAAAGAAACTCTATGGTATACACACAAAAGGAACTCTGCAGGCAGGGGAACAGTTAGATGAACTCTGAAAAAGAACACCAATTCTTATCAGTGCAGAGGTGACAGGTCAGTGATCCTGGATAGTGTGTGCTTTTCTTCAGGATACAGAACATTCTGTTGCCACTACAAGAAAATTTTACTTCAGAGAACCATGTAGCATAGCCAACAACTAAGCATAATTTAATAGAATAGTGGATTGCATGATAATACAAATGGTGCATCATCATGCCATATTTCAGTTACCTCATCCCCAGCTTTGTGAGCTTTGTGTCCTGTCTTGCCCTCCATGTCCCATTTTTCATCATTCTTGACTCTTTTTTTTTTTTTTTTTTTTTTTTTGTCTGATCCTTTTCCTTTCCTTATTTCCCACTTTTGGTCATTCTGTATGCATTTGTTAATTTCCCATCCTTTCACCCTTATCAAAAAAGGCATGGGGAAAAAATTTTAAAAAGGAGGGGGTGGGGAAACCCTCTGGTATTGATGGCAGCCAGTGACTTGTCCTTTTGACCTGATAAGCTTAGAAAAGCTGGACAGGAAAATACAGCATTTATCATTTGTCCTAAACTTCTTGCCTTCCAGGAGATAACTTCTGAATTCCTTCTGAGAATGCCACACAGTTATAGATGCTTTCCCTCCATGATATCATTCTAAACCCTAAACATTTTTTCATCTCTTCGGAACAGTCTGTGTAACATTCCTTGAGAAATCCAATGATTTAAGTGGCATAACTAAAACCAGGATTTATTAATAGATTTAATCAGATTCAAATAAGAGAAAATTTGCATATTATAGTATGTACAGTACTTAGAGAAATTTAAACCAGAAAATATCAGACTTGTTACATCATCATGTGATTTTAGACTGCTTTTCATTGCTTTGACACTTGTCTAGCCAGTCAGTCAGAGAAATAATCTTCTTGCTTTCAGATACCTGGAATACTATTTTTCTCTTCTTTGACTCAAATCTTGTGAAACCTTTGGGTTAGCCAGCTCATTTTTAAACACCAACAACCTGTTCTGTTCAAACAAGGCCTAAGTATTACCCATTATGCCCTTCCCATTGCTTCTACTTTGCTAGTCTGCTAAAAAATGAAAAAACTTTCCATTTTCTTGTTTCACCTTCATATTTTAACATCACAAGCAAAAATCCCTCTCTCCAATAGCATCTGCCCTTGGTGCTGGCCTTAATGACTATGATTTTGCATGTTAATTGTCTTGGCAGGAGGTGACCACATTTTGCATGTTAATTGTCTTGGCTTTTAAGGATGCAGAGTTTATGTAATTATTATAATTTATTCTTGGATTTAATTCATGTCTGTCACATATGACTCATGAATGGATTAACTCTTCTGTCACACTTCTTCCTTTCATAGAGACATAGAGACATAGAGAAGAAAAGATTTTAGAAGACATGCACTAGGAAACAGGGAATATTTGATAAATTCTGACCTCCCTAAAGAAGGAAAGTTCCATTAAACTACTTAACTCATCAGCTCTTATCGTGTACTATTGCTGAAGTAGACTACCAAATTAATTTTATTGTAGTAAGTAATGGCAATGTTGGTGACATTTGATCATGCAAGGACATTTTCCTTTAAAATTGTTAAGTTAAATAGAGAAATTTATTGTCACGTAAGTGCATTTAGCATTTTATTTCCAGTACTCAAATACATGTAAAAATGCAGTACTTTTCTGTGATCTTGCTGATCAAATAATATTTTCCCAAATAATATTAATAATCTATTGCAAAAATAGCATATATTATTAATTATAAAGTTCACTATGGAAAGGTGGAAGGTAAATGTCCGCTGTTAAGAAAAATTGAGGTGCAATAAGTATCTGTGATTGTTGTGCTGTGAACAGTGTAGAAGATTAGAAGAAATACAGTTATTGCATCTTCAGTAAGTAATTCTCCATTGTATAAAAATGTAGCTGCATGGGGTCACTGCAGTAGCCATGTCAGAGACCTCCAGCCAGACACAGCTTCTGATGCCAGATGTTGCTCTTCAGCACTCGGGTGGACAGGAGTCCCTGATGCCTCTCCATGAGACCAGGGCTGACAGTCATTCCTTTTGCAGAAGATATGTTGCTGTCAATTAGCTGTGTCTGCTGGTGAAGGATATGGGTGGAAGTGGACAATCTGTGAGGTATTCCAGAGAATGAGTGAGATTGATATGCAGTTCCCATAAACAGCTACAATCTCTGGAGTCTTGAACTTCCACTTCAGTGGAGACGCAGTCACTGGTCACAGTCACCATGGCTTTATTAGTGGAACATCATGCTTGTCAGGTGGGTTACCCTGATTTCCTTTTAGGACAGGGTAACCTACCCTGTTGTTTAAGAGAAGTTAGTTGATGTGATCTTCTTGCTTTTCAGTAAAGCTTTTGATACTGTCTCTCACAAAATTCTTCTGAACAAAGTGTCCAGCACACAGCTGGACAAACAGATCATGCAATGGGTGCATGATGGCTCACTGGCTGGCAACTGGCTCCCAGGTTGGGCACAAAGGGTTGTAGTGAATGGGGTGACATCAGACTGGGGACCCGTCACCAGTGGGGTTTCACAGGGCTCCACCTTAGGCCCTGTGCTCTTCAACATCTATATGAATTACTTGGAGACAGAACTTCAAGGGATACTACTTAAGTCTGCTGATGATACTAAATTGGGATGAGCTGTTGACTCCCTCAAAGGCAGGGAGGCCATACAGAGACATCAATAAATCAGAGGGCTGGGCAATCACCAACCATGTGAGATTAAAGAAGGGAAAAGTGCCAGATTCTGCACCTGGGATGAGGCAACCCAGGATGTACAGATGAAGTGGGAAATGAGAAAGCTGGAAAGCAGTGCAGGGTTAAGGGACCTGGGGAACCTGGTCCATGGCCAGTTGAATGTGAGCCAGCAGTGCCTGGCAGCCAGGAGGACCAGCCCTGTCCTGGGGGGCATCAGGCACAGCATTGCCAGCAGGGCAAGGGAGGGATTGTCCCGCTCTGCTCTGAGCTGGGGCAGCCTCACCTTGAGTCCTGGCAGCAGTTTTGGACACCACAATATAAGAAATATAAAGCTATTAATGGGCACCACAGGAGGACAATGGAGATGGTGAAAGGACTTGAGGGGAACTTGAATGAGGAGAGGCTGTGGTCACTTGGTCTGTGCAGCCTGGAGAAGAGGAGACTGAAAGGAGACCTCACTGAAATCTTCAACTTCCTCATGAGAGGAAGAGGAGGATTAGGAACTGATCTCTTCTCAGGGGTGACAAATGACGGGACCCAAGAGAATGGCATCAGGCTATGGCAGGAGAAGTTTAGGTTGCATATTAGGAAAAGGTTTTAAACCCAGAACGTGGTTGGTCACTGGAACAGACTCCCCAAGGAAGTGGTCACAACACCAAGCCTGAAAGAGCTCAAGGAGCATTTTGACAACACTGTGAGGCACATGGTGTGACTCTTGGTTCTGTTCTGTGCAGGGCCAGGAGCTGGAATTGGAGACGGTTGTGGGTCCTTTCAAATCCAGGATATTCTATCATTCTGCAATTCTAAAAATTTCAAACAAATGAATAAGAACAGACAATAGAAAGAAAAATCAATATAGAACTTTTGTCTCAATTGTTGCTAACTGAAGAGAAATATGCATTCAGACAACATTGTCCTCTCTCTCTCATTGTCACCTGAAAGAAGAAAAACCCCACATTCAATGAACCATTCCTTGTCCAATACTTCCATGCTTCAATTTCCACCAAATCTTCAAGAATTTCTGCATTTTTATTGGAAAAAAAAATTGAGCTTATACTTTAAAACATTCAAGACTCTATTTTAAAGAATTTATTTGAAGAGCTTATCAGCCAGAATGTTAGGAAAATATATTACTTTTAAAAATCAATAGCCTTAAGTAAATGTATATTGCAAATTGTGCAGTCCATATTGTACTATGTAGCATAATTATTTCCTTGTTGAAATTTTTTTTTGAGGAGGCTATTTATCACATATCTAGCAACTATAAATAAAAAAAACCCAAAAAAATGACCGTGAAAAATGTATGAGAGAAATATGGATTGATTCATGTGCACACATGTGGCAAAATATAACTTTTATCAAACTTCAAAGCATTTGCATTTTTTCTTTTTAATTACATGTACATGGCATTCATTTTATAATGCACACTCTGAATTTACTATCCCAGCAGTCAAATGTGACACATTTCTCCTTGTTTTAGATGCCTTTGAAAAACAGCCAAAGTGGAGAGTCTACATAGAATAGAGTATCTGCAGACACTGTCAAGGTTAAAGATCAAGAGAGGCAGTTTTATCAATACATAAATAGCTGAGAGTTATAAATAAGAAATAAACAAATAAATGAAATCTATTCTCATTAGCATAAAATACATAGATTTAATAAATGTCTGTCATGGTGGTATGTTAAAAGACAGAGAGGGAAAGCAGATCAAACAGTTTTCCTGAGCATGACATGTCTTGCAAATTCTGAAAGGTAGTGCATGTTCCTCTACTGAATTCATACTGCTTTTATGTGTTTGAGTTTTTAAATTTATGTAATAGGGATTCCAAAGGCGATTTAATTTCCAGTTTGTTCCTCGCAGATAATTGCAGGTACACAGTTAAACTCCTGTATTTACACATAGATACAGAATGGACTCATTACAAACCTGGAAACAAAGCCCCACCACAGATACGGTCTCTGGTCTGATTCCACTGCCACTGAAACTGAAAACAAAACTATAATTGTTAGTAAAAAAAGCAGTATTTAGTTCTCAGTGTTGTTCCCTTGCAAATGAGGATTCACTAAAATTCTTGGCTGAAATTCACCAGAGCGAACTGATCTTGTGAAAGGTATAGGCATTACTTAAACCAAGCTTTCAAAGTTTCTTTAGTTTTGCTTTAAAACACCATTCTTTCCTTCTGCTTATTAAAAAACATCTTTTGATTTACTTATGTCAGTCTAGATGCAGATTTATTTATGTACATGACAACTGCACTCCTCTTAATTTCTCCAGGTTTTAATCTGTGCTAATATGGCCACAGAGAAGACATGGATATACTTACCAAATCATCTGTGGCAGGACAGAAACCCTGAGATTAATTATTTCTGCCAAATTCATGAAGGTTTAGATAACTAAATTTTAATAATTTGAAAGTAGGTTAAAAATAACGAGCACAGCAAGATCTGACTAGATGTTACTGTACATGAACTTGAAGAGAATGCCATAGGTTCTAACACAAATAAGAATGTTATCTAGCCAGGAGACTAAACTATTGCTGCTTGATGTATCTGGTCCAACACACAATACTGAATTAGACTGCTGGCAAAAAAATCCTAAGTTTTTTATTTAAGCTGGAATATTGCTATAAATACATTGTTCAATACTGTCTTGCAAAGTCAATAAAAAGGCCAGTTATTTATGCAGAATCTCACATGTGCCTTCACTTACAGAAGGATTTCATCCAGTGTTCTAGTATTCCAAAGAAATTTCTAAACTCATCAATGTCTTTTTTTTTTTCTCCTTCTGATTAAAGATAGAAATATCTTTCTCTCTCCCCCTCTATTTAATAATTATACAAATATTTACACTTTATCTACTTTTTTTCCTTCTATTTTCTTGTGGTTTTATTCTACATCTATTCTTTTCCCTTTACTACATGGTGTCTAATCCATATTTTCCAGTATTTCTGTATAACTTTATTGTTTTTATTCTTTCTCACTTTTCCTGCTTTATAGTTTTGAAAATGGCCATTAATGAATATTAACAAGTGCAGCAGAGCAGAACAGCTACATCAATTATTAATTTCTTGATGATGCCCTCAGTTCTGCAAAAATTTCTGTAGCATAGTTCATTAAGAGCCTATAACCACTAGAAATTTTCTTCCATTTTATTGGCTGCTGCCTGAAATGAACAAAATTTTCTCAGATTAATGGTACCTGCAGGGGCAATAAAGACAGTAGGGTTTTGGAAGGTGATTTCACCAGTTTTGCTTGTTGAATTGTTTAGTTAAGGGTGTGGTTATTTGTTCCTCTCCTTTTTTTTCCATGGTGGCTGATGTTTTTCTTTGTGTTCCTCTATAAGTAGTTAAAACTAGATCATGTACCTCAAAACAGAGACAAGTTCAAAAGTAGCTAGCAGGGACAGCTACTAAAGTTTATGTGATGAGAGAAAGGAGCTGAAGGCATAAGATTTAGAACAGACAACAACATAATTTTAAGCTGAAGATAGATATCTACAAAACACAAATTAAAAGAGCTAGATTGAGAGAAATGAGAAAGACAAAGATCTCCCTGAAGCACTGGCATGTCTATTCATGTAATGGATTACATTTGCCAAATGGCTTGGCCTGAGATTTTCTTCAGTTTTAAACACCAGACTATTAATCAGCCTTTTAATATCAGTATAAACTCCAGATGGTCTTTCACCTTTCATAATGCACATTTCTTATTTTTTGAGAGGTCTGTGCCTTAAGTTCTCTAATAGTTGTTAATTTAAACCTAAAATTATAGAGGAGAAAGCTCAAGGTGGAGACATTCTAGTAAGACCTTTCAGAGTGACACAAGCTTTCATCTTTCAGACTGCAGCCTCAGGTTCTGGTTCTATTTTTGGGAAGAAACAAAGCACGCTTTCTGTAGATGCCTTTTATGGCCATAGCCAACTCAAAGCTCAATGGCAATGAGAATGAGCAATTATGCAAGAATGAGCATACTATGCAAGACCAGGGGTAACGCTTCTCAAGTCAGATGCAAGTGAGCAGGCCTACAACAGAAGGGAAGCAGGATACCTGTCCTTACTCAGCAGCATCACTTTCAGTCCAGTGCACCTGAACTTTTCTCTTACAGGAGGACCTTTCCTTCCAGAACTGTTGATCTGGCAGATTTTATCAGCCTTAGGTTTGCTATTAAGAAAGTAAAAATTTTTTTCAGTACTGGGAAATTTTCAAGTTTCTTTTCATCTTTTGGCTTTGTTTCCAGTCTGAAAAGTAGTTACCTTTTAAATCAAGCACCTTGTAAATTTTGTTTCTGAATACTATATCTCTTAGTGAGCAAACTAACAAACACAAGAAACTCCAAGTTTCTTTTTCTAGATACCTTCTTATGAGTTCTATATGATCTTTTTATATATTATCTGAACTGCCATTTTAAAGAGTCTAAATACTTCTTGGGGCACTCAAAAAGCATATCCATTGTCCACAGTACTGTGCAGAATTTAAAGCATTTACCAATACACAAGTTACAGGTATAAAGAGGGAAAATAACTCAGAATCAAAGAGTATAGAGGAAATTTAAAAAAACAAAAACAATTACCTCATGGACTGCCCATTAGGTATTATTACAGGAAACTACAGCAAGAACCATAAACCATTTGAGTACATTTTAATAGATCTTAACTACAGATTAAATACCAGTTTTCAAGTAGTCATCTTTGAATGAATTAGTCCACTTGCTGTGTTAAAAATATTTTTGAAAGAAGAGACCACCCTAGAACTAATTCCAATGTTGTGGATGCTGGCTATTCAAGGTTCAGCTTCATTTATCTGGTTGACATTTTTACTGCGATATCCAACAAAAAAAGATAATTAAGTCAGAAAAGCTCCTCCATTTTGGAAGTGGATTGATGTAAGTAAGTGAAAGTATACCTTGACTATACCTGGATCTTCTGCAACAACTGAGCTGAGTTCCCAAGCATTACTTTCAAATTCTGTAAGAGGTTTTAATGTATACCTACCTACTCAAACTGTTAATTATTGTTTTATCTTGAACTGAATGATTGCATGACTAAGGAAAAAGCAGTACGTGTAAAAGACAGTCTTATTCTGTTGTGATTCTTCATGTGAAATTAAATTTTTTTGCAAGATTTATATGCATTTTTGCCAAGATCCAAACACCTGTTTATTTCTCCATTGTGACATTGTGTCATTGGCAATGAGCTCCGCAAGTGAATACTTTTAGAATATTTAAACTCTTTAGAATATTTAGTATAAAAAGTTATCAAACCAGTATTCTTCTGGGTCTATTATTCACTGAGATATGATATTTATATTAATATTGATATGATATTTATACTAAAAGAGACTGTAAAGAACAGCAAGCACAGGCTGAGAATATAAAAAGAACATTTTAAAGATGAAATGTAAATGTCAGATGATCACTAATAAAGTGCTTTTTAATTGGTAAGCAGAAAGAGAATTCAGAAAAGAGACATTCCAAATCAGTCATGTCTGTGAGGAGAAAATTGAAACTCCTAGCTACACAAAGACTTAAAAGATTTTAAATTCAAACGGAGGGTCTAAATAAAATTTAAATAAGAAAATGCAAATTTTAACATTACTCTCATAACAACTGAGCAAAACAGAATGGAAATACAAATTTAAAAAGGAGTTTTATTAGCAACTACTTATCCTCCTGCTTAATACAATATTATTATTTGGTCCTTTCATTCTAGTCACACGTTCATTTGCACTCATCTGCACTCCTGTCAGCACAGCATCCTCATCACTAGCAAGAGACCCACACCCCCAGAGCATGGCTGTGTTTGCTTCCTGAGTTCCTCCGGCGCTCCTTCAGCTTCTGCTGTTCCTGCCTCTTTCCTTGCAGTGATCTCCAACCTTTATTCTACAGTCATCTGAGCATCTCTGTGCAGTCAGCTAGCTTGTCCCCAAATTGCTCATCCATGCATATGGATACACATGAATCACACGCTAATTTTTACAGGACAAGGACATTATAATAAATTACAAGCAGACTGTTAAACCCTCTAAATGGTCAGATGTTACTGTCATAACCTCAACAGCACAGTAAATTTGGCTTCAAGAGCTTGTATCTATATAGGAATACCTTCTAAGTCTTGTTAGACTGGATATTGTCTGCTGCATATTTTCTTTTTTTTTTTTTTTCAGATTATAGTTTGCTTTCCTTTTCATAAGCAGGAGAAAGGAATTTTTTTATACCCTCTGTTTAATAAGTAATTTTAAGTTACCTTACTTTTTTTTCTGTTTTCAGTATTGCTTGATGCTGAGAGTGATGGGATCTATAGAATCTGTACCCTGAGGTCTGCCCTTCCTACAGCAGCAATTCATGGAATTCCAGCAATTATCGACATGGATGAATAGGGTCAAGGAAAGGTTTTGAACCATCTTCTTTTTTTAAGGTGCTTGTCATACAAGGATATTTTAGTCTCATCCAAGTACTCATATTATGAAATCCACCCACCTATGAGAATTTTTACTAGCATTTTTTCCTGTTTTGATATTAAAATTTGCTCAAATTTGCTGATTCCAGCATTTCAAAAAATATGATCTCCCCAATGCACTTTTAAAATAAGTCCCAATTCTGGCTCCAGGCCTGTAAATTTACCACAATTTTTATTTTTGCTAGAGTAAACAGTATCTATTTTCTCAGAAGCTTTTTACGTTGAAAAGTCTACCTAACAAATCTCCTTTGTCCTTTATTCCTTGAATTATTTTATACAAGACAGCAACATATCTAGTATTTCTCATGGCTTTCTTACAGAAATGAACTGAAATGTGAAAGAGGGAGCATGCTGTAAGTTTTCCATGTGAAATGAATTTGATTTTGTCTTAGTTCTGAAATCTCCTTTTGGTGGTATATGAAGATTTCTTCTTTATGGAAATGTATGTAATGAAAATTAACAGAACTCCTGTGCTGGCAAGTTTTTCAGACCTGTTTTATACCTGCTTTTGTCAGATATCTGCTGTAAGTCAAGAAACTGATAGATCATGATATTGAGAAAAAAATCTGAAAAAAATTAATTTAAGAGATTAAGAAAGCTTTTTCTGTCTTTATTACCCTCTCTTGCTTGTAATCACCAGTTGTTCAGTGGTGGAAGTGACTGCAGTGAGCAGATGACAGCAACACAAGAGGGTTGTTGCCTGTCTAAGACTGAGTAGCTCAACCAACCTGGGCTTTGCAGCAGTTTTCCCTCTCCCATCTGAGAATTACAGCCAGCTTCGTCTCATAGCCTGCTTCATTTCTCTCAGTTGTCCACTGTTTGCAAGAGGCCCCACACACCATTTAAATTCTGGTTGAATTCTGTTTTGAGGGCAAGTGGCGTGTTGACCACCAGATGACTCTTAACCAGCAATGATTTTTTTTCATCATCTGATATAACATATATCTCTGTCAGAGATCATTGGAGAGTGGACTTCCAGTAAAACTGATACCACTGAAAGAGCAAACAATACTGTCTGCAGAAATTACACGTTTTATTGTACCAGAAGTTCTTTATTTTCAATCAGTAATATTTCCAGTAATATTTGAGCAATGCATTATACATTCATAGCTATGGGAAGAAACCATGCAAAGCATATTAAGCAGGCTTTCCAAGAAAGACAAAGGAATTTAGATGCTAAACTCCCAAAAATTACTGAATGAAAGAACCTAATTAATTTACACTTTTTTCAAAAATTTCAGATCAAATAAAGCATTTGATACACAAATGTTAACTGGAATTGCTCTGCTTTATACTGATTTCTTAGACAAATAAAAATTTTTGAAACAATTGTGATAAATTGTTTATAATATAATTATATCAGGATTATAGATAGATTTTTTAAAAATTATATTTTTTATTAAAAATTTGGCGTATGTCATTGCTGTACAAAAAATTTTGGGTTGTATTTACCTCTAAGTAATATGTATCTTATTCACAGATTATTCTGAATTGTGAGGGACCTGCAAGGATCATCAAGTCCAACTGCTAACTGGATAGCCATGGGGATTGAGCTCACAACCCTGGCATTGTTAGCAACATGCCCTAACTAACTGAGCTAAACTCAAAAAATTCACAATAATTTAATAATAAAGTAATGCAGCAACTTCTCACACCTCTTACATATCAAACTCTTAATAAAAAAGAAGTCTCATAAAATATTTTAATTTATCATCGTGCTAATCCCTCTATTTTACCATTTACTTGAAGTGTACACTGTGTATTTTAAAAAATTCAAAGTACTATTCAGCATTCCCAAAATACAACCCTTCAGAATATCTTCTGCCTGTCATTTGGCTGATCTTACCAATCTCTATATTCTTTCTTAGCTCCTTCCTCCCATCTTTTGCCAATAGTACACTGAGTGGGCTTGATTTTTGCATTGGCTGCATTATTAGGGAAAATAGTAATTGCTACGAAAACATCTTTTTAGTTTCTACAAGGCTCAGATTTGTATATTTTTAGGGACTTTGAGTACTGCAAATAATGTAGAAATTTTCTTGAGCACATATGTAAATGTTTAAAGCAAAACATTAACAGACCAAGATATAAGGTAGAATGTTAATTTGGGATCCAGTAAAGGCAAAATAAATCCAAACTAGATACTAAAGTTGAAATTAAAAAAAAAAATCAACAAAATCAGGTACTTCTTAAGGCTTGTCCCTCTTTCCTTCCATCATGGTTTATGTTAATGACATTTATTTCTCAGCTGTCACTCTGAATATGGACTTTCCAGAGCTCAGTTACTAGACAGTTGCAACTCATAGCAGCAGTAGTCTGACTGCTGCTACCCATCTGTCTGGAATTCCTGCATTTCCATTCTCCCAGATATTTTGATCTTATGGGCCTGATCCATCATTTTTATCATGAACTATGAGAAAAAATAGAAGTAGGGACACTGTTATAGAGAATCAGTATTTCAGTGTTGAAATTTCTTCCATTTGGCTGACTTAAGCCGGGATTTAGATTTAGAACCTAACTGTGGGGTTATTTTCTGCATGATCCAACATCCCTTTGACAATTCTGTAACAGCTGCAGTTCTCATCCTCAAACAGTAAAAGTGAAAAGCAAAGAAAAAATGCTGGTATTGACTTGCACAGTCCCTTATCTCATTGGAAAGAGGAATCACTTTAGTCTTTTCTATTCCTCCAAAGCTCTTAAGGATATACATCAATCCTCCCCTTTGGATGCTAGGTCAGTAGCAACTTCACAGCAAAAAATTTTATTGCAAACCTGAATGAGACAGTTAAGGGAGGAAAAAGGAATGAGGATATTCTAGTTTAATATCAGCTGGAAATGGAACACCACACAGCCAGTCACTCACTTCCCCCAAACCCATGGGTTAAGATAAGAATGATTTAATAACTGAATTATAATAATAATATAATAATAATGTAATGAAAAGGAAAATTGATTTTTAAAAGTGAGAAAAAAAAACCCAAGAAAGACAATTGCTCACCACCAACCAATGTCTGGCCAGTCTCTGAGCAGTAGGCCCTGGCCAGCCTTCCCTCTTGTTTATCTGCAAGCATTGATGCCATTTGGTCTGGAATATCCCTTTGGCCAGCTGGGGTCAGCTGTCCCAGCTGTGTCCCCACACATCTCCTCGTGCTCCCCCAACCTGTTCATTGTGTGAGAAGCAGAAAAGGTCTTGACTCTGTCTCAGCCATAGTTAAAGTATTGGTGTGCTGTCAACACTGCTTTTATCCCAAATCCAAAACACAGCCCCATACCAGCTGCTAGGACGAAAATTCAGTCTACCCCTGCCAAAACCAGCACAGAGGACAAGATCTCAAAACAAGTTCACTCCTGTATTAATAAGAAACCTCTGTGAAGTTCACAGTCAGAAACACATCCATTAAGTTACAAATGTTTTATCTATTTTGAAGGAACATTGCTGCTTTGTACAAAGTTCATTGACATAATAATATGCGTGGCAGGTACTGCTCAGGATCTTTAAAAAATCCAAAGCAATGATATTTCATTCTAATTTTCTTCTCAGGCAACTGAATTGGCAGTCCTGACAGAAAGAGAAAATTATTTACTTCTATTCTCCAAAATTTTCTGAAAATTTTGTGATAAGCTTGGAAAAAGTTAGACATTGTTAAAAATCACTCTGAAATACAGAAGTCAGCCAGTTTATACTTAGCTGTATTTGCACTCCTTTGGTCTAGGACCGAAGCTTCCATACACTGGAATAGTCTTCTTTTCCTATATAAGGGTTTGGGGGTTTTTTTGCTATATGTGTTCTCAGAAATTATGAGTATAACCTGTGTAAAAAACGTGTAATTCTGATTTCAATATAGTGATAGAGCAAAGAAATTAGTAAGAACAGAGTTTCAAACTCATGTACAACTATAGTTACTTTGAACAGAGTGTTAATTTCTAAAATTTCAGTTAATTGACAGTAAATTTCTTAACAGTCAATCCTGAATAAGGCATTCAGACACCATCAGAATTAAGCTCCTAGTGTTTTGGTTTGTGAAAGAAGTTAGATTTTTAATGGCTGTGAACAAATATACATATTAAAACTTTGTGCTTTCTCTCTAAAAGGCATTTCCTTGCTCTTAATATTCCTTTGATTTGCATCATATGAGACAATATTTGAATATAGTGCCAAATCGCTCAGTTTGACTAGAAAGTATGCTGAACAGCTGATCTTTCAAGACTGTCCCTAAAAAAGAGAGCTGAGTCAATATCAGAAACAGATATATCTCTCCCTCCTTTTCACTCTGCTCAGTGTGGGTGTAAATTTTTCACAAAAATTACATTGTTGAAACACTGACCTGATTTCAGCAATGGCAGAATTTTAAAGATTTCAATGTCTAGAGTCAGCTAAGCACTTAAACTTAACCATGCCTTTTCAGGATTTCAGGCTGAAAATTTCCCAAAAATGTTAAAGGGGGGAAAAAAATAAAAAGAAGAAGGTAGTTTCATGCTATTCCAATCACTTTTTTGTTTGTGCCTAACTGTATTTTCTGCATAATGAAATTACTTATTTGTTTTTTTCTATTTCATCTCAGTGTTCTTTCACTGATTTCACTAAGAATATACAGACAGGCACAAATTAAACAAGACCAGAGGTGAGTTTTATGCTCCTTTCTCTAAAATTCACTGCTGTTCAACATAATGTGCATGTCATGGATTTTCTTTGTTTAGAATCTTCTTCCAAATTAAACTAAGGTAGAAAATTCAAGTACTTGGACTAACTTTATTATTACAATTTTGCAAACTCTAAACCTTGAAGTATTATATAAATCCAAATAATATGATCATTGGGTGGTGAGGGGGAGGGAGAAACATTTGAAACCATTATTTATAGTAATTTTTCTTAGGTATCTGATTTCAAAACTTTTTGGTCATGTTTTTAAGTTCTACCTATAAGTGTGAGACACATTTCTGTACATTTCTTCTAACAGTGCAGAAGAATAGTAATATTGAATTGTCTTTGAGATGTTAATAAATATTAGTACCTCAGAAAATGCATTTTTCTACAAGAAAATATTTCTTCTTAAATTTGTAAATTTTTTATAGGTAGTTCATAAGCTCTTCCTCGACTTCTGAATTGTCAGGTGGTCTCTGCACAGTGGATTTAGCATAAAGTCCCTGCTCAGGGGGAACGGAAGGATTTAGTGGGATGATTTAGTGGGAGAGGGAGGATCAAAGGATGTCCTGCTAGGCACATTATTGCTTTCTCGTCCTCTGTTTCTCTTGCGCAATGGCAGCTATCTGCATTAGCAGGAGAAGACCAGGCCAGAGTTGTAACTCTGGGAAGCAGCTGTGGAGCCTTAAGGCTTGTTCACACATCCCCCTCTGACTGCAGCTGTGCAGGCAAAAAAATCCAAAAAAACCCTGCTTTGTGGCAGCCCGCCTCCAGTAGCCAACATTTTAACCTTCCCAACTGCATTTGAGCTGAAGCTGGGCAGGAAGGTTCAGAGGAGTGGTCGATTTCCAGGGGCAGTAACCTGTGTGGAAAGGGACAGTGGCAGACAGCTGGCAAGGCAGTGGGAACTGAAATTTCTGCAGGCAGAGTAAAATGATGTGTCAACAGCCTTGCCAAACAGGGATTTCTCCACCACTTTGAACTTTACTTCACCACTAAGGCTTGTCTCTGTTTCTTCATTTATGTCTTGTGATCCACGACGGGTAAATTATTGTAGCAAAAAAGGTAGTCTTTTCAAATGTTTTTTATTAAGGAATTGCCACACAAGTATTTAAGTCTGTGCTTTTGAATGCTAATAGGACAATATCTGGGTCTGATAATATCCTGTGTCCTATGGAAATTTTCATCTACTTTTGTGAGACCTTTGTTTGGATGGATTTTAGTGAAGTGTTAACTTGCTCCCTTCCAATGTTCCATAAGTATTCAGTGTTTAAATACTTTGAAAACATGAGCCTCTTAAATTTTTTTGAGATTAAAGATTCAAAGAAAAATTTGTTATCTGAAGGCATAAAAATCCATTATTATTAATACTAAAAAATATCTTTATTTTTCAAAATGTAAGGGGAGGAATGAATTTTGGAATTAAATACCAAAAATACAATAATCCCAGTATTTCAAAACCTGAAATAATCCATTCAGCATCAGCAATTTATTAAAGTGGAATGGGTTTGAAAATAATAAGTATCTGCCAGAATCATCTGTGAATTCAATTCCTTAATGCTTGCACCCTTTGATTTAAATTGAGTTCAGTGGTGAAGAAGCCTTGTCATTCATAAATAGTAGATTAGTACTATATTTTGTCCTTTCCCTCAAAAACCCCAATAATCTATCACAACTGTGTTTAGGAATAGATAAAGGATTTATTCTGACTGTTTTATGAGACTGTGTCTTCCAACTAATTTGTACAGACATAGGATTTTCTCACAGGACCAATGCACAGGCAGCCAACAGTTAACTTTGTCAGGTGGCTAGCAGCCATAAACCAATTATGTTTCAATGCAGATCTCTTCAACCTCTTATAAATAAAAAGGAGAGATGCTATAATAATGGAAAGCTGAAAGAGTAAATAGAAGAATTCTTTGCTAACATGATAAATAACCTATTCGCTATTCAGCTGACTCATGTTCAGCAGATTTTGTCCTGCTGATTGCAAATAGTCAGTACTCTGAAGCAATATAAGTGGGACTGAAATGCCTACAAGTCTGTCTGATTTGCTTTTCTGTCGCACTGGTTTTGCCATTAATTCCTTCCCTCCCCTCAGCTTTTCTTTATCCTTCACTACCTTTGTTTGCATCAGAAGTGACACACACATTCTCTCTGACTCTAAGGTTAAAATTTCCCATAAATGGAAAATAATTACTTTTGGCTACACAGACTGACCCTGCCCATGACACTAATCACTCTGCTACAGAAGAAAAACAAAGGCCAGCAGAGCTCATGTAGATTCTCATCACAATTAAAATCATTTGAGTACCAGAGACATACTCTTGCCTGCCTGACTCATATGGTATGACCGTCATCTGAGCTGTCATGTGGCTATGAGCTTCCACAGCTCAAGTAAATAAGACTGTAGCTACTTTGGGGATTTTCCTACTGGGGCATGAGTTCTTAGCTGAAGATATTAACACATGCACTCACACGATGTAGCAGCCATACTTCTGTGGATGATGACAGACACATGAGAGATGCAATTATTATGTAGTCCCATTTAATTGGTTGTGTAACAAAGCTGATACAGCTGGACTCAGAGGACCATATTAGCAGAGAGCAGTCTTCTGCTGCAGCACTTGCTGTGCATCCGTGTGTGTGTGTGTGTGGTTCTGCTCAGCACAAATGCCAAGAACCACAACCATGCTACAGCTGCTACTCATGTGCCTGTGTTTTCTCTCGAGAGGAATCGGTCCCCATCCTCACAGAGCTGTCACGATCTGACTCATCTCAGACAGCTATGGCTAGACTGAGCTTGTTTGCTTTTATTTTCTGTTTGTTGATCTGTCCTTTGATATTTCAGCCTCAAATTATCACCATGCTTGTAAATTATAAATGTTTAGCCTCTTTCTTGCCACTGTATTTTATGCTAAGAAGTGAAGTCTTTCTGTCCCTAAGGGACGAAATACAAAACTTTAACTTGAGACTAAACTAGACTGTGAATATCATACTTTTTTCTTGACTGACACAGTTGGTCAACAAGAGGTTTCTTCAGTTCCCAGGCTTGATAGATGCTCTTCGTTTTCAAAAAATATGGTACTTTCCACAGAATCAGCCCTAAAGCTAAATGGCTTCAAATTTGAATGGGCTTCACAGCATTCCTTGTAAGGAACAGAGTCATATGAGGTGTGTGGAATTCACCCACATTTTAACATAAAAGGTTCATGGTGAATATGTTGAGTTTTGCTGATTTCTCCCATAAGCAGTTCTCATATTGGTGATCTTGGCTGCTCTAGCTATAAAGCTGCTGACACATGACTTTTTGTCTACTGTTGAGCAGTGCTCCCACACAGATCAAGGCATCATCTCCCAAAATCCCCTCAACACCAGTAGGATGAGGGTGGACAAGAACTTGGGAGGGAACACAACCAGGACAACTGACCCAAACTGACCAAAGGTGTATTTCATACATCTGATCAGCAAAAAGTGTTAAGAGAAAGTGTGGAGCGTGGGATGGAGGGAGAGGGTGTGTTTTGTTTTTTTTTGTTATTATGACATTTGTCTTCCAGACAAATTGCAGTATGTTCTTAAGACCTAATTCCTGCAAAGTAGCTGGACATTGTCTGCTGAGTGGAAATAGAGAATAATTCTTCTGCTTTCCTTTGCTTTTTTTGTGCAGTTTTTGCTTTTTCTTTATTAAACTGTCTTTTTCTTGACCCTTGAGTTTTTTTCTGTCTTATTTACTTCCCACCCTCTTGCTGAGAGGACAAATGACAAAAGAGCTTAGTGGGCACCTGGCATCCAGCCATGGTCATCCTACCACAATGTAGAATTCTAGAAGTCTTAAGGAAAAAAAGAAATTAAACATCCAGGCAGCCTTGTAATTTTATTCCCACTCTACTTTTGTCTCTGCTTTTGTAATTTACATTTCTTTAGTGTGTCAGGATGTAAAATTTTCATATTTTATCTTTCATGATACATTCCTAATTTTATTTTCAGATCTTTTATTATGTCTTGTTATTTTTTAAAGGCAACAGGCTAGATGATCTATGGAACACATGGACCTTGTAAGACCAAAGTGCATTTGCTGCCTACTCAAGGCACAGTCCTACTGAATCCCACATTTGGAACCATTATTCAAGATGGCCTTGATAAATTAATTCCTCAGTTTTGAATTATAGTTTTGCGGGAGTCACAAGTGATGTTCTATATTGATGTTAAGGAATAATAATTTTAAATTTTAACTTTAGAGATTTTTATTTGATCACTGTCCAGAGTCACAGATGCTCAGGATGCTTCCAGTTTTTTAACTCAAACTTTTTATTATTTTATTCCCTGTTATCACCTTCTGAGAAGACTTAATGTATTCTGATTTTCAGGTGAGCATGAATACATCATGTTCTGTGTGTTTACTTCATTTCATTCGTCTTTCAAAGTGGTTTATTTATGAGTGTAGGCTGCTCTAGTTGTAGGCTGATTAATATTAATCTTGTCATCTGCTGAATTACCATATAGTCAAATGATAACAATATTCATTCTGACTTTCATTATTTCACACATTTTTTTCCCCTTAACCTCTATATATGTTAGAATTCAAACATACACTTGTAAAAAAAAAAAGGCAACAACAAAAATAATATCTGATGATGAAGCAAATATCAAAAGCATTAAAGAGGAAAATTTGTCTGAATTTTGCAACACAAAAAAAAAAAAAAAGTTAAAGTTGAAACAACATAGATTTAGGCACACCAGAGAATTTAGAAAACAAATAGCAACGGGACTCAATGGGTCACAACGGAAATGTAAGGAGACACAAACTAAGAGAGATTCAAGTTCATAACAAAAGAAAAGGTCAGTGTTGGAACTACCAGTTAATGCAGTTTTAAACAAGGCTGTTGATACTTATATTGGTATGTGCTTCTACCAAACCTGAGAAACTACGTCCAGTGTGATAGGGGAAGAGACGGTGTGGGTGTTTTTATCATTCTCCACAACTTCCTGAAAGGCGGCTGTAGTCAGGCGAGGGTTGGTCTCTTTCTCCAGGCAGCAACTGACAGAAACAGAGGACACAGTCTCAAGTTGCATTGAGGGAAGTATGGATTGGATATTAAGAAAAAGTGATATAATGGAAAGAGTGATAAAGTTCTGGGATGGCCTGCTCATGGAGATGGTGGAGTCACCATCCCTGGATGTGTTTAAAAAAATACTGGATGTGGTATTTGGTGCCATGGTTCAGTTGAGGTGTTAGGTATGGGTTGGACTTGATGATCTTGAAGGTCTCTTCCAACCTAGTGATTCTGTGAATTCTGTGAAAAGTATTGAATACTGCAGACTTTGATCTGACCTTAGACTTCACAGAATGGCAAAGTCAAACACCAGCAAGGGAATTGCCTCTTTCATCACACAAGCACAGTCAATGCACACTTTGAGTCCCATGGGCTGGCACAGCTCTGCCCTGATGGGAACGCAGCCCTGACTGTACAATTGTGTGTAAATATAGCAGTATACCATTTCATGTGACATTGTCATTCTGTGCATGTGCCCAAGGAAGAGGAGTTATTGCATGGGCTATGGCTCCTGGAGGCTCTCTCAGTTTCCCCACTGGTTCCTCTGGTTTGGGAAACCCTCCTGCACCACACTGGAGAGCTCTGCTGTCAATTGTGCCAGCACCAGAGCTGCTCACCTCAGAGACTGAATTTATTTGATCCCAGTGGGCAGCAACCCATTGCAGTGTTTCATGCACTGTTTTGCTCATGGCCTTAGATCCTACAACACTAATTAACTCAATAAGAAGGAAGAAAATAGCAGAACAAAGAAAAAGCAGACGACCAATATTATCATATCCTGTGAGCGGATGAGTGACTCATCCTGAGGTAAGTCTGTTTTCCTTGTCCAGATGTGAAATAAGGTTGTGAAAGACTTCAGGAGTAACAAACATTCTCAGCCCAGATATTCGAATGCTTAGGTAGCTGGAGCACTGCATGGATCCTCATAAATGTAAAGAATTACTGCCAGATCAGGAAGAGTAAGTCCAGCAGCTCTCACTGAAAATCTTACTGTATATTCCAGGTTAAGAGTACAGTGTGCAATGGTATGTTTAAATGGTCAAATAAATACCAAAATTGCTTATATATTCTTGAGAGCTATTTACATGCACTTGTAGGCACTCATAATGTAATCTTGCCATAGGTCTGTTCTAAAATGAGCTTCTAATAGGCATACAGGCTTTTTTCATGTTATGAAAATCTATTTTTTTAGCTGTGTGTTGAAAAATATTTTGCAGTGCTTGACACTGCCCTAAAAGAAGGTGCAACACTATTCTGTAGTTTGTTTTTGAGGAAACTTAAAAAAAAACCAAAAAACCAAAAAAAAACCCAAAAAGCCACCAAAAAAACCCCAAACTGAAAACAACCCTAATGAATCTGAAGTCATGGAATCAGAACCAGAGTACAGAAAACATATGTTCATAGTTCTTTTGTAACATTTCTCTTATATGCTTTCTTATCTGTTTCATTGTCACAGTAAAAATTTAAGCCCTGTCTCAGAAAAATTGTCATGAAATAATTTTCTTTACTGACACTGTGCAATGACAAGAAACCTTCACAATTCTGCTGATGTAAATGATGAGGCTAAATCTTTTTCTGACATAGTAACATGCTTAGTGATGTGACAGGAAAGTCAAAGGAATTTTGCTATATAGTTTATAGCCAACTTGATTTCAGCAGTATAAGGCCAGGCTCCTCATTTCAATTTTATGTATATATTTATGATAGGCAATTTGTAGATAATAGATTATTTGGAGGTTCTTTTGTGTCTAATACTGACCTTTATCACAGTGGCAAAAAGAAGACATGAAGTGTTCATGGCACTCACTGAGTTAAGTGTAATGGAAGAGGGAAGTTACTCCCCACTTTTATGAATCACAGTCACAACAGTGTATTTCCAATTTTTAGGTACATTAGTTGTAAGAAAATTAGATTTCCTATTTCACCTAATGGTTTAGGTTTGATGTGCTTGATTTTAAGCAGCTTTGGTTCCACTCCATCAATTCCTCCCATCTTATTAATATTTAAATTCAATAACTGTTTTAATACTATTGATTTGTGAACTTTTTGTATTTTAAATTGGCTCTCTTGTGAAGATTTAAATTACATCTTTTGTCTTCTCCATTTTCATTCCAGACTAATGCTTCCATGGGAACATATGAGAGAGGAAACAGAAGCATCTCAAAAAGCACAGAGATTTCTGTTGATGGAATTTCTCTCCAGCACATGGATAAAATACAAAATAATTTCCCCTCATTATTTTTATATATTGCTGTCATCATAAAATAACTATTTTTGCAGATTCCTATATAGGTCAAATTTGCTTCAACTATTTGGGTATATTAAAGTAAATTGAATAAAAACAATAAACAATCATGTAAAAAACCTAGTAACAGAACAGGAACTCCATTATTTCATCTTCTTATCTCCAAGTTCACCAGAAATCTTAAAGTCCCTATTATTCAAGAATAATATGATTAACCATAGAAATTTCATGTGTTTTCACTATTATTTTGAGATCTATTTACCCCTCTACAATTATATAAAATTAGATTTAGTAGCAGGGAAAATAAAACAGATTAAACAAATACCAACTAAGTATTTATGTCACACTTAAGCCAAACTCTTTTGAAGATTATAAAAGTCATATTTCTATTTTTTTTTATTTCACACACTTAATAACTTAAACAGATCACTGCAAATGATTGTATTTTTGCTGCAGAACAGGCATATTTTAAGAAAAAAACACTGTCATTTGTATTTTTTATTCTGGTGGGCCAAGAAAGCATTAATCACATAGATTACAAATATATAGTTGTTGTCATGACAAATTTGTTTACACAGCTTGCAGAAAATAATACGACACAGTAACTTTTTGTATTCTAAGCAAAGGAGCATTATTGAAGTCGCAAAAGTCAAGAACCCCAAGATTAGAGAATTCAACCTTAGAAATTCAAAATTATTTTTTCCCATTGGTGCAATCAACTTGTACTAGATGGTCTAATTCTACATTTGCATAGTCCTTCTTCCTTGACTCATCAAATGGACCATTATGGCTGTAGCTATAACTGAAAAGCACAAGCAGTGATCATTCCAGCACCTTCTGTCTGTGCCTTAGTACCATATTCCAGCACCTTAGATCTCAAGCTGAAATTCTACACACACAGATTTCTGTTAGAAGTGTGAAAAGAGAATCGCACATGTGAGCAAAAGCTGAACCGTCTCCTCCTGCAAAGGATTGCTCTGGTACAGAGCTTTATGTGGCTGCCTGAAGGAAGCTTTCCTGCACTTTGCTGTGAGATTCCTGCCACTGTCTGCTTTTGAAGAGCTAATGATAGCTCAAGCAGAGCTTGGGAGAGTTCAGAAATCCTCTGGCTTGCTCAGAGAGATGACCCAAAATGGACTGCAAGGAGCCAGTCCATTACAATGATCTGGTTTGTGACTGATGCCTGATAAAAGCCAGGTCTGCACAAGGGCAGGCGCAGCATCTGATGTCCAGCAGCTATACAAAAAGGGAAGATTTCCTGTTCTCTCAAATATTTTGTTAGGCCCTCAAGAAGATTAAAGGTATGGAGCTGACCTGAGTCTAAACACCTGATCTGTGCAAGTTTTGATGCCATCTCAGCTGCTGCCTGAAAGAGTCAAGTTACTTTTTCCTTCAATGGCACAGTCATTTTCATCCTAATCGGAGGCAGTGTGAGCGTTGGGTAAATTAAGAAGGCCTGTGTTGTTTAGACAGACTGCTCCAAGCACTTCACTGAGACTGTGCTGAATTAGTTTTGTCTGGCTGTGGTTCTAAAAGAACATTCAGAGACAGAATCAGTTTTTAGCTCCAAGCTACAGCATTTAATTTATGCTTTTAATTTCAAATTCTAAAATCTGGCAGAAGAGGTGGGGGAAGTTGAAGCAAAGAGTTGGCCGGCTTTGAGGGGGGCAATTTCTTGTCAAAAGATCTAAAGCAAGGATATTGCTCTGGCATTAATGTTGACTTTTTTAATATTCTGAAGATGCAAATGTTTTTAAAATGTCATTTTTTCATTCAGGTTAGGTGCAAGACATAATTCAGATCAGATCCTTGTGTTTCCTTTTGCTACTGAAAGATGAGTGAAAAGAGCATTTTTTCACAAAATGCTACACATCCATATATTAAAACCACATAAGTGACTTTCTATCCAAAGTCTTATTTTTGGTAGTGAATTAGAATTACACACTAAGTTGAAATCCTAACATCACTGAAGTCAGATGCAAAGCTCCCAATGGAAGGTGAGTGTTTCCATGTAAAGGGGGAGGGCTTCTAAAGGGGAGAAGCCTCAACCTAGTGTACCCGTTAGTCCTAGAGGTTGGAAAGATTATCAGACAGAGTTAATGTTCCCTGAAAGAAGATTCAGCTCCCATTTGTACACAAGGTGTGTGATCTAATCTCTCAAATTTCATAGAAAGTCACTAAAACATAGATAGGAAATAATGAAATATGCTGCACAATTACCTTGCATTAAATTGGATGGATGTACAAGGAAGGGAGCCACTTGTGATGTACTTGTTTTTCATATTATTCATTATTAGTTTTATTATACATTCATTTCTGTATTTTTCAATTAATAAGTGGATGAAACCATCCACCATAATAATCTCTTAAAGTATAAAGTAGTTTAGGTACGTCAGGATGTCTGCATGCACTCATCACACCCCATTTACATTCCACATTCCTTCTTTGGCAGTCTGAATCATAGATGATTAGAAAAATAACACACTATTTTAACTCCTAATCTTATGCATTTTATATATTGAAATGAAAAAGCACTGGAGTGCACAGGATTTACAGCTGGGAACACCGATGGAGAGAATTAGAGAAAAAAAGGTTTCAAAACATTGACAGCAATACCTGGATAAGCACAGAAATTCTTAGGTTTCAGAATTAGATTGATCCATTAGATCATACTGCATTGTGCCTTCTGTTCATGAATATTTCTTCTTTATTCTCTAGGAGGAATTACAAGCATAAATTTTCCATGCACTGGTGAGAGAAATCTTTCTTTCATCTTAGTGAATACACATCTGCTACCTTGTATTCAAACAGACTGATTCTTACTTTAAAGACTCATTATGTTGCATTATACAAGAAAGTGTTGCATGCCTTGAGTTATATTTATGCGTGCTAGAGCACGTAACAAATAGTATAAGGATATGAAAGATTAATAATAGGAAAGTTATGACACTTCTTCCTTTTCAAAAAAACATTTTTCAATTTTTCTCGTCACTTGTTTATCTCTTAAAAATTCAGAATTATTCATTTCATGGTGGAAAGGTATAATTCTACAACACGGGGACAGTAATTCATATTCTCTTTAGTTAATTATATTAAATATAAGATCTGATTGGTCCTAATTTCAATTCAATACCAGTTGTGGTTTGCTAAAGTCTAACTATTTTTAATACCGTAGTAAATATTTATAAACTTCAAAGGGCCAAATATATGGCACAATATTTAAACCTGAAAGCCATTTTCCCAAAATTGTTAGATTTCTCTTTCTCTCTGTAGTTCTCATGCGTATTTTTTTATTATTATTTTATTTATAATGTTTTTGAAAGCTGTCCTACATTCCTTGGCCATTTTATTGGCCCATAGCTGGGCAAGAAATATAAGAGTTGCTCCATAAGAATTCAACTTCAAAGTATAAACTTCCATCAAATTCTCTTGGCCTGAGATCAGACACTACAACCATGTTTTCAAACTGAACACAGAGAAGCAGAAGTCTGTGTTACTGGTGTACTCCCCAAAGTCAGTTGGGTGCCCAGACAAAATAACTTGCAAAATTCTTAGTGCCTGAGTTTGGTTCACTGGACACAACCTAACAAGATGCTCAGACATGCTTTAATGCATTTAAAAATGCTTCGGTGGCTACCCGTGTACTTAAAATTTTGCCTACGTGCATGCCCACGTATGCTTCTCAAACAAGGTCTATCTTTAGTAAGGTAATGACTGTTTCTACATTAGTTGTTCAATTTCCCTTGAGACTCCACTGGAAAGGAAAAAAAGGGCTTTGCCAAAGTGGGATTTAAATCATGCACATCCAGATCCTAATTTATTCAACTCTGAGGCTGCATTTCTCTGTTCCTCTGTGGAGTACGCATAGGAAGGAGACTTGATGGACTAGCATATTCACTTTGATAGCTAAGTAGATATCTTTTGCCAGTGTTCAATATCCTGTAAGGTTCCTGTTTTAGCAATCTGGCTAAAAAAAACATGTGGGAGTGGAGAACAAGAAACGGCGTCACAGGAACTCTGAGTGCCACAACTATGTGTGCCTGTCTCCAGCTGTGGCTCAATTAGATAATTTTCAGAGATCACGCAACACTTGCCCAGTGTGTGTGTGGCCTTTATAATTCAAGTAAATTTCTGCTTCTTTTTTCCCTACACGCAGAAAAATGGTTAATTTTTTTTCCAGAGTGATGTGTTCTTAATATAGTTGTCGTTACTTTAAATGCTTTCATAATAATACTGCATTGTGTAGCAGGAAACAAAAAGGAGGCCAGAAAAGAACACTGGATGAAAAGCAGATGAATGAAAGCTTCAGTGCTGCTTTTCAAAAGATGCAACAAACTTTCTTTTCCTCAACAAATTGGACCAGCATCTCAATTAATTCTACTAGAGATTCAGAAAAAAAAAAGTCAGCACAAGCACTGTAAAACCCCCACCTGCTCTACCTTTTAAGGCACCTGTGATGGTTAATAGAATGTACAGGAAGGAAATAGTACTGCATTGCTGGGAAGCAAGAATTCCTGCCCTGAGTGTGGTGTATAGCACAGTGAGTTGTCACTGCCTGGCTGTTTGTTTCCTGCCACATCCCTCTTCCTAGGGCAGGGCAGCCATTCCATGACATATTTCCATCAGGGATAAAAGCTGTAAAAAGACAGATTCTTTCTCTTTCCCTGTTGCTTGTGTCCAGCCCCTCTGCTGTAATTCACTGATTTCAGCTACACAGATGCAACTGTCTTTTTTCAGCTGTGCCATAAGCCAAACGAGGAGTCTGACTTGGAAAGCCACTTCCAAACTGCTTGTTTAGTTCAGGATGTTTCACTGATCTGATTTACAGTCCATCCTGAAGGCAGCCAGCTAAAAATCACAAATGTAAGTGCTCAGCCTCCTCAATGAGAAGGAGGGTATGAGCAGGGACTTCTGCAGCCAGCTTCATTCTTGGGGGAAGCAGTGCACAGCTACAGGCTTTATGGAAAAGACAATCAATATTCCTTAAAATGTCCCCGTTTTGCGCTGCAAGTATGTGTCTACTGTTGGACTAGAGGATTATTGTAAGTCCCTTCCAAATGAAATAACCTATTTTCTTCTATAGTAAGTTAGTGTCTGCAGAAATAGTACTCTTACTGTCTCTTTGACAGTAGCCTACTAAAAATTATTAATCTTGAGATTGTTGATATGTAATTATCTCTGTGGAATTGTTTCCTTTTTCATATTCCTTTCTCTACGTCTCTAAACCTGTATGAAGAATTTAGCATGTTGGAGTCAAGCACAGTCATAATATCAGATTCTTATGTGATATGGGCAATCAAAAATTTGAAGGAGCTTTCTAACAGATAAAACATTAGAAAAACTCCTGTTAAGCATTATAAAGTTACCTGTCCCATATTCTATTCTGGTTGTCATGTTTTGCCTTGAAAAGACAAAAATGAGGCCACAGGAATCAATAAAAGATTTATACAATTATTTTTATATATAATTTATAAAATATGTAATAAACTTAACTGTTGGTTCCAATAATGAAGAAAACAATCATGCTAAAAAAATTAATTGTTTTAGATTTACTGAGAAAATAGGAAAACTGCCACACAAAAGAAATTATTAAAGCACCTTTGCATTATTAGAGTGTCAAACAGATAACCTTGTGAAGGAGAGAGTTAATAGAAGTGCATATCTACATATTTATAATATTTTATTTCTTTATAAGTACCTTGTATGATTTATTTGTATTTTATTGAGGTTTAAAATGAAAAACAATATGAGCTCTTAGAAAGATGATGGTGAAGGATAAAAATGTGTGTTGAAAAATGAATTTTGGCACAATGGTTATTGAATGAAGTTTCAGTCAAGAGGGTAGTAACCAAAAATTGCTTCTTAGAGGAAGAGACAGAGTGCACAGTTATCCTTGAAGTAAGCCCTCAGCTTTGGTAACTGAGGGACATGACCAGTGGAAAAACCCTATATAACAGCTAAAACCAGACTTACTCCACAGGTATACCCTACTGGTAAATTAATTTATCTTTTAATTTTATCTTCACAGCATCATAGAATAATCTGTGTTGGAAGAGACTTTAAACATTATCTAGTTCCAATTCCCCTGCCATGGACAGGAATGTCTTTCACTTCCTCAAAGTCCTATCTGGCCTGATCTTGAACACTTCCAGAGATGGAGAGATGGGACATCCACACATTAGCTCTTCTGGGAAAACTTCAATTTGTATCTAATATTTGCCATATATATGTGTGTGTGTGTGTGTGTGTGTATGCATGTATCTTTCTGAACAAACATATGAAGAATTTTCATCCTTTATTTCATCTGCTGAGATAAGGTAATCCAAAATGAACTGAGTAGTACTGTGTTAGCTTCATTTCCTAAGAAACATCAGTTTCATATGCATCAGTCAGCAGACATTCTTTTTAGGCTTTGCCACCCAAAATGTGCCTTGACTTTTACTGTCTTCCTCAGTCAGCAAGTGTGTTATCAGCTAGTCCATCAATGAAGAAGAAGCTCCTGTGACAGGTGGAAATGTGCATTTTATGAATTAGTGAGAAACACTAAGGAGCCAGCCTCTGGCACAGGCACAGTCCTGACAGGCCATGGGGCAGCTGTGGACATGGGGCAGTTCAGAGGGCACAGGTGCTCACACATCTATGGTAATAGGATATATAGTAACCATATTTTCTGACCCTGGGGGCTGCACAAAGCATTGTCATCTGTCTACCTGCACACCAAGCTGCTCTCAGAACCAAAGTCTAGCTTAATTTTTAGACAGTTTTACCATCTCTTGGGGGGTTTTGTTGTTCTCTTTATAATTACAAAAATATAATTCATTATATTCATGCAGAGACCTCCCCCTTGGAAAATGTAAGCACTTCATAAATAGGTAATAATTTGTTAGGGTTTTTTTCTAAGTGCAAGGTGGCATGCATGTGTATTATGTACTGAATCTTACTGGGTCTTGAGCTAATTAATAGTTTCACTGTTTTTAAATGTGTTTACAGGTTGCCATCTTTACCCTCACAGAAAGTGAACACAGTAAAAACTCCAATTAGATTTTACCAAGTGTTTTTTCATTTGTCAATATCATAAAATTAATAAACTGGCCACCTATGCCAGTAAATAAAATGCATACATATGGAACTTTCATAATAAAGAGTGCTGTTTCATAATCTTCAGCCCTGCAGTACCTGAACTGATCCTACAAGAAGGATGAAATCTTTCACTACAGAATGCAGTTACAGGACAAGGGAGAATGGGTTTGAACTGAAAGACAGAAGATTTACATTAGATAATTGGAAAAAAATCTTTACTGTGAGGGTGGTGAGACACCGAAAGAGGTTTCCCAGAGAAGCTGTGGATGCCTCATCCCTGGAAGTGCTGAAGGCCGAGTTAGATGAGTTTGAGCAACCCTTCCTAGCAGTAAGGGTCACTGTCCTTGGCATAGGGGTTGACCTTTCAGGTTCCTGCCAACACAAGCCATTCTATGATTTTATGATTTTATGATTTTATGATTCTATGAGTCTGTGATTCTGTGAGTCTTTGAGTCTATGAGTCTATGACTTGTTTTCATGTTTTCATCAAATTTAGTAAATATTTGTTTCTCCAGATGCTAAATGGTTAGAAATTTTTTACTGACTATGGTCAGAACGGTCACTAGAATGATAGCAGGCATTTATCATGAGAACATGGGGTGAATTGGTGTATTGACTTTGTGTTCAAAAAGATGTGGTGCCCAGGGTATGCTTCACTTCACATATGGAGATTTACTGGAAATGTACAAGATTACTGTTTCAGGCACATAGAACACAAGTCAGGCAGGTATCCACTGGTCCAGTGGATGAGTGTAAGATTGCAGTGCTATCCTCTGGATGAATGGATGTTGAAAAAAGACCATCAGGTGGCCCACCCTCCTCAAGATTCCCTCCTCATCCTCCATTCTAACTCAAAACCCTGCTCAAATTAATCACATTTCTTCTCTAGGATTTGTCTACAGTTATTTCAGAAACATTTCTTCTCTGTTTCCTTTTAAAAATATGTCTGTTACTTGGCTGACAGAACACCTGAACATACTTTCAGGCAGGAGGTGTATATGTATACTTCTTACTGAATAGCTTTTTTCAGCTGATTTCACCTCTCTGTTTATAAGCCCTCTGTGAACAGATTGTGAAGTCTCAACAGCACTTTTTCCATTTAAGTAATGTAGCATTCCTTTTCAGGATCATTTCCATGGCTTACTGATAATGCCACAGCACTTTCTGCCTTGTCAGAACCTGTCACTATCCCTGCACCCAGCACTCTAAACATCAAAATGATTTGCAACCAATTTACTGAAAAGCTCAAAATGTCTTCTAAAGCAATCTCTGCCACTGGAAAAATGCCATTTTTGTAAGAGGCAGCTTCATATTTATCAAGCTTTATAATACTCATATATAATAGATTGGGCATAAGACTGCAATAGCTCACACTCTTAAAGATCAGGTGAGGAACCTAGAAACCAGTAAACAAGTAAAGCCTTGATGAAATCTGAATTAATTGAAAGATGTAGGTGCCTGTATTTAACTCAGTTGAACAGAGCCCCAGATAGTTAACAAGATTAATACAATTAAAATACAGGTGTGTAGTCTGTGTGATGTTGCATAGCTGCTTCCATTAGTTGTTCCCGTAGTAATCTGGCATCAGAATATAATTACAGATCCAGCCATTAAAAGAGCTATACAATTTCCTGAGTAAATGGCATTATTTTTTTCCACTCATGCCTGCAAAAGATAACAAGTATGTATAATGGAATAAAATCTTGACATTCATAGGAATTCAAGGAAGAATTGCCACTGTAGTAAGAATGTAAGAATTTTATTGGGTTGGACTGATGATCTGTCTAGCTCAGTGTCCTATTTGTGACAACAGGCAAGAGTGAATGCTTAGAAATAGGATGGGAGTAAGACAAAGGTCAAAGTTACAAGAGATGTTTTTTCCTCATACGCTTTTTAAATCTCAGCAATCTACTGAGAGCTACTGTGCAGAAGGTTACAGCTCCTGTCTTCACGTCATGCTAATTTGACACCCTGCAAAAGATGAGCTGTTTGAAGCAGTGGTAAAATTGCAAAAATCGTTACAAAAA
The DNA here is from genome assembly GCF_027887145.1 of Ammospiza caudacuta. Lineage (NCBI taxonomy): Eukaryota > Metazoa > Chordata > Aves > Passeriformes > Passerellidae > Ammospiza > Ammospiza caudacuta. The sequence goes on from NC_080593.1 coordinate 136,327,042, forward strand.
GAAACCCTCTACCCAAACTCTTTTTCAAAGTTTCCAGGTGTGAAATAACTGCCACTGACTTAGAAAGGTGTCAGATGCTAGCTAAACTTGCTGTCATAGAAGCCATAGTTCTCAACTGAATTAGTGTACCTTCTAGTTTCGTCATTAAACCTTTTTTTAATGGGTTGAGGCATCATGTTATCAATTTTAGATCCTATTACTGGTACATTTAGATTGTGACTGAATTACTGCAATTTTTACCTAATAATTACTCAAGGGGAGCTCTTTAGCTTTCATAATATAGGGTTTTTATTTTATTCTTTTTGGTGTTTGATTGGACTCTCAGAAGGGTAACCCTTCTTGAAATGTGGTCATCAGGACTGGACACAGAATTCAAGGAAGCATCACACCATTACCAAACATTGTTCATATCAACTCATTGCTACCACCTTATACTGCTATATTGCTTATATTGCTATCCAGAATGGTTAATTTGTTCATCCTATTAACAGTAATAAGAAGACTGCAACACCTAAAATTCTTTCAACCTGAAACTTGCTTCTAACCACTAAGCCAAAAAAAAAAAATCTGTATCTTTTCAGCATCTGTATTCTCAAAATGTGGTTTCTCTTGTTCCAAAAGCTATTATTTGTACTTGGTCTTTTTATATTCATCTAGTCCTGAACTTATTAAATGGCCCAATCAATTTGTGTTAGTGATCTGTGCTCTGTACAATGCCACACTGTTCAATAACTACACATTTTAACAGCAACAATTTCATTGTTCTACTTTGCTGGAGTTTAAGATGTTATGACAGGATATTTATTAAAAAATTTTCACTGAAAGAGTATCCAGGCATTGGAATAAGTTGCTCTGGGAGGTGGTGCAGTTGCCATCTCTGGATGTGTTTAAGGGGCACCTGGATGTGGTACTTGGGGGTATGGTTAAGGGGTGATTATTCTGGTGCTGGGTTGGTGGTTGGACAGATGACCTGGAAGGTCTCTTCCAACCTTCAATTTTCTCTTCCTTGAAGATTCTGTGAATGTGTGATTCTATAATGTCTGATAGCTCTTCCAAAACATTTAAATGCATACTACAAAACATTTGCCAAAAACACTATATCTGGCATTTTCCCCCAGTGATATATTTATTATACATTCACTCAACATTTCTTATTCTTTTGCTTTAATACTTCTAATAATTCTACTCTTTTTCTACTGACAAATGTACTTGCACCTGTCAGTAGCCTCTCTTTCCCTTGTGCTGTGTTGTGGCTTAGGAATGGTATTCTCCAATTAAGTAATTTAGTACTTCCAATAGAAAGAAAACCACAAAACCCTCCCCTGCCCCTCCTCCAGTGGGGAACAAAAAAAAAGGGAGTGATTATGGGTTGAAATAAGAACATTTTGCTGGAAACAGAAATATGACGATAAAGCAAGCAATAACAGCACCGGTATTAATTACAGAATTGTATAAAGAGAATGTGATTTACATGCAAAATGCTCAACAATGAAAAACAGTGGTGGACAGACCTTTTGCCCACCATACTTTCCTCTGACAGGTAAAGGAACATCCTTTCCCCTGGACCCTGGCAATGGTGTAAGATGGTACTGAATAACATTAGGATCTTGACCATGCCCATTCCTGCTGATCTGGACAGAAACAGTTTAAAAGTCTTCATGTTATCCTCAAACTTTGATGGATGCATCTTCTGTACATTTGCTTCCCTTCTCAGTTTCCTATGGTTTATATTCAGTTTTGCTTTAGTCACTCACATCAACTTTTGTTTTCATCATTGCCCATTAGAAATTAAAAAAACCTGGTCAGCTTAGGGGTGTTTTAAATTCATCATTACTGGTCCAATTCTTGACTGTGTGATTCTTGTTTTGGCTCACTTAGTAAAACATTTTTTAAATTCTCTCAGCTATCATTCACATTTTTTTCAGTCTATTCTTTCCCTGATGATTTATTATGTAATTATTTACAGTTTTTAAAATTTATCCTTACTGCTAGGTTGGGAGAAGCTTGTGTCAATATATATCCTGTAGGTTATAAAAATTATGTCATTTTACAAAAAAGGCATTCCTAAATTAGCACAAGTTCTTTGATCATTTTCTCTTGTGTATCAATGTGAGTCTAATAAAAGTTATTCTCTGCTCTATTATGTTACGAAAGCAATTTATATTTTTTGCATTTTAAAAAGAACAGAACAAAAGCTTTATCATGTATTACTCAGTTTGAAAAAAAAATACAAATGAAGTCTATTTGTTTCCTGTCCCCTGCCCTACTCCTAGGGCCCCATATTCTTGTTATTAATCTGTTTATACTCCAAACAAGGTAACCAAATAAAACCTGTTTATTTGGAATGGTGCCTGTTCAAGGTTAACACTCATAATGGGCCAGGGAATTGTTTGGAAAAATACTGGTTGATGAAGGCCAAAACCATGCAATGGATTTTTCTTAGTTTTTAGCAGTATGGGCAATCAAGTCCAACACACAACAAAGTTTCCTAGTGTTGTTGAATTTATTAGTATAGATATAGCCAGAAAGTACCTTTTTAACACATTGTGCTGCCATCCTCTTTAGATACTTTGGAACAGGTGATTTCATGTCTCTAATATTTCAAGAAAATGTCAGTGATATCACGTTAATAGAAATTACTCAAGAGTTGACTAATAATTTAATATTCTTAATTGTTGCCAAGATCCTTTATGCTAGTATAGAAAGTCCAGGATTTTTTATTTAATTTCATACAGGGCTTCAATTAATTTTCTTCTTCGTATCTTAATGCTAAGGAATTATTATATTTTACCTCCTTTCCACACTCTCACCTTACAGATAAGTTAATGCTGTCCTGGTCAGACTGGGGAGACCTTCTAGATTTCACAGCTGCTTCTTCTTGTTGAAAGTGGTCAAAAAAATACTAGTCTTTCTTTTCATCCAGAAGTTCATTCCTAGAATCATCTTATTACTGTTTTTGGTTATTCAGAAAAATCTTGAAATTCCCTCCCCATGCCTTCTTCCTCATATCCTTCAGAACTGTCTCATTTTCAAAAAGTAAAAGAACCATTGTGCTGCCTGTGTATTATTAAAGAACTTTTTTTCTTTTTTTTTTCTCACAGAACTGTCTCTTCTTTCAACTGTTTAGATGATCTCCATGAGCATGTATTATAGTAATGGATTTGGCTACAAGTAGATTTTCAGTTGACCACCAAGATTTGAAAAATAGATTTTGCAGTTTTCCTTTAGAAATTTCATTGATATTTAAGTACTTTTTAATCTTGATGCCAAAATTAATGTTTCTTTAAGGTAAAGAAACTTTTTTTAAAAGGAAACAATATCCCTGCAGTCAGAATAAGCTTTCTGAGCTCTGAAAACAGCATTTTGAAATGAGCACAGTGTACATTATTAAATATGTGGAATTCTGAATTTTAATTGAAGAGATTAGGTATTATTGCATGAAGATTCCATCTTTCTTCATAGCAATCATCGACACTGTGTTATTTTTTTAATAATATAAAAAAAATTCTGGAGTTCATATATCTTCCCTTCAGATGGTCATCAACATTCCAAGTAATTTAGGGGAATTTACCCCATAGTACAGTGCCCTATAGCAAACCCCATAGCAGACCTCATCCTTCCTGAGGATGAGGAATTGTACACAAGGAAAAGCAAGAGGAACTAGAAACAATTCTCAGCCATTTTATAAAAAGAAAATTCACTTGAAGACATTTATGGAATGTATGAGTTGGGTTTGAAGCTACAAAATTTGGCTCTGTGAGACACAGTATGGAAATCAGTACTGGTGGCAAAATACACCCAAGAAGCTGGATAAATTTGCAGGTGGTTAATCCCTGCTGAGTTTGTTTCTACCTCCACTGAGTTTTTTCATCTGAAAGCAGCTGATGCAGCAGAGATGGGATCCCTGGAGCCCAGAGCCCCACAGACACAGCAGGTCTATGCCCAGTTACAGTACTCCAAGCATAAATAAGAACTTCTATGGAACTTTTAGCAGCCTCTCCAGTTGCAATCAGTATTCAATCTAATCTCTCTAAAAGCTTTTCTTATTAGGGGGCATATTCATTTAAGAGGCCATCATTAAAAAGAGAAACAGGGAGAACAATTATTGTCTGGCATATGAGATCCCTTGTGGATAGCAAGACCATTAGCAAAACAATTTGGGGGCATTAAGCTAAACACTGAGCACTGTCACAGCAATGCTTTTCACTAGCAATCTTCATACAATTTCATCAGCAGTAATATTAATGTCTAGTTTTTTTCTTCTGCTCTGTTAAAAATATGTAAAGTATGCAATGAACAATTTTTCCTTGTATTTAAAAAAGACTCCTATGTAAACAGTGAAATGAGTATGCATGTTATAACAACCTAACCGAAATACCAACAAAAATTAAATAGTAATAAGAGATTTCACCAGCAAATGAGTGTGTAAAATATAGGAAAGAAATGTATAACAGGAAGAATTCTGTAGAAGAGACAGGAAGAGATAAAAGGATAGGCCACATCAGATATATCTGGCTACCACAAGCCATCATTTTAAGTCAACTTAGGTTTTTAAATACCATTTGGAGTCATCTGAGAATGAGTAGTCAATTATGCTATTTATAGGGAAAGACAGTGGCAGCTCAGATATCACTGCTTTACTGTCACCCAGTGTGATGTTGTCTTCTCAGTAGCGACTGCATACTCAGGCGTCTCAGTGGCCAGAGCTAAACCAGAGCTTACATCAACACATCAATGGTTTTGCTCCATTTTTGAAATCCGGGACTCCTGCAGGATCTTTCTTACCTGGTTTCTCACAAGATACCCAGAAGGACCTCTGCTCTTCCATATTTTGCCAAAGTCCTTTCTATTAATTTAGGTTTCTTTTTTATTAGAAGAAAGGGGAAGTGGAGCAGGGAAAAAGAGACAGAGAGGGGCAAATAGCTTCTCTGATGCAACCAGCCACAGAACAGCCAATTAAAAGGAAGTTTCTTTTTAAATTTTAAATGCTTTAATGTTCTACTAAGAGATTTTCCTAGCTTCTACGTTTATTGCACACAGAGCTCTCTAAATATCAGTATTTCCACTGGGAAGAACCAAAGTACTATTCACCTTTTACTCCTGATCAGGAAATCTTGCAGTATTTTCCATCATCTGTCTCTAATATGCTGCTTATCAAATAAAATAAATAGTCGGAATCATCACCCTCCTCATTAGATATAGCAAGGCTTTCCTGATATCCATAAGCTTGAGATGACAAAAATAAAACCAGCCTAAGCAGGGGTGAGACAGAAAAAAAAATATACAAACCCCTTTGCAATGTATGACTAAAATATGAGAGTAAAATGTCTCACAGATAAACAGCGCTTTAAAGAAAATTAATAAAAAAACCATGACTGCTGAAGAAGTCTAAACTTTAGTTTCTCCTAGAAGTTTTCTTTTGTCAAAGAGTATGGTTTCAAGGTAAAAAGACAGTAATACTTTTATGTACAAACCTCCTTGACATCTGAAAGACTAATCTGACCAGCCTAGTTTTTAATACCAGGTACAGCAGGTAAAGGAGATCCCAAAACTTTACCAAATAAAGCAGCATATCAAGAAAAAATGAAAAGATTTATTTAGATGTCTAAGTCTCCCAGACATTCTTTCTTTCTAGAAAGGAATGTCTGTTCTATATAGTGCAATTTATCTAGATATTAACATGCATGATTTCTTCAATGTTTGTCATACTCTATTTTTAGGCTTTTTATATACATGCTTTGGGGCAGATTGAGAGATATACTTTTTGTTCACCTCTTTTTCCCTTCAGAGTCAGCACATGGAGCTGTTTACAGTAAAAGGGAATTATGTTTCAAGATCATGAGCTTAGTATGCGGTTTCTGTCAGTACCACTTACAAATGTCACGATTACAAGAGATATAAAAACATACAAAGTTAGAGACTAGCATTTTTCTTTGCAGACCCTGTATTTAACTAATAACTTTCATGGCTTGATCTCACTTGCCCTCACAAAAAAGACTTCTAGTTGCTTGCAAAAAGTAAGACAGAAATAGTCAGTCTTTTGACATTTTTTTTCTTTTTTATTTTTACATTTTATTTTTTAACATTGCAATCTTTATATAGAGGGAGGTAGAGCAGAGGTAGTGAAGGAGAGGTGGTGGACTGATGGGAAACCAATTCTGTTTTCCTGTTTTTTAGCATTGGCTTTAATTAAAGTTGTGGTGTTGCAGTATTTTAATTTTGTTCCCTGCAGGAATTACCTAAGCAATTCTCAACCAATTGAGAGCAACTCTGCAATACCAAACAGCCCCAGGACATTGCCAGAGAGTACTGCTGTACTTGGGAGGCTGCATTACTCACAGGTATTCATAAATAACAATTCAAGTTTTTTCAGGAACCAGGACACCATGTGTTTCGTAAGGCCATGTATTAAGCATATTTACTGTCTGCATTATGAATGTCTATATCAGGTGTGATTCAGCTGAACTTCTCAACTTGTTTGTGTTACGACATATTTTGTCCATGTCCTGACTACACGTCAGGTTAAGGCCAGGGTACAAATTTTTCTTCAGTGTGCCTTGAACTTCACTGGAACAAACTCAACCACCAAAACAGGAAGGAAGGGAAAATTGTGCCTCCAGTAACCTGGCACCCAAGGGAATAGGGCAGTAGGCTGGACTTGCATAGCTCCCAAGTTCTGTAGTTTTCACCAAAAAGGTGAAAATGGTGCCTAAAGTCAGCTTTTCTCTGAAAGCAAGTGAAAAGAAAGAACAGGAAGTGTAATTTTGTTCCTAAATTTCACTGGTTAGTATCTTAGATAACACATATCATATTTGAAAGTAGCCAACAAGGAAACGTAACAAAAGTACGTGCAAAAAGAAATCAACAGGAAACTAGATTTTAAGTTGAACACCAGAAAAGCATCAATATGATTGCTAATAGAATGAATAATTTGTTTTTCTGCATAAGGGTTTCGGAAATTTTTCTTAGTCAATTCATACTTTGTAGAACAGATCTTTGGCAAAGATTGTGTGTCAGCAAAACCAGAAAAAAATCCTTCCCCAAATATCTACTGAATGCAAAATAAACAAAGAGAAGCCATCAATCCTCCTTACAATTGGGAAACTTGAGCATACAAAACTGTGTGGTAGAAAAAACATTTTACTTATCTACTTAGTCACATAAGTGGTATCTGTACCTTAGATAGCTTTTGAGGATGTTGATTTCCAAAATAACTGCATTTAATGAAGGTACAAAAGTGAATGATTTTGTTTGCACTTTTAGTAGAATACAAGCAGTTTAGAAGGTTTACTCTGCTTCATAATAATGAATTCAGTGCTCTGAGGGAGGTTTTAAACAGTTTAAATGTAATGCTTTCAACAGATGCATTTCCCCAAGGCAGATACTATGTCTCTATGTGCCTGCTGAAGTATTCTCACCTTAAAGTTAGGTGAGGGCTCTTTCAACTCCTCACCCAGATCCCACCTAGCCTATTCCCAACACAGCTGGGAATCAGAGGTCATTCAGACAAAAGTTCTCTACAAACTCTTTTTTCTGAAACTTGCTTGTTGTTTTATAGACTTTTTGGGTTACTGGCTCATGTTTCTTCTGTGATTTATACCTGGAGCTGCCTGTTAGAGCTTTGAATTTCAACAATCATGTTTGACCTGCTGTTCAGATAACTGCCTCACCTTACCCTCATTTCACATCAATCAGGATTCCTTGACATCTCAAAACCAGCCAGACTTTTAGAAAATAAACCTGAAACTTTATTTGATCTTGGCTTCAAGTGCAAAAAACATGAGGATGCCAACCTCCACTACAAAGTTAAAAGACAGTACAAAAATCAACAATGTTGAAAATTTATTGCCCACTAGTCACAAGACTTTTCCATTAGTACAGGCAAGTGGGAAAGAATATGTAACTGAATGGTCTTAATATATTTTGTTGATTTAGCAAATCAGTGCAGAAGATGGCAAACTGGATATTACCTCTTCTACTCTGGAGTACAGCTAATGCTGGTCATGGCTGGAGCTGCACTTGCTGAGGAGGCCTGTTAGTCATGCCTTTAGTTTCAGGTTCTGCAAGGGTTAAGTTCATCAACTCTGCAAGGCTTGGACAGTAGAGATGTAAGTTTAGCAATGACCACAGCCAGCACTGCCATCAGCAATTGTTGCAGTGTGCTGTAATGTCCCATTTTAGACTTCCAGGTCACCTCCCAGGTGTGCCTATACCTCTTCCCCCTCGCCCCCTTGCTGAGTGAGTCCTGTCAATCAGGCTTAAAATTCCAGCAAGGCATCGTGTGGTTGGTCAAGTTCGAAGGATGCCCCTCAGGCCTGGGGGTCATTGGCCTGTCTGGGTGTCCCTCGTCCCTTGAGACCCTGCCCCTTCCACCTGGTTGATGGCTCACCTGTCCCTCCCCTTCCCCTGTCCCGGAGCTTAAAAGGTGAATCAGACCATGCGGCCAGGATTCTGTTGGAGCTGTTGACCATGTTCAGACCTCTGTAACCATGGAATAAACCTCTGGATACAACCCTCCAGCAGAATCCATCTCCTTTTTCTCTTCACCATCGCCTGAAGCCTTCCTTCCCGAGGTAAACGGGGTTCCTAACAAGTCTGGACTTGTTCAGTGCCCAGCTGCAACCTCCAGTAAGCCAAGGTATCTCTGGGGTGATACACTGCAGTTGCTGCCTTTGGCCCAGCAGCAAGGGTCAGACTGGCCCAGGCACAATCTAACTGGAAATATTGGGATTCTTATTCCAATAAGCAATGCTAATTTGGAGAGATCTTTCCATCACCTCTGTTGACAGAAAATTCCTGTGGCTGGAATTTTGTCACCGCTATGTTGAGCCAATAAGTAGCTGATAATACAGCCTGTTTGTAGGGAGCAGTTATGGATTCAAAACTTCAAGAAGAGATATTAAAATGCTCTTTCCTTTCTGAGAACCAAAATCTTCCTCCTTGTTTCCTGCCATATACACACTAACCAACAGTATAAAAATGTGTTTCCTAAGGTAGAATATGTACTCTTACACCTGACCTATTTCAGAACATTTATAACTTGTGTAGAAATTCTGAAGTCAATGTTAAAATTAATTTTCAGGTTTTTTCTTCCTGCTATTGTGTTAAGTTTTTATTACAAAACAAAGTAAGAAGGCTGCACATCTTAGAGCACTGAAAGCCCTCTTGTTCCTTGCAAGTGAAAAATGAAACTATTCCCTTTTTTTCCCCCTGGAAAAAAAAACTAAAACAAACCATACATGTGAGCAGCAGGCTCATTTTAAACAATTGATTATTCAGTTTCTACAGTTAAGACACAAAAGGCTTATCTCCAAAGCCATGAAAAAGACAATATTTTTTATATGAGTCCAAGTAGAAAAGGCATTATTTGATATCTGGAAATAAACCAGTTAATTTTTCCTTTCAATGTACATTAAGCAACAAGAGAAGGTAACTTATGTGTAAGAAAATGGTCGGATTTATTAGAATGTATCCTGGATCAAAATAGTTTTCACTGTCAGATTTTTAATTATGAGTACCTAATATCAGGTTTCTAAAGGGCTTTTTTGGCAGTTAAATTTACATGGCATGATTTTCAGTAGCTGTTAAGAAATTGTAAACTCTAGCAAATTTAGAGACAACTGTTAGTGATCACTGCCCCATAGGATATCAACTAGAGTATAGGATTTAGTCACTCTGCCTTAGTTCCTGATCTGAAAACACATGATTTCTTCTGTCCTAGTCATCAGCATCCTCTGAGCTCACTGCTGGGGACAGGATGCACACTACTCAGTGATCACAAACATGCCAGAACCCAGCCCTTGAGAGGTCAGGCTGATGCCTCAGCCCAAAGGAAGTTGTTACAAACCACATACTGAGGTTACTTTTTGCAGACGTAAGTCTGCTTGGTACCAGGGCAGCTGCACACATGATCCAAAACAAAATACTTCCTTCTGTTCTCCACCTAATGTGGCATTTTAGCTAAAACCAAAAGTAGGACTTAAAACTGGAGCTGCACTTTTTGTGGATATTTGCAGATAAATCACTGCATAGAATTTCATTATGTGAAAACAGATGAGCTACACATTTCTGTGCAAGTGTTCACTTTAATTTGCCAAGTTTCATGTTATTATGACAATGCTTAAATTTCACATTCAATAAATTTGTGCTATCCAAAAATTCACCTAAATTTTTTACACAGTATCACATTTTCAGAGCACTTTCAAAGTGTCCTTGAACCTTCTGATCTGAATCAGCTTTCTATTAACAAGAATAAATAATGGGTAATAAATCTTTACTGCTGAAAAGTTGAGCTGCTCATGAATTGTCATGTATTCAGAAGCACGAGACCTTCAATTAACAGACCTCTAATGCCCAGATGCCTAATACAGTGTACTTGGAAATCTGAAAATATTGAGCTTGAAAGAAATCTCCAGATTTCCCATCAAGAAATTATGTATTAGTTTAGTGACAACTTTAGTAGTTCACCCAAATTTTAATGATTCTAATAACAAGAAAACACGTATATTAAATACAGTTCCAGTCCATCAGGCTATTTGACTAAAGTTGTCTTTTACAACATTTCAAAGAAAATATTAAAAGCTAAAGCGTATCCTTAGAAAATGAGATCTGCTTAAAGTCCGTCCAAATGTGGCTTCCAAGGAAGCAAGAAGAGGAAAAGTACTATAAATGAGTCATGTTAATTACAGGCACAAGAAAGGTTTTGGCCACCCACATCAAAGAAAGACAGATATAAAAGGAAAAGAGAAAAATTAATTTCAGAAGCAAACACATTATTTTCGAATGAGTGAATATTTCACTCTAATGCTGATGATTTTACTTGGAAACTGCAGTAGGCATCAGCTTACTGGGATGTGAGCAACTAACAGAACAAGGATGAAATCAGGGCCATCACAGAAAATGTGAGGCAGAACAAGCACAGGGCCTAAGTAGCCTTGGTCAATACAAAAATCACCTGTTCAGAAGGAGAAATTTAAAAAATATAAATTCTAGCAAACATTGTGGAATTGAGGCCTGAGAAAGAAATCTGCTGTAGAGTACATCTAAAGTACCTTTTATTTTCATAAGACACAAATTTACACTATATAAGGAAGCTCTCAATCTATCCTAATACCAATTCTTTCAAGACCAGCCTTTTATGCTTTACCACTTGTTCACACCAGGTAACATAATGGCCACTATTTTAAGAAGTTCACTTTAATGCAACCTTTTGATCACCTCCTTGACCTTGCTTCATCTGACATTGTTCGAGAAAAGGGGAAGAAAAAGGCTCTAGACAATGTTTTTGAGGTCAGCCCTGAATGGTCAACTTATATTAGGGCTTTCCAGTTACAGCCTCTAGGAAATATCTTTTCAATATAAACATCCCAAATGCTTCAAGGATGCATCAGCAGCATCCATGGGTAGGACCAAACTATGTTCCCATCACAGATTAAGAAAGAAGTCACTAATTTCTGGATATAAAATGTAATCTTCCAAGTCTGGCGTCAGAATCTGGCACAGTTTCAGATCAGCTGTGCACCAAATCTCCCTTTTATTAGGCCTCCACTGTGAAAATGCTCACAGTGTCAGTCCTTCTCACACACATATCTCCTCCTACTCAGCTTTCATTTATTTCTCCACCATTTCTCAGCAGAAAGCAACAATTTTTCCAGGGAGAAAAAAGTCAACAAAAATTAGATTTCTATGTAGTGGTCACTGTAATGCAAACCAGATGGCTTCCTCACATTTGCAGAACTGAGACTTCTAACACCCTTACCAATCTTGTCACTCCTCCCCTGTCTGGAAAATTTGAACACAGACTTGCTCTAACCACTTTCCTCCAAAGGTCAGGCAACTCAAAACAGATTCATCAGCTTTCTGCTTTTGATGCTGTGAGAAAGGTCCTCAGAAATCCAGGACCTGCTCCTTCAGCAGATCACTAGAAAACAGAAACAAAAATTGTCCCTTTGGGATGCTGATTTCCTGATGCCACATCAAGGAGTAATGGGTGTTATTCACAGTTTGAAAGGACTGTCAGATAAACAGTAGTTGCTAAAGTGTCAGTGATGCAATGCACACTTTCATTGCTGGGTGCTGGTGGGTCCTAGCTAGGATGGTGGTTTGGACTTGCCTGGTGTAACAAAAATTATCTTCTGTTGCATGGATATGCCAAATGTTTTCCCACTGACTTTTCTGTAGATATCTGTGAGAGGAATCCTTTTTGATGATGTCATCTCTGTGAATAATGAGGATGACTGATTCTGATATTTCACCTTTAAACATGATAAATTATAGAATCATAGGATATGCTGATTTGGAAGACACCCATCAGCATCACCAAGTTCAGCTCCTGGCCCAGCACAGGAGACCCTCATGTGCCTGAGAGCGCTGTTTAAATGCTTCTTGAGCTCTGTCAGCCTTGGTGCCATGCCAATTCCCTGGGGAGCTGTTCCAGGGCCTAACCACCCTCTGGGTGAAGAACCTTTTTCCTTATACCCAACCTAAACCTCCCATGACTCAGCCTCATGTCCTCAAGTCCTCAAGTCCCCAGCCTCAAGTCCTGTCACTTGTCACAAGAGATCAGTGCCTGCCCCTCCTCTTCCCCTCATGAGGGAGTTGCAGACTGCAATGAGGTCTCCCCTCAGTGTCCTCTTCTCCAGGCTGAACAGACCAAGGGGCCTCAGCCACTCATCACCCAGCTTGCCCTCAAAGCCCTTCACCATCCTCAGGACCCTGCTTTGGACATTCCCCAATGTCTCTATAGACTCAACTCATTGAGATAGTTTGCCCTTTCATCTGAGATAAACATCTGGTGACACTTGCCTGTGCATCCATCATCATTAGACCAATTCACTTTGTGTTGCTGCCATGGAAGAGGGATTATTCCTCTTCTCAAGGGACATACCAGTGTGACCATCCTACCAGAGGCCTCTCAGTAGATTCAGGGCTTCTGACATGACTTTATTGTCCTGCTACCCAGGCTTCACTTATTCTCTTTTGCTTCCAAAGTGTACTGAAGTAATACCATGTTTCTAATTTTAAAATTCACTGGTAAATAAGTATCATTTTATATCTATAAAATTTCTATCTACAACTCAAAAGGTGAAAAAAATTTTGGAAACAAAAGATTTCTGGAGACATTGAAACTAAGAAAGAAGAAGTGTTTCAGGAAAAAGTGAAGTGAATTATTTTAAGGTGAAGTAGTTCAGATACCAAAAAAATTATTGTTGAAGACCTTTATTGAAATTGAGTTCTGTTTCCACATATGAAAAATTATTAATATATTTGTGTTCTTCCCTCATACTCAATTTTTGTATGATGCTTACTGGCAAGCGGAGGAACCTGGAACTAGAAAGCAATAATTATTTGATAAGTCTGCTGTATCTGGTCATGCAGATGTTCCTTATTGACTGAAATGGCTATTTAAATAGCCATTCTGTGGGACAGGAGTTCCATCCAGTAATTAGAAGGCACACAGTTTAATCCTCATACTGTCTCGTGGATAAAAATTATTGAATTTATTTACTTCTGATTGAATCCTGGTATTCATTGAACCCTAACGGGATAGCATTCCTGTTTTTTCTTTCTTTGTGATTATTACTGCCTTCCCAAGTTTGTTTAGCAGGAGCTATCATCTGGCTTTCAGGCATATTCTTCAACTTAATATGAAAATACTTTAACATTGAGTGGGTGCTAGAAAGAGGCAGGCTGTGGAGCATTAATTATGTAAAAAGACTAGGGTTCCATCTGAAATCCATTTACTCTCAAGTAGAGAAATTGCATAAGAAAGGCCTCTCATTTATTTGCTTTTATCGTTTGATGATCAAAAAGTCTATCAACAAAAGCAGGTATTGTTAAAAAGGCTGGAAGCCTTAAACTGTATTGGGATTTTTTTCAGTTTTCCTTTTTCAGAAAAGTCATTACTGTGTCGAGTTCTGTTGTGAAATCTTGCCCATGACATTGCTATGCAGGCATAAAATTTCCTTTTTAGATATTCAGTTCTCTTATAATAGATCTCAGTGTTAAGGTTCAGAGCAGGAGTAAAACTGAAAGTGAAATCTTAGTGGAGCTAGTATTTTTAAAGAAATATAGAGCAATTCAAAGCACGGTTCAGCATGTTTTCAACCACAAAAATCCTTTTTAGATAGACAGCAAGATATCATACAAAAATGCATATTGTATTTTTTATATTGAAAAATGAATCCTTTAAAATGTAGTATTGTTCTTGATTTAGAAAAATTTTATACTATGAAAATTGCAAAATATAATTTTAAATTCTGTCCTGTGCAATTAGATATTAAGTTGAGGCCTATAAGTATATACTTTTTTCACTTTACTGCATTAAAAATTTAGTTTGAAGTATAATTCAAAATTGAAGGCGTGATTGAAAAGATGATTCTTCTTTATAGATCTTGTTATATCAAATTAAATTTTAATCTATGATATTTTCAAAATATGGGAAGGCATTTGAGTCTGTAGACTAGTGGCAATATGTTAAACTGCATTAAAGGAAATTAGTTTCCTTGTCCAGTCTCTATATTTAATAAAAACCACTCATTTTACAAGATTTTGCTGGAAAATAAATAATGCAAAAAATTAGACCAAATGTTCAAACAAAACATACGTCCTTTATATGGAGGTAAAACATACTGCTTTTATATGGCAAAACATATAAATTATACAATTTTTTAGTTTTTAGCAAAACCAAAAAATTTCAGTTTTTGAGTACCTCAGGTAGAAAGCAGGATAGTTATGAGTTATTGATAGAAATTAGTGGTTTTGGGTAAATCCAGAGTCCCAATTGCCTTCTTTTCACTCATAAAATGTCTTCCATTATGATGTCTGAAATATATCTATTCATAAGAAAATAAAACACTTAATTTAATTCAAGGAAAAATCTAGTGAAGAATCTAGTTTTTATCTCCTGTAGAGATAATACATAGGAAATTTTGCCAGGAGTAAGCCAGGAACTATTGCATCATTAGGAATAGGTACTACACATCACTATTGAAGGCACACTGCTAGGCTAGTTCTTACAGGATATGCTTCATTTTTGGCAGATGATCGCTGTGATAAGAATTTCCTTTGGCAGATGTCAGGATTATTAAAAAATACAGCTGTTCTCTGAAGAAAATAAGAAAACTAGATACATGATAGGAAAATAAAAAAAACAAACTTGATAAATAATGCAATTCATAAACAGAAGCAAAAAAGATTCATTTAAAATAGAAAAAGTTTCCTTTAAGGAAACTTGAAAAAAAAACTTGGTCTTAAAATTCTTTATCATTGAAAATAGTAGCTGCCAGCCAAGTTGATGAAGTGAGTTATGCAGAAGACAGATAACAATTCTAGCTCTGTCTTGAATGAACACCAACTGTAGCAAGTCAAACTTCATAAACAGCCCTGCTGACCCTTCTTCAATTGATGTAAATATGGATTTATAGCATCAAAAAAATGTAGATGAATTGCCCCGAGCCATACACCAGCTCAATATGCTTGTCTTGTAGAAGTATCCCTTACTTGTGAACCACATAAAAAAAATTACATGAGAGAAAGAAAAAATAAGAGCCAGGACAATTGAATTTATAAACTTCATGGTGCAGTAATAGGTGGAAATGGGCTGAAAAGTAGTTTTAAGAGGCAAATATCTGCTGTGAAAACCTATATAACATGCACAGGACTTGATGTTTACTGGTTGTGTTTATTGAAGTTGTGGATTGCAAAAGCAGCTTCAGTCCTCAGAAAAAAAAAATGGCTGAAACTCAGGTAGGAAAATGGAGTTAGGGGAAATCTCTTACACTGAATATGAATTTGGGGTGGAAAAAAGGATTTAAACACTATGAAAATTATGTAATACCAATAACACCTTTATTTTCCTAAGGCAATATCTATAAAACCTTTGGAAGACAGAAGAAAAATCAATCAAAATGATTACTGGATGGTAAAGAACTTTCACCACCCTGATGTTATTTTTTTCTCTAAGGTTCGCATTGTGTCAAAAACACCTGAAAAATTTAAGCTAGCCTTTTAAACCGCTTTGTGGAACATGGCACCACTGCTTATTTTTCTTATGATTATTATCTGAGAAATGCTGTCTTAGGAAGACCTTGAAGTAAGATCTCAGCATGGTCAATAGATTAATTGATACAGTAATTCACTCTACTGAAAGACTTGAGAATGGGATTAGATATTTCTCTAGAAGCTATACAAAATCTTACAGACTCAGAACTTGGACTTGATGTACTTGCTTCCAATAAACATGTAGCCAGGCTAGATGTTCCAAATGGACTCTTCTATTAGTTTCTTATTTAAATGCATAAGTCTCCCTAGGAAGCTTGTAGAAAAAGAATAAGAAGGATAGCATGCTGAACTGGTATTATTACTTATATGGTAGGAGAAAGTAGAGTATGAAATTTGAGCATATGGGAAAATATACAGAAACACTGGGAGGTAAGCTGTCTTTTCAAATATAATCTTGTTAACTTTTTCTGGTCATAAAAAGAGATTAATGCAAGAAAAATATTACTTGAAGACATGATTTCCTTGCTCTAAGGAAAGAATTCCATCCTTATATTATACTAACTGTATCACTATTTTTCACACATTTTTCCCCCCTGAAAAGTTTTGGAATATGTGTCAACTTGCCTTCTGGGACATGAGAGTTTAAAGTTGAAACAAAATGCGCTATATATAACTTAAAACCAATAGAAATTATACCAAACCTCACTTACAAAAAGTCCTTCATTAATAAACATGAAAATATGTTAGTAAATTCAGAGCAATTTTCAACACTATTAGAAAGAAGTGCATTTTCTGCTAGTCAACTTGACATAAAATTTTGCTAAAAACAGTCATTATAAGGCTTTAAAATTTAACTATAAATTATATCTCTAATAAATTTTATATATTGACTTGGATGAACTTAGATGTATTTCCCTAATTCCATCTATATTGATTACACTTTTACCTAGATTATCCATGAACAGATAAAAACACATTGGTTTAAATCCAGACCATGGATTTCTAGCTGACATTAAAAATTTCATATCAAAGTTGCCAACCAATTAGTTTTGGAATAATCAAACTCAAGAGAGAGATATTTGTTCAACAGCAATGGTTTAGCATAATGAATTATCTTATACCCTTCTAGGGTGAAGAGTGAGCACCTACCAGATGTGGTAGCTTACTCTTTATTTTAAGAAATTGATCCTGCTTTCTCAGTCAGAAATTTGAGACGAAAGAACAGAGAAAAATTCTCATTATAAACCCAGTTATGCCCTCATTTAATTAAATTTAGAATATCTGGAGAATATTTTTTTCCTATTTCTACAATCTGCCATATAACCTTTTGCTGAATATCCTGTTTCAAAAGCCTACAGACCTCCTTGCAGAAAAGATACTGTCAAACTTTGGCAGTATTTCTTGCAATTGTACAAGTAAATGACTTAGGTCTCAGGCCTGATATGATGTAACTTTACTCACATTGATGCAAATAACCTCACAGAAGCTATTTTAATTTTAATTAATCATTATACTTAAGGTCAAAAACTCTTAAATGGAAATTATTATGACAGAACAACAAACTGTTTATTATTAACTGCAGATTTTGCCACATAGTCCCGTGTCAAAACATGAGCTATATAGGTTTATATTGTTATTAATTCCTTTTTATTTTCATGGAAAGAATTCATTCAAATTATTGCCTAATCATATTTTATCTATGTCAGGAGATTTATCTTCCAGGTTGGCACTGATGCTATTTGAAAAGTGATGCATTATGGAGACCTACTGAAAGAGATGCAAATTTGATAGCTGTCCTCAGAAACTCTGGAAAAGTATGTATACCTTGAAAGAGAGGAGCAATAAAACGAATTTGCTTTTTGAATGAGCAAATCATCAGTCAAGCAAGGCTCTTATTTAAAAGAGCAATATCTTCCACAGAGATTATATAAATATTAATGAAAGGTCTAATGAGACATATGAGAAATGAGTAAAAAAGTTTCATTATTTATTTAGTTTTTTTTATGTTTAAACTGTGGCATATTTTCAAATGAATTCTCTTGTGTAAGTTTTACAATTTAGTCAAAGTAAATATACAAGTAGCTAAACAGAAAAAAAAAGATCTGCTTTCCATAAATCTAATAGTCCTTTATCATCCTGATTTCTAATTGCAACCTGTAGGCAGGCTTGCCAGTACGTTTGGTAGAAAAAAGGTTTTGGATTGGCCATTAGAAAAGCTTCACTTTTTCACTTCAAGCAACTTCAAAAAAGACATATCAAGAGGAAAAAAAACCCAGAAACTTCAAGGAGAACCAATCAGCAATTTCTGGATAAAAAATTAAGTTCATACTCTTATTTTTTATTAACAAGTACAATAAATACAGAATGGTGACCAACAAGCTAAAAACAAGATGGTTCAGGAGAATGGGACTTGGGAAATATCCTATTCCATATAGATCAAAAATACAAAGAATGTGGAGAGGGGAGAATCCCTCCACCCTGGACCTCTGAAAGGGCAGACAAACGAAATTCCTTTTCCAGCAGCAAAACTTCTTCAGCAGATATAACAAATATGGAGGGTCCTCTTCACTGGTGAATTCAAATGCCATCTATGGGTATAAGTTAATTTAAGCTTCTGCAGGCCAATCATTTCAGGTGGTTTTAGCAAGATATAAAGCTTTAGAATACATTGCTGAAACTAAGAATAATTTTAAAAGTTGTGTGAAAGATAAATGAGATTTGAACCCATGTTAGCTTACAAAAATCAAACAAATTAAGTATCTTCTCTCATATCTAATTTTTTAGAGAAAAAAGCCAAACTATGTAATTAATCTTTTTACATAACAGAAAAGCATTTATTTTACTGCTTTCAGAGAAAGGCTGTTACCTAAGGAAGACAGATGAGAAAGAAAATGAGAGCTTACAAAACAGAAAATAGTCATATGGAAAATACTGAAAATGCATGTATCAGAAGCGGGGTGGCTAACTGGTGATGTACTGGCATATACAGTGATTTTTATTTTTTTTTTATTAATAGCCTTGTCATAAAGAATAGAATATATTGCTGGAATTTTCTAGGGTGACTAAGTTGAAGGCCTCACACCAGCAAATGATTGGAATATTGCACATTGAGGGCAACATGTCTTGAAAGTACAAGTTCTCAAGAAGAAAAATAAAAAACTTACCAAAAGCAACTAATTTATTTTGCTGTATGTGGGAACTTCTCAGTGAGAATCAAGTGAGAAGGGATGAACTATGCTGTATTAACTGCTCTCACAAGAACCACACTTTCGCTGAGTGTTTTTAGAGTATAAGAAATTCTGAGGAGTTGATAGTCTATCTTATGTGAATAAATTAATTAGATTCATTACTTTTGAAGAGTAAAAGTTGTAAAGAAAAGTAATTCTTGTCTCTTATATACATCAGAGGCACAAACCAAAACATAGTTAGGTCTTTGTGAGAAATATTGGCACAAAAATAAATAAGCATGTATTGACAATAAATTCATAAAGAAAGGAAATTAGAAAGTGGCAAATAGCCATCAGAACAATAATGTTTTGCAATATAAATTCCAGCTATTTTTAGTATATAAGAGGGTAAGTAGAATTGCAGAGATGCCTCTAATTACAGCCGCCTGTCTCAATAACAGACAATAGTACTGTCAGTGATAGAGAAGGACTTTTTCAGTTCTGGGTGTGAGTTGCTGTTTTCAACATGTCTGAACTAATTTGTAAAGCTGTTTTAAAATATAGAGTATTTGAAGCTTTGCACTGAATCAGATTTCCCAAATACATGCCAGTATAAAAACTGCATCTCGGAGCATAGGAGTGTTTTATTTTGCCTTAATTTATTTTTTCAGCATGTCTGCTGAAATTACACATTATCATTTTTATGCTGCTAATATTCAGAAGTACTCTGTCACTTCTGTCAGCAATGTATGATACATTAAGCAAATTACTTGCAATGTAGGATCACTGAAATTATTTGATTGACTAGCATGGGATTCAAGCAGTAATTTAATTTGAAACAATGACAGAAAAATGTTTATAGGACAATAGGACAAAAGACACTGTGTTCTAAAATTTAACATATTGATAAAGATTTTTGCAGTCTTAGATAAACAGCTGTGAATCTGACTAGCTATAAATAGACAGAGAATTGTGGTCCTGTACTTTTAATGCTAACTCAACAAAAGTTAAGGTCAACAGAACTCACACATATGGTATTTATCAAGTAAGTTTATTTTACTGCATGTGATCATATGATGTTACTTTTGATTAGACTTCCTAAACCTCATATATTCTTCCTTTTAAATTACTAAAGGTAATTTAATAATTCTGCCTTATAAACAAAGAACAGTTTTTGCTCAAATGCCAAAGAATTCTTTGGCAGCCTTAAAGCAGGGTATAATGGCTGAAGATATTAATCTGAAAATTTTACTGTGGGAATCTGTATAATTTCCTGAACTTTATTTTGTGCCATGTGGGAGACCAAAAGGTATACTAAAATTTGTTTTGAATGTGAATGTTAATTCTAGTAAATTTAAAATCTGTGTGCTCAGCAACTTTTGATCTACTGAGTTTCCCCAGTAATGGTTTCTCTACATCATATGCTATGAAGGGGCTGTTCAAATAATTTTTTTAGAATATTCCCTAAAATTTTTCTCTTTTTTTCAGATTTTCAGAGTTGAAAGGACTGATGTGAAAAATTAACTAATAAATATTTTGTGTACTAAAATAGTAATAGAAGACTCCCATTTGTTGACAAGCAATTTAGTTTTTCTATCTCATATTAGAAAAATCTTCTAAAGATTATAAAACAACAACAATAATAATAATAATAAATATAGACTTTAAATACTTCATAAGGGCAAGGAAATGTGACCAAAATTATGTGTCATAAATAAGGATTTCCATTGTTGTATATAGTAAGAATTCTTGAGACATCTTGAAAATGAATGAAATAATAAAATGTAAACTGAGGCTCCAAAGTTGAATATTTCGTCCACAAAAATTCACTTGTGCAGTCATACCTATGAAATTCACATTCACAGAGAGCTTGTGGCACATGAGCAATCTCCTACAGCAACTGAATGCATGTTTTAGTTCTCAGTTGTTCCTTTTGCTACCAGAAAGTTTCTGATCTTGTTTTTTTCCTGCTGTTTTTAGAAATTGAAACCTTAAGGAAGGTCAGACCTTCATGAAGAGAAATCTGTCAAAGCAGGCCATGTGTGAGACAGACTTGGCAATGCTTCTTAGCAGGATTTTGTCTCCAAAAATTCATAGGAGATTATGCAAAGGCAGTGCAACAGTTTTTAGTGTTTACCTCAAATCTTCTCTGCAGCAGTTTCTTCCCTGTAATTGTAGCAGGTCACCTTCCACATTATTCCTCTGTGACTCCTGCTAGTGCCTAACTCCATCTAGAAAATGTTCTCAGTATTCCCCTAGATAGTCACAGTGCCCCTGTTTACAGATATTGGGCTTCATGATACTGGAAAATTCCAATATCACGTACAGATATAGCTGTGATATTTATCTTTACAGTAAGAAACAAAATGTTCTCTCTTCTCTATGATGAGTCAGAGGCTGATGGTTGTTATCATTGCTTACCTTTTTCTCTCAAGAGCAAAGAAGCCCATCTTTCTTGACTACCTCATCATTTCTGGCTTCTTTCCTTCTTTCTGTCAGATATTATCAACTGTTTTTCTATTTTTTTGTTGTTGTTGTTGTTCCCATGCCATTTAAATACTTTGTATATGATGCAATTCTATAATAATTTAGGCAATACAGTTTCTCTCTTGACTTCTATGAGAATGGCTCTCAGTTATTTACATGGTTGTCAAACTTGGTTCTTGTTTGTTCATTAAACTATGAATGTTATTATTTTAAATTTTATTCAAGAGGAAAAGATATTGTTTGCTGTCCTCATCATCCTAAATGTAACTTAGGAACTCCTGAATTTATGATCAAATCAATCTTTCCAAAAGAGGTTCAGAAGCCATATATAATTTCAGCAGAGGAGAATTTCTGTGTACTAACAGAAGTCTTTGAACATCTAATATCTTGTATATAATGAATGGATCCATATGGGATAATGACAGCAGTAAGAGGAAAGCTTTGAACTAAAGAATAAGCACAAAAAATTGATGCTTCTTAGAATGGAAAAACCACAAGACAAATGCCTTAATAATGAGTTCCCCTTCCTTTGATGATGAGTGGTCCTCTTTAGCTTTTATTGCTGGGCATGACATAATTTGGTATGGAATTTCACTTTGATCATTTTGGATCAGCTGTCCTGGCTTTGTCTTTTCCCAGCCTCTTGCCCACTTCCAGCCCACTGGCCTTTGGGGAATGTGGGATTTGGTGAGACGGCCTTGATGTGTGGAAGCAGTGCTCAGCAGTGGCCAAAACTGGTGTCTCATCAGCACCATTCTAGCTGCAAATACAAAGCATAACACCACAAGGTCTGATATGGGAAAATTGATTCCTTATCAACCAGATCCAATGCAATCTCCATGCCTTATTCCACACACTTCACATCATATTCAGGTCCCACAGAATTTAATACATTTATACCCCTTCTAGATATAGTTTTGGATCTAATCCTCTTTACTGAAACAACTTCTCAGCAACTTAGATTATTTTGTAGATTTAAACCACTTTCATACCCAACATATAGTTTTATAAATTCTCATTAATTACTATCACCTGTCCCTTGAAAGATAGTTATTCTCCTGTTCTACTCCTTCTAGCTTTTATAAAAACAGGCATAAACTTGGGCACCATAAGTCAGGATGGGTGCTCAGGACAGGAGAGTAGCACATTTGAGTGGCAATCACTAACATCAGCTTGGCTGAGGTCTTTGTATCAATCACTGGATCACTGTTTGTCAGTTCTGGTCATTGCTCCTATATTGCTTCTTACAAGATACAACTTACATCACAATTCTTCCCCAATGAGAAACAAGGATGAAGGTCTCCCCATCCTTGCACACTACCACAAAGTACACCCAGGTCCTTGAGGGAGGAGAATCCCACTTATGTTTGTCTTTTCCCAAGAGAGGAGTAATCAACACTGCCTCCCTCTATTATTTGTGTGCAACAGGGACTTTATCTCCTCCTACATTATGTAGGGGTTTTGTTCGGGCAGGGCACAATTCTGAATTCTGTTGTAATTGTGGGAGTTGTGGCACTTGGCATCTCAAAAATAAGTGTCCTACATATGGCAATGACTGCAGATCCTGAACACAGATGGGCATGCTGCAAAATTATGCAAAGAAATAAAGTGCATATACTCAGAAAAATTGAAATTGGAGCTGTAATTATGGCAGCAAAAGAGCCACCTATTCAAACTATACCCAGTACAAACACTAAGGATAATAAGAAAAACTCTCTTACCAGCAAACTTCAGACAGAAATCCAATGTCAGAACATAGCTACTATAATAAACAGGTATAAACCCAGGGAAAGGTGGGGCAGAACAACCACAGCAACAACAAAAATCCAGAAATATAGCTACCAACAGGCAGCTAAATTTCTCTTTAGAATAGTCAGCCTAGGTATATGGTGAAAACCTAATTATTTGGAACTGGTAAAAGTCCTAGACATTATAATATTGTAGTGACATAAAAGAGAAATGGATGATCTAAGACATGCTTCCATCTTAAATTTACATTTCTAACCCCTGTGATTTCATGCCTTCCAAATTGCAGGATCTTTGGTTTTTTTACTTTGTAGTAAAGGATTTGGAATCAAAACACTGTAAAGTTCTGTTATTCCTATTAGAAGAGGAACATAAATAATTTACATTTTTCTCTTTCTATCAGTAAAGGTCTCTGCTGTAAAGTAAGGCTTTATTACTTCACAAGCACAGAGCACAACCACTGTTGGAAAAACTAAAGCATCCGGAAACAAAGTGAGATTATGATGCCTATGTAAGATTTTGGATTCTTGAATACAGAACATTGTTTCTTAATGATGTCTATCTTAATATCTATAGTTTTCTCTCACTTATGTCACAATTTTTTGGGTTAGTTTTATATTTGTGCTACAAATAAATGGCCTTCATACTTTCTCATTAGACCCTTCCTCTCAACCATGTTCTGCAGTACTGCTGATGCTCTAAACACGAGGTCTTTCTATTCTGATTTTCTGTGCTTATTTCACAAAGGACTAGGAGCACAAAAGCTGCCTCAGTCTATGGAGCAGCTACCAAATCTTCTTGGAGATTAGATGTACCTAAAGGATTGAACGAAATCCTTCAAAACATACATAGAGGCCTTCTAGGAAAACACAATTAGTATCAATTGTGTGCATAGTGGGAAAAAAATCCTGTAAATGAACTAACTCACTGAATGAATGATGCATAGAAAGGCAGAGGTAGAGAAAGTGGGTTTCTCATCAAATTGAATGACACTGAAACATGCATTACAGAGTTCTTCATACACATTAGTGATGACCACACGACCAGCCTCATTATCCAAAGGAACAGGTTAAATGCATTCCTACCATGTGACACCCTACATGAGGGAAAAGAAGTAATGTTCATTCTTTCTACATTAAAGAACTCAGCAAATCAAATATAGAGAGACACCTGTAAATAACCATTCTCCCTTCTTCTGGACCCAGAAAAATTACATTGTCTGTGCAGTGGCATAGCTGCAGTCAGAAGGAAAATAATAAATAGCTCTACTGAACTGATAAGCTGGTAGGAGAAAAGATATGGACTGGAACTCTTTCATGCTGAATTTTTTTTCTCACCTGTTGTGTGAGTGCTTTTATACAAAAAGCACCATTGATACCACAGCATTTTTCCACAATGTTAAATAAAATTAACAATGGAAATATAAGATATGTAGCACCCATAACAACTAAGAATTTCTGTTCAAAAGTATCCATTATATTGAGTGCCTCCACCTCAATATGGAATCCAAATTAGATTCTGATGGGACAAAAGTAGTGAGCACATGCATAGACAAAACCAAAAATCTAGGCAAACAGAAAATTTTAAATTAACTAAATATAGATGCCTCTGCTTCTGACAGTAGCTAAGCAGAGAATTTAATAACTCTAGTTTTTTTTATTTAGTCCTCTCAGTACTGCCTGTGATCCTTAATCGTTCCCAACTGTAATTGCAGGCTTTCAGCAGGTGCTTTTCGTGGAACACCTTGGAAAAAACGGCACTGTGTATCTGGCAGTGCCACATGCAGACTCAGATGTGGAGTGACAATTTCCATCACATTCAGTTTACTGAAAAAACATGGAAAGGGTGTGTGATATGTAAGTAAAACATATAAAACAATAAAATTAGGCATAAGTGTACTTTAGAGGATACAAGTGTGTTCCATCTCACTTATCTTCAAATATCTGAAATTGTATGATCAAATTTATCCTGGTTCCCTTTGTAGTCAATGGAAAACAATGAAAACATCCAGAAGGTCCAACTTGATTCATGTTAGTTATGTATTTTCAGTTAAAATGAATCTCCTCCTGCAATAGACATTTTCTTGCCTCTGATTTTAAGTGTGTTACCAACCATAATTAAGCAGGCCAAAGTTAAAAATCTCAGTTTGGGCACTAAAATCCAAGCCATGTGTCAGACTGATGAAAGGAAAGGTGTAAAATGTTCCCAAAAGACATTTGCTAATCGCTAAAAAAATCTTCAAAATTCTTATTCTTAGCCAACAGAACTGATTTTCAAATAGTTCACCCAAATATAGTTTCAATTACATGCATATTGCTTATTGTTGGGAGTAAATTTGTTTTTTTGCCAAGAGTAACTGAAAAGTTATTTCACCTGTGTCAGTGTGGAACAGCAATGTCATCTGAAATCTAATGACCTATTAAATACAGGTATTTACATGGGGGCTGTCCCGCCCTGCCCACATATATACTTTCCTGACTGCATAGCCTACTCAAAAAGATTGAATATGATCGTATTTTCTGTTGTGCTTCCTTTAAAAATAAGCCTTGTATCATTAAAAAAGGTTCTGATTGCCTATTTTCTAGCCTTTTCTTAGTTCTCTGGTACATTACACTGCAGAAATGTTTGGGATACTCAGTGTATCCACAAAATGGCAACAAAGGAGGAAGTGGAGAATGTTAATGGATATTGTTTCCAAGGAAACAAAGCACCAGAGAATATAAGAAAGCCAAGAAGGATGTAATGTTTTTCTTCAAGAAAACAAGGGAATAGAGGAAATGGAGAGCTAATGAATAAATGACTTAGGTAAATAATCATTAAAATAAAACATTAAAAATAAAACATTATTGTATCAAAATTGTTGAAATGCTATCACAGAGATGGTTTTGCCTTTATTTTCAACCACTGCCTTAGCTTCATCATTTTATTCTCCTTTCACAGTGCCTTGTATTGTGAAAGGAGAAATGGCATTCACTGCTTAAAATATAATGCTTAGCAATAAATGGTTTTTTGTTCAAGACAATATCAATTAACTTACTTTCTGATTTTTGAAACTGAGTCTTTACTGAATAGGAAGGAGTTCCAGTATATTAAATTGGGCATTGGGATAGGGTGGCAGGAGGGAGGTGGGGAGAGTAAAGGACAAAACCTCAGAGCCTGTTAAAATCTCTTGCACTTTTCAGATATGTCTGCCTCAAATTGAAGTCAAAAACATGTTCTCAGCCTAGATAAACTGGTTCATCTCTCAAGATTAACACAGGTTCTGATGTTCTACTATCAAATAGATACAATATTCTGTCATCCTAATACCCAGAAATTTGGAGCTTAACAATTTTAGCAATCAGATTTCTACTTTCCGGAGCAAAACTTTTGAGTGCATTAGTAGACATGTTTAGGCTGCACTCTCAATTTTTATGTGTTGTTTGCAAATACTTTTACTTCAGACAGGCTTGAAATGACTGACTGAACAAGATTAGATTTGACCTTTATAAGTATAATTGAATTTTTGATGGAAAGGCAAGTGACAGTTTTTTCATCCAGCCAACTTAAGGTTGACTGAACAGTAATTTATAAAGTGTTTTTATCACACACACTAAAAAAATCAACTGAACAGCATTACTGGGAGGAAGTTAAAGGGAGAAATAGACTATTACTTAAGAAATTTGAGCTTTCCCTCTCCCTCCCTCCTTCCTTCCTCCCCAGCCACCTGAAAAGAAATGCTGTGGAAGAAAAGTTAATGATGGAGGCTCTCTGGGATCCTGAACTAAAACTATCCCATTAAAAAAATAAATAATCTAGCCATGGTGTGACTGAATTCTGACTGTTTCCAGGAAGCTTCCATATTAACTTTTACAGGTGCACTTTTGAAGCCAGCGCCCCAAGTGGTCACATGTACTGCTTCGTTCACATTGCTGTGTGAAGACAATTAATAAATTAGCAGGTGATGAAAACATTATCTGTCATTTCCCAACCCTACTAAGAAAGAGCCTAAATTTACATCTATTTCCCATTAATATAGTGCATTTGACATAAAGCTACTGGACACAAAACTGCCATTTTTTAATGAAAGTTATGCAGCAGAAGCTGTTAACTGGGCTTCTCTGTATTCATAAAC
Organism: Ammospiza caudacuta; assembly: GCF_027887145.1. NCBI lineage: Eukaryota > Metazoa > Chordata > Aves > Passeriformes > Passerellidae > Ammospiza > Ammospiza caudacuta. The sequence continues at coordinate 136,354,558 of NC_080593.1, forward strand.
AATTTAAAAAGTAGAGGAGTGATTTCAATTTACCTGTCTTGGATACCTGGATGTGGTAAGATGCATTCTCCACATCACTGTATTTTTCACTAAAAAGTTTTAGTAAATATTTCTATTTAAAAAAACAGGTCAATTTCATACTTTAGGTCATCAATACTTCAGGGTTCCCCAATTTTTTTTTAAATCTTTGATAGAAGCAGGCTAACAAGATGAAGGAAGGTACACTTTGGGACAATAGAGAAGAAGAAACATGTATTTATTTTAGATTCTGCTAGACAATTTCTCATGTTTGTTTATGATGCCTGTGTGTGTGTTAAGTGTTCTAGCTAATTACACATGAGGACCAAACAGAAGAATGGAGGAGAACATTTTATGTTTATCCGAGCAAATATTTATCAGTGATTCTTAAATACTTTTCTTAACTTATTCACTTCAATGGATAAAGTTATACTTACTCAAAAGGAGACTTTCTCTGAGAAACTATTGCATTTTGGGGAATTCATTTGGAAGCAATTACCAAAGTGCTGAATGCTCAGTAGTTGAAACCCAGTGAAAAGATGAATGTAGATTGTTTTATGAGAGATTCAATAGAGTCAGTATGAATGCTCCAGAAGTTTTATATTAGGAAATAGTATAATGTTCCAGTTTAAAAGGGGAACTTTTTCAGTTTCTCAAAATATGTGGAATTTATTATGTCTATGTATAAAGCATAAGTGCAAAGGTGGAGATAATATTTTTCTTCTATAAGTAGACTTATGTATTTTATAAATACTTGAAAAGATTATGTAAAAGGTGACTTTCAAATTAAAATTTAATTAAATTTAAAAAAAGTTCTTGTGAGTTTATTTCCATCAAAAAAGGCATATTGGAATTTATTAAAGACAATAATGAGAATATTTAAATATGTGTCCAATAGTTGAGGATTTTAGAAAAACTATATTTTATTTTTTAAAAAATGCAAAGAAAGTTTTCCCTGTGAAACATTGCTCTTTCACCGTTCTTTTAATCTTATGCAGCACACTTATTTTCTCTCCAAATTTTTCTTCTCCAAATTTTTTTTATTTCATCAGTGTTTTCTTCTTTTTCTCATAATATCAAAAGATTACTTCTAAAAATAATGTTAGATACCAGGTTAGTCATCTGACTAAAATATTTATGTTTTCCTTTTCTCATAATTTCCCACTCTGCTTATGGTAACTGACTTTTGATTATGTTTCCAGGTTCTTAAATAGCAGTCTGTAGAGCATCAATTACAAAAAGAAAAGAAATAGTGACTATCCAATATCTAGTCTCAATTTAAAGAACTTGTTATATTTAACAAGTTCTTTAAATTGAGACTAGAGCACCCACTTAACTGTATTTTCATTCTTGAACAAGAATTCAAAATCTGACTTGGAAAACCTGCTAGACATAATCATATATTTTGATGTTATTCTTGAAAATGAATATTTGATTTTATTCTCTAGTAATGGGAAAATATAATTTAATTCCACTATTATTTCCAAAGGTTGCAGTATTGGACTGTATAGTACATTTTTTAATCTCAAAGGCACAACAGGCAGATTTAAAAAAGCAATGGATTTCAAAGTAGCAGTCACAGGTAGAAAGTCACACCTAATGAAGGAAGATTCACAGTTTGCATTTCAGAGTGTATCGATTGCCCTGCACTCTCAAGGAGGTGTGTGAGACAGCTACTGAGAGCATGGAGAGCACTGTGAGTGTTGCTGGGTCTTCCACAAAAAGAAATATGTACTCTGCAGCACTTGGCTCTTCACTGTAAATATTTATTGTTTTGTGAGAAAAACGAGAGGAAAGGAACACTGGTATAGTAGCAGGCAGTACTTCTTCCTGTTTCCCATGGGTATTCTGAAGATTTGGGCTGGCGTATTTGAAGTATGTGGCTTTCATGAGAAAAATTGGGTCAAAGACTTCAGGTTTACTCAAATATTCAGAGTTAAAATGCTTGAATTTACCCAGAAAATTGAAATATTTGGGAGAAGAAAAATAGTTTCTTAATTCAAAATGAATATTTTAGATCTATGCTTAAATATTATAATAACAAGATAGATAAAATAGAGATTGGCAGGCCCTAATGGACATATGTTTTTATACTTAAACCAGCTTCTAAAATCAGTAAATACATAAATAATTATTTTTTTAAACATAAATTTCTATTAATGGCATTCTGATCTGAATTCACCAGCAGAAACTCAAACTCAGTGGACTTTGAAATCTTTTCTCTCAAAAAATTTGCACTGTTAACAAACAAAGGCATAAGACTAAAATATGGTGAAATAAGTAATGTGTGAGGTCAGTCCTTGTCACTAAAGGATTTACATTGGAAGAGCTTTGGTTTAAGCCTTTATAAAACCCAGATAAGAGCATAGCTGGATAACTGGACTTTATTTTCACATTCAGCTGTTTACTGGCCAGCCTTAACAAAACAGTTTCATGAAACTTCTGTAGAAAGTCGGGCTCAGATATTTGGAGAATTTAAATAGAAGCCAATGTTTCTCTTTTAACACCTTGCTTCTTTGAAGTATTGACATGTATATTGAATTTTAAAAATTCAGTTGTGAATTTCTAGAAAACTTCTGGGACTTCCCTACGGTGCTTTACATGAATGAGCACTTACTGAAAGGAAATGAAGCTTGTTCAAGCAGGACTGATGTTTACAAGAACCACAAAAGCCTGTCAGAGTTTCTGATATAAAATGGTTTCCTCTATGTGAATACTATGGTAAGTTTCCAAAATATTTACAGAACTTCAAACAGTTCTATTTGCAATAACATACTCATGCTTTCTATGTTCAAGCGGGAATAAAGCAGGTGGAAACAAACAATTTATACATTGTCCATTTTTATAAATTGTATTTTTTTTCCTTCTTTTGAGATTATTTAAACTAATTTTTAAATCTTTTATTAAAGTACTACCATGATTCCTTCCTGTAAAGAGGTATCACAAACATACTGACAAATATTTTGCTTGTCTTCTGATGGTTCAGTGCTGGAAATACTATTTTGACTCTTAATGTTCTGTCAGAAAAGTCTGAGATTGGACAAAATTGTGACTTTCAAATGCTATATTCACAGTGTTTGTATGTTCTCTTCTTCTCTCCTTTGAATGTCTAGGTTGACTTGGTTTTGGTGTTTTCTCTCCCAACTATTCTGGACACTTGCTCTTTGTTAAGAAGGTGTTGTTTCAGACTGCAGTTGTATGGTGAATGCAAGTAAAATTGTAATAATTAGGAACAGTGAAAGTTCCCTTCCTAGTGTATAAAGTTTAGTTGATTTGAGCTATGGCAAATTAGGACCTCTCATTTATTTTAGCATCACTAGAAATGTACCATCACTCGGGTTAAGTTAACCAACCTTCATGAGAGTACCTTGTGCTTCTCTGAATTTATTCTGTGTTGTGTAATGTTCCTTGTAATTACTAGTGTATCATCTTTCTCCCTGTTAACACCTTTTCCAAACAGAACATATCATGGTAAGATATTTTAAATTATGGATCTTCTTAGTTATTGACAGACATTAAACACGGTACCACAGATCCACTGAATGGGTTGGATTGGAAGAGACCTTTAAAGATTGCTAAGTCCAACCACGCTGCCAAGGGCAGGGACACCTGTCAACACATCAGGTTCATTCAAGTAATGACCAATTTGTCCTTGAACTCTTCCAACAAAGGGGCATCCACAACCTCCCTTGGCAACCTGGTCCATGTCTCACCAGACTTTCCTGAAGAATTTCTTCCTTATGTCTGGTCTAAATCTACCCTTTTTCAGTTTATATCAATTGCTCCTTGCCCTGACACTACAGGCCTTTGTTAAAAATCTCCCTCCATCTCCCTTTCAAGTCCTGCTTAAACTTGGAAAAACCATATAAGGTCCCTGTGGAGTATTTCCTTCTCCAAGCTAATCCACCCACTCTCTCTTAGCCATTTTCTTAGGAAGTCTCCAGCCCCAACTTTTTTCATAGACCTCCTCTAGACCTGCTACAACAGGTTGAAGATTTTTCTTTTCTGGGGATGCCACAACTAGGTGCAATGCTCCTACTGCAGTCTCGTGATATGTATTTGGTTTAAAACAACAATGAGCCAATTATTTTTGTTCTGGAAAAAATAAAATAAAATACTCTTCAGAAAATCTGGCCTGTAACTGGATTTAACATTACTAATAAGTCAATATGGCTTTTTCTCCATCGTCTGACAGAAAGATCCCTATATAAGTGGAAGGCAAGAAAATGCAGGGTCCCCCCAAAAAACTGCTATGCATGTAAATATTCAATCAGGAAAGGTGTTAGCACTATAGGCCCTCTTGCCTCTTTCTCAGAATAAAACTATCTATGGAGCTGGAAAAAAACCCCATTCATCATGTAACTTTAAAGTGTCTATATCTGATATACTGACATTTGAAAATATTATTTTTGGATACAGGGGCTAGAGGGAGGTGATGAGGGATTCCTTATGAGTGATGCTGGCCAGAGCACCTGCTGTCTCTTCATACTGGAAAAGCAAAGCACAACTTCCCAAGGCTGTGCAGCAATCATTAGTATGAAATGTAAGCATAATGTAGAGTGAAAAACAGAGAGGTGGATGGCGTTTCCTTGCTGTGCTGACTCAGAAAAGGTTTGGTAGGGAGTTCAAAGCCTTCTTGGCAGAAAATAACGAACAATGTTGACTTCTTTTTATTTATGTTCCTGTGTGAAAGATTTCCTCATCATATTCCTGGCATAAAGTTTTGTGATAACTCTAATGAGAAAAAAGATTTAGACCTTCTCATCTTTCCCCCATTAGTTTAGACAACATCTTGTAGTACTACTACAAAGAGGACTAAATGGGATATAGAAGAAAGTGACTCTTTTAAAAAATTTAGTATTTTTGGTTTGAAAAAAACCCAAGTCCTTTCCCATTAATCATAATAGAGAGGGCCAAAAATGTTTAAAACTTGTGTGTCAAATTTCTGAATTACAGCATTTTTCATAACATAGATTTTTATCACTTGTAATGTTTCCCAAAGTTGAGTAGATGCACAAAATCCCTCATTTGAATAAGAGAAATCTTGAGGGCTGCTGGAAATACAAGTGAGGGAACAAATGACTTAAGAAGTTCTGACTTTATCCTTTATAGGATTGCTTGAAAAAATTCTAGAATAGTTTAATAATATCACAAAGATACAATAATTTCTCCCACATGTCAGGTTTAACAGGACTTCTTATTGAACATTCAATGCTGATACTCAGCAGTTAAGGCTGAAAACTTCCATGCCATTTTTTCTTCACAAATACAAGTAGTGACTATCATAGAGCAAATAGCTAGTCAATTAAATAATTTTTTTAAGGAAAGTAAGAGTAAAATTTTTAAAAACTACATAATTAATGAAGTAAGTCTATCTGGATATACCAATTAGAATTTCGTGCATCAAAAGTTGCTCTGCAAACATGTGGGTACTTGTTTCTTTTATTTCTCATTTGTTTAATTGTGCAAGATTGGTGGTCACATTGATGAATAGTGCAGTGCATAAGGATGAATAGTATCCCTTAATTATCCAGGCCTTTTGTAATTGTGATCCCATCTTATTGGTGCCAAGAGACTTCCTGTGTTTTATAGTAAATTGTCAAAAATGCAACCAAGTAAAACATCAAGATAACAGGTATTATGTTGAATAACACTTACACAATTTATGTAGGATCCAGAAGAATCATCTAAACTACTTTGATTTTTTAAGAGACAAGCAGACACTTAAAAAAGAGAAGTGGAAATATAATATTATATCTATTTATTAGTTTTGATAACCTTTTAATATTATTATATTATTGATGCTTGGGTATTGATTTATGGGAATCAGTACATATCATTGGATCAATCTGGCAATTCACACTGCATAAACTTTTCTCTAAATTTGCCCCCAGATATATGAAGATTGTCCATGCATTTTAAATGTCAGGGTGGCAGCTAAAGTGTTTCTCCAAAGAGCATATTCTCCAATATTTGTCTCAAAATGCTCCGCTAAAGAGAAATTTTGATTCAACATTATGTCTTCTATAATTGTAGGATTTTAACAAGATCTGTTTAATTGACATTAAGTAATTAAATTATTTTTGACCTAGTCTATTTTAAACATGACTTACTAAAACTCAGCCTCAGCCATACCATGAATTTAATTGGCTAGCTGGATGGCAACAGAAAGAAAGGCTCATTCTTCAAGCTTCAACATTTTGTACTTTTATCCAGAATGGCTACACAACTCCAACTCAGCAAAAGAAACCCCTTTCCTGAACACAGTGTGCAGCTAAGCAATAACCAACCTCATTGCTTTCTGGAAAACTGCTGGTTTTATACACAGAGTTTTGGTAAGGAGCTCATGGCTTATGGAACGGGTTGGTTCAGAGGCAGAACTCCTTTCTATATTCTCAAAAAAGGGGAAGAGAGCAGTTCTTACAAGCAGGTTTCAGCACTTCTGAGAGGGATCTTCTAAATTCAACCTGTGCATAAATAAACTCAAATAATCTTCAGAAACTATGTTAATTTATATTTAAAATATACCTGGAATTAACTGTAGAAATAATATGATCTATATCCTTTTAAATATGAGAAACTGCTACATGATATAAGTACTCTCTTTCTCTCCCAAATTCTTACCTTTTCTTTTTTCACAGAAAGCAAATTTTTGGACTACTTGTTTTGGCCAATTTATTTTGCCTATTGATTCAATATTGACACCTGTTTGATTGGCATGGTATCTAATTAACTGCTGTCCTGTGAGAGCTGCCTACAATTTTGTTTGTACGGCACATTTTTTAGTGCTCTTCAGACCTCTGGTCTGATGTCTGACACACTTGAAGTAACTAGAGCAGAAATCTAGTTAAAGTTCAATACAGAGCGGAGCAATTTAAAGCCAGATTGCACTGTAAGCTAAAAGAGTGTAAGCTCTCTTTGTGTGCCACTCAGACTGCCTGCTTTGAAGTGGAATCTTATCAAGAAAAGCCCTCGAGGCCTTGTCAATGGAGGAGATTGACTGTGGTCTGCTAGATTATTTAAAGGTCATTATTTGGGAGAGATTGTTCAACAGATTTCACACTTTCTTTTTGAGATGCATGTATTTTTTTAAACAATTACTATTGCACATTTTGAAAGAAGGCATCTCTTTAGTATTAAAATCTTGCAGGTTATAATTTTCACTGTTAGTTATGTGATTGTGCACAAATTGGGAGAAAAAGGATATTGGACACAACTGTGCAGAATCCCACAAGCTGCAGTGGGCAGAACACATCCTGTTTGCAGGACAGATAGGATGGACTGACTGAAATGATAACATCTTCAAATGCAAATCTTCTCAAGACTAAAGAAAAAGAAAATCTTGCAGTGCTGGGGGAAATTAGAAATGCTAAAAAAATGTGTTACTGTAATTTCATAATGCAGAATTATGGGACCTTTTTGCCTTTCTGGAACCAGGCAGTGAGAAAGTTTCCTCTTATAAGAAATCTGTGGTGTTTGATGTTTTTTCTCCACAGCTTTTTTGATTGCTAATCAGTGTAAACAGGCCTATTTGTCTTTTCAGTTTGAGGAAAGGTGGAACAAATCCCAAGTCAAGAACAAGTTCCATGGTGACTGCTATTAACCAGAGAGCTCTTTCCTTCTTGCAACTGATGACACGTTCCTCTGCCATCTTTTCTGAGAAAACTCACACCTCAGAGAGACATCCCAACTCTTAAAATTTACACGGTACTTCAAATTAGATAAGGAGTTTTGTGCAGCTATTCTGCAACGTATAAAATTTCTTCAGATACTATTATAACTATGGACTACACTGCAGTCTTCTTTGGTGTTCTCCATGAAGAAAATATAAAGTAATTAATTGAAACAATATTGTTAATGACCATCTGCTAAAAGCCAATTCTTCAGTGTCCTCCTGGCAAGGTATCTATGGTTAAGTCCTTCCAGAAAGACTTCATGATGAGTTCTTATATTAATGATACATGAAATGTTTTTATTGTCCTCTCATAAATTAGATTTATTACTAAGATTACCTCTTTCCACTCAAAATATGATGCTTTCAGTGGCAGTTTCTGTAACATCTCTCAAGAAATCAGTCTCGCTCATCAGCACATCAGAATTGATCTCTAAGTATGCTACCACAGTTGACTTGTAAATATACCACAATTGATCTACAAATATGCAGCATTTTCCCTTAAAATTAAAAAAGATATATACTACGAGTGTGGATTGTACATGTAGCAATACATGGCTGAATTAAAGAAGAGTGCAATATTTATACTAGTGCCTCAGTTATACAAAGGTCTTTTGGGATGTAGTACTGGTCTACCTCTAGAGACTAAGCTGTCTCTAAATGAGAAACCTATTTCCAACCAGTCCAAATATGAACAATATTCAGATATTACTAAAAGATCTCAGAGGGACATTGGCAAATTGATTAAATGTAATTGTAAAGAAACCTGTGGGAACGTATGCCATCCCTTGAAAACAAAAGATTTAACAGCACTGAACTCAGTATGAAATACTGAGCAAAGAACAGATTTCTTACTTGTTCCTTAATGTTATTCACAACTTCAATCTTTTTAAAGCAAAACTAAGCAAACTGCCTTATTTTATATACCTCATCTTTCCTTTCAAGACTGAAAACTTCTTTAGGGCATAGTGGGAGCATCACCTCAGAATAATAATTTTTTAATGTTAAAATAAATGTTTCTCCACTGAAGGCAAGATACTGAAATTCTGAGTTATCCAGTGAAATTAATGTATTTTCACAGACTATTTGAATAAGGATTGCAATGAAAAACACTGTTGTGACTAATTGGATTTAAATGGAAAATTGGTAGAAATGTGGATGCATTATTTTGAAGATGTTAGCATTTTTTATTAGATTGAAAAAATATAATTATGCTAATGCAGCAAATGCTAAATCAGCTTTGAATGCTTCTTTTGTCATGTATTCAAATCAGTTATATTACTCAAATCCTATTCCACATGAGGAGAATGTAAAAATGGCACAAACTGGTTGGTAAATAAATCATTATTCCATTTAAATTTCAATGTCTGAGGCCTTGAAACACTATTTGTAGCCAAATAGCCTTAGTAATTTTATCTCAATAAATATATTTTTTTTATCAGGAAGTGAATCTTGAGAGCTTTGTCCCTCAAAATCTGTTTTCTTCTCAAGAAAAAGTAAAATTATATGGTATTGCAGTGCAAGTCTACCTCTCAGAGTATTTAACCCACAGCTTTGAACAGTTCATAATGGGAATGCAACACAGAAAGAAAGACTTGTTTGTCATGGTTACTAGAAACATGTTCCGTGTCTGGGTTTTAAGATTTGAACCATTAAATTCACTTCCAGGTAAAGCTGAAAATGTTGGTGTTGTTCTCAAAACTCTACATTGTTAAGGATAATCCGTTTGATATTCTTAATTTCTAAGACAGGCATATCACAGCTGAGATCATTAAAGGCCCTATGAAATGTGTGCCATCCTTGACCAGAATGGAGTGTAAACCAAGGACTAATCACCTATCTTTTGGTAGGCAGAAGCAAAGGTACCAGATTTTGGTTCTCTGAATTAAAGGAAACAAACTCCTTCCCAATCTCCCTACATCCTTTCCCTCTTGTCCTTTCCCTGTTCTGAGCTCAGTAGTTAGCCCTTTCAGATGTGGGCACTGCAATGGGCTGCCCAGGGAGGCAGTGCAGTCACCATTCCTGGAGATGTTTCAGAAAAGACTGGATGTGGCACTTGGTTTAGCTGGCAGGCTGAAGTTAGGTTCGACTCGATGCTCTCAAAGGTCTTTTCCAACCTAGCTGATCCTATAACAAATTCCTGCTCTTGGAGATAAAAATTTTCATCTTGAAAAATAGAATGAAAACAAAGAAGATTCATAGCAAACAAGCTTCTATGCCAATAATGAAACAAAACCCATGCATACTCATAAATATATGTATCTTTATACATGTGTATTATATTTATAATACATGTACATAATTTTCACATATATGCACAATTACGTAAATGTATTTGTATGTATAAATATATAGATGTAAATATACACATATGCATATGCATGAAATAATTGCTTGCATGCTCCAGGGAAACATGAGTTTCCTAGGAAGATAAGAACAAAACAGTAAGAATCTTTCCAGTGTTACAAAAATATTTCTAGTTCTGAGTGACACAGTTTGCTGATGCTAGCTTATACTAATAAATAACAATATGACGACGCTGCCTGAAAATTAAGCTTGTGTTTTTAAATTAATTAGTCTTATGTAGACTTTAATCCTTTTTTTAAATTAAACCTAACATTTTAAAGGTGCCTGGACCTTTGGATCTAAGCAATGGATAGAAGTTTTTCAATTCCATAAGCTTCAGCAAAAGGCAGCAAAAGGCAGCAAAAAGATATCAAGATCTTCAACATAAAGCAGAGTAGTTTCCTGGAAGCCTAGATTAATAGGAGATAACCTGATACATCCAGCAGTGATATACTACAGTACATTTCCATGACCGACAAGAAAAAAAATGTGATGTCAATTTTCTGATTTATTCTCACAGATGTAGAACAACTTGCTAATGTTTAACTGCTTTCTTTCAATATATTTATTACATGACAGAAATAAGAAGTAAATTGCAACTGAAATTTTCCATTGTTATATTAAGAATTTGAATAAAAGCAAGGGTTTATTCATAGCAATTTCTCAAAGTCAGCACTTACTAAAGAAGTAATAAAGGCAACAGAATGACAAGTAGAACTGCTTAGATAACTTGTAAAAGAAAATCACAATCCATTATATTCATGAAGGTGCATAAAATAAAACCAAAAATCCTCAAAGGAATAACAATTGGAAGTTCATATGCTGCACAAATAAACCACAGCCCACAACAATCCTTCCAGTCACTTTATTTGGAGATATCTTTTTTTATAAGTTTTCAATATCTACTTGAATAGCAAAAATTTTGAGTGCGTTTGCCTCAAAGTCTTCACTGGTGAGTGGAATTTTAAGGGCCAGAAGAGTTTCATCTACTGGATTTTCATCTACTGCAACTCCAGCAAACTAGCATTATATATTTCCAGAAGAAAGTCAATGGGAGATTTTGGAGCATTTTTAAATATGGCAGCAGAATCCTGCCCTTAAAACACAGAAATTTTGTATGGATGGTGACATTTCTCTTGTTTTATATAACAAGGGTAACATACCTGATTAAGTAATATTTTATTTATTTTTTAAGGTTGGATAAGACTTCTAGTATTATCAAAGTAAAACAAGTATCGAGAAAATTTGTGTGGATCTAGTTATGTAGTTTTTGTGCCCCATCTTGACTTCCCTTTTGACTCCTTTTGAAAAATTTATATTTGTCCCATGCTTTATCTTCTGTGGGGTCAATACATATGGGTATGCAGCTTTGCAAATGCTGCATCTTCAGACATGGCATCGACAAAAGCACTTTTACTCTTTTACTGTCACAGCATAATGCATCTTACAGCTACATAAATAGCAAGATATAAAACATAAAAATTGAAGTGAAACCCAGGTGTTGCTCCTGTGATAAGGCTTAATTACAAGAGATATTTTAGGTAAGATTCTCTGATTGAGATTGGTGAGATTTTCTAACTGAATCTGTGGGGCTAGGAGTAAAAGAGAAACTTGTCACTATTATTGAGTTTCTGCTCTCTGGTTCGTTTACAGAGCAGATTAATTAGGTGCTTTGAGCTACCAGAAATCAATCGGAGATGTTTTGGCCCCTGAAAAGCTAGTAATAATCACATAGAGCATTAATAAGATTTCTAATATGCAAGTGCATAAACTTGCTAATCAGAAAAGGGAGGTTGCAAAATGTTGTTTGTAAAACCGAGTAAAAGAAATGTATATGGACAATTAGGAGAGCACCTTTTCAGAATTCTGCAGAGTAACATATACTTTTGCATGTGCTTTTGCTATATACTGCATGTAACTAGCTACTAATAAATTGTTGATCCAACATAGCCTCAAACCTACATTTTTATCCATTTACTTTAAAGAACAGACTCAGAACCTGCAGGCTGCAGAATGCCTACAGACCTTTTGCATTTTTACAAACTCTTTATTGATTGCTACACCTGATTATTTAATTTAAAATAACAGCTTCAATTTTTTTCCAAATTACATATGCTAGTATGATGAAGCACCCTGCCATTCCTTCTCTTTGTGTCCTCTGTTTGCATTTTGTGCTTCCCAACTTTGACAAGCTTTGTCAATAAAACAGGCACATCTAATAGATAGGTATAGATCTGACAGATAGTCCTATAAGACATAAATCACAAAGCTTGCAGCCTAATTTTACTATATAAGTCAGCATATATACTAATTACACTGACTTATATCTGCTGAGTAACCATATTTATTTACAAACTCCAGAGATGGAAGCGTGCATTTCCAGAATGCTGCAAAATCAATGAAATCAATACAGACTGGATTAGCTCAGCTGTATTTTATGACTGCATTCTCTGATTAGATATTTACCTTCATCATATTATCATTTACATGGACCTGATTAAAATGTGGTTTCATAGAGACTGAAGAAGTTTCAGTTGTACATTTATAGTTGCAAATCATTATAGACTTGCAATTTCCAATACAAAGAGATGTTTGCAGTTTAATTGGCCAAATTCAGTGACTTTCAAGCAACCAGTGAACAGCTCTGCTAGCGTTACACAGAAAGTGACAAAAAAGGGTAGCAACATATCCTAAGTATAGTCCTAGAATTGGAGATTAAAACATACTTTACTAAAAATGCATCCCAAAATTTGGCCATTTAATGAATGGGACATTGCAAAGATGGGAAATAATGGTTACGTTCCTCTGTAGGGTGCCAACTATGATTTTTGAACTTAGAGTTTTGAGTTTTCCTTTTTATTTTTTTCTTCAATTTGTCTTACCCATTTGCCACATTTGCTATCAGATCTTCCACAAATGCAAAATGCTAAAATGGATGAGTTGTTAGATGTCTTTGTCAATACTTTTTTGGCTGTTTATTGCTGGAGCACAGGAACTGACAAATGGAGCATAGGATAAGTTTACAAGAGCTATTATTATGTTAGCAGTTAGCGAAATGTTCTGAATGCCAGTTTTGAACACTTCAAATTGTTTTGTTTGGGTAAAATGATGGTATCATTTTCTCTTCATTTATATCACTGTTTTCTATTTACTGTTGTTTAGATGTAGCTAGGACTATTTCTTCAAGCAAATAACTAGAAACAACCCCAAACTGTGCATGATATACTGACTACTGTGTCCCTCAAACAATTCTTAAAATCAATGTTTACTTTTTAATTACTTATATCCTAATCATGCTTAAGAATATTTATATCTCACAGTGCAAAAAAAAAAAAAAAACATCTGTTTGATTTATACTTCAGAACTTCCGATTATAAGAAAAAGGCTCTACCTGTTATCTTATAAACAAGGCTCATAACAGCTGATTGTATATTTTACCGATGATGAAACATTAGGATCCACAAAGATTCATAAGGTCTTTGTCACAGTCATGTGACATAACTCATAAAACAACTGTACATATGGCTTTTTGGTGACATTTGGAGGAGTATGAGAAATAAAGGGAAGAGGTTTTTTCATCCTGAAAACACACATCTTGTGATTAAGTAGTCTGTAACCAGGCATCCATGCATTTAATTATTGTGCACACCTCCTATTTAAATCATCTTCTTGTCTGACAATTTTCTCTCAGGAAATTCTTTTCTTGTAGCTTTGGTTCAGCCTGATTAGCTTCAGAATCTCTGTCAAAAGTGGAAAAAGAAAGATTGTCCATTTCCTTTGTCAAAAGTTCAGATAATGTCTATGTACATCTTTATCACATGTTAATGCCTTCTATATGCTGCAAACTGCTGAAAAAATTCTTAGCTGAATACTTCTAAATAAAGGGAACACACTAACCAGGGCCACAAGACTTCTTGTGGTATAAATTAATTCAGTATATCATGATGCTTACTGAATGTTCCTATAGAGCAGTAAGAAGTGTTAAGACAAATTGCCCCTACTCAAATTAAAAGAAAAAAATCAGTAAAGGATCTCTTTCATTCCAAAATCCAACAGCTTTCCAGCATGGTGCAAGCATGCATCACAGTGGGTATGCAATTGATTCAAGCTACATTTCTTCAATACCAGTGAGAAACCTGAAGTCAAATGGACAAGGCACTATATGCCACAAAGCAAGTGAGGCCTGGGAAAATGCTCCAGCTGACTCCAGAAGTTACAGGGGGAAGGCAGGTACTCTGAGGCAGAAAAACCACACAGTGCAAGATAATCCTCAAAGAAAAACATTATCTTCATATAATGATTTTTTTGTTTTACTGAACAGAAAGAACTCCAGCTATAGATTATAGCTAGAAAGATAGTCAGACTGTAGTTTATGCATTTTAAACACACATGGGTACATGTGTCATAACCACTTAGTGTAATCTGGTATACTTAAGAACTGTGCCAGATGTCTAGTTTGTATGGCTAGGACATTCTTGTTAGGAAGAAGAAAAAGAATTCTGAAACTTGTTAAATCCTCTCAAAAATTGCCTGTTACAACACTATACTTTCTACCCATCTAAAGCTGTGGTTTTGGGGTTTTTTTCCTAAGTTCAACAGCTTTCCAGTCTTGAACACTCTGTTTTAAGATCCTTCTTCTTGCCTGACATTTCCCCAATAACTTTGCTTGCCCCCTCTTCTCTTTTCTGGACATCAAACTGCTTATGACAAGTGTCATATGCTTCCCTTGAGGTCCCAAACATATAAGGAAAAAACTACTTGTTTATATCTAAGTCTACTTGGAGTTAAAGTCATGCAACTCTCTTAATTTCAAGATATATCTTCAGACTTAAAGTGAAGGTGAAAGAGAAATCACATTAAAACTTTCAAACTTTTTCCTGTTTCTTATTTTTTGTATAAATCCTAACCTGTCCTGTTATTTAAGCTCATATGGAAGGATGAAAATGCTACTACTGATACCTGGAACTTCCATGGAGTAAACACCCAAATTATATCACATTTCAAAAATACAAGAGTTTCTTCACTAACTTCCATCAGACCTTTTATCTTTTTAATTATTTCTAGCTGTCATTTCCCAGCTGACTATCTTGTCCTTCATCCTATCCAAGACCTCCTAGAATGAGAAGACGCAAGTATTGAAATATTTTTTGAATATTTGAGAGTCCATGTCTCTGAATCCCTTTTATTCACAAATTAAACCTATTTGCCTTATATGTATAAAATTCTTTCCCTGTAATTTGATATTTTTCTTTACATTTCAAAAGCAATAAGGAGAAAATCTGTGCACATTTATTACTTTACCAGTGTTGAAAATGAAGTAGTAGTTAATTTTTAATAGATCCCACAGAATTTCATTGTCAAAATTAAGAGTAACCCCCCTACCCACAGAAATTCTGGTTCAAAATCTCTTTAAGTGCTTTCAGCCTGAATATTTGCAATAGAGGAATTATTCACTAGGGCAAATTAGACTTTGGCTTATCATTAATATCAAAATTATAAAGCAGCACCATAGTGCAGAAACCAGTATCCATACTGATCTCACATTGGAGTAAATCAAAGGAATAAGTCCAGTGTAAAACAAGAAGGAGAGCTGGTACTTTAATACTCAAATCGTGCTTTGAATTTAATTTTTATTTAGCTTGAAGGGATGTACTTATTTTAAAAACAGTTATAAACTTTTGTTTTTTTTTTTGGTTGGTTGGTTTTGTTTTTAATATGAATATTTAAAGTCCCAATTCAGTGATCCAATTTTTAAACAGATTGTGATTAGATTAATATTCAAATTTAAATTCTTTGAGCGATCCTTTCACAGTTATGGGCCCAAATATTCCAAACTGAACTAATAGGCAGACGTGAGGCTACTTTTATCCACTGTTGGAGCAAGTACTAATGAGCTCAGCTAAACCATGTCCCTTACTACTAGCCTGCTTAATGTCTAACTTGCTCTTTTGCAAGGTAGTGTATTTATATATCTATCACACCCACATGCCATCTTCCTGAGCAAACTGCCTATGTATTTAAGGGTGATTTTATAAACTCATTTTTTTGTAACTGAGGTTGATGACTTGAATATCTGTTTCAGCTTTAGATCCTGAGTGAAATGGAAGAAAACTTTTCATTTACCCTAAGTATTTATAATTTCTCAAAGGCATTACTATGGCTATAATGAATTGTACTTTTGTTTTCACATTCTAGAGAATGCTGAAAATACAAAAATTTCCAGCTGCATATATTCAGACTAATGACCCATGAGCCATCCCATTTGTACCTGAGACTGAGCTTGTGCTATCTGTTCATAGCAAGAATATACAGATTCCATAGACTGGAAAACAATCAATTGAGCCACTAATTTTTATTCAGTTTTGTAAATTAATCTCTGCATTGCTATTTTCACATTAATCTCTTCAGCTATGGAAAAATGCACTTCACTTAATGAAGAAAAATATTCCCCCAAAGTTTTGTACACTATAAAGACAAATAGCAAGAAAGGAGAGAATAATGCAGCCAGTGGTCTAACCAGCTCACTGCAAGGATTAGGTTGTGTCATCTGCCTGTGTCCAGAGAACAGTGTCACTCAGTAATTATCCAGACGCTGAATTATTATAGCTGGAAGGTCCTGAGTTCATACAAACAATCCTAAAATTTCAACAGGGCCAAGATTTGGATGTACAGAAGACTTTCAAGACGGTTTTATAGAAGTTTTTCCTAGTGCTTCTCATGGCTCTCAGAAGGTTCAGTGAAGAGATTTGTCCCAAAATTAACTTTATATTTTTCACTAAGAGTTAGTTTCCACTTGAACCCAATTCCTGAACTACCTTCATTGAACAAATACTGACCCCCCCCCAACTTATTAACTGTAATCTACAGTAAAATACTTTTATCTTTTTAAAACAACATAATATTCAAACTCTCAACCGATGTAATTCACAAATTTCTTATATTTCTCATTCTGTCTTTCTTTTCTAGTCTAATGGTAGAGTCAGTAGTGAAGTTATTCAGAATAAAGTATTATTTCAAAAGACAAAGACAGGCAGTTTCTGGCCATCTAATTTGCAGAATATCATCTTTGGTTTATTTCAGGGCATGATCCTTCCCTCTGCCTTAGAATTAATAGCTTCTCTCCCCCATGATTAGACTGACTGAAATACATACTGTGAGTGGGTCTCTATCATGTGTCACTGTATGTGTTTAGTATGCACCAGGAGTCTACATCAAAAGTGGTATATTTTTGACAAGTACTAAGAAAGTTACCTAAATTCAAGCCTGTGACTTGATGCTGTTTAACAGATGCTTGATAATGCTCCAGACTGACTATTACGCTGCAATAGCTTTGGGGGTATTACCATATATCACACAGAGCATCTCCATAATAAGATCTTTATGTCATAATGTAGCATTCAAAATTCCCATGCAATATTCTCAGGATATACAAATGGCTCATCAAAGTTCATCCATATTTTATCATATTCTGTTATGTGTGTTACTCACTAAACAAAATTTTACACCATGGAACTGGTGTACATTCATATTCAAATAGAAAATTATTTTTAAAATTACACAAAAACATCCATCAGAGATGTCTTAAAGAATTTAAGGGTCAGCAGGTAACTGAAATGTAATGAAATAACTCAAAAAAGGTGCATAATAGTGGAAATTAAATTTAAAAAAAAGACATGTGAAGACATTTTAAGCTGACATATAAAGACGAGGGGCTTTAAATCAAACCAATAAATGAAGATCAATAATTAAAAAAATGGTAAATACCATATGGACACTGCCTAAACTATCAAAAGTACTAATTTGGTCCTATATTCATCAAATCTCTCATAGTATGAATAGTGAAATTATCCTGAATACATAGACATTCTAATAGCAACATGGTGGATAGTATTGATCTAAATATCCATCTCCAGTACTGAGCAATTGGTTTCATTTTCTAATAAAGAGCAATGATAATAGCAAAAACATATATACAAATTTTTAAAAAAGGATTTATTGCTGTATATATATTGAAGAAGGAGGTGTGGTTTCACCCCAGCCAGCAACTACATATGACACGAGCACTTGTTCACTCCCCTCCCTCCAACAGGAAGAGGTGGAGAATTAGAAAAAGTAAACCCTCTGAGATAAGAATAACTTCATAACTGAAATAGAGAAGAAGAAGAAGAAGAAGAAGAAGAAGAAGAAGAAGAAGAAGAAGAAGAAGAAGAAGAAGAAGAAGAAGAATGTTCTATTGCTATTGTTGTTGCAATGAAAAGGTAGAAAACAAAAAGAAAGACGAATAAAACCTGAAAAAGACAAGTGATGCTCAATCAATTGTATGTTACCACTGACCAGTGCCTGGCCAGTGCCCCAGCAGTGATCAGCATCTCCCAGACAGCTCTCCTCCAGTTTACATACCAGGCATGATATTCTATGTTATGGAATATCTCTTTGTCCAGGTCAGCTCTACTCTCCTGGCTCTTCTCCCTCAAAACTTCTTGAGCACCTGTTCACTGGAAGAACATGGCAAATTGAAAATTCTTGGACTCAGAAAAAGCACTGTTTGGCAAAAACTAAAACATCACAGAATGGCAGAATCACATAATTTACTAGGTTGGATAATTCCTTTGAGATCATCAAGTTCAGTCCATCACTGTGTGTCAGCAATATTATGCTCAAACTAAATTTAAGAATAAACCAAAACCAAACAACAAAAACCCAGCCTTGTACCACCTACAAGGAAAAAAATTGACTGTATACTAGCTGAAACTTGAACAGAGGGAATAATCCTTACACATCTTTAAGGGCTATTGGAGCAAAAAGTGAGCATGTGACTAAGAATACTTTGATTAACATAGCATACTTGGATTTCCATGTTGATAAATAATCGACCCTGGATGGGGCTGGTTACTAAGATCAGTTTTAGTGTCTAACCACTACATCACAGAAAAGCAGACTCATTCAATTTGTAAGTGTAAAAGTATAGGAAAGCATGAAAGGAAGACTCTACATAATATCTACTTACTACAGAGATAAATGCATATGTGGACCTAAATGTATAACAGCTATACATAGCTACAGTAAGTACCTTCAAAATATATGTTTGGCACTGAAAAGCTAAACTCTGAATCTTGAATATATATTTTTGCTTATGAATATTATCAAAGCCCAATTTTGTGAAAGAAATGTTATTTTTAGTGAAGCATTTCCATTCATTACATAATGATTTTTTTTTATGTTTCCTTTAAGCTTTTTCTGAAGTGCTTGAAACAAGCACAGCATTTAATTTGAATTACTCTTACACAATTTAAATAATAAGATAAATGTATTATAGTTTATTTATGCATTACTGTATGCTTGTATGCATTAAATTCAATTTCATATGTCGGCCAGCAGCACATCTAATCAGTTTCAGAGCATCTGGTTCCATTGATAAATGTACAGTTCTATAAGATAGGATGGTCTTGGGTGACTAATTTTGTTTGTTGTTTTGTACTCATTATGGCTATTCAAAATGTTTGATATGCTTTTCAGTTAACACAAGTGCAAGACCTTAGGATATAATAATAATAATCATGCTATCAATGAAAAAAGAGTCTCTTTTCATCCAAACATAGAATTCCCCAAGGGAATTCTGGTCCAACAGTTAAACTGTGCAGTATTCTGTACCAATCTGTGCAATTTAAGTACTAAATATCCAGAAATAGATGCACATATGTGATATTAGAATATGGCTTGCTATACATGCATATATTTCAGAATAAATTACTGAGATCATATGAAAACAGGAATTCCTTCAAAACACTGATTTTATCCTCTCTTTCTCACTATTTAGTGATGTTTTAGACAACTTATATTCTGTATTGGGAGGAATGAGATAAAAGCTTCTGCCAGTTATTTCAGGGTAGGGGGGACTTGGAATATAGATAGGAGCACTTGCCTCCACTCTCGTGAAATTGCATAGGCAGAAAGAGGGAAAAGCTGAGCATGATGATATTAAATTGTAGTTGCCCATTAAGAATTTAGCACATTTTTAAATAAGGAAAAATTAGATCAAGGAATAAATTCTTTGGTAGTGCTGATTAGATCAGAAATAGAAAGTACATAAAGCACTTACGAAATTAACAGTAAAAGAACATGAAAATATGCAGAAGCAATTGACTGGACAACTTCAGAACAAAAATTGTTAGAAAATGGTTTCACTTGAAGGAGATTCTTAAATATATAAAACTCCCCTCGAATATAGCATTTGACCTATCTAAAAGCTTTTGTATCTTTTAGCATATTTCATCTCTTTTGTCACTTGCTGCTCAAATAAATTGCCTATGAATAAAACAGCAGAAAGTATTTTAAAGCAGGTTTGAGGTTCACTGGAAGAATTATTTGGTCAGAAACATACCAACTGTGCTTACAGAGAGTCAAAGAAAATTTAGTCCACATGCAGAGATGTCAGTCTCTTATTTCTTCTCCTGAGCAATGAAATATACCTGACACTGCAATATATATAAATGGAACACTGTATATACTTCTGTATGTGTAACTAATGGCAACCATAAATTTCTGTATTAATTAAATTATTCTAATCTTTATCCAAAAATGCCATTTACTTCTGGGATCAGCTAGTTTCAGTGCTCTCATTCATCTAGAAAAATTAAGAGGAAACTTTAGTAATTGCCTAAGAGTTTACCCATTTTGTCATCATTAAGAAACACTCGCTACAGCAAGGAACCCTAATGGTTCTAACAAGCTCCCATGGGGAGGATCAAAGCCAGTTTAAACAGGGTAGATTGCACAAAAAGAGGCAGACAAAGAGTCCAGGGGGGACATATATATGACTAGGAGAGTAGAGGTTGTTTTATATTAAATTGGAAGGAAACAAACCTAAAGTACAAGTACATTTTGTGCAGTTACGCCAATTGTTCCCTAAGCCTCATAAAAGCTACAGAGCCACTGTCAAGATATTGCTGGATTAAAGGTAAAACCCCTTCTTAGAGGTAAGACACATTAGCTCAGAACCAGAACCATGCTAATGTTGCTACAGAAACATGCCCCAGTAAAACCGTGGACAGAACAAACTCATATTTACCATCCATGCATAATTCAAGCAAGGTGCCACATCTGCTTGCCCTGAAATCTGAGTTTATAAGAGATTAAATGTACATATATAGGAGGTATTAAAAAATCTTTTCCTCATCCCCCATCACAAATTGAAATGCCTGATTCAAACTGCTAAATGAAAAGACTGATGGACAGCCTCTCTGGTCCCTGAAATGAAGCACAGGTGCACAGAAGGCTGCGGGGCTGTATGTCATTGGCATACATAGAGAAATACACTCAAGTTTGCTCTGGGAATCACAGGATGACAGGATATTCCCCTGAGGTGTGTAATGGTGAGATGGCTCTTGCTGGGACTGCTGTCTCAGGAATTGTAAAGAATACAGCAGTGCAGCTGTTACCGAACAGTGGCGGTGGCTTTCTGGGCAGGAGGTGTCCGCTGGAATACAGCTTCTGCAATTTATTTTTGTCAGCCCAATTACAATAGAGTGTTGAGCTGCTGGAGTCAACCCAGGCTGAGCAAATATGAATGAAAGGTGCGAGCATGGCTGTCACCAAAGATTTTAAAATAGTGTGATATAGCATCACAGTATCCTAAGTCCTGCAGTTTCAAGGGTGACATCCCAAGAAGTCAAAGTAGTCACAGTTCTTTATGCATGCACATAGAATAATCTTAAGATAGGGATCCATAAAAACAGATTGTTAATGGAAAACTTGCATAAATCTGTTAGCGTGTAAAGAGAAATTAAAAGGCAAGGCCCAAGTCTCCTTTTCCCCCAAAGCAGGGTTGAAGTCGACTGAGGTATTGTGGGTTGGAAGTAGGCATTTTTTTCTACTTGTGGTTGTCTGCAAAAAAAGCTTCTTCTAGAGCTTGGCAGGTATAAATCATGCCCTCCTCCTAAACTACTGCAGTAAGAGAAGATTGCTACATATTTACAGGTTAATACCTTCTTCCCCTGGCAAGTCATCTCTTCTGGCCTGCTAGGACTGCGGATGACACAGAGCACCTACCCACAGCTCTCAATTGTAGGTGAGTGCTCTGATCACAGGACAGTCTCACACAGTATACTGCTGCTTGTTGTTATTGAAACTATTTCACTATACAGAAAAATTCAATATTCATTAAGCCAGAGAGAAGTAAAAAAAAAAAAAAAAAAAAGGAAGAGATATGTATCTGCAAGAGGGAAGTTTATATTCCAGTCCCCACTTTGGTTTAAAAATCTCATTCCAAATGAAATAGTCTCACTAGAAGAATTGGAAAGAGCTACCTTAAAATGCCCTGTATTTTTGCTACTCTCCAAGAAGGTAAGTGGAGAATCAAGTTCTTCTAGGCAGAATGAAAATTAAAATTGGACCTCATATATTCAAGGTGATGGCTTTAACTGAAAAGCATCTGCTTAGACATGGTGAATCATTTTACTTACCATTCTGGTGCTTTCTGTCAGCCCCAGAAAGGCTATGTGAAATTTGAAAAGTACTTTTAGGGAGAACAGAAAATTGGAAACCAGATGTGGTGAAAGTTGGAGCAAACTCACCTTAAACATCAGTGGTAGTACGTACTTGATGACATGGAAGGTTTCAGCATAGCTGATGCATTGTTTCAGAAATACTTGATGGAATACTACTTCTGTTTGGACTCTGGATATTCAATATAAGCCAGAGAGGGACTTTTCTTGGAGTTTTTTTCCAATTTGAATTATGTCTTGAAAAAAACCAAAACAGATGAAAAGATTTTGGTCAAAGATTATCAAGAACTGAGAACACAAATATTTGCTGGATGGTTTTGATACCTAAAGTCTAGATGTTTGGTATTATAAATAATTTTAAACTCTTTCTAAAGAGATGCCAAAGAAAACTTAAGAGTAGCATTGTCAGTTGCAAGAAGCTGTAAAATAAGACACTGAACAAATACTCTGTATGTGTCATACCAGAAGAAATTAAGGGAATGAATGCACATGTCTATTAGAATGTTTTATGTAAGTCAAAGTTCATCTCCATACAATTAAAAAATCCAGGATGAAGACTTGTGATTCTGTTTGCTGTAATCATTTATTCATATTTTTATTGCTTATTGTTCCTCACAGCATTCATTTCTCCATGTACAATTGTTATTATTTCTACTATGTAATCACGGGAGAGCTCTGGACATCAGCCATGACAGAATAGAGTGGATCATTCAGGCCTTAATTTTTAGTCTTGTTTCTCTTCCCCATGACACTTCACACCACTAAATATTGCTGCTTCATCAGTTGCTTGCATGTGGAAACACCCATGTACACTCAAGTATATTCCATATATCTCTCCCACTATTAATTCTGTCACAGAAAATACTCAACCTAGAGGGCTGTTTCAAAATAATTGGGAAAAGCTACAAGAAAGAATTATAAGCAATCAGCAAAATATACCACACCAAAAGATCCATGTCTTAGGTTGGGAAATATTTACAAGTTTGGTCTATACAACTAAGTCAAGAAAAATGTCCTAGCAGAAATATGGTTTAGACAAGCAAGATAAATAAATTACTAAAACCACAAAAAAAGTCACAATTTTTTGTTAAAAAAAAAAAGTCTGAAATGTAGCATGAATATTTTCATTTGTACACAATTCTTACTAAAAGGAAGCAGGACCCTTGTGAAGGACAGGAGTCATGATCCCACCATAGTCTCCTGTAGATGATGGGCACAAGACAGGGCCTGAGCGTTAAAGGCAATTTTCCCTTCAGGGAGTGAACGCTTTCATGAAAATCAACATCAGAATTTAACTCATCAAACACTTTAATATTTAGTGCAGGTTTACCAAGATATTAGCCTTATTGAATGAGGCTACGTAAACACTCTTAAAATTCAGCCTGTGCATTGCAAGGATTACTGACTAATACTGTTCAAGGCAGAGCTTCCCCAGAGACATGTGCTCTGAGGAAATCCAAGTGACATGCAAAGCTGAAAAGCACTTGATTTCTAGATTTTATGCACTGTTCTAACATTCTAATGTATTTTAAACATTTTATTGTTTGCATTAAAATAAGACTAACCTAAAGTGTTAACAAATATGAAAATAGGGCAAGATTTTTTCCCATTATGAGATTTGAAATAACAAATCTAGAACTTACACCTAGGGCCTGAAGACTACCACCAGCCCTGCCTGTCCCTGCCCAGTCCCCTGGGCTCCCCTGCTCTGCTCGAGCTCCAGGAGGACCCCACGTCAGCCCCAGGGCCATCAGTTCCCACTCCAGTGATGCAGCAAGGCTGGGCTCTGGTTCCCCACAGCCTGGCCTGCCTCTGGGCCAGGCCCATCTGCAGGACCACATCCCATCCCTGCCTAGGCCTCTCCCCATCTCCAGGGAAGTGCCCAAAGCACAGGCACAGGTTATATGTCTGCCCTGATCCTGACTGGGGTGGCAGGAAGGGACAAGCTACCAGTCCCTTACCTGCCCTTCCACAGGAAGATCCCCCTGCTCCTGGATTCCTTGGCAGTCACAGGAATGTTGCCCTGACTCCACCATCTCAATCAAAATGTCCCTAGTCTAATTAAACACCAAAACTAAAACCTTCCAAAAATTATTTGCAATCCTCTACTACTACCTCTTTTATATCAGCTGTAGTCAGCGCAGCTGCACGTGGTTCAAGCTCATAGTGAAATAAGGCAATTATCTAACAGTTTTTTGGGGTAAAAATGAGACAAAGGAACCACTTAATGTATTAACTAAACTGGCAGTCACACAGAGAAAACTGCACTCTTCTCTGGCTGGCTATGGAGCTACCTTCAATTTCCACATAGACAGGTTCTAAGAGCAAGAAGCTTCCTAAGACAGACTCTGACTTTACCTTTAAGTAAACATTTCATTTATACAGTCAGGATTGGGGCATTTGCTGCAAAGGTTCATGTTTCAACATCGCTGTCAATTGTTTCTCTGGAAGATTTCATTCTCCTCACTTCAATCGAGATATAGGTCCATATATTAAAACCATATACAGAAATCCATCTCCACTCCCACATATCACCAGGAGTGCCAAGACATTCCCAGAGCCCGGAGGCTGCAGTCTTACCCTCTTCCACCCACCCTACAGCTGCTGTAGTGAGCCAGGGCCCTTATCTGAATTTTGCAGATGGTCCCTTTAGGTGTCAGCCTGGCCCTGTGAAGAGTAATTGCAAGAGCTGGAGGAGTACAGCAGAATAATTACAGCAAGATATGAAGGAGCGAGATTTTAATAATTTATGAGATATACTTAAATTGACAGATTTTAATTACATCTTTATCAATTCTTTATTTAAACTTCCACTGAAGCACAGCTAGACAGTAAGTTAACATTTACTGCTATGGTGTACTATGGGTAAAATTTTGCAAAATGTAATTCCTTTGTTGACTGTTAAAATTGCTTTAAATTTCTGTTAGTACATCAGAAATACTGTATAGGTGCATATTTACTTAAAAAGCTATAATGTAAATCTCTGAGTTTTTAGAAAAAAAAATTCTTGCTGTAATAGTAATGATTATATTTCTATCAAATGATATAATTAATATAATAAAAAAATTACTTAAAGGTGAATTGCAGGTTTACTTTTTCTAAACCAATCAGTAGACTTCAGATAAATTCTTAATCATTAACTCAACAAATTAATACTGTCCATGAAATTGACTTTTCTGCATATTTTGAGGCATCTTGTACATTAGTTTTTCATTTACTATTAGGAACTGTTGGATCCTACAGTCAGGATTCACTTCCCACACCAACCCAGACTTGACCTCACAGATGGTATGCATAATCTTTCCCACACCCTGCATTTACATTTTCCAACCAACACAAACCACTGTATGACTTGTGGCAATTAATGGTGACTCACTATTATGCTTTAAAAAATAATTATAATTTAATTTCTGCAATAATCAGTTCCATTTTTAAATGGCCCATGTAACATTCTTTTCCAAATCACCTGTATTAGCATGTATTATACCTCAAGTGAGTTGCCTATGGTCATACTACTTAAACAACAAAAAGTCTTAATACAGGTGCTAAAGCAAGCAGTATGTCATAGGTAAAACTAAAATCTTGTAACACTAAGGATTGCAGGGTTTGGAGGCAGATTTCCTGGGGAGGCAGTAAGCTTCACTGTAGGTCTTTTTCAGGATGTTATCCAAACTTCTGTCAAGAATGTCATATGCATTCTTGATCCTGCCTTCAGGCAGGAGATTGGACCAGATAATACACTGAAGTCCCTTCTAGTCATATTTTTTCTATGATTCTGGGCTTTTGTGCTTGTGGCTGGTAATTTATTGTTTGATATTCCTTTGTTCCAGCTTAAACTTATTCAGATTTGAAAGAAAGAGATGAATTTTTCTCCTTCAAGCCAGTGCAACTTGCCCAAGGCTGGTTCACCAATTTGAATTTTTATTTAATTCCCTTCCAAAAGCCTTAGCAGAAACAGATTTTTTATAGGGTGCACACAAATCTGGAGGAATTAAGAAGTTTAATAAAAAATCTTTATATGCCTACCTAAATTACCCCTTTTTTTTCCTTTCACCTGTCTTTTATTTCCTCCCTCCCCATTCTCTGGCCACACAACTGGCCACCTCCAGGAATTACATTTTTCTTTTGTACAGGTAAAGCATATTTAACTGCAACTGAGACTGGCTTGCACTCTTGGTTCCTCTGTGGTCAGTGCTGCCAGCTCCAGATCCTTAGCAGACTCTTTAAAGTTACTGCAGGACTTAAACGGTGAGGAATCACAGTCCCAGAGGCATTTTGGGGATTTTCTGTTTGGTTGGTTTTGGTGGGAGCTTTTTGGGTTTGTTTTTGCATTGTTTTTTTTTTTTTTTTTTTGTTTGTTCTGCTTTGGTTTTCCCCAAAGAAGAAATAGGGGTAGGTTAATTGAAAAAGAATATGATAAGTAAGGGAATGAAGCATTTCAAACATGGAACAAGCTGTACAACCAACTGTTCAATATCAGGCACTAAAAGCCAATAAAATAAGATAGGTTATTGAAAAGACCAATCAAGAGTAACATAAAAGCCAGAGTTTCTTGATGAGAATCTGAAAGGTTTCTCATTTGAGGAGGTGAAATCCTTGAAAGGTTCAAGGCCTATCTCTTTTCTAGCTGCCACAGCAATGGGGGCCATGGCTCAATCCTTCAAGTCTGGAGATAATGCAGAGTGCACTAACTAAAGCAGAAAAATCTTCCTACCCATGTGGTCCTGTTTTGTTAACCCTAATTCTCTAAATATTCCTTAATTATAGACATTTCATTTAGTCTTTATTAAAGGGTATTGATGCAATTATGCATGCTGTTGCAGGCCTAGATGTTTTGCTTTTTTAACATTTATGTTCATGGTCTAGCTTCCAAAAGCTGGGCAAACAACAGTTGCAGTCTCCATTTCTAACAGCACAGCAGAACTGTACGTAAGTCCAGGCATACTTAGAGGAGCTTTTATCTGGCAAAAAGTGTGTTCCTGAATAAAGGTCTAAGGCTAAGATCTCCTCATTTGAATAAATGTGCATTTTCTTTAAAAAAGTATTTTCTGAGTCAGCTGCAACTGGGCAGCCAGAATCATGAAGGAACCATGAAGATGATGAGCAGAGACTTAAGAGAAAGAACAGCGCCCTTCACACACATGCAAATTTAGAAAAATATGTTCTGAGAAAGAGTTTGATCACTTTTTTCAGACTGCTGTCATTCTACTCGTGAAAGTAACTCACACACATAATGAGAACTGAACAGCTCAGGCCTCCTGAATATTATTTGTGTCATATGGCAGAGTCATAGCTGTGCTGCCTGCTCCTCATCCCTCTTAGCTGGAGGCTGTGACAACTCCAGCATTTAAGATGTGGACATATAGCATTTTTTCCCAGACTGTACGTACACTGACAGCCTCACTGGCTATGGTTTCTGTTTAAAAAAGAAAATTAGAGAAGTTTTGAGCTGGCCCCCTACCTTTTTGTCCTCATATATTTCTATGCTCCCTGTTTTTGTCTGCTAAGCAGTCCAGCTGTAGGCTTTTGCAATACTAATCACTACCCACACATTACCCAAAGAACAACATCCCTGTTCCCACCCCTTCCCTGAAATAACAGGCTAAGGAAAAACATTGCAGACAACCAGGCAATTTTTTTCAAAATAGGCTTCCTTATGAGGTTTCCATCATTATGTGGTTTTGGCTGGTTCAGAAAGACCACTCAAAGGGAAGTGCCTCTCTTGCAATTTTAGGTCCAATGCAAGAGACAGCTAAAATACAAGAAAAATACTAATTTTTTTTTTTAAAGTACAGGTTTTTTTTTTTCCAAGACTCAAATGCAATTTTAAAAAGTAGAACTATATTTTAACTTTATAGATTTGTTTTTAATTCATTGAATCATAAACTGTAGATAGAACAATTAAAAGAAGGTGGCAGGGGATCGATAATATGTACAATTAAGGGAAGGTGTCAGGGAATTGCTAAACAGAGTTTAAAATATATACCTGCATTTGTGTTTAAACATTATATTCCAGTTGACAAGGAAATTTATTTTTATATTTACACATATTATTTGTATTACTATAATTTATTTTCAGTAAGTGTGGCTTACCATGAAAACCAGCAAGACTTGTCCAGTAAATCCGATGTTACCTCTGTCCCCTGCAGATCTGTATCTTGCCCTTTCTGCTGATGGGTGATATCTAATAACCATGGTCAGTTATGTGCAACCATGAGCTCAGGCTGCCCCCCAAGGATGCTGCCTCCAGCCCTCACACATCAGGAAAGTGAACTTACACTCATTAGTTTGTCCCACCTGCTCCCAGAGTATACCGTAATCTGACTGGTCCCTTTAATGGTTTATGGGCAAATCATACCTTTTACAATGTGAATTGTTTTTGACACTGGCTTTAACATTCAGGTAAATTGTTGTGATAATAAGATCTCTAGGAATTTTATGATTAAGGTTAATTGTTAGAGCCAGCAGCTGAGGTATGTGACACAGGAGACTTCAATTTTATTTGTTACAGTGAAGTTGCACAATAGTGATCAGCACCAGTTTTGAGTTCCCATTTATCATCATTGAAGAATGTTGTAATTGCTTTGACCTTACACTAGGACCCAGTGTTCTCAGTATTTTTGGTAGAACTTAAACAACAAACATAAATTGTTCTTCCCACTCAAACGTTACAAAAAGTTGGTGTTCTACAAATTTTAGAAGGCATAAACAACCAACCCAAGGAAAAGCAGGCCCTTATGTTTCGCTGACAATTTTATTTTTTGAGTAATTACTTGGGAAACAAGGTCTTGCACATATGTTCCTGTGAAGGTTTTCCACAGTAGTAAGCAGGCAAATGAACATATAGTGGCTTTGTGCTCTATAATACTTTGTAAAGAATTAAGAAAAATACCTTCAAACTGACTTCTAAGCTCAGTGGGCAAGAAAATGTTACCTTAGTTTTAAGGATTAAAACCAGCTTCTAATTAAAAATGTCCATCACTGCTTACTTTGATCAGCAAATAAATTTTCAAGACACTAGTTAAATCTGGTTTAATAAATAAAAGTTTTCATCTGCATGTACACTGTATGGAGGACTCTTTGTACAGAAATTAAATATCAGGACTTTAAGGGAGGAAAATATTATATTCTCAGAAGATCTATAGTTACCAAATCATAAAATGAAACTTTTTTTCTAAATGAAGGATTAGCCTCAGTTAAAATGGAGCTTATATGAGAACATGTACCATTGTTGTACCATACCATATATACAAAATGTAATTAAATCTCAGGTAATAATCTAAAAAGTTATCTTTTCTCAACTTTTGGAACAGTACTGCCAATGATCAAAAATTTAAAGTAATTTCTTCAAGAAAACATTTTAATTTTTTTTTAAGACCATGTTTTTAAACGTGACAGAATTTATTTCTGTGTATTATTTTACATTTCTACGCATGGAGAAAAATGCTAAAATATAACATTAAATAGTTAAGAATTGAAGACAGGAGGCAAAGACAACCTAAGTAGGTTTGTTTTAAAAGCTGTAATGCATAAGTTCTTATTTTTATTATGATGCCATATTTCTATAAAATGTCATTGTGACAATTTTTTTCAGTATTGTGAGAGTTATAATTTGCTGATTCTGTTCAGAAGCTATCAAAAAATTCAAACCCTTTCTGATAATTTTTCATGTTTAAGTCAAAGAAGAAAATACCTTGGAAATAGTTTTAATCTAGTAAATTCCCTGCTAACTTGTAGTTCAGTTCTCTAATGTTTGTTTAATACTTATATATTCACACTTTCAACTTGACTTTTCCTTTATAGAAAAATGTGCATTATTTCCTGTTCAGTTATGACCAAAATACTGTAGATGGCACTGCAGAGCATATGAGCAATTTATTTTTTTTCGTACTGAAGTCACTCTATTGCCAACGTTACTGCACAGTGGGTAAAGTCATGACTACAAAACCTTCACTGAAATTTCAACATCTTTTAAAAGATCACTTCAGAATGTGGCTAATTAGATCAAATCAGGGGAAATGTACTATGAAACACAAGTGGATAAAAGTTTTGTAAAGTCAAATGTGGTCTTGTCTCTTTTCTCTCATGTGTGGGTCACTGTGGCTTTCACAGCTATTCAAGCCCCACCTACTCAACCTTTGCACATTTTCTGTCACTTTTCAGCATTAACACTGTTTATATAATGATTTTTTTGTTGTTGATGTAAATAAAATAGTACCAATTCTTGGAGTGCAAATCAAAAGGGGTTACTGTGAGTCAGTGAGTGGTTATGTCCAGATTAAAAGGAAAAAGATCCAGTCTGTACAGTCATTTCCAAACAATAATTCTGGAAATTCCATTGTAAGTTCAATATTTTCTAGATATCCCAGTTTCTGAATGTGTAAAATACAGGAAAATGTGATTTTGAAATAGTTACGGATGCTTGTGCTTCTCTGAAATGTGAGATGAGCAGTGTACCAGGTCTGTGTGAAAGCTCGGCTGATGTCTAAGGGGAGGGCTCAGACTCATGTAATTAACATGCTCAGGTGTCAGGACCAGGATTTCATCACTGGTCATTTAAACCTCTTTGTTTTTTCTTCACACTAAAGTGGCCAAGGACTTCATACACATAGTCCCTGTATACGTACACAGTCATGACTTTTCCCAAATTCTTTACCTTCACTCCTGCTGGACATCTTACCAGCAGTGAGCTGTGTAAGAGTTGGCTACATTCAAGGGTACTTTCTTTCTCTCAACAAGCTTTAAGCACTAATAATATTGACAAAGCAAATATGAGTCTTGTGCCTGAGATGATGCACTAATATACCCATTTTTTAATGTGATAGCCAAAAGAGACAGTAGCAGTATTTTAGATCCTTAGAAGATCAACACAAAGTAATGTCATAACTTTTACAGGGTACAACACTGAGTCCAGTTTTGAAAAATACCATCGAATTAAAATTATGTTATATGCATGGACATCATTCAAAACCCAGCCACAGAGTACTTCTTCATCTTGTAAGCCAACATCACATTAATTATATAAGCTCAATTTGTTTGGCTTTTCAAAGAGAAATTGTGAGGTAGGTTTGATCATTTTTTTAAGTACATGCAAGGGAGAAGGTTTCTGAAGGTAGGATTTTTAAGAAAAAAGGATAATGAACTACAGCAGCAAATGAAGCAAGAACTAGGCAAATTAAAACCAGCTACCAAGTGATAATTTAAAAAGAAGCCTGCCTAGGATGTTGGAGGGAGTTAGAAAACTGATCACTGAAGTGACCTGCAAATAGGGGAGCTGATCATCTATAAATTTGAAACTTTAGGATTAGATATTTTTAAGGGCTATGTTCTCACTCAATCACAAAGTCCACATTTAAGGAAAAAATTTTGAATAAAATACCATGTCTTGTGTTGTAAAGACCAACTAGATGATCATAAAGATCCTCTGCTGTCATAAAAATATTTTTCTAGTGCTGATAAAAAACCTGTACAGTATTTTTACTAAAAAGAAAATTAAGACCTTTGAGTTCAAGACACTAAGAATATAGATTCTATATAAAGCTACAACTATAATTTGTAGTTGAAGATTAGTTTTTCTTTTCTACTTTTCGCTTTCTCTCAAATGAAACTTTCTACATGTTTTACTAGAAAGATTCCAGATGGAGACAATTAGAAAAATGCAAAAGGCCCAAACAGGTCCAATTTATGTCAAGAAATCAACTGGTTAGAAACATTTCTGAACAACTCTTTTATGCAAATCCAAGAGAAAAGATCTGCCTCCAAAATATTATGGTCCTCCTGCCATTTATAATGTTATATGAAGTTAATTTGTTGCTATTCACCTCTACTCAGTGTAACGTTCTAGTCCATCAGGACTTTGGACAGTTAAATATTTCTGGCCAGGATGGTGCATCATGCCTTCTAGCCTGGCTGCTCAGCTGGCATTTTGAGAAGTGTATAAAGCAGTTTTGAGAAATAAGGACACTTCTGTTTTTGCACAGATGGTATGATCAAAGCACCCTTGTTATTTTTAGCCTTTTTTGCAATTACTGTACCCTGACCTCAACACTGTGACCCAGAGAGCCGCTGTTTTACATTTATGTCTCAAGATGAAAGCAGTGTCAAAATTTTACATAATTTTGATATTCTACTCCAAACCACAGACAAGATCAGAACCTGTTTTGTTGCCAGGAAGTTTTCATTTCGTAAGTCAGCTAATTTCTGGTCTCATATACCTACTTGATTTCCTGTATTAAAAAAAGATACTACAAAAATTTTTTATAAACTGTAAGAATATGGGAGAATTGCTTTTCAACATAGTCCAAAATATAGTATTGAATGTTGCCCTGCATTCTATGGCTTTGTAGAATAATTCCTCATTTCATTCCTTTTAATCAGATTATAAAGTTCTTTTCCAAAAAGATCAGGGAAAGCAAATATTCATTTCCAAATCAAAAGATAAATAGTCACAGACAATGAATCACTGAGCTTATGTGTCAAAATACTTGCTAAAAGCTAAAGAAAACTTAAGTGAAAGTATACCATTTGATACACTGTATTTGATTACTTCCATGAAGTTATCTGTTTCTGACAATTTAATTTCAGAAAAAAACCATAATAGTTTAAAGCAGTCAACAGGCTGATGGTTGACATTTTCCCTCTCTGCTCTGGTGGGAACCTCTCTGAAGCAATGCATGCAGTTTGGGATCCTCAGCACAAGAAAGACATGGACCTGCCAGAGTGGGTCCAGACAGGAGCCACATAAATAAATGATCAGAGGTCTGAGCACCTCTGAGGAAAGGCTGACACAGTTGGTGTACTTCAGCCTGGAGAAGACAAGGCTCTGAAATCTTCTTGTGGCTTTTCAAATATATAAAGGAGCTTAAAAGTAAGATGGAGACAGAGTTTTTACTTGTAGTGACAGAACAAGGGGCAACAGTTTTTAACTGAATTGAACATAAGGAAGAAATAAAGATAGGATAGGAAGGCATTTTTAATGATGAAGGTGTAAGAAGTTGTTGCCTGGAGAAGTTTTGCACACCCCATCCAAGGACAGGTTAGCTGGGGCTCTGAGCAACCTGATCCAGTTGAAGGAGTCCCTACTCATTGCAGGGGGTGGGAAAGATGGACAAGATGGTCTTTAAAGGTCCCTTCCAATCCAAATCATTCTAAAATTCTATGATTTTAAGATTCCATTTTTACAGTGTTAGAGTAAAATCAATCTAGTCTTTTCTGTGGTAAAAAAAATGATTTTCTTTCTGGGAAAATGTTTTTTGCAGTTTGTTGATATTTTCTAAGTATGTTGGTGTAAAAAAAAAATCCTGTACAGACAGTATTTAGTATCAAGACCCTACTAAGGTGACAGGTCCTGTGTTATGAGCCCTTACAGCTCAAAATCTTAGGAAACACAGATAGTGTACACATTACTAGATAAGCATCTATCTATCAGAGGATC
Source organism: Ammospiza caudacuta (assembly GCF_027887145.1). Taxonomy (NCBI): domain Eukaryota; kingdom Metazoa; phylum Chordata; class Aves; order Passeriformes; family Passerellidae; genus Ammospiza; species Ammospiza caudacuta. Next base: position 136,388,531 of record NC_080593.1, read on the forward strand.
ACTGAAAAAATACATTTTGAACTACTGACTACTGCTATATGAGTTAGGCCTTCCTCCTCTCTGTTCTTTGTGTCAGAATGGGAATTGATTAACCTTGATTTACTGTTTTACTGTTTTTCCTGGAGGCAAAATACCCACACCCTGCTGAGCTATTAAGCTGGCAAAGAAAATATTTTAATTTTTCACTTCAATCTCTAAATCTTAGGTAAAAATATTTCAATAAATAGAGGGAAAGGGAAAATAGAAAGGCACTGGAGGAAGAATAAGGAAAATAGAACTTATTAAAAGAATGTTTACTAAAATATTGAGAGGATATTCTTGTAAAAACAGCAGAAAATACATACTGGAAAAAATTTATTCAGCAGAGGAAAGAAAACTAATAGCTCAGGAGAAGGGATGAAGCAAGATTCAAAATTACTCTGGCAGAAACATTTTGAAAGAGAGTCATTTGTGTGATGTTACAAGAAGAAAAAATAAACTGCAGCATGTGAGGCATGAAAGGAGAGGTGATCTGAGGATCCTTAGATTTTGAAAGAAGCTGAAAGGGTATAAGGCTAAATGTGATAAACACAGATATAATCTGTGTGTGCAGGTCATGGAAGAAAGAAATGGTTAAGTCAAAAGTGTCCAGACTCCATGTCTCTAGTGTTGTGATCCAACATGACAGAATCTAGGGGGAAAACACTTCAGGAATTTAACTTTAGCTTTGCTGATCTTTAACCAAACTTATAATTCCATTCATAACTTCGCAAAGTTACATACAAGCATTTTAGCAGAACAGAACTCTCACTTAGAAAATCCAGGGTACATAAAAACATGCATTAGTAGCACAGGATCCTAGACAGAAGATATTTTTGGCTCCTTACTGACCTTTTCAACCAGAAATTATGTGAGCAATGCCAGTGTTTTAACCATTCCAACACTAGTTTGTCTAGAAACATGAAAATAATGTATCTGTATTTTGACTGAAGTGCAAAATACCATTCTATGCAAAAGCAACCAGCAGCATGTGGCAGACATTATAGAAAACAATCGTGTGACACATTTCCCAAAATAAAAACACATGTAATAGCCATGTGTCAGTTGAATCAGAAATATAGTTATATTTAAAGACAATTATTCCCCTCTTTTTTTCACATTTTTTTATATCTTAGCATTGCAAGACACTGCAATAATTTTTTTACAGATTAATTTTGGCATTACAATATTTCTCTCTTTTTTTTTAGCATTGCAAAAGTAATGTCACAAAAATTGTCATGATCAGTACACATAAATATTGGTCCACTAAGAAAATTGCACAGAACCAAAGGACAAGCAGTGGGATATGGAAGAAAAGAGACAAAAGGCCCTGAAAGATTGATGTGGGCCTACCAAAATTTAGAAAAAAAATCCCCCCAAAAAATCTTCCAACAGATTTATACATGATTCCATGTGATCAGTTGTAAAATAAATGTATTTCAATTCTATTTGATCTTTCATCTATGAAACTAGGTATAGTGTCAAGGCAAAATAACCTTTCCTGTTCTAGTGGTTGTTCAATATATCCACCTCCTAGTGGAATTGAGTCTTTATACAAAAGGGAAGTACTGCACATTTGGATGGGCTTCTCTTAACTAAATAGGTGCCACACATTGTTCTAGGAAATTTCATACACAGAAAAACAATACATCTTTTGTAAGTGACTTCTTTTAGAGTAAAAGGGGAGAAAACAGAAACTACTGAGAATGAAAACCCATAATCCTTTGAACTCTGTCTCTCTGTAATTATCTCCATCTAAATAAGAAAGACCACTTCCCACTGCTAGGCAGGATGATTTTTTGCAGTTAAAAGGGAGGTGGTTTGTTTCCAAATTGAGAAAAACAGACAGACACCAGTCATCTCCACACAGTGACCTGCTCCACACAAGCACACACATGTAATGCAAGCAGAAATTGAAGTCAGTCATTTCCACTCCTGCTACTTACATGGGAAAGAGCTGAGTGTTGGAAAAGTTCAAGCAGTGGGCACAGATACAGAGGAACAATTGGAGTAACAGGGTGGATTTCAGCCCAGAGCAGTTTAGCACATTTACCAAAAAGTCGTCCAAAGAACACAATGGTTCATGTGGTGGGATTACTGCCTACCAACCACAACTATTTTGGTTCAAACTTTAGTTGTGGACATACACAGAGTACTTTGACAGAGTTCAAGAAGGCATTTATAAATTCAAAGCTAAGCACATGCTCATTTGCCTTCCCAGAGTAGACAGAGTGTTTTGTGCCTCTCACTCTTGAGTCCAGAATGAAATCAGATGCTGAACAGAAGTCTGCACCAAGTGTGCCCTCCCTTCATTGACAGTTTCCACCTGCATAAGGAATTATATCAGGAACATTCCCCATAGCAGATGCCAGAACTCCTCTACTATATAGCCAAAACGTCATGGTGAAGTCCTTACTAAACACATTTTCTAAAACATCAGCACAGTGTCAAATGGTTACCTGTTCCCTTTACTAAATTATTTCAGTTACTAAAATCTAAAAATTTTTAAGTTCCTATGTTGTACTTACATTTTTAATTCTTACATGGTTTCTTTGTCATGCTTAGAATTCTGCACACCATAGAGTTAAGACAAAAAGGTAATAAAACATTTTGAAAGATGAGAACTGTGGAAACAGCTTATAGTACACACAGCAATTATTTTGTCCACTTTTGCTTCTTGCAGTTTAACAGATAATTGTGCAATATTCAAATTTTCATCCCTAAACTCACCAGCTTCCTCTATTAAAATCTTATGTTGGTATCACTATCTCATAGATGCAGCTGTTCTTTCTACGCCGACGATTCCTGCCTTATTATAAAAATTTTTCCACTCAAAACAAATTATTAAGAGTCTCCTAAAAATTATTTAAAATTGTTTTTAAAAGCTAGGTAGCTGAAATATCAGGTAATGATTTAAAACCTGCATAATACTCCCACAGTGTGTCTGTGTTGGTTCCTTTCACTGAAGCTAAAAATGCCAGTCAAAGCCATGCTATGCAAAGACTTAACTTTAGCTAGTAAGGCAGCCCTTACTGAATTTTCTATGTTTATGGAGGAGACAAAGAAACAATGAAAAAAATGTACCAGAGGAACAGTAGGTAATTGTCAGTATTGAATTGACATTGGATACATACATATGCCATTATGGATTTTTTCTTTCCTGTTACAGTCTACTTATGTTCCATAATTTGATCTATGAAAAGGCAGAGAAAATGTTTGCCCATAGCTTTTCTATTATTTGTGTGATTTCTTTCTGTTCTTGTTTCTGTGCTAAGGCCCTCTTGATTTTGATCTTGCTCATCTGCAAACAAAACACATTATGAAGACCTGGAACTAAATGCTTTTTTTTAGTGAAATTTCAGATATTTGTTTATTTTCATCAAAGTGTACCAGGATATGAGGGTTCTGCAAACCTATTCTATATACAGGAGAAAACTGTTTTGTCTTCCTTGCTAAGTATACAAAAAAACCCGTGTTTTAAAATAATAATTATTTATTGACAAGTGACTTAATAGTTGCAATGTTATTTTTAGGGAGTTTGGCTGATTTTTCTTTTTTTTTTTTTTTTTTTTTTTTTTCTGTATATACAATATTTACATAAAGTTTGAAAAACAAAGTGGGGAAAATATTTGGTGTATTTTTCCTGGTTAGTCCAAAATGTTACATTATCCAACCTTTAAACATTGCCCGGCCACACTTCTGAGGCACTATTAGTAGCCACAATTTAGTCTCCAGCCACAGTTATTACAGAGTTAGTATTTTCATTTTCAAAAAAGAATTCAAATCTAGGAACAAATTTCTGATGTAATATGAGCCTCCTTCATTGATGCAAATACTGTGGTGAAATGTCAATATGAATTCAGAGTCAAGAGGACAGTGAAGGAGAAATGCACAAACTGAAGGTTCTTATCTGTTAAGAAAAGGTCAGTGTGGAAGGCTTGTGGCAAATGAGCCACCAGAAGCTCAGATGTGATGCCAGTGCCAGGCTGTCCCCCATGGCTGTCAGAAGGTATCTGCTGTTTTTCTAGGCAATTGAAAACCTCAGCTACAGCAGAAATAAGATAGAAAAAGGTACTGAGGATATTATGAGCAGATTTCTCAGGAGACCAGCTGCATATTATTCCAGTACCCCTGAGAAAATTTTGTCATCACTCACAGAAGGAATAATTGCTAAGGAACTCCATTTCTTAACTCTCCAAGGTATTTTAGAGGTGTTCTGTATCTAGCAGATGCTGCTTCTAGGGTTAAGAAAGTTGACTGCTTGTAAGTTATTAGATAATATTCTAGGCACTGGACAAATTCTGTGTCCCTAAGAACTAAGACACCAGAAGTAGTAAGGAAATATCATTGCAACAGAAAAAATTCTTGAAAACTCAAAAAAAAAGCCAAAATTTCTGTGACTAAAGTCTTAGGTACCAAGGAAATGATACCTGAAACAGATCTCTGAACAGAAGAATTCCCTCACTGGGTGGGTGAGTGAATTTGTGTGTGTGGGTGTAGATATAATTTGGTGACATCATTAGAAAATTTTGAAATTATATTATAACAGTACAGTTTTTATCAAAGAAACAGTATAAAGAACTTTACATTTTATAAAATAGTGCACTAAAGAAGAATGATTTTGCAAAAATTATTTTATTTTTCTTAAGATATAGCATAGTCATTATATGCTAAAACATGACACTCGGACTTCAAAAGCATATTTGAATACTTAATTCAGATCTGCTAGAAAAATTCCCAAGTCAAACACTTTACTTCTGATAAAGGCTACACCTTGTTCAGCTGATGTGTAACTAAATTGAGCTCTGACACTCTCTAAAGTGTTTAAATATATTATTTTTTTTTCTCAGGATAGATCAGAATTTTGAGATGAACACCTCCATTATTCTGGCTTTAATATGCTTCCTGTTAATACGATAAATTAAGCGTATTTGGGGAAACAAAACCAATGTCATTAACATTTGTGCCCAACAGAAAACAAAAGTTTAGAATCAGGGAATGGAAGAGCAGATTATAGGATAAAAAAAATATCTCAGATATTTTTATTCTTAAAATATTTTGTCAGAACTGCTGTTATGCCACGGAGGGAGCTGTGTGAATGTGACCTCAGACTGTCTCAGATGACCATGGAAAGGCCAGGTTGCTCCCTGGAAGCCCATGGGGGTCCCCAGTGGAGCACAGAGCCACCGACAGCCCATAGGAAAGAGCAGTCCTGGAGGGGGCTCAGGACACCTGGAAAGCCCTTCTCACTCCTTGTCTTTGAATGAAGGCATAGGAACCTCAAACAAGACAAAATATATCCTTTGAGGGATACCTCTAAAAGTTTCTTTGGTGGTAGAAGAAAAACCCAACAAAACAGCCAAACAAAAATCAGTAAAAGGCAAAGGCCTTCCAAGATACAGATTCATCTATAAGAAAGGTATTAATAGTCAGCTAAATGGTTAGAAGTATTTCTAGATTATGTATATATTAATTTCATAGTTTAAAAGAATTTGAATAATTTGAAAAAAAACAGCAGTTTAAATGATGGAGTTAGAAAGTCTGTATTACTCTTTTGATGACACCAATTATTAATTCACCTGAATGAGTTTCCTCCTAAAAGGACAGCTTCCCTAAATAACAGCTCATACTCACTGGTTTTTCCTGGTGATATAACCTAGCATCTGCTGTCAAGTAAAAAAATAATAAAATCTGCCAACTAACAAACCTTGAACTATCAACTATACTGTGCCCACACCTGTGGAGAATTCCATATGCAGACTGGAGCTCTTCCTATTTTTTCAAGCAACTCATCAATCTTTTTCTCCCTGACAAAAATATTTAACCTGTTTTTTTCTAAAATAAGATAGGCAATTAGATGACACAATGTTTTTTCCTCAGGCTGATGCCTTATATACTAAGACACAATTGACCTTCAGATATGAGAAATATCAGAAAACAGTAACTGTTTTTAAGCTGTTAAAATGCTTGGATGAACTCAAATGCCAGAAAGGATCTTTTTGACCAGCTATTTGTCTCCACATGTAGATGGCTGTTATCCTTCCTTCTACAAGCTGTGAACTGAAAGAAGTTATTTTGCATAATAAATAAAGCTAAGCACAAGTTCAGGGACAGCATAAAATTTATTTTTGCCTCTGACAGTCTTTGAGGTGAGAACTGGACTTCTGTTTTTCTACTGAAAGGTTTTTAAATTGTATGTATAAAAAAGATACATGATAGAGGAAATGGCTAGGTTTTTTTACCAGTGCTATTATCTATTTTTAACTGCTTTGTGGACACTGAGAAGACAAATATATTGGTCTCTATAAGGAATAACCCCTAGAGGAGGGAATCTGGTTGGGCACATTTCATTACAGTGGTCCTCTTAATAGAGTATTAGTTTCAGGAAATATAATTTTAGGTTTTGTTCTAGAAAATATGTGTGTCCTACCATTAAAAGACACACAAAGTGGCTGAGTTTTGTCTCCAGATTTCCTAATCTCTTCCTTCCCCTTGTGAGGGGAGGGCAGATAGCAGTTTGTCCCATACCTCTGAGCCTTTGCTTGAGAGATGTGGGCACACAAGTTAAATTTGTTACTCCCAGCCTGTGTCTGTCTGTGGAGTGTATCTCACCACCATTGCAGCTTAGGACATGTTTTGTCTCTTCTTCCCCTGATGACGCATTATGTGTTGAAATCATTAAAATGTGTATTTGCCAAGTAATGGCAGAGGTGTTTTTCCTCCTCCTTTGTAAATTATTCAATCTCCTTTTGGTGTGTGGCGAGGGGAATGCAGGCTTGTCACAAACGTAATGCCCATATTGAAGGATTGTTTTCGTATTCAATTGTTTTTCCTTGAAATTCATATAGACAAATAGTGGTTAATTGAACCCACTTGGGAAAAAAGTCTTCCTTCTAGGTCCTCTAAAATGCTATGTGAATTTCAATGCATTTGAGAACTTGGATTTTCTGGTATTTATATGATTGTCCCATTGAATATTCCTACCTGTGTGGATAAGTAGCTTCCAGAGATAGCTCTTAGGAGCCCTTTGTAGAAATTAGGCATTAGGTTTAAGCGTTGACATAATCATTATAAAATGGCACTCCTACTGCATCTCATTAGTATAGGCATACCTTGGATGTTATATCATGCTTAGACAAAGGACATAAAATACAATCTGTCTCTTAAAATCTATTCCATATAATTTCAGTCATTTATTACGAAGTTAAAACCAGTTAATTGAATTGTACCAGGAGAAATGAAGTTATCTTTTGTCTAGTTCCCAAATCAGAAAAAAAAATCTGATCTGAAATTAGAATTTGACTGTATGTCACTTATCTAGATTGTCATAACCCTAGGAAAATGCATCTTATCCTCACAGGCATTAAATAAGAAGCTGAAAACCTCTGTCTTTTACCCTCATATACCTATATATTGGACAAGTAGAAATATTTTGCAAAAAATACCTACAATGAATAACTATAAGCAATCTTCTTCACAAGCCTGTTTCTATAGCCTGTTTTTCTGGTCAGATGACATTATTCAAAATTTTACTGCAAGCCAAGAATTACACTGAGATCCTACAGTTGTTTTATGTTCTTGTTTTTATTATCTGACAAAGAAAGAAACATCCTGTTTCTTATTCAGTTACAGCAAAGAACTGACATCAACAAAATGAAGTGCACAGACACTTAGTCAGAGTTTAAAGCAGAAAAATTCTTGGATTAAGGCTTTGATTTCAGTTTAAAGAAGTTTAAGTTATAAAATTAAGGGTACAGCTGTTGTTATGAATTTAGAAACATTTTTTCAAAATTAGAAGTTGTTTAATGGATAATTTCATTCAAAATCAGAGACCTGGCAAAGAAATAAGCTGTGTGAATCTTTTTGCAAATGAAATTATGTAGTGGCAGTTATGTTACATATGGCTGGAATTTTTGCCAAATGTTTAGAAAATGACATACCTACATTTTTATTTCAAGGTAGAAAATAAGTATTTTTATCTGCATAGATTCTAGACATGTCATTTGAAAAACATGTTTATTATCCTAAAGCTATTCTGATTCAATTGCATTGACACGCTAGTGACAGTCAGTACAGGTATTATATCCTGTTACTTTTTTCAAGAAACAAAAAAAGCAAAATGTATTACATAATATTGTAATGAATGCTTCATTATTTTTAGGTGTAATAAAAATAACTGTTTTGTTCTTAGTGTATGTTCTCTCTTCTCTGTTTGAAGGCACAGTGAAGAAAAGTGTTTTATTTTCACACCAGGGGTTGCAGAGTTAAAGCTGTAACTGGTTTTACATACCTCTCAGCAAGCCAGGGCAGGGCCAGGGCAGGGCCAGGGCAGGATATGAACAAGATTTTATGGATAGGTGTTTGTAGTTGAAAACCAGTAAAGTTCAACAATGTACAAAATGTGGTACAAAATGTACAAAATAGGTGTTATCTATTAAGCAGTCTGAAGAAATACTGGATGTGCACAGAACCATCTATTTTGAGCCACAAATATAGGCAGGAGTTCCATCAGCTGCCAACTAATCAATTTGGACATAAACCCTGATTTTGAGTACTGACTTCTAGTTTTACCTATTGCTTTGTAGATGCATTTGATTTTGAATTCAGTTTGGAGTTTTCAGAGGTCTTTTTATCAGATGTCCAGAAGGAGCCTTCATGATACAAAATGGAAGTGTAATTTGTGGGCTGGACTTGGATTCTTGAGATAGCTCAACAGACTTCACATAAACATAATAGTCAAAGCATATCCTAGAAACAAGTACCAAATGTCTGGAACAAGTACCTCAGGTCTGAAAATGACCCCAGTTTCACATTAAGTTCATGCTGAATTTAATGCGAATTAATTGTAACATTGTGGAAAATACAAATAAAAGAAATTTCATATTCAGGAGTTTGTTTTTTTTTTTTTTTTTTGTTTGGTTTGGTTTGCTGCTTAATTTTGGTTTTTGTTTTGTTTTGGTTTTTCTCCGATAATGGCTTGTCTCAAAGCTTGCATAAGCACTTTTATTGTCATAGCTTTTGTGTTAAAAAATGAAACTGTGGAAAATCCATTTAAATGTTAGTCTAGTTTCTTCAAAGCCAGCTACATAGGTGAAGCAAAGAGGGGAAAAACATGAAACAAAGGAAATCACTCACTGTCTCAAACAGATAGATGGATGCCCAGCAATTCTCCTAACCTTGGAAGCCAACCCATAATGCCACCCATCATCTTCTCTTTTATTTTTAACCATGAGAACCCATGGCATGGAATTTCCCTTTGGCCAGTTTGTGTCAACTGTCCCAGCAGTCACCCCTCTGCCATGCACTGCCCACTCCCATTCTACCTACTGGGGTGGGAAAAAGAGGAAGCTTTGATGGTGTGTGAACTCAGTTCTGTGATAGCCAAAACATTGGAGATTTTTAGCAGTTCTTTATGCACAAATGAAAAGCAATACCTTATGGGCTACAATGAAGAATGTTAACACCATCCTCAGGACAAGATTGCAGTTTCACGTTATGTTCACATCATTGAATGTATCCGACCATATGAGAGGACCATAACTTATCACATTCCCTTCTTTATCTTTCTCAGGCCTAACAACATTTATTCCCAACCCCTTGTTCATATCAGATCTTCTGTCTGTACAAACGTGTTCAGAGTGTGCCTTTGTGTGTGCGTGTGTGCGCGTGCGTGCGAGTGTGCGAATAAATACATATTTGCGTTCTTTTATTTTAGATTGATTAGGTGGCCCGCATGGGAGACCCAGAGGAAAAAAAGATCACCTCTTTCATTGACAATTAACAGTTTTGCTGGATAAAGTAAAATGTGAAGCCACACCTTTTGATTTGGCTATCAAAGAGGTGGGATCTGGCTAAGATGACTGAGGGGAGTAAGGGAGTAAGCTGAAGAAAAATTCTCGAATAATCAGAACTAGAAGGCAGGTAAAAACTAAAAAAAGAAAAACAAAACTGAATGATCAAAATTATTTCATTCACAGGAAATTGCTGACAAGGCTGTAATTTGCAGCCTCTAAGGAACCTGTTGTGTGTGGTACACAGAACAGTCTCCAGATGAAAAGATACCAAGCCTCTTTCTTTTACCATTGTATTTAACAAAAGAATGTCTTGGCTAATTCAAGTGTTTTATAAGGAACTCAGAAAGTTATTATCCCTGCTTTTAATAATGTATTAAAATTGTTCTCAAGCTATCTAATGTTCAGAAAAAAATGATGCAACCTGATGGGTTTTTTTCTCCTATGGGGAAAAAATTGTTAGTAGGTCATAGCACAGGAAATAGAAGGAGTAGGAAAAAAAAAAGAAGATTGCCAAGTAGAAATAATTAACTGCTGCATGCTGGTCTACAGAAAAAATGAATGGGTGAGATGGTTAGTCTTTGAGGGCTACTGTGAGAAAAAAGAGAACAACACAATGAGATAAGTGCTGGCTTTCACTGCAGTCCCAAGCTTCTTGTGGAAAAATTTAATTTCTTCTTCTTGTAGTTTCAGCAGTGGTGTGATGTATTTTCTGTTGGCATTTGCCCTTCCACACTGCTGGACTTTGTTTGTGTCTCTGTTTCACCAAACCAGGTGTAATTTCTCTGTAAAACAGTACTTCTTACACTATCCTGTTTTAGAAGAAATGAAATTATTTCATTTCAAAAAATGAAATAATTATGCAAAATTAAATATTTAACTTTGTTTAAACACAGAGCAAAATATGTGTTGTGTTACACTCATTTTACTTTGATAAGCTCCATTAGGTTATATGGAAACTTGTCTCCTTTTCCCCTACTCACACTGAAGTATATTGGAACAAAAGTCTATTGCAAATGGTGTAGATATTGTGCTTTAAAACTTGCACACCTGGGGAGAGGAGCAGACCTCAGAATTACTGATTTCATTAAGGATGCATACTGCAAGGAGCTTCTGAATTTTAAAAAATATTTCATGTAATTTTCATTAATTCTAAAATTATTACTGTTTCAAATCTTCTACATTTAGGGACCCACTGGTTGATTCCTCTTCAGAAGAAATTTAGAACAAGCTGTTTTAATTTGCCATATGGACTTGGACTCATGACAGAGGGTCTTATGGGTTTCCTTTCTTTTCAGAAATGAATGCCTGAGAAATCCAATTTAGCTTTTCTGACCAATTCTGTCCCATTTGACAGCCATAATATGATTTACTGACTTAAACTGAAACTGCTGTCATTTAGGTTAGCAGTGAGATAAATAAAAGTTTTTTTTTCCCCAATTTTTTCAGTATCCTCAGTTTTGTTGCATAAAGGAATTCCTTTGGGTTGAGGACTCACTACATCTCAGCATGCCCAGGTGAGAGAGCCTTCAGACTTCATTTTGCACTGAATGTACCGGCTGGCATCCAGGAGCTTTTGGTATCTCTCAACAAGGTTTTTAAACAGATGATGACCTTCTAGTGCAGGAAACTCTCCACCATGCAAGTTTCTGACCCTCCAAATGGAGAACACATTTATGTTAAAGCCAGGTTTTTTCCACCAGTTTTCATCTCACCACAAAATGTGCTGTTTGATAGAAGCAAGAATGAATTCTGTTAAGCAAGTTGAAATTTTCTGTTGTAGCTACTTGAATGCAATCAAATCAGTCACTACATTTTTTGTTAGGCACTGCAAGCTAATTCTTACCAGAACTAGAACTTTCACATTTGGGTCTTGTAACCTTTAGAGATTTGGGATTTGTTTTTTAGTTTTTTGGGATGGAGAGGGGGGGTGTTAACCTGTTTATTGTTCTATCCATTTTCATCCCTAGGGGATGCTTTCTCCCTTCATTGTTTATTATTAATTCAAATTTTCTTCTAAAATGCCTTCGATGCCTGTCTTATGAACGGAGAAGGCTTTGGAGGACTGATTGATAGTGGGAAAGTGAGAACTTATATATGTTAGTTTTGAGGAAGTTTTCTTGCTCCTGTGGTTTTTACTGGTTTGGTTACAACTTTCATAAATAAAACAGAAGTTTGAAGATGTTTCTGGGAAAAGGAAAAAGCATTCTGATGATGTAAACAATAATGAGACTTGATTTTTACATTCAAGAGGGATATGACAGTAGGACAATACTGCCCTTATGTCTGGAGGACTGTAATGTGGCAGCCACACTTTATAGTTTAATATAAATACCTATGCAAATGTCAGCAACTGACCTAATTACTGCAGAAACAAAATGATGCTTCTTTTCTTCTATTATCAAAGCTACCTAAGCCACACCCACATAGTGATTTTTAATCACAGAGATGTTAATACTCTCAGTATTGACCACTGTGCATTGTCCTGATTGATGGGTTACACATTGCTATAATTAGCATTATCACTGGTAAAGAAACTGATAGCATATTAGAATTTTTTTTCCTCTAGAAACAAAGAGTATCTTAATAGTACTTAGCCTCAGATAAAAAATTACTCAAAATAGCTAAACATCTATATTTACAAAACTTCATAATATTTATTTTAAGATATTCCACAGTAATGGTAAGATGCTATTAAACAACGCTCTAATGACATTTTGTAGTATCTCAATACTCTGCCATTGTCTTTGTCTTTTTCCTTTCAGGATTTCCTGCTTGAACTCTTCTTGAATGTAAATTTCTGATTATTCAATCTTTTCTTCAACCATTTACTTTTTCATGCTGACATCTTAGTTGCTACATTATTTCATAATCCCTTCAAGTCTATGTGATTTAATTTATCTACTCCTGCACAAAATATATAACCAGAAACCATGGGCAATAAATCTTTACAGGATAAAGAAACCATGTTAAATAGCTAGTTTTGAGGAATAGCTAAATTGTTTACCAGGAGAGGCCACAATCAAAATCAGAAACATTTTCCTCTAAGAAAGTAATTTTTATATTTTTGTTCTAAATCTTTTTGTAACTGCTAATAATCGTAAAGAATCACTTTAAAATGCCTCAGCTGTGCTTCTAAAACCAGTTGAGAGCAGACAGCATTTAAAAGTCCCACTACACATATTAAATGAACTCATTAATTTAGTATTAGCTCAAAAAATTCATCTTGGTAACTCTCTTCCTATTTTAGATTTCTAATGATGTAATTATTTCAGGCTTTGGGTAAATGTTATTATAAAAAGAATGAAATCTATGTCCAAAATCTCATTTAAAAGTTGAAAAAATCAGTCAGATATTACTGTCAGAGAATCAAAAAAGGAGATTTCATTGGGACCATTACAGCACCTAAATCTCCAATTCAAGTAATCCTTGCTTCTTACATGGGAGGACAAGAACAGTCAGGACAGTAATGTGGTGAACCTGACCCCCCAATGTTCACAGAGCTGAAAGATGCAGAAAATATGTGAGTGAGAAATAAAAGAATAAGAAGAGGGGTTTCAGCAAATGTGGAGTCCTAGGAATTGCTCTCTTTGCTCCACTGCAGGGAAAATTAGAGCTTGTGTTCAAAAGTTTTGTTTTGTGGGCTTAGCAGTGACAATAGGGGAGTCAAAGTAGAAATCAAGACTGTGAAAGCTTCTGGCTTTGGGCCCAACCCACTGTCCCCTTCCTCCTGCTCTGATGTAGCTTCCTGCAGTGTGTCTATGTGTGGAAGTAATTTCTGATGGTAATTCTGCTGAGCTTTTACCCTTGAGAATAATGGTCACAGAGTTCAGACAAGACAGCACAATCTTGGCACTCAGCTCAGTAATTGTGTCCTGTCTGACTCACCAGAGGTCTGATAAGAAGGCACTGAACACAATGTGGCTTTGTGCCAGGCTATAAATATGTTTTAGAATAATTTCAAACCATACAGAAACCACCACTAGGTTTTACAAAGATGGATAGCAGAACAGCCCTCATTATAACATGATTTTCTCCTTGTCATATGGAGTCTAAGAAAGAATATTCTTATACTTGCCTCTCAAAAGCATTAAAACACTAAACTCTCAAAGTGGGTAAAATTACTTTCTCTACATATGTGGCTGCCTGAACTAAAATGCTTATGATTATTGACTACTACTTTTCTTCTGATAAAAAAAATAGAATTATGAGAGAAAAGCCCAGAGAAAGAAATATCAATTTCAATTTAAAAAAGTAGTTTCAGGTAGAAGTGTTGTAAGGCATAAAAATGGAAGAATTTTGGATCCATTGAGTATCTGTCATGTTAAGCACCAAAATTCTAAAGGTGATTGCCAAATGAAATTAAATTGTTATGAGCAGTTGCTTTTAACAATTACTGCAGAAAACAAACTAAAAACCACAAAAGAAAACTTTAAAAATTGAAGTGCAAGTATCTAGGAAGAATATAAATTGTGTTAATCCTTGAAAAGATGAAACGGAGCAGGAATATCATTTAGATAGACTATATCGAACACAGGATATTTTAAAAAGTAAAGACATTGATATATAAATATTTAAATGAAAAATAAGAATAAATTTCTACATGTAAATGGCACAGAAGTACTAAGAATGCCATCAACAATGTTCCAGAGAAAGTCACATTACTTAGAAAACAATAACAAAGATCTATTGTATTCTTGCTAATGAACAAAACGTTCACATTATCCACTAGAAAACAGTATTAAAACTGTTTTTAGCTTATGTGATTTTTACATCCTGTACTTTTTGTTTGTTTGTTTGTTTGTTTGTTTGGGGGGTAAACTGCTGTGTCCATTCCTGCATTTATTGCCTGAATCTTTTTATTCCTTAAGTCCTCAGCCTGTTTCCAAACAGTAACTCCCAGTCATTTCCATTACCTCCTTGTCAACATCTAAAGTCCTTTCTCCTTGAGGTGTCTTTGCCAGAGGATGCTCCTGGGCTGTCATAATATTTATTAATAAGCCACTGCTATCTCATTCTTTCCTCTAAAAGACAAGAAATGTGTCAAGGCCTTTAAAGAAGGTTCTAGGTTTCACCATGGTAAGTTTAAATGAAACAGAAAAGATTGCCTCTAACTAATATATGATAACACCTATTTATTTTTACTTAAAAATACACCTTTTTTTTTTGTTTAAATAGTTTAGTCAAATAACAGGCAGAAACCTATTTGTAGAGATCCAGAGCCACAAAATAAAGAAAATTGGCTTGGAATTTAAAATTTAGATTAGCTATCAGGAAGAGGTATTTTTACAGTGAACACAGCTGAATAATAGAATAAATTACCCAGAGAGGTGCTGCAGTCTAATGACTTCACTGAGCAGGTGAGATTGAGCATGCTTGTGGGAATAGAGAACAGGAAAACTGTGTGTAAATGATTTCCTGGATGAAATGTCCAGATTGTTTTCAACCCAAACATTTGAGGCTGTGGTTAAGATAAACTCACTGAAGATAATGAAAGCTTTTCAGAAAATTTAAAAAGAAGTGAGACAAAGCTTATATTTTCTTCATGGATTTTTCATCTTTTACTACTTTTGCACTTCTTAGTAAAAAATGATTTTTTTTAAATTAGAATTGCATGAAAGAAAAATAAAAATGCATTGACTTAACAGAAATTACATAAAGATTTCCATACTCTAAATGCTATAAAACATTACCACTAACCACTTTTTAAAATATTTTGCCAAGTCAATCTGTTGCTCAGGATTCACTACTAAGCGAAACAAGATGCAAAATTTTAGATTTTAAACTCTGTGTCAGAAAATCACTTTATTTCCTTAGTTTCTAATATTTAGTCTGACAGTTGCAAAGTCTTACAGGGAGCTTCAACCAACTATATCAGTATATTATCTCTTCAAAAGTACTAAAATTATCTGCTGTAAAGGAAAAGTTACCCACTAGTTCACAGTCTCCATCTAAAATGATTGTTCATATTTCAGTAGTCAGTGGCAGTTAATGGCACTTCTATTAGTTGTTTATTCACATTTTAATGGATAACTAAGCAAATCTCAATTTTATTAAATTCCCTCAAACCTTGCCATTGCACTGCATTTTTCTGTCCATTGACTTAAATTAGATTAATCAAAAATTGAAGACAGTAAATTCATGCTTTCCTGTGTACTTATGTATCACAGAATACAATCTGGTTCTTACCCTGATGTGCTCTTACTTGATAATGCATTAACATCAGGAGGGTGTTCAAAAATATTTAGTATATTATTTTCAGGTTGGGAGATTTGTTTCTGTCCCTGTTACTTAACTGAAAACTGCAAATTTTCTCCTGAGGTCAGAGTCAGGCAGGTTCTTTTTAGATCTATCCAGGCTTTAAAAGTAAGATGATCTACATTTTCCTAGAAAACTTCTCAGCTCAACACATGTCTTTCCAGGAAATATCTGAACTGCTAGAAAACTTGTTCTATTTTTCTTAGCCTAATTGTGTCAGTTTGGAGCCTAAATAAACATAACCCAGTCATAAACCGTCTTATGATGTCCATTCACACAGCACTCCTGATAACCAACTTGAAAATCTCTAGAGTAAAATGCAGAAAAAAATTCAAATCATTTTACAGATCCATAGCCAGAAAGATCCCTGTTGGCTCCACATCTGAAAAATATCAAACAAACATGCTTTTTCTTCCAAAGTTAATGTTAATAAATGCATGCAGAAAATGAGCCAAGTTTTAACTTTTTTTTCAAAAGGAGAACAGTATACAAAGAATTCCCTGTTTCTGGTGAATCCCTTCACCTCTACAGAGATCTGCAGTCATAACACTGGAATACAAATTGATAATTCCTAGAATTTCAGAGGAAGACTGAATTTCAAGAGACATGAGAAAGAAGGGGAGGCTGCTGCCAGCTCTTCAACTCCTTTATATGAAACCTGGAAACGCTGTGTTGATCTCTGGGCCATTCAGTTATACAAATGCTAATAGCTGACATTTTTCTTTTCCATTTATGTGATATCAGTGAAAGGGTATCTCTGCTCTCAAGAGTGTTGATAAAATAGTTCTTGTGAAGGAATACATAAATAGGTAAGTACCATTATCAGCTAAATCTGGTATTCCAGTAAAATAGTTGTTGGACTCCGAGGGGACAAATGTGAAAGGTTACCCTTGGTTTTTTCTCTTATCAGAACATACTGCACATTTTCAGAGTGTTATCTCATGTCATCAGGGTAGGGCAACATCAGCTGAACCTTTTCCTCTTTTTCAATTGAGCATTATCAGTCCAGTCCAGTTGATATCATACACAACAAAAAGATAACAGCAGCAACACTGAAATATGATTTTGCACTCCCAGGTGACTTTCAGTGGAACTAACCTCTTGGCACTTAGTTTTTTACCCTTGAGAAACTCTTTAGTACTGCTAGTAGAAAATAATTCTCTTTTAACCCCTTGCAATACCTCCAAGTGGGCAAAAAACCAAGTCTAACAAAGAATCATGTAAAAGAGAAATAACTGATATTCTGGTAAATACAACACAAATATAATTTAAAAAAAAAGTTTGTGTCACATAAAGAAATGTTGAGTGTATAAAGACAGTTCTCTCACAGTACATTGGGAAAAAACAGGTACTGAGAGGACACCATACTATGGCAAAGAAATGTTGTTTTCTGTACTTACCTAGGATTCTCCTTCCTTCCGACACTTCCTTCCTTCCTTCCTTCCTTCCTTCCTTCCTTCCTTCCTTCCTTCCTTCCTTCCTTCCTTCCGACACTTCCTTCCGACACTTCCTTCCTTCCGACACTTCCTTCCTTCCGACACTTCCTTCCGACACTTCCTTCCGACACTTCCTTCCTTCCTTCCGACACTTCCTTCCGACACTTCCTTCCGACACTTCCTTCCGACACTTCCTTCCGACACTTCCTTCCTTCCGACACTTCCTTCCTTCCTTCCGACACTTCCTTCCTTCCTTCCTTCCTTCCTTCCTTCCTTCCTTCCTTCCTTCCTTCCTTCCTTCCTTCCTTCCTTCCTTCCTTCCTTCCGACACTTCCTTCCTTCCTTCCTTCCGACACTTCCTTCCTTCCTTCCTTCCGACACTTCCTTCCTTCCTTCCGACACTTCCTTCCTTCCTTCCGACACTTCCTTCCGACACTTCCTTCCGACACTTCCTTCCTTCCTTCTTTCCATCCATCCATCCATCCATCCATCCATCCATCCATCCATCCATCCATCCATCTCAGATACAGTCTACTTTTTTGCTTGGGTTGTTTTTTTGTTGCTGATGTTCATGTTCTGTATTTTCTCTTGTATCTTTTGAGAGAACACAAACTTTAGGTCTTCATGCCCCTTTTGGATTTTCTGTCTGTAAATGCAGCAACTATGTAACAACTTATTCACAATCCACGGACCTTAGAGAAAGACCCATAATTCCCCCACATGTAATAATCTTAAGCATTAATAATTCCTTAGGAAATGGTATTGAAACTGATGCAGAAAATTATATCTAAACTTTGTTTCTCTTATTTTATTTCTATTTATAATTAAAAAAAAAAACCAGAAAAAAAGTTTTATAAAAGTCTAGGTACTAAACAAGTCAAAAATATATTGGATGTCCTTTAAAAAATACGAGTAGTGAGCCAGAAGAGGGAGATCCTTTTTGACATAGGAGAACTGAAGTATATGTGGCTGCTGAAGCAAAACTGGATTTACTTCAGACATTACTTTTATGATCAGTCAATTGGATTGAAATTCCCATAGAGAGAATAAGAACCAAAGTTTGTATTTCTAGCATGTTCCTACAGGTCCAAAGCTAAAAACAGCACTCAGGATTTATTTTCAACAGAGAAGGCTTAGGGCACACAAGGGTTGAAGAGCTGAACCTCATCATAGCAATTGGATTAATGTCTAACAGGGAACTGCCTCATATCTCTAATGGGGAGAAACACCACTTCTCACCTCACTTGGTACTTCAATGCAGCCAGTCACATTATAAAAATATTGTATTGTCCTTCTGTGAATGTGTACAATAAATGCAATGATTTACATACTCATACAAGAGGACAGGAGAAAAAAACAATAAAAATGCTCAGAAAACAAGGTGGAATTTCTGTGACATAGATCCTTAGAAACCTATTACTAAATGTCTGTCATTTCCAGCATAATCAAGCAGTCAAGTACAAAACCTTAAGTGTAGAACATATAAGATGTTCACCAAGAAACCCGAATGTAAATCTACATGGTCAAAACAGACTTAGGGAAGTTAATTTATTTTTGTGGTGTACTGTCCTGGGGCTCTGCTTTATGAGTAAAAATAACCACAAGGCAAAACAACTTATAGTAGAAGCTAAGGCGAATTATAGTGGCCTATATTGCTGATTTCTGCAGAAATATTAATTCAAACTTTATCTGGTCAATCATAATAGGCCTGCAAAATGAGACTGAATACAGTAAAAGATAACTGGACATACAGTGTGAGGTATCTAAAAAAAGTTTCTGTTTAGTCACAAACACACAGAATAAAATAAATTGGTGTATAGTCTTACCTCTCCACTTGTCATGTTAAGTCCTGAAACCTGTGGAATTTAATACTGGTAGGAACTCCTGCCTTTGCTGACATTCATTTTTGGTAATTGCAATACTAATGAATTAAGCTTTTAAACATGTCCTCTACTCCCCAGAGCAATTATTTTATCCTTCCACATACCCAGACTCAGTACAGTACACAAGCACAGCTTTCTGTCTGCTTTACTTCTGATGTAGGATGCAATCATTTATGGATGCATAACATGCTTTTTTTATTGACAAACTGAGCCTGAATATTTACATTACATGTTTCACTTTACCTTCACAAAATGCAGCATCCTAAAAGGTGTCAGATATCTGAGCATATTGATAATGTCAAACCATAAGTACTTTGAACAAAAGTTGGGAGGATATTTATTAGTTGAAAGTATAGTGGAATAGGAAGCTACTAAGGAGACATAAGGAAATGATGCTTTTCAAAAGCATTAACAGTGTAGTTTCTGTACATCAATGGTATTGTTGAAAATGTAGTTTTTAAGCCTAGCAAACCATACCTGAAAAAGCCATGTGTTCACCAGGTTAGAGCAGAAGAGTGAAATTAATGGTACATGATATTGTGTAAGCAAAATTTCAACTAAGGCCAGTAGTTTGAAGACAGGTACTGAAGGTTCATTTCTGCAATACCTAAAAACCTAAGGTCTTCCCAACACTGCTAATATTCAGCCTTGTGCACAAATGGACTTTGGACTGGAAGTCTTTTCACAGACAAGCTGATGGGCAGTCACCTGTCCAAGAAGTGAAAAAGAAGATAGTGAAAAATTACATAGGTAGCTAAGGAAAATATCTAGCTTGCCATCTGGCATGTAATTTTTCAGATTCAGATACCCTCAGTTACAATACCCAGCTGCTTATCATTACTCACTTCCTGTTTTTTCAGAATTGTTCTTGTGGTCAGTTAATTAAGGAGTCTGAATTCTCTACAGCTAGTTACTGTCAAAGTCAGGCTTATTAGCCTAAATTCTTTAAAATATTAGGTCTTTGTGAACATAGCTAATTCTGATTAACTAGACTCAATCACAAAAACACAGAGATGGGAAGTCCTGTGTGTCCAATCTAGCCAACCAGCTGGATTTGGAGTAGCTGTGAGAAATAAGCAGGTAACAGCCTAATTTTTAAGAGCAGTTGTTTTGCAGATGATGCACTGAAGAACAAATAGCTGTGCTTGCCACCAGCATATCATTGAATATGATCTGATGTTATAACAGCCAATTTCCCTTCTAAGGTGGATGTGGTATTCAAAGAGCCTGGAAAAGATGCCCACTTCAAAGCTTATCTTAAAACCTCTCTGTGCTAGTGGAGAAAAAGAGGTACTTTGCAACACAGTTCTTCCTCATCATGCAATCTAGCATGGGTCAGATTAATCTCATTCTAAAAGTTTTTTTCAATTCTTACGGAGAAGGCCTGACTTGTAAAAACAGATGTAGATATCTATGTTGGACATCTCTAAAGATAGAAGGACTGATCCTAACTTGTGGGTTGTTAGGTATTAGCCCCATGAAAAGCTGGATTTACAGTCTTCCTGTGAGACCGGTCAACCCTAACACATTAATTCAACTACCATGGGGGTTTTTTTCTCTTTCTCTTTCTCTTTCTTTCTCTTTCTCTTTCTCTTTCTCTTTCTCTTTCTCTTTCTCTTTCTCTTTCTCTTTCTCTTTCTCTTTCTCTTTCTCTTTCTCTTTCTCTTTCTCTTTCTCTTTCTCTTTCTCTTCTCTTCTTCTCTTTCTCTTTTTTAATAATTTCATTTTTCTATAATGTAGAAGTGATAAGGAGTTCTGGGAATGGACATTTGGACCTCAAAGGTACTTGTATGCAAACAAGTCTACCTGAGACCATAGCCAGGCAAGTCCCAATTCCTAGCATGTATGTAGCCTAGGAGTCTTCTTGCCAGCTGATCGTTCTAAACCCATAGCTAAGGTTTTAGGACTTCTCACTTGCCTCTAAATGAAACTCTGTATTCCTTATGCCATGCTAACTGTCATCAGGAAGAGAGAAATCAAGCACTTTTTAAAAAGAATATTTTTTTTTCTCGATGCCCAGTAGCTGACTTGCTATGCAGTTACAGTTATGTAGAACAATGAAACATGAATGTGTTTTTTTCTGAAGCTCTGAATCTCATTTTATTGAGGCGCTGAACTGAAATAGCTGCTCAGGTCCAGAAGAAAGCTAGAATTTAGCTTTTTTATTTTCCAGTTCTGTCAGTTGATTTACATTTCCCATGAGCCAGCATGCTAACACTTGTTAATTCCCTCTATATGAGATTAAGGCACCAAGCTCCCTGTAATGAAACCCACTCAGCATAATTTGAGAACTTTGTGGTGGCTCAAACATCACAATAACCATGTTTCTTTTTTTAACTACTTTAAATGCTAAATGAGGTTTATAGATTCATCTCAAAAGGATAAGAGATCAAGAAACAAGAAAAATACCACATGGTGTGTCAAAGTGTATATTTATTGATTTCTAACCAAGACAGAGGATTGATCTATCCTTTGAATCCCAGCTTCACTGATTTTTCACAGGCAGACTTTGAAGGACACCCTTTCAGACATGTTAGATGCTTAGAACATTATCGGGCACCTAACTGTATTTAAAGCCAACTGCCAAATTCTAAAAGAGGAAGGACATAAACAGATGCTCATGAATATCCTCCAAAATGTGTATTGAAGTGTCTTCATTTATGTGCATATCAGTTATTATCTCCTCTAAATCACTCTTGAAAGAGGGATTCATATGGTTTTATAATTTTATCCACAACATTCCTTTGACCTGTGTTTGATCATTATACAAATTTAAAAAGGCATAGGTACTACAGCACTAGAATTAGAAAATTCCATAGATCTGTTTTATACCAGAATAGATCATAATTGTAGGACCCCAGATCAGAGTATTTTTGATTCCATGGTGACCATATTCTGATACCATCTATTATTTGAAAATGTTTTAAATTTCCAGGAGGCACATTGAGCTAACTGTGCTATTCCAAGACTTCATTTCTATGCAATAGAATAATAAACATTTCAACTTTTAAATCTCAAAACAGAGATGAAGAAACTGTGCCATATTTATTCATTCAAAGCAGAACTTTTATCTCCCTTCAAAAATATTCATAATCGTATCAATAATATAGGAACCTAATATAGAAACCTCTCTCAAAATTATGTAACATGCAAGTCCACCAATCTGGGAAAAGCACTAATATTTGTTGCTGTGAGATTTTGAACATGAAAAGGCACTGTGGATAGTTACTATTGTAACACAAATCTATACTCTAAATTTAAAATGTATTTTTAATTGATAGCCAGTATTAAACCCATGCAGAATCATGAAAATATAAATGACTGGAAAGCAAATTCAAAAATCAGTCTTTGCTTTGCATTTGTGACTGCCAAGATCAGTATGAATGACTTGGCCAGTTTTAGAATTTCTTCCCAGCTGTGCAACACTCTTAGACTTCTAAATTAGGCCATTTTTGGCAAATCAATAACCATTTACATTTGGAAAACAGTAGTCCTCATCAAAAGAGGCCAGGTTGTGGGAAAGTAATTACTCTTAATGTGGAAGAGAACAAGAAACCAAATCAGCAAAAGAAAGACACATTAATGAATCTTTTTTCCAAAACTTCAAGCGGGAGAGGAAAATAACTTGGCTCAAATTAACATCATAATAACCATTTGTATCATGAGACAAACAGGAACTTAGTTCTTCTAGCTTGAACCAAGCACAGGGTTTGACATTATTCTTTAAAAATAAAGATAAACAATTCAGGGCTCTAGTCCCTGGAAACAGTGAAAGCATTTGGCTCCATTGCTGTCTCTAGAGTTTGGAAAGATCCCTTTTGAATCACTGTCAAATGGGAACAGTAAATGTTTACTGATTTTCAGCTATGGTAAAATATTTTGCTTCCAAGTTTTTTCTATCCAAAATGTTGAATTATCTAACACTTACAATCAGTCCTTCAAAACACTTTTTTTTTTTTTACTAACATTTCAAGACTATAAAGTATGGGATCTACACCTAGAAAAGTTACCAAAATAAAACTTAACCATTACAGAGAGTTCTTTTTTATTTAATAAATGTTCACAGTTATTCACGTTTCTGTGTCAAAAAATATAGCAATGGGAGCACTTTCAAACAGGGAGCATTTTGTTAACTACCTACAGAAAGGAAGTTTTGAATTGGTAGCAGAAGTGATTTTAATCACTAAAGTTTTATTCTCAGTATAATGACAACAGTATAGTTGCATCTTGAAACTTCAGACAAGCTTACATGGACAAAACTGCCACAGTCCCACTGATGAATGGTACTTTTAGAGATTTTTTTATCCTCTTTTCTTAATTTGAAAATTAATGAAAAATGAAAATGGCTCTTAGGGAGAGGAGTTCCACTTTCTTTCCCACTTTCTTTTCTTCCTATCTTCTGCAGGCAAAAACCTGTGGTATTTATTATACTACAGAATAAGTAACTAGTAGACACAATTAAAAGAAAAATGGGTTGACCTAACCTAATTATTACCATAAAATGTCTTCCAGCTATATTTTTGTGTATTTCAAATTGTGTTTAAAACTACATATAAGTATCTTCAGAGGAAACACTGATTGGGAAATAAATTCAATAAACTTTGCCGGAAGTTTAGATTTACATGTCCTCTTAGATGATTTACAAAAATATCTCCAAGGAAAGAGCATTTTATATAAAATAATTACAGAAAAATGTAATGGAGTTTGATGTTCTGTTCTGCATGGTAAACTTCCATATGTCATTTTAGTAATGTCTGGTAGCAACCAAAATCCTCTAATAAGGCATTCAAATGCCATGGCTGGGACATTTTAGGTTATCCATATTTAATGATTCTAATATAGAACTACTATGGCTTTTATTTATTCATTATTTAAAATAAAACTCCTTAACTTTATGACGCTTTGAATCAAGCAGTAGATCCAAAAATACAAGTCCTGTGATTTCATAAATCATTGAGGGCAATTATAAAGATCATGGAAGATGTTTTCACACCTTATAAACGAACATATATTGTCTTTTCCAGCTGTAATTGTTTAATGTGGGAAAAAATAGCTTTCAGTTAACACAGACTTACACAAGATGGCAAATTATTTCCATTCATCATCTCTATAATGTATGCATAGGAGTGGGAATGGTTATGAATAGCTTATCTTTTCTTTTTAAATTTGTTTAATATATAAATTAACTACCGATTAAATTTTCAGTTCATGAAGGAACAGGTGGTTCTTTGAACAAAATAAGAAACCACAGAGCTTTCAAATAGAACATCCCATCCCAGTGCTCTGACCTGTGCAAACAAAATACAAAAGTCAGTTTGAGTGACAAAACAAAAAAGGTAAATAAAATTTTTCAAATGACGAAAAATGTAAGATGTATAAAGCTCTTAAGAAAAGCCTTGCAAAATTTGCACTTTCAAACAGAATTCTCTCAATAATTGTTTCTCTGGTAAATTGAAATATAATTCTCTAAAGCTGAATTTCTCTCTTACACTAGCTTCCTGTTCTGCTGATCCACATGCAGATATTGTGTTGCTATGACTTATCTAATTTTTACATTGATATCTTTAGATCAGTAGTGACATCTAAAATCTACTATACTGGCCTGAGACTACAAAATAAAATGTAATTTGCTTTGTTACACAGTTAGGCTATACCTGCTTAATTTATTGTTATTTCTGAGCTATTGAAGTTGTACCAGATCACAGTCTGACTTGTCAGGCATTTCCATGTAGTGTATTTCAGACATAGCTTTTCCTGTTCACTTTTCCTATCTGCTTTTCCTGCTAATTATTGTAGTGAGCAGAAACTGACCCTGGTGAAGACTCAGTATGATTAAATCACCTTTTAAAACCTTGCTCCCACGCAGTTTCTGAGGTGAATGACTTATTTTTACCTCCAATGCCATGTAGTGAAAAAGCGAGACTTTTTTCACCTCTAAATATACAAGTTTAGTTTATATACCTGCATATTTCTGCTCTTTTGTTTTTTAACATTGTTGTATAAATGGAGTACAAAACTGGTAATGGTTAAGTGAATTCTCCCAGTTGAAGACTTCAGTCTCTAAGGATGTCAATCGGGAATTTTTCATGGTCTTTGTACTCTCCTGCACACAAAATTTTCTGCTGACAAAAATCCTATGTTGACAAGCTTTGGCAACTGCATTGCTGCAGCTTAGTAACTTTCCTGTGTTATACTAATTTTAAAGTTAAATAATTTCTATTTCAGAATGGAACTAAATCTCTGTACCCTGTTCTTCCCTATAGCAGGTATGATATTTTTCAAGTAGTATTGTCTATCACAAAAAAATCTTAAGATATATTATTTATAGCTTAAAACAATGCTGCTGCCAAATGGCACATTCTAACACTAGGAGAGGTTTTTTGGCTATCAAACATGTGCAGTTAATATCTGTTTGTCCTCATTAAACACTATTGCTCTTAAAAGTTTTTGCTAGTATTAATATAATGTGGTTGAAAATTCCTTTAACACCTTTCACTGATTTAGTGTTTTAGATAAGTGAATTTCTACAAACAATAGTTGAATGGAAGAATTCGGAAATCTCTTATTCTAAGACATTTTTTGAAGGACTGTAATAGTCACCTATTTTGTACTACACTCTGTATAAACACTAGCATATGCTACAAAAAGAATCCTGTTTTGGGGCCCATTCTGGGACCATATTTTGGTCTCAGTTGAAATATATGCTTTTAAAGATACATTTTAAATAACAGACTATCTTTAATACACCGAGTCAAGTCAGCTAAATTGTAGTACATTTAATAAAACTTCTCTATTAACTGACCAAAACAGCAGAAACAGTTCTTTTCTAATTTCTTGACACTACCTTAACATTTTTGCTGACATTTTTTATTTGCACATTACTGAAATTTCTAATTCAGCAGCTTTTCTGGAAACATAAACCAGCAAATTCATGCATAGAAAAGAAAATAATTAAAAGGTAAATGGGATGGAGCAAGAAAAATAAAGCTGTTTTCAGATTTTTGAGGTTCTGTTTCCTTGAGTACCTTAGATTGCTTCACCAAAAGCTGTTGTATTAACTAGTTTCATGCTGCTCATAATACTCAGTAAAACACAATAACAGCTGTTAGAAGAGTTGCAGTTCAGTCAGGAATCAGCATAGATATATAGATATGTATATATATAAGTATGCAGGTGCCCTAGTCAGAATAAATTAATCTACCAAAACAATTGATAAGACACAGAATTATGATCTTAACTCAAGATTAAGTGCCATTATGAAACATGCCAGGTAAATGGACATTCAGATTAGGTCTCTCTCACTCTATTTGAATCTATTGTGTTTCTGACAGTTTCTGTTTTGTTCATCAGCATGCTTTGTGATGGAAATGGGTAGGATATTTAAACCCCATCACAGTGGCGTAAATACAGCAACGATGTTAATTTAGTTGAATCTAACATATCCCTTATCTAGGAGCAGCACTAAAACCAGCGATGCAACCTTTTCTGGTGGGTAAAGCAATTCAGGCCATCCTTTACTTTGACACAGCATGTTCAAGGGACACGTATCCAAACATATTTTCCAGTTTTTCCTTTTTCTGCAAAGGTAATAATAAATATCATGGCCGAATAAGAGAATTTATATCACAAATCTGCAAAGAAAAATGATACAAGAAATGGAAAATGTTATCCATAACTGCAGTTTAATGTAACTGATTTTAGGAATTAATTTGATATACATTTCTCTTCCATCAGCTCCAATAATGTGGGGGCTTTTGGATGACATTTATTGTTTTGGTAGAAGCTGCTTTGATTGTGCTCTTGTTTCTTTCAGAAACATCAGATGGGAGAATTTCCTTCTATTAAACCTCATGATCTGGTTCAGTACCATAAAATTATTTAACACATAAGCAGGCACATGATAACACTCTGTATTTTACTATTTACATTACTATTTCTTCTTTGTACAAAGTACTTTTAAACCATATTTACTAGTTCATTGTTAACTGCAGAATAAATGGTATCAACTTTATTTAATAGATAGGTATACTGAGGCAGCAGAGCATTGACTTTTTGTAAAAGAGGACAATGAGCTAGTGTACAGGTTTTAGTGGGAATGGACTTCCTTTTTTTATAGCAGATGGTATGGGGCTGCATTTTGGATTTGCTGAAACGGTGTTGATGAGTCAGAGATGTTTTAGCTGAGCAGTGCTTACACAGCAGCAAGGCCTTCTCATCCCACCACGCTGCTGAGGAGACTGGGGGTGCACAAGAATTTGGGAGGGGACACAGCTAGGACAGCTGACCCCAGCTGACCCAGGGGATATTCCAGATCCTGTAGTGTTATGCTCATCATGTAATGCTGGGGAGCAAGAAGGAAGGGTGGGCAAGGGAAGTTCAGAGTGAAGAAACATTTCTTCCCAAGTAACCAATAGACATGATGGAGCCCTTCTTTCCTGGAGGTATTTGGGCACCCGCCTGCCCATGGGAAGTGGTGAAAGAACTCTGGAGCTTCTTTGCTTGCTCACACAGCAGAAGTGAGTGGCTCTGTGGGCTTGGCTGCCTGCTGGAATTAAACCACCACTCCATATCTCTCAACTTCAGATGATTGAATCAACTGGAGAATACATTTACTGTCTTTCTAAGTGCCCTTATTACTTTCTACTTTCAATATATTTTATAAAGCAATTTTGAAAAAAAATAATTGGTTCTTTAAGTTTCAGACCAGGAAAAAAGCTAAAATGTCCAACTTTGACAGTGTAGGTTGTCATCAAAATATTATTGGATAGATTTCTCTAGTTATTCCAAGGTCTTGAACAGAAAAAAAAAGTGTTCTTTCCCAAATGTGTTTTTTTATCATTGACAATCATAGAACAACATTTAATAATATGAAACATCAGGGTAAATTTAGGCTAAATGGCAGAATCACATGTAGAACATGGATTTTAAGTGTTTTGATAATCTGCATTCAACAGAAACACTGTAGTGCTGGAGGCAGGAGCTATACAGAAAGTGAGATTACATGATGGGAGAAATCCTACATTATGCAGATGATCTGTAGTGACTGTCTTTTATCAAGGAGTTGTTGATATTGGTCCCCTAAGCACTCATCAGTCCAGCTACATGTGTCAGCTGGGTGACATTTGCTCTTCATTGGCCTCTTCTGTATGTTTGGGCCTGGCTTGGGGAATGAAAGAATGGAAAATACTCTTGTTTTTTTGAGAACTGACTTCCTTAGAGCTTACAGATGTCCATGGGCCACCGCTTGTACTTACTAATAAAACTTTGGTACTGTATTGCATGAGTCACTTCAGTGCAGTCAGCAAATGACTCTGTCTTTGATAGTGGTTCCAGAAAATGTCCTACACTGAATACAGAACAAGGACTGAAAAACCAATTCTATGTAGTAAAACTTCTTTTTTTATTTCTAGCACTTCATTTAAATTTAGATGATGCAAAAGATAGTCCTTTCCTTGCACAGCTAACTTTTCCATGACAACTTGAATTACTTTTCCAGCCGATTAATCTAATCTGGAGTTTTTAACTGAAATATAAAATTGCAAATCCTCCTTGCTCTAGGTTGCCTCTGTATTGACTTCAAGGCACACTGATTTGGAGAGAGGAAACACTGAATCTCTGCTCAAGCATGAACAGACTGGTCTGACCTCTCCAAGTGCAGCTACATGTCCATTGTCACTTCATGAAGGGGCAACCTGGCTGCCCAAACCACTGCATTGCCTGTAGCACACCAGACAATGCCACTGAACTGGGAACCCCCACCCACTTCTTATGGGAGGATGCAAATCTTGCTTAAAAACATGTTAGAGAACTGAGGTTTTCATCACCCATGGATTTTGGAAGCTAACAGATATGCACTTTCCTGCTAGTCTTCACCTATCTTCTCGCCCCTAAATTTGGCTTCTACAGGGACTTTTCCTCAGGATTTACAGGATGAGGTAGCATCTATAAATTGATAGAATTAGAAACTTTGAGCTCTGAAAAAAGAGTTGCCTGGTTAAAACTGGCACTGTAGTTTCTTGATATGAAAACAGTGCCAATTCAAAGTGATTCATTATTATCTTTACTAAATGATAGAAAAAAATTATTTAATTGATTTGTCAAAGTTATAGGTGCTATTACCACAATAGACAGTACAAATCCCATCCTCTACTCAATATCCAGAGGGAGTCCATGAAGTACCAGAGACAATGAATGAATCAAAACAGGGAAGTCACTGGCTTAGGCCAGGAGGTGAGAACATTGACTGCATGTAGATCATGGCTACTCTTGTCAAGGGAAAAAAAGCCTAAAAGAATGAAAAAGTTGTAGTTGCAAAATTAGTTTTTAATCATATCGGTGAGGAAGAAATTGAATTTTGTTCAAGTAACTAGCAATCATATTTAAATTTAATATTGTAATACAAATTTAAAATAAATGTAATCACTGCTTTAGTGAATGGTGACATAAGATTCAATTAATCATATAAATAATTCTGAACAACTTTTCTTGCTTGCTTGGCACTTAATTTTTACCTTATTTCTCCCTAAAATACTCTTCCTTCCAATCATTTAAATGCTGCTCACAGAATTCATAAAAAAATGAAATTCGTAATGATGGAGGGGGAAGGAAATAATTTTCAAAGACCTAAGTTCATTTTTTTATTACTCCAGATCCAAGGAGACAGGTAAAAATTTGTTAAAATTTTGGAGTTGCCAAAGTTTTTAATGTTAAACGCATGCTTGAATTGTTTGTTGGATCCCATGCCTACAACAGAACTGTCTTCATGTGTAGTTTGGTAACAAAACTAATGCAGCAATTTGAAGAGAAAATTATTATATCTTCATGTACTTAGGTACTATTTACAAATATTTTATTCATAAATTTGCAGAATATCTCTTGTCTTACAATGTATTGGACTAATAGTACTTGAGATTTGAATTTCCTTTCTTCAGCTTTTAGATAAGTTTGGTCAGGACTGGAAATTTCTTTTTTCACACTTTTTTCCAAAATTTAGCCAGAATTTTCTTTATTCCTAGCTCTTCATTTGTCCTATGGTTTTGGTTCAAGTCTTCTCATTCCTAAAGGGTTTATGCACACAATGGCAAATCAACCCAATTCTTATGCCTGTGAGACACCTCAGGTGAAAAAACCTCACAGGAGTCACTATCAATCCCACAATCCCACTGCCCAACACTTGCTTGTGTTTCCTGTCTGCTATCAAATCAAAAATTCTTTGGTTTTTTTTTTTTTTTTTTTCTTTATTTCTTTTGCAGGTCTCTTGGGTCAGTGACTATATTTCAGCATTACCTTGTTATAACAGTGTAATAGGGTTCCAGAAAGTTCAAATTAAATATAAAGAAATTTTTTTTCCTGATCTCTCCTCTCTGGTCAGTACCTTTGATGCAGTAATTTCTGAGACCTATTCCAAGATACAGTTGAGTTTCTTAAATTCAATTTACAGATTAACTTAGAGAGCATATAAGGGAAATAGCCCATATGCACCAGAGTGAAAGAAAGAAATGCAATTTTTAGTAATTTAATATGGGTTTTTTTTTAGCAAGCCTCTTCTGATAATGCTTACAATGTTTTAAAATACTAAACTGAGTACTTTTGTTGTGACTAGCTTGTGACAGTTCTGAATCTATTGTAAATACTTGTGCTGTCATAAAGCATGGCTGCAAGCAATCCCCATATATATTCATTAGTAGGTGAATGAATTGACATAATAGCTTTCACTCACTTTCTGGTTCACTTTGCATTATTTTTTCCCAGACAAATGTAAAAATATTGATTGCTACAGTCATTTTTAGAGTACAATACTACTTTGTATTCTTAGTTAATGTGTTAGTATGCAATGAGCCATGCAGCAAAATGAATACTCTCATCATAATCTTATTCAAATCTAATTTCCTCTTGAACAGTTTGAGGAAAATCCTTAGCTGGTGTTACTACTGTAACACTGTGCACTGAGTTCAGCATATGTCCTTTCATTTGTAACTACACGGAATTGCCAAATTCACTTGCATGTGTGATATTACTGAATATTTTCTTAGCTGTTTGAAGATGAAGCATCTGAGTGACCCAATACAAACCAAAGAGTAAAATAAAAAAATTTAAAAAATAAACACAGTCAAATAGTTTCCAGGGCTAGTGTTTCTTAATGTGTATTTTACCCACTCTGAAGTACAAATGCTGCAATTTACTGTGACTCATTGAAATGGTTTCCTGTAAACAATGCCTTTAATTTGTTTTATTTTTGCACAAAGATATAATTTATTTTTTAAATAATTTTCAGACTGACATATTTTCAGTTTATTGTGATGCCATAACAAAGTTTATCTAAGGTGCAATCTAAAGGCCTCTTCTGAAGTTTGCAACTAGCAGATACAGTTTGCCTATTACATCAGCAAATTAATGGTCCTGAATTTTCAACTTGCTGACAGGAACTCCTTGACACACCTCAATTATTTCCCTCAAGATCCAGGGAAAATAAATAGTGGAATGTGTGCACAGCCAAATTCATCTGCTTTTCCAAAGCTGGAGAGAGGTTGGATTCTTTCTTACACAGTGGCTATATCTACCCCTAAAACTCTTTTGGAATTATATAAACCTAACTTGTTTCTTAACTCTCTTTAATACTTCTCATAAAACTCTTAATATAGCTTCTGACATGTACACATAGGAATGCAACCCCAGGATAAAAGGTAGGTAAAGTGAAAAAGCTAAGAAAACATCCTATTACCATATCCTCTCTACGCTTTTAAAGGAGTGTGACGGAAAAATGGAATTTTGCCCAAGATTTCTCCCATACCAGACTCGATGTTAAATCAGACTTACAGCTCAAAGTGCATTAAGTACATTAAGTGGACAGTAAAGTAACAGAGTACTGTCAAGTTGCTCAGGGCTTAATCCTGCAAACACAAACAGGTACATAGAGTTTTATGAGAGCTAATTTTCCGATGAAAGTAAATGAAATTATGTAGAAAATTAATTTACTCCTGTGTGTGACTGCAGGACTGGATCTTTCATTTTGTTACTTCTACAATCACGAAGCAATAAAACCAAAACCACTGAAACATACTGGTTTGCCCTATAATGCAGGAGAAAGTAGGTAATAATAGAGATTGCCACAGTGGATGCAAAATGTAGAATTAAGGTCTGTTAAATGGATCAATTGGCTTCTGGCTTTCAAGAGTACTGGCATGGGTCATTTCCTGGGTGACAGGGAAATAATCTGCCCCTGGCAAGGAGAATTACAAACAGTTGTGTAGAGGATGTTCTATGACTCTGTTGTATAACTGTAGGTTACCAGAAGTCACACTTTTGAGCAAAGCTAAATGTGTGTTATTGGATAATCTTTGTTTTCCCCTGGCCATGGGAATGCACTGCCCACTTTGATCTGCTGACTGGCAGAATATAACAGATGGAGCAGAGGCTGAACAGGCTAAGCAAAATCAATGGAGAGCTACAGCCAGCATCTTCTCAATCTTTCTCTGTGACGTTGACCTAGAAACACCAGTGTAGGCAGATTGGCATCAAGAACACACAACATGAACCACTTCATTTCTCAGAGGGAAAGACTTCAAAAACATACTTATCTCAAGGCAGATCAGGCCAAAGGGCTTTCACCCTTTCTTTTGCAAGCACTGTATTTCCTCTGTAGCTCCTGCCTTGTCCTACATGTGCCAGCCCGAGATCAAAGTCTGTCTCTTCTGAGGCTGTAACACCGCTCTAACCCCATCGTTAGGAGTGCTTGAGAATGCACACTACCAGCAATTTCATGACAATTTCAGTACCTGCAGAAGCAGACTAAATGAGGAGCTCTGGTTAAGCTCAAGCTCTTGCATTTGGCACTTACTGTATTATTTTTTTATCTGTTGCTAATAGTGCTTGAGTGTACTCTTTCTATTAACTACAAGTTTTGACAAGATGATTTGCTGTTGTCAATAAATGATGACTGACAAGTAAGATCTCCACTTTCCTTTCCCAGTCAGTTATAAATTGAACAGCATTTAATGAATAAGTATTCTACCTCACAGGCCAAATTATCATGCCATTAAAAAAATTAAAAGTAAAGTAAAAGCTTTACTAAAGAGTGGCAAATAAGGCTTATTTCAAGTAGCAAAGACAGCTGGTAGAAAGTTTAATAATTTCATAAGTGAAAATGCCTTGTAAAAATGACTAATATTTAACAGCATGGAGAACAACTTTCTGCTAAATCTAGAATCATTTTTTCTTCAATCAGCAGAAAAAACTACATATAACTAGCTCTTAGTCATGAAATAGCACAAGATGAAGAAGAAAACTAAAATCAGAACAGACAAATATAGTTTCCTTTTTAAAAAGGGGTCAAAAGAAATCATCACAGAATTAAGTTCATTTATTTTAAGACTAAAAAATAACCTAAACAAGAAAGAGTGGCAACTGAAATATTTATTAATTACTGAGCAGCAATCCATTGAAAAATAACAAATTATTGTTTGCAAATCCATCTGTAAGCAAAAGTAAACAATAATCCTTAAAATATATCATTTGTGTTTTTCAAATGGTGAGATACTAGTTATGATCAGTGTAAACACTTCCAAACTAAAAAAAAAATCCTGATATAATTGAAAATTATTTTTTCACTGTGCAGATATTTAGCTGTTAAAAGAAAAAAAAACCACTCTACCAGAGCCTATTCATCAAGGCTAATTTTAATGAAAATGCAGAAAGATGAAAGACTGCTTTAAGTCTTTAGAAGTCAACTAGATGCAACTTTTGAATTGAACAAGAGCAACACATAAGATAATCAAGTAAGGTACACCACAAAAATATCATAACCACAGAAAAAAAATACTTGAGAAGGAAATATTATCCTGTGAAGTTAATGCATCTATTTTTCTTTAACTTGAACTTGTGGTAGATATCATCTCAGTACAGAAATATCAGTAGTTTATAGCACTTAGAACATAATGAACTTAGTTACAAGGAGAAAAAACAATAATCTATTCAAACACTTATGCTTGGCATGTTATATCATAGTATCACTTATGCTGTGGCAATTTTGTCAAGGGTAAAAAAAAAGTAAAAATCCACAGTTTTATAACTTCACAAATGGTTCTGAATATTTCTTATAATGAAACGTGCTTCTGCATTTGGTTTCAAAGATACATATGCTGCTACAGTGATGTTTTAAAAGCATGCCTTTTCATGCTGTTTTTTATGTTATCTTCGAGGTCCTTGATAATCTTATCCTACAGTATTTCTCAGTGGCTTTGACTTTCAACATTTAATTCACCAGCAATTTCTCTCCGTGTATCATCACTGCATATGAGTGATAAAATACTATGAGCAAAAAGAATTTATCTCACACTCTCTGATCCTTCTTACTCACTGTGTGTCATGAAAGATTTATTACAGTAATACAAACTCTGGTTACTTGTAATCACCCTTAAAAACACACAACTGGTAACTAGGACACTTTCTCCATTTAAGTATGTAATTTCTTCTTCTTCAGAAAGCATCTGCTAATGCCCACTGATGGAAGGATGTCATACTGAGTTATGAACAGCCACTCTCCATTTCAAAACTTGTTGCACTGCTGCTCTGAAAAGCCATGGAGAGAACATTACATTATTAAGAAAGGTAGCAGCTTGCATTAGTCAGCAGTTTTCCACCTTAAGATGCAGAGGTTTAACAAATGAGAGATGTTACAAGTAAGAGCTGAAATTACAGGTTCTCTTGCAGAAGGATTATCTACAAGACTCTTCATAAGATTAGGGTCTGACATTAACTCTGTTGCTACATTCACTAGAAAATATCTGCAAAAGAATAAAAATATATTTAGTATCTATCTCAATATTAGAAAACTGGGAAATGTTGACCTGATATATTCACTGACAAATCAGTCCTTCCCAATTAAATAGTCACATGGTGAAGTATTCTCCTCTGAAATGTCAGTACTCTCAATGAGGTCAGAAGACACACGACTTCATCAGCATCCCATGGACGTGTACATAGGTGGTTGTGACCTAATTTAAGAATTTTCCTTTTGTATACTAATCTTTGCCTGATATAATTTTTAAAAAATCGTGTCTTGGAGGCAATCTTTGGAATTGATTTTTGTTTTTTTCTATTATGTATATAATATTTATAATTCCACTTCTTTCAAGTGGTGCAAATATTTGAATGTGTAGAGTATGAAAGCTTTTTTTTATACATGTCCATTTAAAAATACCTTGCTCAGCTATGTTTGTTTTTAAAGGATAACTTTCATGTTCAGATATCCCTGTTTAGACACTGGTTTACCTAGCTTTGAATTTATATCATTTTTATCAAAAATGCTCAGCCCAATTTTCTGCCTAGGATGGCCTAAAGATTGAATTTTAATCTGTTTAATATTTTCTAGCATATTCTATGCAACTAGAAAATTCAGACTGCCTTAAAGCTGTGAAATTCCTGAAATATATGTCTGTTTTCTTTGCAGCACAATAGTTGTTTATAATGTACTTGGTTTTCCCCAGTGTTATTTCATGTATAGCAGCATCCCCTCGGCTGGTCTATTAATCTGATCATCTGCAGTGCCTAAGAAAGAAAAGAGCAAAGAAAAATATTTGCTGGATCACCAGGAACATTTGGCTGTACTTTTCAATTTGCTATCACAAGCACTCTCAGCTGCATCCTGCCAAAGACTATCAGCCAAGGAATCTAACGTCATTTTGGAGTATGATGTGCATGATTGCAAAGGAGGGAGGAAAGGCAGCCTCTTAAGGAGTTTTTCTTGGAAGACTGTGTCTTGTTATGCTTGTTGGTGTAGTGGGCCACTGCAGAAGGTATTGGATGAGCATGGTGTCTTTGAGCAGAATTTTCTCAGCGTATAACCAAAGACATTGATTGTCAAGGCTTCTGTGTTAGCAATGAAGAACCACATATACCCTGTGTTTTAGCTGTCCTAGACTTGCTCCTATGTCAAAGTGTGACAACATGCTCAAAGAAACTCTCAGGGACTCCTGGATGAATTTGGCTGAGTACCTGTAATGGCAAAGCCTATCCATGTGGACGGCACCACCTACAAATCTTATTTAATGTTGAGATTAAGCAACATACCCTTATGCTTAACAGTCCTTTACCTGACAGCAGAAATTATTCATAGATTTCCTAACATCTAATAAAACCCTGCTAGATTGTAAAGACTACAATGGCAATGCACCTCACTATGGATGAGATCTGTTTAGTGTGAAAAGTTCAGCCAGACATTGAAAAATACCATGAAGATCGCTGAGTCCAGCCAGAAACGTAACATGCAAGGACTGGTCTGATGCTGCACCACCAGTTTCCCCAGCATCACCAGGAATGTCAGATTGCTATTACCTCTTATATTGCTTCTGCTAACATCAGAAAGGTCATAAGATTATTATCACCTTTTCTACCATTTTAGTGATATTTTCTATATTTCCATGCTTTGGTCAATAAACTATTCGAGATATGTCTTCTTGAGATCCAAAAAAACCAGTTTATCCTCACTGCAAAGGAAGGAGTGTCTTACAAACAAATCATATAAGGAAAGTCCTATATTTCTATGTCAGTAAAATCAGTATTAAATTATAATTTTTTTCTGTGTGAAACTAAAACTTTCTTATCTTTAGATGTGAAGCTAATTATTTTTCTTTTCTGTGTAGACAAACTATCATATACCAATTGTGTGAGTTTTTTAAACAGCACAAATGAGCATTACCAAATAATGATGGATTAAAAAAAAAAAACAGTGAAGGAAAACTTTATTTTCAAGCAACACTAAGACTATTTGACTATGTTGTCTGTGATGTTGACAAAATAGATCAGATTGATTATGAGCTAATTGCTAAGAGGGCCTCAGGCAAAAACTGTATCAAAAAGACACTTTACCATGTCAAGCTTCTACATATAAATTAAAGGGGAAATAGGAATACGCGTGAACAAGATGTAGATTAACCATGGATCTTTTTACTTTTTTCCCTCCTACAGCTGTAAACACACCAATAAAACAGTTTCTGGCTTTTACTCATGATGGTTATTTTGTAGTATAGTTGTTATTACATAGGAACTGATTACAGTGAGAGAGCAAGTTTAACAATTTCACCACAACAGAGGTTTTGAGACCAGTTTACTTAATCTAAAATTATCAATTATCAGTTCTGCTCAATCTGCAACATTTCATTATCTGGAAAATACAGGTAACTAAAAATGCTAAAAAGGTTTGCTTCATAAATCATTCTACCCATTTCAAGAATTATTACAAATATTCTGAAGTAACCTGAAGGAAAAAAATTGAGATTTGGGTTATTGGCTTAGAAAACAGTTTAGCTGAACATGGATTCTCTTTTTTTTTTTAATTTTTTGATCAATGATATTAAATTGCAAGGTTGCACAATATAGATTACATGGAAAATTAAATCCAAAGCCTTATCTAAAAAAAAATTAAATAGCAATATTTACAGTTTTGTTCTATTTTCTATTTTGGAGGTCTAGATATATGTGTAAGTTATGAAGTACCATCAGTGCAGTTGCTGTCCATGGGTCTCAAAATATCAGATGTGGTTGCTTATGTTATAAAGTCAGTTATCACTCGGAGAAATCTCAGTTTCTGTAGCTTTCCTTTTTCCCCTGTCCAGCATATGTACAAATATAGTTGCTATAGAGCAGGCGACATGGAGTAAGTCACCCTGGAGCAACAACTTAATGCACTGGAGCCTTAAAGAGTGCTTATAAAATAGGCAGATTTGTAAATAGCTGTTGTTTTCTGACTAGGCCTACGAAGCCCTATATCTTGGAAGGTATGAGTTGGGTTTCATTGTTTAATAAATTTGAATCCATTACCACCAACTCAATCTTATTACCTTCCAGTGTGTAAAGGCTTCTCTATGTGAGAGATCACTCTGGTACAGCTGTTTTTCAGCTGATTTTCCTGATTGACTCCTTGTGTGAAACCTGTACTTTTTTGAATATGAGAGAAAACTGGAATGAGATATTTTCTGGAATTAGAGAAATTGCAGATGAATCTAATCAAGATTTCTTAAGTCCATTGAAATTGACAGCTTACCTTATTGCAAATAAGTTTTCATGCATAGGAATTATGAACTTTAAGTGTCAATTTGAAAGCAATGGATTTACACTGAATTTGGGTGAAAAATTTTCCTTCCTCATAACAATGTTCAAGAATTTTTGCTACTTTTTGTTAATATTTTTCTCTACCATAATTATTCAGTCTTCTCCCAAAAGGAAAAAGAAAACCCAAAAATCTTCAACTAGAAGATACAACAATAAAATACTGGCAGTGAAAATTTGTACTAAAAGGTGATGGCCTATAAAAGAGAATAATTTCTAATTAATTGTTTCTACTAAAATTTCCCATCTGTGTCAAAGGTTAATTATACTACAGCAGAAGTTCATTATCTGAGAGGAAACTTATTATTATGCCTATCTCCAACATTTAGTATTCTAAACTACTTTCAGAGAATATTCAGGGTTTTTATATGTATAACCAAATTAGAGATGTTAAACAAATTAAAAAACCTTTATTCCAAAATGGACCACTTATTTCAGCTACACCCACTATATCTAAAGTTTTGGTATTGGAATGGGCTGCCCAGGGAGGTGCTGGAGTCACCATCCCTGGAAGAGTTGACAAGTCAGCTGGACGTGGCACTGAGTGCTATGGTTGAATTGACATAAGGGTTTTTGGTCAACAGTTGGGCTCAATGTTCTTGGATGTCTTTTTCAAACTTAATGAGTCTATGATTCTATTATCTATAGAATGCTTTGTTCTATATTCACAGAATCACAGGAGGGATTAGGTTGGCAGGGGCCTCCATGGGTCATCTGATCCAACCTCCCTGCAGTCTCCCACTTTTGAATAGCAAACAACTTTTGAATACTTCCAGTGAAGGAGACTACAGAGCTTCTCTGGGCAATCTGTTCCAGTGCTCTGTCACCTGCACAGTTAAAAAGTTCATATTCAAGTAGAACTTCCTGTGCATCAGTTTCTACCCACTTCCTTTTCCTTATTTCTCTGCACCCCTCAGAAGAGCCATCCTCTTGACACTGTTCCTTCAGATACTTACAGACACTGATGGGGTCCCCTCTGCCATCCCTTCTCCAGACTAAAGAGGCCCAGCTAACCCGGCCTTTCCTCCTAAGCGAGGTGCTCCAGTCCCTTAATCACATTCATAGCTCTCTTCTGATCTCATTGCAGTAGTTTCAGGTATCTCTTGTACTGAAGAAGCCAGAACTGGACACAACTCCTGGTGAAGCACCATAAGGGCTGAACAGAGGAGCAGGATAAGCTTCTTTGCCTGTTGACAATGCTCTTCCTAATGCAGTCCAGAATTAGATCCCTTATTCCAGTTTAAACTACCTTCATGATATATTTATAGGTATTAAACTTTCTAAATGCTCAGCCTGTTGTAGAAGAACTAGAATTTGGCCTTTCATAACATTGGTTATGTTTTCCATCATTAGTTAATTCATAACCTTGTACAATCTCCTCAATTTAACCTGTATTTACCTCTTGGTGTTACTGACTAAAGATACTGTTTAAAATATTACTTTACTGTGAAAATTTTATTTTACCCAAATAGAGTGTATTTTACCCAAATAAATTGGATGGATTGTGAAATGAGGACTCAGCCTAGCTCCCAGAATATTTTTTATTGATGTCCATGGCTTTTGGAACCTCCTTTATAAATGTCTTTCTGTATGAGGTAGAATTCTTGTAGATCCACCTCTTCACATTCTTGAAGACACAATTCCTGGCCTTCCTCCCCCAATTCTTCTTGAAAAAGATGCAAGCTGATAGTCAGGATGTTTCTGACTTTGTCTTATATGTGAATGCAGTTGTCAAAGTGTGGATCTCTGCTACTCCCTATCTTATTTATTTAAGGGGAAGAAGAGAGAAAAGAGGAAGGGGAAGGGAGAAGAGACAAAAAGTCAAGGAGTGTTGAGTCTTAAATGAAGCAAAAACACAGTAGTTTTGACAAATTATTAAAAAGTTGTTAGGATGAGAAAAGTAAAGAATGCAATGTCCATCCTGTCACCTATCTTTGATCTACTTTTACAGTCAATTTAGCTGAGCTTGTGCTGACCACAATATAACTGTAAAACTGGTAATAACAATCCATGGTCAGCAGGCATTCTATTGTCGGAGATTAATTCCAGACCAGTTCACATAAACTGGTTTCTGAAGTCTGCTTGCTGAAATAGTGAATTTCAAGTGTGCATGTAAATCTTGTCTGATATTTAACAGTAGATTTTCACAGAAGCTCTACTATCATATGGTATCCTCAAAGGAATTTTTGAGAAATGCTGAGCATTATGAAGGATTGAAATCTTCATAGTAAGCACCAAAGCAGAAAACTTCTTTAAAGGAAAGGTACCTTTACCTTTAAAAGAAAGGAATTTTAAACTTAACATTAATTCATTACTCATATTTGACTCAATCTTTGAAATTGAAAGCTAAAAAGATGCAAGAAAAAATAATTTGTTTATTTTCTGTTTGATAATTTATGTAGTCATTTACTTTGCTCAAAGTGGAACAAAACATGCTGTCTCTGAGTGTTAGCATTCTTATAGGCTTTAATGAATAATAAACATATATCCTAACTACAAATCACTAGAGGATTAGAACTCAAACCTATGATATTAATAAAATAGAGGAATTAGAGGAAAATATCAGAAAAGGACATTGAACAACTCTAGGGAGGAGCCTGACAAATAAAGTGTAACAAGTGCGCTGAAACCAGAAATTTCTAGGACTTATATAGTAAATGTAACTTAATGCTCCTGAAATAATGAATGAAAATTCTAGAAACCTGAAAATGCTTAGAAGCACAAATCCAGCTAAAAATAGCACAACACTGATTCCAGTTTTCTTCTTCAAAATAAATGCCATTTGTACAATTATCAGTTTTATAGTGAATTTTAGAACCAATTTTGAGGCATTCTTTGCATGCTCCATTCCATGTACGTTGTAGAGGAAAATCTGACTTTTTTCTGCCCACAGTTAAGAGAAAAACTACTAAAGGACATTTTGAAATATCTTTTCTTCATAAACACATTGTCTCCCAGCTGTCTGCTCGTTGAAACTTTGAGAGACTTGTGACATTTGCTGTGGCAAAAGGTTATCCAGGAACCTTAGCAAAGATGCAAACATTTTTTCATTTTTCAGGCACTACATTCAGGCACATAATTTTCTATTACAACAAATAATGCTCCTCTATTTGTCACTGGACAAGGCAGCTATATTTAATCATAATCTGTTTTCCCAAAGACCTCCTGAAATTCTGAGAAAAGGCAAGTCTTTTCCTCATGGAAATGTACACAATTATCTCTTAAGTGTCTCTTTTGAAAATGGCCTGAAATTACAAAAGGTATGGGATTTTTTCCACTCATATTTGTATTTCATATAGGTAGAGGGTACCTGCACAGCTAGGAAGCAATAGAACCACATCATGTTACAGCAGCTTTATGCAGTCAATATAATTATCCAGCTTAATAGTGCTGGTAGTTGGGATGGCAGTAAAAAAAAAAAAAAAAAGCTCTGTATCTTTGTGCAACAGAACCATTAAAGCACACATTTATTTCAGTCAATAACTTTTAGGGAGTTACATTGGCAAGGAATATTGCTTTTTCTTTTTCCTTTATAAACCAGTTTTCTTTTATTTCTTTGGCTAAAACTGACATTGGATTTTATGCAGATGGCAACATTTTGCACTTATCTCCAAGGTGGGTTTCCAGCTGTTGCAGCTCCTAGAGAGAATTAGTGCCCATAGGAAGCTACAGTACTTTGCTCCTCCTTTACCAGAATAATATGCAAATCATGAGCCTTTTTGCAGGTGCAGAAAAATCAGTCTTACATAAAACTTTGCCTGTTTTACACTGTCTCCCTTGTGCTGTTTTAAATGCTACAAAAATATGTACCAAATGCTATTAGCTCTGCAGTACAACATTTGAAATAAATAAGAATATAGTGGCATTAAAAAAAAAAGTCTGAAATTATGCCACATATCTTTTCAAACAATTAAAATGCCATTTTAAAATGCTAATTAAGGGTTTTATGGAAGTCTAATTTTTTATTCCGAGGCAATGCAAGGAAACTCTAAAATAAAATGTTAATCCAGGGCTTTCGATAAAGTAATAAAAAGAGGACCATTTATTAGTAAGTAGTCCAAGGCTGTAAACTGTACTTTAGTCAACTGCAAGTGCTCAGTTGTAATGACTGGTAACTAAAGATTATGACTCTGTGATAAATATGCAAAAAATAGATTTCATTTTGTCACATTCATGCAATCATAATTTTCTGCTTATTTTCCTAAGGAGAGACTCTGAAAAGAGGTTTGTTTTTTTTTACATGCTGAAAAAGGTTGACCTTTTAGATCTTAGAGAAAAAAAAAGAAACAGTTTAAATTGTACTA
This sequence comes from Ammospiza caudacuta, assembly GCF_027887145.1. NCBI lineage: Eukaryota > Metazoa > Chordata > Aves > Passeriformes > Passerellidae > Ammospiza > Ammospiza caudacuta. Next base: position 136,431,325 of record NC_080593.1, read on the forward strand.
AATGATGGTTCATTCCATTTATTGTAAAGGAAGTAACAGCTTTTATGTGGGTCCCACCACTTTAAATGGAAAGCCCATACAAGAATATAATGAATCATTACAAGTTGTTTATGACAACTTGGTATTTTCATTACAAGACAACATTTAGTTGTTAGTTTAGTTTTCCATTATCGTGGAAATGTAAAACAACTTTTAAAATAAATTATTCTATTGCAGTGTAACAATTTCCTGATTCTCTCATATTACTATCTCAATTTTTTCATATTCAATATTTTCCCCAAACAGTAGTAACTAAATATTGAAATAAAATTATACAGTTTTGGGAACATTCTCAGTATATAAATTAGCATGAATCAAAGATTCTTTTACATCAGAAGTATTATTATTAATGAATCAACAAATTTTACTTATATAAATGCCTGTTATATCCCTATAAGAGCAGACTGTTCCATAGCTATTTTTGGAAGCATCTCCTTCCTTGTTAATTCAGGAATATAAGGTCATATAGAAAGCTTAGTCCAATAAATTTTATTCAGTCTACAAACAGATTTTGTCCTTAAAATGTCCTTGTTGGTGATCCTAGACTTTAAAAGATGGTGACTAAAATATAACACTTGCAAGTGCAAATATTGTAAGTAACACGTGTACAATCCATAGGTGCATAGAGCTCCTGACAGATGTGACTGCATCGAGAGCCTTGAACCACTCTTTATATATTTTCCTAGATATTTAGTGTAAAAAGTATTTAATCCAATTCAACGTATTAGGTATTTCTATGAAAACCAAGAAGCTGGAATAAGAAACAGAAATCAGTTGTTTGTAACTACGTATAAATGGACTTTTTATTTCAGTGCGCAAACAAGCCAAAACAAATCATCCCCCTTTACTCTCAATTGTGAGATATAAACCGCTTTTATTTATAAATCTTTTGCCAAAAGTAACAAACCTTCATTTCACTGCCATTTCCCCCCACAATTAAACAAATATAAGTAAAGTGAAACAGTCAACTCTTTCACATACAAAACACTATGTTTCATTTCAGGTTTTTTGAGAAATTTAGAGAAAAATATAAGGTTGTATTCACAAAACAGCCAGAAGAGGATGAAAAGAAATTTTATACTTCTTTTTTTATCAACTGCTTACACGTAAAAGTATTCCAATTGAATTTTCTTTCTCTAGTGTTTGAACTCTGGCTCTCGCTTCCCAGGAGGCCCAACAGGTTAAAAACACATTGGGAATCCAAGGGAGAAAGTCTCCCTAATGTCCTATGTCTAGTCTGTTTTGTCTTGTATATATGATTGAATATTCATTATGTTTAGGAACAGAGGCCTCTTCTTTCCAAAAAGAATCAGCCGGGACTCATTCTCACTTTCTTATTCTGTATTCCAGTGACTATTTAGGTATTTCATCTGAAAGACAAAACATTCAAAAGGAGCAAAATAGGAGATTTACTGGTTAGCATAATTTATATAAGAAGTGGACAAGAAATGGATAGATTTAAGAGCTAATAAAACGTAATTAAAGTCTTTTCTATGACAAAAAGAAGAATTGAAGTATATGTATTCCATAGGCCCTGTAGAAGCCAGTACTCTATATAAACCCATTTTTTTTATCTGAAGGTAATAACTCTATAAATTACAGGTAAAAACTGAGTTGTTTTAAAAGAAAGAACATTTTTTTTTTTGGTGAAGTAATACAGGAACCCATAGTAAGGAGAAGTGTGAGACAATTCAAAATAAATTATTTAAGAGTTTTTGATTCAGATTAGCCTCATATCTATAGGTTATTACATAAAATAAGAAGGAAAATAACAATATAATTAGTCTATGAGACATATGGCAAAACATCTGATAGATTATTTATGGGAATTAACAAGTTGAGGAACATCAGAGCAAGAATTGCACCATAGATTGTAAAAGCAGCTGGTAACTGACAAACCTGAGAAGGGATTAATCAATTGAAAGAGTTTGTCAAGGATTAGCCATGGTAGAGATCTTGTTTCATATTTTCATTACATTTCATGCAGACACAAACATAAATGCTAGCTGATAAATATTAGTAAAACAATATCAAGTAAACCACAGCACTCTACAGAAGTGGATAATATGGGATTGTATAGCACTAAAGGAGGAACAAACACTAAAGAAGGAATGAAAGTAGGTTCTAATCTCAACAGCTGGAAGAGAAAAAACAGTGTGGAGCAGCTGGGTGATTTTTAACAACAATGTGTCACATCCATCAAACAACAAATGCAATTCTAAGTTTTATGTGATGAGGTCTCCAGAGCATCCAAAGCAATATGAAATAAGACAAAAATTTCTTGTCTTGTTTAATTTAGTAAAATGAACTGGGATGTGATAAGATTGCTCTGCATATATGAAGTGGTTAGGCATGAACACAAAGGAAAAGGAAAAGGTATTTAAAATAAACAACAATGTTGATCTAATAAAAAATATTTCTAGATGGGTAATAAATACATTTGGGTTGGAAATTTGATTTTGTAATCATCAGAGCCAGAGTACTCTGTAACAAGTTTCCAAATGGAGTAGCAAGGGCAATAAACCAAACTAGTTTTAAGATGAAGCATGCTTCAGAAATAAAAATGTTATATATAAACATCTGTTTCAACTAATACTTGCCAAAACACAGACAAGTATCCAATAAAACCTTGCCTAGGGTTCTTGCCAAATTTCCCAGTGAGTTGCAGGAGAACAGGGATTTTTAGGATCTTTGAATAAGATGACTCATTTTTGATAACTATTTTGTAACTGGGCAGTTCAGAAGCATTGAGAGCTAGAGATTTATCTGCTTTTCAAAATTCAAGAGTAACCTGGTATTTCAGGCAGTTTGATGCTGCACGAAAAATAAAAAAGGCATTTTCTAGTAGTCAATTATGAAAATGAAGATCATAATTATTTGTTTTAAGCATCATACCCTGAAAGTTACCCTCTTCTACCTGTCTTAACAGAAGCTGAGTTTCTGCTGCCATGGAGATAAGATTCCTGTTATCATGGAGATAAGATTCCTCCACTTGACTGCCACTCAAAGTGTAATAGAACAGGCTGCAGCAGTTTAGATTTGGCAACTAAAGGAAAGCCCTACACAGACCAATAACATTTGGCCAATTTTTTTGTCTGTGACAGAAATTAACATCAGTTGATAGGCCTACAAAAGTTTGCAGGTAGTAAAAATATACAGACATTGAGCAAACCTTTAAACTCTTTTCAGTAAAGCCCATTGCAGAACTGACCACGGTCCCAAGGGACAACAGGAATAAAATACATGTAGAATCAGGTCTGAATATTTTGACAGTCTAGAGCTCCTGTAAAGGAAAAGCAGCAGAATATTTTTCACTGGAATTAGGTCTTCACTGACATAAGACACTGATCAGACTTAGCTTTGTTATTACTTGAGACAACCTGGTTTTCCAAAAACTGGACAATGTGGTTTTGTCAATCCTAAAGTCAACATTAATTCTGCAATGAAGATCATACCATTCAGCAATGGTCCTAAGACGTGTTAGTACAAAGTGTTTCCGGAGCAACTTTGGGAGAGACAAAGGATTGCTGAGAAGCCCATCCAGATTAACAACGTGCATCCAGAACAACACCTTGTCCTCTGCTCAAGTTTAAGATGCAGTGGCAGGAACTGGACCATGTTTCAAGTATGCTTCCAAACCCTACTTGTGATGTACATAATTGTGAAAAGAGTGCCCAGATTAATCTATTCAGCTTCAGGTATGAACAAAGCTCCCTTCTTTTGAATGCAAGTGGCACTGTCTTGCCCAGATATATCTCCATCCCTGGAAGTGTTCAAGGACACATTGGATGGGGCCCAGAGCAACCTGACTGAGTGAAGGGTGTCCCTTCCCATGGCAGAGGGCTTGGAACTGGATGATGTCTAAATTTTAAGGTCCCACCCAGCCTTAACCATTCCATGATTCTATGACTTTTTTGGCATCTCATATAGTTATTCTAGACAGCAACTTTCTAACTTGGCTTTATTAGCAAAGGCACAGCTCTGTGTTCTCATGACATTAAAGAACAAGCTCCAAAGTATGTTGTCTGAATTTAAAAGCTAATGAAATATTCAGGTAAAATCTCTTGAACCATAGCATACTGTGGTCCTTCTTTTCCTAACATAAAAAGACATTGTTAAGCTTGTTCATATTGAAGGAATTATTGACCATGTTTTTTACTTACACTCATTGGGGTTACCAAAAATTAGGGCTAATTTTACCTGACAAATTCAGTGATGACAAAGTACTTGCACAATCTTCATTAAAGTATCATTTCAAAATGATTATTATAATAAGACATTAAATATGACACTAGCTAAAACAGGTTAGAAGCAATTGGATCATGGTAATCAAAATTTACTGCTGAACATTTTGTCCCTTAAATCAAAGGTGAACTAAAGGACAGTTTGATGATTTTTTGTGGTTAGTAAATTTCAGTGCCTTAAGTAGATTAGTTTTAGCTGTCATATACAAGCAGGAGAGCTCATATGGTCAGCTGCTGCATTTCAGCTGTCTAGTAACTTTAAAAAAGAATCATGGACAGTTTTTGAGCTCTGCCTATAGTAAAACACATCTTCAGAAAAAAATTAGAGATGACAAAAAATTAAGTAATAATCTACAACCTATTGGAAATGTCACATCAGAAGCAGATTGCCAGTGTACTTTGCTATGAATTCTGATTTTTTAATTCAAACCAGAGAAAAAATGTGATTAAAAACAGTTCAGGTGAAATAATAAAATTTCTAATAGTAAAATTAAATAACTGCTATATACAAAGTGACTAATAAAGTCTAAAGAATGAAATCTAGACATGGTCAAAAACAAACTTTGATTTCAACACCCAATTCTAAAAAAAGTTAGTACATAAGGATTGAACTCCATAGAGCATGTAAAGTATCACAATTTGCAAAAAGATACAGAGAGCAAGCAACAAATGTAATATAAAATCAGGTAAAACTTAATGTAAGATCAGCAGCCATAATATACTAACTACTCACCTATGAAAAACTCAGCACATTTTAGAGGGGGAAAAAAATGTGTCTTTATGCAAGAGAACTTGATCAGCATTTTAGCATTTTGTGGGTTACCACTGGCCAGCAGCCAGATGCCCAGTCAGCAGCCCTCTCACTCTCCTTTGTGAACTGGAAGATGGAAATAAAATGAAAAAGCCTGTGGTCAGCGACGAAGACAGTGAGATCACTTAACTGTTACCTGCACGGGAAATACAGGGTTAAGTGAATTCCTTCATTCCTAGTTCCTCTACCCACTGCCCTTCATCCTGAGTGGCACAAAGGGGTGGGGAATGGGGTTTCCAGACAGTCTGTAAAAGCTCCTTCTCTGTCATTCCTTTCTTCTCACATTTCCTCTGTGCCAGTGGGGGCAACCTCCATGGGCTGCAGTCCTTAAGATGAACCCGCTCTGGTGTGTGTCATCCACAGGCCATCATTTCTTAAAGAAATATCCACCTGCTTTGACATAATCTGCTCCATAAACTGCAGGGAATGACCTGCTTCCCTGTGGTTGGCTCCAGGGGCTGCAGGGGAACCTGCCCCAGCGCTTGGATCACCTCATCCTCTTCATTCTGCTCTGACCCTTATAATTATACAGGGCATAATTACACTGAGAGAAACTGTATCTATATGTTGCTATGATAAAACACAAAATGAAGTCCAGCAATTATTCCTTTTTCAGGATCTCTTTTAGTAACTATATAAAGTGCAATAGCATATTAGAGAAAAGGATGAACCTAATAAGACTTGAAATTTGAAATCTGAACAGGTTTAATATTCTGATCAAACCTATTAAGCCAATGAATCTGCCAGATGGTCTAGAAGATGGTAACATATATTTAGAAAAAGAATCTTCATGTGTGAAATGTTAGTTTTATATGAAACAGCCAAATATGCATTTGTCTTGCTTCAGTTTATCTAATTAGTATGGAGAAAAAAAATTATGTTAGAAAGCATTATCAGTGCAATGGTAAATAAAAGTCAATAATCTCAAAATTGCAGCGATATTCAAATATTCTTCTCTTTCTGTGAATTAACAAGAAAATTTTTTTAGGTGACTTACCATCTTTTCATAATGAACCTTCATCATTGTTGTCTGATGATGAGAATATGAAGTTAGGGATATGAATAATATTATGAATCATAAAATAAATGTAGGTTGTTTTTTACAGTGGACAGAAACATAGAAAGGCTAATTTTGTATACTTTCTGTAAGTGAAATTAACCATGTATCAAGCACTGTTAGACACTGTTTACATTCTTCAAATTCAGAGGTAGATGAAAACTTCAATAGAGTGAGGAATATCAGAGCACCATGCACCTTAATCCATGTCACATGAGATGGTGTGTGTATATCAGCCAGTATTGAGGAAAGAGAGAGTGCTGTCCCTACTCTTATTTTTTCTCTCCAGTAAATATTAATCTGAAAATATTTAAAGTAAAACCTCTGTCCCACAGGCTTTAACCTCCAGCGTAGTGACAGGTCAATGTCACGAATTCATGAGGAATGCATGGAATTATTTGATATGAGAAAAGCTTGCAAGGTTTAACCATTAATTATTAGGCCTTAACATCTTTGAGAAAACTAGTTAGAAAATATTAGTGGAGGCCTAATATTCCGCCTCCACTGCTGCTTTGAGATCTCTTTCCAGGACTCCACAAATCTGAAATTTCCTACATTGCAGAGAAAAACACGCTGTGGCATAAAACTCAGAAAAACACCAAAACAATTCCAGACCTAGAATTTCAAATACTGGAAACAGATATGAGCATAACTTGCATGCAAAAGATTAATGAGCCTTACTATATCAAGTCATGAGCTTCTGCTTGGTCTGTAGCACATCTTTCATAAAACCATACAGTCCTGTTCCTATATATTATGCAAATCACCAGTTCTCTGAAAAAAATGCTCCAGTTTACTTATCTTTGTAATTAAAACCTGTTTAATTTTGTCCCTACATTTTAGATTTAATTTTCAATACTTGAATCAAGTCTTCCCTGAATGATGTTTGTGTGACCTGTTAAGGTATTATCTTCAGTCACAAATTTTTCATGCAAATTTGTAATTTGTCCAGTGGTTTGATGTTTGAATAAACTCACTAGTTCAAAATTCCTTACACCCAATATAAGGCATACAGGAGGTTACACTGGGGTTTGGGTTGTTGGCAGCTTTGGGGCTCTTTAGGGGTGTGGGCATAGAGGAGGCTCCTTACAGTTAATTGACAACCTTTTGAAACTACTAATTACCCAAATGAAAAAAAAAGTGAACCATCAATAATTTTTTACAATTGCAATGTATTTTAGGTATTTTTGTGACTGTGCTTTTGTTCATTGAGTCAAGGACCCCCTGCTATTCCTGCTAGGACCTGATACCAAACTGAACGTCTGGAGTTCCCATATCATTCTAGCAGTTTCTATTTACTAGAATATCCTTCATTTCATGTTCAATGCTCTTTACAGCAGACACATTGGCTTTCACTCAGGGCTTATAAAACATGTAAACTCACTTCAATGCACAATACAGACTGGTTTTTATTATTGACTTATGTCCTGTATTGTTAATTATTCCTTCAATATAGGGTATCTTAAAGTTGAAGCAAGAATATAATTATTTTTTCTTTTTGGTAGACAGTAAGTGCCTGGATAAAATCACCTGGAAATTTCTGGAAAAGGGAGTCAAAAAACCCCCACAAGTAAACTGCTGATTTTCAAAAATTTTATTAAACTTATCCTTTTCCTCAGTGGTAGCGCCACAGGCGCTTTGACTTCTCAGTAAATATTATGCAATCCAGAATTAATAAATCCTACAATGCTCTTATTTCACCTAGCTTTACTTACTGTGTAACAAGAAAAGCAAAACACACAAAAGCATATTGAAAGAAGTTTTCTGAAAGAAAAAAGTTACAGAAGAATGTATATGCATTATAAAAAAACATTTCATTTATATACTTCAGTTAAATAATTAATTCACTATTAAGCATTTTTCAGCTACATTGCCAACTATCATAAGCTACAGTACCTATGGGGATACTGTAGTTAAGTCATAACAATAGTAAATGGCAATATTAACTAGCTACTGGGAAATTATGATGTGTTTAAGCCGTTTCTAAACAAAGTAAATGGATGTTCCTAATGAAAAAATAAAAAGAAAAAAAGAAGAAACATTTTTCAACAGTACTGAGAATTTTTCTCTTGGAGGCAGGACCATTTTATTAAAAATACACAAATCTTGAGTTCTAAAGCTTTCCAAATTCTTTCCCTGCTTACCACCACAACTGTTAATGTCCATGGTGACAAAGACTGTTAAACCTATTGTAACCCACAAACAAGCCTCTAAACTGGCACAAACTTGTTAAACTCATTTGAGGTTAATTTCAACTTGTGACATAAAAGACCTAGTCCAATACTTTTGAGACATTTTAGGTTCCCTTTTTATGAACAGTGATTATAAATATTTGCCTATCAATATAATTCTGGTTTATTCCATCATATTTTTATGTCATTGGAAAAATAGTCACTGATAATTCTGCTGGAAATACTTGCAACTCATTTTTTTACTTATTTTACTGATCAAACAAGGCTATCACTACTACTACTACTAATTTTTATTAGATAACTACTTATATAACTCATAAAAAGACATTAAAAAAGCTGGAAATATATTATGTCATTCCAGCCTCTCTAATTCAAAATCTAAAGCTGTGAAAATAGATAACGTTCTAATGAACCTATGCTAACCAACAGTAGCTGTATCCTAAATTTCACAATAAAATCATTTTTTTTCCCATAGAAGGAAGAAATAGAACCTAGTAAAAATAGTTGACACAGATCAAAATGAATTGTTAGTCTAGTTTTTCCATACAGTGGGGTACAGCAGCCATCAAACCAGTTCAAATAAATACCTAACCCAGGTTTAGTACACTTTCTGTACAGGAAAAAGAGCTTTGTCTTTTCGGCTACCACAATATAAGAAAATAAGAATAAATAAGAAAAGTTTATCTAAGTCCTCAGGTTTCAGAGGATAGGAATGTTTTGGATGACAAAATTTCTAAAATATCTTGAAAGAGTAGAGAGGAAAAAGACAAAATTGTAATTGCTTTTCACAGAATGAAAGCATTTAGCTTACCACTATTTCTGTTCCTCTAAAATTAGGGAGTGTTTCTCATTGTCTTTAATGGGAAAAGAGATGAGACAAGGCTTAGCAAGTCTGAAAACTCAACCTATAATCTTGCTTGATGGTCTAAATTACATTCTAACAGCTGGTACAGAGAGAAAAAATTCAGGCTGAACTAAATGTGATGATGCCAATAAAGAGGAATAATTTTGAAAATTGATAGAGAAAACCCTCCCAAGAACCAGGGAAACCATCAATGTTGGGATATAAATAGGTGGGAGAGATATAAAAGTTATGAAAAGAAACATTCAATAAAATATAAACTGCCAGAAAAAAGAACAAAAAAAAACATGTTAAAGTACAACATGTTTGTGAAAACAATACAGTATACAAATTAAAGCAAAAGTTGATAGAATGGACACCTAAAGAAAGCACTTTATGCTTTTGTTTCATAAGTCTTGAGTGAATAAGCTAAAAACATACTGAAGTAAAGTAGAAAGTGACATCCGATACTACATTCAGAATTTCTTTTTTCAGAGAAATACAATTATATTTTGATCCCTTGCTGAGAAAGTGTCTCAAACGAAAACCAGAATTTTCTAAACAAGTATAATCCCTCTTATCTAATGTGATAGTGTAGCTAGTTGATGCTCATTGTTTCAGCTCTTCTTATTGTCAATATCTGGAAGTGAGCATTGTGAGGAAGTGATTCATTCATCCCATCCATAAACCAACTCAGAGGTATTTTTTGGACTAAGGGGGTTCTTGGCTCTGCCCCCCAGTCTGATGCCTTTGAGCAATAAAGATGGTGTAGACAACAATGCTATTATTCAAAATGTACTTTAACTAAGTGAAGGGTAGATGAGATGAGCGTAATTCCTTTCAAATTTCTACTTTCAAGAAATTAAGATCAGATCTCCTGACATGACATTTTAGAAATCAAACTATTAGACAACTAAAAAGAAGGAGTAGAAAATTCATGATCAGAGCTGAAATTCAAAACCACATTTGAAATTACTGTGGATGTGAAGCAGATACTAGCTCTGTTATTTTTAATCAGCAAAGATATTTTATATAAGGATTCACAGTTTAACTTGTGTTCGATTTTGTCCAATTAAGAACAGAGCTGAGTTTAATCTCAAGTGAAGATTTCAAAAACAAAAAGTAACTGGTTGTCTCAGATATAAAGTCTAAAAACAAAAAAAAAAAAGAAAAAAACATTTTCATTTCCTTGTTGGCCTACAGAACTTTTGCCAGTATCTCCATGCAAATCTATTTCATCAACAAATTATCACTTCTTTTCATTGTATTTACAGGTGGTTTATCTTCCAGGTATAAAAATAAAACTATTATAATTTGTAACTCCTTATGGTTAATTTTACATGCCTCTATAGCTCTATTTGCCTGGTTGTTTTTCCAGTTATAATCAAGGAGTTTTCACTGACTTTTAAAGGATATCTTAAGAAAATAATAGACTACATGTATTTAACACATTATTCAATTCAAATATGTGAAAATTATGAGCAATCCTCAACTCATCAAAAAATAAGTTTAAGCCATACAAAAATGGGACAAAATGTCTTCTGCCTTTCTATGTCATAGATTTTCCCATAGTAAAGAGTGTTTTTTTCATTCAACTTAGTGTGTAGCTCTAGAGTTGTGGAAGGAATGAGTAGTGAGAAGAACAGTGACCAAGGAATTTGCTATTCTAAATGCACTAAAAAATTACTAAAAAAGACAATATGGGAAATGAGGTATATATAAATATTACTGTGTATTTCTACATAGTAAATATATGTAAAACATGCATGTCCTGTATATTTTAACACAACCCTAAAATACCACCAAAAATAATTTACTTCAAAAGTTATGACATCAAAAATATGAGATATGGTCATAAAACAAATCACAGAATCATTGAATGTACTGAGTTGGAAGGGACCCACACAGCTCCTGGTCCTGCGCAAGACAGGCCAAGAATCACACGAGAGGCCCCAGAGTGTTGTCTAAATACTTTGAAAATATTTTTACCAGAGTTTTTCTTAGGACATCTTATATAATTTACCTCCTTTCAAGACTTCATGGATAAAAAGCTGTATAATTCAGCTTTGTGAATTATACATATGTATTTATGTACATGCAGACATATGAACAACCACAAATATTGTAAAAATCTTTATTAGTCCCCAAACATTTATATAAATGTTCTGCTAATATATAAGCCCATTTTATTCTGCCCATGTGGCTATGACTAAGCTTGACTCATGACAATGACAAATATTTCCATAAAAACCATCACAGTCTGAAATGGGAAGATGATAAAACCACGAAAAAAGTTTATCTAATCCAACAACTTGACAAAATAAGCAGCAATGTGACAGAATGTTCATTTGCTTCATATAATTCACTGAGTTCTGATTTGGCAGCTCTTGTCAACCTAGCAGAAATGGCATACAACCATTCCCAAGCTCCTTTATCAGTGAGATTTAAGTAGTCATAGTGGGATTTTTTTCACTGTTGTCTGGACATCCGTTGGTGTTTCTCACATTGCATCATATTCTGGGGCAAAACAGGCTGAATGTTGAAATTCAAACAACGGAGCACACTGAAAAAGTCTTTTTCAAATCTTTTAGACCTAGCAGAGGGCTCATAAAACAAAACAAAACCAGTAAATATAACCGGAATTAGTACGTGGTTTGGAGGATGAAATAAGCAGCAGGATAACGCTGCTGACCACAGAAACTTTTCTGTGCTTACAGCAGAGACTTTTCAAGGTCTCAGTCAAAGACAAACAGATATCCCAGAGCTCAGTCTCTCAATGCCTCACTCCAAGATCCTGGTGCCATATTCCTTCAGATGAGATTTGAGTCCACAGTGCAGTAAAGTATCTTCTACCATTGTCTTTGTTTCCTTCTCTCTCAAGAAGAGAGAAGAAGATAATGCACATCTAGAGAAAATCAGGTCCCATATAGACCACAGACCCATCCTACACCACTAGTTCAGGTATAGCCGTACGGATCTTCTTCCTCTTGCCAGTTTTCCAAGCGAAGCAAGACCTAATTCACTTGTAATGCAGTGACCTCTGAGCAGTTGTGTGCAGTGGGAAAGAAAGCAGATCACTGGTGAGAACTTTTTATTTGTGCTTATGAATTGAGATGCTTCTGAACAGTCTGTGCTCTCCTTCCATCTGGAGGAAAAGGTGGCTGTATTACCAAGTTCTCATTTTGGAAAAGGAGACACCATGGCCATTGCCTTTATTTTATACTCAGATATTTTCAGTGAAAATATTCCTCACAAAGTAAAGGCTGTCTGACATTTCCTCCAGTAATCCTTTTTAAGCCTGTCCAAATATCAAGATCTGGTGTCTGTTCAGGGAAAATTTTGTGGACATGGAAAGGGGGAGTTGAAACATTTCAGACTGAATGAAATTACAATTACTGAACAAAACCCTTCAACATCATGTATTTCAGTGCCACTTTCTAAAAACATCTAGCACAGAATTAGCTGTATCTAGGAAGTTGAAATTTGGCAGAGACAAGCCTCTTATAGGGGTGCTTTTCATCATGCTAGTAAAGAAGGTCTGATTTAGTCATAAAGAACTATCTAAATAGAAACTGGCTTATGCAAAATAGATTTAAATCTGGAATTCTTTTTAATAACTACTTCTCTTGGATATCAAAGTGAAGATTTTACCCAATAAATGTCAAAAACAGCAGAAGTTTATACATGAGAAGTGTCAGACCGACTGTTGCATGAAACTGTGTATATAAAGTGTCTTTGTTAAATCTCCCACATTTTATTTAATAATTTTTACTGCAGTCTTGTATATAAATAACAGAAAATAACACTGATTAATATTTTAAGATCTTAACATATGCTGTGGTAAAATAGCAGTGCTTTCAAATAATATAGCAATTCTTATCTCTAGTGACAGTAAAGATTTCCTGAAGTGTAAGTACTGACTCTGGTGTGGATGCTCCAGCAGCTGGTATGTACCCAGATCCTTTCTCCTCACCATCTACAGCTGTGCATTTGTTGCCATTGCCCAGTGAGCAACACATATGTTCCTGAGTACTTTGAGAGGAAATAGGAAGTTGATTCCAACAACAAATGCAATTTGTTGTTTAATCACAGAATGATTGAGGTTGGAAGGGGCCTCTGGATGTCATCTTGTCCACCCCATCTGCTGAAACAGAATCATTTAGAGCAAGAGTGCCCAGAGCATTGTCTAGACACTCCTGGAAATCTCCACGATGAAAACTGTACAGCCTAGGCAATATGTGTCTGTGCTCAGTCGCCCTCACAGAAAAAAAAGACATTAAACACATTTAATATGCATTTAGTTTGAAGAAGAGGGAGGTTTACTTCTTTATGTTGAAGTGTTTTATCTCTATAAGAGCTAAAGGATTGGTTGCTTTTGGAAAGGGATCAAGGACTATCTCTAGTTTTAGAGACTGACTCAACAGATGACACTTTAAAACACCAGTTTAACAATTGTTTCTGAAATTTCTTTGGAATTTATTTTAGTGGTAAAATGTACTTAATTATTTTTCATACACATATAATGAATACATGGTTTCAGTTATAGTTAGGCCTAAATGTAATGCATCGTTATTTTACTTCCACTGATAATTATATAACACTAAATTGAATTAACATATGCAGCCTATCACTGGTATTAGATCCCAGAGAAAGCATCTCCAAGGAAGATGCTTTCCATCTCCAAGGAAGATAAAGAAACCCAAGTTTCCCACTGTGATCTCTCTGTATTCAGCTCTTCTTCCAGGTGTTCCCAGACAATGGCTCATACTTGCTGAAACACAGTTCTTGTGCCATTTAATGATACTCAGCCTAAATCTGTACACAAATTACATGCTCAACCATTACAGAGATGTTAATCATTAAAATACATACATTAGATGTGAATTTCTTTTATCCCCCATGCTTAAGAATGGCATGGGGGATAAATGCATGACAAAGAAACGAAAAAAAAAGACATGATCTCCTGTTGTTTTTATTATGTCTTAATAAATGATAACACACTTTTTAGGTCTGCATCATAATGTGTACAGTGACATCTTCATAAAATGATGACATTATATTAATTTTCTAATGAAATGTATATAACACAGAAACATTTCATTATTCACAACACCACATCAAGTAAAATCCTATAATGAAATTCCTCTGCCTTTCAGTGGAATTACGTTCACACTCTTAGTGAATTATTGGATGCTGGACTCTTAACAAATTTAGTTTGTATCTAACCTACTTAGTTACCCTGCCCATGTTCTGTGACACAAAACACAGGTCCAGAATAATGCCTAGCAGATAAATATTAAGTTAACTTTTACCACTGAAAAGTCTTGAAGATGTAATTTGTTATCTTGTTGGTACTGAAATTATACTTTCAAATATAAGTATCAATTATATATGCAGTTATAAACAGGTCTTAGAATGGAATAAAAAATTCTTGCTCTAGGCCGTATCTGTAAGACCATAAATGTTAGTTTTTGGATAAGTAATTTGTAATAAGTAACTTAGCAGATTTCTACTGCCTATATGACAGTCTCATCTTCAAGGCTAATTTAAACCTACAGACATATAAAGTAAGCATGTATGAAACACAGACTGCAGTGCATTTAATTCAAGCTGACAACAAGTATTATTGTGGATAATAACTGAATCATGCTTTTTAGAATTTAAACCACGGATCAGCATAGCACAGAGCCCCAGTATGTTTGGTCTGTTTCTTGAAGAAATATAGGGGATTTCTTTCTAAAAGGGCTCTGAACTAAAATAAATGAAACACAGGAAGGCAGAAGAAAAAAGAAGACACAACAAATTATATGATGACTGGCAACAGTGCTTTAATTCACATTTCTAATAGGGTGAAGGCTACCTAGAGCCAGTTGAAGATAGACTGAAAGAAAAGGAAAAAGGAAATGCAGGGAAATTAAAGCAATGAGAAGGGGTAAAAGGGCAAATGTGGAAAACAAATTCTGAATTATATCGAAGATTAGAGCAAACAGCCAAATCAGAGTAAATAAAAGTCTAGTCAGAGCTATGCAAGGCTTTGAATGAATAAAAGTCCAAGCTTTGTCTGAGTCTGCACCTAATATTAATAAAATTCCGTAGTGATCTTCTCAGCTGTCATTGAGATAAGTGATAATACACTCTTTTGGTAAATTAAGACCCGGACAATTTTCAAGATTCATCTTTATTTAGCAGGTGTTCTCTAAACAATTATTAGATGTTTGTGCTTTCATTTAGTTTAAAGCTGTCATGAATTCCAATATAATAGGGTATTGAAAAATTAAATTAAGATGCCCATAGCTACATTGTACTACATGGCACATTTTTATTAACAGTAATGGCCTTTCACAGATGAACAATCAGAAATTTACCAGGTAAGCATTACATGAGAGGTTGTCTTAATTATCTTTTTTTTTCCACTCCAGAATAAATAATAGAATATTTTCAATTTTTTGGATAATCAAATATATGATTAACATTGCAACAGATTAAGTTATCAGTTGTGAAAAATTTGTCACTGCATTTTCACATCCTTGAATTTTGCATTGTGTTAGGAATAATCCTGTACTTGAATAAGTAGAATGTCTTTTTACTTTTATTGTTGTTTTTATTATTATTATTACTATTTTTGTTCTTAAAATACAAGAAACTAAATATTATCAGGACAAACAGCAATGTTTGAAATGCTACAGGCTGAAACACGTACACATATTTGTCAGAAGGAAAAAATGTGTTTCATGGAATCCCTACAACTTCTGAGAGCTGGTGAACAGAAGCTGGCAGCTCCTTGTTTTTCCCAGGCAGAAGGTTTAGACCATGATTCAATTTGCACAAACAGCATCCTTTAGATCCCATGGTAGAGGTGAATACTGGAGTGCAGAATGCCCTCTACCCTAGTGTTGGTATTTTCAAGGATTACCTTGTATTCATTGCAGCACAAACAAATCTTCCTCTTAAATGATCCTCTCAGCTGAGAAAGATCAGGAGCATGAATCCTCTTCCCCCTAACATATCTTTTTTGCTCTTGTGGAATGTTTTAAAAGACTTTTTCCTTTAAATTGCCTCACTATTTATTAATATATACACTGGTAGTATTAAAAGTTTATCCCTTTTTATCAAACTGCATAATTGTTTCAAGCCTCCCCAAGCTCTTTGGATTCAATCACTGGTTTCAAATAGTCTAAAAATAATATTTTAAAATATTTTCTTCAGCTTCTTTAAAAAATAATCTTATGCTCTGCCAGGAGTTTTAGAATATTAAAGAACATATACAGAGGCAGGAGAGTACAGTTGTTTTCTTAGATTGAAATTGGTTCTGAAAGTTTTCAGTCAAAGTATTTATATAAACTGCATTATGCTGGGAATTTTTTCAAATTCCTGTAATTTGCTATATATCAAATGCTAGGGAGTTTCTAAAATACTGCTTCAGCTGCACCTTCTGTGTGGCTGCCAGATAAAAACTCAAGCCTCTGTACTTCAGTGTTCCCACCAATGTTGATGAATGAGAGCTTTTCTGCAAGCAGACTGATGGGGGGCTGCTGGGAATTCAGGAAGGAGTCTGGGAGGCAAAAAATGTTACCTATTTTTTCTTTTTATAGGCCATTGAAAGAAATTGTGTAATAGATGTGTACAATAAACAGCCACCAAACAGATAAGTATGTTGAAGAAGAATATTATTTTATTAATTTTTTTTTTTGCTTCTGTTTTCTCAGGAGAGACTGGAGCCTTGAAGAATATATTTTATTTTGATTAATGAGAAACTGAATTAAGCATTGGGTCTATCTCCTTAAACTGATCTGTTTCTATTACTTTTATTTTATATACTGAAAATGTATATTACCAGTTTTATTCCTCAAAAATGTACTCCAGACATAAATGTATCATTCAGAGACTTACCTTAGTCAATTTTAGTATTCTATATACAGAATAAACTTAATCTTTCTAGTGATTTTCAGTTCCTTATTTTTAAATACTAATCAAAAATGTGTACAATTTTCAATGTATTCAACCTTTGTTCTCACTATTGTTCCTGTTAGTCCTAACTAGAGAGAGTATTTTATGTGGCACTAACAAAAAATTACAAAGAAAATGAAAACTAGAATTCAAGTCATGAATATGTAAATATTTTAAAAACTCATTTAACAACCACAGAGAAGAGCCCACTGAAAATTAGGTCTCTTTCCTGAGAAATTTTGGGACTTCAGTAAGGTTTCTTTCTGTTAAAAATCAAAAATTAAAAGAAAAATAAACAGGTGAATTAATTGCAAGTATTTCATTTCTCTAGCTGAAAAAGTTTCATTATGTTATTTTAAAATTTTATATATAACTAGACAGTACTTAAATGTTTTATTGTGACAGGAGAATTTTTCATTGAAATAAGTATGAAAAATATAACCTAACTGGGACATTTGGAAAGAGGACCTGCCACTTGCCAAGGCCAAGACCATCAGCAACAGCCATAGTGCTCTGGAGTAACAGATTTAAGAAAGGCAAGAAGTTGCTGCATTTCAATTTCCACAACATTTGCAGGTGAAGAAAGGAGTGGGAATATGCGAGCAACAATTTTGCTGACACCGAGATCAAGTAAGGAAGGAGAGAAGTTCCTCCAGGTGCCCCAGCTGAGATTCCCCTGCAGCCCTGGCGCAGTCCATGGTGAGGCAGCTGTGCCCTGCAGCCCATAGAAGTTCATACTGGAGGAGAGATCCACCAACAGCCTGTGGAGGACCACACTCCAGAGTGGGTGGCTGTCCAAATGAGGCTGTGACCCGCTGGAAAGCCTGCACTGGAGCAGGTTCCTCACAGGAATTGTGTCCCACGGGAAAGAGGAGCTCACACTGGAGCAGGTTTGCTGGCAGGACTTGTGACCCCATGGGGGACTTGCACAGAGGCAGCCTGTTCCTGAAGGAGTGCACCTCGAGGAAGGGAACCCACAATGGAACTGCAGCCTGTGGGAAGGACTCACCTTGGAGAAGTTCACGGATCACTGTTTCCCACGGTGGGGACTCCGCAGTGGAGCAGGGGCAGAGTGTGAGAAGTTCCCTCCCAGAAGAGAAAGGAAAAGCAGAGACAACTTGTGGATGACCTGACTGCATCCTCCGTTCCCCATACTCCTGTGCTTTTAAGATTTGGTTTGTTTTTCATTATCCTTCTCTGATTTGATTGGTAATAAATTAAAATAATTTCCCCAAGTGGAGTTTTTGTTGTTCTGTTTTTCCCATGATGACAACTGATGCATGAACTCTCCTTGCTCTTAGCTCAATCCACGAGCCTTTTGTTCTATTTTCTTTTCCCTGTCCAGTTAAGGAAGGCAGTGATAGCAGCTTCAGTGGGCCTTTAGCCCCTGGGCTTCCAGCCAGGGTCAACTTAACAAAATATGTTATCAAAAACATATGAGTAACTTTATCAAATATTACAACTCTAGTGATAAGAACCAGAATTCCTGATAAAAGATCCAAAATTAGTATGCTGAGCATCATGAAAATCAAAGTCCTTTCCTTGCTGTTTAAGGTCAGAAACATGACATCAATATCTTCCCAATATAAAAACAAAAGGACAAACCTTACTTTTTACCAAGCACCTTTACTTCTGAGATGTTGGCACCAATCCAGTATTCACTGGTCTAATTTTCCTTACTGCAGACCCATTCATTTTGTTCAATGTTCACTTCATCTAATCTGACAATCAAACTTCTCTCCAAGGGACAGCAGAGAATTAACTTTCTAACTCAGTAAGGGTGCACATTCTGAGCTGTAAGGGAAACAATAAGTGCTAGTTAGAGGATGTGTCATAAAAACTTTCCAAAAAAACCAGATAGTCAATATTCCCATGGCCTGCTATCTGAGGAAGACTAAGAGCAGTGTTTTGTCAAAAAAAAAAGCATCAAGTGTAATAAAATATCACAGAATCAGAGAACTAGCTGAATTGAAAGGGACCCATAATGATCACCAAGTCCTGGTCCTGCACAGTGCCATTTCCAAGAGTCACACCATGTACCTGAGAGCATTGTCCAAATACCCCTTTATATTCTGGCAGACTTGATTCTGTGATCACTTCCCTGGGGAACCTGTTCCAGCATCCAACCACCCTCTGGCTGAAGAACCTTTTTCTAATACCCAAACTAAACCTCACCTGACACAGCTTAAGGTTTTTCCCTCATGTCCTGTCCCTGGTGACCACAAAGAAGAGATCAGTGTCTGCCCCTCCTCTTCCCCTAACAAGGAAGTTCGAGACTGCAATGTGTCCCCTCAGTCTCCTCCAGGTTGAACAGACCAAATGACCTCAGCTGCTCCTCATTCAGCCTCCTGTCAAGGCCCTTCATCTTCTTTATTGCCCTCTTTTGGAAAGTCTCTAGTTGCTTAATGTCTTTCTTATATTGTATCACCCGGAGCTGCCCACAGGACTTGAGCTGAGGCCACCACAGTGCAGAGCAGAGTGGGGCAATTCCCTCCCTTGCCTGGTTGGTGATGCTTTGCCTGATGCCCCCAGAACAGGGTTGCCCCCCCCCGGCTTCCAAGGCACTGCAGATTCACATTCAACTTGCCATCAACCAGGACCCCCAGGTCCCTTTCCCCTGCACTGCTTTCCAGCATCTCATTCCCCAGTCTGTGCGTACATCCTGGGTTGCCCCAACCCGGTGCAGAATTCGGCATTTTTCCCTGGTTTGACTTCATATGGTTGGTGATTGCCCAGCCCTCTGATTTATCGAGATCTCTCTGCAGGGCCTCCCTGCCTCCGAGGACATCAACAGCTCCTCCCTGTTTTGTATCTGTAAACTTGCTCAGTGCTCAGTGTCCCTTCCAGCCCTGCATCCAGGTCATTCATGAAGTTGTTAAAGAGCACAGGGCCTCAGATGGAGCCCTGTGGAACCTCACTCATGACAGGTCCCCAGTCTGATGTCACCCCATTCCCTGTCTTTGTGCCTGACCTGTGAGCCAGTTGATCACCCACCACAGGATGTGTTCATCCAGCTGTGAGCTGGATATTTTGTCCAGAAGGACTCTGTGGGAAACAGCATTGAAAGCTTCACTGAAATCCAAAAAGATCACCTGGCTTCCCTTGATCACCCACGTGTGTTACCTTCTCATAAAAGGAAATTAAGTTTGACAAGCAGTATTGTCCTCTAATGAAGCTGTGCTGGTTGTGGCCAATGACTGCATTCTCTTTCAGGTGAATTTCAATACCTCCCAGAATAATCTTCTCCATAACTTCACCAGGCAATGAAGGGAGATTGATAAGCCTGTAGTGTCCAGGGTCCTCCTTCTTGCTGTTCTTGAAAATCAGCACAACATTTGTCAGTTTCTAATCAGCTAGGACCTTTCTGGATTTCTAAGACTCAAAAATCATCAAGAGAGGTTTCGTGATGATATCAGCCAGCTCTTTGGGGATTCTTGGATGAATGCTGTCAGACCCTATAGATTTGTAGCAATTCAGATGGAGCAGAAGATCCTGCACAATTTTGGGTTTACTGTGGGTTGATCATATGCTACAAGATGTACACAAAAAGATGTAGTCAGTGCTTCTATCATCCATTCTTCAAACACAACTAGAATGTCTGTGATGATAGATTTATTTTCTAGAATAAATATCACATTTTGAAACCCCTGTCCTGGGTTTATTTTTCCTTTCAGTATTTTAACACATGGCACACACCTCTCAGTGCTTCAAAGGAGATTATTATTAGCAATGATTTTCACCTTTCTCTTCTCTACAGAGAAAATCAGCTGAGTCTAACCATGAAGAGACAGGCAAATGTAAATATAATCTGTGGCCTCTTAAGAAGTTTTTTTTTATTTCTCATCTGTTAGTATTGCTTAAGTAGGCATCCATCAGAAACAGGCTGTGTTAGTGGTAGTGCTCTGAGTAGCTCCAGCATAAAAACCAAGATCAGAAGCTCTGGGAAGACTCTTTTCACCATCTGCCATCGGCTTCAGTCCAAAGAAAACCACTGCTCTTAATCTGTGATCCCTCTGTGGACATTAGTGTGCATGTCAGCCTTCTCTATCTCTTTCCCTTCCTGGTTTGTGACACAAAGGTGAGGAGGGAATGCACAGCACTACACAAACCCTACCATCCAGTGCTGGACAATTATAGAAAGCAGCAGCTGCTGGAGCCCACAGAATCACAGTGGGAATGGGTATCTGACTCCTCTGAAGCAGCTTGAGCTGGAATAGGAAAGGGGTCATTTAAGCTGTTACAGAATCAAAGAAATGTTCTCACACCATTAGAAACTGTCTCATTTACCCAATACCAGCTAGCAGCTGAGAAGCAGTAAGATTCCTCTTAGCTCTAAGTGACTGTTTCAAAGGTAAGTAAAGCACATTGTCTCAAAGTACCTACAGTGACGGTTTGAACTAATGTTTCATTTTGCCATGAAATGGACTGTGAGCGCTCAAAGAGCCAGGAAACAGCTGAGAAGCAATTCAAAAAGCTGCTCAGGCCATTTATCCTCTGTACCTCTCAGCAGTCAGTTACTGTCTGCTGATTCAGAAGTGGTGTGTGAGTGCTACTCATATAAATGAATTTAATATGGGTAAACATGTCAAGTCTATGACAATTTTGGGATTAAGCTAATTATATAAGCGCTGGAGATCAAGCCAAATTTTCACTGGAAAAATCCAGTTCACTCAACTTTTAATAATCAGTCTTAAATAATTTACATTACTTTCACAAAAAAACCAAACAAACAAAAAAAAAACCAACCAAAAAAACCCCAGGTGAATGTAGCAGAACACAGCCTAGTAAGGCCTAGAATGTTATATTTCATAAAAGTTTTTAACAGCATAGAAAAAGTCACCATATTCATCTCCCCAGATTCATTTTTTAAGCAGTTATGTCTGTCCCATTCAGCAAAGAGAAATGCCAAAAAGCAAATAAATAAATACATTCCAAAAGGAAAACAAAAAGGTATTGGCCCTAAAGTTTCTAAAAAACAATCAACTTCATATAAGTGCTTTTTTAGAGCAGTAAATGAAACCTTTTTCAGTAATGACATCATATTGAGTGATGTGTTTACCCAGGCTGGCTGCCAAAATTCACCTACCTGCTCTCTCTCTCTACCTTATCAAAAGGAAATAGGGAGGAATTAAGATGGAAAAGGTCGAAGGTTGAGATAAAGACAATAAGATAATTTACTACTGGCTACCGACATGAACAAATCAGCCTTTTCTTGGGGAAAAATTAATTTGATTTATTGCCAATTAAAAATGTATTTCAATAGTGTGAACCAAACCTTAAAACAGCCCCTCTCTCTTTCCTTTCCAGGCTCAACTTAATTTCTTCATTTCTGATTCCATCTACCCTACTTGAAGGGACAAACCAAGACCAACATGGGCTCTCCATGGGCCTCAGCCTCTGCAAGAAATATCCACCCATTCCAGCACAGCATCCACTACAGGCTGCAGTGTAAATATCTGCTCTGCTATGCCATCTCTATGGGCTGCTGGGCAACCTCTGTTCTGCTGCCTGGGGAAATTTCTTCCCATTATTTTTTTCTGGCCTTGGTGCTCACGTTGTTATTTTTCACTTTTTTCCTTATTCCTCATTGCTTGCTCTGCATTTTGCTCTTAAGTACATTTTCCTGGAGAAGCCCATGATGTCCCAGCTGGATCTGGCTGGGTGCAGCACAGGGCAGCCCTGCCTTGCCCTCACAGAGGCTGCCCCTCAGCCCCCCTGCCAGTACCTGGGCTCCAGCACCGCACCACATCAACACACAATACTTATGGTTTCACCCCTACTCGTCACACCTCACAAAACTGTAATCAGCATTCAAGTATGCCATAAAACATGGGTAATTTACAGAGAAATGCTGGCCAACTCCACCTCACAAAACACCCAAGTGGTTGATGGGTTAAGGTACTCACATGGCCTCATGGAGTTAATTTGCAGTTTGAGGGAAAAGAAGGGATTGAATCTGGAACTGCTCCATGTTTTACTTGCTCTGCTGATCAACTGTCCCATTAGGAACATAGAGAGATCACCTCCTCCTGTGACTGTGTCTTCATAAAGGGGCTTCTTTTTAAGTGTGTACAGGATAATCTGTGTTATTCTGCTGAAAGTTCAGGTGATCTAAGACTTAAATGGGGGGGTTTTCTAAGCCAGAAATCAGACATCCATTGCTAAGTCGATGACCAAAACAAGTGGTCCAAATAAATATAAGAATAGAACAAAGTTTTAAATCATTCTTGACTTAATTAATCACTAAATAAATTAATAATTGCATCTAGACTCTGGTGAAAATGAAAAGTGTAAGCATGGTTGCAGTGTGATGCTGGTTTGGGTTTTGCCTTTTTTTCCTTTATATGTTCTCTGTATTCTTTGCACATACATTTGTAGCTTTGTAGCCTATCATAAAAGTGGCTAGCTTTCCCAGTACTTTTTCATGGTCTTTCCCTAGACAGAAAGCCAAATTCCAGACAGAATTCCAAGCCCGAGGGGATACAAGGCCCCAGGGCTATCTTGGTTATTCTTGGGACCCAAGGCTGAGAACAAGTCTTTGAGATTTTCATGAGCAAAGTACAGCCAGTGCTGGGGGAAGGGCTCCAGAGAAGGGGCTTGACCTGGGGAGTGAATTGCATCACCATTTGTCCTCCTAATTGGTGTGTTTAATCAGTTATGCTAATTTCCTAAAATCTATAAATATGTACTCATCGCTGGAGGGAGTGGGCTTTTATGGACATTTTTTCATAACTGTCTCTGAAGGCCTTCAAATAAAGATTGCCTTTTACTTCCTTACTAAAATTATCTTGAGTTTCATTTCCAGGTTAGGAAAAAGGCAACAGTGCCTATGAAAGATGATGGTCACCTTAGTAATGATTTGTTTAATCTCAACACCTCTGTTTTTTCATGGTTTTTCAAGAAAAGTAGAACCCAGATTCAGAAGACTTTCATTAATGATAAGACCACTGGTCTCACTTGTACTATAATATTATATTAGACAATGAGACAAATTATTTATTTATATGTCATGCACTAAAGGTTCTCTCAGTAGACCTACATGTATTTGGTGCTTGAACTTTTCTGACTCTCAATAGGTTGATTGCATTAGACCCCCACCACTGACTCTCTTAAGTGTTCATTAAAAAAAAAAAAAGCTCCAAAAAACCCACAAACCTAAGCGAGTTAACAAAAAAACAGAAAACAAACAATAAAATCTAAAACAAAAAGCCCCCAAACAATACATTTTTATCCATTGAACTGAAGTTTAAAAATTGAAAGTTTTAGGCTGGAATGCACCATGTTGATGTAAGTGAGACATTTGTACTTCCATTATATATACAGTCTCTAGACTGTGATAGCCTGCCATGCAAAATAATTTGTTTCTAAAAGCAACAGGACAAAGGCTTTAATGTTTCCAGATAATTTATGAGAATCTAGCAAGAAGATATAACAAGAGAACAACAACAACAACAAAAATAATAATAGTGTGAATGCGAACTATTTCACCGAAAATAAATGATAGCTTTACTTGAAAAATACCTAGTTTTCAATAAATATAAACATTATCAATCCAAAAGCAAGAAAGTAGATATTCTGCATATGCAATACATGTTTTATATGTGAGAAAAGAAATAATCATTTGTTGGCTATAGCTGTTATTTTCTAAAATTCATTGTGTTACACATATTTAGAAGATGAAACACACATTTTTACTTGGATCAACACCAAATGTCAGGATCAAAATATTAAAGGGGAAGAATGAGTTTTTAATGCTTGCTTGCTATTTCATGGAAAGATTGCTAATCAGATTAATAATGTCCTTAACTGAAAGCAGCAATGCACTACATCATTACTGACAGGAGTTCTTTTAAAATCTTAGAACAGTGAGAATGAAAAAATCTAATATCGGTCGTTTTTCAGTTTTGTGACAACCAGCTGAAATCTATGTTGCCATTTGTTTGATTTCTCTGGCAACCACAATCTGATATACTATTACAACTAAACTCCTACACTTTATTACTTCCAGTTGCATTACACTAATATTCTCGTTCAAAGTAATGGAAATTCTTTGAATATGGATCTAGCAGGCTATGGATTAGCTGAAAGTAGAGGAAGCTGAAATTAAATATGTGAATTTTAAAATTTAATTAAAATAGAGAGACCAATCTGACACTGAAACAAATTTGTTAAAGGGTATGGTAAGTGACTTAGTCCTTTAGAGGAATCTCTTTAATAGAAAATATGTTTGGTGCAACCACTTGTTCTTGGCCTTGATGCTGAAATAGTAATAAAAAAATACTGAGACTGTTTTACATAGGAAGCTAGCCAAACATATTTAGGTTTAAGTTGCTCTCAAACCAAAATTACTCATCCTTGCAGTTTCCATGGGGTTAATATTTGCCCACAAATATTCTATCAGAAAAATAGATCACCACATTCAACTTAGGATTTCTGACATTATTCACAGAACAAACTATTGTGGCTTTTACTTCCATGAATGGGTCTGCATATGAGAGCAATTGGGCTGTATGCTCTCATGGAAACCAGGATACTCCAGGTAAATTTACAAGATATAATTTGCATAATGAATGTGCAGGATCAGGTCTTGATGAGGAGGTTTTTTTGCTCTTTTTCTTTACCATTTAATCACAACGATGTGAACTAAGCAGGTGAGATTAATTCTAAATTAAATCAATGGATTTGTATGAGGCATAAGATGTTGACAAATTCTCTAAGATATCCTCTATGGTCCAGAATGTCCATTCTCTTCACAATATTGACCAAAGTAAAAACAGGTTCCCCATACATAAAAACATATATTTAATCCTGTTACGGGTTAGGGAAGACAAAATTTTCAAAATGTCCAACAAAAATTTGCAAGCATTTCTAAATGATCACCAAATTCAGCAGAGTAGTTGTATTTAGGCAGTTGTCTAATATGTCAAGATTATCCTTTTTTAATACCAAACCTTTTATGTTACAATGTGTTGTACATACACTTTCTATATAGTTAATTATTAGTCAACAAAACCAAGAGAAAATGAAGTATTATTGTAATGAGAACATTTATATTATAAAAATGGTGCTAGGAGCAATTCTAGTTTTTTATATATTTGGATGGCAGGGATTCCATGTCTGTTGCTACATACATATATCAGTGGTTCTTTTTTTAAAAAAAGAGAGGACCCCTTCCACAGTCCTTAACATAACAAGGTGACCTAACATAGTATCAAAGGTAGAAAAGCTATTGAAGGAAAAATCTGATCAGAAAAGAATAGAAATGAAAGATGAACATTGGAACTGATAAGAAACCTTTTTCCCTCAAAATGAAAGAGTCCCATTAAATTCTAGTTTCCAACCATTATAGAGATGAAACAGGAGAAAAAAAACAACCTGAAATTTCAAATGATTGACCATAGGAAAACTCAAAAAATTTCAACTGAAATATAATGGCACTAGTAGGGCCCTTGCCACATCTCCCTTACCAAGAATTCAGGGGTAGTAAGTCACATAAATAATGCTCTAGAAAATAGAAAAATTAAGGAAAGAGATTCCACTCTGCTTCACCTATGAGTTTATAACCTCAGCAAAAATTAAGACAAATATTTCTTACTGAATATCCAAGACAGATGAAAGCACCTCAGCTCAA
This sequence comes from Ammospiza caudacuta, assembly GCF_027887145.1. Lineage (NCBI taxonomy): Eukaryota > Metazoa > Chordata > Aves > Passeriformes > Passerellidae > Ammospiza > Ammospiza caudacuta. The sequence goes on from NC_080593.1 coordinate 136,458,087, forward strand.
AACATAGAGACTTAAAAACCTTTAAATATTTAAGAATGAGGTTATCAACAATCAAGCCTTCAGTCTTTATGTTCCTAGGCATCTACAGCTGGATTTTTAGCTTTAATATCACAGTGCAAATAAATGTAAGTTTCAGCCATAAACACCTTCACAATTTGCAAATTATCATTACCTTTCATCTACACTGAGAAGCATAAATCCAGTAGGTAACCTCAAACCACAGTGACTTGACTCCATTCCACACAAAATACCACTGCAGTTGCTTTCTTCAGCCACTGCTGTCATTGCCCAGTTGATTGCCAGTTATAAAAACATCCTTTAATTCCATCCAGTAAATCCTGAACATGACAAAATACATCAAATTACAATATATCTCCAGAATAAAACTCTCCAGACTTGAATAAGAAAAGAATAAGTGAGAAGATTTTTCCTTTAATATGGTGTCTTTTCATTTATTCTTTGCGTCCAAAAAGAAAAAAAGAAAATATTCATCAATTTGTCTAGCTTCCTCTTCTGACTCTTTTGCTTTCTTCACTTGATTAATGTATCTTTTTTATTCAATTCTTGTATGGGGACATGAAGATACAAAAATTCATGCACTTCTGGTCCTTTCTAAAATCAAGGATAAAGAAAGTTACAGGAAAATGTATTCTGCCAATAAGCAGAGTGACAATAATTACTTCTCAATGCCTAGTACTCAGTTTGAATTGATCAGAAACTCCATCTTGTTTCATTTCCTAAATGTTGGTACAAAAGCCTGAAAGAAGACACAAAGAGTCACATTATTGATGTCTCCCTAGGGGTCACCTCCATTGACACGGAGACTGGTAAAATTACTTGAGAGAAAAAGAAGTAAAAAAGAGAACAAAGAATGGAATGGAAAAATATTCAGAAAAAAGACAGAGACAAACATGCAGAAATTAATTAATTTTATAAAGAGTATGATTTGAAATGCTGACAAAAAGGGCAATCATGTCCTTTACATTGGAAAAAATATTACTGCTATCAAAATATAATTCATCTACAGTAAAACAGACAAGCAAGGGAAAACAAAGTCTCATCTGGGTAAAATGGAGATGATATTCAAATGAAATCTACAGATTTTTCATTGTCCTACAATGTCCTTGTCCTACAAGGTCCTACAAAATTCAACTTATTCCGCAATACTTTTAAGAGGTATTTAATTAAATATGTGTCTTAAAAATCTGTATGCACGGATAACTAGAGTATCTTAAGACCTTGAGAGATATTAATAATTGCTTAAAAAATTACAGCAAGGAAAATCACCAGATAGATAAGATTCAAATTCACCTGTATTGTACGTGAAAGTGTGGGGGCTTATGATTTCTGAATAGAGTTTAGAATCAAATAACTTCCTAACAAGGAAATTCTTGCTTCCTGATCAAAAAAGAATGAAACTTAATAACAAGAGTAGGCTATGGCTTTTCTGTGTGCTCAGCTGGTCCAATATCCAGAGAAATATGTCTACAATAAAAATAATGTGGTGATAAAACTGCCCCCAGAGTAATGAAAACAATTCTTTTACATTTCTTATAAGACCATTTCCCTCTATAAATGCATTATTATCAAACCATTCAGTATTTAAATTTCATCTTAGCTGTAGAAGCATTTCACAGTGCAGATAAACTTAAACCTAAATACTGAATTTTCCAAAACTTTTGACTTGAGGATTTTCCTTAGTTATCTTTATCTGTATTATGAATCCCAATCATCAAAGGAAACCAGAACAGGCCTAAAGAAGTACATGTATTTGTAAATAGAATTTGATAAGAAAATCTTGTTTATAGTGTATGATTTACCATTTTAATTAGAAGAAACATTATGCCATTACACATTTCCATCCAAACTAGCATAACAGAAAGAGGACCAAATAAATATTATCTGTGTATGGATCAGTCTGTTTTTTTAAAGAGCTCAGTTCTGATAACTGTCATTTAACTGCCAAATATGTGACCATCTTTTCAGATAAGCCTGTCTCCAACACTTCCTTCTGCACTTTCCCAGTTAGAAGCACTAAGGAGCTATGATTTTTGCAAAACACTCCACTCTCCATTGCTCACAGCAATAGCCACAATGTGCTCATTTTTCCACACAGAGGGGTGGTCCTCATCCAGAAAATGTCACATGTTCAGATGCATATCAAAAGTACACAGAAATTGGGGAAAAAACAAAAATGGAAGATGTTTACACCATCTAAATGTAATTTATTTGGACACTGGAACTGACAATCTAGGGTTCAGCTTATGCTTTGCTCAGACTGGGTTTAGACCTAAAACTTTACTCTTCTAGACCTCTAATTTGCCAGTCATGCAACCATTCAAGCAGGTCTCACACAACACATAGTAGATAACAACCTCAAGGTAGATCTTCCTTCCTACCAGAGACTTTGGTGAGCCAGGAAAAATTTGTTTTCAGTGGAAAATATATACTGTTAACTTTCTCTTAGGTGGAACTGGAGAAGAAAGCTTCAGCTAGTCCTGCTCTAAGCTCCTGCTTCCCAGCTGAATCCAGAGCCCAAATTACAGCAGCGTGAGTTGGTTTTTTTGCCTTTCTCAAAAGGCAGAACCCATCAATAGTCACCATAGCAATTCCATGTGTCTCCATTTAATAATTCAGTCTCATCTCATCCATAAACTGATAACTAGCATCAAGGAATGCTCAGAAGCAGTTTATTCATTAGTCCTTCAGTCCACTGATTTTGAGAGCAAAGCCTCCTAAAAGTGCACGTGCCTGAACTGGCACTCATCATGAGACCTGCTGTGTCAGTACACAGTAGTTATGAGACTCTAGGCATGGTGACTGGCTTAATCCTTATTATGAGCTATTCCTTTTGCAGATTTTAACTTCAATAATTTCAGTAACCTTGCTTACAATGGGATCCATACACAATTATACTAGCACAACTGAGTGAACAATGAAATGCAGCATGTGGCAAGAGCTTCCTAAATCAGCTTTTGTATCCAACTACCACACTGAGAAACTCAGCTGTGATTCATCTTCTTTCTGAAAAGCTTATTAATGCTCAGCATCTTAACACTTCTGATTGCAGGTCCTCCCCTAGAGATCTGTTCTACCTGAAGAGGCATTGTTAAAGATGGAAGTGTCACTACAGTGACTGAACCTAGGGTGCCTGATGAATCTCACCCAGGAAAATACACCTAATTTCTTCATCTTATACCAATGAGTAAGCCTGAAATTACAAGTGTGTAAATATTCATGATATTTACTTGGACTTTTCCAGAAAACAGAATCCCATACGCCCTATAAAAGACCTTTGTATCTTAATGTGAGAAAGAGATGCTCAGAAATTATGGATACAATATTGATCATCACAGCATGATTCATCACTTGTTTAAAGGGTACAGGATTCCACCCTATCTCCTTAAAGTTAATTTTTTGTCAAAGTACTACTTAACTACTTGGCATCAGCTATATATGTACATGTAGCTGTCCTGCAGAGTATATGCTAATATCAACCAATTGAAAAGTAGTCATTACAGTCTACTGTCAGTAGGTTAAATTAATTACTAGTGAGGAATTCAATAAAAAACTTACTCCAATTAAGTAGAGTATACTGTAATAATATTTTACGTTTATACAGCACTTTACATTTGGCGTTTGACCAATTAGGCTGAGAGAGCCATGCTAAATCACAGCAGGCCCCTTGGAAAAAGGGCAGCAGCTAACTGTCAAATTATTCTACTTCACAGTGGGGAATTTCTTACAACAACAGTGGGCAAAGTCCTATTCTCACATCTTGCAACAGACATTTTTCAGATTTTGAAGAAAAACAACATGACTCCAGAATTATATTGATGTCAATTCTCTTCAGTAGCCTCAGTATTTTATCCGTTATGGTGTCTGTCATACAGTCTAGAATGCCTACAATGGGGCTAAAATCCAAACTGTATGGCTCAAATTTGAAGGGACCCTAAATACTTCAAACCTGTTACTTCAAACCTGTTTTATAAACTAGTTACACATCACCAGCAAAATACAAAGATTTTTGTGGCTGCACTCTGTCACAGGTTTTTTTAATCCCTCAAAAAAACTGTGTCTTAAAAAAAATATATCCCCTCCCACTTTTTCTTTATTAAATCTTTGAGGCTTTTCCTATGCACTCAGCAAAAAGTAACAAAGTTTAGCATCTAGTTATCAAAAAAAACAAACATCCTTCAATCTCAGTCTGTAGATATGTGTGCTCATTTTGTGTCCATTTAACTGAGAAATGACAGTCATGGTTTTAAGATCTGTCATTGCACAAAAAAAAAAAAAAGTGTTTTATCCTGTTATGAAATTGTTAAATGGCAAAGTAATTTGAGAAATTGTTTTGTCAAAAAAGCATATTGTCTACCAGGAATATATGGAAAAAAATAAAAGAACCACCCCATTTCATTTTCCTTTCTTTCTTTTTTTTTTTTTTTCTTTTTATTTCTAAGTCACAGAAGTACTCAATGAACTCAGCTAAATTGGAAAGAACTAATTGCTATGGTTAGTGGACTGGAGCCACTGCAGGTGTGAGGTTTAATTGAAAGGCAGATGCCCAAAGACAGCAGGTAGAGATGGAAATTAGGTTGGGAAAAGAACAGGACAAGGTGAATGCAGAAATCTAAAACCTAAATAAAACCATACACATTTAAAGTGTTTTGCTGTGGTCCATTCATCGTAAATTATGTCTGGTGGTTTGCATTTTGGAAGAGGTAATGAGTTTGCAGTACCTGTTCTCTAATAAGCGCAACTATTCTTCTCCAGATATTCCCTTTTTGAAAAAAAAAAAAAAAAACCCAAACTTTTTCTTATGAATATATTATCATTTAAAGCTGCTGTTTGGCATACATAAAGGGGTATTTTTATTTGCCCCCTACATGAATTAATGAGGTTATAGGTTACTAGCTAACCTTCCATCAGGAAATATATCCTATTGCTCACATATTGTTAAAATTAATCACCTAAAAGGAAAGGCCAAGTGCTTCAATCACAACTACTTCTAAAAGCAATTTAACAGCGTATGTTTTCAGGGGGGAAAAAGTTATTATGTTAATAGGAAGATCTGCAATCATAACATAATGAGGTGCCTGGGGTTCAGACTGTTGTTGCAGCACTGCTGAGCACTAGTGGTAGGACACAGCTTGTACTGGGAGCCAAAAAACAACATTTGGCCAAGATTATCACAGAACATGTTGTAGTGTGTTTTTAAGTTTCTCTTATGTTCCCCATTTTATGTATTGTTCCCCCTTGTACCTTGTAAAATGGTTCTTCCCTCCCCAGTTTTCCCGCCACAGCTCTCCTGACAGTTATGTTACTATGGTTACCCCTGCCCCCCTTAGCTGTCAATCGCTCAAGTTATGTAACTTTCCCTCCCCTATTCTACCATATAAGTAAATTTTTTCTCCTCCCTGGGCCCAGTCAATCACCCCCCACTCCTCCCAGCTTTCGAGAACCTTCTTCTCTTTGGGGGTTGTGGTTGGCTGTGTGGGTCCCAGGGCTCCTCCTTAACTTTGTGTTTATTGGATATGTTTGCATGTCAGTTATGTTATGCACCTCCCTATATGTTCTCCTATTGGCTAGCTGGGCTTCCCTCCCTTCTCCACCCCTTACCTTTAAAACCTTGCCTTCTCTCTTATTCCGGGCCTTGTGCTGGTTGGTGCCCTCCCTCTGTTGGTACCTGCCATCCTTCAATAAACCGACTTTAACCCCTAGCAAGTGGTCGCTCCCTTTCCTCGTCTCATCCAGCGCATATAATCCAGTCCGCGATTCGGCCCAGCCCGAGGCCACGACGCCAAGGGGGGCTGATCTCAGATGCAGCGGAGGCGTTGGCCGCTTCCCCTCTAGCTAGCCGGACTTTGGGCCTCATACGCGTTCACGCAAGAACATGCTAAGTTGGAAAGGACGCAGAAGGATCGCACCCTGTCCTGCACAGGAGACCCCAATAGTCACACCATTAGGGCTGGGATTACTGTCCAAACACTCTTTAAACTCAGTCATGCTTGCACAGCGTCAAAAAAGTTTCATTTAAATCAATGTCCTCTCCTTTTAGCTGGAAAGTTTCATTGAACGCTAATGTGGACCACTAAAACTATTCATACCAAGTTAAAAGCAAAAATGTTTCTTAAAATACAAATAAACTATTTTGTCTGCTTGACTAGTTTATTAAATCTCTGTTTCAGCTGATCTTCAGTTTGGGGTAGACATCTGTAGACAATCTTTTCCTACATTTTCAAAGCTGAAAAGGCATGGAGATAAAAAATTTCTGAAATGCTGCTCACTGTAGCATGATGTTACATGTTTTTTTGACCCCGAAAATATTGTTAGATTATGTGATAAAAAAAAGTCTTGCACTGCACATGTTAAGGATTCCAAAACAGCAGAACAGAATGTGGGGAAAACCCCAGTTACCCAGTCAGACAAATAACACTTTACCTCAGCTGCTCCCAGATCTGTCAAAGGAGGGTCGTCAGCTCTGTGGGGTGGAAGTCATACCCTCAGTGAGAAGATTTCTGTTCTGTGAACATTTGTGTGTGAGTGTCTGAGTACTGCAGTCATGGGTCACAGGGGCCATGTGTGAGTATCTCTCTGCAGTGCCAGAAACCAAAGCATGGTGTAACATCCACGCAAACTAGCTACTGAGTGGGACAAGCATCATGGAAGCCACGTGTCCAAGTGGCCTTAAGTCTGGGAATAATACATCTGTTAGTGTCTGTGACTGTGTGGGATGTATCATTGAACTGCCCTGCATCACGCGTCATCCTCGCGTAGAGAAGACAACACGATCTTTAAGGAAGCTTGAAAATGCTCTGAGAGCCAGGAGAAAAATGGAGAGTGTTGTAGTAATGTGCTTTCCTCCAGCTACCCTGCAAATTAAAATTTTATTCTCCTTTTTCACCATGATTATTTATAATTTACAACCGATTGTAATCACAAAACAAAATTAATGACTTACCTTCCCACTACAAAAAAAGTACCTGATGGATAGGACTAACACAGGAATGCTACTATGAACACTTTTCATTCCTAAAAGTTATATGCAGCTGAGAGCCTGAAAAATAACCACAGGGATCCTTTGCAGAGCTTACTTCTCTGTAATATAAAGCACGTGTGTGTGAAAATCCTATAAAAGTAATACAAAAAAGTCCTCTTTGATCAAGGATGCTGATCACGAACATCTACATCTAACTCGGTTTCTCTGACTCATTTGAGGAATTGCATGTCTCAAAACTACAGAAGCCTTTCTAAAACATTACAATGAACTTACCCTATACAATAATTGTAGAGATCAAATTAGGGGGGCAAAGGATGATGATTTCTAATACGGTTATATTTCATATCCTATATAGAAATTATAAGACATTTATCAAAAATTATTTTCTTACCTAATCATTCAGACTCTGAACGTACACACATGTGGGGAATTTGAAAACCATCATGAACAGCACTTAAAACTGTGCAGAGGAGAATAGGCATTTTTAATAGCAAATTTATCAAAATCTTCTGATAAGGTTGCCGCTTTCTCATTTTGGTGCAGATTATAAAGATAATTCATTGTGCACTAGCTAGCTGATTAAAAGCTTCTTTCAATTTTCATATGAACTGAATAGATTCCAATCTTACCTAATTACATCTATATTGCGCTCTTAGAGTAAGAATGAGAAATATTTGAAAAATAGTGTAAGGGAACAAACATTAATCCTTCACCAATTATGTATATTCTATTATTTTTCTCTAGATGTTCACAAAACTGACTTTGTTTTTTGAATTTACAGCCTAACCAAAAAATAAAATGAGACTAACTAACCATGGCTTGCAGGAAACTGTCTCCATTGCAAATGAGGTGCTAACTGGAGTATATACAGCTGTGCTTGGCCCTGATAACATGAGCAATTCTGAATTAATTTTTCCTTAGCAACTCCTGAGCTCTTAGAAACTTCCAGAAAAAAGTTCAAACAGCAACATTAGACAACATAAAAAATACATAAAGGCAACATGGAAAAGAAACAGAAAAGAGCTAGGATATCAAAGACAAAATAAAATGCATTTGCTTTTTAAAACTTCTGTGTAGCAAAGAAAGTTTTCATAAGCATTATTGTATTTTTTAAAAAGTTTACTACAGCATAGTTTAATCTACTAAGAGTTACTAAATACAACCTGAGGAATGCCTATTTAATATTAATATTCCTGATTGTGAAATTCTTTGGGGCCATTTTTCTTGGTGAATAAAAGAATATTCTCAAATCCTGTTTCTGCTACAGAAATTAAATACAAAAGCCAATTTTTGTAATTTTCAACACAGAGCTACTGATCCTTTGAAGCATTAAGGTTTTCTTTAACAAATAAAGTACAGCTGACCAGCTACATGATGATACTTCAAGGTATCAACAAAACGTCCTTCTGTGCTCTTTAAATAATATCTCACCACAGCATAAAATGTCTGAATACTGAGATCTATTAAAAATGACAGTACAATCCATGATGCCCCAGAATCACCTGGTATTTCCTTACCTTTTAGTGCACAACAACTTACCTTACACAAGAGAGAAAACCTATCCAAATATTTACCAATTCCAAACTTTCTTTTACAGGAGAATATGGCAGTTCCAAGTCTACTAACAAAATTTTTAACCTATTCAATCACTGTTAAAATCTGCACTGGGCAGATTTTACTGAACAGTTCCACTGAATAATAGTTCCCATCATTGGGAAACTTATGTTGTCTCTTCTAGGTTTCTGAGCAGTTTCAGATGATCATAGTCATCCTCTGTACATAGAGAATTACAAAATTAAATGGGAAATCCAAGTCCTGGAAAATTTCCTGGTGCAAACTTGACAAGTCAGCCTGTGCACTTCCCTGGGACTGACCAGAAAAGCACCTACTGGTGGAATGTGCTCAGAACAGAGCAGCTCGTCCGAGTGTCAGCAGCAGCTGCAGCTACAAGATTTTCAGCAGTTGTGTTTCCATGAGCATTTAGGTACATGACTTGCACAGCCACTTAATTTTAGTCATATCTCTTATACTTAATCAGAAACTGAGAGACTAAAGAGTCTCTTTTTCTGAGCTGTCACATTTTCAGGTATTCTAGTGGAGGCCTAGGGCCTAGTGGAAAATAACATATTTTGCACAAAACCTGACGATATATAATAAACTTGAACAAAATTTCCCATGTTAGCGATCGGTATTTTCTGGTTATTGGTGTTATATTTGAACATGGTGAACATTTGGAATGGGGAATAATTTCTCTTATTGCTAAGATGACTATATTCCTGTTAATAATTTAAAGGGCTACAAGGACACATAGATTTTTTGCAGTTTTAGTGGCTTTTATATTCTATTTTCCAAAGGCCTTTCATCTGTGAGGATTCTGAAAGGTTTTGAACCTTGACCTGAAAACCTGGAACTTATGTTCTGCATTGGGGTACACCAGGTTAAATCCCAAATAAAATGTCACTGTAAACATATTTCAAATTCCTGGACACAATTTTTCCTGATTGCTTTTTCTCTAGCACCCCATTTCAAAAATTCCTGCTTTCTTCTAGCTCTTCCTGCTCGACTGCAAGTTTATGCCAGGTGCACCTTCTTCTGGCACTAGTGGCAGCACAAATGCTTTATGGGATCTTACTGATACACAGTAAATGAACTGAGAGAAAACGAAAGAGGAAGAAAAAAAGAGGAAGGGGGAAAGGGGAAAGAGGTAGACATGAGAGGAAAGAAGGGGAAGGGTCTCTAACCTTGCTGCCAAGGTTCATGGAACTATATTCTAAACCAGAAAGTTCACAAGTTAAGACTTAGCTGGGGAATGAAGAACTAGCAAAGCCTTTCAGCCAGCCCTTTTTAGCACTCAATAAAAATTAATTTTTCATGTCATTTGATTAGCTACAGGTAGGCACATTACAACTAATTTTCAGTTTAAGTTAAAACTCCACAGAGACCTCTGGTTTTCAGTGCCTGAACTGGCATCTGACAATTTGTGAGGTGTCAGGTGAGTACTGATGAGGTTGAGAACTAGGTGTTGTCTTGTTAATGTGCTTGGCAGGGAAGCAGAACAAATTCACAGCTTGAAAAGCCTGTAGTAACTCTTGATTGAGGATACACCTCGGACTGGATGATGTATTTTAGAGGTCTGAATGCAGCAGTTTAAAACTGGATTTGGACTTTTAACATTATGAGGAAGGAAAGTTATGATTGCAATTTCAGATTTTGAACTGGGTTTAAACAGTACACAGTGTAATGTAATTAAAAGCTACTTTTTTTACACACTTAAGATGGATGGCTTAAGTCTGAGACTATAACTGGAAATATTAAAAAAATTAAATATAATTTAAATTACAGATATTTCAGGTAACAAAAGAACTATTAAAAGGAAAAAAATTACAAAGAGGCTCTGAACTCATAGTATTACTAGAGTTTACATGTTTCACTCTCACATAATCTGAGCAGGCAATTTAAAGAATTTTACAGTTCTTTGTAGTGGTTGATAACTGGATACTATGAACTTTTGACAGGAACATTCCAAAACAGCTTCCTTGCACAATTCTCCAGAAATCAACAAATAAAACTATAAATATAACAAAGGTAAATTCTCTACTTCCCTATTTAATGAACTAATAGATTTCTTTTGTGCCACCACTTGCATGGATTATTTTGCATGCAGCCAAATATTTTAATGCAGTTGTCTGTGCTGATTCTTGATGTATTTCGATTTTGCAAAACACAGACAAATTCTGCTCTTTCTCAATGACTGATATTTTATGCATTAAACATGTAATCATGTGGCAATTAAGGATAGTGAAATTAGAATAGTATGATAATGAAGTTCACTTTGAAACAGCATTTGATAAACAACCTCTGTGCAGGATCTCATAGCAAATATTTTTGATTGCCTCTTTTGTTTAAAAGAATTTCATTGCTGGAAGATGATAGGAAAGTGTTTGTGAAAGACAGACATTATCAGACACCAGAGAGGATATGTCCAAACCAAGGATGGTGTACATCACAGAATTTTGTTCGTTTATATAGAATCATAGAATCATTTATTTTGTAAAGAACCCTTAAGATCATCGGGCCCAACCATCAAACCTAACACTGACAAATCCGCCATCAAACCACATCCCTAAATGCCACATGTACATACCATCTTAATACCTTTAGGGATACTGACTACACCACTTATATGGGCAGTCGGTTACAATTCTTTAGTAGAGTTTTGATGAAAAAATTTCTTCTAATATCCAATCTAAACTTGCTCTGAAACAACCTGAGGCCTTTTTCTCTTATCCCTTCATTTGGTGTGTGGCAGAAGAGATAAGCATCACCTCACTCCATTTCCTTGTCGGGTAGTTGGTAAGAGTGATGAGGTCCCCTCTGAGCATCCTTTTCTCCAGTCTAAACACCTCCAGCTCTCTCAGTGACTCTTCATAGAACTTGTCCTCCATACCCTTTACCAGCTCCATTGCCCTTCCCTGGGCAATGCTCCAGCACCTCAATGTCCTTCTTAAATTGAAAGTCCCAAAACTAAGCACAGTATTCAAGGTGCTGCCTCACTAGTGCGGGGTGCAGAGGGGCACCCCTGCTCCTGCTCCTGCTGGGCACAGTATTTCTGGTCCAGGCCAGCATGTCATTGGTCACCTTTCCCCTTGGGCACATGCTGGCTCATGTCCAGCTGCTTCTGACCAGCACACCCAACTGCTTTCCAGCCACTCTTCCCCCAGCCTGTAATGCTGCATGGGATTATTGCGACCAGAGTGCAGGGCCTGGTTTGTAGTCTCATGAATCTTGTACAGCTGGCCTCAGTCCATCAATCCAGCCTGTCCAGATCCCTCTGCAGAGCCTTTCTACCTTCCAGCTGTTGAACACTCCAACCCAATCTGGTGTCATATGCAAACTGACTGAGGGGGCACTAAATCCCTTTGTCCAGATCATAGATGAAGGGGTTAAACATGGGCCCCAACACTGAGCCCTGTGAAACAAGACTCATGAATAGGTTCCTGTTGGATGTAACTCCATTCCTCACCAATCTCTGGGCCTGGATCTTCATCCAGATTTTATCCAAGGAACAGTACACTTGTTTAAGCCATGAGCAGCTCATTTCTCCAGAGGATACCGTGGGAAATGTTGTTAAAGGCTTTACCTATGTCCAGGTAGACAACATCCACAGCCTTTCCCTCATCCACTAGATTGGTCACCTTGCCATGGAAAGGAATCAGATTGGTCAAGCAGGACCTGCCTTTCTTCAACCCATGTTGGGTGGATTTGGTCGTCTGGTTGTTCTGCACATTCTCATGATGGCACTCAAGATGATCTGCTCCATGACCTTCCGTGACATTGAAGTCAGGCTAACAGGCCCACAGTTCCTTGAATCCTCCTCTGGCCCTTCTTGTTGCTGTGTGTCACATTTGCTAATTTCCAGATAACTGGGACCTCCATAATTAACCAGGATTACTGAAAAATGATTGAAAGTGGCTTTGTGAGCACTATCATTTGAATTTATCTACAATTAAGTAATAAAAGTAACTGGATGATTTTTAAGGTCCCTTCAAACCCAAACTATTTTATGATTCTATGATTCTGTGATTCTGTGATTCCATTATTTCTGTTTAAATAACAAATAAACAACTATAAACTAAGAAGGGGCAGCAAATGTTCAAAAACAAATATTCTGATTTCTCTTCTGTTGAATTCTTCTGATTCTTCTTTGAATGATACTCATAGGGTGTGTCTCCTCTCCAGATTTCATGCAGGTGAGAAACATGCTGTTGAAGATATTCTCCTGGAGATAGATCCCACATACCATAATTCAGTTTGCATAGTACAGTAGTCTTGAAGAAGTAAACTTTTGCCCTTTTAGATGAAGTTAATCTTGTCACCTGCTCATCAGATTTAACAGAACTATTCCACAATGCCCTAAAATCCTCATAGTGTAGGTGCTGAGTTTTCAGTTCATTCACTCTACTGATGGTGTTGTGTGGTGTGCTCTTACATAGCTGGCCATAAGATAAAATAAACTGTATCTCATAAAATTTATGAGAGGCAAAAAGTACCGATTAACTCCACTCTACAAATTTTATCCAATTTTATAGCTTTCAAAACTTTTTAGAAAAGCTCAGCACTGGCAAGGATAGGAATCTCCATTTATCTTTGTTAGACTCGTCAGATTCTTTTGATGCCAAGATTCTCCTGTACATAATCCTTTTAAGCTTAACCTTTACAAGCAGTTGCAACATTAAATCATAACATAGACAACTTCTCTAAAAATCTTTGTTCAGTTGTTTCTAACAGCATTCTTTGTAGTGCCAACTCAGAGAGACAGCACCTTATCATATATTCATGATTCCAGAAATCAAGATTGTCAGTGCTGTGAATATTCTTGTACTGCTGTGACGTAGGAGGAACAAGCTGGTTGTGAGTTACTGATCTCATTCTTCCCTTATTCCATTTTCTCTCTTATCAAAACATTATGTGTTCAATTAACACATAATTTCAGCAAGCAATAGTCAAAGTATTCTCTGAAACTGAAGGTTTTGTTTCCAATTCTGCTTTCACAAGAACCTACCACTATTGCATCTTCCCCTAAGTATGAAGATATTTAAATCTATTGAGTTAAAGATGAGGAATATTAAAAACTAAAACTGAATAACAACTTTTTTCTCATTTTTGTTTTCCCTTATATTTTAAAATCAGATCAAATTCAAAACAACAACAAAATAAAACCACTTGCAAAATCTTTATTTGACACATTTTCTTTTTAAAATGCCTGTTCTCTTCATATTTCCCAATTTATTTTACAATTTCTGTTAAAAATACAAAAGATTACTTTATATTGAGAATTTAAAAATTGTTTCAAAATAACATTGTGGAAATTCATCCTAATTATAAGTTATACTTTTAACATATCTACATTCAGCTAACCAATTTTTTTCTCAGAAATTCAAAATGCATACTTTAAAAATATAAAATTTTTCAAAAAATATACTTCTTCCTTTTCTAGAAAACGACTTACTATAGAAAAATAACTTATGAAGATGCAGAAGTAACTTCCTTTTCCTATGAATTAAGTTCTAAATATCGACATTATTAATTTATAATTATGTAAGCAAGGTGTCTAGTTTTGTTTTGCTTCCTATTTCTCATCTATTGACCCAATAATAATGCAGTAAAATATGAAGGGAGCAATTCCAAACTCATCTGTTTTGATATTTGTCTAAGATAGGTAAATTTCAGATATCACAGGACATGGCTTACGAATTTAGCAGGTGGCCACAACGGTTCGCAAACTGTTCTTCAGACGTCCAGTGTAAAAATAATAAAGGCTGAAATGCTTCTGCTGTTAGTTCCAATAGGAAATCTCCACATTGTGAATCAGACTGAGCATGCATGGAAAACGATCTGACTACAAAACCTGCAGCCAGAAATAGAATTGAGCATGTGTAAACTACATGTGAGAGTCAGAGGAAATTGAAATTTGAATTATATATTTGTTTTAAGAATTTCTCAGGAAATTAGTGGAACTAATGTTCTTTGTTTACTGATTCAGAGAAACAAAACTAAAATCATTATCTAAAAAATGCTTCTCTCATCTCTCTTTCTCTTTATTAACAAAGTGTGTTTTCCCCACCAAAAAAAAAAGAATTGTTATTTTCTTCAATTGTTTCTAACTATAAGTGAATCAAAATAAGAAAAATAACACTAATGACACATTTAATAACATTATCAGTTCAGCATAACTTTTGTGTGAAATCCCGAACATCAGATATTTACTGTAAATAGCATACAACAAAACTCAGAACCACTTTAAAACTATTCATGGAAAATCACTCTCACAAGAAAAAGGCTTTCTCCCTGCTCACACTGCTAGGGTCATCCTTACTGCTTACAATTACTTCACCACATTCTCTGATTTGTCCTCAGGAGGGAATGTAGCTGGGGATAGGCTGTATGAATTTTTTGTGCTGTGGGAATGTGCGCTATTTTCTGTGACAGGCCAGGGAAGTCCTTATGTCACACAATTAATGCCACATGCAGTGCCGTCAATTCAGGCGTGTGCAGCAAGTCTGTCACTTCCCTGAAGCACCAGTCCCACTGTGTCTTTGCAGATGGATTGTAAAAAATCTGGCCAAGATGGCCAGAAATGTTACAGTAGATACAGTAGATAGCACATTATTACAGAAATAAATAGTATTTACATCTCCAGCTAAACTTAACTATTCTCTTTATAGATCCTAATGTTCCGTTTCAGAATTTTGGCCCAGTACTCGGAAAACATAATTTGCTGTGCAGAGATATATATTTAGGGTTTTACTAGTGGGAATTTATGTAAAAAGTTTTTGCATCAACCACTAAAGGTGTTTTGTTATCCAGTATTTGCTTGGTTATTTTTGCCTACAGTGACCCTTAATTTAATAATATTTTTCTTTCACTTTGGAGTTTTCAATGATTCAAAGGCCTTTTCTTAATACCAAAATACTCTGAGGGGCCCTTCTCTAAAACACAAAGCTATGTTTTCTCCAAGAGGATGTCTTAAAAATTGCCTACTATTCTCTGAAAAAAACCATAAATATGTATATATTTGCGTGTACCTTTCAGGAAAAGGAATGAAATCTTGTGATTTCAATGAGGATCAAGTGGGCAAGCTTCAATCCATTTCCCTGCACTTCTTGTCATCCCTGTTGCTTTTATTGCTTTCACTGTATTTCAGAATTTTCTATTTTTTTTTTCTCATTTCATTTCTTCCATATGTTCTCCTGTCTCTTTGCTTAGCTTTCTTCCCTGATTTTGTGATTTTGATGGGAATAATTTTGGCAAGTTTCAATGTTTTTCATTGCCCCTCATTTCATCTCAGTACATTTGGTTGTACTCTGGCCACTTGCAAATTTTCTGGATTTTTCAATTGGATTTTATTTGATCATACCTCCTTGCCAGAATGTTTGCCACTTTCTTGTCCGATTTCAATATTTCATTTCCTTTCCTGAAATAAATATAAATATATATAAAAATATAAATGTATCTATACCTATATATATGGAATTAGAAGCTGGAATAAAGAAAACTAATATTTTAGTAGCAAAGTTTATTTAGAAAGTAAATGCAAAACTAAGTGTAAAAGCATTTGTTTTGTGAACCTGGACATAGGACAACTGTATTGGGGCAGAAAACACCCACATTTGGTGGAAGCAGAATCTTTTACATTCCAGATGCCACATTCTTTCTTAGAATGAAGTATTATTGATCCACATAAACAGAAAATCAAATGTGCATTTTAAAATGTCCAATATCCTCATGTCTGCTGCCTTCAGGTTGACTGCAAAAGCTCTTGACCTCAGCCTCTGCTCCAAGAGATGTTAAAGGGTTGGAAGCCACTCCCCCAACATCTCAGATGAGTGAAATGACACAAATGACTGAACTACCTGCAGCAAATACGCGAGCATGCTGCCCACAGCTCTCTCTCTGTCTCAACTACCTGCTGTGCTAAAGGAATCTCAGGGTGTCCTGTGTGATTGGCTCAAGGTTCCAGATTGGCAACAATGAAATTCCAAGATTGATTGTTTTTTACAGATTCTTCATTCTCAAATAATCTCTTTCCTGACACCAGTAACTTGCAATAAACTCAACCAAAATATCTGCTTTCCAAACTTGAAAAACCTTGTTTCAGAAAAAGTTCTGTTGGTTGATCTGACCCTTTCTGAGATACCATACCACTGCAGACCTTGTTTTTCAAGATCTGGGATGCTGTTTTGAATGGTAAAATGGGATATAGGATGTTTCCAGCCAGCTGATGGCCAGCTTTGCTATGATGCACATGATGCTTGCCTTGGTGAGCTTGCAGCAGTGTGACATATTGATGTCCAACAGCCACTATCCCCTGTACCATGTTGGCTTTAGTCATCTGACTTACTTGATTATGGCATGTTTTGCATTCATGTATAATGCCTGCAATGGTTTCAGCTGGCAGGTTCACTCTCAGCCATAGCCCACATCCATGTTGCATTTCTCTCTAGGGCCCACTGAGCTATGTATAGCTCACCCCTGTGTTTCCAGTCTGGGTTTCCCTGAGACACTTACATTCTTATGCTCAGTCATATTTATGATGCCTTATTCTTCAAGCAGTGTTGTTAATTTCACCAAGGCTGTTGGAGGAACTGAACAATATTCAGTAAAATTAAAGAATTAGATACCATAAGAATTTATGGCAAGAAAATGACAGTTTAATTTACCTAGCTGCTTCAGATCAGATATAAATTTTTTATATACTATAACACTTCTTAAAATATTTTGCTATCCTTGTGTCCCTGAATTTACTAAAACTGAAATGGAATTCTTTCACTATCAAACACAGGTTCTGTACCTGAAGAACGAAACAGGTGAAAATAGAAACATGATTTCCATGCACAGAAGTTGAGTTGCCATTTGTGTTAATGCCTTCTGCTGATATTAAAGGGAAATGTTCCTTAATTTTCCTGATCACAGACATAGGAAGACTGAAGAAATAACGTAAGGAGGCGTGATTAAAATATACCAGCAATTTTGAAAGTCTGCTGTACGTATTTGTTGCAACATGGATTTAAGGGGAAAACTTCCCCTTAAATATACCACAAAAATGCCCTATGAAATACCAAAAGCAAGGCCCAGGGATAAGATTAACAGCCCAGACCTTGCAAACTTACTTCAGTTTGCAAGATTTTGCTTCCAAGGCTATCCTAGACCAATAATACTTTTTTTGCTGCTAGTATTTAACCAAATGAGAAGAAAGCTATGGCACACACAGCTTCATAACTTGCAATATCCTGCCACTATAGCATACATTTAAACCCACTACCAAGAAAAAACATAGAAAGCATATACTCATGAGTATTTCACAACAAACCGCTTTTACCATGTTTTAGACATAGATTTTAATTTTTTGTTAATCTAATAACCTGAGTTTATAATTAAATAATAAGCAAGTTTTTATCATACAACTATGGAAATTAATAGAGTCCAAAGCCACAAGGCACAAAGTACTGTTGGTGAATTGCAGCAAGTTCATATAACTATACCAAAGGCAAAATACATTACTGTTTTGGGAAGGACCATAAATCTCATACAGCAATATATTAAGGCTGCTAAATACATAATTGCAAGCATAATTTGACTTCGTGATTTAAGAGTTTTGATAGAAATAGTAAAAGTAAGACACTCTCACAGGCTTCAGGAAAAATGTTATTTAAGCAGGGTTCTTAATAATTAATTAAATAATTAATTTGCCTCCTTATCCTCAAGTTTCTCACTAAATGGGACTGCTACAGATGCAACTTGCCTTGAATGGCAGTACCTTCCTTGAAAGTCTAAACCACAGGGAGCAGGTACATATTACTCCATGACAGCATCAGCTTGCTAAGAAGGAGCAGTTATGAGAATAAAACAGTTGTCATACTTGTTATCAAGTACATTAATTTATTATTTAAGAAGACATTGTTAAAAAATGATTTAATAAAACTCTTCAAATAGAATAATCAAACATCTGCTGTAAGGTAATTTTATTCAGAATTTTCAAATTATTTTTTGCCTCAGTCTTCGCTGACGAGTGTTCCAGTAAAACTGCTCCAGTCACAGACGCAAAGGCAGAGATGGGACAGTGAAGATCCACCCACCACAGGGGAAAGTCTGGTTCACAAACATCTAGGGAACCTGAAGTTGCACAAGACTAGGCACGAGACTTGACAAGATGCATCTGCAGGTCCCAAGGGAATTGGCAAAAGAAGTGTCTAAGCCACCATGCATCCTATTTGAAAACTCATGGCAGTCCAGTGAAATTCCTTCTGACTGGAAAAGGGGGAACGTAACCCCTGCAGGAGAACTGCAGACCTGTCAGTCTCACTTCTGGGCTTGTTGAGAGCATGGAGTGGATTCCCCTGGAAATTCTGTTAAGACATGGAAAATAAGGAGGTGACTGATACCAGCCACCTGGCTTCACTACGGGTAAATTGTACCTGAAAAATTTAGTGGCTTCCTTCTACAAGGAGGTTACAGCATTGATCTATGAAGAAGAAGCAACCGACATCTTCTTTCCAAAGTTGGGCAAAGCATTTGACTTTGTTCCATATGACATCCTTGCTCTAAACTAGAGAGAGACATGGATTTGATGACTGACCATTCAGTGGATAAGGAACTGGATGGATGGTCACACTCAAAGATTTGCAGTCAACAGTCTGATATCCAAATAGAGATCAGTGACATGTGGCATTCCTCAGGGCTTGGTAGTGGGACTGACACTTGTTAATGTCTTTTTCGTCAGCATGGACAGTGGGATTGAGCTCACCCTCAGCAAGTTTGCTGACAGCACCAAGCTGTGTGGTATGATCACCATGCTGGAGGGAAGAGAAGCCATCCACAAGAACCTTAATAGCCTTGAAAGGTGGGACTGTGCAAACCCCGTGGAGTTCAACAGGGCAAAGGGCAAGGTGCTGCACCTGTGTAAGGGCAATTTGAAGTACAAAAACAAGATGGATGGAGAATAGTTTGAGAGCAGTCCCGATAGAAAGGATTGGGGGTGTAAAAACTCAACATGTGTTGAGTTTTCAATGTGCTCTCTCAGCCCAGAAAACCAAATGTATCCTGGCTGCATCAAAAGAAACTTGACCAACAAGTTGAGAGAGGTGATTCTTTCCCTCTACTTAGATCTTGTGCAACTCCACCTAGAATATTGTGTACAGCTCTGGGGTTCCTCATGGATTTCTTAGAGTGAGTCCAGAGAATAGTCACAAAGATGATCAGGGGGCTAGAGCAACTCTCCTATGAGGAAGGGCTAAAAGAATTGTGATTGTTCAGCCTGGAGAAGAGAAGGCTCTAGGAGACCTTCTAGCAGTCTTCCAGTACCTAAAAAGATGAAGAGGGACTTTTTACAAGGACAGGTAGTTATGGCTTTAGTCTCAAAGAGGGTATGTTTAGTTTAGATATTAGGATTAAATTCTTTACTCTGAGGGACGTGAGACACTGGAACAGGTTGCCCAGAGAAGTGGTGGGCTGTCATCCCTGGAAGTTTTCAAGGCCAGGCTGCTTGGGGCTCTGAGCAATCTGGTCTAGTAAAAAGTGTCCCTGTCCAAGTCAGGGGAACTGGATCTGTACATTCTTTTAGGTCCCTTTCAACCCAAACCATTTTATGATTCTATGATTTAAGAGAATATGTTGGAAGAAAATAAAGTACACATTATGTATCACTGAAAACATAATAAAAAATTGATGGCATTACTCTTTAGCAAACACGAGTTTCTGTTTTGAATCTTGTGTAGTTTTATTATCTGTAGATAGGAAAATAAGCGAATTATACATGATTTTTTTTCTTTTTGCAATGTAAACTATCACAAAAACATGGTGTAACAGGAGAAACAAGAGAAATCTCCACAAGGAAAAGAATCCCTTAGGAATAGCATAATAGAAGATCCTCTTTTAATAGGATAGGATATGAACAAGACATTTGAAAAAGTCTTTCAGCTGAAATTACTTAGTGATCACAGGCTTTGGTTCCTGCATTGGCTCTTCACTGACATGGTAGTAACAAAATAGAGTTGATGGACTATGTACAAAGGAAATTTTTCCTTTGTTGTTTTATTAAAGAACATCAGTAAACAGGTTAAATACATGCTAATAAAATTTAACATTTTCATGTATTTAATACTAGGATGAGTAAGTAGATTCAATACACAGTAATGCTTTCAGCCTCCCTTAAAAAATATATGTGAACAGTTCCATGGTTATGTTTACTTTATAGTGAAGGAAAATTGCAAAGATTTTCAGAATATTTGGCAACACATGCTCACACTTTATAGGCTATAGAGGAGTTTGAAACCATATGGATCCAGGTGGTCATTGTGTTTCCTCCATCCTGTGGGAATACAGAAACTGGACATGGTAAATATGCCTGGAAGAGTCACCCTCACAACAAGTAATAGGTGTTCTGCAGCTACTACCAGGCTGACTGACATAGTCATTCTTCTGTAGCTACCTTTCTCTTGTGCATGGAGAGTAAGAAAATATATCTATATAATTATTTACCTAGATCTCAGACATTTATTACTTAAATTAATAATTTCTCTTTAACATTTCTATTCAACTTTTTTGTGGGGAAGAAACAATGAATTCCATTCCCTGGGGCTTGGGGAAGAGTGTCTGGAAAGCTGCTTTGCAGAGCATGACCTGGGAGTGCTGCTCGACAGCAGCTGAACGTGAGCCAGGGTGAGCCCAGGTGGCCAAGAAGGCCAAGGGCATCCTGGCCTGGATCAGCAGTAGTGTGGCCAGCAGGAGCAGGGCAGGGATTGTCACCTGTACTCAGCACTGGTGAGGCCTCAGTCAAATCCTCTGACCAGTTTTGGACCCTTCACAACAAGACAGACTTTGAAGGGCTGGAGCAGGTCCAGCGAAGGACAATGGAATTGGAAAATGCTCTGGAGCAAAGTTCTTATGAGGAGTGGTTGAATGAGCTGCAGTTGTCTGAAAGTTGCTACAACTTCCTCATCTAGGCCAGCCATGGTTCTGGGGACCTCTGCCTCAGCCCAGAAATGTTATTCAGGTTAGGATTCAGATGGCCCCTCTTTATACATACTCATGTAAACTAAAAGAAAATCTATCTTTAGAAGCTTGCAATATAGCAGGAGAAATAAAAAATTTTTCCTCCTGAAGAAGAGCAAAGGTATCACTTTCCTATCTTTTGACAGATTTAAAAAGTTGGGGGAAAATAAAACCCCAAACATGGCAATGCTACCACCCCTTTTCTTTTGAATAAAGAGTTTACAAAGTATACCTTATTTTCAAATTCAGTAATTTCTAAGTGTGTTTGTTTTACATAGCTTTGAAATATAGTGACAAAGATAAACTTGGGATTATCAGAATTCACCCAATGGCAGAACCACTTATATGTAGTGCTTTAAGATCTGCTCTCCTAGATCTAATGAATTTATTGTTTAATTTCCAGCAGACTTAGAGTACTTGACAAAAATTCTTTTCTGTTCCTTTCTTCCTGATTTCTTTACCTTATCGAACACACGTTTAGGCACTATGTGGCAGGTGAGCTTGTGCCACCATATAATTAATGTGCATATTAAATCAAAGAGTGCCACCAGAGGAAAAGGGCTGTTTTTAATAATGTAATAATGATTTTTTATCCTCTCTGCTCCAACACTGAGAACTAAAATTGACTCTGTAAAATGCTGCCTTCATTTCTATATAAAAATCCTAGTTACTTAAACACATGTACCCTCAAAGTCATCTAGAAGGGAATGTATCCCCATTTTAAATCTGAAGTACACTGCACTTTACGGTGAGGAATTAATACAGCCCCGGGAAATGGAATTCAGTTACCTCCTCTAAGCTATTGGTGTAGAGTTAATTTTGTTTCTCCACAAAGGCTTTCTTGAAGGCTAGAGCAGATGTCAAATCCAACATCCTGGCTCTCTGAGTCCTCTGGCCTCGTGCTGCTGACCCTGCCCAGAGCCAGCACATCAGGAGAGTCTGCGGGGCCACGCCTGTGTGCCGTGTGGCGCAAGGCAACCAAACCACCGAGGTTTTGATGCTCCAGACACCTCTGAAGCCTTGAGGCTAGAATACATTTCTCCTTCTTATGTGGAAATAGTTTTCCAACTGCTCAGCAGGTGTATAAATTTTATTATGGCGTTCAGCCCACTGCCATAACACAGACACAGCTTCAATTTACTGTTTATCTTGGCTGATGCATTAAAATTATGTCGTTAATCACCTTTCATGCACTTCAGATTCATTCAAGTACATAAGCTTATAGTATGGCATTGAAATTATAAATTTATCCACAATATATGCAAGTGTTGCCAATGCTGAGTGTGCAGACATCAGAAAGAAGAAATTCATGCTTGGATTTCTCAATAATTTACTCGCAGCATGCAACCTGCTCAAACTGAAGAGCTCCAAATAGATACAAAGTTTATTAAACACACATACTGCTTGTGTTGAATCATTGCTTAAATTTATGAAATAGAACAAGCCAAGTGTCTATCTGCACTTGATATTATAAGAAATAGAAAACCAAAATATTAGCAGTTAAATAGCTTGAACTTCATCCATGTGATTTCATAAATATGAAATTTATTTCATTGCATATCCTGAATTTAAAGTACTCACAGCTGGAAATAGCATCAATAACATCCATTTCCAGCCAGAAAAATCCGATTAGTTGTATGTGGCTATATCCTTTAAACCCAAAATATGATGGAAAGTCTCTAAAAGAATGAATATTTAAGAATTGGACTCGATGATCTTTTGGATCCCTTCCAACTCAGAATATCCTGCTATTCTGTGAATGATTCTTCCTGAATCATTCACAGAATTGTTAGATTTGAGATGCATACAAGTTCTAAGATATTTGTATTAATTTTATATTTCCCATATAATTTATCTCCCAGTATTGGCATATAAATTTAAATATTTTTTAGAACAATCAATATTTCTGCAGCATGAGATTTTCTGCAGATTCAAAAATAAATTTTTTCCTTGGTTTTTGGCATTCCCCTGTATAGAAGATCTTTTGTCTAATCACTATGTTTGTTTGGAAGGTATTCCTAAAAATAGGAGCTAATTAAATGATTTGTCTTCACAGCTCATCAGCTTTTATCTAATCAGAACGCCTTTGATATTGATTTCCATTTTAGTTCATCTATTTATATTTCATTTGCTTTTTGTTTTCCTTTATTTCCTTTTTTTCCCTTGGCCACATGCTTGCTATTATAAGTGACAGTTTTATTTAAGCTGAAATTGTGCTTTTCTGTCTCATGGCTCTTCTTGATAGATGAGACAAATATCATAGAACTAAGAGCCATACACTACAGAAAAGCAGAAATACGGCCCCCATTGAATTCCTGAAGATGACTGAAGCTAAGACATCTAGGAATTGATCAGATTAATACCTAGACCTACGAAAAGTGATAATGCTAGATTATGAATCCTTACAATTTTTATTTTTTTAAAACAACTTATAACACAGAGCTCCCCTTTTTGCCCTTGTCTGGCTTCCAGGTATCCATCAAGCCTCCCGTTTCTCAACAGGACAGAAGGAATCATTAGGAAAATCTTGTAGGCCAAAATAAGGATCAGGGAAATATCACTTATCAATCAATTACTGTCATGAACAACATGAACTCAGAAATATTAACTGAATTTAGTGCCAATAAATAATGTAGTGGTATAGTGAGAAATAAACACAAAATTTAAACCACCTTCCCCACACATATTCCCCCTGCCTCGTCCTCCCAAACTCAGCTCATTCCTAACTCTACTGCCTCCTCTCCTCAAGTGGAGCAAAGGGTGAGAAGTATGGGCTGTGATCAGTCCAATAACCTTAATCTCTGATGATTTTTCTTCTTCACACTCTTCCCTGGTTCCTGCCTGGGGTCCTTCACACAGGAGACCTGTACGATGTGGTTCAGTGTGGCCTGGAGCTCATGAGCTGCTCCAGCATTTTCCATGGGGTGTAGTCCTTCAGGAAGAGATTTCTTCAGTGTCAGATTTCTTAGTCAATGAAGAACTGAAAAAGATAAGGACATTTTTACTTTTATTCTTTACAACCCAATGTTTACTCTAGCAGGAAATTAGCATATTTCTTTATTGCAATTTCTTTTAAGGTTCATCGTTGACTAAGTAACATACAACTAATGTTTGCTGGATGGAGTGGATTGCACAAGATTTCACACTGTGTGAATAAAAGCAAAAATATCAAAATTATCATCAAACAAAGAAAGGGTTTACAAAAAAATCCTAAGACATAATTTTAATAGTGGCTCTAATCTGCAAAAATAATCTAATTTTGAATGAACCGAGTAAAAAGTAAAAGATAATTGATCCTGTCTCCTTGTCATTCTCCTCCAGGTGAACTCTTTTATTTTGCTGAGAAGACATCAAGGAATTTGAATGCACCCTTTTGTGAAACACTAAGTCTCAGTCCAGGAGGCATTTACAATTCATTTATTGTTTGTTTCAATGAGACAAGATATGTTAGTGACAATAATGCTTAACATGGTTGAAGGAAAGCTTAACAGCATCAGTTCCAGCAGGCTGATGTAACTGTAAGTGACAAAGCCATTCACACAAAATCAAATGACTTCTCAAACTTCCAAATGTCAGTAAGAGCTATTCAGAATACACAACAGCAGGGACAGGCAATTCCAATTTTCACAGTCATCTTATATTACCCAGTCAGTAATTGCTGGGTGTTCAATTAATCATCCATGCTAGTGCTTATAAGCAGCCTGCAACCACTTGTTTAGTGGGAAGCAGATTATTTCCCAGAATGAACAGGCTAAAATATAATGGTAGTCTTTCCTAAATGATAAACAGAGGTTAAGGTTAAATATGCAGCCACATGCTTTATGTAACATATAAAGTAATTAAGTAAAATAAGTAACTACAGAAGTAAATATCATTGGACCTTTTTTTTTGAAAATTAAATAGAAAATGCACAAAAAGAAAACTTGAAATTATTGGATTGTGTCTAATTATCCAGAAATTAGGCCAAATAATCTTGATCCTTTAATTAAAATAGTAAAAAACTAAAATTTGTGAATAGACTCAAAAAATTTTAAAAAGTCTTGTTTTTTCTTTCTGTCTAGGAAGGGTTAACACAAGACTTTTTTGCTATTGCCAAGGTATGGCAGCTAGATATTTGAGGATTAATTTTAAAGGGTAATGAAAAGCTTTTATATTGAAATTTGTACTTAGAGATTTCAAAGTCAGCAATATTGTGTTCAATTTTACAGATGGAAAAATTCTTTAAACATGACTGAACAAAATAGAAGTTTAAAGTACCTTTCTTATATAAAGCTTTACTTTTTTTCCACTTTGCAAGGGCTGATAAGAAGCATTAACAAATCTCCACCTTGCTTTTAGAAGTAGTCCATATTAAGTAAATAGGGAATAAGATTTCCAAACAACTGGAGCAAGTATTTTGATGTTGCAGACAATGGGACATATACATCTTTTCATAATTTCTTTTTATAATTCTCATTAAAACAATAGTTATTATGCAATTGTGATTATATAGCTGTATATCACCATATACATTAAATCAAAAGAAGGTTCTCAACATCTAAGCGGATCACTTGAAATCCTACTAACAAGTTAAATATCAACCTGATGTAGTGCAGTTACTTTTTAACAAAGATTTGAAGGTAAAATATTTCCATACTCTTGCATTGGACAATTGGACACAAGATTTTAACAAGAGTAATTCCTGATCTTCAATGTATTGTGTTTTGATCTAACTTGTACCTAACTAGATAAATCCTTGACTGAGCCCTTAGCAGACTGAGGAGATGTCTCCACAGGAATCAAAGTTTTCTCTCAAATTATTCTTCTATAAAGTCTTCTTTAATATTTATAGGAGGGTTCAAATTTTTCACAAAAACATTCGTTTTCAACTACTGGAATAAAAAAGAGTTTAGCTCCACAAGGTTTTGTGGATAGACTTATTAGGTACTTTCTTAAATCATTTAATATCAATTATTAGTTCTGCAGTGTAATCACTGGAAGAATTTATACATAAATGAATGGGGTTTTTTTATGGTTTAAATGCTTATAGATGAAAATTCAAGCAAAAAACTGATGTTACAAGCTTAGCACTTAATATGATAAATATGCCTGTTTTGATTTTTTTTTAAGAAAATCTGATTTCAGGTAATGTATTATAGCTGGTAAATCATATGAAGAGCATCTATAAATAATTTGGGTGTGGTAAAATTTAGGAACATTTTAAAAAGTACTTTTAAACAGTTTGTACTTTTATCTAGGTCACACAGTCTAGTGTTACTTGAATACGCACATGGTGAGTTGAGGTAATTTCAAAAGTGCATGATCAAGCAGTAAGTACTCCAGGATTTCAGAAAACTTTTGGTAATGTCTTTCCTACCACAGATGTTTGAAAGTCCTTGTTTTTAATTTATTCTGAATTATTCAAGGCAGAACGACATTCCAAAATCTTTGCAATCCGTGTCTTTACAAAATGGTGTGATAAATACTATTTTAGGTTATCCCTCAGATGATCTTCAAAGGATCTTTTAGATTACGTTGCCCATTCACAGTTTAAATAACTAAAATTTGCCTCAGCAACAGAAAGAATTTTTGCAATCTCATGGCCTGACAATGACATCTGGGAATATATATAAAATACTCATCCTCACTTCTATCTTCTTGACTCTATTGATGTGTCCAGGAGTTATTTCTCCTTCAGGTTTTCATTGCACCAAGTCCTACGAGACCATAGACATTGGATCATGTACATGGACCATATATAAGGCCATAAACTTTGAGGTTTTAACCACCTGTCCTTATTAAAAAGCATTTACCACTGAGTGTGATGATAGAAAAGATGATTTGTGAACAAAAACAAGCCAGAATTGTTCGTTTTTATAAAAGTAACCGTTCCTCTTGGCAGTGTAAATCTCAGGTATAGTTATGGCACGGGTTAGTGCCAGTAGCATTTTAGCTCTTCACTGTGAGTTTTATCTCAGTTCTACTCGGTTCAGTAGTTTCAATCCCATACTTCTTTGTCCTCTTTATCACTCTAGTTTATAAAAAGATTCTATGCATTAATCTTTGCTCAGGAAAAAGATTTTTCACACAAACTAGTGCCATGAGAATCTGGATTAATTCATTTTTTCTCCAAAATTTCCAAGGTTTTCTGAGCATTCTTGACAGTGAAATCACCCAACTGGAATTATCTAAGGATTTCTGGTGGGGTTCCTGGACTTTGAATCAAGAATTACATAATAATTTATATAAAATTAATAACATATGTTCCAAAGCTACAGCCCATAATCAGCCCTGACAGACATAAATTACTGGCTGCTTCATCATAGATAATTCTAGGTATTTTTACAGCACTGTATTTGCACAGGTCTTTTGGGACCTTATCACTTTATCTATTGAAGTTGAGGAAAGATCTGTGTTTCATTTAGTGCTCACAAAAATAATCCCCTGAATTTAAAATATCAGATATACTTGTCTCAAAAGTAGATGGAGGTAAATGAATGTTGAAACCCCTCTTACAGATTATATTGTGGTGTATAAGACAAATAGTTTGCCACTTTCTTAATCTGTCCTCTGAAAGACAATCTTTAGAGACTAAAAACTTACTTGACCTTATTTGAAAAAGTGTATTTTACTTACTATGCTATGAATTTATTATTTATTTCCAGGTCATAGCATCACATTTGACTAAAAATTAAAATTGCATTTGGGTGTGAGAAAGCCTAATCTGCAAGGCATAAAGTAGCCTTTAGTAGTAGTGAGTTGTAAAAATCAACTTTTTTCTGTCTCATTTCTTCATGATCAGCAGTTTTTGCTTCTATGTTGCACCATTTAATAATTCTGAATTAATTATTATAAAAATCAATAAAGCACCCTGTCTACCCTAATATGAATGTCCTAGTGACCAAGATACATAGGGTAATTCTCATCTAAGTTTTTCATTCTTTCTCAAATGTGAAAGTCACATCAAGAAGCTGATTTTCATGATTATCACTTGAGTTATGAGCTATGACTTTACATCTGGGCTTCTCATTATCACTGTAACATTATGCAAATGTAGTCCCTGCAGGCTCACATCTTAGTTCAGTCTGCCTGATAATTACATTGCAATGCTGGAATGTAAGCACCTACACCTCAAGTTTCACATTTTGATTTGTCTAATAACCTTAAACATGTTATTGCAAACATGTTGCAAAATATTCCATATGAAAGCTAAATGCATATATATACAAAGTAACAAGGTCCCATGGCTGAAACTATAAATAAATCCTTGATGCCATCACTGACATTTAGCCCCCATGGCCCATATTTAATTCATGGGTTAGTAGAGTCATGAGCAACAAAAACCTGCTTCATTCTACATATTGTCACAGTGAAATATGTTCTGTAATTAGACCAGCAGTGTCAGAACTATCATTTTGTCTACAGGAATCATGATTAATTTGCATATTCTAGACAATGCTTCATTTTGAAGTCACAGGAAGCAGATTTATTACCAATTGTATCTATTTTTTACAGCTCTGTAGTTTCAAGGAGGCTTGCTTTCAAAACTAGAACAAAACCAAGAAACATGGTTTAACTTTCTCATTCCAACCTTATTTTATGTAGTAAAATAGTATAGTGACCACATCTGTAAAGAGATTCTATTTCATCCCATGTCCTGTCAGACCAATGCTACCAATGGAGTATATAGCATTGGCGATTATTGCTGTGATGATAAATAACCCCAAGAAACTTGCTCTTATTATATATTTTACATAAAAATTGTCCCCTTACTAGAATACATCACCAGAGCAATAGCTCTTTATGTCATCCATCACTTCAGCAATACTGCCTGGTGTTATTCATCATAGGAAAGACACTTATAAGGCATACATCATCAGAATGATGGTCCTCCATGTACAAGGCAAAATAGCCTTTCTTGATATTGCAGGTGTGGTAGAGAATTTATGGGAAACCTTCTCTATTGCAGGTGTGGTAGAGAATTTATGGGAAACCTTCTCATGATTTTTAAAGAAAATAATTTGTTAAAAATAACTGCACTGCCTAATGATATGTAATATGCAGAGACTTGATAACACAGTATTAATTTATGAAATAAACCAAAACGGCTCTTCCAAGTTTCTTTGTAACTAACAGGACACTTCTAAGGGTAAAAAATAAAAAAAATATTTTTACAGCATAGTTGGGAGAGGAAACTATGTCACGAGATAGAACAGGAAAGAAAACTACAAAGCTAAGGCTCCATCAGTGAGTCAACCAACTTCACTTGTCAGGATCCAGAACTCTGAGCAGTGTTTCCTATTGTTAGTCTTTAACTGAGCCTCTGAATTAGCAGCTATTCTGAAAGAACAATTCTTGAACAAGGACTGTGCAAATATCTTTCATTCAGTCTAACGGAAGCACCTTGCACTGCAAAGACATTCCTTTCCAGAATTCTTATCTATGATGAACCTCTTAAGAATATGAATACGAAATTTTTCCTCCTAAAGAGCATGAAATTTACCTTTGATAGTATCTTCAGCTCCATTTTTGGAGAGAAGAATACTTTTTTTTTTTTTTTTC
Organism: Ammospiza caudacuta; assembly: GCF_027887145.1. Classification (NCBI taxonomy): domain Eukaryota; kingdom Metazoa; phylum Chordata; class Aves; order Passeriformes; family Passerellidae; genus Ammospiza; species Ammospiza caudacuta. The sequence goes on from NC_080593.1 coordinate 136,488,178, forward strand.
ACAATGTAACTCTAATGAAAGACATCATACACAAATGAGATGGAGAAGAACTGTTTCAGCACCTGCAAAAATCTTAATACTGTTCTATTGCAAGCTGATAGCTGTGCTGCTACCTCAGTGACAGACATGCTGCTACCTTTGCTTCCCTTTCCTGGTATTAGTTGATGGTATGCATGCTGAGGTATTTCCCTTCTTTATTAGAAAATTGAACAATTATGTCAGGAATGCATTTCATTATCATGTACATTATCTTATGCCTTTTGGATGTTATTTGAATAGATATGCAAAATAAGTTATTAACACCTTTGAATACATGCACCATTTGGGAAGTTCAGATTTATTTCATCTTGTCACTATGAGTGGCAGTGATTTCTAATAAGTTCATTTATTCTTCTGGAGCCAAATTCAACTTTGAAGAACCATTGCTTCAATCTTAGGGGTTTATGACATTTTAACTAGCTTTTTCCAATATACAACACTACATTTTGTACTAAGCCTAGCAAGTACAACTTACATGAGCTCTGCTTTTCAGGTTTGTGGCCATGAACCATACAATTTACACAATCCTACAAAGGTAATATTAAGTCCCCGTATGTTAAACAAGCCACACAGCTTACTTCTTTAGCATGGTAATTAAAGTGACTGAAAGTTGTTCTGTCAAATCTAGTGTTTAAATCGTGGGTCATTCTTGGAGCATTACCTGTGCATTTGCAATCACTACATTCACTATTGGCTTTGCCACCTTTAGACCTCTTGAAACACTCAGCTGAGGCAGTTCCACATTGATAATAAGCACTGCAAAACTGATCAGAGTTTTACCTTGGGCAGTTTCCAGATACTTAAAAGAACAGTGCTCTTCTTTAACAGATGATCCAAATAAAGTTTAATGCTTTTAAGCCACAAATATTTAATGTCCTGGGAAGTAAAATAATTTCAGATACTTAAACTGAAAAGCTATTTCAGATGTTTTTAATGCTATTGAGCAGGAACTCAGCCATTTTCTTGAGAGAAGGTTGTATAAAACAGGTTATAGAATTTGAAGTGTACACTATACATGAAGTGTATAGAATTTTAAGTGTCTACCAAGTGTACATTTAAGTGTCTACCATGAGAGACATTATCAAGACTCTTTACAGAAAAAGGAACCCAATTGTTTTCATTATTATTTAACTCCCAGTACAGCAAGAGAGCAGCAGACTATTGCAATAATATTTAGTTACATCATCTTTATTATGGAATTTGAGCATAAACTTGTGGTTATGCATGTACTGGCACTTAGCGACCAGTGTGTGCTATGAATATTAAATAGAAATTTCCCTCGTGATCTTTTTTTTTTTAATAAAAATCTAGTTTTAGAGAATAACAGAATCATAGACACAGAGAATGGTTGGGGTGGGAAGGAATCCCTGGAGATTATCTAGTCCAACCTTCCTGCTAAAGCACATTCACCAGGAACGGCTTGCACAGGATTGCATCCAGGAGGGTTTTGCACATCCTTCAAAAGGGGGATTCAGGGGAGATCCTATCACTCTCTACAGCAGCCTGAAAGGAAATTGTGGTAAGGCAGGAGTCAATCTGACTTCTCACAGGTGACAACTAATAGAACAAGGTAAAATAGCCTCTCCTCACCAGGGGAGATTTAGATCTGATATTAGGAGGAATTTCTGAAAGGATGTTCAGACTGCCTGGGAAAGGGGTGGAATCATCACCTCTGGAAGTGTTCAAAAGGAGTGTGGATGCAGCTCTTGGGGATATGGTTTTGTTGTGAACAGAGTGTGGCTGGGTTAATAGTTAGATTCAATGATCTTAGAGGTTTTTTCCAAACTGAATGATTCTATGATTCTGCAAGTGTCATTTGCCCAACGCAAACCTCCTTCTCAAGGGAATGTCTTTTTCTGCAGACTTGCCTCCAGTGTCTGAGGTTCCTAGGGCTGGCCTTAGCAGCAAAGACTAAAGCAAAGAAGAAATTCAGTAACTCTTCCTTAAGCAAAGAAGAAATTCAGTAATTCTTCCTTTTCTGTGTTCTTCACTACCAGGTACCCATCTGGTTCATCATCAGGCCCATATTTTTTTTAATCTTCCTTTTGATACTAATATACTTGACATCCCTTGCAACACTGAATTCCACATTGACCTTAGCCTTCCTCATCACATCTCTGCACAATGTTCCCATACTCATTCTAAGTGGCCCATCACCTTTTCCACATTCTTTACACTTCCTTCTCTTGATTTTTGTAAGAAGCTCCTTATACATGCAGTTCTCTTGGCCCCTTTTCTACATTTCCTGCTCATGGGGATACATTGCTATTGAGCCTGGAGGAGAAAATCCTTGCATGTTAATCAGCTTTCTTGGCCCCTCTTCCCTCCAGGCCTTATTTTCATGATATTCTCCTAAGCAGATCACTGAAGAGGGTAAACCCTGGTCTCCTGAACTCCAGGAGAGTGAGCTCCTAGCTGCCCTAAAGATCTTTTCAAGGTCCCTGCAGTCCAGGCTGCCCTTGAGCTTCACATTCCCACCAGAGCTTCTTTGCTGATGAGAGCAAGGTCCAGCATAGCTCCTCACTTTGTTGGCTCCTCTATCACTTGGAGAAGGAATTTAACAGCAATGCATTCCAGGAACCTCATGGATTCCTTATACCCTTCTGTATTATTCCTCCAGCAGATATTGAAGTGGTTGAAGGACTCCATGAGAACCAGTGAGTGTGAGGCTGCCCCTGTCTGTCCACAAAGGGCCTCATCCCCCAGCCCACTTGGTCAGGCAGCCTGTAACAGACCCCATCATAATGTCAGCTGTCCCTGCCCTCTCTACTTTAAGCATTATTTTGTGAGAATGAAGAGCGTAACATGAAAAGATGTCCATCACTGGTCTGAAGTATACTGCTTGTTCATTAATTGTGAAAAAATTGATAATAAAATACAAGAAAATACTTGGCTGCAGCTTGTTTTCAGCTATACACAACTTGCAATGTCAAGATAAAAGTTCAAGTGCATTTCCTCTGATATTCCATTAGGCACCAGAAGTAGCTCCATGCAATGTATGAAATACAAATAAAATGCTTCATTAAACCCTCTTATGCTTTAATGCAATACCTATGTAATATCACTTAGAACATTCAGGAAGTGGAATTTCATATGAAGCAGACAGGGAATATAAAATAGTTACATTCTAAAGTAGAACTACTATATTAATGAGGGAATATCTACTCATTTAGAACAGTATTCTTAAATGATGTGAGGGAAGGAAACAGTGTTTAGAAAGTTATATTCATGCCACTATATCTGTAGTAGGCCTAGAAGAATAATCCTTTATTTTCTGGTATCAAAATTGTGGGAAAATTCAGGTATAGTCATAATCAGTATTCAGCCATTGTTCCAATTCCCCCATGTACAACACTTTTTTAGATACCAAAAGAACTTTTCTGGCTACTAACCAGGCAATTATTCATGTTTAAAAAGCAGTTCTACTGCCACTAAGATAAGACTATTGTGTCAATGTCTAGCCCACATGAAACAAATTACAAATCTCAGTTCTGGCTTGAGCATTTCTTAACTGAGTATAATTAAAGATTTAAGAATGAAAGGTCTAAGGTAAACCAGGTAGCTAAAATTTATTTAGACATTTTTAAAGCTCTTAAAAGAAGTTCCTTACTATATATGAGACACTGAAAAATAACTGATTTATACTGCAAACTGTTATAATTAATAAATCAAAGACTAGGAATTGAGGAAATGGAAATAAATAAGGAAAAAATATGCTACTTTCTCTTGGAGTGAAGAGTATGCTACTTCAAGAACATTTTATCAAGGTTTATAATGTGTAACTCAGAATGAAAGTAATTTAATAGTGCATTGATTTTAGGGATCAGGACTGTTAAGTTTAAACTGCCATTTGAAAGAAGTAAATAAAGTTGCAAAAGATACTGTTGGTGATTACCTATTCCTGCTGTTGAATGCTGCAGGCCCTGAGATTACAAAGAATTAACAAAATTGTCCAGTACTATAACAAAATCATGTATCAACAAAAGCAAGGAAAATTACATGGAAATGATTATTTTGGTCTCCTTATACTCCCTGATAGCTTCTCAGTGGCTGAAAACACTGTGGAAAGAAATCTAAACAATTTTAAGTAGAAACCAATTAATAGTCTGATGAAACATGGAACAATTGTAACCCTAAATAGCACACTATGATAAATGAAATTAGAAAGAGACTAATAGACATTGTATGTAATTGCCTTCACTGCAGTTGTGGATGACTGTGAGTGATGATGATATCAAGGCTAAAAGACTTCTTTTCACAATTCACAATCAAATATTTTCTCTTCCAATATGTCTGTGGATCTACTTCAATCTCAGAACCTTCCTTGTGCAAGTGATGTTCAAGCAATGTACTGGAATAGTAGAGCCATTTAGGTGATATTAGTTCCCTGCCTTTAAGAAAACATCTGCAGCTGAGTAAGAAATCCAGCAACCTAGCTATCCTGAAGGGCCCTCAGTACGGTGATCAGCAAAGCTGATGAGTTCCAAGAAATTTATGATGCTTTTGGGAAAAGCATCTTGGCCCTTATGCACATTGGGAGGAAAAAAACAGCCTCATATCTGTTCTCTGGGTTACCTGGCAGCAGAGGTAAAAATATTTTTTCTTTGGTCTGTTGGTTTTAACTGGCATTAAAAAAATGCTTAAGGATTGAAATGAACTTTACAATCTGGCTCTGAATAATGTTTTCCTTCAACAGAAACTAGTCATGAAATTTTGACAACATTTCCAGCCATATTTTCCTGAACAGTTCTTTTCAACCCAGGCAATCTTAGGATAATAACAATAAATCAAATTGTAGACATACAGAATTATGGTATGATGAATTAAGGGTGGTGTGGGTGGTATCTTGCATTGAAATAAGTAGCAAACAATATAGTGAAAGCTAATGGCAAAAAAAAAAAAACAGTAAAAATATAGCTTCTCTGTAGTAAACCATGTATTAATTTTCATTATAATTCTTTTCCACGACTAAAAGCTAGATTAAATATCTTTCGAATCTGGACTCCTGTTTCTTGTTTTTCTTTGACCAGATTGTGTCCTGCGCACCTTCATTAATTTCATATATTTGCTAAATTAATTTTGGCAATAAAACAAAAGTCTAAGACATCTTTCAGAGAAGTTGTCACTGCTGACAAGGATGCCTTACAAGTTCTTATAAAGAAAAGCCTTTATTTTCAGACAAATTGCTTGTAAGGCTGTAGATTAGTACACATAGTACACAGCATCAGTGCTGGATATTGTATCACAAGGCAGTGCTTCCCTTTGCATAATGTCTGCATGTTTACCTGAAGGAATGTCAATCATTCTATATTCATAATGCCTGTTAGTTAGACAGCTGCAATGAAAGACTGTTTAAATACTTCCCAGCAATTACTGCAGATGTAAAATGTTGCTCCTTTTTTTTAACATACTCCCCTTCACAAAAACTAGAAAGTAAATGATGCTCCCTTCTTCATAAAGAACTGCCAATCTCATTGACTTTAGTGGAAAAGTCAGATTTCCAAATTGTTGGCAGTGCAGGTTAAAATAACCAAACTTCACACTTGAAGTCTATGCAAGCACACTCGTCTCCTATATCCTGACCAGGCCAAGGAGAGCCATGCAAGCAATGCAAAGATGATTCACTTGCATGCAGTAGTACTGTTCTGGGGTCCTGTCTGCCAAGCTGTGTGTGCACAGTTCAGTTTTGTTAGCTTTTGTTCCCCTGTCTTGCTGAGTACCCTGCAAAGATTCAGAACAATAGGATTACAGCCTCAAAGTATGTCTGACAGCAAGCTTGGTTACATTCACTGGATTACGGCTTATAACTCACATAAAATAACCCATAATATTTCTTTACTACTATCAAAAATCTACACAGAAGTTGCATTTATACTTTAGAAACTTGCCTGTATATGAGCTAGGCTCTGCTTCAATGTCTTTTTTATTTCCACTGCCCAACAGAAGATATTTTCTCTCCTAAATCTCTCTGGCTTTACTGAGATTGCTACAATTATTTTCCCGAACCCATTCCCTCTTACTCCCTGGAAGTAAGTACTGTAAACTGTGTGCTGTGGCAATCACGAACACCTGCAAGCCTGCAGTTTGTGAACCTGCTTTTGTGACCCACTGTTGCCTTTTCAGCCTTTCTTTACACAGTTACTTTGTTTACTGGTTTCCTAGAGTTCTCTAAACTTTTCCCTTAGTCCTACAGTTAAGACAGGCTTTTCTTATCTACCTCCTTTTCAACATGTAGAATTTTTGGAACAAGCAGTTTTTTTCTATATTCATGGGAATTGTGTATTGACCTAATCCTAATACTACAGCTGCCTGAACATATCCTGTTCTATTCTTAGGAGGAGCCTCAACAATCGGATACAAAAATGATACATAGCATAAAGTACTTTTCTATAAGCAGAACACTGTTTCATGCATTAAAGACCAGTGTGCAGCAATGAAAGATACACCCCATATAAAAGGCATCACTAAGCTTTCTGAATCCCTAAAACTAGAGAGTATTTTCACTCTGCAGCCTGTGTTCAAGAAAAAGTCAGCCAAAGCTTCACACTTAGCACATTCTAAGTATTGTGCATTGCTGTAACCACATGACATAAAGTACAGATTCAACACCTATTCAAGAGAATCAGATTTTCTCTCCAGGTTAATCTTACCATGGCCATTTAGCTATGCAGAAATACAGGAATTCATTTAAGGAATTTGTTTGAATAACATTAAGAGTACGTTGATACATGTGAGCTATCCTGTTACCTGGCTACTGGGTTGTTCATAAAGTGAATTGAGGTATTTTCACTGAATTAGAATGTTCAAATCAATTGCTAAAATTGCTTTTTGTTAGTGGGTAAGTAAAGGTTATTCTATAATAATAATGCATCTATGGTAATATGATAATAAGTAAGGATGTAATTTTGCTAATAGTGATCTGTGCTGCCAATAATAATTACATTCTCCAGTGTTAACCCCTGTGATTAAGACATGATTAGAAAATGAGTATTTAAAGTACAGTGTAAAACTCATGTATACAGAATATTTCCTTGGAGCTTCCCTTGTTAGTTTTGGACATCATGCTAAGCTTCTTCTGCTAAACAATCATAAGCTAAACAATATAAATAGCATAAACTATTTTGATTTTAATCACAAAGACATTTCATGCCAGACTTATTCCATATGTCTGGCATGAAATGAACCTAGAAAACGTTTTTTCTTACTGTATAGGCCATCAGTGATTTTAGATTTTTCAAATGTGATTCACAGATCCTGGCAGATCTGTGCCACTGACAAATCTGGTCCACAAAGCATCTGTCCTCTCCCATAGCGTTAATGCCTTCGTACCTTGATGAGCCAGTGCCTGTTACTCTGAAGCAGATCTCCTGTAGTGATGTCTTCACATTTGCATTCCAAAGAATTTTTCATTAAATTAAAATGATAGCATTTTACAATATTTATGGTATAAGACTGAAAATTTGTCCAACCTTACATGTTTCCCCACTATGAGACAAACTCCTTCCTTATGTGAAATGATAAATCCTAGAAATGCTGAAGATTTGTACAGCTATGACACACAGACTCAAATCTTGCTCGGTTTCCATAGTAAGTCACTATGGGCCACAGGCTGAACTGGTTTATACAGGACAGAGATCAAAGGGCTGTCCAGAAACAGGGTTTACAGCCAGCACTGGAAGCACTGAAGTACAACCTGCTGTGAAATCAGACACTAGCTGTTCCTAATCCCTTTCCAATAAACAAGACCAGTGATTCGGGAAAGACATATAATAATTTTACTTTCAAAGTGGGGCTTAGGTAATTCACAGATTGTTAAAGTATCATAACAAACTAAGGAATAAAATAAATGCTGTGTATCCATTTCTAGACAGTGCTGGAAAGCCATTAATAGCTTGGTCCTGTCAGCAGATCTGTCAGACCCTGCAATTTGACTATGCAAATGACTCACAGCTTTCTCTCATTTCTCTCCCAGTGCTAAGACTCCATAGATGGTTTTGCATTAAATGTGATGCCAACTGTACATCAAAGAATTAAATCTGCCTCCTAGATTACTTTGTATTTTATATGGCTTCACACAGAGCTGCCTTGCTCTCAGCTGCAAGATTTAAAAGGTACAGGATTTACAGGTTATCGAGGACTGCATACCTCACCTGATTTATAAACTGCCCATTCTTGGAGGAGACGAGGGATTTAAGAATGACCCAGGGGACTGTGAGGACACATGAAACACAGACATCTATCCTCAGGAACACAAGGCCACCTTGAAATCATTCAAATCTCGCTGGATTACAGTGAACAGAGAACTGGCTTTTGGTTCATATACTCCAGACCATGAGACAAATTGACAAGGAATTGCATGTGACAGGGGAAAAAAATAGAAGAATGTTGCTGGGCTTTCAGGGCCAGGAGTTTGTCAACATATAGCCAGGCAAAACTAAGCCCTAAATGTTATAAAGAAAAATGAACAAATAACAAATTCACACTAATCATAGATCTCTCCTTAATCACTGAGTTATAGGTTTCCTCAAACCCTCAAGATTCCTTTCACAGACTGGACTTTAAAAGGCCACTTGGGTTAAGCAGAGAGACAAAAACAATTAAAAAGTCTGCCCATCATTTGGTTTTATCTAGCACTGAGACTCCAGGTCACTGTTATGACCATTAAGAAACAGATTCTCAGACATTTCACTTCTTCACTGAACAACTAAAGGCAAGAAATTTTCTCTATGATGGAATATAGTAATGTGTCTTAGCCTTTTACCATTTTATCTTTCAGCTAACTGTTACTCTTTCTCCACCAAATTAACAAGGTCGTCAGCAATTAAAGAACAAAAGAACTAGGCCATCACCTGTAAAATGTGAAAATGTGAAAGCAGAATGCCACACTACTGCATTTTTGGGAATAGTTGGGATACTAATATTGTGAAACATTGTTTTGGTGGCAAAACTTGTAGACACCATGTTAATGTTATTCTTTATTTTATTTAAGGGATCTATTTTTGGCACAACCGCTTTCTATGGGGCTGTTGATGTGGTAAAGGGCCCTTTTGGAGGTAATAGTCCCAAAATTTTATTTCAGTACAAAGCCCTGTAAATAGTGTGTTTTTATGGGGAAAAAATGTCTAGTTTATAATGCAAACCTTCAAAGACTCTGAAAATTTAAAAATTAGGATTTCTTTTTACAGAAGAATGATATGCATAAAGATATATCTAACACAAAACCTGTATAATATGGGGAGAACTTATTCCAGATGTGCCCCAAAACAAAAAGTTTTTGGTGCCTCAGTTTACTGAATACTCCAAGCACCGATTTCTATTGGGTTGGGGTCTTTTGGTAGTAGCAAATTTTGGAATTTCAGTTCTCTGCTACTGTAGTGAAAATGCTCCTTTAGTGAAAGCAAAACTAACAACAATCCCAAACTTTACTTATAACAACCTGAGGAAGAAAAAGTATGACAGTACAATTGGTAAATTTTAGTTGTAAGTGCATGGGAGAAAACTAATATTTGTAGACCCTTTTAGTGTTCATCTTTAAATGCTATTCTAAAGCCATATTAATGTATAATCACATTTTAAAAAATTATCATAATTTATGTACTTGCAAGAAAAAATCAAAAACTTCTTCCTAAAAACTGATAGAAAATAATCATGTCAATCAGTCAAATTTAATCAGTCATTAGAAAAGAAAAATGCAAAACAGAGGTTTTTTAGTAAATAAGAATAAAATCGTTGCGAAATATATGTTCCATTTTTTCAGGGGAGAATTTATAAACTGTTTGAACAATACAAAGGTAAAGGATTTGGACTCTTCTGTGACTCACCCATGATCTCAACCAGAAAATGAGTGTCTTTTTCTTAGCAGTTTTTGCTGCAAAAGGGCTGTGATGCCTCTAAGAATGTGCTTTTTCCAATTTAAAGTGATCTTCAAATCTTGGAATATTTTCAATGACATTTAAACAAGAATAAAAACCTTGTCATCTTAGTGCTATGTTAGTTGCTACTGCATTCTCTGAATGCCAAGGTAAAAATGGCAAAAAATTATTTGAATTGTAGCAGTGAAAAATATATGTTCAAGTGCTTTAGGTTCTGAGATGGACAATTCACAACCAATTTTTAGATATCAGAGGCCTACCTATTATGTCTTAATAGACAGAAGAAAAAAGAGACCTTTTTTTGTTTTCAGTAAGAATGAATAACAGAGCCTGAAGGAAGAAAAGTGAAATATCCTATGTCCTGTGAAGTAAAGTTAATCTGAAAGCATTTCTAGAAAGAAATTGCAAATAGGAACTTATTTTCAGGAATCTCAGAGCACAAATGGGGTGCAAACCTTATCAATTTATCTCGAGTACCATAGCTCCTCATTCCAGATGCAGTTCATGTCTGGATGCTTCTCTGATAGTGAAATTCTGTTGCAGTAAAACCCTAAGGTATCCATTTACCCAATTAAAGCTTTTTACAGTGATTGAAGAGGCACAGATGCAGGTACAGGGAATGCTTATGAGTTTAAACCTTCCCTATAATCTGATGAAACTGTTCAGTGAAAATGTCTCACAGTCCTGGGTTAGAGATTAAAGCTACGTATCTTTCTTTTGCATATAGAATTTTCACCAGTTACTCAGAAATAACACCTGCCAACATAAATGCATACATGTTTTTACTGTCCACTTTCGGATGCCATTAGTGTGCAAAAGATATGAATCAAAAAGCTCAGCAGAAATCAAATAGCATTGCACATGTCCTTTTTGGAGCCCATGGTATCACTCAGATTTCATGGCCTGTCTGGTTGTTTCTTGCTGAACTCCTCTGCAGTACCTCCCAAGCTCTAAAGGCTAACATTATGGTCTGAAGTTTTTGCAGCTCATCAGTCTTAAAGTTCTAGACATTATTTCAACTTTCTTTCATAATATATACTGTGTCGATTTATTTTTGAAAAGTAGTTTCATAAAGAGATAACTTCATCCTAAGAAATGAAGTACCTCAGACTCTCAATTCAAATTCAAATTGAGGGAAAGCCTTTCTGAAAGCTTTAACGAGACTGACTCACAAGTTATTCCCCAACACACATATACTTCTCTGCCTTTCCCAGCTTGTTCTCTTTTGATGATATTCAAAAGGAAAGAAAATCTATTATTGCAGAATGTCTGTCCAATGATAGAAATGCTGAAAATCCTAACAGTTTCCTCTTGTGACATTTGCCACAACACTCACAGTGTAAAAAGACTGTGAATTAGAGAATACAGACTCCATCACTCTCTGAAGGTCACTCTTAAGACAGACTATGTAGAATATTCATTTATTTCCTTAATGTTACATTTCTCTTGCTGATGATGCCATGCTAACTACATGTCCTACATTTGTAAAGAGATTTGCAATCATCCTTAATGTTAAGAGACTCACCTCAGTTTGAATAAATATAGTACTCTCAGTTTCCATCAATTTTAATTTACTTGAAGCTTGTTCAGTTGCTACTGGAAACTGGACAACACAAAGTAGTAAAAACTGCAGAATAATACTGGGATATGGCACATGCTGCACCATCCAGTGAACAAAAGAATTAGAAAGAAATAATAATTATTCATTACATATATTTTGCCACTGTAATTCTTTAAGTATTTTTTAACAGAAAGAATTTTAATACATAACAGGATTTACTGACTTTCCTGTTTTAGTTCTGGTGTTCTACTCATCTACCATCTTGCCTAGGATAATTAGAACCATCACTAAGAAATATTTAGATAGCTCTCCAGGCCAAATGTAGCAAAACTGAACAGGGTGAATAGGCGAAGTGGGAGAATTGGCAATTTGGAAAATAAGAATTTCTTTTTCTCAAAGATGAAAACTGATATATTTCAGCAGAGTTATGTTCATATTTTGATGGTGTTCTACGTTAAAATAATTCTTTTCACTCCCCAGATAAATGAAATACCAATCTAACATCTACTTGCCTTCATCTTTTAATAAAGTGCTAGTGGCCAAAATGCATTTAAAAGGTCAAGGAACTTTAAGCATCTGGGAAGCAGAGACAGAACTTTGCTATCTCTGCTATGCTGGAATACACCAACAAAGTCACCTCCATTCCCTCTGTGCACAACTGTACCACACTATTCAATCACTTAGCCAAAATAGAAAGCATTCAGGGACACATGGCACTTTTTAGTTTGGCTCAGACATGTGTGCTGCCTTCATTGTTTGCTCCTGTCTCCGTAATTTGAAAAGTTAATAATCAATTAAAGATCATGATTGTCTAACTGAAAAAGGAAAAAAGGAAGAAAAGGCAGATTTACAACTTTTGTTGTGTTTGTTAGCAAGTCTGTACACCATATAATAGAAATTAAGATTCTTACTCACTTTCTTACTTACCTTGCTTACCAGTCTGAAATAGAAGACAAGTGAGGCAGAAATAAATGTATGATGCAGAAATTGCATCAAGCAGAGAAAAAATCCATTATTTATATTTTGTTTCCTATCACTCTTCCAAAGAAATAAGTCATACTGATTTATTGTCTTTTCACCAAAATTATTTAAAGAGCATCACTGTACCTCCTTGGTGTCTCCATTAGCAGTAAGTAATTCCATCTGGTGATCAGTGTACCAAGAACTGTGTTCTCTAATGTCAGAACACCCGAGGGAGATACCAAGAAAGATGAATATGTCAGATATGCAATACCCAAAACTGTTTTATGAGCTCAGAAACAGAGAGTACCACATTTTAGAACCTTTCAAGTATGAAATGGCTTTTTATTTGGATTCTCATGAGTTAGTTTTTGTTTCAAAAATTATAGAAATATAATAAAAATTTTAAAAACCTTTTCCCTCTGAGCAAGTTTTTCAAGTGTACAATGTATCATAACCAATGATTAAAGAAAAGGAAGAGCTTTGGTATGCTTCACAATTGTATGTCATGCTGCTTAAAGAAAAGCAGGTGATCCCCAAAGCTGGGGCAGGTATGGAGGGGAATGGGCAGAGGGAGGGCTGGAAGCAATCAACTATCACTGACTTTCAAATGGGAGTTGGAATCTAATTGTACCTCTCTGTATGTCTTCCTGACTACAATTCACTACTAAACCATATGCTGCCTCATACTATATGCATTCCAATTAAATTTTCTTATAAAGTGGAGAAACCTGGGACAGCAATGCATCTTCAGCTTCTAAAAGAGAAAATGTAGAAAGACAGAAACTTAATGAAAATAGAATTAAAATATGGGGTGAAAAGACAAAATATTTATATACAAAAGTATGACTGATAAAAATAAAAGTAAATAGATTTCAGAAATAAAATTATACAAATTATTTTGCATTCAAAATAGCACACAGCAAAATTATTAATTAGAAAACTAAAAAGAAAAGATGAGTAGAAAGACAACCCTTAAAAAAAATAGCTGCTAAGTGGACAAAATAAACATACTGCTCTCTTGCTATCTTTATATAGCAAGATAAAAAAATTATAGTATCTTGTTTCAATTCGTTTTTTATTCTTGCAATTCTTTTTCAGAAACAACATGGTCAGGATCTTGTCCCCAGGCAGAGATGCTGGACATGCACTGGTAGGCTGCAGTTTGGATCAAGAGTGCAGCCTCTCTGTGCAATCCCTGCTCTCAGTGGGCACAGTGCCTTTGTACTGCTCGTGGCCTTCGGCTTCAGCTCAGCAGCTTGCCTTTCCCTGCATCCATCCCTTTGCTCTTCCAGTCGAGCTGTTGTGGAACTGTTTTCCAGAGCTTCTGGGCTGTACTTTTCCCCATGGAGCTCATGCTGTTGTTTTAATGGCCTTTAACTCTTAAATCCCAATATTATTCCTTCAGCTAGTTCTCAGGGCACTCACATAAGAATCACTGCTTTCTTCTCTTTTCTGCCCTTGGATTTTATCCTTTGCAGTAGGGTTTACATTTATTTTACTCTACCCAATAAAACACATAGAAAAAATTTAAAACCCAATCATCATGTAACTACCCCTAATAAAATGTGTTCTAATCAGTGTTGACAAGACTATAAACAGCCCCTCTCCCCCCTAAAAAACCTCCCCTCCCCAAAATCTAAACAAAACTAAATCAAACAAAACAAAACAAAACAAAACAAAACAAAACAAATGGACAAAACCTCCACAACACCCCCCCTCCCCCACCCCCCAAAAAAATCCCAAGAACTAATAGCGTCAAAAACTCTATGGTTACCGTGGCCAAAGAATTATTGGATGACTTTGCTGCATTGGAGAGGACACCCAGGGAACATGTTTGCCTTGGGAGCCCTCCGCCACTTTCTTTCCTAGACATCCACTCAGGAGAGATTATCTCTTTCCTCCTTCTCTCCCTCTGTCACTCTGTCTCCTTTTTCAATTGATCTCTAGAAGTAACTTTCTCTGAATCTATGTGTGACATCAGCTATGTACCCCGTGGAGGAATCTTAATGAACATGAACATTTTCCACCATCCCTTGCTCCAGGCTGAGTGCGATCTTGGAGTGCATGAACTAGATTACTTTAAAAAAACCTAATCTGGAAGGAGAGTGCAATTAATACAAGCCAGGTAGTTGTTCAGTCCATGGGATTAAATTAGAATTAGATCTATAAATATATTTTTCTTCTTTACAAAAACATGGGTACTGAAAAATGGGCAGTGGAGTAACAGGGCCTCAGCAACAGCTGCATCACTGCACAGACTGGTCTGAACTTCTTGCCAGTCCAGACATTAGCACTGAATCTAATTGCCAGCAATAAAATAAAGGAAGGGGTCAAGGAAGGCAAGGACTCATGAAGCCTGGAACTGAGGTTTCCAACTGAGTCATTTTTTATAAAAGGGGAGACTGAGGAATTGTCTCCGACTGGTTTGCCACTGTAAGAGGATTTAGAACAAGCTGAATAGTGACAAACTGCCAGGAGCAGATGGTATTCACTCCAAAGCTCTAAAAGAACTCAGATGTGAAATTGCTGCAGTGTACAGCTTATCATTTAAGTCATTCTACATACCAAGAGTTAGCAAATGGGACACAATATGATAAAACTTTTCTAGGAGTTATCAAAGAAAGATAGCCCAGAAAGGCTAAACTTTATACCATGCAGATCAATGTCTAAAGAATAAAATAAGGAGATATGTGTATAAACAAAGTATTCTGGGAAATATTTCCCTAAGAAAAGAATAGTCTTGCCTCATATATTTTTACTCTGAGAATAGGTGTATGGAGATGTTATGATCTGTGAAATGTATTTGGGTTTCAAAGACCTTTCAAAAATTTGTTTCACTAGAAGCTCACAAGAAATTAAACTATGGTGAGATAAGAATAAAGTCCTTTTGAATTAACGGCATTGAGGAAAAAAGGAAAATTGTACTTTGAAATTAGACCAGTGAGAGGTGTGCCCAAAGGGACACACACAGTCTGGGTACAGTCTGTGGAGTGAGTGATCTTTGAGAAGGGGCCAAAAGTGAAATAACAAAGTTTGCTGGTGGTGTGAATGCATATTCCATATCTCTAAATAGAAAATAATGCAGACAAAAAATAAATCTGACTATTCAATCACAAAAACATGGAATAAATTAACAACTAACTCTTAGGAAAGATATTTTTAGAACTGTTTACCAGAAGCATAACTGCTGATGATAAGACTTTTTCAAAACCAAGAGAGATATGAAACTGCTTAGAACTCTGGAAGTATTAGTAAAGAATCATAGAGAAAATAGCTTCTCTTCAAGCCACAGATGGAACCTAGACAGTGGTTAAAACACAAATAAGAAACTAACAGTTGTTAGAATAGCCATTGAAAGTAAGGCAGGAAATATTGCAGTACCACTGTACAAAGTCACGGTTTATCCACATCCTGAATTCAGTGAACAGTTTTATCAGGAAGACAAAAAGTGGTAAAGCAATAAATATAACATAAAGGAGACAAAGCAAATAGAGCTATAAATGGGTTTCTGATCTGTATTTAGCAAGCTAGGTATTTAATTTGAGCAAATATTTACATATATATAAAAGAAAGCACTATTAGAGTGTATTTGTTGGCAATCACTTATCTACTATTACCCCCTAGTCCATATATAGCAAGACTAGAAGGGGAATAAAAAAAAGATGTATTTTGTTTTTTACAATCTTGTTAATCTCTACAGAAAAGAATGGAGAGCAAAAATACAAGTTCCAAGGAGAATTAGATTAAGTAGTGTGGGGTAGGTCCATTGGTTTCTTTTCAAAAATTACATTGACAAGCAAACAGGAATAAGATCTACAAAACTTTCAGCTCTCTTTCAAGAATAAGATACCAGACTGAACGAGCCAAGCTACACCCATTGACAAATACTTTCTGAATCTGCCATCTCTTCAGAGGTTTTATTGTTTAATATTATTTTTTTTTCATGTTTGTAAGTACTTTCCTTGTTAAATAAACACTTTTTTCCACTTTTTTTTTCAAAAAAATCTTTCCTAAACTAGGGGGGGGAGGGGCCACTTGAATTTGATTTCTACAAGAACCCCAGTCAGAAGTTTGCTCCCAAATTTGCCCTAAACCAGGACAGACATCTAAATTGCACAGAGCATCACAGTGTAGAAGAGGTATTTGTTCTCTAAGGACCATCCTGAATGAAAAAATTTCCTCAGTGAAAATGTCGCCAGATATCCAACTCTTCTATTACAAAAATAAACAAAAAAACCCAGCAACAGCATCATATTAAATATGCACTGAACTGTGTTTGCAAAACAACCAACTTTTTCGTAGGTTGTACCTTTAATTTTAAATATAGTATATGGTTGTCTTCTCTACCCATTTGTTCTCTACACTGACATGAATTCAAAAGAGAGCAATTCTTATACCTTGAGAATAATTAACAGTGGAAAAATCACTAAATTTTTATGATCTTTCAATCAGCTGGAGCTCCCTAAGGTAAATAATTTGCTTTATACTTTTTCAAGTCTATAAAGGAGGTAACTGAGCAGTCCCACATCATCTGGTGTGGGACGGTGATTACACAACACAGCTGAGCAATGAAACCTTAAATTAAGTAGCTGAAAATAGTAAGTGACAAGCTTCTCAATAGACATACAAGAAACTTAGAAAAGAGAGTGGAAAGATATAAATATACAAACATTTGCACCAAGATTTAAAAAATTTTGAGAAAAAGTGGCAGACCCCTGGATTGTACAAGGGATTGTAAAGATCAAAGCTCGCTGAGAAGTGTATGGAAATCAGAAAATTGAAGGGTTTTTAAAATTAATTTTTCCTAGTTCTGCAAATGTCTTGTACTGGCCAAAATAACAAGTGATTACAAAACCCTTATGTAATCTTTGTGTTTCTTAGCTACTGCCTGAAGAGATGAACTTCTACCTAAGTTGAAATTTCTACAAAGGGATTAAAGACAGAGCACACAATCAGTTGAAACAGCTGAAAATTTCTGGGCTCTAAAATAAAAACTGAGACCTGGTAAAGCAAATGATTGGACATCTGAAATGGAGATTGGACAATTCAGAGGGAGACTTGCCAGGGCTCTAGGAGACAGCAAGAGTATATTTGATCACAAGTCATCAGGTAACTAAAAAGTATAAATTTTGATGGGTAAAGGCTTTCTAAAATTGCCTTGAGGCAGAACAGACATTAAACCCTTGTCAACAGACATTAAACCTAAGCTCTCTTAAAAAAAATACATTATCTTTAAATACTAACATATAATATAGTCTACAGGGGAAAAAAAAGTCCCCTATGTCCCCTATGAAAGAGGGATTCAAAATACCAGATTCCTCTCTTGGAAATTCCTTATGAAAATTGCAGACAGCTATCATAAAAGATATTTGATTCAGTTTATTAGTTTACCTTGATGTTATTACTAAAGGCAGTGACATGAAAGCATAATCTTTTATTAATGAAGCATATCTATCTCATTTGTCACTTGTGACATCATCTGCATTCACAAAACAAAGCTTTCCAATATCACAGGAGAGGTGATTTTCCATTAGAATTGAGTTTTCAAGGGTAAATATAAGCCCTGCCCTGTATCTCTAGTTTCTTGGTAATGTCTTACACATCCACAAGTTCTTCTGAAACAAATTCTTGAAGCATTGTGTGAACCAGTGATGTGTTGACCCTGGCTGGATGTCAAGTGTCCACCAAAGCTGCTCTATCACTTCCCTCCTAAGCTGGACAGGGGAGAGAGTGAAAGGCCCAGGGGTCAAGGATAAGGAGAGATCACTCACCATTTCCTGCCACAGGCAAAACAAACTCCTCTGGGTGAACAGAAATTTAATTTATTACCAAACCAATCAGAGTAGGATAAAGACAAATCAAACCAAATCTTAAAAAAACTTCCTCTCACCCCTCCCTCTTTACTACATCAAGTTTCAACATCACTCCCAATTTTTTCTGCCTCCTCCCCCCGACAGTGGCCCAGAGGCGTGGGAGGTGTTCATCACATTACCTCTGCTGCTCCTTCCTCTTCAGAGGGAGAGCTCTGCTCCACCATGGAGTCTCTTCCAAGAAGAGCAATCCTCCATGAACTTCTTCAATGTGGGTCCTTCTCATGGGCTGCAGTTTTCATGAGCTGCTCCTTGTGTGGGTCACCCATCGTGTCACGGGTGCTGCCAGCAAACCTGCACCAGAATGGGGTCCTCTCTCTAGGGGGGCACAGGACCTGCCAGGAACCTGCTCCAGCTTGGGCTTCTCACATGGTGGTGACAGCCACCTGCAGTCATCCACCTGCTCTGGCATGGACTCCTCCAGGGTCTGCAGTGGTGATCTGCTCTATCTGCACTTCAGTGGACTGCAGGGTTACAGACTGCATGGAAATCTCTGCTCTGGTGCCTGGAACAGGTCACCCCCCTTCTTCTTCAATGATCTTGATCTGCAGAAGTGTTTCACATATCGTCACTCAGCTCTCAGCCTGAAATCGTAGAGGGTTTTTTTCCCTTAAATCTGTTATGCCAGATTTGTCACGGTTTCCAGCATTCCTGATTGGTGTGGCCTTGGCGAGCAGCCGGTCTGTCCTGGAGCTGGCTGATGCTGGTTTTTTTGGACATGGGAGAAGTTTCTGGCAGCTTTCACAGAAGCCACCCCTGTAGGCAGGCCCCTCTGCTGCAAAACCTTGCCATGCAAACTCAATAGACATATTAGTCAAATGGAAAAAAGGGTAGCTTAAGTCAGCTGATATAGAAATGCAAAAAAAGAATTTCAAAATGGTGCAGTTAGGTAATAATTCAGACATCTTATTTCAACTAAAAGATTCTCATGCCACAATGAAAGTTTTATTCTATATAGTTATACACGAAGCATCTCCAAGAATGGAGACTACAGTTTCTTCAAACAACCTGTGCCACTGCTTGGTCACCCTCACAGTGAAAATGTGTTTACCTAAATGTTTACCTTTACTCAGATGGAGTCTTGTCTCTTTCGTTTCATGTCATTGCTTTTCACTGAGCATTACTGAAAAGAACTTGGTTCCATCCTCTTTGCACCCTCCCCTTAGATATTGATATACTCTCAAGCCTTCTCTTCTCCAGGTTAAACAGTCCTACCTCAGCCTTTCCTCACAGCAGAGATGTTCCTGTCTGGGTGATCCACAGTAACATCAGAGACCATAAAGCAATAACAAAGGCATATTTGTTTTATCAGACAATGTCTGCTCAAGCTAGAGAAAATTGTAAAAATCACAAGCAGCAGATTCATACAAACCCTTAGGTATTTTTGGAAACTTCAGTAACTGAGAATTATATCTCTCCAGTATTAGTGGAGGAAAGATCAAACAAAACATTTGCAGGATCATCAAAAATTCATATATTACAGTGTTCATTCAAGGTCCAGTTTTGTTTTATCTGGGGCTTAAAATGTTATGAGTCTTCAGCAGAGTCACTACTACCACTGAAAAGGGGGACAGAAATGTCCCAGTTCTACAGACACACCCTTAAGCTATAATGAATGCAGTACTCATAAACGCTTGCATACAGATGCCATGATTTCATTCAGCCATGAGAGGGAAGATGTTAATAGTAATTTCAGCACACTCCTGAGATCTGAATTTTATAAAGAAAAAAAAAAAATTAATGACAGCACTTCCATAGGGCATAGAAATACTTTGGGATCATTAAACATTTTTCACAGAATAATGGACTAAATGTCAGTCTCTCTGTGTGAACTACAGAAAATATCTTCTTGCCCCAAAATTTTCAGCAAATGTGTGGAAGAGAAGGGAACTGTAACTACAAATGCCAAAATTTCTGCACAGACAAAATTATATAAGGAGTGTGTGTAAAAAGTATGGAATTTATACAGTCAGACCACATCCAAGAATACTTAAAGCCTAATAGCATGTTTGAAAAATAGTTTTGCAACTTAAAATGAACATAAAAATAGGTCAATCTATTTTTGAGATTTCAAAAGCCACATATTATAACAGAGTGGCAAGAAAAGGCCTGATTTATGAAGTATATTTCAATCAGACTATGAATTTGATATTAATTTCTGAGCCCCTGCTGTGACATGAGTCAACTGAAACAAAAATAAAATAAAGACAGATTACAATTTAGATCAGAGCAGAACTTACCATTTTGCAATAACACTATCTCAGTTAATATATAGCCTATTTCATCAATCAATCTCTAAGCCCTTTACCAAAGGGTAGTTATCTTGCTCTTCATGTTTAAAACACAGACCAGTGGTATAATCCCAATTTTATGGGTCCTGCTGAGCTGGTTTGATACTTAAAGGCTTCCTTACTTTTCTATGGGGAAAATATTCCACATGAAACTCAGGATGCAAACCAATGAAAACTACACAAAGCTGCTGAACAGTAATAGCTTGCTTTTTTTTTTTTTCCTGGAATTAGAAAAGCTAAGCTTTGCTTATGCATACACAGATGATCCTGTTCCATCTTCAGATAGATAATTACTATTAACTATTAATTATTTTCAGTGGCAAACTGATCCTTGTCCCAATCTTTCCCTGTGCTCAATAGGGATCTTCTTTAGAACAATCACAGCATGATGAGTCCTGGACTACGGGCAACACAATATCTTGTAGCAACATCTACTCAGGCCTTTAAAAAGTATAAATAAACAGGTAAAAGGCAGATAACCACTGCTTCCTACTTCTATAAATTAAAGCTATCACCGTGACTGCTTTATGCAATGAGAAAATACTTCCCTCTCTGTTTTGAGTGTGTTCAGGTAAAGACATTGAAGTCCATGAGATTTTATTCTGGAAGGTAGTTTGCAACAATGTGGATGTGTACACATACACACATACACAGAGATAGATGGATAGATAGATAGACAAAAAATAAAAATTAAGGAAAAGGTCAGAAAATTTTAAGTGGAAGAACAGAAATGGGTATATAAAAATGGAAATCAGCCGAGGCCAGAACTGAGATTCAAATAAAACCATCAATACAGTATGGTGGAGTTTTTTTCCTTTCAAATACTGGAATGTAAGAAAACTGCATAACAAGTATTAAAATATAAGTGCCCTTGGTTGGTGAAATAAATTGCATTTCAGGTTCATGTTTGATAGAGCTAGACCTTTCAAGTAGTGCAGAGTGATAATATGCCAACTTTGCAGCAAGATTATATGAAAACTAGGATGGCTTCACTTGGGTGTATATAAGCCAGTAGTAATGAGCCAAAAAAAAAGGAACTTAAGTTTCATTACTGTATTATAAGAAGTAGCATGAATGCAATATAAAGATATTTCTATGTACTTCAGTAGGTATTGACAATTAATTTTTATTATTACATTATATCATATGAAATGCAGTAATAATTAATTCTCTATCTTTTATCTGTTCATGCTTCTTGAATAGGAAAAAAGTTAGAATATATCATAAAGTCCTAATATTACTAACATCTAGATTATTCATTGAGTTGAAGGCTTTTTGTGGAAACTTAACACATCTGCTTTGAGGACAAGCACACATGAGAGCAGCTGAGTAGTGTCTGACCTCTGAGACTTAAATGGAGAATTCTCTGGGTGCTACAAAGGCTGCCTTAGCATACCGTGCCCACCATGAGCTCAGTGTCAGGATCTATATAGTAGTAGTTATTTTCAGGCTGAAAATATTCATCATATAAATCTCATTGCTTCATGGGAGCTCATCTTTTGATTCAGTCCACAAACATCGAGGAAAGTAGATTATCTTCCATGGCTTAATCATGTTATCTGAAACCTGTATTTGCTACAGTAGAGAACTCTTCCTCTTTTTGTGTATTTATTGGAAAAGAAAAAAAAATGAACTCTAATCTTACCTTGCACATAGTCAGCAAAGGCTCACTAGGGATTCACTGCTCTTGATTGCTGAAATATAAATGTGACCTGCTCACACTGCAAATCAATCTAAATTGCACCTGATAATAGAAGACTATTTTCCAACACTGTTTGGAATTAAGACAGAAAGCTACCGTCAGCAACATTTTGACTCCTCCTGAATCCAAAGTCTTGGATTCATTAACTTTAAGGCCATCCTTTGACAGGTACAGAGTGGAAGAGGGAGCCTGGGAAATAGCAGCAAACTCCCGCTATTCCAAAGGGAGGAACAATCCGCATTAAACAATTTAGCTGAGGGATAAGTTACATCCAGCTGTAAGAAAAGATGAGAAAAAAGAGTGGCTTTAGTGACTGAAGCAAAGTTGAGTTGGAGTGAATTTAGCTTTGCTAAGGAAGAACAAAAGAGTGCAGACAAGTATAGAAACTAAATTTAAGAAAAGTTGAGTACTCATTTGGTATGGCCACACTTCAACAGGAATTACATACATAGTGACAGCTGAACACCTGTTTAAGAAATCAAGTCATGAAATCAATATCGAAATCAAGAAATCAATATTGATTCTACAAGAAATAAAGGCCTGAATAAAAGTCCACTGAGATCCATGGAAATAGTCCATTGGCATTACAGGTCCAGAGTGCAATCCTGCTTGATAGAGGTGGGGAATTATAGAATCATATAAGAAAAATAATATAGTATATAATATATCATATAATATCATAGCATAAAATACTTCATATCATATAACATCAAAATATGCTGAGTTGAAAGGTACTCACAGGGATCATCAAAGTCCAACTCCTGCCCCTGCTCAGGACACCCTGAGTCACACCATGTCCCCAAAGAGCGTTGTTGGGGAACTTGTTGAACTCTGCCAGCCTTGGGGCTGTGACCGCTTCCTGGAGAGCCTGTTCCAGCAACCTACAGCGCTTTGGGTGAGGAATCTTTTCTTTACATCTAACCTCTATTTCCCCTGACTCAGCCTCAGGGCTCAGATCCTGCCCCTGATCACCAGAGAGAAGAGATCAGTGCTGCCTCTTCACTTACCCTCATAAGGAAGTTCCAGACCTCTGTAAGGTCACCCCATATCCTCTTCTGAGTATTACTATACTCTGTCCAAAAAATCAAAGCTACATACAATTTCTTTTCAGAAGAGAGACAGAAATGTTCAGGGATTCATCCTTTTGCTATATCTATTTTAAAAACATATCTATTTCATAAATGTTTTTGGAAAATGAAATTTACAGTACTATTCCTCACACCCCAGAAGTTTAGATTTTTTTCTTTTTTTCCTTGCACTTAAATTATTCTTGGAATCATCACCTTTCCCTTCTGCCTTACCAATGTGAGGTATTCCAAATTAAAAGCATTTCCCAAAAATCTTCTCAGCATGAAAAATTTATAATCAATCAAGCAATTTTCAGACCCTCAGATACTCAAAAGTACTCAGCACATCTCATTAGAAATTTTAACGATCGTCATTAGGGCAGACACTTAGTCTAGTACATGCTCTGCAGTCTAGGAACTGTTGAATGAGGAGTTTATGATCCTTGTTAGACTTCAACACATTTTTCTTCTTGTGATTTCCATAACCTTAGAAAGGCCCTGAAAACTAGCCCAACAGGCCCATGGCTAACCTAGTAAAAGATGGAACCTGTGTTTGGACTTAATTCTCCTCAGCTATTCTTATTTTTTATACAGATTTTACATCTGCTTAATATGTATTTCTTAAGGGAAGACACTTTCTTCAAATAATCTGAAGTAATTGCCTGTACTGCATGACATTAAAGTTTTCTTTCTCAAAAAATATTTCCATGTTGTAAATGTACGGTATCTACAAGCAGATACCCTATTATTATCAGAAAATATTTTATCTTACTCTATGTTCAATTCTACTGTGATAATGTGCTTTTCCACATATGCTTTGGCTTTGATAGCTGGTTTTTATATTTAGCCCAGTAAGATCCTGTATTTAGCATTCTATATAACACTGCACAATAAACCTCACCTTTTCTTTCAGATTCTAATTTCATCAACCCAAAGTTCTTTTCACAGTGATTAGGGAAAGCAGTTCCTTACAAACCATGTAAGCAATAATTATCAAATAGCTAGAAAGATACAACTTTTTTTTCATAATGATTAACAAATATTTTCTAAGGAGAATTTTCATCATTAAGGGAGCTAATCAAGAACTATAGATTACTATGGTTTTCTTTAATGTGATTGACAAAGGTTCCTAGTTCTTCTGCTCTTCTAGGACTTGATTTTTCAGTAATTTTTCATCACAAATTTCTAACTAATGAAATACTTGAGCTAATTCACTTTTGAATCCTTACCCATGCTCATGAAATGAATTTAGGCTATGTGCATAAACATCTGCTACACCAGACTTTTACACTCTTTCGCACACATTATTGTCTTCCTTGAGAGGCTGTTGATATTCCAAGCCTGACAGTGTTTAAGAAATGTTTGAACAATGCCCTTAATAACATGCTTTAATTTTTGGTCAGCCCTGAATTGGTCAGTCTGTTGGATTAGATGATCACTGTAGGTCCCTTCCAACTGGAACTTTCTGTTCTAATTTAGCACTAACTGAAAGTCTTCCACAGTACCACTGTGGTGTCTCATTAAGACAAAAAATAGGAAGGAGCAAACTATAACAGTTTGCTCTTGTGAAATGAAGTATCAGATAGCTATTTTATTTACAGAAAAGAGTATCTTGTACAAAAACTAGTGATTGAGATTTTTTTAATCAACATAAACTGAAAATCATATTTGACAGAACAGAACAGGTGTGCTTATACACAGCTTGCTCTGTTAGTGTAACCTTGCAAAAGCCTTTTTCTGATATCCAAAACCAAGGCAGAATTTAAGCCTACCTCCACAGATCTAGAAAGCTTTCAGTATAAGAGCTTTTCAGCCCTGAAAATGTCTTTTTATGGGACACTGCTTCAATCTATATAACACGCAATAATATCTGTATTTTTCTCACAGATACCAGAAGCATTTAGACTTGTCCATGTGCTGTAAAGAAACATCTGCACAAATTTCTCCAAGTTGTCCCAACAATGTCAAATAACTTGTCTATAGGGATAACCCCTAAAGGGGTTTTATGGGCATCCCCTTCAAATTCACATCTGAAAAACCTGACATTTGATTTATATTTAATTTTGATTCACATGATTTACTGGGGTACGTGGTGGGGTATTTTCTGGGATTTTTTCCCTGTCCACTGCAGCACTTGTATGCAGGCTCTGTCCTATACAAGCACTGATTTTTCAATAAGACATTTGTGCTATCACTACTGTCATCTGGCAACAGGCTAAAGTGCTTGATCTTCTTTGACTAACAATTTTGAGATACTTAAAAAAATGTGGCTTTTATTTGCCTAGCTCTAAGCCAAGACCTGGAAAAACAATGAGACCAACAATCTTGCAAATCATTTGGCCTCCTGCTCTTGGACTCTGGTCCACAGCTACAGGATATGATTTTGAGCACTGAACTACCATATCAGTGCTTTTATATTTCTAGAACAGATTAATTTAGTGTTGCACTCAGCAACATAACAAGCCAAAGGAAAGGGTCTCCAGAAATATATGTTACCAGTAATTTTTTTTTTCAGTGGTTCTTGTCCATAGTTGTGCTGTGGAGTCTTTCTGGCAGGGCCCAAAGGCTGATGCTTTTCACTACACAAGAAGTCTGGATGCACAAAGACCCAGTTCAGGTCTGCCAGGCTGTAGTAGGCCTGGTAGGCTCCTGCCAGAGCTATGCTTACTCGAGAAGAATATTCACAGACAACAACACAGTGACCAAACCAAAGGGCCTGGCTAAAGCCAAGTGGCTTGGATTGTCTGTGCATCCCTCTTGAGCACATAATGGTTACTGGGGTGTTGCCCTTCCTGTCCTTTCCTTTTTAGATTGCTCTGACTCTTATCTCATTTACAATAAAAGGTTTGGTCTTCTCACCCATGTTAGAGCTGGTATAAATGCTGGCAGTCAATTATGATAATCAAAAACTTGGAATTCAGCTGTCTCTTACTTGAAAAGTATAAAATTAAGTAAAGACAAATATGTGAAGATAGGAGATAACTTGCCACTTACGTTTTGGTAGGATCTTCTGAAACCCATTTCCACCTCCAGAACAAGTTTTCTGGAGCAGAATTGTGGAGAAGGGGCACTAAATAATCTCTACTGGAACATTTATATAACAATTTTAAGAGAAAAGAGTGAAGGTTCATTACATCATATGTGTACAATGGTGGTTAAATCAGGCCTCACTTAAAGAATCACTGGTATACCAAGATTAAAGTGAAAAACTTTTGGATTATATTGATAAAAAAGTTAAAAATATATTATATAAATAGGAAAAATATTCTATATAAAACAGTGATATAGAAAATAAATAGCAGAAAGGATTGCACTTTCAATAATTTACATCTGCAAAACAGAAAATCCTTTTTTTTGTAAAATAGAAGAATTTTTATAATTTCATCGATTATACCAAAAAAAAAAATCATAAAAGCAAGCAGATACCAATCTATCTAGAGAAAATATTAATTTCAGAACGAAATTCCCTTAGACTAAAGAAATAATAGAGACTGGAAGAACTTTAAATTCACCTGGTAAAATTTTAAGAAGGGACTCCATTTTCACATGGCTTTAGATCCCAGACATACCTGACAATGAATGGCAGACACTCAGAATTGTTTAGCATCCAGTGGCATTAATCTCCAGATTTTCAACAACTCACTGGCTAATGCATAGAGCTCTCTGAGAATTTAAGCACTTATCTGTCACCAAAATGGGAGTAGAACATGTTAAAAAACCTGGCCTTTGCTGAGTGCATTGAATGCTTCTGCAGTCTTGTCATTAGTGCTTTTATTAGGATCAGGGCTTTGAACTCTGCTTTGAAGTGAGTGCAAAGCCAACACAGCCTCAAAGTAAAAGTTCACATCAGTCTTTGTTGCTAATGAGGTGTGTTTTGTATGCTAAAACAGATTGAGATTTTTTTGTAGCTATTGCCTCCAAACACAGGTAGATTAAATTAAAGAAGTGGAGGCTGAAACTGACATCTGACATATACAAAACCAACAACAACAAAGCCCCCAGTTAAACCATTAAAAGAATCAAAACAAAACAAACAAAAAACTCAAACAAAACAAATAAAAAACCCAAACAAACAAAAATTCTAACCAACCAAACAAAACCTTCAATGATTAAAACCCAGCAGGAGAATGATAGTCACACTTGCTGAAAACAGATGTCTCCAATGCAGTGTTAATATTGGACAATTGTTCTCACAGAGTAGAATTTTGTACATTGACTCAAAAAATCAGTTATTTTGGAAAATTTTGTAGGAACAGGTTTTATTATACCTAGAAAAAGATTCCCCTAAATCATACTCCTTCTCTCTTACACTAGGGAGGGAGATACATGAAACAATTTTACCTCTTAAAGTGGTCTATACCCAGTAGAGGGAGGAAATATTCTCTTTTGTTCTGAACTGAAATTGTCCCTGTAGTACCCTAGACAGCAAGCAGTAGTCATATATAGTTATCTTGTAAAACAAACCTGCTTTAAGCTTTTTAATGTGGCTAAGTGTAGGAAAACATTTGGAAAAGGAAAACACTGTTTTCCCAACTATTGACAACACCTATTATTGAACAAAATTATTATTAAATTAGAGCAAACAAAATGTTTGAATATTTTATGTAAGAGCTGCAGTAGACAAAGCATACTTTCTGAAAGATAAAGAGTAAATTTATCATCCTGACACAAACAATCCTGAGTTTAATTGTCACCATTGACAAATGTTTTGACATCTCTAAGGAAATGTCGAGGTATTTCTGATATTAACAAACCACAAATCCAGCAGGGAGAAAATTGACAAAGTACTTCACATTTTGGGGTACCAAGTAGCATATTTTTCCAGAAGATGTGTAAAATATAAGGAATTACTAGTTTTGTATTACAAGATGATAATAATTAAAATTGTTTTCATTTATATAGGATCTTAGTGATCATTTTTATTCCATTTGTAAATTTTACTTTTGGTAATAATGTTGAGCCCTACAGCAATTAAGCATAGAATTGTAATATTTTAGAGGTGCAGAGGGTTTTTTCATATAAATTATGTAAAGTATAATTTATATTTCATGATATTCCATCCTGCTTGAAAAGTTGAGAAACAATACAACTCTGGTTTTTTCCAAGTTACACAAGCAAAGAAATTTTCATTCTGAAATTTCAGCAATAACCCAAATAAAGCATTATTAATACGGAGAAAAAGAAACACATGGAGAACACAAGAAGAGAAAGAGCACAATGAAGGTCCGAGTATGGGCTCTGTACTTATCATATAATCATATTTATATATCATAAAGTTATCATCATGTTTACATAACCTGTCATGTTTTCTATGTATGTGTATAACTGCATACCAATGCAGGTGATATGCAAATAAATTCTATTTTTGGAATAATATACAGTCAATGATAATCAATGACTAAACAAAACAGTTTTTGGACTGAAATACAAGTATTTTTAAGGTTAATATATTGAGTTGACATGGCTTTCCTGTTTTAAGCGTTTTAATAATCCCCACTCTGGTGTCACAATTCTCATAGAATCTTAATGGAGTAGAGGGAAAAAAATTAATTAATCCAAGTCTCTACCAAAGCCCTGCTTCTTCAAAATCTGAACTTTCTCTGTTAGATTGTCTGCACTTGTTGCTTGAAAAATTCAGAGGTGGAATTTCTTTCTTTAGTCTACACAGAAAAATATGAGCATCCTCTTCTGTCAGTAGAAAGCTTTTCCGTAACGTACAAATTAAATAATTCTTTCTACAGTTAAAGTTTACTATACATTATTCTAAGAACTGTAGCCATGGATAATTAGCTATTTTTTCCATTTATGAAGTTCTGTTTTACATGTTTGAAGACGCATCATGTGTCTTCCCACATTTTTTTTTCTAAAGGGTAAGCAAAACCTCTTCACTTGGTCATTTTGTTTAAATTCAATTCCATTGGACCATTCTCAATCTAGTTTGTATGGCACCCAAACCAAGTTATCTCCAGCCTGCTGAAGGAGAGGGTCAGTCTTTGTTCTGAGGGTACAAACATCCCTGGGCAGGACTCATCAAGTTAACTCTGTGTAAAGGCCTGTAAACGAGCAGCAATGGAATCCCCCCACAGCTGATTTCCAGACACGTAAAGGACTAGTCTGGCCTCAGCAACCTGGTCACAACCATGTCAATGGAACTATTTCCAGTAGGAAATGGCAAATGTATTTACTATGGGATAATGTTTAATGTGTTATGTAATAAAATTCTTTTAGAGAAAACAGAAAATTAAGTTCATTGAGAAAAATAAAACTTCAAAAAAATGTTGGATTTATACTTCAAAGTCAAGCGCATAAAGAAATCCAGATAATACCTTTCATTACTATGAGCTGTTAATGCTGTAGCAAGAAATAGTTCTGAAACTGGAAACATTCACTTCAAACAGCATATAGACTATCCAGAATATCAGCTCTAGAGTGGGTCTGTTCCTGAGGCTGGTGCTTGATAGTGATATTCCCCGTTTATTGGAAAATCAGTGGGGTTTAGGATATATTATGAGATTATAAACCCATCAGAACAAATATCTTGCATCAGTAAATATTGTGTACAACAGATAAAAGAGACAGTATTGCTCAGCACCAGGAAATGAATCCTTGAAATTGAGTTTGGTACTTAAATGAGAAAAGTTAATTTAAATGTACTGCCATTAAATTAAATTTCCATTTCACAAGAAACTACTGTTTCTCTCCTCTAATATCTTAGGTTAAATTGATGTCACAGGTGAATTCTAGCTCATGGCTAGGAATCATTGAGTAAAGCACTACTACCCTAAGGTTAGCTTCTGTGCCTGGCCTTTATCTCCAGTTAGAAGAGATATCTCTATTTATTGTTCTACTGTGGAGGGTATAAAGCAGTGCAGAAATTCTGTGTTATAAAGCACTTAAATCCATATTGAGCAAAGGAACCCTTGCTTCTAAATGTGCTGGGACAGGGCACACAGTCGTCTGAACTGGAAGGGTTTCTGAGTCCATTAGGGAGATAATGCCATTCCCAGGGCATTCATTCAACAGAGATCCTAAAAAAACAAATTTAGGTTCAACAGAAACTGCACTGAGACAGGCTGCTGTAAAAGGATAGCTCACGTAAGCAAGGCAATTCAACATAACTGCCTTCAGTCTTGACTCAGATCTTAGGAAGTTCATCCTTGCAAAAACACTTGTTACAGTACCTGGCATAGAATTAACTGCCTCACTTTGCCAATATAACCATTTGGGAAGTGGTGCTGTAAAATAAACTGACTTTGGGTTAAAACTGTCTACAAATGGTTTATCAATGACCAAGAATAATCCAACACTTCCTAGTTGATAAGATTCTTGATATAAAGATTCTTTAAACCATTTTTCTTCTTTTAAAAACTCACTAGATAGGCCCTCTCAGTGTTCTGATATATATGGTATGATATTTGACCTAAGTTTTTTAAGTGTCTGGATGAAGAAAAATTCTGTATCTATATGAAATAATCACTTATCTAGTATTATTGACTTCAGATTCTACTGAGATAAATTAAGAAGTCTTTGTCATATCTTAGAGTTTCCTATTAAAATCTGTTTTGATGATATGTAAAACTAAATTGCTCCCTTTCAATCTTTGACCCCAGCTCTATACATCCATGGAAGACCCACTAAAGGATGATTCCATTAATTATAAATTTGGTTGATTTACTTATTTTTTGTATATTTCAGAGGGCAAAATTCTATTCCAAAATTGTCTGGGTGTAAAGTTGCTTTTCATGGCTGTGAGATTTCTGTCATTGTAGAGTTTTGTCAGGTTACAGCTTGCCACATTCTTCAATCTCATCAAAGTCCTTTGAACAGTAGCCCTGGCTTCAAGTGTGTTGACTGCATCCTCCTCGTGTGGCTTCCCCTGCATTTTGACAGTATGCTTTCTTTCTCCTTCTCCAGGATGATTAATTAGGCTAAACAGAGAATAAGGAACTGATTTCTCTCAAGAGATTCTGACTTTTTCTTCTTCCACCTCTGGTAATTCCTCACTTTCTTGAACCCTGACTCTGGGTATAAAAGGATAAAAATCCTGGCTGGTGAAGAGTCAAGTTAAAGGACATCTGCTATTTCAACCACTGTTGTGATTGTGACTAATACACCTCATCCAATAGTACCCCTCAATTCCCTGATGTTCTTTTGGATAATATTGTGCCCCATGATTTCCTTTGCTAGTTTTATCTCCAGCTGGTGTTTGATTTTCCAGAATTTTTCCAATATGACAATGTGTCTTTATTCTTCATTCATAGCCCATTCTCACTCGCATCTCATATATGCATATATATTTGCACATATATTCATACATATAGATATATATATACACACATACACACACACACAAACATATGTATGAACATATATACGTGTATAATATATATAACCTTTCTAAGTAGAATCTCCCTTGAGGTTTGCCTGCTTAGGTAAGTTTTTTCCTTACATCATCTTGTTTTCATCTTTTTCAGACAAGTGGGATTTAGCATCGGGAAAAAGCTTATGGGTACCTAAAGTTCCACCAGAACCAATGAAAATCAAAGCTGTCATCAGGTGTGCTCTGCAGAGTCCTTCAGATCACCATCCAATTAGTGCCTGTCTTAGAACGACCTGCAGTCATCATCATGGCCCTGACAAAGATTGCTAAAAGATAAGCTATATGCAAATGCCTGAACTGAATGTTTTAATTGCAGAGTGAATACCACAGAAGTAAATATACTTCATAGAAGTACTTACTTACTAAGGAAAATGGACATTAGTTGTGTAAAAAAAATGTAGGGAAATGTCTTCTGTTGCAAAGTGTCACATCAGTGCACTTCCCCATTGCATATGTCACTAGACCTTCTATTCTCTCTTCTCAGAGAAAAAACAAACAAAAACCCTCAAACCAAACAAAAAACCACCCCCTCCCCCAAAACCCTACAAATATAGCCCACTCCAAGCAAATTAGTGAGATGCCTTTGTTAATTCTAAATAAATTACCTCAGTTATCGATACAAAGGAATGAGAACCAATGCAACAAAAAGACATCTGCACTCAAGGCAATCAAGAGGAAAGGGAGCAAGTAACACTTGTGTTTCACTTCCTGCTACACAGAGAATCACTCAGGATGATACACACATAACTGCTGAGGCTGGTAGGGATTTCTGGCAGTTGTCTAGTCCACCTCGTGCTGCTCAAAGCAGGGACAACTATATAACACAGAGCTATATCCAATCAAGTTTGGAAAGCCTTCAAGGACAGGGACTCAACAAAATCTCCTGGCAAAAGCTCAGGTGTTTGGCCATCCTCATTTACTTAAATTTAAATGTCATTTTCTGGTTTCAGTTTGTGCTCATTGCCACTTGCCCTGTACCTGGATACCACTGAGAGACATATGACTCCAATCTTCTTTACTTCCTCACATGAAGTACTTGTACAAATTGATAAAATCCCTGCCTGAGCCTTCTCTTCACCAGACTGGATGCAGCTGGGATCCAGAGAGATCTCAGTTCTCTCACCCTCTTCTCACAGAAAAGATGCTTCAGTCAATTAATCATATTTGTGCCCTACACTGGACTTGCTTCAATAAGTCCATGGCTTTCTTGCAGTAGGCAGCCCAGAACAGGACACAGTGCTTCATATAGGATCTCCCCAGTGCTGAGGTGAGATGAGATATCACCTCCAATGACCTGCTGCTCTTCCTAACACAGCCCAGGATGTTGTTGGACTTTTTATCTCAAGGGCATCCTCCTGGTTAATATTTAACTTTTTGTCCCCTCATATTCCCTGGTCCACTTCTGCAAAGTTGCTTTGCAGCCATTTGGCTCCAGCCTGTACTGTTGCATGGGGTTATTTCTTGACATTTCCTATATTAAACCACATGCAGTTCCCATTTCTCCAGTCTGTCAAAATCCCTCCAAATGGCAATGCAGCCATTTGGTAAATCAGTCACTTCTCCAGGTTTTGTATCGTCTGCAAATTTGCTGAGGACGCACTCTGCCCGACCATCCAGGTCATTAATGAAGATGTTAAAAAGTGTTGATACAATATTGATCCTTGAGGTACACCATTAGCAGTTGGCCTCCATCTGTATTGCACTCTGCTGATCACAGCAGTTCAGTCAGTTTGCATTCCACATCACTGTTGATTTGTTTAGCCCATACTTCACCAGATTGCCAAGGAGGATGTTATAGGAGACAGGATCAAGAGCCTCACTCATTTTGAATTACTGTTTGAAAAATCTATTTAAATTGAAAAAAAAAAAAAGCAGTTAAAAATTCAAGAAGTTCAAGGATTTTTTTTTAGTTCCACTTGCTCATCAGGGTGTACTCTCTAAATACTGAAGGAAAATATCTGAGAGCAACTTGCACATTACAGCACACATGTACACAATATTTTTGTATTCTATCCATCACATAGTGCAAAAAATTTCCTGAATTAGTAAAGATCAATTTCATTAATGGGCAATAAAAAGAAATAAATTCAACAATGCCCATAGATTGTCTTGGAAAAAAGCCTACAGTAAAATCTATATATTTCTGTTACCCTGGGAATAGATAAATTTTTTTAACAAGTAAGAAAATTTATGCATATAAAGAGAAAAGACATTTGTAAAAGTATTAAAAATTCAACATCAAATATCAATATGAACAAACTATCTTCTTTTCAGATTGACACACAAGAATGCAATATCTCAGTTCTATTGAAGGAAGACATGCAGTAAAAAGAGAAATTCTCAAAAAGAAAAGAGAAATGAATTTATAATATTGAAAAAATCTGAATACTGTGATTTTAAGTAATATTTTCAAACAATTGCTCAAGGAAACCATCCTAAAAGATCCAAAAGTAGATTTTCAAGTAGAGAAAAGTAGTTAATGCAGCATCAACAGAGTAACTATAGTGAGCATATAAGACTCAAGGGTTTTTGTCTAAGACATCCCAATATCTAAGATTTCCCAATACCCTATCTGTCCATTACTAGTGCAAGGAAGAGCTTTTTGTATGTATCCAGAAGCAAATGCATTAGGGTTGAGATCAAAAACCCTAAACAACAAAGAATCAGATTATTAAACCTGACTATATGCAGATAAATGAGGAAAATGGCTATTAAACATTATTTAAGTACATTCATATCAAGGAAGATAACACCCTTTTCCAAGCTGATGTCCTTTCCAGTTGTGGGTGGTAAGATGTCTTATAACTTAGTAACTTATAACGCAGTAACTTATCATGATATTGCATATGACATTGATAACTAAGATGTCATTCAAAAATCTCACAAATAAATCTCATTCAAAAATCACTGCATTTATGGGTCATCCTAATCACAGAATCACAGAACAGGTTGAGTTGGATGGGATCCACAAGGATCACCGTGTCCAGCTCCTGTTCTGCCCAGGAAGATCTCCAAGAGTCACACCATGTGCTCGAGAGTATTGTCCAAATGTCTGAACACCCTTCAGGCTTGGAGAAGTGACCATCTCCTTTGTGTCTGACCTGTGAGACAGCTGCTCACCCATCACAGGATGTGCTTATCCAGCTGTGTGCTGGATATTTTGTCCAGGAGGATTCTGTGAGATACAGTATTGAAAGTTTGCTGAAATCCAAAAACATCCCATCAACAGGCTTCCCTTGATAACTGGGTGGGACACTTTGACACAAAATGAGGTGTGACAAGCAGGAGGTTTTCTCTCATAAAGCCATGCTGGCTGTGACCAGTGACTGCATTGTCTTTCAGGTGTTTTTCAATACTTCACAGAATAATCTTCCCCATAACTTTGCCAAGCACAGAAGTGAAACTCACAGGCCCTGTAGTTTTCCAGTGTCCTCCTTCTTGTTCTTTTCGAAAACCAAGACATTATCTAGTTCCCAGTCAGCTGGGATCTTTCTGGATTCCCAACACCACTCAAAAATCATTGAGAGAGGTTTTTTTGATTACATTAGATATGTCCTTGAGGATTCTTGGATGAATCCCATGAAGTCCCATATATTTGTGGACATACAGCTGAAGCAGATCCTCCTTCACAATTTCGGGGTCAACTTGTACACACCTATTCTGTCTTACATACTGTTGACTTTATCCAGAATTAATATATTGATCATTTGGTATTTGCCTCCCTCCCATGCATCTGTAGCAACACTGGCTCACATTTTGGAACTGATTATTATACATACTATTTTGTACAAACCCAGCTTGGGCAAATCAAACAAGTTTTGTTGCCCCTAGTTTTGTTGCTTCCATCTGCATTAGTTTCACCAGTGTTATCCAGTGTTACCAAGCATTGCTCAGCCCTCAGGAACAGCCCTCCAGCAGAGGGGCACTTACCTGATAGTTACCTTGATTTTATAAGTGGTCAGTCATAGGCCTAGAAGAAGATCTCAGACAGGGCCAAAAAAAGTTTCATTTTCTTATATTTGCAGAAGTAGCTGTAGAAAAATTAGCCACATCTTTAAAACATGACCAATTAGATTATAGTAAAATTACCTCTAATTAACTCTCTTGGAATGTGTGAGTTATTTACCTGGCATTCAAAATAAGTGGCATTCAAAATAAATCCCTCTCTGCTTTCAAAAAAATGAAACAAGTATCTTCTCTTTAGATAAAGAAATGTGTCCTTAAATGTCAAATGAGATCTCAAGTCCTGACCAAAGCTACCAAGAGCTTAACACATCTGGTATAAATATATACATAAAGTGAATTTCACTATACACGTGGTTTTAAACATTCATTAGCTGTTTGGTTTTTTTCTCCCTCATGACCTAGTCAATTTTCTAAGTTGTAAATCAGCCAACATTCCAATTCAAAATTCCTCCAAGCTAGGTCTCATGTGCGACTGAGGATACCAACAAGGCAAGACCAGCAGTTGCTGGTGTTTTTCACAGCAACTGGAGGGACCCAGAAGCTCCTGTAGGCCAATCAAGCATATCAAATTGATCATCTCCCTGGCATATTCCACTGCAAGTTGAGCTCTTTTCAAGAAAGTGTAATGGAAAACAAAAAACCTGTTCTTCACAGGTTTTTTGAGAAAGCATACTTAATTGACTCAACTTTTATTTAATGCCATTTCCTGAAGAAAAGTTAATTGTATTGGTTAGCAGCCTGTTGCAGCAACATGGCACTACAAAAAATAATTACATAAGCACTAATAGAAGCTTGGGCAGTACCCAGGGTTTATTACATAGCCTATCCCTACCCTCTTTCACTTAAGCAAGCCATCCTTTCAGTTTTTCTCGTTTAGTCTTTGCACAATTTTTCCTTTCTTTAGTGGTCCAGTACCAAACAACAGAGAAAATGGAGAAACTTTTCCTCTTAGCATCTCTCCTAAGCTGGTGGTTTCTGATTGTGCTGGGAATCTGGAAACTGTGGTCCAGACTTCCTCAGCCTAAATGCAATAAATTTGTGTTTCTCATTTCCTCAATTGAGTGTTCAAGTCACAAGGCAACCCTTAATCACAACTCTGTCTCTTCTCACATTCCAAATGAGGAATAGTCAGAGTCCATGCACTAGAGGGACAGCTTGGGCACTCAAATCTAGGACTGGCATTTCAGTCAAGAATCCAGAAAAAAGATTTTATTGCCAAATGTAGGTCAGAGCTTACTTTAGCAAAGATGCTTTTGTGTTACTTGTTGGCTGATGTGAGTAACCCAACTTCATGAGCTTCAGTCATACATCTGATTTGAAAAGTTAAAGTAACAATTGCTACTATTCTAAATTGATTTTTTTCATATTTCATGCATTCCAATGTTGATATATTTTACAAAATGGAAAAACAAAGGGTGTGAATAAGTCTACAGTTCATCTTTATAACAGTGTCGCTGCTTATATAAAGCACAAAAAAATATCTTAGTCCCAAACCAACTTTTTTTACTGAGTTGCATCATGATTCTGCACATATCACTTAACACCTGAGACTGAATTTCTTTACTGATGAAGTGGAAGCTGCTATATTTACACGCTAAACCACAAACAGTGTGAGTAATGTTGGTTGGAACACCCTTGTACAGTATAGCATTTCAAAAAATGAACCTTTTGTCAAGAGAAAATTACTTGCCAAAAAAAAAAAAAAATAGCAAGTTTGATGAAAGAGAAGGGAAGAACAGACTGATTATTAAAGGAACTAGAGGTAAAATACTTAGCCTGCCTGATTCAACATGCTCTAGCAGGAGAAAATCTGTTTTGGTTCACACAGAACAATGTAATTGAAGCTGGTTTTCCCCTGTGTCAGGCCCGTTCCCTAATCACATCCACATGTTTTGATACATAAACATTTATTTTGATAATTCCATTTTGGCTGAAGTGTTCCAAAAGGTTTTGGTCTTGTTCCAAGGTGGAATGAAAACAAATGTAATAGTTTCTGTGGAATGGAATTGCTCTAACTGTGACGAACAGCATAATACATGTTAACCAAGTACATTATGTACTTGCTCTACACAGCTGTAAAAGACAATTTAGACCAAAATATAAGTTGTAGATATTAGCTTGATGTGATGTCTGTGAAAAAAAACCAAAAACAAACAAATAGTCCATCAAAAAAACAAAAAGACTGCTTTGATACCTCCAAAATTTTGTTAAAATCTGCTTTGCATTCTACTTAGCAGACATACCACTGGTGTTCTCTGGTAAATATAATGACAACCAGGATTCAAAGAATCTTGTTCACTAATTAGATCATTAGTGTACTAAACAAACATCAGCTAGGTACATCTGTACCTGGATATATCTGAATAGGAAATTTTTACAGAATATTAAAATATTGTTATGGTTAAGTCTGGTAATGGATGATGGCATTGAAAAAGGGCAAAACAGGAGGAAGTAGGAAGATGTGGTTTTTGTCCCATCTTTGTCACAACATAAAACAGCAGTCCAGGAAAAGTGGGAAAATTTCCAAACATTTTGGAGAAATAGTTAAGATGTTCACACAGTTAAACAGAAATACATGGCAATGTGTCCTGATTTTAGGTCCCGGAGATGTTTTTTTCTAGTGCCTGCTGCCTCAAATTGTGCTGTTCTGTTCAATGCCATTTTTCCCCATCTAGCAGTTTTTTCAACCTGGATGCATTCTCTTTCAGGTTTTCTGCAGAAAGTCCTGGTCTCAACTCATACCCACACAGGATTGTATGTAATCTCAGTACGAAGAGTGCATTGAGAACCAGGACTTAGCAAGGGCAGATAGAGCATTTCTGTATGTATTTGTGATGAACTGTAATATTTTGGTATAATGAGAGCTCTTGTCAAAGCTTGCAGTAAAGCAGGTCTCATTCAACTATCTCCACGAGGCCCTATGAGGTCTGGTGCAAAAAAAAGCACCTTTTAAGGAAATTAAATGAGTTGTAAGATTTGTCCATATGAAATATCTAATGACAGAGTAAGAAAAATTATGACATATATACAAGATTCATTACTATTTAAAGAATAAGAGAACTACCTAGCCATTTATAAGTACAGGTGTGGGCATAGGAACTTGCTTTCTCTTGTAGACATATAGCTAAAATAAGAAAGCCCTTTTACTTTTAGGGCTTTGTGTAAAACCATAGTTTAAACAGTCTTTAAATTTGTCTTTGAATGAATAAAATATTTTCTTTTGTGTCACATCTGTTTTTGTTGTTCTTAAAGTTGCTTTCTTCTAGAGAAAAACCATAATTATTGAGAAGTAATGTTCTTGTACATTAAACTATATATCACATACTCAACAACTCAGGGCATAAAAGCCTAATCTTGGTAAAGACATTTAAACAAATATCTATTTTGCCTATTTATGCCGTAATTTTTACTGTAGTCTAACATAGAAACTGAACCTTCTTGAAAGCAGAGAGGAGAGAATGGAAAGTGGAAAATGAGAAATGGTAAAGAGAGGAAGTTTTGTATTTTTGTAATAAGTACCCTGCATTAGTTTTGAATTTGAAAAAAAAAAATCAAAGTCCAGTTTATAAGGACATATTTGATTTTAGCAAAAGAATTTTTATAAGTTTCTACATTCTTTTTGAAATAAAAAAGATGTATGATATTATGAATATAACAAATGATTGTCCAGGAAATGATCTGGGTTTTTCTGTAGAGTCTTCAGTTCTTCGTAAGCCACCACCCTAAATTTCTAAATGTGCATGAGAAACAGATCAGAATCATTGAAAATTGGATTGAAATATATTCATATCTATTTTTTCCACTGACCTAAGCATGATTAAGACACAAGCTTCTACATTTATTTTCCCTTCCCATCTGTAACCATTAACATCCTATAGGTTCTGAAAAGATAATCAGTAACTGAAGTGGAACATCTACATCTGTCACTGAAATTTATCACCTGTAATTACAGAAAAAAACTTCCAAAATAGGTATTATTCTCTTCATATTTTAACTAAAAACTTAGCAGTCAGGAAAGGGTTCGTTCACTTCGGAAGGATGTAGCATTACTTCCTTTTTACAGGTGGCAATGATAGAAGACTCAGATCTTCATCAGTCACCAAGTAGAACAGAATTAGAGCTGGTGACAGAAAGTGATTCTCCTCAAAGTGAATGGTCAAGTGCTGTACCCATAAAGTCACACTGAATTTAAACAAGAAGAGAAGAGTGTGGTGTTTGTAAACTGTGACAATCAGACCAAGTTTGGAGGGATTGTGTTTGTCACCCCTGAAAGAAGAAAGTTCAGAGGCAGCCTAGAAGATGTGGGAGGACTTGTCTTTTTTGAATTGGCACATTTATATAAATTCAAATGAATCTCAGATTAACTTTTTACTATAATAGGTAGGAAAGTTGACTTCTACAGGAATCTCACGAGAAAGAACATTCCTGCTATCCTGGTTTCCATTATATCTTGATCAGGAAATACTTTATCATTGCTGGAGTAACTGCACTGAAGACAATATACCCTTCAAGAACTAAAAAGAAAGTGGTTGAAGGTTCAGATATTGCCTTAATTTTGGAAAAAATTCTTAAAGAATATCATCAGGTCTTCTATGCAAAAATACTTTGGAAAGCGATAGTAAACATTATTGCTGTGTTATCTTGAGATTGGTAAAAATTCCTTCAGCTAAACATTTATATCAAAGTCAGTCTCAAGCCACAAGACAACTTTCATTAACCACAGCAGACTTTCAATCAAATCTGTACTCAGAGTTTCAGTATCCAAAACAGATTGATCATTTTAGTCAAATATCTAACCACAAAAGGCATACACTCCTGCATTTATCAAGCTGATCTGGACTTTGCTTCTAGCATCAGAATGTCATGTTAGGAGCACAACTTCATATTTATGAAATGTAACCTAACTCTAATAATGTTTATGTTAGTGGAAGCCAGTTAATTTTCTGTTTGACTTTCTACATAGGTGTGTTTGTTTGTACTTACACATAGCTATGGGTACATATACCTGTAAAATACAGTGACCAATGCAAGATTATACTGTAGCACTTGCCAGAACATCAAACATGCATAGTGGCATTTTTTTCTAAAGCAAGCTGCAAGTAATTTAACTGTTTTGTTCTAGGAATGGCATATTTGTATAAGTAGGCTCCTAAATTTCAAATTTGGTCCACATTGTATATTCATAAAAAATACTACAATACATAACATTACTCAGATTTAAAATTCCAAACGCTATTAACTCTTACTCTTTTGTTAACAGTCTAACACTATTTGCCATAAATAAATAGAAGCTCAGCTCTCAGAAAGCAAGGTGAATGAGTATTTTCTTTCTGTCCTATGATGGACACTCAAAAAACCCTAGTTCACCAGTTTTGGCGAAAAGTTTAAAAATGCAACATAAATTACAAAATGCGTTGCGATAGGAGTAAAATAAAAATGTGCAAATAGAGAATTTAAAATTAAATTTTAGATTTATTAATGTCACCAATAAGAGTTTTAAAAATCTGGGACTGACAAATCAGAGCATTCCAAAATTCCTGGTGGTTCTATTTTTGCAGCTTCATTGGAAATCTGTGTTAGAATTTACCATAATTGCATTATTATGAGTATGTTTTATATCTATACTTGAAGCAGTAATTCCACTTTTAGAGCTGAGAGAGAAAGAATTTCTCTTATCTGAATAATCAGATTTTATGTTTTATCTTTTCCATATGCTCATGGACAGGAAAAACATGAAGTCATTTGTGAAAAGATTTTTTAATCCTTTGCCTTTCTGCTTTTTTTAAAATTAAATTTTGATCTTTTAATACTGTTGAGCTTATAATTTAATTTAATATTCTAATTACATCATTAAGTTTCTTATAGTGTAATGTATTCCCATGAAGATTTAGGGCTAATATATAGTACAGAAGTTGTTGATCCCCCTTTGTCAACACCCAGAGAATTCTCATTGGAAGGTTCATAGATGCAGACTTCAGCCATACAGCTAAGAAGTGTTTTTTTCAAACCGAATTTGTATCCAGAGGCATCTTTGTTGCCAAATATTTGCCAAGTGAAAATCAAACAAAAACAAGACTGTTTCTGCCACAAAATGAGTAGTTGGTGACATAAAAATTACTCATTTTTTGAATTCACAGTACAGTAGCACATAATTTTTTAAAAATGCACTTTTTAGGAAACATTTTCAAAATTTTTCATTGAAAAAATATCCACTTTTAAATGTAAAATCTTTAAGTGCATTCTACTCACATAAACTAATTTCTATCTAAAAGCAAAGAGAGAATATGTAATAACTTCTTGGCTACCTGAATCTGACTTTAGATTTCAAAACTGTAAAAAAATTAACAAAATCAGAAGAAAATTAACAACATCAACAAAAAAGCATCCATCTGTAAGTACAAATCAAGTCAGGTTCAGGTATCCCTGTCAATCTCCTCTGACAGCATCCAAATGCAAACCTACTCTTCTAGATAAAAGATCAGGGAGGAAGATCAGACGCTGAGGCCCTAACCACTCATGTGGCCAGGAAATTAACCCAACCTTGACCCTGATCTAGACTACTGCAGGCAACAATTTCCAATACAATTTTTCTACAGGTACCAGTTATCAGGCTAAGAGTTTATCAGTGCAGATATTAGCTCATGATCCTCATTTTCTGTTCAGTAATATGGACGTAGCCAGGGTCTTCTCCTGCAGGCCGCTTACAGTTCTTAGCAGGAATGCATACTCTGTGTGCATTCTGGCTGAAGGACCATTTTTCTGGTCATAAAATATTTGAGTACTACAATAATAAGCACAAGAAGACACAAAGGGACACTAAAATTGACATTATTACTCAAAAAGTCTGGGCCATACACTCCACTCTAGAATTCACATTTGTGAAATACAGTCCTTGAAAGCCAGCATTTGAAGAGTGTCTCAGTCATTGAGATATGAGTTTTTTATCCATTATAAATTACCAGAAAAGGGGAAATATTTTGTTGTTTGATGTGTGTACAGAATGAAAAGCAGTTATGAGCAGTGGTGAATGAGATGAAGCTCCTCAACCACTGGAGATGGCAGTTCTTTGCATTACCATGCCATTCAGAGCTCCACTTACACTGATTAACCCACATTATGTCCATTATCACAGCTGTAGCTACTGCTCACTCCCGATTTTGTGCCAGACCATAATCCTACAAGTGCAAAGAAAGTTATAGGATACCTAAGCCATATTTGCAAGTGCACTTTTAAGCCCAGTTCCTGGGTTGCAGAAGAAACTGAAAACTCTGGTACAATTTAATATATAGTATGCTGCTGCTAATTTTGTAATGGTTCTAACTAGACACATCAGCAAGTCCTTGTGTATTAAAAACTGCAGATCATCTATACCCTCCAGCATTCATCTGCTTGTAACTTTGGGTGACAGAACATTTGTATCTAGAGACCTGTCAGACGAATAGCATCCTCTCATCTGACTGGGTCTCTACCTGGAAAATGTAAAGTCTTTTTACTCTTGTCTTTTAAGCAGAAAGTATTGTCAAGTATTTTCATGACACTATTAATACATGCATACCAGTCAAATATCTTAGTATGATGTAAGCTCCTCCTTTCATGCATTAAAATATTCTTTCCCATCAGTGCAATTCAATTGTGTCAAAGCTTGGTGGCATGCTAAAGACTAGAACAAGAGGTATTTCTTTTTGTAAATCAAGTACAACATGAAACCAAAAATTGCATAAGTTACTGTGTCGATTTTATTGCTTATTCTCTATGCACTAAGTATAAAAGGAACAGTCTAAATACAATCTAGACCACATTTATGTTTCTACTCATAGTTTGATAAATGGATTATGTAGCACAAGTCACCAAGACATCCACCTCTCTTTCTGAAACTGTTTTTGTTCATAAAACTTTTTTTTTTATTGTTGTCACTTTTTTAAAAAATGTCCTAATATCATCAAATTGTCCCTCTTTCCTTAGAAGCACTGATAGTAATGAGGATCTTATGCAGAGTAATTGCCAGAATCCAGTAAAATAC
Source organism: Ammospiza caudacuta (assembly GCF_027887145.1). Classification (NCBI taxonomy): domain Eukaryota; kingdom Metazoa; phylum Chordata; class Aves; order Passeriformes; family Passerellidae; genus Ammospiza; species Ammospiza caudacuta. Next base: position 136,531,909 of record NC_080593.1, read on the forward strand.
ACAGTATATGAATAGGAATGATTTCATATGTTTATATATAAATTAACAAAATGTCTTGCAATGTATGCAGAACTGGAAGAATATTATAATGAGACATGGGTTTTATCTGAAGCTGTGTGTTGCCAGTCTCTACATGCAGAGTGATGGGGACAATAAATCTTCCTGCTCTATAAGGCACTCACAGCCCTATCCCAAGGAGAATCTCAAGTTCTCTTCTCTATAAAATAATAGGCTTATTCTGTATATATTTATAATGGACCACTTTTATGGTTCATTCCACTGAATTTTTTTAGATGCATTCTGTCAAATAGTCACATACAGAGTATTTGTAAAGTGAGGAGAGAGGGAGAAGGGAGAGTGGAAAAGAGAAAGGGAGAACTCAGGGCTTCTTTCCATTACAGAAAAAAGGTGTCATGTGCACATGGGAACAACAGATGTAGAAATATTTAATATTCCAGCACTAAGAAAATGAGTTAATCTAATTGCCTTATTATAGGAACCTATGAAGCTGTGAAAGTGCTTTATCTGCAAGCACACACAATCCTAAACAATATAAGATTCTGACTTTGCCAAAACCTACTATGATAAAAGGGAAGAGATGTTAAATCTCTTGAGAGGAGATATGCTGAAGAGATTTTTGGCCTTCTGTGGCTAGTGATTAAAACACCCATGATATTTCATAATGAAGCTGAACTGTCAAAATCTTCAGAATAAATTTAAAAAATTGAAATATTTACAGTTTACTGCAAGTCTGCCTGTACACAAAGGGATTGCAAGCCTTTTGTCTGCTGTAGCCTCAAATAGGCAATAAAATTTTATCCAGTGAAGCTTTAAAGCCCAACAGAGTTAGCAATTTTCTCAAGGGTCCACGCTTGTGAATCCAATTGTAGTGTCAGGAGTTATTCTTGCTCTCACATTACCCACCCCAACAAATTGTGCTGCTAGGCAAGAAGTTAATCACAGCTTTTTATCAAAGATAGACCTGAGTTGCATCAGACAATATTATAGTGATTATAGTATGTCTGACTAACTTTTATATGCAGGCAAGGGTCAGTATTATATCATATATAATCAAGATACTTCATAAAAAAAATGTTTACAAGAGGTAATTGCTAAAATTTGAGAAAATGCTTAGTTCTCAGTCCAATGAATTTTGATTTTACAATATAGTATTGATTCTGTATTAAAGACCCCAGTCCCATTTGCTGCTATAATCTCTTTATCTCTCTCCAGTGAACAAGTCACAAGCTTAGTAGAATCTTCAGTCAAAAAAAAAAAAAAAAAAATAGAAAAAAAAGCACCAAATATTTCTTCTGCTGTAAACCAATTCAAGAGGAGACCATAACTACAGATTAAAATTACAACCAATTTTAGCTGCTTTTCTTCTCTTCCTGTTCCTTTTCATACATAAGCAGTAAATATTCTAGGAATTATTAGAAGTAATGGCTTACTGGTTTCATATAAACTTAAACCCCAAAGCATTATTTAATTAATATGAAATCAGAAAACTTAGACGGGCAGTTCTTACACAGGAGCACTGAGTTAAGAATAATTTGGAAAATACTTTTGTTTTTATACATTCTTCTCTGAAGAACCCCTTTATAAGAGAGGTAGCATTTTCCAATGTTGGCAGCTTTAACTCTGGTTTTAGCATAGATACAGATTAAACTTTCAAGTATAATAAAGCATCTTCATGTCCTGCAACATAAGGCAATTCAAGCATCAAGACGTTAGAAAACAAAAAAATTAGGTGGCCTTGATTCAAGGAATTCTATGCAAAATCTAGTTTAAGGGTAACTAATGTCATGAAGATTTTCAATTTTGATATAACATTATTTTCACAGAACCTTTTGTTTCATTCAGTATTTAGTAGGCAGGCTGCTTAAAATACCTTGTTTTATGACCTCTCAGTGATTGCTCACCCATGTGTTGTTTGCAACACGTGCACATTCTGCAATGGCATACAGGATTGCAATTTCTTTATAAGAATTGCCATAATACATTTATTATGTATTTACTTCACAAATATTAAATGTCTTCTGAAACCTGGTTTATAAATTTCTGTCTCTGTAGCTGTTTAGGGTATTCTCTATTTAGGTATTTAGCTGAAACTTACGGTATGGTATGGTCTTCATTAGTCCCCAGTAGTTCTTCACTCTGCCTCATCACTCACTATTTCATATTCTACAGTTGTGGAGAGTTTAGTTCAAGCATGGCTTAAAGAAAAAGGCCATGAAGCCATACAATTGAGAGAAAAATAAAAGGTAGTTGCAAAGCAGTTCCAAAAGCAGTTCCCAGCCTGATTTCTATACACAATTAGACTCTCTCAGGCATCACTTTATAAACAATAAGATTCTCAGGCAGTCTTTCCATAACAAGCTAAACACCCTCTCTGGGAAAAGATGGCACCCTGGGAACAGATATGGAAGTTTTGGGAACCTTTCATATCACAGTGGGAACACTGGTTTTATTTTGTGTAAACAATCAACGGTATTGTAAAACAAAAGGAGTGGTTAGAGTTTTGTCTGTTAGCCTATCATAAACCCGGATTTTGGAATATGCATGAAGTTTGTTAACACTATTATTTAAACTGGCTGATCGATCAATAAACCTGAGTTCAATGCATCAAAGGATGGTCGTTCTCCCCTCACTTCAACATACAGTCATGAATTTGACTCTCTCTTTTAAAAGGCAGAAACCAGAACAATACATTGAATTTGTTAGTTTATTATTAATTATTTACACTTCTTTTGCAGCTGCAGTTCATTATAAAATACCATTGCCTATTAATCAGTGTCTGTCCATGGGTAGGTATATAAATTAATCGAGGAACGTATTGTCTTACTTGAGCTTATACAGTCAAACATCTGTCTTGTGTTTATGGGTGACATAGGTCAAAGATGGAAAATTGAAATATACACATGCTGAAGTTCCACACCAGCTTCAAAACAAATACACCCATAACTTATATTCCTCCTCCTTATTCCTTGCTCTTTTTCCTTTCCAATGAAGATTTTTTTTTTTCTGCTTCTTCCCCTTCCATGTCCAGGAATCATAATTGAAAGCGAGGGACCAGGAGGGAGTGCGGCTTTCAGGGAGATAGGGAAGAAGGGAAAAAACAACTCCCTTTTCTCTGACTGCTCTCCCAAACGAGATGGTGACATGCACTGTTTAGTTTGGAAAGAAAATTGAGGATTTTACTTAATGAACATCAGAATTTTTATTCAGTCACACCTTTTTTAGTTATAATTGGATATGTAACCCTTTCTAAACTATCTTCCACCTGGAAAGAAAATCATGTTACATGCATTTGAAGGAATCCAGCAGTCATAATTTCCTTCCCTGTTTGAATGAGCAGAAAACCATTTCTGAATTCCCAAACAGCCTATCACCATGAAAACTGCATGACTTTCAAAAATTAAAATTAAATTTAAAAAAAAATTAAATACAATTCGATTTAATTAAATTAATTTTTTTAAAAAATTATGTTGATCTAGACTAGCTATTAGGAAGAAATTCTTTACTGTGAGGGTGATGAGATACTGGCACATGGATGCCCAGAGAAGTCGTGGGTGCCAAACCCCGAAAGGGTTGGATGGGCTTAGAGCAGCCTTGTCTAGTGAAAGATGGTCCTGCCCAAAGCAGGAGGTTAGACTAGGTGATCTTTAAGGCTCCTTCCAACACAAACCGTTCTTGGATTTTATTTCTATATTGATACCTTAAATTCTGTAAGAAAAAAGCAGAGAAAATCAAATGACTGATCACTGGATACAACCAACCAATAAAAGAGAAGACAGGTTTCCATAAAATGGCAGAATTATTTAAATAATGAACTAAGAGTAGCAGATTTTTCAAATAAAAGAGAAAGGAAGACTTACCTTTCATTATTTCATAAGCTCATAAAGGCTTGCTTTTATTAGAGTGGAAGAGCATGAATATATATACATATGCATATATATATACATAGATACAGAGATAAATATATATATATATAAAAAATCCTTTCCCATTTTCTTTTCTTTAAGATACCAATAAAAAGCCATGCATAGTATAGCAAAAATGTATAATTTCTGATTGTTGGCCTATGTCTTCTACATCTGAAAGCACTAAAATATATTATTTTCTTCCTCTTAGAACACCAACAGCTTTCCCTCTGAATGAAGATATGTGTCAGTGGACATGAGAAAAAGAAGCTTCATAAACAGAGAAGCAAAACTTAAAAAATTCTAGAAAAGCATCATATGGCATTGAAAAAGAAGAGGACAAATCTTTATCTAATATTTGCTTGCTTTCCTCCTTGATATATTGTCATGCTGCTGGAGAAGAGATGAAATACAGTAGAGCTGATTGACTCAGACAGGCTAAAAGTGAGTCTACTATTCACTTTTGAGAGACTTATGGAAAAAAGGTGCATGTCAGGTCAATCTGTGCTGACTGCTAGCAAGGGTAATGACACCCGAATATTCTTTTATTTACCACCTCTGAAACTCTGGTTCTGAATGTGATGTTATGACATTTCCTGCTGAACTGTTTGATCTGATATGAGGCAGAGCATTGTGATTGTTTGCTCTCTCAGGAAGAGAGATGCTCACCAAGGAGCAGAACAATCACGGTAAACAAACCTAATTTCCTTATATATAGGAATGGAACAGTTATCACATATCTTGCCTTTAAAAAATATTTTCCTTGTGTTGAATACAAGCTGGGAAAAATTGTCTCTATGATATGTGTATACAAAATTACTTGAATAACATACACAGAAACTATCATCAGCATTAGTCAGCACTCCTTTAAAGCACTACAGATAATTTGGTGTTAAACGGGGATATACAGGGAGAAATTTGATTAATCAGTACAATTCCAAATTTGGATATTTGCTTCACTGAAGAGGACAGCATCAAAATGAGAAGCATGTAAAGGAAAGTTCCTTCTCTTTGACAGGCATAGTGAGAATCCTTGTCTGAGCTAGCTTTTAGGATAAGGCTTGCTCTTTCTTCCCTTATAATGATAAATCATGCATACAATGTGCAAGAGTTAAGTTACTGGGTGAAATGATGTGACTTTCACCAGTTTCAATTTAATAAAGTTAATAGAACTGTGACACACTCCCATTTCTTCTTTCACTAATATACATAGGCTGGTGGAAACGATGTCTAAAAATTATGAGCCACTCAGTTACAATTCCAGTTTCACTAAAGTCAAGAAAATACTAAACAAAAAGAAAGAGAACTCTTTGAAAAGCAAGTTTAGATTCTGTATGGATGCTGATTGAATGCTGCTATTTTAGAATATTAAATTCACAATTTTGAATTAAGTAATTCCATTTATTCAAAACTGAAGAAGAAATAAAAAGGACAAAATTAAAACTAAACAAAATTAAGAAAACTGGTAGTAAATTAATAAGGCTATAGTTTTTAATAGATAGGGTATTTAATCAACTGTATGACTTTAAAGCTGAAAAGAAGCAAAGATTCCGTGATAGAGGTTACAAGAATAATTAGGAGTTTAGAAGAATAACCTCTTAAGGAAGTTGAAGGACTTTGTTTAGTCTAGAAAAGAGAAGACTAAGGAAGGAAGGACATTGATAACAATCTTCTAACAACTAAGCTGTCATTAAGAGAGAGACAATCGATTGTTTACCAGGTGTCTGGAAGCAGAATGTGAAAGAATCAGCAATATTTGTAGTAAAAATTTATTTATCTTAGATAGCTTGGACATTTTTTCCCTCCCTGAAAAATAACAATAGGTATTCTAGAGACACTGTGACATCTCACTTTTGAGGTTTTAGGAGAAGTCTACCACCTACTATAAGTCTACTTAATCCTGCAATTTGCAATAAAATGCATGATATCTTGAGGTTTTTCCCTGGATTTTCATACTTTTTCATCATTCTTCAAAAAGCTAGCACAGAAAATAAACAGAAACTACATACTTACCCCCACCTTTCAAGTGCTTAGGGACAAGACTAGGTAATTGTCACAACATACAATCATTGATTTAGCTTACAAATACCAACATAGAATCTCCTGCTAGTGGTGAATACACTGTCAATTGGAAATAGAAACAGAAACCTACCTCCTTCTGTTTCAGACAACACTTAGAGGAAAACAAAAGTGGGATTTAAACATGTAAGTAGGCCTTCTAGCTCTTCTACACTAAAATTAATTTACTTCAGTCCATAAAATCATAGCATTCTTTCTTAATTAGAAAACGTATTGAAAACAATCAAATAAATAAACAAAACAAAAAAAAAAAAAGAGAAAGATGATAACTAGAAATATTGTCACTTACCTTGACTTTAGATAAATAAATGCTTGCTGGAAGCAACCTTTATGCTTAGATCTTCCCAGAAGCTTTTACTGGGAAGTCATTAGTACACAGTTGCCTTCAACTTCATTATGGCTTTGCTTTTGCAAGAAATTATTTTGAGAGTGACCACAAATATGCAACAAAGCATATTGAGTCCTTGTGTTTTAAATCTTTTATGTAGTAATTACTCTGACTAAGTTTAAGAATAGAGCCAACAAACTAAGAGCAGAAGCAAAACAACTAAAAAATAATAAAATCAAACAGATTTGCTTTCATGTTTTTTGAGGAGTAACAGACATCAAGTAAATCTAACAAAGAATCTTCACTAATTAAGGCAGTAGCTAAGTATTCCAACTTACTGTGTTTACTAAAACTACTTGTCATTCATGATTGTAACAAATAATGGTTTAAATGTTAATGTGATTCTTGAACTAATATTTGAATAAGAAAATTTAGGTTTTGACTACGATATTTGCATAAATACATACAAGAGCTTTTAAGGACAGAATATGTGAATTCATCTAAGTGAAATACAGTATTTTAATATATGAAGGTCAACTAAAAAGTTAAACTAAATTAACATAAAAATACTCAGCTGACATTAGTCACAAAATTATTGTTAGCTTATTTGAAAATGCATGTTTATCAATGCATCCAAAACCAAAAACAATCTTCTCAGTGCATAACCCTGTGAGTTGGTCAGTGTTGTATGGGGACCCAACAAGTACTTGTACTTTTTCTTCTCACTAAACCCTTGAATTCAGTATTCCCTTTAATTATCTTTAACAGATTAGAAAAAACTGTAGAGTAGAGCAAGACCTGAGTTAGCGCCTGGTCTAGGTTGGTGCATAACAAAATATAGGACATGAGGACATGTGAAATGTCATCACTCATAGAAGAAGAAAGGCACATGAGAATTCTGCTGAACTAGGGACCCTGGCACAGGGAGATTATGCTGGAAGATGTCTGTTAGTTTTTCTAATTAGGAAAGGACTAAGGTGTGAGGACTAAAATGTGTTTGAATATGTTTTCAATAGTTTAAGCTAAGCAATGTATCAGCATGATTTATTTAGAAAAATAAATCAAAGGATTGGATCGTGCTTTTGATTTTTTGTTAGGTTTTTTTTTTTACAAAACACAGTCTTCTGTGCTATTTTAGTAGAGTATTTGAAAATATGAGTTAAATGAGCATTATTCAACACTGAAGTTCATTATAAAAATTGTTCAAGAGGCATCTGGATTTGGCACTTGAAGATATGATTTAGGAGTGATAATGATGGTGCTGAGTTGATTATCGAACTAGATGATATTGAAAAACTTCCAGTCTTGATGATTGTATAGTTTTGTGAAGTGCAAAAATGTCATGCATTGAGAAATAAGTGAACAGCACACCATGGATACCAAGAAAAAAAGCATCCAGCCCTGAGTGGGCAGTGACAATAAAGATATTCCCCAAGTCATGGAGAAGTACAGAGCTAGGGAACATGACTAGGAAAAAACACAAAAAATGCTCATGCTTGGACAAAAACAACCTTCAAACTACAGACTTGGATATGCCTTCCAAAAAAGCGAGTGCTGCGGATCAAAGCTTTAAACTCCTGGGCTGTTAGCATAAATTTAAGAAAAATCCAAATTTCTGCATAGGAAGGAAAATTTTTATTGCTATAAGTACATTTTAAGCATATATATATATCAAATGGCAAAATCCAGCCTTCTTTATCTCTCAAAATGAAACAGTTATACTTAGATAGCTGTGAGATTTATCAGGCTGCATCTCTAAGAGACCACTGTTTCTTTCTCCATGTTTCATTGCTGTTTTCATTTTCTCTTGTTTTGTGTCCCTTAAAGACTAAATCCCCAAACCACCATGAACTTGTGAGATCATAAACTTAGATCTGTTCTGCCTTTTATGAATTTCATTTATCTAAGTGACATTATTCAGTTTCCAAGGTCATTTTGTGAGAACATCAGATAAATTATCAAGATGTTAGCTAGGTGTCCTCTCCTAGCCTTCATTCTTATTAAGAACCAGCTCCTCCATCAAATATTATTAATTCTGTTCACTGCCTGAGCCATTCCTCTAATATAGCTTAGCTTATTAGTGTTAACTGGAGAATAAATAGCATATTTATTCTTTTACTGGACCAGACAAGACTACTATTGAGCATTACACTATACATGGTTATTTTTTCCTTCTTTTATCTTTTTGATTACAAAACTTATTCAAAGACACTTTTGAAATTGAAATTGAAAACTACAATATGAATGAGATTTCAATTAATTTCTTTAGATGGTACTAATCTAGAAAATAGGATCTGGGAAAAGCTTCTAAATGCAACAGGTATAAATATAATTCAAAAAACTTTAATAAGGAAGGTATTTTTCAAGCTTTTAAAAAATATCTGCAACAAGAAGAGTAGTTGCATTAAAAAGACATGGCTTAGAACTAATTTCACAAATACAGAGTAAAATTATGGGTACTGATCAGATATAAAAAACCCAACAAATTTATTTAGGAGGCTATAATAGAGGGTATTAAGGACTATAATAGAGGGTATTAAGGGTGGTATCATTGAATAATTCCTCAGAATTTCCTATCACTAAGTAGTAAGAACCAAGTATATGTAGAATCCCATTGCTTTTATTTGCATTTCCTAAACTATTCATAAAATATAGTAATGTCAAAATAGACCCATAAACATAAAAATCTAGCCTACCCTGGACTTTTTCAATTCCTATCTCATGGGACCAGGAACTTAACAGTGCAAACAGGAAAGGAAAAACAAGAGACTGAGAGAACTCATGCCCAGTAACAGCTCCAACAGCAGAAAAATTGAAGACTTGCCTCACAGAAAGGTTTTAGAAAACATTACAAGGATCAATTCTATACATTTCTATAGAAATATATTTTTACAAATGCTGACTGAGAAGTTTTGATTGTTTCTGCTCATTCCAAATGTTGCATTTATTGAAGATTGGCTTCCAGAAGATTGATGCTCCAGTCTTTCTGAACATCATAATTTTCAAAATTCTATTTCAGTTCAAATACCCCAAAATAACCAGCTATTTGCTGCAAATCTCAACTTGGGTAGGCTGTGGTCATAACAGAGTATTGTCGTCATTATTTGTCTGTCCACCAAGCTAATGATCAGATAAAATATCACTTAAATTAATTTTTTTTAAAGAAAAGGTCACATTTTTCTGACTTGGGTATGACACCCAAAGGGAATACAAGAGGAGAGAAAGATCAGTGCAGTCATGTCTGTCAGTCATGTCTGACTACCTGTGTAATTTATTAAACTGAGATTGGTCAACAGATTTAAAACTTATCAGGAGAAACCAAAGGCACAGAATTCATTGCTACATGCATTGCTTTTTTCTTGATAATTCAGCTGAAAATAAAATCATACATTTCAGTTACAGTACAGTGTGATGGTTACAAAAGGAAAAATAATATTTAGTTAGGAGATGTAATAATTTGATGCTTACTGGTACGTTTTTCTTCTGATTTTAATAAACTGAGTGGTTCCATACTGGTATGGCAACCCATCCTATTTAGAAATAAATGAAAAAGGCCTTTTGTTCAAATTGTCTTGCCAAAGCATCATGATTTTCACTGCAGTACACTTGTTTTAATCTCAATGTTGTTGAAAAAAACAGATGCAGATACTTTGTCAAAATTATTTGGGCTTTTTTGTATCCAGTGATAAGTTTTGTGACACTAGCTAATCTATAAAAGCTAATCTCCACGAAACTCATTAGCGTTCTTACCTCACCATGTAGAGCAGAAAAAAACATAATGGAGAGAAAAAGTTTCCCTTCCACACATTTAGGAAACATTATCAAAGAGCATAATCTGAATGGAAAGAAATATTTCAAACAACCCTTTGAGGCCTTGCTGAGAGACCAGACACAATACAAGGAAACAAATGCAAGTACCACATATTCTACACTGGATGTCTCAACATGACATGGCTGGGAAGCCTTGGAAAAGAAGTTCTCTTGTTGAGTTTTAACTCTTCGCACAGGAATAAGAGATAAGTCTCTTAATGAAGAGGTAACTAATAAAGTGCTCACTCTCAATAAGAGTTAAGTCTCCAATTTCTGAACCACTGAATTGCTTTTTAATCACATCAGAACCAGAAAAATTAGGAAAGCAACTCTTACAACATAGATGGCTGTGTTGTTAAAGAGCAAGGGTTAACTATACCATTTGAACAACAGGAATATGCTCCAAAGAGGACTAAAATAGTGTCTTTGCACATAGGGAATTGTCAAAGCTGCAAGTATATTGAAAAATAACATACCCTGTATGATAAAAACATAAAGACAGCCAAAATCTTCTTCCAACTTCACAGGAGCTGCAGGAGATTAAATACCAAATGAAATGCATTTAGGAATGTTGCCAGAACATATCTGAGAAACAAAGCCAGTTCACCCTGCTTAGATATGGTCTTGAAATAAAGGCTCTTTATCCACAATATACATACACAAATCTAACAACACACTGAAACATGGGGGAAAACAGTACAACACAGATGAAAAAGTAAAATTCTCAAGCATAGAAGCAGTGTAATTTAATGACAGAGGTTTTGTTGGGGTTTTTTTGGGGGAGTTGTTTGTTCTGTAGAGTGGGAATTTCTTATCCAAAGTAGAAGTGATTTTTATAATAAAAATATTTGAGGAAGTACAGATTAAAGCAAATCTCTGCTATATACAAGTCACATTATTCCTTTAATAAAGGTCATGAAGACCTAAAATGCTATATTGTATTAGATGAAAAGACAAAGAAAAAGTGGAAGAAATTGAAAATATGTTCATACACAGAATAAATTGTTATCCTTGATGGAGCTGAATTTGAGGTGTGTTGTATTTGCTTTCTTCCACTCAGATGCAGGATAAAAATGACCACCACAAGCACCTCCTCCAATGCACTGTGCATTGAGGACTGTTTTCCTCCCACCAAAATATTTCCTTTAAATCATAAGTACTTGGTCTTCATTGAGAATTTTTGATACAGTTGTTTAAATTATATTAAGAAATTTCTCCTCCATTTCATATCATTTTCTTTGAGAATCACACACCTACAGCTATTCCTGTCACTTCTGGCTGACACCAGAAACTGTGTCAAACAGATGCTGACAGCATAATCAAATGTACAGACAAAATCAAAAACTGCAAGTGAGAATAAAGCTGTGTCTGCCATACTTCCAATTGGTTTATCATCCAGCAGAAACAGAAACAGAAACTAAAACATGCAGAGCTTTTCCTTTTTTCATCATCCATTTCTTTCTATTTTTCTGTATGTCTTCACCAAACAACTGCAAAATGTTTGTTTAATACTCAAAAGCCAAGTTTTGTATGGCTATGATAGTTTTTGTGGCTTCTGCTGGATTCCCTGCAGCCAGTCTCCCTTTCTTCAATAGCAGCACTCAAAAATGAGCACAATATCTCAGCTTAGAAGGGTGGGAAAATCACTCATAAGTAATTTTTCCACTTAAGCTTTCTGTTCTCTAGCATCTTTCAAAATCACAATTTGTTGAGTCCCGCTTACTCTATAGTTCTCTGTATCTTTAACCACTTTCAGAAAAGCTGTTACTCATACCTGTCTCATTCTGTAATTCCGTAATAGTTTGTGAGAGCAATTCTTTCTGTCATCTTCCAGACAAGCAATTAAACACTGAATTAAACAGCTATTAGCCAGAAAATGTTGCTCTAGTGGTTACAGCTAGAAGCACTAGGCTAAGCTGCTAGAGGGTGACAGGTATTCCATGGGTAAAAAAATAATATTAACAAAACAAAGTTTTGCATGCTATTAATGAGTCAACTACAGGGAAAAGGAGCACTATTTATACTTGCCTCTTGTTTCCCTGGAGGGTAGCGAACACAAAGTGCTGCAAACTGTGTCATCTGTGTTTGCTACTGCTGCTGACAGTACAAGCCTGAAGACATGTGAACTGACCCAAAGAACAGAGAAAAAGTTTCTGAGAACTATGATTCCCATAATTTTTTCTCTTAAGCTGGATTTTTATTTTCTAACAAGAACTCTGAAGTAAAACCAATCCACTCAGACTTTACCATCTTCAGCTAGCTAGAAAATGAAAGGACACAGCTTCCTTTTGCTTGACCGTCACAGATCCCCTGAACTTGGTGTTCCATTTGTTCCTCCTGTATAGGAGGCAGGAAGCCCTCTATCTGGCTCCCTGCAGGGTATACCTCTATTATCATTCCTGAGCAAATAGACTGAAAGTTGTTTTGATGGGGCCCCAGGGACAACAAAATCTCACTGGATTGTGCACACCCAGACAGGCACAGAGTTCTGCTGGGAAAATAATTTAGAAATATTGGCATTGGAATCAACCTCCATGAGTTGCCAGAAGCATGCTGATAGTAAAAAATCAAAACAAGAAAAATCAAATATTTCATCCTATGCTTTTGAAAACACAAAGAAGAAAAAATGCCTGAAATTGCTGACAAGATGAATAAATTAAAAGAGATCAAGATATTGGTGGATAAATGAATGTCAGGGATGGGGTGAAAATAGATGACCTCTTGAGAAAAGTTTTTTACAAAACCATAAAGATTACTTTCTGGAGCCTTGTTAGGGTTTTTGTGTTGGCCATTTTTCTGAAAAACAAAACCACACATGGCAAGGGACATGCCGTCACTAAATAGAATTTAGTGATTACACAACAGTGCCATCATATGTTCAAAGTTCATGAATTTAAAATGTCATTTGAGAATCAAAGTGAGACAAACTAACATCAAATCAAATCAAAAAAATACCATGTTTTAAGTACATGGATGGTGTAATACGAAGCAATTTTGTGCAATCAAAAGTTATACATTTGATGATAGAAACAGTTCTGCTGGGTCAGTAATAAAACCCAATTTCTATTTAGCTCAAAAAGCTCATAGGACACTGAGAATTGAAGATCTGTGTGCACAAAAACCTGATGAGCACAGCCTCTGGAGAGAAATCCCCTGTGCATGCAACCTAGAAATAACAGAAACCAACCAGCCAAGGAACAAACAATCCCTCCACACATAGTTTGTATTCTTCTCTTTGTAATTGTTCTCTGTGTTATTACTAGAGCTGAGAAATCTGGTAGGTGTTCTGATTCCACGAATTCCTGAAGCCTGGAAACAACCCCACATTGGGCTCTATTGCTGCTTTCCTTAAAGAGAAAAATTTACAGCCAAACCTGTGGCCAAAAAGAAAAGCACCCCCAATGAAACTGAGACTTCTCAATTCTACCAACTCTGGAAAAGCTTCACAGCAATCTAAGATCTGTTAACGAAAAGAGGATTCTCTTAAATGAGTTTGAACATGAATAATCAAATCAGCAGATAAACCTTAAGCTTTTATTTGGTTGGTTTTAGGCTCTTCCAGGCATATTCAACCTTAGATCTTCCATAAGGTTTTTATAATTGATAAAGTTTGCTGTTTCATAAAAGCTGCCAGGGGAAACTGAAGATTTTCTCAGTAGGATATTGGGCAGCTGGACTTTTTGGCACCTGAAAAAGTAAGGAAAGCAGCTTGCAATTGAGAGATAAGCATGCTAGTTGGAGTCTTCTGCTAAAACATTTGGAATAGAAATTGTAAGCAAGAGTGACATTTCTCTTGTCACTATGAAGTTCCAGAACAGCTACACAATACAGCAACAGACATGACTCATAAGTTTAATGTTTCAGAGTTGAGGTGAGTTTGGGTTTTTTCCAAATTCAAGAAGTCATTACTGGTCCCGTAATGGTGGTTCAGTTTTTGTTTTGACTTTTTGAAATTTTCAAAATTATAATTCTTGATAAGTTGTTCTGGAACAGCAGCATTTAAAACTAAGGAAGTCCACTGCATATACTAGGGAATACTTAAATCTTTAGGTTTCATTCAAACCTAACATATCCAACTCAAAGTCTGCTGAATTCTCAGTTCCCTATATTTATTGATACTCAAATGTAAAACCAGCAACTGTAAAAAAATATTGACATAAGGCATCACAAGTAATAAATTGACAAAATTTTCCCCACAATTTGTGATAAAAGACTGGAAACTTATTTACAAAGAAAGACACGTACATGTATTGTTCTGGAATATATATAGTTTAGAAGTGTATATAAGTTTTATTTAATAGTTGCATTATTATTATTATTATTATTATTATTATTATTATTATTATTATTATTATTATTATTACTATTATTAATCTGAGCACCTAGTGCCAATATATATTTTCTACAGGACTACAAAGATAAATTAATGAGCCTTCAGCATGACAGAACTTTCATTTTATGTGGTGGATTTACTATGACTTACATTAGATAAAAAAAGTAACATGCAGCATAATTTAAGTGTGTATAAGTTCTGATAAATTAATAAATTTAAACACCACCTCATGCAATTTTCTCAGTTAAACTATGTCAGAAAGTTTATCCATCAACAGATTTGACACATGCTTTGCTATGATGATGTTAGAGCAACAATATTAATGACAACTTGTAACTAGTTCAGTAATGAAGGAATCAAAAATTTCAAAGACTAATCTTAATCTTCAAAAGAAGGGTGAAATAAAACATAGGTCAATGTAAATTTTCTAAATTGTAAAGATTATTCAAAATTACTGCTCACGGCTTCATGAGGTAAGGTGTCTTGTCCACCAGTATCTAACTTGCTAAAGTCAGAATCCTGACTAACAGTTCAAACATTGTGTCAGAGAAACAAAAAAGAAAAAAATAAGCATTTATACAAGTGTCTCAGCAGAATTTCATGTTGTCTGTTGAGTTAAAAAAAAAAGAAGTGGTGATGGTGAGGAAATAATAATTATAGCTCTGCTACAAGCTGTCTGTTTTCCAATGATTCTCATTAAAATATTTATGCTTCCCAGTGCAAAGAAGACAGGACTTTTATATGTGGGATTGCACACATAGTTGCTTTGTGATGTGTTTTCTAGACAGATTAGGTGTTTCCAGAAGAGTAAGGGATCCACAGTGTTTCAGAGAGCAGGAAACACAGCTGGATTTGGCTAGTCAAGTCAGTTGTCACTCCTATTCGTCCCACTATCCAAAGAGGAATGGTTATTATCATGGAATAAGGGAATGCAAAATCTTAATATTTGGGAGAAGAATGCTTTAAATTGGTGAACTTCATAAACTTTATAAATATTTTTCTTACTCTCTACCATATATTGAGCCAACCAAATTGCACAAGGTTATTTTAATAAGAAACGTGATTTATATTACAAGGCCAGATACATACATCAATATACTGCTATGATATTTTGATTTTCATTTTCTGTTTAAACTGTGTTTTAGGATCAGTCTATATGGTAACAATTTAATAGGCATGGTTATCCATCATCTCAAAGCCACAGCTCCAGTACAATACTGTAATAGCATCAAGCCTGTATTATAATTTCACCCAGTATGAATCATCCAGATTTGTATCATTCATGGTATCAATAATTATTACTCTCAAGAATGCAAAATATGAGCTTTTACTTCAGCAAATAAGAAAGAATTTTCAGGGGTAAAAGATCATGGCAAACCAAATTTGTGTTGTGGGAAAATAAGCTTTGAGTGAAACACATCCAAATAGTAGTGACAAGAAAGAGACTTTGAACAAAAGATATCTAAGCAATCAAAGTAGATTACAAAATTAACAAAGGACCACCTTTCATCTTAGTTCAGAAATTAGCATGTAATTGTCTATTTCCAGAACTTTTTTTCTCAGATAACACAAATGCCTTTATCCTATCTCTGGTCATGTGGGGCAGCATATGCTCATCTCATGAGAATTGTACCTACCAAAGGCCTGGATTCTCACCTAAACTACAAAACTTAGTATGAGCAGCTAAGAATTAGTCTGCCTTTGACAGAGGAAAACCACAGAAAGATGTTTTCCTTCCAAATACTTTTATTTGTTCATCGGGCTTTTTGGTTTTGTGCATTGAGGGTTTACGTACTTTCATAAAGACTCGAATTACAGCCCTGTAAGTGTGAATTTACTCTCAATTATATAAGATTTTTTTCAGCAAAGCTGTTAGATAACTTTTGAAGAGGTGAAATTTGATCTAAAGGCTTTGCTGATGTGGAAAGGTTTTGCTAATACACCCTGTGGGAACAGCTGACTACTGCCTGAGCTGTGGGAATGACTGTGATTTTTGGATGACACTCTTCAGAATTACTCCATCCTGAACATTGTGGTGTCTCAAGCTATTAAACTGATCCAGAAAAACAATTCAGAAATGTTTAAGATGTTTTTTACCTCTTCTCATATAGCAGATGACCTATGTCCCTCAGGTTTTCCACAAGCTATGGTGTGATTGTTTGCTGGCTTGTTTTGGAATTTTTTTCCAGGGGGTAAGGGCTAGAGGTTAATATCGTTTGGGACTTTTTTTTTTTTTTTTTTGAGAAGAAGCAAAGTTTTCTAACATTTGGAAAACTAGATATTAATAGCTAAGGGACTATACACACAGATTCAAGCACGTAAATTCTTAGGTATATAATCGTGCTGGTAGAAAGTTTTAGTCAAAAATAAAAATCCTCTAGAAAATTGCATCCATTTCAGAAAAAAGAGGATAAAAATATCAATATTGATGTATTGAAGAGCCATTCTGAACACTGGAGTGCATAAGACAAGATTTTTACAGGAAATTAAGCACCTGACAGTGACTGAGAAAAAGCTTCATAGGAGAAACAAACACAGATTAAAGACAGAAGAATGAAGAAGTTACTAACCACTGAAAAGACTTTCATTACTTCTTTTTCCTTACATTACTTAGAAACTTACTGAATTTATTGGGCCACTGGCAAGGTTAAAGACTATACTTTTTTTTTCCTACACATGTTAATGATTCCAGTGTTACAAAATTTTCACTTCGGTATCACCAACTGTGGCAGCCACAATAAATTCCTAATAACGATCTTTATGTTTAACTATAATCAGATATTTAATATATTGTTCAAGTAAAGGTCAAAAAGCCAACTTGGTACTTTTTTATCATGATTGGAAAGGTGAATTTAGAAGACTAAGACATCCCTTCAGAAAAAAATATTGAAAAAACATTTTCAAACACAATTCTATAAAAAGGTTTTGAAATAGACAATTTTACAAGGCCTTCAGAAAAATTAATTCTCATATTAGGTCTGCAAATGTCTGCACTATTCCCAAAATAATTGTTACTAAAATAGGATGCTAAGGAAAGTAATGTAACTTAATAGAGCCATGGAAATAAAAGACATGAATTTCAATAATTATCACATAACACCAATAAACTCAACCCATCTTTAAACACAATAGGGTTCAGGAGAAACAAAAAATAATCTTATACTTGATACTGCACTAGGTGAGGAAATACCTTTTCACAGGAACACCAAAATTATTGTATTAGCCACGCAAAGGAGGTTGGCCTCAATATTAGGAGAAATGGGCTGACAAGAGCATCGTGAAGTTCAAGGAAGTGCACAGTCCTGTTCCTGGGGAGGAACAGCTCCAGGCACCAACACGTGCTCAGGGCGATCCAGCTGGAAAGCAGCTTGGCAGAACAGGGCCTGGGGCTCCTGCTGTGCACCAAGCTGAACGTGAGCCAGCAACCTGCCCTGGCACCAGAGAAGGTGAGTGATGCCCAGAGCTGCTTGAGACAAAGAACTGCCTATAAAAGTGATCCTGCCCCCCTGCTCAGCACTGGTGAAGCCACACTGGAGTACTGTGCGCACATCTGGGCTTTCCGATATGGAGACATGGAGATACCAGAGGGAGCCTTACGAAGGGCTACAGAGGTGATTAATGATCTGGAACTTCTGTCCTGTGAGAAAAGGCTGAGAGAACTGAGCCTCTTTAGCCTGGAAGGGAGAAGGGTCTCATCAATGATTACAAATACTCAGGGGTGGACTGCAGAGACAGGCTCTGTTGAGTGCTATTTTCAGTCAGTTTAGGAAAGTTTAAATTCTGTTCTTACAGGTTTAGAAGAAAAGAAAATAGTGGGGGTGGGTGAACGGAATTCTTTCTGTCACTATGGAACTGCCCCAAACACAATATCAACAATAAAATAATTTTTTTCTTTTCATATAATAATGAGGAATATGCTTGAATATTCCATAATTTAATTCTTTACTCAGACTAGCCAATTTACAAAAAGATCTAGCCTCTGTTTTGAGCTGATATTTTAGTCTGGGATGTTTTGCGGCTTTTATACAGACCTAATTATCTGTTGTGTAACTAGTAGATATGCAGTTGAGGAACATGAAACTATAACAAGAAAGAGACTTTTCAGAGAGATCAAGAAGTCTTTTGACACTGCATTTCCACTAAAAGTTTTACTTGGGAGGTCAGAAACTGAGACAGTCTAGAACCGTGGGAGTTCAGAAAAGTCTTAGTGTTGGGATGCCCACAAACATGAAAATAATTAGCTGTTTCAAGGGGATTGTTTTGCAGGGAGAGAATGGGTTTGTGTAATCCCCTTTTTACTAGTTCCACTGAAGCAATTTTTAGAAGCTCCACATATATTCATTTACCAAAGGAAGCCAGAAGAAAAAAGGATAAATATCACCAGAAAGTAATACTGTAAGATCAAAGAATAATATACACAGGGAGAAATACTGAAGTTGTCATTCATCCTTCTGTTCAGGGAAGTCAAAAAACCACATGTTGAGCAGAATTTGCAGATGACAATTTTTTTTTTTTTAAATAATGAGTGCAATTTTATGAAAACATTACTGTCTCAAGCTATTCTTCTAATTCCTCTGAAAGGAAAGATTTCCAGAAGCACTTAACATAATTTCTCTTCGCTTCAGCTGAAATTAGTAAAAGAACAGAGGCAGGTCAAGAGGGAAGAACTCTGAAAATTTCCTTGCCATAACTTCAATGGATTCTATTTCACATGCTGTAGTCAGGAATACCAACCAAAGCTGGGTGAGAAAATTAAACTAAATACAGTAAAACTAATATGCAATTCCTTTGTGTAACTAAAAGAGCACCAAAAAGGCACTGGAGAATTTTGATTCTTTGTTTGGTTTAGATTTTAACAGAAGAGAACAAAAGACTATAGCTATCAACAAGACAATTTTATGAATTTACAAGATTAATCAAAGTAATTCATTTTAGTTGCACATTATACTGATTGTGACTCAACTGTGGAACTTTATTTTTTTGTTGTTTTGTTATTTTAAAAGTGCACATACAAAACCTGGTTTTACCACTCCATAAAAAAAGATCTGTGGCAAGACTACTAGGGAAAGAAACTGGGGTAGAAATTACATTCCCACAAATGCTTACACAAATATTTCTGCTGGGAACAGGGATAAACAGGGTGGAGACCAGCATGCTTTTTGGAGTTACATATCTGTGCCCCATGAATTTTCTAAAGAAAGCAAAGAGTACTGAAGAAAAAATTGAATTTTCTGGGTAAAAAAGGGAGCTTCAGAAATCCCAAATTAATCATCAGTTTGGGTTTAATTTAGGTAATAATTTCAGTGGTGGAAAAAATTAAATGCACATATAATGTTATTACCATTAGAGTTTTCGGAGCAAGAGAAATTTTAGTTGAAAATACTTTCTTGCATGTTTTGCACCAAAGCAATTTTTTTAATTTAAAATAGGAAATAAATGTAAAATAAATTTTTATCTAATAATCAAAAAATATATCCTTTTTGGTCAATGGAAGAATTTCAAGTGACATTTCTTAAATGCAACTTTTTTTTTTTTAATGTTTATCTCAGAAAAAATGTCCAAATTCTCTAGCACCAGATTTTAAAAAATTGCCCAGGTTTACTAGAGGGCAGCTGGACCAGCACAGTATATGTTCTGGAGAAACTGATCCATGCCAGGGTCCCCTAGGACCATTAAAATAACTTTGCAGCACAGTTTCAGGGATAAATGGAATTTTTCTTACATAGGAAGTTCTTTCCTATCCTTGATTTGCATTTGAACCTGAGTCTGGTCTGCAATATTGGCTCAGGTTCAAATTGCACATGCATATGGTCCATCCTCACCAAGCTAGATTGTCTGTTTCTCCCTTCTGCACAAATAAGGCAAGAAAATTTCAGAAGCATCTTTGAAAGAGAGAAAGAAAGGCAATAAAATGCATCAGCTTACAGATATCAAAACAATGATCTGCTGGCTAAAGGGAAGCCTCCCTCAGTCCCTGGGACTGTCAGCAGCATCTACAGCCACAGGCACATCCACCACCAAAGACATCTTGACTTCTCCCAGCCACTAGGAATTTCTGAACCAGTGTCACCCATCCTTTCTGCATCCATCATGACCAGAGTCTGAACTCTCAGCTCTTGGTATTCCTGGCACTCATTCTTTGGAGGAGTTCCTTGAAAAAGACTTGTGTCATCATGCTACAGGAAGATAATGATCTTTGGATCTGTTATCCTTATACAGAAAGTCTTAAACTGGTTGCAGTAAAAGGGAATTTTTTTTCCTCTTTTCCCTCAAAGGGTCTGAAACTTCCTGACATATTGAAAAGGCAAGAGAATTTATAACCTCATGGTATGCAGAAAGCTCAAACTGAATATTTTCACAACAAATTTATGAATTCTTATTCCCTCCAAAATGGTTTACAGAAATTTACCAGAAACAATTGAAACAATTAAGAAAAAAGTGCCTCTTTTTCGTAATAGCAAAATAGCTTTTCACAGCCACAAATGTTATAGAGCCATGCTTTGATCATCTTCATTATCAGGAAACTCATTTTTATACACTGTGTTTTTGGCTGCATAAAGAAATTATACCAGGAAAATTATTACTTCCACTAATGTAGACTCTGATCACTGATTTCTTCCACTTTGTTAAGACTTAGAAATGGCATATTAATATCGCGCCAGTTTGATTATCACTTATTTGCAATGCAGGGCTAGAATTTTAGGTGTCATAAAAGAGAGACACAAAACAGGAAAAAAACAGTCAAATAGCTTTTTCTCTCCAAAATAAAAATACTAAAATCATGTGGCTGGTTGTGCTTGGGACACCAGAGAAGCTCCAGAGAAGTGTTTTTTCTTACTTGCATCAACCCACGGTAGATACATTTAAGGATGAAATTCACTGACTGCCTGAACAGATTTAAATTCAGGACTACCACAGTTAGAGTTCCTACTCTTTCCCTTGTTAATCACCTGATAAAGCAATGAGGTAATTTGAGAAGTCATATGGTCAAAAAGACATTTTTAGAATAGATTTTTTTAAACAAATTACTTCTCTGAACTTGGTTGCCATGATCATCCCACAGGAATACTGACCCAGGTATAAGGGAAGATGGAGCATGAGAGCTGAAGTTGTGTTTTGAATTAGATTAAGATGCTTTACAGCTATATCTTAAATCCAGAGTTTTGCATGTGCTTTAAACAAACAAACCTGTTGAGAAAAACAGCCTCACTTTAGTCCTGGCTGTTAAATCCTGCTTTGTACTATTCTTTCCTTTACAGCAATGCATGAGTTTCCATCAGTTTGGTAAATTTGATCCAGACTAGAAATACCACAGGTCAGCTCTTTAGCTCCACATCATTGCCACACAGATGTTCATGCTGACAGGAAGGGAGGGAAGTGGGCTGAGGGTGAGATTGTGTCTTCCAGAACATGACAGCATGTTTGGAGAAACTGTGAGCTGTCACTGAGCAGGGTGGTCTCTTCCCCAGCCCCAGCTGCTGTTTCATTTCCGTGCATGAGATGTAACTAATCCACAGCTGCAGGATGAGTCACTTTAGCAACCTAATCTAATGGAAAACTAATTTTTTGTTTGCTTTGGGTTTATTCTTTTAGTGGTAGGCTAAAATTCTGTCATTGGATCTGGCTCAAGGGAAATACATGCAGCCAAAAGCAGGAGCAGAGATGGGAAGGAGTTTCTTTTAACACAGCTCACATCTACACCACATTAGGGATAATGTACTATCTGATACTGAAAGGCAGAAAGTATCTGTTGACTGCTCCATGCTGTCCAGTCAATTTCAGACAAGCTGAACTCAATGAAAATTAGCTATTTAACTTGTTATAAATATGGAATTTGGTGGTTTTGGGCATTGGCATCATCTCCAATAACTTCCATTTTCACTTTTTTTTGGAATGTAACAATCTGTTTATATCAAAGATATAAGATATTTCAAAAATATATCAAAGATATTTCTCAGCAACAAAGAGGTTTACATCATTATCACCTCTCACCCATTGTCAGCTGTTTGCTCCTACACTTCTCTCCTGCCAGTTATGAAGACACAACTGTTTAACCCTTCCCTAAAGCAGATCTGTGAAATTATCTAGGTTAAGGAAAACAAACACTGCTTTAAAACACCTCAAAACTAAGTAAATACTTGTTTCCTTCTAGACAGATTATTTGTATATTCATTTGAATAAGCAATTCAATATGTACTTGTGTCAGCAAAAGTGGGGGGATAGAAATCTCCAGCAGAGTTACAGAAATATTGAGAGGAAGAAGCCAAAGGACATCTTTGATCCCATTTGTTTTTGGTTTCAATAGAATCATTCATATGTCCTGAATGTGACTTTTATTACTAAAGCTGTACAAATACAAACCACCTTTCCAACCACTTATAAAGTGACTGAGGGCTTATACCACTTATTTTTTAGTGACAAAAAGTTGAGAAATATGTCTTCTGAGGCAATCCTGTCTAACCCACAGGACTCTGACAGCTGTGTTGAAGTTATAAGAAAGCAAAAATTTCTATTTGCCTTGTACTTTGTTCTCCTCATTAACTGTCAAGTCAAATCTACTTGTGATATATTAAAATATATCAAATACTAAAATATTAAATATTGAATCAGTCAGATATTATAAATTCAAAGTTGCATTCACAACATCACTAACACAATGTCCTCCATGATTCCCACCTCCTTACAAAATCACACACACAAAGCTCAGCACAGACACAGCCTGGTAAACAGCAGTGGCAACAGCACTGTCTGACATCTCTGGAGGACAGATTAATCATCATCTTGGAATAAACAGTACATCATGACTATGAGCATGAAAATAAGAACAATTTAGCTATTTAAATGAAAAACATTTTGAAAGTAAAAATAGCTACTTAAAGTGATAGAACTGTCAGTTACATCTAACATTTGGCTCATACTGTGTATAATACAGTAGGATGTCTTAGGACTCCACAGACAGAAAAAAATAGGCCAACCAGGATGGGGAAAACAAACAGCCAAATTAAGGCTCACTCTGTTTCTAGTAAAAGAACAATATAGTCAAAATGTTAAATTTCATTTGAGTCAGTAGAATTGCTGTTATAAGAAATGGATGTTGTCCTAACTATAGTGGTTAATGGATCAGTTCTTCAGCACAAAGAAATTCAATAACGTTAAGTTTAAAAAAAAAATCTGCATTTAATGTTCAGTTCCTCCAATAATGTGCTTTTTCAAAAAGTAGAAATCACTTAGAATAATAAAGTATGCACTTTTAGTGCAGTTTAAGTATCAGCTTTTCCTTTTTTTTATATTGGTGACACTAAGAGAGTGTGCACTGATAGGTGTGAACCCAAGATACTTCTTGCTAAATAATTTACAGCCTAAGGACATAATCGGAGCAAGAGGAGGAATTGATTAAAAAAGAGGGCAGTTGTTGAAGATTACAGATCATGTTCCACATTACTATTATGCTTTTCTTATGTTTGGAATTTCCCCTTAGATCTATTTAAAAATCTTTTTCTCCCTTAAAAATTAGTGGCAAAAGTTATTTTTGATCCTAATACTTACAGTTTCTCAAGTATTCTTATTAGGATGTCTATATGGCCCTTTTCCTAAAAGGACTCAAACTCAGCTTTTAAACATTTCCAGTCCTCTTAAGGTAAGTATCTGTATCACAAATGTACATCTACATATTGACCAGATGATTCTGGTGCACTAAAACATAAAAGGAAGCTTTAGAAATTAGTCTCCTGCACCTAAGAAAACACAGCTGTACATCATTTAGGACACTAAAGGCCTTCTGTTTTAAACCCTTATTTTTTAACTCTTTAAATTCTTTTTTAAAACTTTAAATTAAAGTGTATGAGTAACTGTAATAATATATAAAAAAAGGAAAGGAAAATGTCATTAGTGAAAGAAAAAGATATTTAGAAAGGGTTGTCTGCATTTTGGTAAGAAATCTAATTTATTTAGCTACCAGCAATTTGAAATACAAGAAAAGGTCATCTCTCCAGTGTGTGCAACAGTGAAACAAAACTGTCCAACTTTTGCCCAAAGTTACTTTTTCTATTCCAGAAGTAGCTCACAGGTAAGATTTTTTGCTTGCAGTGTCATGGAGCTCATGTTGGGACTTAAAAATTAAGTTCAGCAATTTGAATTAAAAGTATTAATACTTTGTTTGTTAACTACACTCTTTTGGAAATTAAATCAACTACCTTATAAAAAAAGATTTTACTATTGATTTTTATTCAGAGCTTGCCTCATTGGTATTCTTCTCCAGCCACTGCAACAAAATGACACATCTGTTTTGATTTTTATATGCCTACAATTATGTTCATTGTGGGTTGTTTTTTGTTTTTTTTTCCTGTTGACACTGTGTGGCAAAAGAAAAGATTTGGCTCTCAGCTATATTTGGATCACATGGCTTGCTTCACAGTGGACCTCACAGATCCTCAGCTATTCAGGGCACCATCATACCTTCAGGCATCCTGCATAAAAAGACACCAATCATTTTCCATACCAGAACAACCCACCACTCAGGCAGCCTGAAAGAAGTTCTTAGTGGAGAACAGTACATCAATTTTATGCTTGTAGACTCTAAAATACTTCTTTGTGAAAGTCTGTGCTTAGATCACTTACAGCAACTTTTTATTCCTTCTATGTGCTCCTTTAAGATGAGTCTTGGAGAGCTTATAAAAAATATTACTCACATATTGTGTGCTGGGAAGAAATTTTCAGAGCTTCTAGAACTTAACATTTAGGCGAATTTCACAGCATAAAGGTTCATTACAGCAGAGCCAACTAGTCAAAGTGACCAGTTCTGCATTGTTCATAAGATTGATGAGGACTGAGAACTTTGTGATATATGAAGTACAAGTAACAGTAACTGTAAATCCCAGGTCTGAATTTAAGTTTCACTTAGAATTTTTGAGGTGTGAATACACACATCTAATTTAGCCTATTACTGAAAACAGAAAAATCTTGCAATTTTACACAGTATATGCCAAAATTGATTAATCTTTAGATTTAGATGCTGCTCATCGAGGCACGCAGGTCTGAATCTACATTGAATCTACATCACCCTGCATCCTGAGCTGAAAAAACCCAGTGCAACGTGTCCCCAAGCCATCATGGAGCATCCAGGTTGCATTGTATAATTGATGACAGAGGCCTCTAGAAAACAGAGTCAACCTTAGCACCCACTCACACATTTTGCATAAATTGACTTTGAACTGAGTCTTTTCCTTGTGGTTAGAATTTTCATCTTTCTGTATGGCAGTGGCTACTAAATAAACCCCTCCCACAGGGACTTCTCAAGCACATCAGATTCTCAGGCAACAAAGTTTGATTCCTCAGGTATTTGTTCTTTTTCCATTTGCATTCAAATACTGAGAATAACTCCCTGCAAATCAAAGTGTCAAAGTTCCTCAATTTTATGTTTTAGCACTGGAAATTAATACCCGTTATTAATCAAAGCCTAAAGGTCTCATCCAGGATCCATCTGCAATGTGCTACCAAAGCACGCTGCAAATGTTACTGTTACTTAAAGAGCTGATTGCACTACATTTGCCAGAACTGTGAAGAGAATGCATGATACACAGAGACTTCCTACTTGGAATGGAGTGAGTTTTCTCCATAATAGCTAGCATGGTGCTTTGTTTTGGGTTTGCAGCCAAAACAGTGCTGAGACTGCAGGGAAGTTTTGGTTACTGCTGAGCAGCGCTTACATAGCAGCAGAGCGAGGAGGATATGGGTGCACAAGGGCAGGGGACACAGCCCTGACAGCTGGCCCAACTGACCAGAGGGATGTTTCACACCATGTAGCATCATACTTCTTAATAAAGCCTACAGGAAAGAAGGGCAAACACAAGGAATTCTA
Organism: Ammospiza caudacuta; assembly: GCF_027887145.1. Taxonomy (NCBI): domain Eukaryota; kingdom Metazoa; phylum Chordata; class Aves; order Passeriformes; family Passerellidae; genus Ammospiza; species Ammospiza caudacuta. The sequence continues at coordinate 136,558,239 of NC_080593.1, forward strand.
GTGTTTATCTTCACAAGTAAAAGCTACACATGATGAGGACCTGCTTTCCTAGAAATTACTATGAACCTTCCAGCCAATGGGAAGTAGCGAATAAATACCCCATTTTACTTGGCTTGTGCACACAGTTTTCTTTCCCTATTAAACTGAGGTTTTTTTCAGCCTGCAAATTTTCACACTTTTGCCATACAAATTCACCCCTGAGGAGGTGTGAGTGAGCAGCTGGATGAAGCCTGACTCTTCACCAGAGGTAACCCACAAGGGTATTTTCTGTTGTCATTGAAATCTGTTAGGTGACATAATGACTTGTGAATCTAATTCTTTTCATCTATCGTCACCACATTTTACCATTCTTTCATTTATGAAATATATAATTCTGAAATGCTTCCTTTTTATTTAAAACAAACACTCATTTCATCTTTTAAGTGACTGTATAACCTTTACAATATATAAACATATGTATTTTGCTATAAAAAGGTTAAAAAATTGAGGATTAGTTTATGAGCTGAACATCATCACTTACAGTTTTGCAATATTAATAATAATATGTGCTTCATTAAGTCTTAAACTTAACAAAGGGAAGTTAAAACCATGTGTTTTATCACTTGCCCATAGAAAGAAGCAAATTAGTGCAAGAGAAGGAAGTTGTTAAAAAATGTAGACTCCTAAATAAATTTTTAAAAAGTAAAGAAGACAGTCTAAATTTATCAAATGGAATTTTACAAGGATGCTGCTTTCTGTAAGGGCTTATAGTAGATTTAAATGATACATTTCTGGCTCACAGAATGCCAAAAAAACAAGACATTATAACACCAAAATGATGGATTTTGATACAAGCCCTAAAGTGAACATGATGCAAGTTTATCTATTGTTTTTCTCCTTACTGTTTCCCACAGGTTTCTAAGACAATAGGCCAATGAAAAGGAGACTTAAAGTTTCTCTTTGGTAAATTTAGCCACCACAGATTTTTTTAAAATTTCTCTTCCTTCTGCTTTTTTTCTACTGGCATTGTATAGCTGTCACTTTTGTATCCTGTATAACCTGAAGATGAATCTAAAAAGAGGCACTGACTAGACAGAAATAAAGAAATTTAATTAGATAATTATATGCCCAGCCTGGCTCATCTATTATACCTCCTCTCCCTCATTTTTATTTTGACCGTGACCATTACCTTGCCAGGTTTTACAAACCACAAACCAAACTAGCTCCTCCCTTAGAGAGACAGTCTGTTTGCTCTCACTTGGGAAATAAACTGTTCCTTTTTTATTTATTTCTTATATTACTGCTGTTCATCTTCTTTAAAAAAGAGAAAAAAGAAGATTAATTAAGCCCAGTGGTGCCAATACAATTTGTGTTTCACTTGATATAGATACACCAGAGGAAGCTATTTGCACATATATGAAAAATGAAATAACTACACAGGAAAAAAAAGTTGCAGCATGCTGAACAGAAGTTATAGATGTCTCAGAAAGAGGCGGCAATATTTTTAAGATATCAGTTAAATTAAACATTGACACAAAGTCATTGATGGTAGGGAAATTATCATCTATTGACACTATAGCCATGTCAAGATTTAATTTAGCCTTCAATACAGTGTCTTCATCAGAGTTTTGCAATTCTTAATAATAAAATATATGCCAATAGTTCTGATATAAGTATAGTGGTATAGCTGCCAGCTCAATGTTTATTTTGGTTCTAAAATATTTCTTCTTTGTATCTAGTTTGAATTTACCTTCTATTTATTTAAAACTTTTACCTCTTCCCTTGCAGCAATAGGCCCTATTAAAAAGTTTTTCTCTCTTTCTTATAGACCCCTTTAAGTACTTAAAGACCACCCAGACACTTCTCCAGGCTGAACTCCAAATCTCAGCCTTTCCTCATAGGAGAGGTGCTCCATCCTTCCAATCATCTTTTTGTCCTCCTCTGGTCATGCTAAAACAGATCCTTATCTTTCCCATGCTGAGGACCTCAGAGGTGGATCTGGTATTCCAAATGGGATTCTAAGAACACAGTGGAGGGGCAGAATCACTTCCCTTGAACTGCTGGTCAAGCGAAGTGGTGCAGCCCAGGATGCAGCCAGCTTTTCAGATGTGGGTGCACACTGCTGCCTTCAATCCAGATTGACATTTACAAAAATTAAACTAAAAAAGGTCTTTAATTCCCTCCCCTTACCCACATACGAGGATCCCAGATTTCAAAAATGGCCTTTTGTTTCTTCCTCAGTAGTCAGATTTGTGCAGGATGGTTTTCAATTCCCCTTTCGCAATACCTCAAGTTAAACATGACAATCAGTCACTGTGTGCTTTAAAAGTTGTGAACTATCACCAACTGCAAATGGTTGAAAACAGTTTTTCATGGATAGCCAAGAGACAGTCTGTTATGGAAATTTTGTCTGTCAAAACAGTGCACTGTCAACTCCCGAGTGTCCAAAGTCATATTACACCTCTTTTCTTTTCAATGCTGTTTGCTCCAAGTGGCTTGGAGAAATAATTACGAATCTGAGAAAACTGGAGAACATTGCTACTAGTAACAGGGACAAAAATCAGAGCAGAAGTTTAACAAGGAAGAAGCCAGAGAATTAACAGTGAGCCTCTACACAATAACTATACATTCCATTCACTAAATAAATACATGAAGTGCTTGGTAATGATCTTATCACTGTATTGCAATAGTTTTGTGTCCTTTTTGCTAGAAAGTGAAATATTTGGTATGTGAAAGATAAGAAAGGTGGGAAAGTGGGTAAACAGGGATAAGTGAGTGACTATAAACATCAACATTTGGAAGTTGTCACTAACATGCATACAAGAAAAGCTGCTGGCAGCAGTTAGAGTCTGGATGTCAGAAATGTTTGTTTTTCACTCTTGTAAAGGGCTCTTTCTGTGAAATTTAATTACACAATTAAAGTCATAAGTGTTTTCTGCACATGTAAGATCCACAATCTGCTGAGCAGAGCAGCTCTGTTTTGCAGCTTTATACTCAACAAACTCTGCTGTAGATATTGTCTCAAGCTAAGCCGAATGAAATGCTTGTATCTGACTGGGGTTCTCTAATAGCTAGTAAATAAAGAGCCTCCTTTTACAAATACCACAACATAAATGGTAGTACTGGGGAATATATACACATTCCCTGATACATCCACAACAAATGTATTAAGTTTTCATAACAAAATCACATTAACACTTCTGCTAAGGCAAGATTCACTTCGGAGAAAAGCAAGCTGTGGCACTAGCGTATGAGACGAGGAAAATTCTCCAAATGCTATCAGTAAGAATGAGAATTTAATTTATGAAATATAAATTTAATTCTATTTAACTCTGTGCCGTTCTAGTAAAAGGAGTTTTCCTGCACAATTGCATCAAGTGTGATGCTGTGTCCATCAGAAATGGAGCAGTAACAACGTGAGTAAAGATCTGCAATTCAATATATAGATCTGAAGACTTTGCTGCCTATCATATTACATCATCATAGTTTACATGCAAGTACAAATGTCAGCTGTACTTAACAAAAATTTATTAAAGACAGGGATCACAGTAGGAAAATGGCACAAAGGGCTGCACATGCAGAAAGTATGGGAACAAAAAACCAAAGTAGTTTCTAAGTAGTTTGCAAAAGTGGCAAAGGCTTAACATAAATTGCTATATAGATTCACATTTAAATTTAGAGTTGGTTATGTCTCTTAAATCTGGACTGACATTCAAGTCCACTTAAACCAGCCCAGGAAAACTTTCTATCTTCCACTCGATAGTAAGCATTATTTTTTTAAAAGTCTCAAGACAAAGCTTCTAACAGCTTGGATATTATTCTATGACAAGCATATCTTTTATCTCAAAGTTTAATTTAACTTTCCAACATTTGGGAACCATCATGGTAGACTAGGAGATCGTTTGACTACATCTCTTTCATTTTGATTAAACAGATAGCATATAGATATTTGTTTAAAGGAAGCAATTTCTACAGCTGTGCACAGACTTACACAGTACAAAACCATGATTTTCCAGCTAACAAAAAAGACTTAAACCAGTTCAAAAACCTTTATCTGAACAAAAGCTGATTTTGTTGACACAGCACTCAACTAGTGTCCATAAATTGCAGTGATGAATATTAACCAGCTGTTAGTGTCCTACTCTTGGGAATGCTGTTTAATAAAGCTGTCATCCTTATGAAACTGTTTTACTGGTACCTTTGACACTGCTTTTGAGAAAATGTGTCAAGAGTTTAAAAACTGGCAAAACACAAGAGGCAACTTGAAAAAAAAGGCATACAGTCAATTTCCCAAACCCATTCTTTCTAGTCTTTCAGATTCATTAAACTTCCTATATCTTTAATTCCTAAAATTCTACTGGTTTTAACTGAATTGTGATTTTTCCTTTTTGGGCTTCTTTTTTTTTTAATGTAGGACATTTGAAAAACAACAACCAAACATTTTTCTTTTTTTTATGAAAAAAGACTGTTTAAACATTTTCCCTGTAATGTGGAAACCTCTCTTCCATTCTTGCAAAATATGTAACTGGTTTCTGCTTTCATCTCCAATAAGCTGCCCTCCCTTTCTCAGTTTGAGAAACTTTATTAAAGCATTGCCTTTATGTTTATTCTTTGGAGTGTAAAATTTTGAATTTGGTTTGATTAAGAAGACTGGTGTAGATTTTTTTCAGTATTTGAGCACTGTCATTAGGATCATTTATATTCCTCAGAGAAAGTTAGAAGAAAAAAATAACATTGCTACTTCCCCAATTCTCCTGTCATCCAACAGGATAATCCACCAAACAGTAAACAAATCACATATATCTTAATTTATTCATTATACCCTGTTTTTAATATGCCTATAAACATACTAGCTTATTTATCTTCTGTTCACTTGTAAACTCAACCACGCAGGATGTACAACAATGATTTAGTATATTATGCAGAATATATTTCAAAGAGATGTTTCAGTGCATCAGGAAGAGTTAAGGCTTCTGCTTCAAAACATATGCATATATATTTCTTCTTTCTGAATCTTGGACAAAATCATCACTTCTGATACTCTTTTTATCTTGTAAGGAAATAAGTAACAGTGCCTGGAGTGCTGTCATTTATTGACTATCTTCCTGAAAGGAAAGGGATTGACTGACTATGACTGCTAGAAAATTCCATACTGTAAATACTAGAATAGATTATATTCCAAATAATAAATTTCCATAAAGGAATTAATTATGTCTGACATTCATCTCCCTCCGAGATATGTTAGCTCAAGTCTATTGACTGGGCTGATTACTGCTAAATATATAATACATGCCAAATGCTCTTTAAGAATAAAAATTGAGAACAGTTTTGGTGTTGTGTTCTCTGTATCTGCCAATATATCTTAGCATATTGAAGTGCCAAAGTAACACCGGATTTAAAACTTTCCTTGTAGGAGGCAGAACTTGCAAGTTTGAAGCAACTTCTCTACCTTTACATTCCTCCCTTAGTGTCTTCCCATGCGCGAGGGCGCGCGCGGCCCTAAGTCCGGCTCGCAAAAGGGGAGAAGCGGCCGACGCCCCTGCGCATCAGAAGCCAGCCCCCCTTGGCGTCCTGGCCCCAGGCTGGGCTGGATCGCGGACTTGGGTTCACGCAGGACGAGACGAGTGAGGAGGCGACCACTTGCTGGGGGTAAAACGTCGGTTTATTGAAGAGCCCACAGGCAGCAAAAAGGGCAACCAACAGGTGGAAAAACCCACAGCAAATGGCCCCAAACACGGGGGGAGACAAAGTTTTTACAGGGAAGGGGTGGAGAAGGGAGGGGAAGCCCAGCTAACCAATAGGGTAACATGTGGGGCTGTACATAAGAAAACTGACACAAGAACTTATCCAATAAGCATAGAACAAAGGAGGGGCCCCGGGACACCAGCCAACCACAACCCCCAGAGAGAAGAATGTTCTCGAAAGCAGGGAGGAGTGGGGGGTGATTGACTGGGCCCAGGGGGGAGGAAAACTTTACTTATATGGTGGGATAAGGGAGGAGCAGTTATGTAAGTTGGGAGATTGACAACTAACGGGGGCAGGGGTAACCATAGTAACTCAACTGTCAGGGCAATAGTGGCGGGAAAACTGGGAAGAGAGGAACCATTTATGGAGAACAAAGGGAGAACATACATAAAATGAGGGAGCAAACTGAGAAATTTAAAAACACACTACAACATTCCTATATCAATAATCAACTCCACTTAATTGTAAAAAAACAAGTAAATTCATAGGGGTAAGCTTGATTTTTCTTGGTCAACCTACAAGACATGAGCTTAACTGGGACCTTAGATAGCATATGAATGAAGATTTTTTCACTTGATGAAAAACAGTGTGGCCAGAAGTACTGGGGCAGAGATCATCCCCATGTACTCAGCACAGGTACAGCCTGCACCTCAAATCCTGTGTTCAGTTTTGGGCCTCTCACTACAAGAAGGGCATTGAGGTGTTGGAGTGTGTCCAGAGAAGAGCAACAAGTGATAGGACAAGAGGAAATCAACTCAAGTTATCACAGGGGAGGTTTAAATTGGATATTGGGAAAAATTTCTTCAGTTGTCAAGCATTGAAACGGACTGGTCTGGAAAGGGATTAGATCACTAACACTTGAGGTATTTAAAAGATGTGTAGATGTGGCACTAAAGGACATGGTTTATGCATTAATCATCAGATACAATGATCTTACAGGTCTATCTCAGCCTAAATGATGCTTTAATTCTATGATTCTTTGTTGTCTCCTGCATTTATCCTGGTGTAATTGGGAATATTATTGAAGATGACAGAATTCCAAAAGACTTGGGAGAAGAATACTCTCATCTTCTTTTATTTATTTATTTATTTGTTTGTTTGTTTGTTTGTTTGTTTATTTATTTATTTATAACTTGTAAACCATAACTATCATAGGCCATATGCCCATTCCTCAACATTCAAAGCTTCTTTCTTACTTCAGACTGGAGACCAAGTCATTGAACCATTGACCCAGGTTGTACTGCTGTCTGTGACTTGCTCTTAGTGGAAGTTGTAATAATAAAAATTCCCAGCTCTATCTTCATTACATGCTGCAGTACTACTTAAGTAGCCCCAGGGTAACAAATTTTTTACTGTTCTCACATGGCATATTTGTATGAGAATCTGCATGGCTCAGCCCAAAGAAACGTGGCTAATTATTAGTGGCAGAAAGAACACAAAGAGGTCAGAAATATATGCTGTGCCATCTAGTGTGTATTCCAGGCTGCAAGCATAGGGAGCAATAAGAATTTAACAATGATAACTGTCCACAGTTCCATGATGAATGGTGCAGACTGTCAAATCATTCTCCATCGTACATGGTGATGGCTGAGTCTGCTTTCCAAGTCTTCGTTCAGCAGACTTAAAATGCACTTATCCACTGGGCTGATGTGGCACTATCAGTGAGACACCAAAGACATTAATCTGAAATTAGCTAGAAAGCCCTGGTGAAAGGAGGGGGTGAGGGAAAGAAAACTCACAAGTATGGCAACTCTCAAGACACTGGACTCCTGGTGTTGGCCCAGGGTCAGCTGAACAGAATTGGGTTAAAAAACTTCATTCACTGCAGTCAAAAGACTTAGATGCTGTGAAACAACAGTTCCAAAGACACAATCAAGAGTACTACCTCCCAAATTACCATGTAAACTACAGGTTGGAAGAAAGACAGAAAATCATTTCAGAGATCCCACTTTGCATATGTATGCCATAATCACGAGAAAACTACATAAGAAAAATTACTTCTTTTTTTCTATCTCTGTCATCTCCAGAAAGAAAGGATTGATGTTTAAGAGAAGTCTTCAGATTCACAGCCTTGAAGCCTTTCCTGGAATTAAATCCCTAAGTACCTACTAGAGCAAAATCTCTGAACTCTTTGAAAGTATAAAATGATGACACTTGCAGCTCTTCAGGCCTTCTGGTGGACTATTTATTTGACATATTAAGTGTGATTTCTCATTTTCCTATTTATTCTGGGTTTTCAAATTAGTCATGCCAGCATTTCCTGGCTCCATCTAAGTACCTTAGTGGTTTTTTGTTCCCTTTCCTCGTGCTGCTGTAGGCTGTTGCAGCATCCCACACCAGGTTAACTGTGGGATCTAGTTCACTGGTTTTCCTTTAATCTTGACCTGACTTGTGACAGAGTTTTTCACAACACAGGGGCCAAAATAGACCTTTAACAAGTCTCTTGTAGAGAACTAACTGAATTATGTATGAAAAAATAACAGTATCAAGTTGGCCACTGACATTCAAACTACTTTTTGGTATATCTGAAGTGCAGCTTTCAAAGAATACCCCTCTTAGAATTCCAGGGTTGATCTCCATCCTTTCTCATGTGTCATATAGTGATTTGCTAAGTGAGATACTGTATTGGTATTGTTTGTATTGCAGTAATTCCACAGGCTGCACATAGACATCAAAGGCAGATATCAAAGGAAGAACACAACAGTACCTAAAAAAAAAAAATTCATATGATCATATAGAAATTTTATAGGAGGAGGAAATGTTTGGGTCAGGAAATCTTCTGGACATTTTGCTTCCATAAGACAGGGAAGAGACCTTCCCAAAATAAGCAATAGCAAATTATTCTAAGTTGGATGCAGTTTGCACATAATTAAGACCTTGCATTCTAACTTCAGCGGCCCCAAAGAAAACAATCACTCATTGCCTCAAAGCCTGAATTCAGTAGCAGGAAAATCTAAATATGCAAATTCAAGATTGCTTTGTTCAGTGCTATTGCTGCAAGGCTCTTGTCTATAATCTAGCAATTGCAATATTTGCCTACTACTATGAGCAATTCCCTATACAGCACCCTGTAGCTCAGACTGGTGCAAACAAACTTAAGTCTCTATGCCAGATTTTGAGATTTTCTCTTCAGATGCACAAGCAATAATCCCTTTGATACATGTAAGGCAAACTCCTTCCAAAGGAAAAAATAAGAATTTTTTCAGAGGCTTGAATCTAGTCTCTGTCAGCATTAACAAGAGTAAGGGAGAGAAAGAAACAGGGAAAGTAACGTCACTAACTGTCTGTAATTAAAATTATAAAATATAAAATAAATAAAATAATAAAATTAAATATATTTGAGAAAGCTGATAATGTGAGGATGAAAGTTACAGTGCTTAATTTAAAATGTGTTAACACAGCTGTTTCACACCTTGATGTATTATAAGAGAATCACACTCAGCAAGATTTGTAGCTCTCCTTGGAAGGCTGTGAATCTGTAAATCAGGGTATAATTTGATCAATGGCTTAAAAACGTAGGGGTTTTCTTTCCACCCAAACTGTAGCTGTAAAACACCAACAACTTCTTTTCACTTGTGTTTTATAGAGTGCTGTTTCTGTGAGAAAACATGAGAGGACATAAATTAAAAAAAAAAAAAAAAGTGAGCAGAGCTAAAAATAATTCATCATTAAGGTATCAAAACCAATACTTCTACAAAATGTACTTTTTAATTAAAAAAATGAGGAATCAAGGTTGACATTTAAGACAGAATAATCAGCATCTTTGAACAGTGATTCATCAAAGCAGATCTCTATACAGCAGTCTTAAGAATAATTGAAATAAAATTAAAAGGATACCTTCATATGAAGTTTTATACCATATTTTCTAAACAAAAGTGAAAATTTTGGCAAAAAAAAATTCTAGAAGTATCTTAGAGAAGACAATTAGATATTTGCCTGAGGTTCCATTACTCAAAAGCGTACTACATTTTTGATTAGCAACTAATGGAAATATTTATTAAAAACAAGTCTTAATTGTAAATAATATTTTCAGAATTCATCTTCTACACATATTTACAGCAGACACACTTGTAAACTAAGTGCTAAGCATAACATATTCCTGAGGCATCTTTTCTTCACTGCTATTTTAATAGCAATTTAAATGTCCATTTTACTCCAGACTTCTTACTAAATTTCAGAAATAAACTCCCAAGTATCCATTTATTTTCTGCATGTGAAAAATGCAAGAAGATTCAGTTTTATCACTTGGTTTAAAAATTTATAAAAATGTTCTTCTTTGAAAAATCTGACTTTACAGGAAAATTACTAATCATTCTAATGTACAAGATAGTAGTGCACTGTGTAGGAAAGAAGGGAAAAAAAATCAAACCAGAGGTAGAGGTCACTTAGCAGACCACATGCAAAGTAATGCTTCTCAAGGGGTACAACACAGGTGCAAAATATGATGTGACTAGACGGACGTACGTGTACTTTCTCATCTGCTATGTTCTTTCTATACAGCTCACATTTTTTCAAACAAAATTCAATAAATAAAAGCAGCCACACTTTAATCTTTCCCTCCAACTTCAGCTTCATGCTGAGAAGTGAGTATGTATAACCAAAGTTTTTGAAAGGTTGGACAAATGAACATCTCAGCAATGAACAGATGTTTCTGCTCATGCAGAAAATGAATTTACCACTAGCTACTCATCTTTGTCTCCTCCAGCTGCTCAGTAGTAAAGCTTGACCTGATAATATCTTATGTTCTTCCTTTGTAATATCCCTCAAGAACATCAAGAAAAGAAAGAAAAAGAACATTCCACTAAAAAAAAAAGAAAGAAAAAGATCAAAGGTTTTTATTGCCTTTTGAGATGTGCTTCAGTAATTTTTGGCAAGATATTATTTTCTTGCTAGAACACTTTGGGATAAAGTTGAGTAAACTTTTGCTTAGCTCCTTGCATGTACTGCTTTTGAAAGTCTGTTTCCCCATAGGAAATAAAACTACCATCTTAAGACAAGAGTTCCCATAAGAATATTAAGTAGTTGTCAAAAGTCATAAATAGCCTTTACAGGGCACCAAAAAGTTCAGGGCAAACAGTATTCATGTCTCATTCAAGTCTGTACAAAAGTGTTAGTCCCATCTGTGGACTTCTATAAACCATGGAAAAAATGGTGGTGTCCTGCTAGGGTACAAACACACAGAAGACTGTCAGCTGTCAGCAGTACAATTCCAGAGTTGTTCTATGCCATGCATTCCCAGCAGGTGTGCAGTGAAATAACCTTGAGAAAGTTATGAAAAAAACCTGAAAAACAGGGATGGATGCTACAAAGGAACTACTAGATGGCAGTTCTAAGCCTAAAAAGGAGGAAAAATTCTGCCATTACAATTAATTCTGAAAGGAATTTTTGAGTTTCCCAGAAACATTGTCTTTTACCTCATTTCTCCACTCTCAAAGACACTGAGAAATTTCCTCTGTTATGTTTCACAGATATCTTTTTTGCAATTCTCTGTCAGAAGAGGTAGCACTTTATAATAAAACAAACAAGCACAATTTGTATGCATTATTAATATAATAGGTAAGTATATACAACTAGCAAGATAAATAAAAAAGTTATGCTTATAATAAAAAAATCATAACACAGTATTGAATCCTGTTAAAATTAATAAAGACTTCAAGTTGTAAAATCAGTCTGGTATAGTTATAGGGCATTCATCCTTCTTTCTTTTACATGCTAAGATGATCCTTCTGGACTATAGGAATAGTCCAGAAAAGAGCATATTTTCTTGAAAGAGAAAAGGGAAATTAAAATCTACAACTTCCACTTCAAGAAAAACAATCCAAAACAAAACAATAAAAAAACAAACTAACTAGCAAACAAGAATTTCATATCTTTTCAACTGATTTCAAAAACATCTTAATATACCCATAGCTGAATTATTTCATCTAGATCCTATCTTGAATAAACTTTTATTGGAATTATTGAAATAAAAAAGGTCCTAAGATGTTCCAAATTAAAAGGTTATTGCCATCAATAACTTATTCACACACAGTTTAAAATTCATACTGTTTCCAAAGCATTTACTTTCGGATATATGTGGTACCACATATTTTCTCAGTTTGTGGTAGAAAAGCAGAGCTTCTATGGTTACCAAGAGACACTTATTTTTCTCACTTTATAAAATGAAAATTCTGCTAGTCAGAGTAGTTGCTGGAATTTAGCTCAAGTATCAATCTACTCTCCAATACAGTTACATTTGTGAGGAATTCACAAGAAAGTAGTTTTAAGGTACCAGGCACCGTTGTGGATTTTAGTTTTCTTTGCTGTACAAATATTTGAAAACTATATTCTTCAATAGCTATCATAAACACAACAATGAATTATACCTTTTTCCCCATCTGAGAAGCTCATTAATAAGGAAAATTCAAAATTTTGTAGTCAAGACCAAGCAATTACTCTCACAAACATCACCAGTTTGATGTTTCCCCTGGCAAACCATCAAATAGCCTTTTTTCTTTCAGGAAAAGCAGAATCAAATAGGCAAGCTCTGCATGAAATATGTGAATGAGAATTAGTTTATGAACTAACTCAGTCTAGACTGCAAATTTCATAAATATACTATACAATTCTCTTCAATCTCTCTGATTTTTGTACTGACAGACCTATCACACACACCCTGTACAATGACCAGTAAATATCTGTTGCTGCTCTGGCTCTCTATACGAGAGATTCCTCAAAGGCAGTGAAAATAACAAGTGTGTTGAATCAAAATAAAAATGTCTGTGCCATAAGAAGTATGCATTACTGAGTAAAAATAATTTTGTTCTTACAGTTTCCATTGGGAAGCTTTTTTTGATTGGCTGGTTTGTTGGTTTGATGGGGCTTTTTTGTGGATTAATATTTTCCTTTTTTTCTTTTTTACTTAAGGGAAAGAAAACAGCTTATCACCATGCAAATGGTAAAAGAATAAAACTGGTGAAGATGTATGCTTGTTGTGTAGCTGTTAGTCGCTTCTTATCCCCAATTCCCCCCACTAATTATCTGAAAGACCATGGGATACTTTATGAAAAGTAAGTTGTTTGGAGAGCTGTTGGCATGCTTCTAAACATGGCGTTAATTAATGTATGGGGTGTTTTTTATTCTCTCAGATGAAGCAAAAAAATTTATTTAGAATTCCAGACTCTTGCTAGCATCAGACTAAATTGCAGAACTACTTTCATGCCATCTTTTGTGCCATGTACTCTGTGGTAATTGTAACCTTGGGTCACATTAGGCAGACTACATTCTGTATCTTTTAAGCTGAAAAACAATGAATAGAAAGAAAGACTCATAGATGGCTATATTACAAATTTTCCAACAGTGTAATTCCCACAGATTTTTGTGGGCAGATCTGTCATATTTAAAATTAAAAAAGATTAAGGCAAGATTTCATATTTAAATTTACAAAAAAATCAAACAGGAATGCCACTGCAGCAGAGAGAATATTTGCTTTTCTGCTGGACAACATATTGTATATTGCAGTTATAGCTAAACATTGCCAGCACTGAGGCCATTTCCTAGCAAAATTCACTTTCCCATTCCCAGTCTTTTGTTACCTAGATTTCCTGATGCCAGGAGGACTGAGAGAATTTAGCAGAAAGAGTAATTCACACATATCTTTAGTATGAATGTTCAGGGTAAACTCTACACAACATGGTAGCAATAACTGAAGCATGATCCATAGGAGAGTTATGCATATCATGCTGGAGCTGGGGTGTAGGTGACCAGAGTTTCCTTGGAACCTGACACAGCAGGTGGAAAGGATTTGTATTTTTATGGTGTACTGGTTCCAGTAATTTTTGCACTGGCCAGGTGAATAATAAATAATGTCTGCAGAGAAGGGTTTCCTTCCAGTTGAGTAAGGGTTGGGGAGGGAGAGATTGGGTAACACCAAGTATGAGCAGCCACATTTGAAGCCTTTGTCTCTCTTGTACACTTTGTTATTGATATTGTAGCTTTTAATTTTCTTATCTCATTGCTGTTTCCAGTAAACTCTTCGTATCCCAATCTATGATTTTTACCTTTTGTATCTCCAATTCTCCTCTCCAGCCCACCACAGGGAAGGGAGAGGGAGACCAAGGGAACAGCACATGGTTTCAGTGTCAGCAATAATTTGGGGAATAACATTCCTAAACCACAATATATGGACACCTAAAAAAGAAAATTAAGTTAGAAATAAAATTGCATTTCTTAGTACAAGACATCCTTCCAAGCAAACTGCTCACAATTCTTCCTAATGAAGCAAAGTGAAAATTTTCCAGGATAGAAATCCGTTTTAATTTTGGTGAAATGTACAATTTTGAGTTGAGTCTGTGGTTAGAAATCGTAGTTATTTAGCCAGATTGCAAGGCCTAAGCTCAGTGAAGTTACTTCAGCGAAGGACAGAGATAAAGGGGAGGAGACAGAAGATGATAGAGAGAGACAAGGACTGCTGTCAGGGCAAGTCAGCCTGACCTCAGAGTTCTTTCTGATAAAAAGGAACTAGTGGTAAAAGTCACACGAAACCCATAAAAATGAATATTTATGAACCTATTGTGAAACTGTATGCATATGTATTTGAGAGGGGGATAAAAGGAGATCTGAAGTTCTCAGAGGTATGCATGCCTTTTGAGGAGAGTTTTCTCCGCATGTGTCCGGCGCCGTAAATAAACATACCGAGCTTTACAACTTTTATAAAGTTGTGAGGTTTCTTCTTTTCTCTGCAAAACACTAAGTATCTTAACAAATGGTCAGAGAGAGGATTGACATTAGCAACCACTTTACCCTGCATGTGCCTGGACAGCTGTTCTAACATATTTTTAATATATTTACACATAGGGAAATAATCAAAATTAGTCTCAGTTACAAAGAATTTACAGTGTGAACAGGATGAATGCACGTGTGTATCTAATTCCCTTGTTGCTGCTGTTTTAATCTGCATTTTGCTATTTATGGGAGTCCGGGAAGAAGTGCATTTAATTCCTGAGACTCAGAAAGTGACTATCCCTAGTTGCATTCCTGAAGGAAGAAATACTGTCAGAACACAAACCAGTAAGCATTACTACTTGAAGAAAAAAAAATTACATCTGTTCTATTGAGTATTGTTCATTTTAATTGATCTTATATAAAATAAAAATCTATTCCTGCAATACTACTTGCTTGATCTAAGGATTTATGCAGCAGCATATTTGTAGCAAGTAAGAAACCCATCAAGTTAAAAATGAGGCACCTTTTCTTTGAGTAGATGATTCTACTAATGGATTGCTGATTTTCAGAGTGAAAAAGCATCCTGAATGTTAATGTAATGTAACATATTCATAGAAAAGTTCAGGTAGGAAGGGATACTTAAAGATCATCTATTTCCAACCTTCATGCCATAGACAGGGACACCATGCAGCGATTAGGTTGCTCAAAGCCTCATCTAGCCTCTAGACTTTGCAAATGGGGCATCTACAACTTCTCTGGGCAACCTGTACCAGTGTCTCACTACCTTCATTATAAAAAATTTCTTCCTGATGTCTACAGGCCCTGGATATAAAAAAAAAAAAGTCTCTCTCCATCTTTATTTTAAATCTCCTTTAAATAGTGAAAGGAGATAAGTCAAAGGCCATAATAATATGTTTCTAGAATGTTCTCTTCAGGCTGAATGATTCTTCCAGTTCTCTCAGGTGCTCTTCTCAAGCAAAAAGACAGGTCCATGTCTTTCTTATGCTGGACACCCTGAGCTAGATGCAGCATTGCAGGTGGGGTCTCACCACAGCAAAGGAAGGAGTAGAATGACCTCCCCTGACCTGTTGGCCATGATGCTTTGGCTGGACCCTCAGATACAATCGTACTGAAACCACATCTTGATGGCTCAGGTCCAGTTTTCCATGTACCAGTATCTCCAAGTCCTTCTCTGCAGGGCTTCTCTCAATGCCTTAATTCCTCATCCTTTACTGATATTGGGGATTTTCTTATCCCAGCTGCAGCACCTTATATTTGGTTTTGATGAAATTCATGAGACTATGAGATGAACATGAGCCCACACCTTAATCTTGTCAAGGTTCCTCTGGAAGGCATCCCTTCCTTCCAGTGAATCAACTGCACTACTTGCCTGATGTCATCTGCAAAACTTGCCAAGGGAGCACTCAGTGACATCATCCATATCCCAGAGAGCTACCAGCATTAAGGAGTGCTGGTCCCAGTATGGCTCTCTGAGGGACACCACTTTTAAATTATTTCCACTTGGATGTGGAGCCACTGACTCCTTGGATGTGAGGTTCCAGCCAATTCCTTATCCATCTAACAGTCCATCTGTCAAATCTTTCTCTCTCCAGTTTCGTAGCCAAAATGCTATGTGGGACTAAAGAAAAGGCTCTGCAAAAGTCTAGGTAGATTACATGGAAGTTATTACCTTGTCTGCTGATGCAGTCAGTCCATTGAAGATGCTACTTTATTAGTGATAAAATAAAAATGTGGACGATATTCCAGTTCCTAACACTCTTGTACCACTGGGGGTCTATTAAAGGCATAATAATGTTGAAGATAGAGAGAACACAAGTGTGCTGGTTTTGCGTTGGAGCCAACCATGGAAATTATTTTTTCTGAGAGAAGCTGTTTAGATCGTCCTTTGTGCCTAGTAAAACCAATAGCTGGCTATCTCTGAAAATTGACAACTGATTAAACCATTAAGAAAACTAGATCTGCCTCTGTGAGATTCACATTTTAAAGGCTGGGAAAAGCTCGTTTTCTTCCGGCCTGGGAACAGGTAAGAGGACATGGGCCCTACTAGGCCCCACTCTGCTGCGGCCCATGCAGCATGATGGAACCGGGCCAGGCCCTGGAGCCTGCCGGGCAGGGGAAGGGGAGGCCATTGGCCCCGGCGTGCTGCAGCTGAGCCCTAGCCTGGCTGATAAGATCCTAGCTGCTCCCGCTTCCTCCCAGTGCAGCCGCTGAAGGAGCCTCCACTGCAAACGGCTCTGGGGCCAGCTGGGCAGCACTGCAGGCTGCTGGGTCATCTTGGCAAGGGGCTGTCCCAGTGTGGCAGGAGATCATGCAGCTGAAACCAGATGAACACAGCAGGGGCCCGGCCCCTTCTCAGGGGGCCCACAAGGCCCTGGGAGCAGCCCCAGGCCTCCTGAGGTGACTGATACAGCTCCCCAGTGCGGCCTGAAAATCCATCACCATGAGTGCTCCAACCACCACCTTGTGGCAGACATCTTTTGTGAAAAATCTTTTCCTTGAGATTTTTCTCCCTTCTGAGAAGCTGTAGCCTCAGAGACAAATGTAAACAATAGTTATCTGCAGCTGTGGAATGTAACAGGTAGATCCGTGATTGGTCTCCTGTAGATGTTTAGATCTACTGACCAGTCACGGCAGAGCTAGCTCTCACTCTCTGTCCGAGCCAGCTGCCTTTGTTATCATTCTTTCTATTCTATTCTTAGCTTAGCAGCCTTCTGAATAAACCTTTTCCTTTCTACTTCTTTTTAGTATAGTTATAATGTAATACATATATATCATAAAATAATAAATCTAGCCTTCTGATTATAGAGTCAACATTCTCATCTCTCTCTTCACCTGAAAACCCCTGTGACCATGGTCACACCACCTGGCAAAAATCATATGAACATAAGCAGGCCTGGGCAAGATTAATTGTTTTACAGCTCTTTCAGCACAGTAGAACTCCCCAAAACAGATGAGACTTGCAGACACCAATCCACTCTTGAGTGAGAGAAAAGGACAAAGTGAAGACACATAGAGAAACAACATGAAGACACCAAGATCAGCAGAGGAGTCAAGTCCCATATGGGAGGAGAATGAGGAGATGCCTTAATCTTAGGCTGAAATTCTTTTGGTAAGGCCATGGTGACAGACTGTGATACACTAGAATATCCCTTTAAATCATGAAAAAGCATGGGGAGGTGGAGTGCTCAAACTGTAGACACGGGCAAAAACATCCATACTGAGGCAAGCAGATGTTGAAGTAGTTGTGATCCAAATGAGAAGCTTGAACAGAGAGAGATAAGAGTGATGAAGACCTTTTTTGCCCAGGGAAAGGAGACCTCTGTTCCCAGAGATGAAGATGACCTCAGAAATAGATAAAGAGAACATTTGCTTTTAATAGTTCATCCTTAAAATAGTACCCCCAAATTTGACATGGCCCATGAAAGCAGCTATGGGAAGGCTGGAAAAGATAGGAGGAACTTCACAATTGCAGATTCCTGGGTGGCTGCTATTCGTGGAAATTGTGAGACCTGTTTCTTGGAGAGAAGTCTCCATGGTACGACAAGAGAGACTCCTTTCCGTACAAGAACTGATGAAAGACTATTTTAGAGGTGGTAAACTGACAGACAATCCCAGGTTTTGTCTCGACGTTGTCAGTGGGAAAGAGAAGAGTGTGTGGGGGTGAGAAGTGTTCTGAAGGTTTTATTCTAATTATTATGTTTTTACTTCTGTTAATAAAGTTTTCCTTATACTCCTTAAAGTTTTGAGCCTGCTTTGCTCTTCTCCTAATCCTATCTTGCAGCAGAAAAGGAGTAAATAATTCTAGTGGGTGCATAGGCATTTGGCCAAAACTAAACCTGCTACAACAAGGATCAGTTGAAAGTGCTTCTGAAAACAAAAAGAGAAATTTGCAAGAGTATGAACATACAAGACTGGAAAATACATTTATTTTTACTACATATCAGACTTATGTTTTAGAATTATCTTAGAAGTATCCTAACACCAGATTTAGAATAATTCTGACTATGACTGGAGATTGCTGGAAAATGATAGCACATATGCCTAACAGCAGTTGCTACTTCATACCCACCTCATCTGCCTACCTTCATGTCTTGGATTTCTCACTGGTCTCCCTGTTGGACTTAAGTATAAATGTTTAGATGTCCCCTCTTCTATTAATTCAACCTTTATTCTTGCTGCTGATCATGACCTGCTTATCATGGAGAAATATGGTTATGATACCTTCAGTATGCTAAACAATCACAACAATATGAAACTTATTTCACACTTTTTGCATAATGCAACCTCTCTGCTTAATATGCCTTAAGTCCTATTTTTAATTAGAAAATCAAAATCTTCAATTTAAAATTTTTTGATTACTTCATATCTATAGGAAAAAACAGTGATTTGCATGATATTTATCTCATCCAGAAATCAGAAAAGCAACTCATTGCACATGCAAACAAGCAAGCTTTGGCATAATAAATGAAATCACTGCACTAATGAAGTGCTGTGCCTGAGGTTCTTCATGTTTACAAATCTTGACAATCTAAGACTTTATTTTTCTTTGAAGGACAGAATTCTGTGTATTCATGTTATTTTACAAAACCATATCACATTAAAGCATTTCATAAAAAACACATCTATATGTGTGCAGAACTTAAGACATGATGTCTTAACTTTATTAATATAGCCAGCTATATTTTTTGTTAACACTAGATTCATTAGTAACACAGATTTCATTATCATGAGAGATTATTTCTCAAGAAAATATTGTCAAGTGTTTGAATCTGTAAAAATATTTATTGATGTGACACATCCTGACTTGCACACTCTATTTTTATCAGGACTGCCATTTTAAGCTACTTGCAATGTGTATTGGAAGACATTATCTTTTCCTAAATATTGAAGGCTTTTATGAGTATTAGAGAAATGAAGAAATATATGTGTGTGCTAGAATACATGTCAGTTTTGAAAAGCTGTCCTATTTCTTTAGTGTTTCTCAGTAAAAATACTCCCAGCCTCAAAGTGAAAATTTTGCACAATAACACAAGTGGATTAAGAAACTGAACACAGAATTAGCCCAAATATGTGCTCCACAATCAAGCAAATCTCCTGGAAGCTCAGGTGTGGGTTGATGTCCAGCCCTGAAAAGGCACCTGCAAAATATGTCCTGGTTTGGTGGCTTTGCATATCTGATTTCCCTGTGACTTAGCTCACAACAGACTAGACTGGAACCATACAGTCTCAACATGCTACTCTTGGCAAAGAAACAGATCAAAAATTCCCATCTTTCTTGATCTCATCTCTCTTTCTGCCCATATGTTATTTTCTGTGCTTTTTTTCAGAAGGTTGTCTTTTAGCTTAGATCAGCCTAGTGATTCAGTTTTTACTGAAGACAGAAAAAACCTGCCAGCACAGCCAAGGAGATTGTGAAATCTTACAGAGGGATAAGAAGAAGAAGTAGGAGAAACTGTTTCATAAATTACTTCATAAACTACCTTGCTGTTAAATCCAGCACATCCTGAAGTACAGTCCAAGTAGAGAACACAAGAGAAGCAATACAGCAGGTAAGACAAACCTATCCAGGTCATCAATCAAAAGCACTTATAGTTCTGCTAAAGTATATTGCATGTGGCTGCAAAAAATAAGGAAGCATGACATTCTGGCATCTCAGGAGCTGAGTGAACAGACCCAGGACATAATGGCTTTCATTCACTTATGGCTCAATGCTTTTCAAGACTACAGCCAAACAAGCAAACACAGGTAAAATAAAAGTAAATCCTCATACAACTGAAGCCAAACTCAAGTTTTTATAGAACACAGCAGGAGCATCAGAGGTATTTAAATCTTTTGCAATTAAGATGATACCATCATTTTCACAACCTGGTAACATAAAGCTCTTCTCTTCCTACCATTAGAACAGCTTTTCATGGACTGCTGAGCCCAAAGTGTGCTCAGTGAAAGGCTTTAAAAAAACAAAAAGCTGTTATTTTCTAAGCCCAAAAGAGCTGCTTTGTCTCTTTCCTCCTAGTGGTGCTCACAGAGAATGGTACAGACACCACTGGGATGTTTTCGACTCCAAAATGATAAAGTGAAAAAGCCAATATCCCCAAAAAGCTACCATTTTTTATTTTGTATTTTTAGAAAATATAATTTTGCCTTGGTACACATTAAAAATCTTAATGGGAAGATTGAGTTGTCTACAAATTAATCAGCAATGACAGATGCCACAGTCTAATTATAGCACTGAAATGTGCAAACGACTGTAATGAAAACTGATTACTATCCGCATAATTTCTACAATTTTAATTATAATAAATACTTTAAATTACTAATTATATAAGTAAGTCACATTTGCCTACTCCATTTCTTATTATAAAATTTCTACAGCAATGGAATTGCTATGCTATATTTTTGTTGCATTAGTTCACTTATTCCATTATGACCTATTTGAAATGTTTTTTCTGAATCAGAAAATTAAATTTGCATGGTTTTTCTGTAGGAAGATGCTTAAAGAAGTAACACACTATATTTAATTAGTATTTAAGCCACAAATAATATAGAAGAAGAAATGTATCTTTGGCTTGACATTTAATGGATCAAAGGAAATGGCTTCAAGTTGCAGATTTAAATAAGGTAGTAGGACAAATTTCTTCTCCAAAGGATGGTCAGGCACTGACAAAGCTTGTCCAGAAAAGTGGTCAAGTAGTTCCAGAGACCATTTCTAGTTGTGTCTGGAAATGTTCAAAAAATGTGAAGATGTGGCACTTGGGGGCATGGTTCAGTTGTGAATATAGTTGTGTTAAGAGTTGGGCTTGAAAATCTTAAAGGCCTTGTCCAACCACATTCTATGATTCTATCTTCTCACTTTACATGCTTTACATGTAGAAACAGTGAATAAACCACCCAAGATAAACACCCTGCAAAAAATTCACTCTTTTTATAAGCCTAAGGATATCTGGCAAGTCCTGGTATATGTCTGCCATGAAGGGCTGATTTCAAGCTATGTGAGAGAAAATGTGCAAGAAGGGGAATTGCAGAACTCAGGAACTCTTCATGAAAGTGGTAAGAAGCATCTTCTATGCTATCTTCAGTTAAAACACTTAAGGATGATGATAGATAAAGGAAGTGGGGCTAAGAAGGCCTAGAAAAGCTAAGAAAAAAGCAAAATGTGTACCAAAAAAAAAAAAAAAACCTCAAAAGAACAAAACCTCCAAAAGTATAGAATTTTCCTCCAAAAGAGAAATATTATCTCCTGCAAAGATAGAGTTGAAAGGACTACACTCACATGGGCACTGAAGTTCTAATCTGAGTTCAGAACTCCCATTACCACCTTAAAGTAGGACACTCGAGCAAACAAACCAATTTCTGGTGAAAAGAGTGGTATATAAAAACTCTCTTGTGCAACTTAGCATCCTATTATAGTGCCTTGAGAGTTAAAGTTTCATGGTAATTGTGGAGAAAACGGCTGGATAGAATCCCAAGATGGCACTGAGTCCCTTATGAGATACCAAATCAATTTTAGCAAAACCAAATTTAAATAGAAGCAGAACTCCTAATACACAAAGGGCAAGGCATGCAAGCAATACCTATGCAAACACACACACACACAACACACACACACACACACACACACATATAGAGCTCATTTTTATCAAATGTCACATTTTCCCTGTGTGCTTTTGGACATACCATGTAGGAATATCAATCCCTTCTGCAGCTCTCCTCTAAGTGCAGTTGCACCCTCACTCTGCATATACACACCCTCACATGCAAGGAATTTGTGTGCACATGCTAATTCAAGCCTATACAAAAATAGCATTACAGTGGTGATGCCTCTAGCTTTCAGGGGCTGGGCCACAAATCTTTATTGCTTGATAAAACATGCACTTCACCAAGACAGGCTTTGCACACAGCTGAATATGTGTCTCCTTCGAAAACAACCCTGAATATCCTCCAGTGTTCAAGTGACTTTTTTGAGATCCAGTCGCATTGAACTATATTCTGCATATGTTAAAGCCTGTTCTGGAACTGAAAGACAGAAGAATGTTCTGATGAGACAGGGAGAAGGGTGGGGAGAGATGCTAAATATTTAAGGCAAAAGTTCTGAAAACATAAAAATCTAAATTGGCACAGATGCTTAAATGCCTTGAGCATCCCTGGGCATGCAGCTTGTGCCTAATGAAGCAGCATTAGTTTAGCCTTTGGATGTAAGCAACACATTCAGTCGCCCCTGACACATCACTGAAAATAATTGGACCATGCTAAAGGATATCATATGAGTGCCAGAGATATATCATTCAACATATAAATGTCATAATTATTTCAACTAGGATAAGAAATGCTCAAAATAGAACATTTATAAAGGCTGGTAAAATAAAGTGCTTTCTTATTTCGAATAGAAATTAATTGAAAAAAAAAACTGTTTATTTTCTTCTTAGTTTTGCAGTGCTCCCTGTTTTTATCCATAATTTACTGTCATTCATTACTTAATTTACTTTAATTCTGGTAAATTAGTTTCATTTTCTAAGTCTTCTTAGCTAGTCAATTAAACAGAGGGAAAACTATCAGCATTAGAAATATTTTTTACTGTTCAGGGATTTTCATGTGTTTTCCAAACAAGAATGGATGGAATAATGTCCTTCTTGCACAAGATGACCCGGAAAGAAGCTGTAGGCACTTGACAGCATTAAAAATAAAATGTTGAGGGTAAAATCTCATCTCTTGACCTGGTGGTGAACTTGATGCAAGTTTTGTCACAGACACAAAGACGTTTTAATCCGATTATTTCAAAGCAACCATGAAATTTCAGCTTATAAAAATTTTGCTTCATCAGCATTCTTCACCGCAGTCAGATCTACTCCGGCTGGTGCTCCATCTAAGGACAGCAAGGAGCCTACTACAGCCTCGAAAAAAGTGGATGCAACAGTTTAACAGGTGCAACACCTTATCACAAGCACTAGCTGTTGATTATTCTAGTGTAAACTTTTCAGATATGATCCTCCCAGCTACTGAGATTCCTGTGCAAACACTTCACCTCATCAGGGCACATAGACGGAGCATGAGAGACAACAGGCATAACTTGAAACAAGGACTGGAGATAAGCAGCGTATTTTTCCCTCTGACACTGCCTGGAGTAGGAGGTTGGATAGACTAGAGAGTTCTTAAGGTCCCTTCCAACCTGAAATGTGGTTATGAACATGCCAAAGAAATAGGAATATGGTAATTGCTAGGACTTCCTTAGTGTATTTGAATGAATCAATACAGCAATAGCTACTGTTTCTCCATCTGAAACCAGTGACTACATCCCTTTTTGCTAAACATTCTGATAAAAGCACACATGGATTTTTTAAAAAGTTTATATAAATTTTTACACTTTTTAAAAATTAAGATCATCACACTGAGTAAAACATATGTACACCTTGCACAAACCTGAATTGTCACTATTTGTTCAATAGACATAAAAGTATTTCAGGCTATTTGAAGGAATACTATGTCAGGGAAATCAGACCTTGAAATGTCTTTGGCTGCAAAGGAAACTAATTCAATTAGAGTCAAGCATCATATTAGGTACTGTATATTGTTTGAGTCGCAAGCCAAGGCATTGTTAAGGTGGGGTTTTTGTGGTTTGGTTTGGTTTGGTTTTCTTCCAAAAGTAAATGTTCCTTTCTCTTTCCCTCTTCTATTTTCAATGATTTGAACAAATACAGAGAAAAACTAGCTATAGAGAGCAGTCAATGTGCCACAAATATATAATGAATTTGGAACAGGTAAAGGATAATTATTTTCTTGCTCACTCAATTATTATTTTAAAAATCCATGCTGTTATTTTTTAAAAAACAAGGAACAGCATAAGAAGGAATGTGATTTTAAAGTTAACAAATCATGCAAATGGTTTGATAGCATCACTACATATGTGTTACAAATAAGTTGACAAGAGACAGAAATTTTATCAAAAGGAACTGTTGACTCAGATTTCTAGAAGTAATTCTTTTGGAGCAAGCATGTATCTTCAATCCTATCTACATGTAGAAGTCAGGTTTGGCTAGGATATTAAATGCTTACTTTGAGTGGGTAGATTTTCAGCTTATGTTAGAAAAGAAACAATCTAGTGTTTTATGCTGCATTCCTCAACGCTGGACTGGGGTGTAAGAGGCCACAGTGCCAGCAATGGGGCCTTTATCTCCTACTCATTGCTCAGTGTGACATCAATGGATGTGTAGTGAGGGGAATGAGCAGGAAGAAGATCCAAGCTCTGACCACAGCCTGAGATGTCAGAACTTGCAGCAAAAAGCATACAACTTAGGATTTTAGGCTGGGGGAAGGGCAGGGTGATGAGGGGTTGAAATGTAAATGTATGTCTTTTCTTAGCCTAGAAGGCATGGGCTGTTTTGTTGCATAGTGACACACATCCAAAGAATAGCATGTGTTCCAGAGTATTCTTCAGGTAAGGGCAAATATGGGTGGAAATATCACAAGCAGAAGCAAGATTCAGACTGGGTCTGTCACATATAAATCAGCTTTTCACATCCTGGTGATTCATGATGACACTCTGCTAAGTCACTAGAACTGAACCCTAGACAGAGTCATCAGAAGGTTGTGAGGTAGGGTAGAACTGCCTCCAAACTAGTCGAAGGCCTGAAAATAAAGATTTAAAGACTAAAGACTAACAGTGATATTGGGACAAAATAATTTTAAAAGGATCCATTATTAAGCTGTAAAAAAAAAAAATCCAAGCCGGCATTTTGCTGCCATACAAGATTTAAAATCTTCACATGATGAACAGTTTATGAGTAAAAAAAAACAAGTTGTGACAGCCATTGCCTGTTTAAATCTTCAGAAGGATGAAAGACCTCTTTGTCTTTTGCTTTATGCTCCTGGAATTGGTTTCAGACATTGTCAACACAAATAAAGATGATGAATTTATTGTTTCCAATCCATAGTAGTGATCAAAACATTTCTCTTCTTGACAAAGATTTCTCAGGAAACAAGACTAAACCACTTACATATTCTATTAGAGGAAGACAAAGAGAAGGCCAAGGTCTCAGCAGAGTATTCTGAGGATGGGGGTGAATGAAAGCACATGCTTCCAATTACAAATGCAGAAACAAGTAAGTGAAATCCTAGAAGTTTTATTAACTGATGTTATTCTAAAGCATTTTCTTTTCACAGATTGAACATATCATAGTTACAAACTGGTAGCTAATGGGAATCAGTGTCTTGACATGCAGTTTCTGCTTTGGAACTGCAATAGGCAGGGCCCCCTGAGGTTCCCCCTAAAACTACAGGAGTGGAGGGGAGGGATTGTTATTCAGAACAACCTATTCCCAGTTTTACCATCTGCTATCTCATGTTTAATATTTACATAAAGCTTAGAGAAAAAAGTAATTATGCATCCAGTAAGAAAACCATGCATAAACATTTCTCATAACATTATTTTACCAGTTTCTTCTCAGAAGTCAGTAACAGAAGAAAGAAGCTTGAAGCCAGGAATATGCTAATTGGGTGCACAGATATTAATCAAGAGACTTAAGAAGAGGAGGGAAAGGAAAGGATTTGGTTTCCTGCACTGGAAGATGATATCCTTGTGCTAATTCACAGGAAATTACAGGAAATAAACAAGAAAGACAAATGCAGATAATATCACCTGGGACTGAAGAAGAAAAGACTTGCCCCAAACCTTAACATGAATGACTTCAATAAACGCCTTCCAAAACAGAAGTCAGGCAACTGCAGTTTCAAGAGCTCCTGAAGATATACCAATCCTTAATTGTTTTTTGGCCTGTTTGAAGGGTTTGAAGAGCTGGCATAGATACAGAAACTGCTAGGGAGAATCTTATTGTTAAATACATTTAATAATTTATTTATAATATTTTTAATGAATTTTATTACGTTTTCTACATCTAAATCTATTTCATTTTAAATCCTGTTATGCCAACATGACTGAATAAACAAGGGATTCTTTCATACTGAGTAGATAATTTTGGAAAACATCCTGCATCACCTTCTTCTGTCTCTCCTGCGTACCAAGCTGTAACAAGATTTCCTATCTCCCAGAGGCACAGTCAGGCTCTGTACAGGTCCAACCACTTCAAGGGCTGAAAGATCAGCAAGGAAAGCCACTGCTTGTAACAAAGCACAACAGGGAAGATGGAGATGTCCTAGATTTCATTTTGCAGAAGTTCAATGTAGAAAGTAGTACCTCTGGGAAAAACCGAGGGAAGAAGTGTCCCTTCACTACCGCATAAAAGCACCTAATGTATAAATACTCAAATAATAAGTGTTTAATAAATACAATGCTGCAGATCTGCTGTCCTTTGCTACAGACAGCTGTGGGAGTGGGGCAGGAACCACATTACAGCTGACACTGAGCAGCACCAAGATTTCCAGGTTTGCTAGCAAAACTTCCTCAACTTTCTAAACTTCCAGGTGCAACTCAGCTAATAAAATGCTTGTCTGGTCTTTTAATCTTTACACATCATTAATCCCTACTCACACAAGAGTCTTAGCTCTTATCTCTCTTGTTTCTGAACAAAGAGTAGTTCTGGAAAAGTAAACAAAGAGCAGAGAAGCTGAGATCATAGTTGGGCCAATTAATGTGAAGTTTTAATTTCCATCAAAGTACCAATCACATGTTGTTAACTGTGAATTTTTCTTCCCTCTCTCCTACCTTTGTCTTTATTATGTGCAATCCACAAAACTTCCCCGTGATTTCTCCACCATAATGTATTTCTTAATTGGACTTCATCCTAAAAAATCATATTCATCTGTGACATCTAGGAATACAGTGCTAAAATGTTTGTGATAAAGTCAAATACTTGACTCACATTGTTGCAGGATGGATTCAGGGTCTGAACGTTTCACTTGAAAGGGCTTACCGAGTCTCATTGCTACCATGGAACACCTGCTCCCAGTCCACAGCCCAGAATCCTTCACTGGACATCTCGTACAATATCAGGAGCAGAAAAGGTTTTACTTTAAAGCTCAAAGAAAACAGTTCCCATTTTTGGGCACAGGCTTAAAAACAGTGGTTTTATACATAAACTTAGAAAAGTGTACCTTTTTTCATAGTATTTTCCCTGTAAAGGATGTAAATGTCTAAACAAATATTGAAGAACGTACTTACATATGTAAGCTCTGCACCTTAACCAGAGATTAAATGAAACTGATGTTTATTGAAAAATAAAGTATTTGTGTGCATTTTCTGAGTCTTTATTAAATCTCAGTGCACATTGGAAGTTTAAGTGTCAGAATCTTAGTAAAAATATCAAGAATTTTTCAGTCTTAACATTTTGAATTCAGATTTAAGCCACAGGAATCTCAGTTTATGGGAAGAATTGAAGAATAGCATAATTAAAATCTAATTAGCTCCACAAAGGAGGCTGCTATGGAAGAACAAAAGAGACTCCTTGATGTCAGAGACAATAAAATTCAGATTAGTTTGGAAAGTTTCGGTATTTTCTTTAGCTATTTTGAATTATAAGATATCTTACATATGAAAGATAAACATTAATTTGTAGAAAACAGTTTGAGCAGAAAAGTGAATAACAATGCAATTATAGAGCTACAGAAATCTAAATTCTCTTTATCTATTGCTCTAGAAGGTATGCACTGTAAAATTGTACCAGTTACATTTAATAGAAGCCCAAAGGTATTACAATCAGAGGGAAACTTAGTCTTTTCCAAAGCAGCCTATTATAAGTGAAATTATGAGAAGAGTGGAAAAAAATTATATGCTTGCTTCGTGGGGGAGGGTGTTATGTGTGTGTCTTTTGCTTGGAGATTTGGAAAGGAGTGTTGCATGAAAGTCAGGATAATTAAATTGATCCAATAAAAGGTGACATTTTTTGATCAGATTTTGATTCATTAAGCATGTTTTCATTCTGTGTTTATTCATAAGTCCAACATTCACAGTCATCAAAATAGCCTCAAGCCAGAAATGTTCACTTTTTAATTTTCCACAGTATCTCATGATCAGGAAGGCAGAGCTCCTGCATGGGTAAAGATGATAATGCTGGAGAAATTATCCTATGAAGGAGAAATGTATAGGAGGCATACACTGCCTAAGAAGAAGCTATAAATCTCATGAATTATTGCAAGAGGAATAGAGGAGAAATCTGGAGAAAATAGAAATAGGTACTGTCTTTTCAGCTCGTGCAGCTTCAGGTTTCCAATACCTTTTTTACTGTGTCAGCCACAAAAAAGTATTATCCTGGACATTTACTAATATTTCAGAAGATTGAACCTAAGAATGATCACACATACCTTATCACTGAATACTAAAACACTTTGGTATAATCTAAAAGCACCTTCTAAAATATACAAATATATCTCAAGAATGTACCAATAACTCTGTGACTCGTGTTATATTTTGACAGAATAAATATTCTACAGACAGTTTTAAGAATAGTTATTAAAATTTTGAAAGCAAGTGAAATTTTGAAAGTATGTTACTCTGCTAATTATCTTAGTAAAGTAACTCCCTCAAAGATAGCCTACACTTTTAAAGTAAGGTCACAAGGAAGACTACATTCATAGGTCCATAAATAAATTTGGCAGATAATCAAGCTAAATGTTGAGTTTCATGCTACAAGACAAGGGATCCTGCATGCTCCTTTGCCTTTGTAGTGTTCATTTTTCCATCTACTCTGCCTCAGGGACCACCTTTTTACCTTTGGATTCATCAAGCAAATGTAAATGTTGGGGAAAAAAAGCAACCAACCAAATAAAAAAACCTGCTGCAAATCCAAATCCTCCTATGGTTTTTGTTCCACTGATTAATTATAAGAAGTTTCATCACTTGAAAAAAAACTCAACCCAGTATAGATTATGGAAGAATTAGAGACTATTCAATTTGAAACATAGCTAGAATATATTCTTAGAAAACACACCTTCACCTTCTAGTTGACTTAAGCAATCAGTTGACAGTAGCACTAATTTGATTTTAAAACATAATACTCTAATGAATGCATTTTCTCTGCAAGTTTTGGGTTTGACTTTAAATGCGTTCTCAGAATTTCCCAATATGATCTGGACTTCTGACTGATAAACCAAGGGAAATAACAGCACCAAATTCATTACTTCTCAAAGTGATATGTGTTCTGAAAATATAAGCTGCCTTTTATATTTTATCAAAGCAAAGTCTATGCAAAAACAATTAAAGTTCTTCCAGGTTTAGATCATATTGGATTCAAATCTCACAAGGGTGTACATTAGCATTAGAGTGACATATGGAATACTATCAGCAACTGGAGAATTTCAGAAGGAGAAAAACTGTGGAAAAGTGTCCCTTGGATAATAGAAATAGAGATGACATTCTCATTATAAGCTGAAACAAGCAGAACAGCTGACCACCCCTGAGAACGAACTTTGAGAGTCAGAGAAACCAGGACACAGTTTAAAGAACATGTATTTCATGAGTCCAAAAAATGGTATGTTAGCTACAGATAAACAGAAAATTTATCAGAAACAAAATTACAACAAAAGAAAAATCCTCAATACTGCAAAAAAACCACCTAAGTCATGGCTCTATTTATTTATCTTGAATTATTTTATTTTTTCAAGTGTTTCAGATTATTTACAAGCCTTTGTAAATAAACAAGGT
Organism: Ammospiza caudacuta; assembly: GCF_027887145.1. NCBI lineage: Eukaryota > Metazoa > Chordata > Aves > Passeriformes > Passerellidae > Ammospiza > Ammospiza caudacuta. The sequence continues at coordinate 136,588,273 of NC_080593.1, forward strand.
CCTGAGAAGAATATCTTTAAAATATGAAAATGGAGAGAGCTTGCTTAAAAAGTATTTGTTTATTTGGCAAGACAAAAATTAAACCTTGTATTCAATTCTTTGTATGTCAGATGAAGACTTGTCTCATAATACAAAAGTTATTACAAATTTGCCTGCTTACTGTGCTTTCAGGCCACAGAGCATAAATGAACAAATGTGCTGAATAAAGGTTGTGTAAGTATTATCATTTATATATATATATTTGTATTTTCATAAATATAAATATATATATGAGACTTTTATATGACACATTAGACATATGACATGACCTTGGTATTATTCATTCATGAGAAGACACTAGTAGCCAAGGGAGCTGTCCAGATACACCTTGGGGTTAATTAAAAGGTCTAAATAGCATTATTATATCCCTCCTCTACTGGACATACTTTCTGTGACAAACAGGTATCAGAATTATTTTTTTAAGGAGCTTCCAAGAGAAGCTGTTGTTTTTACAATAATGAACTCTGAAAGTGTGCAAGCAAGATGATCTTCAAGGTCCCTTCTAACCCAAACATTTCTATGGCTGTATGATTTTTCCCCCCTGGCCTAGTGGCACATACCACATCAAATTCAACAGAGTCTAATAGCTGTCTAAAGAGCTAAAAATCTTAGTTTCACAGGTAAAATTCTAGATTTCTGATAGAAAACATAAGGTTCATCAGGTTTCTAAGGGGAAGTTTCTCACCCAACAGCTCCTTTCTGGACATGACACCAGCAAGGCAGTGATCCCCGGGGTCAGCCTTTGCACAGTGGTTTCTCATTGCTGAATTTGCTTAGTGCCTTACAGCTTAAAGCTACTTCTCACCTGTGTCTTTCATGATACAAAATGAGATCTTTGAGGCAATATTGGGATAGGAGCTGTTTTATACCTTCTTGCTGAAAATGGGGGACTAATCTAGAAGAGAAATTTGAGATTTACATAGTTAGGTACAACTAGTAAGAGCCTGATAGACTCTATAGCTCTCAAAAACTATCTTAGACTCCAGTTCATGCTTGCTTTTTGCTCATTAACTGAAAAAACAAACTTCTCATGTAATATCTTGTAATCTGTGTATTTCAATCAGATACTTCAAAGTATAACCTTGTCTCTTTATGCGAAGAAAAAGTATTATGAAACAACAGATTTTTTTTATGCAGAGCTTTTAGATTGTCTGCAGGAATTAACAGAGAAGTTTAATACAAAACATAATTATGCACATTTTGAACATCCTGATCATGGAAAATGTCAAACTCCTATGCAGTTAAGAGGAAACAGACCAATTACTTATCTGCTCGCCTATCTGTAAACACTGAATTTTCTTCATTAAAAGCAAGAAAACATAACTGGAATGAAGATGTGTCAGGAGTTTTAGGCTAAAAATTAAGACAAGATTCTTCACCCAAAGGGTTGTTGGGCAGTAGAACAGGTTCCTTAGGGAAATGATCACAACACCAAGTCTGGCAGAGTTGAAGTGGTGAGATTCTTGGGGATGATGTTGTGCAGGGCCAGGAGCTGGACTTTGATGGTCCCTGTGAGTCCCTTCCAACTCCAGATATTCTATGATTCTACGATGCTTAATCCATATCAAACTTTGCTTTAATTGTCTATGGACACAAAAAGATTACTGCTTAAATACATTGCACTTTTGCTCATAAATTTTTAAAGGGATAATTTCTTAGGGTTTCAAATTCCAGGTTTTTATTGGACTAATTAGATCCAATTGGAAAAAGTTCCCTTCTCATAATGATACTCTGGCCCAGTGAATAAAAAACGAAAAGTAAAATTTGATCTTGAGGAGATAGAAAACTTGACAAACATGTTTTTGTAGAAAAATAGAATTCATCTTTTAAAATCGGTTGCCACTCTGCTGTGTATAGCAGTAGAGATCAAGAGGGAATTTACAAATTATGGAAAGCAGAATGCCAGTAGATAGTGAATTTTTATAGATGTGCTTGACTAGAAAGAAAGATTAATTTATAATTCATAATTTAAAACAAGGATACTTTTCCTGGATTTATTCTTCAAAGATAGCTGTGGGGTATAACATACAGGAATAGTTTTCAGTGGAGCAGTGAAGCTGTCTAAGCATCATTTTAAGAGCAAAACTGAAATGTTTCATAGCAAAAGGCTCTAAATGTTTTATGCTCCCTTAGAAGCTTTTCCAACATTATAAAAAAAATGTATAGACATTTTTCTATCAGAAAAAGTACTAAAGCATAAAGTCTCATTCAAAAGATTTCTGAAAGTGCTTCATTTAAAGTCTAATCACTTAGTCTAAATAGAAAAGCTATTTAAAAAACTGTAAAGAAAATCTGGGTTACCTTTTAGTCTTACTACTTTGTAATAGAATGAACAGTCAAATGTTGTCATGTAGATGAAGATATGTTGAAAAATACATTTCTTCATGAAAAAGTTCTTTAATCAATATAATATTTTATGCATATGGTAATCCTGTAGTTTAAGCATAGTAACAAATACTTGGGGCACAAAATTTTATTTCACATTTGAAAATTTTAGTTATTTTAATTTATAAATTATTTATTGTGAATATTTTACTGTTTCATTAAGCTAGTGGAATTTGGAAAGAATATTTTTTTCATCATAAAACTTTCTACCACATACTCAGTACCACCTTAAATAACTTTATGTTAGATTCCATTATTTTTTAAGTCATGGCCAGACCTTGCCTCAGTGTCTCCAAACTGATAATGAAACTGCTCTCCATTGCTTTTATGTTATTTTGATTTTTAAGTCAGAGTACAGAGTGATAATGTGGAAAAAATAATCTAAAAATATAGGGGCAAAAAAGTAGAGAATTTAAATTATCTAGCAGATGTAGTGAATGTACATAAGAAATAATATATCCTTTCTTGCTCTGCATTCCATGAAATGTTATTATCCAGCTGTGGTACTCTACTCTCAGAAAATCTTAGAAATTTTCACTGGACCTGAGACTATGAGAGTTATACTCACATGAACTAGGGCCAGACTTTCATTAAAGGTTAAGTTTATTCAGTATTACTTACCTGTGAAGAGCTGTGGAGGTGACAATTTTAAATACACAAACACACACACGCACACACACACACACACACACACACACACACACACACTTTTTTTGTTTTTCTCAATTTTATAATATCTCACTAATAAAATGCAATGAGTCTTGACAACAAAAATACTTATTTAAGAGGCTCACATCAAGCAGGGAAGCAGCATTAGTTTTGAAATTTCATTATACAGGACTTTGCTAGACTCTCTACATTCAAATCCTATTTCCAATGGGAAGTTCATTTTGATATTTCCAGGACAGAATTTTAAAAATAATTTTGAAGCAGTTGTAATTTACTTCAGAAGCACAATAAAAATGAAACAAAAATACCCTGAGTACCAAAGATCCCTATCTGGCTATTTCTAACCTTGTGCATAGATAAATTTCCTTGAAAATCGGAGCAGCAGAAGGAGAATTCAAATGCCCATCAAAGAGCATTTGAGATAGATTGTCTGCTTTTACTGAATAATATACCCCATTGCTTTATATGAGATCCTCCTATTACATTTCAATTGTCACCAGCCAAAAAAATAAATATAATGTGGGGCTTGTGCAATTACCTTGATTTTATCCAATTTCTATTCTTGGACATTTTTATGGTCTCAAAGAATTCCTGTTCACTTATTGGTTTGCATCAGAAGGAATGAAATAACAATGAGGACTCTGTTGCATTTTGGGGTATTTTTTTTCCTTCTTTTATGTGCAACGAATACATTTCCACAAATAAGTATCTCAAAAGCCCCATTCACAACTGGCTTTCAGCATGAAACAGCACAACACACAAAACATGTTGGAACATTAGTCTGGTTTCACACAGTGCTTTTCAAATACTGTAAGAGTACTCTTCCTAACCAAAGACTGAATGATAGAAGCATATTGACTTGAAGGAAAGATCTGCCTTTTTTTTTATTCCATGTGTCATTACAAGCTTTAGATATTAGAACAAGTTTTATATAAATGATGCACTCTGCAAGAACTGCCTTTACTCTAAGAAAAATATCAGAAGTCAGATAAGATAGCTAGGCAAAAAGCAGTCTAATTCAAAATCTGTCAGAAATAAAGAGTCTCCTGGTGAGATACTCTGTGGCAAGGTCTTAGACATGCAATCACATCCAAACCACAACTTCTGTATACGAGTAACAGCTTCAACTCAATTGCTTTTATAGCTCCTTATTTACACCAGAATTGAATTACATCTACTAAAGAGCAAACTTTATCACTGTCTGTGGCTGAAGAAGCAAGTGCTGCTGAGTTGTACAGAGACTTAACCAAGACAGTAACCAGGACAATTTACCTTAGCGTTCACCTGGCAAAGGCAGCAGAATACTATAATCAAAGCCAACAGGATTACACTAGCAATCAGAACTACAGAGTTAGATTTTCTGCTATGCTATACCCAGCAGATTTGTTCATCTATGTCTACGTGGGAGTTTTAAATAAGATTTGAATGGTGGTATTATATTTTGGGGTGTAAGCATAAGAAGCATATCACCTGTAGAAATGGTATTCCCTTTTTTACAGCCTTCCTGAATGACAAATCTGGTCTCCTGATTGAACATTTTCCATCACAAAGTCCAGTTCCCTGTTAGTGGTAGGCATCTATCACTCTCTCACTCCTGTGCAGCACCATCTGTAAAGCAGCTCATCTCTTTTCTTCAGTGCTGTGATCAAATACAGTTCCAGACCCTCCCTGCCATTGCAAATACAAACTTTTTTGTGGCCAGTCTACACCTAACACAAAGTAAGATAATGTGAAAAAGCAAAGACCTTCATGATGATGATTATTATTATTATACTTAACAAATATTTATTATAAACAAAAAATATTTTTTGAAGCAATCACACAAAAGTCCAGGTTTTATTTCTTACTTAACCTCAAAAATATTTGAGGTTCGTTAATGGCTGGTAAAAGTCCTTCTGCTCTTTCATGTTGGTATGTTATCAAGTGGATACCAGAGCCCAGAAGCTTCCTCTTCTATTATATTGTAGAACAGAAGTATTTTTCCTCTGTCGTGGAGAAAGGCAATCATTTCAATGATAGACTAGATAACAGAGGCTGAAACAGCAGCAAAGATAAGGTGAGCTCTCCAGTATTCACAGCCATTCCTGTTTGACTGTAAGCTCTGAAAACCCCCACCAGAGTGCAAAGTCCTCATAATCTCCAACCTATGGGAAGTACTAGGGTGCTGGAGAAGGACACCTTGTTCTTTCAAAATCACCAGAATTCTCTCACAAAATCTTAGTGTACCTTTAATCATAAAACTTGTCCTACATCAGATTTCTCATCCATCATCAGATTTCTCATCTAATTTTCTGCTGAACTCAGAAATGGTATGAAAATTATTTGTACAGATTCCCAGTAAGAACAGTTGCCTGACACCTGAGAATTTTCCTTACACAAAGAGCAACACCTCGAAGTATAACACTATATTTTAAAACTGAACAAAGCCTATAAGTACAGGAAAATTCAAATCTTCTTCACTTGTGAAGACAAAACAGAAGTTTTAATGACTTTCCATGCTGATCTCATCTTTTGAGGAAGACAAAGTTTTATATATAAAATGAAAATGATGATTCACAACAATTTAATTCATACACTTAGGCTGGTATGTGTTCAAAGTCATCTGACCTGTTTTAGGAGTTGAAACGGCCTGTAAATACACTTTTTTTTTTCTTTATTTCCACCAGAAGGAGCTGATACAGGAATCTAAGACAGACATTCAGGTTTTAGATGTCTAAGCTCTAAGACATAACTCATGGTCAAGATGCTTTCATTCAGAGGAAGAGAATGGTAGAATTCAGCTTATCCTTATCCATTTACCTTCTTCTCAGGTGCCACTCTGAAGCTAACAGTAACAGTGCCTCAAATGTTACACATTTGAAGCCAACTATCAAAAAGACATATAACTGAAGGCTTGTGAAAACAACCAAATCCACTATTAAACCAGATTTATTTCTTACTTCAGTTGATTCTGTGCAACTCCAACTGCAATTCTGCTGTCCCCAAAACCTTTTACAGATCTGAGGACTTAAGTTCAGATGTTTCTCCCAAGTTTCACCAGTATACAAGTGACAAAAATCCATGTTAATCCTGGGCCTGAAATTCAAGTATATGGAGACCACAGAATTCTGTGCTAAGTTTTGCAGCAATCCCACATTTTCAGCACTGTCAAGGTTGGGAGAGTGGGGAAAACAAGACCCTACTGTCTTCAATATTGTGATTCTGTCCTCAAACCTGACAGCATTGGTACTGTCATTCTCTTATTTTAAGACAGAGAATAAGCCATAAACCAGGATCATGGCACTGGAAATTGGAGTCAAAGGAGACGACAGATGTTAAGATCTCCTTCTTTCCTGTTCTGGACAAGAATGTGCTATGTCCCTGTACTCTCCCCACAGAAATTACAGAATTTATTCCAGCAGAGCAAAGGAAAATAAGGAAGGAGAAGTCTAATCCCACCGTAATGAGAAAACACCTTTTTACATTTTTTTTACCAAATTTCTAAGACAATCTAGATCCCAGCATCCAAATCCAAGAAATTCCATAGATGTTGAGAAGGATCAAGCAACATGTATAGCCATGTAATAGTCCCAGTGCACTTTGAATTAATTATAAACCCAGCAGGAACTCATAAAGCACTGCACAGAACAGCAACAACAATTATTCTTAACTCTAGGCCCAGCTGGCTCCCAATCTTAAACCAGCATGAGTTTTGCTAATAACCATGGCAATACCAGAAAAATAAATACCTTTGCTTAACACAATCATTATTTACTTGCATCCACCCCACTGATGTAATTTAACTTGCACTCCTTATTCTATCTGCTCTCCTCATGTCTCCCAACCAGGGTATCCAGGACATATGACACTAAAGTATATGCTGAGTAACTGCATTGATCCCACACTGCAGAAAATCCACCAGCTAGAGCTGGGAGCACTGAATTGAAAAGCAACATGCAAAAGTCTGTATAGATCTCTCTTATTTAATTAGTTTACCTCATAGACTGCATATAAACTTGTGCATAATATAAGGAATATCATCAGTCATGACAGCATTGGGGACTATGATTTGTATCAGGAAAGATGATCTCATAGCAGGTAACTAGCATTTAATTTTTATAAAATGAATAAAAAATACAGTTTGCCATTCATAACCCTAAAGTTTTCAAGGAATGGGAGAAAAAAAAATCAAAATCTGAGTGTGACTGAGTCAGAATATGAAATTTTCATGTCTCCAGGCTGTAAATTCAAGAGAAGGTGTAGACTGGTAATTGCTAGAAATCAAATGGAAAGTAAGTTGTGACATTCTGTCAAATTCCACCTGCAAATGCAAAATACTGATAAAAATAAACTCAGCTCAACCCTTCTCTGTCCACAATGCATCAAAAATAGAAGATTGACGTTACTTTCTCAGTGTAATAAAAATGAATCTCTTTAATAGATTCAAACCAAGAAATGTGTTTTGCAATTCTAACTACAGTATTAATCACACTTCCTACATTCAGGAATGCAGAGTAACATTTTCAAAAGTGTCCAAGATTTTTCACTCACCAGACTTCAAGTTCTCTTAAAAAGTTTGGTTTTAGATCAAAGGAGATGTGCACAACAGCAGTTCTTAGCCATCACTGGTCCTTAAGTAATAATTCTGTGAAAGCAGCATTTTTGTAGCAGCTCCGCATTGTGTCCTTCCCTGATCAATTTTAAGTTTTCAGTTGCTCCTGAATGCGAGCAATATCACAGGATCATAGACAGCACTTCCCTCAATCTACAAACTGGCTTTGAATCTACTTCAAGAGAAATAAGTTAGATATACCAGTTTTACTAAAGGCATCTTAGACTACTAGAGCTTTACTTTTAGTGTGTGTATTCATTGTTCACACCCAGTCATCCAAGGTGATACACAAAGATGGGTTCTAATTCTTCCATGGAACCCCTCCAATTTCTGTGCAGCTTTTCTCAAACATCTAGTTGTATGGCTAACACAAACTTACAGCTCTTTGCAACTCATTCTTTCTGAAACAAAAACAGATAGGAAAGTACCATTTTTCTCTAAATTTGCATTTTATTGGCTCTAATATAGCAACATTTCTCTTAAGATTCATAGTAGTACAGTCTGTTTGTTTACATGTTTAATATGATGTAATTTTTTAAGATAAACACCAACATGCTTCTCTTCATATAACACTTCTTTAACTCACTCTTGATCATCCTTTGTGCTTTTTCTTTAAAGTTTTGCCATAACATATTTAAATTTTTTTGCATAATTATTTGGCAGAATGTCATTGTAGTGACTTCTGCAATCTGTGCAAGATCTTTGGAAAGTATTATTAGTTCTGGAAAACAGGACATTTTGTGACCCAGAGGAGTGAAGATCTCTAACTTGTTTAAAAGTAAAAAAAGATTTTTTGAGAAAAAATCATTACACTTTGTTTCCCACTCAGACAAAAGGGAAAGGGGGCAAACAGAAAGGAGGTTTTTAAGGTTTCCATCAGATGGTATACCCTTTGCTGCCATTTCTGGTGAGGTGGTAGTACACAAATCAGTTCTTCTCAGATAAATTATGACTCTCCCCTCTCTGAGATTACTGCTGAGATTACTTACCTGAGATTTACTTTTGTAATCTTTCTGTTTAAGTATAATGCTTTACTGGACAGCATATGGGCAGATGTCATTGCATGTATCTCACATGTTATTTTATGCTTATAGTAGGGGAAGAGGAGTTGAGAGGAGGGAGTGGATTAGTTTACTTACTGCACCAACTTTTAAACAGTACAAATTTCCAGTGTCAGCAACACCTTACCTGGCTTCAGCAATCACACTGTGGTGTCTAGGAGGAGCTTTTCACACAGAAGAGCCAGACTGCTCTCAACTCTTGCAAGCTCTGAGACGGCATTGTAAAAACTGGGACTGAGAAAACACAACGAGCAACTTTTGAGCTTTGTGAGCAACCAGCAAACTCCTGAGTGCAGAACTGCAGAACACCAGTTAGTCGAAGTAGACTACCCAGCTAAAATGCCTAGAAGGACTTTGGTTTTGTGTGCAAGAAGAGTAAAATCTATTTTCATATACTTTAAAAAAAAAAAAAAAAAAAAAAGTAAATGCATTAAAGTGGCTTATGTCCAAAACCAGAGGGTTTTTCATTTACAAACCAAGATCAGTGCTGCAGCTGACCTATATTCCTAAATGATGATTAGATCAAATGTCAGATTTAAGTGACCTACATTTCCATGGATGATGCAGACAGTCAGAACTGCACGATTGAACAAGGAACATACCCTGATAATGCTAAATTGATGTGAAATAATGCTAAATTGATGCTGGCAAACATTCACTGCTATTCCATTTCTTTCAGATAGTCCAGATAGTCCATTAAATCGCTTGTAAATAGCAAACCACCTACCTTCAGAAGGAAAATAGAGAATTAAAAAGTACATTGAAACACTCCAAAATAAGGAAATTATAGAATTAAGATTGCCCATAAAATCTTGATAGGCTTCCCTGTGTATGGTGATAAGATCCCTTAGTCCTCAGGACATCTGTCTCATTCATTCCTAAAAGGAGACTACTAATTAATTGAAAGAGTATATATACCATGCCTTGTTTTTATATAACTGAAATTTTTTTTCTAGTTATTTTTAATTTGGTAACTGTAAGGATTTAAAAATCACAGTTGCCTGTCTCATACACTGTGAAAACCACAGAAGGACTTTGCAGAATGGAGCAGCAGGGCGGCACTGGTTGCAGGCAAGGGTTCCCTCTACGGCAAGCTGGGTGGAACAGCAGCTGCTTGTGCTCATATCACTGATATCACCCCAAGTTATGGGACTAATGGCATCCGTGACCACCAAAGCTCCCCTCCCCACACATACTCACTCCTGCTCCCAAATATGCCTCCATGGATTTCTGAAACCTGAACTATAAATTAAGCCGCCTGACAGGAACATAAGAAAGGATAAAGGTGGCACTATTGACCAAACCTTTTGCTGTTTAAGCCCAGCCAGCAGCCAAGCCCCAGGCAGCAACCTGTGGGGAGCTGTTGCCTGAGGGATGGACTCACATTGGAGAAGCTCATGGAGAACTATCTCCTGTGGAAGGTCCCCCCAGTGGGCAAAGACTCTTCTCTCTGAGTAGCCGCAGAAAAATGTGTGATGAACTGACCATGACACCCATTCCCTGTGTCCCTGCACTGCTGCTGGGGGGTAGGTAGAGTTGAGAAGGAAGGAGAAGTGAGGGAGAGGTGGGGATTTTAAAGTCTAATTTTACTTGTCATTATCCAGCTCTGATTTTGTTAGCAAAAAACTCAAGTAATATCTCTAATTCTAGCCTCCCATACCTGTGCTGGCATTTGGTGAGTGATGTCTCCCAGTCCTTATCTAAACTCATGAACTCTGCTATATTTTCTCTCCCCTTTTCAGCTGTGGAGGGCAGTGAGAGAGCGGCTTTGTAGGATGCTGGGCTGCCAGCAAGGATCCACCCACTACATGATTTTGGCATATGGTCTTGTCTGTACCTAAATTCAGGTAGAGGCATCTCTCAAAAACTGGATCGTCACACTAACCTTAAAACTGTTCTCTGAAGGGGATGATTAAATTCTTCTGCTCATCCTATGATGCTCTTCCTTCTAACAGGTGTCTGAGAACTGACACTTTTTTCCCTTAAATTTTTCCTGTCTGACAATGACTGAGGATAATCCCCATTTAACAAATAGAGAAGGCAATGAGCCAAATTTCACCAATTCTGTACACTTGGTGATGTCCTTAACACTTGACTCCTCTCCTAGGGGTTCCAGGAGCACTTTCCCACACAATGCATGTATCAGAGGGTGACAAGCATCTGCAAACTACAGTTCAAGGCCTTCAGTCAGGCCCCAGGACGCAAAATTTGGGGATCAAAATAAGACTGGCTTAAGTGGCTTGCCTACTATCAAAAGGATCTCTGTGAACCAGGCAGAATCAGCAGTCACTTCTTCCAGGTGAATGCATATCATTTGGAAGAAGGCTTGGCTTGCAATGCCATCTTACTCCATACTTTGCTTATAACTGAGGTGGTGAAACCATAAACTGCAGTGTCCTTCAGACACACTACAAACCTGAATCATGATTGCACTGGTCACAACTCAACACTACATACTGGATCATTAATCCTAACCTAAGTCCTAATCAATTAATTCTAACCAATCTTAATCCTAACCTATTCTAATTTAGAGCTGTGTAGCATTATAATTTCCAAATTTAAGAGTTCAAGCATGAATAAAAAAAAAGCCAGAACAGACAAATCTCACTGACACCTCACACAGCGTTTTGACAGTGTTTTGGAGAGGCATTTGGACTTTCAAAAAGTCCTGCATTAAAACACTGCTTGTTTCAAATCAGCCTATTATATAATTCAGAATCTCTCACTGTACAATATCCGATTTTCTAAAATATATGTAGAGATACTGTATGTAAGTTTTTAATTTAGATAGAATTGCCAAATTGAGGAAATGTGAGCATTTTTAGTTGCTCTTAGCAGGCTAAGGATTCATAGTCTTAAGAAACAAGTCTCCCAAACTTTTCTGGTCATTTCTAAGATCTATTTAGAGACAAGTCACAGTGAGAATGATTTGAAATGATCTCACCACAACCTCAAGTTACTCTCCTAAAATATCCCTCAAGTATTTTCTTTAAAGCTGGTCTCTAAGCCTCTGACCATAAGAATGCCTTTGAAGCTCCATAGCAGGAACTGTGGAGTCTCTTGCTGGTGTTACTCAGAAATCCAGTAATTTGAGGAGCAGATCTTGAAAACAACTCAGTAAAGCTCCAGACAGCTGCTTTGTTTTTTTTTCCCAGTGCAGCTTTATCAGGCTTGTTTGTTGCTCATGGATTTTTCATGCTCTGTCTGGTTTTAGGACTAGATGAAAGAGCTTGGGACAATTAATTATTTCAGGTGGTCCACAGAGATGCAGGAATACTTTCTTTCACACAGTAGACCACTTGTCATTATAGACATTTCCCAGATCCCCTGCACAATACTGGATGACAGATAAGTTGCACCCACACAGCCTTCTGCCTAAAGATGCCAACACTTAGTAGAGATGGCTTAATTTCTTTTCAGAATGTTTGTCATCAACCTATTAAGATCTGATAGAACTGGTAGAAAGCTACATAGACGTGCAAAAGAGCAGGTATCTTGCCCAAAAGGCAAATTACTATGAGTCTCTGAGTCAAGAGTAACTCTGTACCAATAAATGGAATTTGTTTGCTTTATATATTGCTACATGGAGTAGGTTTGGTACCATGCAGGATCATGTGTATTGTATAGTTTATAGATGTCTGTCCTGCTCATCATGGTTTCCCTAGACAAAAAACATGTCCTGCAACAGGCTGACAAATATCTGAAGAAGTGGCAATAGAAAATGAATTAATAAAATGTTGTTTCTGATTCTTTTTGGGGAATCAAATCTGTCTCAAATGATGTTAATGTAAATTACTGTGGCAAATGTGACATCTCTGTCTGAGAGCATGTTAATGTAATTTACTGTAGTGAATATCACATCTCCATCTGCTAAAGCAATCTGTTAAAATTCACTAAGATTATTATCTTCAAGAGGAAGAGGTTTTTAATCTTTCAGGTTGTTGTTTTTAAGTTTCTTCTGATGTAAGTATTATCTAACATGTGATGCTGACAGACAGCCTTTGATTAAATTAAAAATGGAGTATGTAAATTCCTAGCTCTTACCAGATCACTGTAAAATAGCAGCTGGTAGAAAGTTAAGGCCAGAATTTCAATAGCCCAAAACATTTTAATTTCAGACAGGACTTCTTCATGAGTGGTAGATAGATACCAGTGCTATGAGAGTAATATGATAAATTTTACATTTGTCTAAATTGTATCAACTTTTCACAAGTCTTAGCTTGGTATCAGAGACCAGAAAAATTGCAAAGTTAAATGTTCTACCTCAATAGGCTACACAAGAATAAAAAAAAATTACTGAAGCATTGCAATGGATATGACTATTTCATTATTAGAGTTATGCAGTGTTTAAAACATAAGGATAAATCTTGCAGGCTCTACCACTGTGGAAATCAGGAATAAAAAGTCTGAAATATGTCAAGGAACCACATTTCTTTCCTAAGAGCTACCCAATCTGTGCACATTATGCCTAATCTATAATAATATGGAAAGAAAGATGTTTGTACTACTAACTGAAGATACTTCAAAGTTGAGTCTAAAAGGACATAATGTAACTACACAAAATATTATAAAATTCTATTTCAAAAAGGCCTAAAATGGGTTTAAAAAAAGGGCAAATACTTAAATTCTGAAATTTTTTGTTGGAAACAAATTTCACTTCAGATTTTTTTTATGTCAGCACCTAACAGGTATCACAGATTGGAATGAGACTTTCAGGAGAAAAATATATAGGATGCAACAGCACATCAACAGTTTTGATTAAAATAGATTGCACTGATCAAAATTGACAAGTATCCCACTTTTAGATGCTTTTCCACTGTTTGGCTCTGGATTTGGCTAGGATGGATAGAGAGCACAGAGGGTCTTGAAGACTGAAGTCAGAGACTGCAAAGCTTTGCAGTTCTGGGGATGGAGAATGAAAATGCTAAGGTCAGTAGGAAAAGAAACTAAGAGGTACCTACTATGGAAATGGAAGGTTTGTTTAATTTCCCTCTCCTCTTTCCCCTCAAAAGATGGCTTCCTTTACAGTAGTGACAAAGCACCTCACAAAATGAACTTTCAAAGTGAGATATCCGAAATACTCACACTCCCTCTTCCAGCCTCCTTCTAACTGGATCCGGCTCTGGGCAGCATCTTCACTTTGGGGTATGGACACCTGCTGGCCGACATAAAAATAGCAAACTGGTTTTTTCTCAGGAACACCGTCCCAGTGATGGGTGCATATGGTTTCATGTTCTCTCTCTGCCATATGTTAGAAACTTTCTGATTCAAACTGGTTGCAAGTAAAAATCATAATTTTAAAAATATCTTTAAAAAATATCTGGCTTGGATTTTGTTTTACTACAAATGCCAAGATGCTATGAACAAGGGAAACATTGTCAAGTTCTCTCAAAATTCTCCAGAATGACATAAACAACAAAATTAATCCTTAGTTTCTGATTTTCAGTGATTCCAATAAATCCAAAGAACCACATACTACGAATTTTGCTGGAAGATAATCTGAAATGAAAGCAAAGGTCCGTATACTGACTTTTATATTTCTGCTCTTCATATGTTTATGAAAACCTTCACCTCTTCTTCAAATGTTTTATATTTATTTAGTTTTAGAATCTAAATGAATTACAACTTCCTTTTAAACACAAGTTAAATGTTTTCAGTGAAAGGTTGGAGAGATTCATGAGGGAAAAAACACCAAGGGTCAGTAATTGCACAGGAATTACATTTGGCTAAATTTTAAATAGTTTAGAATCTGAGATATCATCAGAGGAAATATGGATGTTATTTTACTTTCACGCTCTGTACAAGTTTTCCTGGGCATCCTCTTGTGGTTATTCTCAATGGCAGGATTTGAGTTAAATTGCCTTTTGGTATGGCCCCATATGAACATTCTTGACTACTGAAAAATATCTATTAACAAATACAAGATAAATGCCATTACCAGTGTCCTACATTTTGCAACTTTGGGCTTAAGGACATATTGATTTATATTCCTCTATAATCCCACCAAAATCTGTAGCTCACAAGAATTTTCTCCTTAACTCTATGTCAAATAATCTCCCAGTAAGTGTTATTCCAAATTGTAAAAATAAAGCTTTACACTAGATATCCTACTATTGATAGTCACTTGCTTCTGTTTTGCAGACTGAATGTTAAATATTCAAAACAGTAAGACAAACATCAAGGAGGTAAATTCTGTTCTCATCTTTAATGTACATTAAATCCCTATACAAACATCTCCATTTAAGAGACTGAAGAGTAAAATGGTTTAAATTAAATGCAGAATAATCCTTAGAGCATTGACACTGCTTTCATGATATTCATAAATTTTCTTCAACATTTCTAAGTGTTCCTTTTAACCAAAAAAAACCCCAAAACAAAAACAAAACCAAAACCAAAAACAAAACCCTTTAGAATGTTACCTTTGTTTCTCTTGGTTTTTATTTTGGATAAACTATTGTATTCAGAGAATATAAAAGTTAATTAGCCATGTTGCTGAGGAAGACTGTAAGATGATTTTCATCATATTTTCACTGCAGGCAAGATGGAACTACTCATTTTCACCATTTCAGCTCACTTTATCTCATCCAAACATTCTGAGCTACTGCAAACTGAAATGTCATGATGTATGACTGAAGGGACATGGCAGTGCAGTAAATTTTTAATGCCAGCTTTTTTACATTTAAATTTATATAGAATTTTCTCCTCCTCCTCTAGCATTAGCAGACTAGTTCTGTACTCTCTTTCATGAGAAGAAAGAGAGGGAATTATAGTCATTCCTAGACAAGGAGAGGCAAGAATTGAAACATAGATCAGAATGAGGTAAAAGAGGAGATAAAAGACAAAGAAAATTTATTTTAAACCTTCATAAGTGATAATAAAATGTTTAAATAATCAAACAATGTAAATCCAGACTATGAAAAAATATAAGTGCCTTGTTTTTCATTGTTAAAAACTCATAGTCTAAAATAGGACAGGACAAGCAAAAATCAACAGCATATATGGAATATTAACAAGGTGAGGGACAGAAGAATCCTAAGGAAGAGTAGAGTGGTCAGGAGTGGTACACTGGCCATCAACAACCTGAACAATTAAAACCACTTTGTATTTTAGCAGACTTTTTTAGATGGAAGAAACATCATTTTAATACTCACAGGGATTGAACAAGTTTCTCCATCATCATCAAGAGGATCTGACCATAAAAATGCTCTTAAAAATAAATGAACAAATAAAGCCCAGAAACAAACGGATTCCTTGCAATACAAAACACTGGCTAGTGGCTTAGCAAAAATAAAGACATGAAGGGATGGCTGACTTTGAAAAATAAGCTCAAACATGGCATGTAATAAAAATTACTGCAAACCACTGTGACTTGAAAGATAAGTAGTAACTGATATGAATCATTCTGATTATCATGATGGTCTTCTCACTTAATTTAATTTGTAATTCTTTTACCACATGGTTCAGAATATAGCACTGTTTCAACCCCTCAATGGTGTCAGGTTCCAGGTCTTGCTGAAGCCGACCAGAATTGTCAGAAGGGAGCTAAAGGGAAGAAAATGCATAACCATGACATCTGGGGAGTTAGCTGAAATTTCAGTCTGGTGTTAGAAATTCTCTGAACAGCCAAATGCTCTCAGTTATCTTTCCCTGCTTCTTAGCTGAACTGTTCTTGCAATAAATGGAAAGGAATGGCATTTGGTTGTGTGTCATAGCTGGAACAATCCCAGATGATGCTTAAATATTCATTGCTTAGAATAAAAGAGTTCTGGTAACACTGTTATTTTGCTAATATTTTTGTCATCCCTGTTACCCCTTCTGAGACAAAGAAACAAGGAGTGAGAACACATGAATTTCATACACTTATCTAATTCAAACTTGACATACCACTTGAAAGATGGTAGTTTTCCATCTCAGTTTGCAACATGTATTTCCACAACATTTTTTCAAAATTGGAGAATACTATTCCTTACATTATTCTTCATATTCCTAAGGATGAGAGCAAGCAGCTGCACTGTTTGTAACTAAAAATCCTCAACATATTAAGTACTGAGTGAAAATTCACTGGTATAGAAGCAACTACATGAGAAAATGCAAACTGCTAACATCATAACTTAGGACAGTTCTGAATATATCAAGTTTTGCTAATGTTTATGGTCCACACCTTTGGTTTCCTATCTCCTGACAGATGTGCCCCCTCTTTAACATGCAGGCTTTTTTGATGTTCAAAAGCTAGATATCCCAGCCCTATAGAAATGCTAGATTTCAGCTGTTCCCATTAAATACATGGATTTATGAGAAAAAAGTGCTGCCAACATGATATTCTAGCCCAGAACTTTCCTCTAGAGAGCAGGACACCTGAGATTTCGAGATAGCAGATACTTGTCACCAGACAAGTGAGGCTAGGCTGCTCCAAAAGCCGCCAAAAGAATGATGTGGTTACCAAACTCTGTTCTCACAAGTACATGGAACTTTGTTCAGTAACTGCTTGGTTTAAAATGCATAAAATATCCTTGGGAGCAAGGAATTTGAAGTGGCTACAGACCTTTCCCCATTATGCACCCTAACATTAATGCAAAGGCATGCTCCCTCATGCATGTCTTATACTGCCCCTTGAATCTTGTATTCCCAGGGGCATAATGGTTCAGACTTTCCAAAAGATGGGAAAAACTACCATTTCTGCCTACCCTGTCTGTCCTGGTGCTCTTCCATAACACAGTAGATGTGCCTAGAACACACAGTACCAAGGAGGTGGCAGACCTTAAAATGACTGTTTTGCTGGGTTTCAATGACTCTCTTACGTGCCAAGAATAATATCACTTTGGTTTGGATTAAAGGAGCCAGGGATGATCCAGACAGTCTTGCCCAAATACATTTCCTCTGTAATGAAATTCAAGTAAGGCAGAATTTCTGCAAGGTCCTAGAGTGTGACACAAGCTGTTGGCCTATTTAGGCACCTGGCCCTTGGCATGTGATTGTGAGTCTCAGCATAGATCCTGTGAAGGCATGTGCATCACAGTGCCTAAATATCTTTTTATATCCAGAACTTCTGAAGCATTAACCAATATCTATCTACCTGTATTATCAAGGTGATTTAAAAATATTAATTTTAACTGTTCTTTCCCATAATATACTCTGAAATATCTTGTTTCAGTAGTTCCGTATTTTACAACTTGGTTTTAATTACTCTTGGATTATTATTTTCATATCTTCTCTAATGTTAAAAATTTGAGGGGACACAAGACTGCCAGAGGGGAGAAAAGAAAATAATGCATTTACAAATGCAATAATAAGAGATCTCATAAATCAAGAAGGGTCCTGTGTTTAATTTGGATTTTGTATTTGATTGCTCACCTGTCTGCATGCAGGCTTTGCTTTTTACCTTTCTGAATTTCCAGGAGGATTTTGTTAATATACACATTGACCTTTTGTAAGTTATATAAGGAAAAAGGGGGAAACACCTAATCAGTTCAATATAAATTTCCATCACTTAAAATGTCTCATGCATCCCACAAAACATATATATTAAAATGAAGGTTGCTAGTCTATATTGATGATGTGAGATGTGGTACAACAACCATCTGTAAGCCTAATTTGCAGAATATGGGTTTAAAGCACTATTTATGTTTTCCTTGATAAAATACACCACTTTGTGAAAGAGAAGATTTTTGAAGAATTTTGCATGTTGTAAGGTTGTGAAGAGGAACGTAAAGTTTACTTCTGATGTTTTGGTGGGTTAAGATGACTAACCTATTTTGCAAAACAGTATAAAGAGATTCCTGATGGCCTTTGCCATGTAGCTCTAGGCTTTGAGAGTGTCACAGGAGGCAAAGTTCAGTATTCACAATATGGCTGCATGTACCTCTAGCTATAAGTCACTAAAAAATTGTACAAAATCTGTGTGTGAAGATTTGGGATAATTTTTTCTACTACAAGGAAGTTTTACTTACAGTAGAACTTTACCTTTTTTGTGTTCTGACACCACACAAAACCTTATACCTCTAGCTATAACATTTTAGTTGTTTTGAATTCTGGTTAAATTAAGCAGTTTAACCAGTATATTTGATCTTTCTTTGCAAATGATGTAGGGCAGAATTATGATTATGTAATTTTCTTGGATACGTATTTCATACTTTTGCACAGCTGGATCTAAATTCGTTCTTCCCTCTGAACTCCCTGGATAAACAACATTTGGCTTCCTAGCAACCTCATTTGCCCTCATTCATTCAGACAAATCACTTCAATTCAGTTTTAAAACAGTATGATTTGAAATTATAAAAAATACCTCTGTTGTGGATGTACAATTTCTGTTACTGCAAAATTCTTTCACTATGCAGTAAAAACAGGCAGGAAGAGATACTATATGTAACCTACTCCATAAATTTCTCTCCTGCTCCTTACCTTCAGTAAGAGGAAGTTGGAAGCATACCCAGAAAAAAAGAAAGCAGCATCCCTTGCACTTTGGGCATAACAGAAACTTTAGGAGGGATACAGAGAAGTGACAGTGAAATGACCTCAGCAGAGGCCAGACAGATGGGCAGTGGGCAGAAGTCCATGGCATGCAGAGTGAAGCTGAGAGCCAGGTTTATTCAGTTTTCAGGAGAAGGCAAATGGTGACCTAGCTGGAGATGCTGCCCAGCAAGGCAGCAGGACAAGAGAGTGTGACAGTCCTTGGTGGTGCACAGCAATAAGGTGGTGGGTGATAGACACAGGTATTCAGAAAAAATCATAATTTAGGTGATCAGCCACAAGAACAGCTTACCCAGCTGATTAATGTTCCTCTTTGAAGGCATTCAAAACTTGACTGAACAAGGTCATGAGCAAATGCCTTAGGCTTTCTTGGATTTGAGCAGGGATTGAGTGAGACAACCTATAGAAGCTCCATAGCTATTCTATAATTCCAGCTTTTGAACATGCTACTCTATCTGAAACAGCTGTGTTTTGACTACATGGATGTGCTAGACAATGCTTACTGGACAGAGCAGGTCCCTCACCCTGAACTGTAGAGTCAGTTTGGGGTTCTGCACATGACTTCAGCAAAAGCAGACCCTAGTTTCTGTTTCAAATAGTTGCATTTATTAATTGATGCAAACTTACAACTTCTGATGCTCATAAAGAAAGGCTTGAAGTTGTTTACTAACTGTTCTACTTGATTTAAGGCATATGCAAGAGCAAAGTAATCCAAATTCAAGAGACTTGAAATTGCTGTTAATCTCTCTCCATGATGAAATAGTTTTTTTCATCTCAAAATTAATTTAATAGCTTTGCTTTTCTGTCCTGCATTTGCCTCCATCCCTACACTTCATTTTGTTTCCATGGTTTTTCTCTAACACTTCGAAGAAGGAAAATGGAGCATGAAGTAGAAATCAGAATGAGTTTTGCTTTGGTACCTACATTTTAGAAAAATAAATAGCACAGAATTTCATTGTTTCCATGCCTGCTACTATCCTACTGAGATCAATACCTCAAGTGAACTCTTATAGAAACTCCAAGAAATAGTCAAGCACAGGAGTCTGTGTACTTCTAAGTCAGAGTTTACAACATTTTCTATTGCATTACTTGGGTTATGTGTTGCCATTATTTTATACAGCTATGCCTCAAGCCTCACTCAGACTTAAAATGACTCTGGAAAGATGCACAGAATTTAGAAGCTGAAGTTTTTATGTCACTCTTTTACATCTTTTTGAAGTCCTTCACTCCACTGAGATATAAAAAAGAGCAAAAAATTTAGATTGTAATGACACAAAAAGATCAGAATTCCTCCCAACAAATATACACCAGGCAGAGAAGGAGAACAAAAATATGTGCATAACCAGCACAGAAGCATTTCCCAAACATGTTGTCTGATGATCAGAAACAGCAGCAGTTTAGATGCAGACAGTTGTTGCAGCACCTGTACATCAATGAAGCTTTAGGAAGAGGGGAAAAGTGACATGGTTACGCTGTGGCGTTGCACCCCCGTGTAAGGAGCATCCATTTTGTTTCAATAGATTTCCAAAGTAATGTGCACATAAAGGTCATCCCTCTCCAGGGCAGGCTGTCCCTCTGAGAGACTGAGGAAAATCTGTATTCTCCCTGTTTCTGAGTGTAAAACATGAACACATGAAGTCCGCTAGAATTTATAAAATCAAGCAATATTTCATGCATGTATTTGGACAGTGTAATTCAAAGTCAGATTTTGTTTCAGCCTAGTACTCTTTTCTGTCTGAAGATGTTAATAAATAAGGCATCACTGAATGTGTTAATGACATTTTAAAGAGGCAGCTAATTTGTTTCTGGTTCACTGAATCACATTTGTTTGAAATTTGCATTTCACAATTTCACATTAGTTCCCTAAAAATGATACTTTAAGAATATCTTTGTAAACATTTTCTCACTACTGCTAAACATCATAACTTCTTGGCATTTACACACAAACACAGGTGTAACAAAGAGTAGAGCTCTGACTAGGCAATTACTGTACTGCTGCCAAGGACAAGGACACAGTAGAAACCGGATGAGATGGAGCTTTTTGACACCAAGTGAACAAGTGTCCCTGATGGGTGCACATCCAAAGGAACATCCAAGGCAGAAGATTGCAGTTGTCTCTGCATTCCTGTTTCCTGCTGCAAGACCTGCTAAATTTTACTGCTTTCAGGAACCTATCTAGCCTAATTCCACCATAGATATTCTGAGTATTGCTATATTGCTGTGGACAGACCCCAGCTCACTTGGTTTTCTGCCGCTGGACGACGTGTTACTGGGGTAGGAACAAGAAAATTCAGTTGTAAGGATGAAAGTTTTACTACTGTTTCTATGCACCCAAACCTATTTCTGTACTGTGCAGAGCTTAGGCAGAGGAAAGAACCTGACAGCAAATAGAACATTAAATACTTTTCTAGTGATAACTGAATTTTTTACAGTGACAAACCAGAAATGTACAGATTTTTTCAGATGAGAAGAAGAGCAATTACCCAATTCACATAACACAAGGAACACTGAGAAACCCATCTGAAACTCTGAATGCTGAGGTACTCAATTTAAATGCAAGACTACTACTCTTTTCACATTAAAAAATGGTGATAACCATCTTTCAAAGAGACTTACTGGAGAGACCAAGGGAAAGCTGTCTCCAATCTTAGCAGGACTATTTTTTTCCAGATCTTATATTTATTCACTAAAATAAATGAGAAAACTTTTTATGTCTATTTGCCATCCTTTGAATCTCAGTACACAGGGCTGCACATCTCACCTTTCAATGCTCTGAACACTAGAAACTCAAACCACTAATAACTGCCTTTTGTAAGTGTCATTTTCAGAATGTGACCAAGGTATTTATTCTATTGACTGCACTCTTTGAAGTGCATAGAGAGATATCCTGCAGAGACTAAAGTAACTATATATACTTCCCATGGGTAATGCTTCTGCCATCTTTCTCGTATTGCCGCTAACTGGCCTGATTACCCTCACAATGGAGCCAATTTTGCACTGGAACTATTCCACTATCTTCAAAGAAGGTTGTCTGCATTTAAATTTAATCTGAGAAGAAGTGTCAGGCTCTAAATATGATTTGATCCACAGAAAATCATAAGAAAGTTGAAGTGAGTCTGTTTAAATCTTTAACTATTTGATTTCATCTCTTTTAAAAGAAAAAAAATCTTCTAGCACTCAAGAAGCAAAGTCAAGAGTTTTACCCATCATAACCATTTGAGTTGTATATGCTGATTTCTCCACCCTATACTTCAATGTTACTAAGTTCCTGCAGTTTTCTCCTTTTTTACTTTACTTCAAGGGAAATGAAGTTAGCACTGAAAAAAAATCTGTATTTTTCAGGCTCAAGGTCTCAAACACAAAGCATTTTGAACACTCAGCAGAAATTCTCCAGAATTATAACAGTATTCCAGAAGTTCATCAAGGCAGAATTGAAAAACAACTGGCGAGGATCACTCAAAATGAATTGATGAAACATGAACTCTAGTACTACGATGTTTTTATAATAATAATATAATTATGATAATAATATAATAATTACATAATAATTATATAATAATAATAACAATAATAATAATTGTAGTAATGTAATAATAAATACATATTAGATATATTTTTTAGTCTTTCAGGGCTTTCTTTTCTCTTTCCAATATGTTGATGCGAGTTTGTAAGTAGAATCAGTACGGTTCTGAGCACTGATGACACAGCACTTGCTTCAAAGACCAAATTACTACAAAATTATATTAGACATGAAATGAAAGTCCTAAAGATAAAATCTGGATAGAATTTATTTTTGGGGGGGTTGGGGGGGGGGGAGTGAGGGAGGTATTAAAGAAGAGTGCAGCTATCATTGCGTCCCAAATTACTTTCTAAGGAGAAGAGCAAGCCTCAGTGATCACAGTGTGCAACACAGCATCTCTCCCAAGGAATGACAACATCATATTTTGCTTTCATCCTCTGGATTCCAGACCAGCCTGCCTCCTGCCCAACCACTTTGGTGAAGCACAATCCACCATGCAGTTGGTTGATTCAGAGCTATGGGCATAAAAATAAATGTTCATAGATTTCTTGGCTGGCTAATTTCCATTTGATCAGCTCACAGTTAACATCTACCTGCACCATCAGCAGGAACACAAATTCAAACGTCTCTCTAATATCCTCAGAGGTTTGTACCTTTAAGATTTTTTCAGATTTGTCCACACAAATTTGTCAACACAAAAAAATTGCAGTGGTGAAATAAAGACAGGCAACATGTCTGTGTAAGCCTGATATTATTTAAAAAGTTAGGCTAAAAGCATTACCCCTTTATTATTGCAATCAATGCTGTTCTGTTACACTTTGTCTCATTTGTACTGGGGAGCTGAAAAACTGCAAAATTACAGAAATTCTGAATGAGTATATCCTGTAAATCCCAACAAAACATTGTTTTTCCTCCCCTTAAAGTACTTCTTCTGATTCCAGGAAAACTTTTCATGATGTTCTAACAGCTTAATGCAATGGTCCATGTAACCTAAGCCTTAAATTAAAGCAGAACAATGGAAATGCTATGTTTGCAGTATTATTTATTTGACCTGAGATTGCCTTGGGGTTTTATTGTAAGTTTGGAGGCAGCAGAGCTCTGAAAGAAGCTTTTAGCAATTAGCTAATTTACTGTCTTTGGACATATCCTGAAAGGTAGAGATACACAATTCATTTTTATTTCTTAGCTCAGACTTGGACTCTTTTATGCTTACATTGGCAAACACAAAATTATTTATAAGCAGAATAAATAACTTTCCAAGAAAGTAGTGAGGACTACTACAATGAAAGGACTACAGCAGTTAGCTAGAAAAAATTGTATGTAGGACTATTATTACTTAATTTCACAGTGCACAATACCTTCAGAAAAAAAACCAAAAAATTTTTTCAGTATTAGAAAATAGAATAGAACACATCAAGAATTGTTTTACCTGTGGAGAGAGGAGCACTAAAAAACTATTCTTACATAAAGTATTATCCACCTTATCCATGAGCAGTTCTAATGGTCACCTGGCACGTATTTCCTACTTCCATCATCTCTTAATAAATTCAAGTTCTATGGTTGAAGATACTTTTCTTAAAATTCCCTATCATAACTCAGGGAGATTAACCCACTTGAAAGAAAATATTAAATTGATCTTGACATAGCCTCTTTGCCATTCAGGTCTCTCTCCTACTATTTTTTTTTAGTTTAAAAATTCATCCCTTGATTAAAAAATACTTCCAGTCAGATTCTCCATGTGTTATTCCAGAAAAAGTTCCATTTTGTTGAAGCAACATATTCTCATGTAAAAAGCCTTTCCTGTGGAAAATTCCACACTAACACTAATCCAATTGTCTTTCTTGAAGTCCCAACAAGATTCATTCTTGCTATGCTTTTGTTGCCCGATTGATAAATGACACAAAACTCGGATAAGTTTTGTGGGTGCTTTATTAAGGGCCCGGGGAACTGGGGGACTCACGTCCCAAAGTCCGAGCCCCCGAATTCGCATATGGGTGCTTCCCTCTTATACATGCGATTCACAACAAAGTCTCTAAGGAACAGTTTCCCCGTTCCCCTTGCCTGGTCACAGACCCCTTGTGATACATTCCTTGGTTCACAAATAAGATCATTAATCCTCTGCTTATCTTATTCTAAGAGCATTGTATGCTGCCTCTAGACAGGTTAGCATTCTTACCTTCTTGCACTAATTTAATTATTTATTAAATCTCTAAGACTACCTGCTAGGTAACACACAAAACCCAAAACACTTTCAACGGCTACAAAACTACTCTTTAACAAACCAGTTCACACACAACTCACTATAATTAAATATTTTGCTAAATTTCATTTCTTTTCCAACACTTTCACCATAATTTTAAACTGCCCATGCTGCTGTCCTAGGAGTCCTGAGTTCCTTAAATATCTGCCCCAGAGGTATTTTGCCCATCTAAAAGCCAGCCAAAGCTGAAGCTTTCACCCTCCCTGTGTTAAAATTCCTGTTGTTGAAGCTGATGTGAGCAGCAGCCACATGGCAGGAGTTTTAAAGCTCTCACAATTCTCATGTGTCCTTCGTGCCGCCTCCTGCCCTGCAGCCCATGTAGAACTGTGCAGAGCTGCACAGGGGCTCCCAGCAGCTCCCCCTGCTCTCCCCAGCCCTGGGACTGCAGAGCAGCACCAGTAGGGCTCATCACATCAGGCACAGCTTCTTGCCATCTGTCCTCAGCTGTGGTGCCTCTTCCAATCTAGCCCAGCCATCCTATGGATTCGGGAATTCTTCCTCACCAATACTCGCAAGGCAGGTATTCTTATATCAGAAGCAAGGCACAGGTAAAATTCTTCTAAAAGGCACAGGTTTTTTTCTTCAGAGCCTTTTTTCCCTCCTGCACTGTTCCATTACAGCCTAATTCTGATTTTTTTTGTGATTGCAAGTTCCAACAGTTTTGTGCTGCCCATAAACTAGGAAGTCTACAAGCCCATTGAGATGCAACAAAGATGGAAGATGACCAGGCTTGTCTCTTCAAATTTGTAGCATAGTTATAAGGAAGAGTTCTACAAAATATTTGTTCAAATTAATATCTTTTCATTGTTTCTTGTTGAAAAAAATAGCCAGAAAGTCTATTTTGAAACTGAATTGAGACATACCACAATCCAAGTTAAATCAAAAAGGAAAGAAATTCAGCACTCAATGAGTAGCATTCCAACAATTTGCTTTGTTGGCAGATATAAACTACTGAAAATAAAGTACTCAATATATATGGCTTGTGCAATACAATGCTATGTAAACGCTTATGTATCTGACAGTGGCCTTAACAATAAATAAAATGGACTTGACAAGGACAGACTAAATGATGTGGCTCTTCATTCAATCGACTCTTCAGTCTCGGGACAATGGATAAGAACTCATCCATTCCTAAATGGGTCCTTTTATTAAGAACTCCTATTAACCTCTTGTGAACCTTTTTTAAACTGAAGAGTATTGAAAATGTTCTAAACCAGTAAATGGTGAAAATGTGCAAGAAATGTTGCAGAAACACAAATCCACTGAGATTTGTGTTTTGAAATATTTCACTTTTCACGGATTTGAAGAACATTTTTTCCTTCAAAATAGGTGTCATTTGAGTGATTGGTTGCGTAGTTGAACATTAAATTACTTTTGACATATGCATTGTTTAAGACCCTAATATATTTGAGCCTACTTCTGTTTATAGCTCAGTAACTGCTCCACTATCTTTCTTTCAAAAAAAACAATTTTTCCCTCTCTTTATTGTCAGTTTCTCTAGAAAACTATATATCTTGTTTAATGATTTTCTTCTCAAAATATCTTTCAAGTAATTTAAAACTTTTTCTCTTGAATAAAAAAGTTTATGAAGAAATGCTATAAAAATTCTTATCCCAAGGGATTGCAAGACTTATATTCCTATCCAAACACAAATTCTCATCACGGATACAGTAGTCCTTGATTCACAAATCCTAAGGGATTATTGGAAAGCATTAAAAATATATACACACAGTTATACTTCTAGACAGTAAAAACACCAAGAGAAAAATTATATAGAACAGAGAAGAGCCACAATTCCTGAGTTTATGGCTTCATAGAATGAAACTTAATCCACAGACAAAGAAAGTGCTCTATATGTTTAATTTGTTTTTATTCCAAGGAAGATGTTTACTGAACAATTAAACAAACTCCAAAAAAGTGTGAGAGCCCACTCACCCTGGGTCTAAACCACAGCAGAAATGGAGGGATGGTTTTTAAATTTAAGACGTATTCCAGGATTAAGATGCCATTGTAAGCAAGTGAGAAGATCAAGAAAGTTATTCCTCTTTTTCTCACCAGCAGACTTCATAGCATCTGGATCTATCATGACTCTGACATCGAGTCACATTTACCTTTGTCCTAAAGTGCAGCAACTTGTAATCATCATGTTGGCTATGGAACTTTCTCTATAGAAAATTGTCTCTTCACTATATATAAATGTCTCATTATTTTTGCCTCCAAAATTCTGTGAAAATTGCTCTCTTGTCTTAGATTTTTTTGTTTACTGAACATCCAAATAGCCTCTTGGCTCTTCCAGTCTTTGCAATCTCATTTCCAATAGCTTATTTAATTGCTACTTCCATTCCCCTTTTAATCATTCATACTGTGATCAACTCAGGCATGGAACACAACATATTCTCTTCAGCTAAGTCTCTGTTAAATTCAAGGGAGAACACTTCATTAATTTTTTCACACATGCATATTTCTTGAATTTATAAAAATACCCTGCCCTTTTAACTACTTTTTATACCATTAACTCTTTTTAGCAGACACCATGTTCAATTTGTCTATTCAGAAGCTGAATAAATATTTGTACATCCTGTAAAATAATAATGTCCTTTATATATGTTGGATCATAAACTGAGCTCTGCATTTTCTGATCACAAGGATTTCAGGTAATTTTCAGTTTCCAGCACATATTTGGCACATTGGTGTTAGGAGGTGTGGGTCTG
This sequence comes from Ammospiza caudacuta, assembly GCF_027887145.1. NCBI lineage: Eukaryota > Metazoa > Chordata > Aves > Passeriformes > Passerellidae > Ammospiza > Ammospiza caudacuta. The sequence goes on from NC_080593.1 coordinate 136,615,976, forward strand.
TTAAGAGATATGGTGGTTTTTGAGTAGCTGGTCAAATGAGAAGATAAGTTACATCATATTCACAGCCTGCATTTTGGGGATGTTTTTAACTCATGTCAGAGACAATCATATTTTGGGAGTCTAAGGCAGGCAGCCAATTGAGAGCCACATAAGCAAAAGAGGCAGCCATCTAAGATGGCATAGCACTGTGAGTTACCCTTCCACACCAAGCTGTCCTGACTTCTGCACCTGAGAAAGTAAAAGGATGTATGTCAGCTCCTAATAGGAGCAAGGAGAGAGAATGTCCCAGAAACAGTCTTAACCCTTCCATATGTCCACAATGCAAGACCAGCAAACTCGATCATCAAATGGGATCCCAGTCCTAACCCACGGATTTGCCATGATAACATGGAATAGACACACCCCCTTGAAGCACTAAAATTCAATTTTAATGACTTTTCTGATAGATCACAATCCAACATTTCCACCCATTTGTATTGCATATACCAAGTAACCATGCCTGGTATCCAGAGTATAATAATTCTTTAGATCAATCTAACATCCAAAGTTAGCAGCCATTTTTGGATTTTTTCTGTCTACATTAGGAAAGGAAGACCCAGGGAACTACAGGCTGGTCAGTCTGACCTCCATGTCCACGAAGTTTATGGAGCAGACTGTCCTGGAAACTATGCTGAGGCAGATGGGAAATAAGGAGGTGACCGGTGACAGCATCTCTAAGGGAAAATTGTTCATGACAAATTTAGTGGCATTTTATGATGGGATTGTAGATTTGATGGATAAGGGAAAAGCAATGGATGTCATCCACCTGGACTTTGTAAAGAATTTGACAGTGTAAACAATTTGACACTGTCCTACAGTGTAAAATTTTCTTTTCTCTAAACTGGAAAAACTTGAATTTGCATTTGATGGATTGACCAACTGGTGGATAAGGAACTGACTGGATGGTCACTTTCAAAGAGTTGTCCTCAACAGCTTAATGGCCAAGCAGAGACTGGTGATGAATGGCTGTGTGAGTTGACAAGCAGAAAGCCACAAAAACCACAAAACCACACCTGCAATGTAAACAGTACATTTATTTCCTTTCCTCATTAACCAGAGGATCCTTAAGAAGCACCCAGGCAGAGGCACACAAGGGGAATGCAGGAGCCACCAGGCTTAGTCCACCCTAGCAAAAGGAGGGGCACCAGTTTATCAAGGGCCCATTGCTCGCAATTTGCCAGCATGCTATGACCTCCCCTGTGCTCTTTATAATCTCTGAGCTGTGATCTTCTTCCTCCTTCTTCCTCCCAGAATAGAGAGCTCAAGCATGTACACGAGAGTGCCTCCAAGTCTCTCAGAACACCTACATGATCTCTATGAAATTCCACTTCTCAAAACAGAGGAGAAACAGCAATAGGCATAAAATATGGGCTTTCCCTCACTCTTATTCTCCATGCTTTGGCATTCCCAGCTGCAAGGCCATTCAAGCAAATCTAGCATCCTCTTCACTATTCTTTCACTTTTAACCCTTTTGTCCCAAGAGTGGCATTCCTCAAGGGCTGGTGTTGGGACGTACAACATCTATGTCAGGAGCACTGTCAGTGGGATTGAATGCACCCTCAGCAAGTTTGCCAAAAACACCAAGTTGAGAGAGGTGATATCAAAACCCTGGAAGGAAGGGATGCATCCAGAGGACTTTGACAGGACTTTGAGATGTGGGCCTGTGAGAATCCAATGAAGTTCAACAAGACCAAATGCAAGGGCTTTCACCTGGATTGAGGCAATCCCAAGCACAAAAAGAGGCTGGATGAAGAATGGGTTGAGATCAGACCTTGGCAAAAGGATTGGGAGATGTTGGCTGAATAGAAGCTTGACATGCCTTGGCATCACATGCTTGAGCCCAGAAAGCCAGCTGTACCCTGCACCAAAAGAAATGTGACCAGCAGGATGGGAACTGGCTGCAACAAGTCCAGATGAGAGCCATGAAGAGGTCAGAGGGATGGAACACTGGAACAAGTTGACCAGAGATGCTGTGGATGCCCCATTCCTGGAAGTGTTTAAGACCAAGCTGGAGGGGACCTAGAGCAAGCTGGCCTAGTAGAAGATGTTCCTGTCCGTGGCAGGAGATTGGAATTATGTGATCGTTACCTTCCCTTCCAACCCAGCCATTCTGTGATTCTATGATTAATAGTCCATCTTTTAACAAATGAAAGTACAGGAAAAACACAGACACCTTACCCCAATGCCCCCTCCAAGCTATTCTTTGAATTATCTTTGAAAAAATAGCAAAATTTTGAAGAGCAGCTGTGGCTCTCCATTTCACAGAGAGGAAAAGAAATAAAAAGATGATGCAGGAGAACTCTACAATGCAAATTGTGCTAAGAGCAGGATTTGGTGACTCAGTCCAGAACACAGAAAAGTTGTGCATCTTCCAAGAGAAGACAGAAATAGAGAAGGACACTGTCATCCTTGAGTGCTACTGCAGTATCATGCCTTCTGTGCTATGACATTATAGAGTTAACATGCATCACTGAGCAAAATTGCCCATCTGTTAGAGAAGAAATCTTTATATTTAAATCCTTGTGGCTTTGCTACAAGACCTCTAAGAGACCATGTCAGACACTCATCTGCATTGTCCAACTCAAGAATTAATTTGTCCTGATGCCTTTCATAATGCTATGAGAAGAAAGGCACAAACAAGCCTAATCTCCCTTCAGGAGGCCTACTGCTCCCCCTTCAGATAGTTGGGATGAATCTCAGAATCTCAGTCTCTGCACTTTAGGACCAAGCAAAGACGCGAGAATAAGCATGTTACATTTAGATGACCATACAGAGGTTTTTTTTAATACAGTGTTTATTTTCAAATAAAATTATTTTGCACGTCTTCATTTTTAAACTCATTGGACAGGTGTGTGAAAAAGAGAAAATAAATACAAATAGAGCAAATAGAATATAAAACCAGATTACAAAACCATTAATAAAATTAAAACAGTTGGCAAGAAAGTGACAGATTATTTGGAGCTTGATATTTACAAAAGGCTAAAGCATAGTAGGTGGCTGAGGTTATTGTATTTTCTATTAAGAAAGAACAGTTTCCTGTCATATTCTGCAGGCAGTAAGCATCTCAAAGCCATTTTTAGCTTTGCATGCAATTAGGCTGCTGGATTTAATGGGGATGCATAAACTCCCCTGTGTAGCTTCTCTTGTAGGACATATTTATCTCATGTTTTTGTGTTACACAGCAGTACAGCAAAACCTGCTTTCTCCTATTAAAAAAAAACTTAAGAAACATCTATATTGAAATGTTTACATATTCTGTATGAAATATTTTTTTCCATACAGAAACCAAAAATGTACTTTTCAGTCTGTGTTAAAAGCAACTTTAAAGACATTACATTATCTTAACAAACAGGCTGTTTCTCCAGTGAGGCCAGGATCATATTTGCACACAGAAAATGTTTGGGATTGTTTTACCTCTTTTTGTCTATCAAAATACAAAGAGCTGAGAGTATATGAAAAAAGTACATCCTTGTCCAGCTGACAGTGGTGCAATTATCTGACAACTTTCCCATCACTTGTGCTTGAGGACACCTCTGAAGAGGAGCAGTGCTGAAAGCAGAGATTGGCTATTTGTAAAAAATAGTAGGACAAATCTGTAATTTAACTACACAGGCTACACAGCTTTTTAGAAAAACCCTGACATGGGAGAATGTAAACCTAATGTTTTACTAATGCCTAAGATGAAATTTGATTAATTTCCAGACGACTGCAGTACATACCCATAAACTTTAATAAGGAAGCAAGACCTTGAGACACAAGAGGTGCCTTCTCATGCAACATTACATACTAGAATAAATTAATACAAGAAGAGTTTTAAGTAGTACTCAGCAGGAGAGTAGAGGCTGCAGCAGGAAGCTCTAAATCTGTAGCATTTGGTTGTAAATTCAGCAGATCTGGTCCCTAAGCATTAAGGATTACAATCGTGAAAGGTATTTCTGTGTGCCTTATACTGTAATAGCCATTCAGTATTTATTGACCTGAAAGGGAGGTAAGCAATGAAACCTCTTTGCAGAGGTCTAACTTAGCTCTTAATCAAAGAATAGAGCACTCTCAATTACTGACATGGAAAGGATGCACTCAGTCTCTTGCTGGGGCTGTAGCACTACCTTCAAAACTGCTCAATGTGTGTATTATTAAATAGCAGGACTTTTCAACTCATGGTCTACAAACCAGTTTTTCTCAATTATCAGAAAAAACCACATCCATCCACAAGACCATTGTCATCCCGGGCATGGTTTCAATAAACTTCTTATCCAAAAACCTAGCTGAAGAGCTTTGACTGTGAGTTGCTTTGTGTATCACTGATGCAAGAAGCTCCACTTAGAAATTGCTGCTGCTCTTGCTAAGAGACCACCAGTTGATATCCCAAAAAAGTGCAACCATCAGCTTGTACAGGCTGCTTTGTCTCTGACAGAAAATAAATTAGAGTGAGGAAGCTGGGGAAGGACACCTGCTGTACCACCTGATGTGATTTTTCAGCAGGACACAGCATTGGAGCTCTGACAGGAGGAGCTGGTCTCAGAACAAAGTGATCCTGGATCTCAGGATTCTCTGGCATTGGCATGGTAGGAACCAACATGAAATATCCAAACATGAATATAATGTTTATTGATTTTAAACAAGCTGAAGAGGGAAATCAGAAGATTTAAGAGACATTTTGCAAAATGGAAAATGAGAAAGGAAAGAAAGAAAGAAAGAAAGAAAGAAAGAAAGAAAGAAAGAAAGAAAGAAAGAAAGAAAGAAAGAAAGAAAGAAAGAAAGAAAGAAAGAAAGAAAGAAAGAAAGAAAGAAAGAAAGAAAGAAAGAAAGAAAGAAAGAAAGAAAGAAAAAGAAAGAAAGAAAGAAAAAGAAAGAAAAAGAAAGAAAGAAAGAAAGAAAGAGAGAGAGAGAGAGAGAAAGAAAGAAAGAAAGAAAGAAAGAAAGAAAGAAAGAAAGAAAGAAAGAAAGAAAGAAAGAAAGAAAGAAAGAAAGAAAGAAAGAAAGAAAGAAAGAAAGAAAGAAAGAAAGAAAGAAAGAAAGAAAGAAAGAAAGAAAGAAAGAAAGAAAGAAAGAAAAAGAAAGAAAGAAAAAGAAAGAAATAATTCAGATCATAATGCAAGTAAAAATTAGTAACTGTGTGGCTGATAACATGACTCATGGGTTTTCTGGGTTGACACCAATTTGACGGTGAAAAGGGGGGAAGTTTTTTTAATCTAGTGAAGAAACATGTTTCTCACAATACAAAGGTGTTGAGGATGTAAAAATATGGGTAACTGGAGTAGATGCCATCCTTCATGTTCTTCTTATACACACACATGAGAGAAGTAGAAGAATGAGATTACCCTGGAGCTCACAGCTTTAGTCCCTCTCTATCAGTCAGGTGTCCTTAAAAATATGAGGTCTTTGTTAAAGACCAAACAGAGATTTATAAACAAACAGGAAAGTTAAAACTTAGAACTTTTCCAGAATTTCATCTGAAGGAAAAGCAACTACTGCTCTGCTGCTGTATAACTGGAAAAACTATAATTTTAAAGAGAAATATAAGTCCTCTCTCTCCCTGATAAAATTTACTGCTCTTCATAAACTGCTTAATCATGAACTTACTAGTGCTTTTGATTAATGGCTGGGGAGAGAAAAAACGTCATATTTTATCTGAATAAGAAATGGCAGTTTTGTGGCAGTGAGAACCATAACAAAGCTAAATCTATAACAGAAAGGAAATGGCTGCTTTCCAGCTTGTACAGCACTGATTGAGCTTTTAAATACTAAATAAATCTATTTGCCTAAACAGCAAGAACTTTCATTTTTCCAAAAACAATCTTAAACATGATATCAAATATATTAGCAAAGTCTAATGCCGAAGGGGGGAAAAGATGTGCTCTATTTTATTCCTTTAAATTCTTCAGGTGTTCTTTAAAAGTTTTTTCGTCCTTAAATAGAAGTACTAGTGACTTAGAAAAGCAAATATTTTGCTGCATTTTACCACCAAACATGCTATATCACCTTTAGAATCTCTTTACCTAGGTTTCTGTCCAGCACACACTACTGCAGTCTAAAAACATTCACGTATAACTCCTAACATTTAAGACACATTTTTTTCAAAGACTTATGGACATGGTGAACTTTAAAGAGGAAACTAATTACATCACTTTTTTCCATTTACAACTTCAGTGAAGGAATTCACCTTTTTTAGATATATCCATATGCACATTTCCCAGGAGAACAGAATCAAAAAGTATGACAGATGATGGCAAGTAGAAAAATCACTCGGGCAAATAACTGCCTTTCACAACTGTTGTATTCCCACAAGAACCATTCCAGTGGTACATAGGAACACAGGAGGCAGACTGATGTTTCAAATGGGTGCAAGCTTACTTCAGCAAGCTGAGTTAAAGAAAGTTAAGCTACCCTTCTCCTTAAATTATCTGACAGCTGTGTAGAGGTAACATTAAAACTAATGAAAGATGCTGTTGGGGAGAGGTGGGAATACTGAGGTTAAAGAGATAATGAACAAAAATGAAGAGAAATCAGGTAAGTTTTAAAATATTGTTGTGGTTAGCAGGCCCCAATAGATGTAGAATTTTCTTATCTGTGGGATGGAAATGTCAAATATTGATGAATTATATTTCATTAGGAGAGGATGTGCAAATAACAGCTTATCAATTTAAAATTTGCAAGTAAAGAACACCTTTTCATTCACATTGTCCCCAAAATATATCAGTAAAATGGGAATATGTATTCCTCATAGCATTACATAAACATCAGTAAACCCCTTCCTGCTATAAAGTGAATAGAATAGGTCAACCAAGACAATAAGGGATTTTTTTTGGCCATGCAATATCCTTTTCAAATCTATCTCATTGTATTATGGGAGTGTCTCTAGAAACACTAGCCCCTACTATTTCCATTGGAGCTGATCACATTTTATCAGAAGTATAATCAATGTTATACTTGTAAAAGAGAGGTGCAGGAGAAACTAGAAATGGAGCCTGGCTTGCTTATGGAGTCATTGCTCTTCTGCCTTTTATTACTGAATCAAATGAGTTGCTAAATCAAGTCCATCATTAACACCAGACCCTCTTGAACTGGAGGCCGGTCAGGTCGTGATTACTCTAGAGTCAAGGCTTATTAAAAGATATTTCCATTTGATTTTTCACTCCTACAAGTTTTTTTTATTTTATCCAGTAAGTGGAAATGAAATTATTTATACAAAATTTCCCATCTTTACAGGGGAAGTTTCCAGTCTGCTCTATGCTTCCCAAATGATGGAAGTGCAGGGCTAACCCTTGCTCTGGCTCTCCTTCTAATCTTTGTGTTATAATAGAAACAGCTATACTGATTCAATAACAGATGTTGAAGATAGTTATTTTCATCTTTACCAAAGGTCAACCTAGTATTATGAAAAAGTGGGAACTGTGAATATGAATCCCATTTTGTCAGAGGTCAGAACCAAAGACAACTCCTGGATTTAAGGTTATGATAGAATTCACAAGATAATTGCACTAAAATAGTCTCACTTCTCCCTTTAAAAAGAAGATGATGAGAGACAGCAGAAGCCAGTACAGAACTTGGAACAGTTTAATTATGTTAGACACTACTTTTCTGAGCCAAGCTACTTACACAAAGAGTTAATATTTCCTAATGTGAATGTTTCCATAATGCACTATCTCATTAGAGGAAACTGGAGCGTTAAGTACCATTAACAATGAATTAAAAATTAGAATTCCTATTCCTTCCACCAGAGGTTTTCCCATCCAAACAATTTATTTCTCAATCATGACAACTCTAAAAGTTGACAAAACAGGGCTAGAATTTTAAAAAATATACATTAGTCTTGATTTGTGCATGACAGGGAAAGCCTCCTCAGGCAGTAATTTCTTTTAAGGAGAAGAAAGTACACAAAGGAAAAATGCAAATATTTGATGGGCTGACTGAAACTGAGCTAAGTCCCAGTTCAATGCTTAATCAATTATACCAAACTACCTCCATGTTTAAGGGGCTGGGGTTTTTTCTCTGCCAAGGCACTGTTTTTGCAGTACTCAGTTTGCAGTTTGTTACCATGTTGTTGACTAGATGAGGTAGTTTGTATTGGTGGCATGCTTTAAATATTTATGTTAGCAGAAGCAGAAGGCTTAGCACAACTGCAGAGGGAATAGGATGCTCTGAGGGTACATAGAAAATATGATGCTTTTAGAGGAATACATTACACACTTCTGAGAGTTTTTCTTCTTTTGATAGCATGATGAATTTCAGCTTTCCAGAAGATATGCAATTTATAACCAAATTTCTATTTCCATTTCCCTCAGATACAAGTGTTAACATACACTAGTGTTAATATTGCTGGCATGAAAGACCCTAAGTGTATAACCCTCTATTCCTCCCCTCCCCACAGTGATCATTTGCTTGCAAGACAGTACAGTGGCCACAGATGTTTTTTCCCCACACTTGTTTCCGCTCTTCCCCACAGGTACCGGTCTTGCACCTCTGGGTCCTTTTTCGTCTAAATCAAGCCATATCATCATCTCCACAGTCCCTCCTCAAGAATGTATGTCAAGCTCTTATAACTAAAGTAATTGAGAAGTACTCTTAAGAAAAAAAAAATAGGGGGAACCGCATCACTTAACACATTTGCTTCTGTTTCTTAAAACTCTCATTTTTATTAGAAAAGGAATTTTCAAAAGGCCAGAGATATTGAACATGAAATTACAGTTCTATTCTGATCACCTTCAGATATTTTTCAGTGTAAGGAACTGTTTCCTTCTCTCTTTTTCCCCACCCCTACTTTACTCCTATAAGAGATTATGATTGCAAAATGTTGAGATGATATTGGACAGAAACCTGGAAACAAGAATGAGATTATGTACTGCAAGTATTCTGAGCAAAATTATTTCTTATTTCATTGGTTTGATTTGTTTTTTGTGCTCTGTTGGTTGGTTTGTTGTCTGTGGATTTTTGACTTTGTGTTGTGATTTTTCAAAGAAAAAATGCCTTTTTTTAATTGGGGCTCCTTTTTACCTCATATTAGATGGTTCTGAATTCCAAGATGAAGGATTTAGACTTAAATCTTATCAAAATTTGAGATCCGGATGTTCAAGACTATCTCTTCTTCTCATGTACAATGAAGTTTCCTTTTCCTGATGCACTCACACATGTGAAAGACAAACTCACCCAATGTTTTGTTTGAGTTTTATTTAAGGGAATTAAATTCTTTTCTACCACTCTACCATCCTTGTTATCCATGGATAAGAGAAGCACTGATCTACATAAGAGAAGTAATGATCAGTGGTTAAATAAGTAAATTATAACCTACTAGACTGGTGTGAAATCATAGTTTAATACATAAATATAGTTACTGTAGAATAACCCTTGCATTTTTCTTTTGAGTATAAAATACATGTGAAGCAGTGGTTCTGAAACCAACATCACAATATCAATTTTTTTAACAATAAGAAGCCTTCCAGATTAATGTTATTTTATAAGGCTTGAAAACAAAGCAGCAGAAACACAGTTTTGGAAGTCTTGACATTTTTCTGAAATTTTTGACAGCCTATTATTTTAGTGTGTGCTTGCACAGTTCAGAGACCTTACTGCTCTTGTTAGCATTTGAGGGAAAATAATTTTACCAAAGTGACTCAGTTTTCTAACTCTTAGTGTAAATACCCTTCAGCAGAAAAAAACTACTTGTCCAGTAGTTTTCCATAAAAGTTTTTTAATTTGGTGCAAAGGCAGTCCATGCAGCTCCACACTGAAATGCAGGCTCCAGTCCAGGAGTCAGACCTTTCAAAGGAAAAGCTTGTCTCCCCTCCCTGCTTTCCTCCTGAGGCTTCCTACTGAAGACATTCAGCAAAGGAGCCCTTGTCAACTTTCCTACTGTAAAAAGGTGCACTGTGTACTCACCAAAAAAATGTAGCAGTACAGAATGATGTTTGAGCTCACCTCACATTGTCGTTGTTAGAGAGACAAGGGTTTCTTGCACAGTTTCTAACACTGTTTAATTCTGTACCTGTAACATCATGGCATGGTTTCAGCAGAGGCCAATCTTCATTTTTCCTTCGGGAAAACCACACCAGGCACTGTTTTCAGCAGGTGTTTTTGCTTGTTCCATGGTAAATACCCTTTTGTGGGTAAAACACTCTCTTTTGTGCACTTTTATTCATGTTGTTGTGGTTATTGCAATTTATTAGCAAATTGTGATTACATCTTGTACTCTCTCATAGTGTTTCATCCGCTATTGCATGGGAAGAAAGGGAGATAGCTTGAGTGGGTCTGAAGTTCCCGCTGGGTTTTAAACCAGCATAAGCATATTTTTAAAAGCTCTAGAACTTGAACTTCATATTTTGAACTACTTCAGTTTTCCTTGAAGTGCCTTACACGCAGAGGGTTTCCCCTGGGAAATATCCAGTGGACCACATACAGGCAATTTCCCATCTAAATGTTGTGACAGAGAATTTATTTCCTTTTATAGCAATCTATTGTTCTTCATAGAGATGAAAAATAGGAAAGGAAAGGGGACTATGACCCCAGCAGAATAAGGTTTCTAAATGGCTGAATATGGCATGAGACCACTCTATTTTAGGTTTTGTTTGCTTCGGACATGAGAGTGACCTCACTCACATCCCAAACAAGTACTGTGTACCCATGAAGGTACTTGAGGAGACCCTAACTTGCTGGTTTGAGATTATGTGGTCTTCATGGAGGGTCTGCAGGACTCTTCATTCTTTCAGTGATGTAGCCCAGGCTGAGAATCCTCCAAGCAGTTTTTTCAGCTACCTTTCTGGAGGGTCTGTTCCTTTTTGGCTTTAGGTTCAGAGACTAATTTTGAATACTCATTTAAGTGAGACACTTTTGAGCTCTGGCTTAGCAGATAAAGCTTTCTCATATGATGAGTCACATTTTAGGCAGTGACAATGATGTTACTAAAGAAATTCTGCCCATAAGGACATGTAAGAAATACAGACATAAACATCTATTTATGGTGCCTGGATTTGTTTTTTTTTTTTTTTTTCTCTGAGGGAAAAAAGAGATGCCAAAAAAGACAGGAAAAAATAAGAAAAAAAGCCAGACATGCTAGGGAAAGTGTACCTTCTACTAGGAGACAAGAGCCTTTCCTCAGCTTTTATTGTGCCTGCAGATGAATGTCATAACTAAACATAAAGAGGTTTGCATTTTTCTTCTATCTTAAATCCCACTCCTTTAACTCACGTGTCACTTTCATCAAAGGAGGTCACTAGCAAAAAGTGGCATCGGCCATTATAATTTTGGCAGGCTGACAGTCCATTTTGTCACCTCCTACAACCCACACATCACATTACAGCATGATTCTGTGATCATACTCAAAGCTGGCCAGGGTCTGGTGCAGCCTCTAGAAAATGAGCCTTTAGGATATGGCTCTCAACTTTACTAAGTAATTTTATATAGAGGACTGTGAAAAGGAATAGGAAATAACATTTTGTCTCCTTTCAGAATATTGTCGAAGAAGTGTTTCGATCTCCTCTTTGCTGTAAGCTGAATAAATCCTTTGATCGGAATTTAAAAATAAAACTGAATTTAAAATTAAAATCTGCATTCATTGAAGTCCAAACAATCAAGTTATTACAAATTTTCAGATTCCTCCAGACCATAGGACTTATTATTGCCTCAAACTTAGGGTGAAGAAGATTTGTGGCAGCATATAAACGGCAACTTATTAAAAGCCTTATGAATCAGTGCAAAATTAGATATATTAAAATGGTGAAGGAATCATCCTGTAAGAAATCTTTGAAATTTCTTTAAATACCTCACTGAATACCAAAGTTGTAATAAATACACTTGGCCATGACTGTGATAATATTCCTAAGGAAATAGATTTCCATTGAAAGCATGAATTCATTTTCTTTATTAAGGTAGAGTTAGTTAGAAGATATTATCACCTCTGTTTAAAAAAGAAGACAATAAGTAGATATGAAAAATCTGAGCTCCAAAAACAATTTTAATCTGAGGAAAAAATAAGCAAAGTCTTTTAGCAAAACCCCTAGCATTAAGGAAGACAGATAAATTACTGCTATAATTTTCAATAACTCACAGAAATAGTGAAAATTTTCAAATATTACGCTCTGAAAAAGCAAAAATTATGAAAAGTCTGAGATTCAGCTTTTTTCTGACTATTATTACAGAGCTCTAAAGAAAGATGTACTACTCTTAGCTGTCAATATCCTTAAATCACAAAGATAAACTGAAGAAAGATACCTATGAAAAACATCTGCACACTTCATTTTGCATGTAGAGACTATCTGAGCAGAAGTGAAACTCAGGCATTGGTCTTTTTAAAATGTAACACATGACAATACAAAATAAAGATTCCAAGTGATATCTATTGATCTGTACATTTAAACAAATGGAGCAAATGACACTACCTTTGGGGGAATGAAAATCAGTCCTTGGAATTCAATCTATGCCTATTAACTACACTGGGAGTTAAATCTGTGCTCACGGTGCTTTCAAGCATTTTATTACAAGTTCCAGGCAAGAAAAGACCAATAAAAACCAAACCAAACCAAACCACCTCAAGAAATAGTCCTGAAAAAAGGAATCTCTTCCAATTACCAACTCCTCTAAATATTCAGAAAAAGAAGTCACATTTCCTTTTGTATATTCTTATGATTTAAGTACTGCTCTCTTTAAGATTGAAAATAAAATCCTTTGAATAAGAGTCTTATCAGAAGTTTGAAAAGCCAATGCATATGTCACATTTTTTACTGTAAAAAAATATGTCCTTAAAGAAAAAAAAAAAGGGATGGGAGGTAAATCAATAATAGATATAGTATGTAGTCATCCTGTAGCTAAAGAATACATGAGGGAAGCTTGAAATCTCTGTACCCTCTGGGGTTTACCATAAATACAGCACCCAGTAAGCCCTGGCCAAAGCCAATGTAGCTAAGAAGCTAACTGCACACAGTCTATCTTCTTTTCTGCTGCACTCCTAATCTTCTTACTTAACAGTGCATCACAGTGTTCAATTCACTGATGTGCTTTTAGTACGTTCAAAATGTGGTAAAAATACCTAAATAGCCATTGTACATAGAAAAAAATTTGATACATTGAAGGAGATCAGTCATTTTACCAGGGCCAGACATGAATTTGTACCTCTATTGGTAGCAAAATACAAATTTTGTTGTAATCTGCTTATTCTTTACAAAATCAGACCATATGAAGGGGTTTTGAACATTTGTTTAATTAGTCACAGACTAAGCAAATCTAACATTCATTAACTGTGGATGTCCATATTTTACATATTTAAAAAGATGACTGGTCATAATTTTGCAGAAATTCTTGAGAGATACATATTTTCTTATGAGAGATTACATATGATTGCTACATATTTTCATTGCATTATGGCTTTTTATGCAGAGCTTTACCATTTTTAATAAACAAGGAGCAAAACTACCTGTTCTGAAAGATTTTAGAAATTAAGAATTTTTTTTAATGAAAAAATGGTTATTCCCAAAAAGGCTCAGTATTCAAATATGGTTTGGATGTTGCTATTGTTTAAAGTTACCTGAGTTGGTCAATTTAATTCACTGAAATTTCACAATAGAAATTTCAAAAACTAACTTGTTGTCTAAGATTCTTCTGCTATGGCGCAATGTAAAAATTCACATCCAGAAGAAAAGAAGCTACCTATTGTCCAGACCTGCATAAATAAGTGAAAATACTTTAGATATTAATTTGTAATTTACTGACTGAAACACTAATTTTAAAAACAATGTGAAAGATTAGCAAGAATTACATAGCTTTTAAAGTAAATCAGGTCATAGAGGCAAATAAAAAGGGGAAGTTCTGAGACCTTGCTGTATGTGACACCTATGAATTAATCATGCCCGGGGGAGGTTCCCAGTTACAAAACTGAAGTCTGGCCAACTATTACAAGGTTTGTTCATAAGTTTCATTGGAAGGAAAAAACTTGCAATCTAATAAACATTATTGGTTCATTCTTACAGTTACTACTATGTTAGAATAAGGATTAAAAACCATCCTTGCCAGATGATAAACTCCAAGGAGGGACATTTTCAATACTTCAAGGAAATTGCTAAATATGTCATTTAAAGGATAAATCAGAGGAGTAGGTTTCTGTACTTCTTGATGCCTTGATGATCAGCATAAATCATTAGCTGTTAGCTCAAATTCAAAGCTCAAAGTGAAGGCCTAGACTAGTAATACATAAAGTGAAATTAAGGATAAAAAGGGACAATTAATTTGTAAAGATCCTTGCCAGCAGGAGCTTAATCTACATGGCATTAGAGATACTTGAAACTGAATTTACTGATAAACTAAACCATACCTGAATTATATAGGATGATCCAAAACCTATAGAATCTCAATACCATGTCCCAGTTATAAACTATGTTTTATTAATTTATAGGACATTCACTCACCTAACACTTATTCTCATCAAAATTCTAAGACACCAAAAATCGTATTGCCTGTAAACACATTAGAAAATGAAAGACGATTTTTTTTCCATGTTTTCAAATAAGAAGAATGAGACAAGGTATAAAGTTGCCAAAACAATCCCCAGGAGAAGACCTTTTATTGTCATGCACTTAAAAGGACTGCAAAGAAATTGAATCTTTTGAGGCATCAGGTATTGTATTTTTGGTTATTTATTAATTAATTATTTTCATTTCCTGGCTAAATTACAGATATGCTAACAACTCAAAACCTATCTCTAAACATAAATTAAGTGGTTAATATCCAATACATAAAAGATTAGACACTGGTTTATTCTAAAAAGAAAACAAAATCACTCTCCTCTGACTTCTTGCATGAAAAGTAAAACTGTATATGGTTTAACTGTTAAGATTAAAAATAATTTGCAAATAACTTATTCTACAAGATAAAAAGAAAAATTGCTAATGTTGACCAAAAAACTGCCAGTGAAATAGACTGTGCAAGAAATTTCTCTAAGGCACTAATCAGACCTAAACCTGATTAACTGTCTAATTGGCTTGATTACTGATGGCAAAAAAACACGCGCTATAAACCTGTTCATGGCAAAAGAGTCATAGAGGCTTCAGGGGGCCTGAAGAGGCAAGATGTTTAGAAAACTAAAATCAGTATTTTCTAGACCAAAATTAGCACCTGAGATAGCAGATTGCAAGGATGAAGGTGCCCCTCCACCACCAAAGGCATCCACAGGCCAGGTATGGTTTTTCTTGTCTGTTACAGACTCATTAATAGAATCTTTCTGTTTAGAATGTATTTATGTAAGTAAATACCAAAGGTTAGAATTTCAAATATACTTACTGAATATGGTATCAATCTTTATTTAGAAAAATGAAATAAATTTATTTATTCTCCTCTACCCTACCATCTTTTCTTTATGAAGAAAATACAATTTTCTCATTTTGAACGCTGCTTTCCAAATAGGGATAACCTGAAATAGTACAGGCTTATGAGAGGTCGTGATCAACATTGCAAATGGAGAATTAGAGATACAGGTACTGCTGCTTTACATATGATGATATATTTCATGCATCTTCTTTCCTTCTGGCAGGAAATGTCAGTGTGTCCTTTCTGAATATTAGAATGTCATGCAGGTATATATCAGCCTGCTTCCTTATAAACACTGGAAAGACAAAGTAATTTAGTAGCTTTTTAAAGAAATCCTTTTTTCATCTTGTTTTTGATAATGTAAATCCTCTAGGAAAAATTAAGTCTGTCATTTTAGTCTACAGTCTATATTTTTATAAACTATTTCTCCACCATAAAAGTTAATTCATTGTTTTCTATTTAATTATGAAACATTTTAAACAGGAGCAAAATGATTAGTACTTTTTCTTTCATTGCCTTTGAACTTTGTCTTTTCCCTATAATTTCCAAAAAAACATTTTTGCTTTTTCCAACTTGACATAATCAAAACTTTACAAGACAAAATGACAACAATTTATGGCTTCACCAAATAATTATGGAAGTGACAAAAGTTCTTTAATATCAGTCTGATATTAATCATTCACGCTATTAATCATTCACGCCTATTGAAACAGTCAAAACCTCTCCATTGTAAAGTTAATTTTAAGTAAGTTGGCATATCCATACTGTCATCCACAAAAAAATGGCAAAAATATCTATGTTCAATAACCTTTATATACCGCAGATCTACAGGCATTGTTCATGCTTTTACAGTTCAGTATTCTTGTGTCAATAAAATAATGTTTTGAAAGAAGAAAACTCCTGTATGTCAACAGGTTAGTCCCGTGCAGACTGATACCTCACTTGGCAAGGTACTCCAGTAAAACAGATCTATTTAGGTTTCACTGGAGACAAGGATTAGTTTTTTGGTGAGAATAATTTCGTACATTACCACAACATTCAGGTTGTATCATCATCAGCCTACACTGTTCAAAACTCTGCTAAAATGGAGGCACATGGATGGATTAGGGATTAAGACATTTCTTGCCTGCATGGAGATACCATCTAAAGAGTAAAGAAGAAAGAGAAGAAAGTACATAATATCTGATAAATGGTTACTATACTGATTAATGCACTAATTTATGCACTTATACTATTAGGAGTGAGCCTGAAACAAAGAAAACAACCTTTACAACAAAACATCATGCAAAAGCCTTGAGTATGCACAGACTTTGCATACTCAAGGATTGGAATGACAATATACTTACCTATAAATATGTATATAAAATTTATAATTTAGTTCTCTATACATATGTATATTAGAACTTCAGTGCCTGATTCTTCGAATAAAAACAGGCAGGAAAACACAAATATTTTCATAGGAAAAAAAAACCCACAAAAAATCAAACCAATTTATTCTCAGAAACACAAACAAAAAGAAGGTCACTGATCTAGGAAAAGAAAAGAAAAAAAAGTGTATGAAGATCTGAAAGATCCTAATATCAAATAATTTTTCCATATGCTGATACAACCCAATACCCTTTTCTATTAATAAGCCTGCTGCACACCAGGAAAAATCATTCTACATGGGATAACAAATGTTGATTGATTAAAACAATGTTGTTACATAGTATTGTGGAGGCCTAGGACTCCCCATGCACATCTCACTCCTTCCTCCAAAGGCCACTCTGTTAAAACTGAGATGAGTCAAGGTACAGGTACACAAGGATTTGGTCAATGGATCTAAGTCAGCAAGTGTGGGAAGAAGTTAATATTTTGCAGTGAAAGTTGATATCATCTCAGTATTTTGTAGAGATTGAGATGTGTCATTGTGGTAAGGTAGGTCAAAATATGCTGGGTGTGTCAGCCCAACGGGAGGCTCAGGCGGAATCGTGACGCGCCCAGAGATGCACTTTGGCTTGTGAGAGGCAGCACTGAACAAGACAACTCTGCATCTCTAAGCTAAGCAGATGGGTTTGCACCGAGGATGTGAAGATTCCAGTGTTTGATTTCAGCACCCATCACAAGCCCTTCAGCAAATCCATATGGAAACACACAGAACACCCAGGAACAATGGTCCGTGTGTGGCAGCTTAATCAAATTCCTACAAAAATGTTGCAGACGTCAAACTACCCTTATCATCCTCAACAATGACAATCTACAGCTTCTAATCTTGTGTATTTTTTTAAGGATGAAAATAAAACAACAAATGAACCACAGAAACCAGAGGCCAATAATAAAGCAGAGCCTAACCCAAAGCAACAAGGTCAGTAATTTATGAGTTTTCAAAGATTATGTGGACATAGTATATGTATTCTCTATAGGATTGTAAATTAAACTGTTGTTTTCCTAGTGCTCTGGCAGGAGCTCTTATTTTTTCTTTGTGGAGGAAATTAAGATCTCTGAATTGTCATTGACCCCAGGCCAATGATTTGTAACAAATATAGGAACAGTATCCAATAATAACAAAAGGCAACAAGCTTTCTAGCGCACAGTGCCTTCATGAGCTTGCCCCTCGGATCAGCTAGTCTAGAAAGCTCTATGTGCTCTTACTGCAATTTGGCTCCTTAGAAATCTTAAAATAAAGGTATTTAGTGGCTTAAGAAAAAAAAAAACAAACATATTTTTAATGTCTCTTTACTCACTCTTCTCACCAAAAGAGATATCAGAAAATACAAGATGTACAAGAAAAAATAAGTCAGACTTTTAACTATCTGACATTCAAATATTTCACTGAACAGCCATTCCAAACTTAAAAAAAAGAAAAAAAATAAAAACAAATGCAAAATACGTCCAAAAATTTAATTAAAAAAAAAAAAACACAAAAAACAAAACAAAACAAAACAATGCTGTTAGAAATATTTGCATCCCCTTTCAGAAGCTATTCAGGACTGGTACTCAGAAACATAGAACTCAGGGCAGTAATGAGGTAATTTTCTGCCTAAGCAGTTGGTTTCTGGAGACAGAGGCCACTGGCCACGGCTGTCCTGCCCCCCTCTTCCCCCACCTCCAGTAGCCAAGCCTGTTTTGTGCATACCAGACCCTGAATAACTGCTTACACCTGCTACCAAAATAAAGGCTCAGGATGGGTGAAGCACCAAACACTGCTGGGCCACATCCCCTCCTCCCTCCCTCCCTCCCTCCCAGCACGAGCGGTGCAGCCCTTTCCTTTTCCATCCTCCACTCCTGGAGAAAAACAGAGCCCAGTCTTCCTGTCACCTCATGCTTTTCCTTTAGGAGGGCAGTTCATGTTCATGTTCATTTCACTGAAGCAGCAAAGCAAAGACTGAGGAATCTCCAGTTTTTTGTGATAAAAAATAACTGAGTGAAGCAACTGGAAGGAGATTATAAGGAAACTTTCATAAACCTGACTTGTGTTTGTGTAATCATAGCAAGTGTCACAATTTGTTTCCTCATGTAATGAAACTTTAAACAAAGTCCATTTAACACAATTGTCTTGTTATATAATGGCTGCAGCATGAAATTAAGAGAAAACAAAGTCTGACCTGAATTAACTGTAGCAGCAATGGAAAAAACCAAATTTGATATTTGGCTTTTTTAGCAACATTAAGTCACAGATATTACCTCATGACAGAATGGAGTATCAGTACAGAAATTCTTTTTGTTTCCCGTAAAACCTTAACCTAATTTTACAGATAAATATAACTAATTGAGATATATTTTGCCATAATCAACTACTTTTTTTCCCTTCTAAAATATAAGTGATGGTATAATAGCAACTACACCATTAGTTACTTCAGGAAATTTTAATAACTGAGTTAGGGTCCCTGTGTTTTGGGGATATTTTTAAATCTACCATTCTTTTGGAAGGTACTTCAAATCTCATTTTCAAACAGCTGCGACAAGACATGAAGAGTATTAATTAATTAGATAGACAATGGCTTCACAAGCCAGAAAATTTACAGGGACCACACTCAGGAGAAGCTTATGCTTTTCACCACTCTGAATGTAAGTCCCTGTCATCTGAGCCAAATAAGGAACTTCTTTATCTCTGGACAGAAAATGGAAGCTAATCTAAAGCAGTTCACAGGAGGGTCCAGATAAATTTCTGCAAAATTTTGTGAACTTTGTGTCAAACTCAAAATTGTGTGATAACCTTCTGGAAGAAGAAAATGAGAATTTGTGTGGGTAAGCAGAGGATGAGACGTTAGAGAAAGCATTTAAGCTGTATGTACAAATTTGGAGTACAGTCAGAGCCCAAACAACATTAGTTAAGGCAGATCAGCTAAATGGAGAACTTCAAATGTGTTAGAGAAAAGCCTTTCCAAGGCCTCTTGTTACTTTCTCTGGTATAATCAAAACAAAATAGACCAAGAAAACTCGTAATCATAGTATCAGTTTGCAATTCCATAGCGCTAAATGCAAATCAACAGACTGAGTAGAGCTTATCTTCACCCCCTTCTTTTCTCATCACCAAAACCAGCCATTACCTTTTTCCTTTCTCTACGTACTTCACAAAGCACCACAATGTTTCCAGCACACATGAGAATCCAGCAGGAGGTACCATTGGAATGTGCTTGATTAAAACTTGGCCACTTAGGTTAGCCAGGAACCCCTGGTACTTTTGGCTTCTTTGTTGGACACTCATTGCCCTATTTCTGCCCCCTCAGTTGCCCTATCACTAACTTGCTTTATGATTAATTCTTTGCATAATTACTTCACTCTGTAATTAATTCTCTCTGTTTAGTCAGTTTGTTCCATAATGGATTAATTTTTTTAATTTGTTGCCTGAATTTTTTTGGTGTACTTAACAAGGTGTGATTCACCTAATTACAGGTTCTCCGTGATATTGAATCCAATTGCTATAATTTCTTTGCATATTTATCATGTCCCATAATTGACTGGCTATACAAATGCTTCCCTTGTTTTACCCACTGCTGTTCAATAGCTCTGTTGGTGCTCTCTTTAGAAGGACATATCCAGCCTCCACCTGTTAGCTGCCGACTGCATTATCATTCTCTGTTTTATAATTTGTTTCATTCTCCTGACATATAATTCCAGTTTAATTCTTTTCAACTACATTTTAGTATTTATCTGAAGTCTGTCCTCATCTTTATACTTTTTCCTTACTAGAAACTTGACTGTTTCCAATATTTAGGTATTTAGGGTTTTGATCTTCTACTAAATCAACAAGTGTAGATGCCAGCCAGTCAGGGAGAGAGAAATGGCAATCATTTCTCACAGTGACTTGTGAGGATTTTTAGGGAATTGTAGGAATGTGATAAACTTGTTAGTATAAATAATCTACACGTGGTGTTGTCCCATCTTGTTTTTCTGTTCCTCTCAAGGACTGTTTTTGAGAAAGATGTTTTCTATTAAGTAGCCAATCAAGTCGAATGTATCGTATCACTCTATAAAAACCAAAGAATCTTTTGTAATAAACCCTTCTTTTCTCCTCTTGCTTTTGTCGTCTCTTCTTGTGTCATTCTTGGCTCAAGGGTGACAAACAAGTGTCACAAAGATGTTTTCCAAAGTCACAGTAACATTTATTCAGCTTTTACTAAAATGCATATTGGCATTGCTTTGTCCTTGGTAGGACTTGAGTGAGAAAGCTAAAGTAAAACTACCGTAGGTAGTTCTATACACGCTGGAATTGCATATTCAGAGCCTAGATGCTTTGGCAGGTATCTCAAGTAAGCAGTGCAGCCCCACAGAGGAAGGAGTGCTCAAAAGGAACTTCAATTCACTCTGGACTTCCTCTTCTGTTCAGGTACTTGAGGAACTGTCGCTTTAACACTAAGAAGACAAGAAAAAGCAGAAGCTTTGGCAGCTGTCCCCTCTGACATATTAGCCTACCTGTTATACCCTGCCTCTTTCATAATAAGAGGGTTCAAACCCATATCTCTCCCACTCTTGCAGAGCTGCCTAACTACCTGTGTAAATCCTAGACTAGAGAGGAGTGGGAGGAAGTTCCATAGCCCTCCTAACCTCTGGGCCATTGTGCCGAAAAGAAAGCAAAACCCTATGGAATCCGAGAAATTAGAGTGGAGCATGTAACTGACCTACACATGGATCATAGAATGAACCTAGAAGTTAAACAAAACAGTAACCATGCAGAAAAAAATGAAGGACTTTTATTTCAGTATATATCTATAGTATATATTAAAA
The DNA here is from genome assembly GCF_027887145.1 of Ammospiza caudacuta. Taxonomy (NCBI): domain Eukaryota; kingdom Metazoa; phylum Chordata; class Aves; order Passeriformes; family Passerellidae; genus Ammospiza; species Ammospiza caudacuta. The sequence goes on from NC_080593.1 coordinate 136,637,510, forward strand.
GATTCAACAATTTATATTGCAATTGTTGAATCTTTTAAAAAGGAGGTAAAAACCCATCCCAACCTGTATTTGACCCTATCGCAAATAAATAAGGCCCAGAGCCAAGAGGAGAGGCTTGATTGCAAGCTGTTATACAGAATATGGTTGCTCTCCCTTCCTGGAGATAGAAATAAATCAGATGTATTTATTGAGGGTACCGAAATCCTATGCTGTAAAACCTTGGCTAATTCTGGTTAATTAGGTACCAACTAACTCTGCATGGCCTACAACTGAGTTAAAACTCTGAGAAGGGTGATTTGAATTAAACATGAAATTTTGCTAAAACCTTTGTTTGGCTTGTTATGAATTTGACTCCTAAATTGCCCTTCAGCAGCAAGACAAGACCTGTCCCTTAACACCAGGAAATCCAGACTTAAAGAAATGGTTTTTATTTCAAAAAATACAAATGAAAGATGTGAATTTATAAGCTGCAGCCCAATAGACTAAACCTGCCAATCTATAGAGATTTTGAAATAATCTTATTCCTTGTCACGTTATCCTTTATGCTCATCACTGGCATCAGAAAACAAGCAGCTATTATTTCCATAAAATAATATAAAAAATAAAATATTTTTTCAAAGATTACCAAGGACTTAAATATGTTTAATCAGCTTTAATCACTCCTGCTGATGTGAAGTCTTTTAACTCCTCTCAGATCTTCATTTTTCACATGAGTGACATGTCTAAATGTTAGGGGAACAAATTCAACTTCTTCATACAATCTTTCTTTCATAGAAAATAAACTTAAATAATACTCTTGTTAGCCACTGAAGTTGAGGGTTAAGACGGATCTACTTATTGATCTTTTATTTCACCCGTTGATTTCTGAACTTTATTTCCCTGTACATAGCATTTGTTCAAGAAATGTTGCTTCAAGAAATGCCATGCTTGCAGCACCATTTCACTGCTCTAATTTTTCATATCAGAAGAAGATTACAAAGGTGTGCATTTTTTAATGTCAGGCCTGAAGTCTTTTCTCTCCTTCATTCATAGGTTTTCTGTGTTGTTATTCTTTCTTGAGATCTTTGTGACCCTATAGCCATTTTTAGATGTTTTGGATAGCTCAAGAACACCTCTGTGAGGCAAGGGCAATCAGGAAAATGACTAACTATGTCACAAGCATCACAGGAGTTTGTAGACTGGTTCTCTTGTTTCCATTCCATTGTGCCAAATGCCAAGTCACTCTTTACTCTGGCTATCCAAGAGAACCTGCTCTCTATGCTACTTTGCAGGCAATAATGCTTAAAAGCCAATCTGAGACTTCTAACATATTTTGAAATGTCTAACACTTTGCAAAAAAGAGGAAATGTCAAAAAAATGATGGATTTTAAGTGCTTAAAATTATGTTTCTAAGGCAGATAATACGTCACTGCTAAAAAGAACAAATTACTCAAACATTAGTCACTCTGCCTCCTACTAGCAGATTCTAACCATGTCTTTATACACCTTTTCCTGTTTCAAACAATGCTGTCTACCCTCAAGTGTTTCCATGAACCATTAAAATTGGCACCATTGATTGTACATTAAATTAATTTTATTAAATTAATGTTATCATGCAGGCATATTGCAGTTTAACCCCAGCAAGCAACCAAGCCCCATACAGCCTCTTACTAACTCCCTGACCAGCAGAACTGGGGAGAGAATCAGAAGGATAAAAGCTAGAAAACTTGTGAGTTTAGATATTTTATCAGTTTATAAGGGAAGGCAAAGGCCCTGCACACAGGCAAAGCAAACCAAGGAATTAATTCAATTCCCATTGACAGCCACCTCCAGGAAAGCAGGGTTCCAGTCGTGTGCAACACTTACTTGGGAAGTTAGGTACAATCACTCACAACTTCCTTCCTACTTCTTTCCTCCAGTTTATGTACTGAGCGTGGTTAGTAGTATTTAAAGTGTCTTATGGCCTGGAATATCTCTTTGGTCACTTAGGGTCAGCTGTTCCATCCATGTCTTTCACAGGATTCCATGCAACCTCAGTCTCCTCACCACTGTGCAAGCCCTGACTAGAAATAACAAAACCATCTCTGTATTATCAGCCCTGTGCTCAGCCCAGATCCAGCAGCAGCCACTGGTGAAAATTAACTCTACCCCAGCTGAAACCAGCACAGAGCACAAACATCAAGCTACAAAGAGTTTTCAAGTAACCATCAAATATATATTCAACAGAAGAAATATAAAGTATTCCTTTATCTTTGTCTTTTTGTCTACCATTACTAATTCACTTCTGTGTTTCTGCCAAGTATTAGAAAACAGGTCAAGATAGTTCAGGCCAATCAGATTTGCAGGATTATTTTTCATTACTCAAGGAACAAAAAAGAACAACATTAAATGTTCTTTAAATCAGCATTGCTTACACTAATCCCAGTAATAAACATCAGAAATGAGTGGTAACATTTACAGCTGTATTACATACATAGCAACTCAACTATAATTAGTACTACACTATCATTATGCAATCATATAGTAGTTTTTAAGCAACAATGTCTTTTAAAATTACTACATTTTTATATAAGTCACTAAGAAGTTAACAGTAGAAGGAAGTATTTTACCATATATATTTAATTAACATGAAATAGACATTATGCATGAGTGTTCTGATGGAAATATTGCTTCCACAGACAAAAAAAGAAGATAAAAGTGAGTCAATGTTTTGTGAATCACCCTATAAAACAATATATTGTGGATTCAAAATATAATAAGATCATGCCAGTTGATTATTAAGTTGAACTAAAATGTGCTTTTGAGCAGACAAAAGAAGCAGCTCAGGAAACTCTTGCTTTTTATATTAGTAACTGCTAGCCATTCTACATTTATGTATATCCAGCCAGTAGAGATGGGAGGGGAAGCATAGATGTGATAATGGTCAGACTGCTAGAGCAAGACAGTGGAGCTGGCTGGGAATTCTACGGAAGAAATTCTTCCCTTCCTGAACTATAGCAAAGCAAAAGCACTTTTTCTGTTCTGCACTCAAACTGCTACTATACAGCTAGGAGTAACTACTATAACAAAAAAATCCCAAAGTGAGGTGACTACAGAAATGTTGAGATTAACTTTGCTGTCACTCTTGATTGAGTACTTGGCTTTTTGGATTGTGGAGCCAAGGCAGGGAGAACTGGGATACTACAAACCATGAATTAAAAAGGGAGCAGAAGCTGCAACAAGTGCTGGAATTTTTTACTTCTTTTAAAGGAATTACTCCCTAAATATGGTGTTTAACTATCAGAAAAGTAACTTTAGAGGATCCATGTAAAATATCCAAAATTTAATTTTCTTTGAGCTGTCTCAAACTTAAAATACAGCACATACAACAGCAAATACAACACTCCTGATTTATTTGTTGCCATGTTTTGCTGCCAATTTTTTCCTCTATCATTATATTACTTCAAGTATTTATGAAGGCTGAGCTTGGTTCTCCATTATGCAAAGTGTCAGACTGGTGAGATCTATCAAATTCTTTTTCGACATGGAAGTTTAAAAAAAGATATGGGAGGAGTTATAAGAAAGCATCACTTAAGGCCACTCAAATGGCAAGAGACCATGCCATTTGCTTCAAACTCCACAGATTTCCTACTTAGATGACTTCAAAAAAGTTACTAGTAACAGAAATGAAGAAATAGACTAGACAAAGTACAACATATTCACATCCTTAATTATATATTTCCATCATAATTTACTCAGCAATGAACAATACTGTCATGGCAGCTGAAGCAACATGTTTGATGCAGTACAAACACTGAAGCACAGATAATTTTATTAGCATTTCTATTTGTAAGAAGATTAGCTAATCTTCACTTTTTTCCTGTATTTCACAAGGCATTTCTGGACAGATCTATCTGTCCTCTATCTTGCTGCATCACTTCTTGTACCTCAAAAATACAGAAGAGCTCTGAATTGACCATTGTTGAGCTGTCTACTGATGAATCTATCTAAAAACCACAAGTAAATTACATATTCTAAAAGGTGAACTTATCATAAACATGCAGTTACAGTTAGCACTGAAACAGATTTATGCAGGATACTGTTCAGAGGTCAGGTCCTAGAAGTTGTGTCTCTTAGTGCTTATCTACTGAAGAAATAATGTCACACAGACTGTGATTCCTTCAAAATTATTATTATAATTGTTTAAAAATTCAGTTTTTAAAATTAAAGCATTTTTTTCTAGATACAGAATCAGCAAAGGCACCTGAGCCTTCAAAACCTGAAAACTCAACTGAACCAGCTAAGACAACTCAACAGCAAGAGCATGAACTCAAAAATGGGAAAGAAGATGCTAAGTGAGTAAATGTAATTTAAAAATTTGAAGATTCTACCTGGCATCCTGACTTAACATTTCTGTGTGCCATATATCCGTTCTTTAAAAGTCCATCCTGTAAGGATCTGAAGAGCTTTATTTCAATTTCTAGGTAGCATTTCTGAGGCATTCATCTATTATATGATTTTGATAGTTATGTACATCATCCTAAATTGCAGGAATGAGGAAAAGGATTTTCTCAATTACAGTTACATGCAAACTTTAGCAGTGCTACTGCCTAATTGTTACTATATCTTAGCAAAGAAGAAAGTCCCAGAATGCTGCCCTGAATATCTGGAATGTTTGTCGCATCATTTCAACTTGAAATTTTCACCCTGCACATTTTTTTCCTGAGCTATGCCATTAAATCAGCATTAGTCTCCACAATCAGAAGATTAGTGTTATCTCTTGCTGGGAAGAGACAAACAAATGAAAGAGTAGTATTCCTTCAGGGGAGAATCTAGTGTCATTCAACCTTTGTAAAAAGCCGAGGTGACTGTTTTGTGAAAATAAAAATGAAGTCTAGAAAGCAATAAGCTTTGAATAGTTTATAGTCATTTCAGAAGCAGAGATTCATAAATTCATGGAATAATAGAATTCTTTGGGTTGGTAGGGACTTTTAAAGGTCATCATTACAAGTCCAACCCCTATATAATAAGCAGGGACAGCTGTAAGTGGCTCAGGTTGCTCAAAGCCCCATCCCAGCTGGCCTTGAATGTTTCCAGGGATGGGGCATCCGCCACCTCTGCCTAACAGGTGCCAATGTTCCACCAGTCATGCTGTAAAAAATTTCTACTTTATATCTAATCTAAATTTACCCTCTCTATGTTTAAAAATGTTAAATCTTGTAATGTCATAACCCCTCCTAAAATGTTTGCCCACATCTTTCTTACAGGCCTCCTTCAAATACTAAAAGGCTACCAATAAGTTCTCCCTGAAGCTTTCTCTTCCCCAGGCTGACAAACCTTTCCTCTTAGGAGAAGTGCCCCAGACTTCTGATCATACTTTTGGCTCTCCTTTAGTCCTGCAGATTACACCACCCAGCTTGGTGTCATCTGCAAACTTGCTGAGTGTGCCCTTGAAGACACTCTCTGTGTCACTATGGAAAATATAGGCCTTGATAGAACAGCTCAGGCTGGGAGGCTTCTCCAGAAGGAATGAGGTCCAAAGTCCTGCTGAAAATATTTGGAGGTTAGACCCAAATCCCAGGTTAGATCAAGGCACCCAAAACTTTTTTCAGCATAATTGTGAATCTATATCATCAATAATGGAATTTCCATAATTTCTCTGGGCAAACTGGTCCAACCTTTGAGCCCCCTTATTATGAAAACTAAATGGAATTAAATTTTCCTTTGCTTTAACTTGCTTCTTTTCTCTCTCATACTCTAGCTGTGCACCTCTGGTGCTCTTTCTAAATCAGTTAGCCCTCATTACTTGCTAGAACACAGTATGGATTCATACTCAATTTGTTGTCCACCAGGACCACCAGATCCTTTTATGGAAAGCTGTTATCTAGTCAGTCATCTTCAAGTCTTTACTCTCACATGGCCCATTGCTATGCATCATGAAGTTTCTGTATTTTGAGATCACTTTGAGTGGAAAAAAACTGATACACTAAATACAGAACTGGGTAAAAAATCCTCCTGCTTGTTTTTGCCTTCTATTTGATTGTCCTAATGACACAAAGAAAAATCTTTCCCTGACATGGAGTTAGTTTATAGAGATGATAAATTAACTACATACTTTCTTCTCTTTACTAAGACAGACTTTGTGTCTGGAAATAATCAAGCAAAATGCTACTGCACATGCCTCTATAAAATAATAGACGCAATTAAAAATAACTCTGACTAGAAAGAATGGAAAAGTTATAAATAACTTAGTCACTTCAATGTGAATCGGTAGGTCAAAAATGAGAACCTAGATAAGAATCTCCTTTTTTGTCATCATACAATATGTTATTCAATGCTTACATTTCCACTAGTAAATCTTGTAACCATGGTTAACATAATTATGTGCTTATGAAACAAAAGGGTATGCTTCTTATTAGTAGAAACAAAATCTGTCTGTTAAAAGAAAATTAAAAATATTTACATTAAACATTGCTTTCTCAGAGGTGTTCTGACACAGTGTAAGATGTCTATTCAGATATACTTAGTCAGTCGAATTTGAGCAACAGTTTCTAAAAATACAGTAAATATTTGGTAAAGTGTACTGCCAAAACAGTTACTCCCTAAATTCTGCCGTAGTCTGGTGTAATTGCACTGGTATGAAACTAAATTAACCAGATCTGTTGTATGACTGTCAGAGCTGAAGGGAGAATGATTTTTAAAATGTGCATTTGAGAGAATTTAATTTATTGCTTCTTAAGGTTCATGGAAGTATATTAAGACCCCATTCGTTATCAAGGTTACTGCCTTATTGAGTCTGTGTGTTCAAATTTGCTCACTAGAATATTTTTAGGGAAATCAACTGCCTTTATCACATCTAGAAAAGCTGAGAATTTGAGTCAAATAGATACATGTGATCTACAAAAATAGCAGTAAATGAAACATGCTCAAACCACTGTCTAGCACTGAGGCCAACTAGAACAATAAAATATACTTCCTGAAGAGTTTGGTCATTGCTAATTTCTAGGTATTTCCATACCTGGGAGTAATTTGGAAAAGTGCTAGTTTTATTAGTCAAAGCCATTTCAAGGACTGCTAGGACAGCCAGGATAGTCAGCTAAGAGTCCATTTGTCCAAGATTTTTCTCTGTTACTGTTTAATCCATGTTTTTGGACACTTCTCAAATAGAGATTAGTAAGGAGTACTACCCCTTGGGCAACACCAAACTGTGTGGTGCAGCCTACAAACTGGAGGGAATGGATACCATCCAGAGGGACAGGCTTGAGAGGTGGGCCTACACAAACCACATGCAGCTCAAAAAGGCCAAGTGCAGTGTTCTGCACATGGGTTACACTAATTACCCCTACCCGCAGAGCCTGCATGATGAAGAGATTGAGAGCAGACCTGCAGAGAAGGACTTGGAGATACATGGGTGAATGAAAAATTAGCCGTGGGATGGCAGTGTATGCTCAGAACTGAGAGCCAGCTGTATCCCAGGCTGCGTCAAAAAAGTGTGGCCAGCATGTCAAGGAAGGTGATTCACCCTTGTCTACTCCAGCCTGCTGAGATTCCACCAGAAGTGCTGCACCCAGCTCTGGAGTCCTCAGTACAGGAGAGACATTGACCTGGTCTGGAGAGAGCCACAAAAATAATCAGAGAGGTGGAGCATCTCTCCTATGAGGAAAGGCTAAGAGAATTGTGATTTTTCTTGCAATTCTGCAGGGGGTGATGATTTTAAAGAAGGCAGATTTAGACTAGATATATGGATGAAATTTTTTGTGATGAGAGTGGTAAGACACTGGCTTGTCAGAGAAGTTGTGGATGTCCCATTGTTGGAAGTTGTTCAAGGTCAGGTTGGACATGGCTCTGAGCAACTTGATCTATCGGACAATGTCCCTGTCCAAAGCAGATGGGATGGACTAAATGATCTTTAAAGTTCTATTGGAAATCAAACAATTCTATGATTCTATTATATTGTTATGGAAACCAAGACTGGCAAAATCACTGGTAGGATTTTCTTAACTAGAATTTTAGACTTTGCCCAGATGTATTTCAGGTTGCTGTAAGGAGTTCACTGAGAGGACAGCCAAGATAACCCCAGCACAAACATGCTCTTACCAACAAGGGTCAGCCTCACAGGGTCTGAGCACAGCAAGCACAGCAGGATCCTAGCAACAGGCTCCATCTACAAGGCCAAGTGGTGGACCAGGTTTAGAGTCCATCCAGGGAGTCCAGTCAGGAGAAAAAAGACAGGGTCAGAGACAGGGCTGGAGACAAGGCTGCCAGACAGGTCCAAAGTCTGTCTGGGAGACAGGACCAGAGGCAGAACTGGAGGTAGACACACCTAAACATTGCCCAGGCAGTGACCAAAGCCTGACCTGAGATGGACAACAAAGATCCATGGGCACAGATTGTGGGTGAAAGTCCTGCTGGGAGTCCCAGGGCAATTAATTTGTGTAGATTATTTTTTTATGCTAATTATCTTTCAAGAGTCAAAATTTAATCAAAAGTCAGCTGATTTGGAAGAAATAATCAGTATGGCCATATGCCTGAGTAATACAGATAATGAAATAAGGTTCATGGATATGTTTTTTTTTCACAAATCATATGCATCCAGAACTCATCAAATTTCATGGAAATGTTAATAGAAAAGTTTTCACCTTATCTGCTGTTACTGTGACATTTAATTTTTTAAAATACATCTGTGCAAGCTCAGATACATAGAGTAAGGAAGAGTGAAGGAAGGCAATTTTACTGTTTGGAACAGCACATTATTATAATTTCCTGTAAAAGAGTAAATTCTTTTTTTTCTTGCTTGTTAAGTGAATGAAAACCTTTGACCAATACTGCATTTGCTCCTAAAAATTCCCATAGAAATTGTCTGTCCATAAAAAAAAAAAAAAAAAAAAAAACACAACCACATAAAAAACCAACAATTTTCCTTTCCCCCTCAGCACATCCTCATTTTTTTTAAATACTCTAGTACATGGTGATGGACTTTAATAAAGACTAGACAGATGCAGCACTGGTCTCAGCCACCTGAACACTATGTCTGAAAGAAGAAACCCTCAAGAATGGAGGATGTACCAAGCACTGAATTACAGCCTAGAGACTGAAACATTTCATATCTGTTTCCTAATGGCTTGGATAGAACTGCACACAAATTGGCTCTGTCTGCCAATTTTTTTTTTCTCCCCTCTATCTTTATTGATAATATAACAGAGCAACAGGTAATTTTCATTAATAGCTAATTGCTGAGCAATAATAACCTCTGGAAGGGTGGGCTAAGACTACCCTGTCTCTTCACAGCAAGAAATAAGGGAGCAGAAGAGCACTCAGCACCTCATTTGCACTCTAATAGAAGCCTTATTAACAAGAAACTAGCACAAAGCTGCAAGGTATGAGACAAAGTTGCATCAAGTCCTGGAAAAGATAGAGTGTGGAAGAAGGTAAACAAAGCACCTGAGAGTAGAGATCAGAGGAAATGGAAGGACAAAAAGAGCTTCTGCGACCTCTTCTCTCCTCTGTGTCTTTTAAAAGCCTTTAAGCCCTGTTGAATTTGTAAGAGTATTTCATCTTCCCAGATTACCAAAGCGATTACAATGTACTATTTATACTAAGGCAGTACACTGAAACCCCAGTCAAAGATCATGAGCCCTGCCATGCAAAATACTGCATGAAATAATAATAATCCATATTTGGAGGCTAAATAGTCAAGATCACAGACAGGAAAAAATTGCATTGGGTAACTGAGACTTTCTATGCTTTTAGATTTCATCTCAAAATCTTACACATTCTCAGTTATGTTTAGAGAGGAACAAAACATTATATCTGATATGCCACCTTCAGAATATAGTTATTACAAACAAAATATAAAAATAAAATATAAAATGCATTAAATACATTTTAATAAAATATTAAACTTATTTTAAAAATATCATTCCCACCCAGAAAGCATACTCACCTGTTTTTGCTTTTTCAATTGCAGAAACAGCTTTCAATATTTTCTAAAAAAAAAGGAATTCCAGTACTGCAAGCTTCCATATGACCATGGGTGGTTCAGGCAAACTGAACTTCATGCTTGTGGTTTGCCATTTTCATAGCTACGTCCTATTACTTAATAGACTCTACCAGTCCTTTATAAAGATTTTTTTCCCTCTTTAATTTGCCTAATAGCAAGAAAAGAAAACAAAACAAAGATTAAGAGGCAATTTGCTACGTGGTGCATAGCCAGGTTAATAAAAAGAACTCCTGCTGGTAGCATGTTCTTAGTGAGTAATGCACTTCATTACCTCAATAGCCTCGAAAAAGAAAATTACTGTGCTTATTAGTGCTTGCTATCCACTAGTTACAACACATCAATTCACCCAGTAGATGCACCTTAGAGAAACTATGTCCTACCACAAGTATAAAATCTCAGCACATGAGTGAAACAAACCCAGTATCAACCCTCTGCAGAGTCTCCAGAAATCCTTGGTTACTGTAGGAACACCAGGGATGTACCAAAACAACACTCATGGCAACAAACTCCAATCACATTTGGATGAAGTATAACAAGGCCAATGCTGGGCCTTACAAAAAATCCCAGTTTAAAAACAGTTCCAAGTACATTTTATGGAGAGGCTAATACATTTCCTTAGTTGTTCTCAGCTAATCATTCTATCTGTTTACCTGAAATGGTAAACAGATAGAATGCATCTAATATATTTATTAGGCCTGACTTAAAATACATTAATGTTTTAAAAAATAAAATACTTTTCTTAGCACTTATGTTCCCTCTGCTTAGGCCTTTTATTTCAGAGCCTTCTACTTCTACTTCTAGGACTTGAGTTTCTGGAATGACTACATTGAGAACCTGTGAATTAAATAGAAAGGTGATGGTGTGCTGTCTGTACCAAAATGGATTAAACTTGCTGTAATCTTTGCTGAGATGCATTTTCCCAGAGCCTTTAAATTCTATCTGATCTGCAGGATGCAGTTACCCTTGCTATTTAATTTCACTCACTCTGCATGGCAATCAAGTAGACAGCCTGAAATTAAAAAGTAGTGAATTCAGAAGTTCTTCATTGAAGAATAAATGAAGTGAGGAAAGGGTAAATACGTCATTATACAGACTGAAATGCGGGATTTTTTTACCCTTGCATTGTTTCAAATCATATACTCATAATATTCATACATATTTTTTGCTAACTGTGTCAATGGAAAAAATTGGGGTTTTTTGAATATGCAACAAAGTAAGGGTATTATTTGTCATAATTTGCTGCTGATTGATTTTTTTGGTTAAATGCAATTTCTGTGCATTTTGTGTAAATTCTACATTCACTTAGTATTTTTTAAAGTAAGAAACATTTTTGTAAAGAAAGAAAAGATAATTTATTTAAAATTTTATCTCTGCTGTTATATGTTGAGTCATTTTCAAGGAAAAAAGCAAAGCAATGAGCATTGTGACACGTACACTACTACATGTAATATAAAACATTTATATTTAAATTGCATTTGTAGTTAAATCGCATTTGTACCAAACATTTGCATATATATCAAGGCCTTTATTGATAAATCTAAGAGGTGTATAAATCTAAAGCATAATGCTTGCCATTTAGTAAAAGAAAACTGATCATTACTTCATGACAAGTGTTAAGTCTTCATGCCTATGTTTAATCTTGTCCAACATATTTTATTAAAACACCCCATCTCCAGTTATTTACCCTTTTTCCAAATCTTAGCAATTTAGGATGAAAACATCCCATGTCGTGCAGCCCAAGAGAGGAACAGAGGAAACAGTGACAGGTGGATGTATGAGGGTCAGATCACAGAATCACAGAATCACAGAAATTCAAGGCTGGAAGAGACCTGTAAGATCATCAAGTCCAACACATGTTCTAACTGTTCAACTAGATCATGGCACCAAGTGCCACATCCAGTCTTTTTTTGAACTCTTCGAGGGATGGTGACTCCACCACCTCACTGGGTAGATGATTCCAGTATCTGACCACTCTGTCTGTAAAATACTTCCTTCTTAATTCTAACTTGCATCTCCCTTGGGGCAGCTTGAGACTGTGTCCTCTTGTTCTGTCTGTTGTTGTCCGGAGAAAGAGACCGACCCCCAGCTCACCACAGCCACCCTTCAGGAAGTTGTAGAGAGTGATAAGGTCACATCTGAGTCTCCTTTTCTCCAGGCTGAACAACCCCAGCTCCCTCAGTCGTTCTTCATATGGCTTGTGTTCCAAGCCCCTCACCAGCCTCGTTGCTCTCCTCTGGACACTCTCAAGCATCTCAACGTCCCTCCTAAAGTGAGGGGCCCAGAACTGGACGCAATACTCCAGGCGAGGCCTCACCAGATGGGAAGTCAAACCCATCAAGGGAAGTCAAGCCCAGGTTTATTCAGTACCCAGGGTAAGGGATACCCAGGAGGAGAAGTGTGGTGAGCAGGATCTGCAGGGAGCACACCTGCCTTGCTGCTGTGTTTGGAAAGGAATGTGTCAGGGTCCTGCAGAAGGGGAGAGGATGGTCCTAAATAGCAGTGATTGGAAGTCATCTTAGAGGAGTAGGTTCTTTCTCTCCGAGTTTCAGTGTGATCCTGGGAAAGGTACATGTAGTCAGCTCCTACACAGGTTGTGCTGTAACAGTTTACCCCAATGAAGGTGGATTTGCAACAAAGATGGTCACACCAAGGTAATTTTATATAATTAGCAAGGGCAACAACGGCCCATGGCCCATGGCATGAAGTTTGAGAACACACGCTTAATTGTAGAATTACCCGACATTCTTAGTCATCATACAATTATTACCCTTGTACCAAATCCTTTTTGTTTGGGAAAAAAAATAAAAATGAAAATATTAAAATGTGCAGATGGACAAAAAGTGAGATAAAAGAGAAAGGCCCCTAAATTTTACCCCATGTTAAAAATGCATAGAACATATTGTACCAAAAGAGATTTGCATTGAGGAAAAAGAAATTCTAAAAGGAAGCTAGTGAAGCACAGAAATAAATTCTTCCGAAAAATTACGGAATAGACATGACTAGCCAAGAGATATTTAAGAAAAGGTTAGATAAGAATATTTCAGGTGTACCTGATCCTGCTTTGAGCCGTGAGGAAAGGATATCTCAAACGTCCCTAGAGCCTTATGGTTGTATGATTATTTTAGGGACTCTATGAAGAGAGATGACAAACAAAAGCATGTATTGGAAATAAAGTTTTTCAAATTTGAGACTTTTTTCCTACCTTTGAAAATATTCACAGTGGGAAATTTTATGGCATTTTTACTTTTGTTTTCAATTCCCTGCATATTAATAAAAACTGAAAGATAGAAAATAGGAAGTGTTTGTGTTGTGCTCATGAACTCCGTACAAACATGTACTTTGATTAAATTATTTTACATAGTTGTAAATTAAAGGCTTATGTATGTCAGATATGTGTTTGTATTTAAATGCTAAAATGTTAAAAATTCCTGATAAATGGCAGATGCCCCAGTCAAATTTAATTACTTACAGATAAGAAACAATGACAAAACAGTACCAGATAAGGAAATAAATGAAAGTTACTTCTTTAGATTATTGTACCTTTGCTCTAAAGCAATTAGTATTAGAAATTATTCTGTCCTTATTTCTCCCATCATAATAAATAGTGCAATTAAAAAACAGTATATCACCTGTTACCTTCAGGAAAGGTGATTTTTTCACAGCTAATTGATTCTTTCAAAATCCCTACTACTTTCTTTCTACTTCTTTTATAGTTCCTACTGCAGAATTTTTAAAATAAATTCTTTAAAATAAAATCTTATCCACATTTTAATCTGGTACCTCAGTGAGAGTTCCATGTGTTCAGCATTGAGACAGACTTCTCCTTTGAGAGTACTGTAAAGAAGATTAGAGGATTCACAGGTTGTTGTGACTAAATAACTAGGAGGATTGTCAGAGAAGCTGCTGTGAAATAAAATTTAGCTAAAAAGCAGAAATCTCTGCAGCCTAGATTATGAGATTTCAGTCTGCATTGCGTCAAGGAGCTTATTCTGAGCTCAATACCAGTGGATAAATCTGAAAGATAGTGCCTTCCTTGAACACTGTTGCTTCCATATCTATTTTGCTTTATGAACACAACACATGGTCTGGGAAATGGATGATCTATGCATTTTTTTTTTTTCAAGAACATTTTTTTAGGGCCCAAATAAGCATGATCTCTGTACAAAGATTCTGAACTAAGGGAAAATCATAAATTCCAATGGCAAGATTTTCTTACATGTTTTCTGCATGAAGCTCCTAAGTGCCTATGGCCCATTCTTGCTTATACATACATTAAACCAAAACCAACACAAATATTATGGTGTCACTATGTTTAAATACATGAAACACATAATAAGATATATAGTATGACAAAGGAACATCACTTTAAAATAAAATTATGTTGTGAAGAACAACTCAATCCTAAAATGAAGTTAAATAAAAATGTGATTTATTCTATTTTATTGCAAAGAAAAGTCAATATAATGCCAGTATTTAAAAAATGCATCAAATAGAAAAGGACATAATCTTCTGTATCAGTAAAAATGGGCCTTTATCAGACACTTTCCCTTGCTAGGAGTGGTTCAGATTTGTATTAGGGAAAAAAAGTCATCAGTGAAAGAGTGGAAAAAGCAAGTGTCTGGATGTGGCGCTTGGTTTAGGGATAACTGTGATGGTGCTGGGTTGACTGTTGGACTAGATGATCTTGAAGTTCTCTTCCAACTTTGATGATTCTGTGATTAAAGGAAAAGGTGATGGGTCAGAGGAAGGCACTTGTTTCAAGACAGTTCAGGAAAATTACAATTTAATTAAGAGCTTTTTGAAAGTCCATGGAATCTAATGTGTGAACAGCTTGTTCCAAGACTTTAAGATAATCTATATATCTTAGAAACTTACTTTCTTAGCACTTGAACTGTTAAGATATTTTGAATAAGAAGTAGATGGCAAATATACAGGTAGTCACTTATCCACTTCCCAAACTTTTATAAATTTCAGGTTTGTTTGCTGAAAAGGATTTCATGTCAGGCTGCATACCTTCTTTTGCTTTCTTGGGAATCACAGCCTACAACAGTCTTCATCATCTTAGCTAATATAATCTTGAAGTCTTTCTCACTTCTTTCAACTGCTCCTCACTCATAATGAAAACTGCCTAAAATTCTGGTCATTAAAGGCTTGAAAACTTTCTTCATATGTTTAACTCATGATAATTCACTGCTCCTCTATTCACATTTATTCTTCTCACAATACTTTTTCTCAGCTCAAATACCTATTTTCCCATGATTCAGCACCAAAATTTGATCTCATAGACAGTGATCTTATTATTTCTCAATCTGGTTTTTTGTCCTTTTCAAAGTCATGTTCCCAGTAACATTGACCAATCTAAGAGACTTTCTCGTGTCTTAGATGATGGGAATGCACCTTTTGAGTACAGTTGGTCAGAATAATTTTCACATTGGGCTATATTCCAATGTTAATATTTACTTCCTTGGCAGTATATAATATGCATTCTACAGTTATATTTGCACCAGTTTTTTCCCATAGCCAGATTATGTATGGCTCGTAGGCAACTTCCCTTTGACTAAACACTCGGACATTTATCCCTTTGTCACCTGCAACTGATGATCTCAGCATTTACAAACAACATTCCTACAATTTGATTCTAAGTACGTGTCTGTAGTATGGGGCATTAGATTTGTCCTCATTTCTATTACTTGGACTAAATAACTCAAATTTTCCTGCACAGGAATCCTTCCTACTTTTTAATCTTCCAAATCCAATGCCCTATTAAAAATCATTAGTACACTACTACATATGTAGCAAAATCATGAAGGGGACTATTAAAGCTCACTCCTAAAATCCCATCAGCATCCTGTGCAGATAAAGGAGGAGAAAAATAGTCTCTGTTCACAGGCAATTCAAGCAGAAACCTATCTCAGTCATTCTGAACCTCTCCTCAGGGAAGCCTTCTTTGGAATATAAAGACAGTAGAACAAAAATAGGGGAATTTAGCTTTTTGGAAAACCTCTATTGCTGTACCAAGCAAGTGACTAGTATGTTGGATTTTTTTCTATTACTAGCTTTCCTAGTAATTTAGTATGACCAATCTTAGACTTGGAACTCAGAGCTTCCATAGCATTACTCACACTGGGATTGTCAGCAAAAATTGAGGACGTATTTTTGAATCAATATGTATCATGATGCTTGCAAATACATTTTTCTTTCTCTCTAAAATCTTTCTCATCTGTGCCATCATGCTCTGTGTATTATCATATCCTTCTGAAAACTGATTATCTGAATCAGAGATTCTCCCTAATTTATTCAGAAAAGACTTTTTTTTCAAGACAGAGATTGTAAATGCAATCGCAAATCACAACCTCAGAGCTCAATAAAAGCATTGAAAGCAGGACCAAGAACTCTATTTCTGTGTAATTAGCAGAAAGTTTCTTAGGTGCTGCAAATAAAATAGGGTTATAACTGAAATCAGCAAAAAGTATTATGGATATTTTCCAGGCAGCATACATTTATGAAATACATTTTCTTAGGGGTCACCAGGTAGATTAAATGTGAAATTGAACTCAGGTATTTGGTGTTCATGGCCAGAAACAGAGAGGAATTAAAACCCCAGATGGCAACTTAGAAAAGGGCAAGACTTCTGAACTATTGCATCTCTTATCACTGTTTATTTGAACTTTTGAGACAGAAAACTTTCAAGCCACAGTCCTTAACAGCTGTTGCATACATAAGTATACTCAATACAGTATTTCCATAGCCTATTTCAAGGTGATATTCTTTAATTATGCTATTGTGTCAAAATCTTTTCTTGTGGCTTGGGGAGAATAAAAGCACTGCAATTTTATCACTAAAAAAAACAAGTTTAAATCTACAAGTTTTACAAAAATAAAATCTAGACGTGAAAAATGTCACAGACATCTTTTGTGAAAAATCCTTTCTTGTGATTTTTCTCCCTTCTGAGAAGCTGTGGCCTCAGCAACAAATGTAAACAATGGCTATCTGCTGCTGTGGAATGCAACAGGTGTGTCCATGATTGGTCTCCTGTGGATGTTTGGATTTACTGGCTGCTCACGGCAGAGCTGTTCTCACTCTCTGCTGGGACACAGAACTTTGTTATTCATTCTTTTCTATTCTTAGCTTAGCTAGCCTTCTGAGAACTTTTCCTTCTATTTCTTTTTAGTATAGTTATAATGTAATATATATATCATAAAATAATAAATCAAGCCTTCTGAACATGGATTCAACATTCTTGTCTCTCTCTCACCCTGAAAACCCTTGTGACCACTGTCACAGAAAAATATTAGAAAACGATATTATTATTATACTTCTCATTTTACATATATTGCTATCATTAAACAAAATATGTTTGTGATAGTAGTAAGACTGTGTGCATAGTACATGAGTTGCCATCCTGACTTTGATTTCCTAGGCCACATGAAGTAACTTGTACAGGGAATAAGCATTTCCACTCTGTAAAGGACTACATGGAGAGTAAGTAAGACAGACCTAGGCCTATTGTAACATACTGCACAAAGGTCAAAGATAAGATGGGACAGAAGGAGTCAAGTTTAATTAAAAGTAATTTAGTGAAATTTCAATGGGCTTCATTTGCCCAGGCAATTTAAAGTGCACCCCCACACAAAGTACACATACAATACACATCCTCAAATTAGCAGTGTTCAACATGCTTCCTTCTCTTCCATCTGTATTAACCAAAGAAAATTTAAAGTAAGCATCTTGTTACAAGAAAATAATGGAGTAGGACGTAATGCAAGCCAAATGAGAAGTAGGGCAAGGAAAATCAATTTCTCATCAACTGCAGGGCAAATAACTTTAAACTAAGTCACATAGATTCTAATCAGTACCAAATGGAAACATGGCTCCTCTGTGCTACATTGTACCAAATTCATGATAGAGGAGACTTTAACTTTTGTTGGAATATCTGTGAAACTGGAGGAGAATCTCAAGCAGTTTTTAGCTTATTCCTAGAAAGAAGTTAGTAGGGGTCTTTGTCATGACTCTTGTGGTAAGGGTACGTAACTATAAGATAGCTAATGACCTGAGCAAATACAGCAACAACAAAGACTAAGAACTATTTTAAAGTCTTTGCATAGAAGCAAAAAACGAATTGTGAGATGTTAGCTCAAAACCAGAAATGTCATTACCTTACAGATGGCCTGAGCAAAGGGACAATGTGACACAAAAGGAACTGTGATGAGATTACAAAATGTATCAGAACTGTTTTGATTAATCTCCTGTCTCAGGAGTTTTAAGAAAGAGACAATATACAAGGCTTAATATAGAGGAATGACAAGCATATAATTCCAAACTTTTGCTTCTGCTTCTAAGTGGAGCATATCTCCACTTTATCCAATGGTTTTATTGCTGAAGGATTTTTTTATGCTTAAATTATACTTCCTTGGGCACTGTGATTTGTGTTGTGTCTCCAGAAAACTGCTTCTCAAAAAGCTAGACACATCCCACTCTGACACTCTCCTTTTTTAGCTACAGCTCCTTCTGTTAGAAATTTCAAAGTAGGTTTAGGTTTTGAGGAGACATGGTGTTTATTTGAAGAGCACTTTTGCAGCAGTGTTCATTTCTTCCCTACCCAAGGTACTGTCATACCACTTTTCCCCTACTCACATTTGGGAAGATTTTCTCAAGAATCTGGGCATTTCAAGCATATGTCACTTTTGATCTGCTGCTACTCTTGCTGTAGCCACACCCCTGTGGAACTTGTGAGAGCTGAAAAACTGTTAAGAAAGAAAGAACCATTTCCTGCTGTAGCTCCTATATTGGGCATAGCTTTCAGAATTTCAGTACAGGGTTGCAAGTGTGACCTGTGGCAAGGAGACTTCAAGCTGCCTTGTGTCAGTCCCAGCCATTTCCAACCATCTCTGACACCCGTGCATCACATCAGCTGAGAAGGGCTGAGTCAAGGATACAGAAAAAGATTCCCTTGTCCTGGTCTCTACATAGAGGAAGTCCAAATGTGTGGCCCAGCTGCCAGCTGAGTTACACTCAAAAACAACCCCAGTCTGCAAAATCAGACAGTTGCAAATAATCAAGGATGAAATTTCAAGTAAGAATAAGCACTGAAGAGTTGATCAAGAATCGCTTTCACCTGGATGTTATATTTGACTGCCCAGCATGCATAAAACCTAATGAAAGCATTAGTTTCAGTGCAGAGTATGAGTCTGCAAGTGTTTGAAAATCAATAGTTATCAGGTTTGAACAGATGCTGTGAGTGCTGCAATATCAGCTTAGTGTTACTATGACCCTGAGCAAACTCTTAGCAGAAAAAGAAGAAACCTCAGCAAGAAGACCAGTATTTTGTTTCCACTGAAAACAGATGCAATTGTTTTTTACCTCATGTAAACTATGACAAACCATAAAAATCATAGATGAAACAAATTTTCCCAACATTAGAAAGTGTAAAGTAAGCATAAGTCCCTCCTCCTCCACCTGCACTTCCTGTCATCACTAGGATATTGCCTCATTGTGCTCATATCACAATGAGCACATTTTTATACACAGATGTGAAGAGGATGCCGTGTAACTTAGTGAATACATCAGGAAAACTCTTGGCCCTACACAGCCACAGTAGAACTTGGTGAACAGCAGCAGTGGGAAGCCATTAGTGCAGCAGGCTAAACAGGGTACCCTGACCTCTGCTTGAAATAACGCACAGACTGCGGCTGACATGAGCAGGAGGCAAGAGCAGGAAACTTGGGTTTCCACTTAGCGTGAATGAAGTGATATAACCAAACACTGTGCTCACTAAAGATCCAATCTCAATGTCTGAATTCAGTTCAGAAATAGAATTGCCACTGTTTCCTTCCATTGATTTCCAGTACATGAAGCCTTTTTCCCCCTTTTGTTTTAACCAGTGCACAGAAGCCAGCAGGTCCCGGTCCCCAAACAAATGAGTATGCTGATGCCCAGCTTCAAGAGATTGTCAAGAAATTGCGTGAAAGGGCAAATGTCTACAAGGAAAAGCTGAATGACCCAGTGATATCTTCACCCGAAGCAAGTCCTCCAACTTGTAAGTGCCTCTAGAAATAGCTGTGCATTTGCTCAGTTTAAAACTGAAAATGATTTTGTAGTAACAGAAAATACGGTGATAATTTTTTTGTAAGTGTAGTGTATTTATCTACTGGTAAGGATCACTTTGTGCCCTATGAAGTCAATTTATCCCTATTTCTCTACAGTAAGCCACAATCCTAAAGTAAACCCTCCCTTTGAATGACATCACTGAAGAATTTGGGGGAAAAGCTTATAGAGGCAGTACCTAGAATCATTCATGTCAATAAGTTTTCTGTATTTTGAAATAGCTCCCAGAGATGTTTATTCATGAAGATGAATCTGAAACATATGAAGAAACATATATCTTGTGAGTGGATGTTAGTCACTTTGATATGGGATCTTCTGTGGAAATAAAGTAAAAAAAATTTTAGCCTTGACAGAAATCTGGACACACTGAAGACTTTAAGTCCATGCTTTAAATAGAGCAAACTCATCTGATATTAATCAATCATTGACTTTTGACAAAATATGAAATATAAATCAATTTTTCTCCTCTTCAAAGGAAAGTTTGACTTTCCTTTCCACAAAGAAATTAGTGTGGTGGGTTTATGTTCTGGCACTTTTTAGTAGCTGTTCATTGTGTATGTGGTTTTTAAAAAGCTGTAAAAATGGTCCCTGAAGAATAATAAACTATATAAACTGGTAAAGGAATTTTTTTCTAAATTGTATATTTGCTGATCTACATCTTTTGTTCTCTTTGTAGAACTTATGATCTTTATTTCCTAACTTATTATAGATCCAGTTTGTCATATTACTGCTGTGTATCCTAATCAGAGGTAAAGCCACAAGAATTAATAGGACACATGTGCAAACAAGATGATCCAGCTCAAAGATGCAAGAACTGGGTTCAAAGGAGTGCTTCAAGGCTTTTATAAGCCTAGAAATGTTAAAAAACATGGGCTTCCCAGAAGTTTCACCTGCTGCATCTTGCATATCAGGTCTCAGGAGAGGGGAGAGATCACCCATGACACAGCTGTCTTTTCTTATCTCCATCCTCACTGCATTCATTCTTTGCACCAGTCATGTAAAGATAAATACTCAGTTGTGTTAATGAATGCTAAATTATGAATTAGCAATTTTCTTGTCAGTTTTATAAAAGGTGTAACTTGTAAGCAATGTCCAGGGAAATTCAGCAATATAGATACTGCACTCTGTAAACTAAGTTCAGGATAGCAGATGTACATGTTTATACCAGTGGTGATTTTATTCTTCAAGGGGTTTTCTATGTATTTAATATAATGAATTTATTCACTGCCCAATGTTTTTAGAAGATATTTTAACATGATGAAGCTTAGCTTCATGTTAAACCAGGGTGAATTAATTGAGCGATTATTAAAATGCCTATATTTTTGGTAATCTATGTGTCTAGCACCAAAGAAGCCTCCACCCCCAGCAAAAGATGAAAAAAAAGATGAGAAAAAAGATGAAAAAAAAGATGAAAAGAAAGAGGAGGCAGAAGCAAAGCCAGAGGAGGATCATTACTGTGATATGCTGTGCTGTAAATTCAAAAAACCTCCACTGAAAAAATACATGGAGTATATGAAGCTACCAGATACCATTGACTCATACACAGGTAAATTTAAATCTGTGTAATAGAATGGGGTAAAGTCATATTGAAGTGACCTTGTACTACATGGTGGCTTACACAGGCTCACACCTGTGAGGCACCATAAGATACACATTCCAGTTTGCGATTCCCAGGGACACAGGGGTCCTGTCCTAAAAAACATTTATTCCAAACAGGGAAAATTGACATCAGTTTTAAAGATGGTACGCAAAAAAGTGTAATGAAAACTGACAAGAATTAGGACCCAAGTCTTCTGTTTCTTGATCTGGAATTTGTACCATTCATTAGGGCCAAATGTGGAATTTGCAGACAACCTCAACGTGGGAAGAGATGAGAGTCTTGACTCCATGTTTCAGAAGGCTGATTTATTATTTTATGTTATATATTATATTAAAAGAAAATTATATATTAAAACTATACTAAAAGAATAGAAGAAAGGATTTCATCAGAAGGCTCGGAAGGAATAGAAAAGAATGATAATAAAATCTTGTGATTGACCAGAGAGTCCGAGAGAGCTAGACTGTGATTGGCCATTAATTAAAAGCAACCGCATGAGACCAATCAAAGATGCACCTGTTGCATTCCACAGCAGTAGATAATTATTGTTTACATTTCATTTCTGAGGCCTCTCAGCTTCTCAGGAGAAAATATCCTAGCAAAAGTGTTTTTCATAAAATATGTCCGTGACAGCCAAATAATTATTTTTTCAGTTATCATATACATGAGCAAGATGCAATATCTTATATGCAATAATTATATTTTATCATGTAAGTTTCTTCAGGTGCACTGAATATGCTTTCATTTTTGAAAATTCCTTGTGTGACTCCTCTTTCCAAGCTACATCACTTTAGCAGCGTTCCAGCTGCAAAAGGGAGAATGGTAGGTGGGTCTGGGCTGAAGCATTCCCAGAGGCTGCAGCAGAATGTGCGTGGCTAAAAACTGGCAGCAGGCGCCAGGTTCGCAGCTCTGCGTTCAATGTTCTTCCTTGCAGACCGCCGTTACGTGGCGTGGCTGATGCTTGTGACAATTGCCTATAACTGGAACTGCTGGTTCATCCCCCTGCGCTACGTGTTCCCGTACCAAACCCCCAGTAACACCATCTACTGGCTTGTCATCGATGTCATCTGCGACCTCTGCTACCTGTGCGACGTGATCATTTTCCAGCCCCGAGTGCGGTTTATCAAAGGGGGAGATATAATAGTAAGTATTGGAAGTGGGACTTCCATGGGCAGTGGTTGTGTGTTAGAAATTCATCCAAGCTGACACTTCTTTTGTATCACTATGTCAAATCCATGTAACTTTTTTATCTGTCAAAGGTTCATATATTTTTCATCACTGACCTTCCATTCTAGACTGACGTTCCGTTATCCTGTGTGGGAAGAAACACATCCATTACCTGAATTATTAAAAATTGGAAAAAACTCAAGATTTCAGATTTGAAAGTAACAGATGAGAAGAGCTGAAACAGGCGTACAGCTCCAAACAGATTCCTCATTGGAATCAGTGGTCATATGTAATTGTGCATAAATATAAATATAAATATAAATATAAATATAAATATAAATATAAATATAAATATAAATATAAATATAAATATAAATATAAATATAAATATAAATATATGTTTTTGTGAAACTTTCACCTATTTGTACAAGAATCACAGTTGAAGACAGGGCATATTCCACTAGGGTTGGACAGGATATGCGTGCTTTGTAACAGATATTGACATGGTGGTTTTATTTTTTCCAAAATCAGAGCAAATCCTTGTAATTTTTGGATACTTTGAAAATAACTTATTTGAGATAATCTCTTTTGGGGAAATAAGTATGTTCAATTTTGATTCTTGCTACAATTTTTGTGTTATCTTTTTATAGAGAAATGTAAAATAAAATTTTAAACAACTATCTGAAAGTTTGCCTTTAATCTACCAAAGGGTATCTAGAATGTTAACTTTTCTTTAGTCTTCCCTGCTTTCGATTCTTTGACATCTTATAGAAAAAAGATACTTAATTCAGAAAAAAAAAGTTTTTATTACTTCAACCTGACTTTACTGGGCCCAACAGACAGAAAATTCAAAATTATATATCTTCAAATCTAATTTGGAACTAGCATTACCTCAGTGCTTTTAGAAAAAATTTATACGTTGTACATATACGATATTACTGATACCTTTACAGACCAAGCTGTGCTAATATAATTTCAATAGATATTAAATGCAGTGCAGTGGAATGTATTTTTCCACACTAAGATATTCAGTAACTAGATTTGCCTAAATCCACAAAACTCAATTTTATGAACAAAGTTAAAACTCTAAAATATGAAGCTCAGCTTCTATTTCCCTTGAAGCTATTTCTACAATTCACAGATTTTAGTGCACAGAAACCATCTCCTGCCTGATCTCTTGCATTAAGTTTAATGTTTAAAGTGATAATAGTGAAAGTTGGAATGGAAATATAATTAAGATCTTAAAGCTATTTTTAAAATTTCCCTGATATAAATACAGAGAGTACAATAATAGATAAATTTCTTTATATACTTGTGATTATCCTTTCTTATTACATTAGCATCAGTTCCAGTGAAGAACAATTTAAAAATAAAAAGCTAATCATTACTAATGAATGCAGTGTTGATTATTGTAATGCTAGTAATGCTAGCATGTTAATGTTAGCTTTCAAGGAGCTAATTTTGTACAGCATCATTTGAAACACTCTTTGAGTTGTTCTTGGAATCACTACAGATAAATGCATTTTTTGCCATGAAATGAAGGGGGTTGGGTTGAACATGAAGTCATACAGTTGTCTTGAGAGGGCAGTTTTGTTGAAAAAATGCAATGTAATTTTCTAGACCAACACCCTGATTGGAAAAAAACAGACAAACCCCACCTGTCATTTTTTCAAGTGATTCTAATAAAATCTGATCTAATGTAAGCTGTACTAATAACAGTACTTCTTCTCAGAAATACATACAGATACTTCTCCATTCATACTTTTAGACCATCATTAATTTAACTGTCACCACCACTACTGTCCTGTGGAATAGCAGAGGCTCATCCTTGACATTTTGATCTTGACTATGCCCTTTTCTCCTTTCATTATCACTGTAGTCAGACAGAGCAGAAACAGAGAAATTCTACCGCAGCTCTGTGAAGTTTCGGGTAAGTAGAACCTGTCTTACTGATGCCAATGTGAACTGCTGCCTGTTCACAGGACTTTTTTTTCATTCACTGAAAATCACTGTTGGTTTAAGAACATCACCAGAAAACATTGGCTCAATGGCATATAATGTAATGGCATACATTGAAACAATGGCTCACCAGCTGAAGACTGACATCTTCATAAACAGTGTTTAACTGCAAGAGAGATTATTTATAAATGCAATTTTAAATATTATTTTGGAATTGTAACAAATTAATAAAATAGAATTTGATTAGTTTTTGAGAGGTCATTCCAGCACACACTAAAGACAATAGCACCATTTGCCAGAGATTTGTTTAAAACAATTAAAACTCCTGAAGAGAGATGATAATTATTCTGTAAACTCTTTTGAAGTACCTCATTGTAATGAACATTTCATAACTGACAGGAGCCAAAATTTCAAACTAAGATTTTTTTGTGGTCATGGCACTTTATAAAAACAAAGAGGCATTTGATTTAGGAAAATTCTTAATGTTGCTCCTAAATGTTGGGCTTATTTGTCAGTGGAAGATAGGTAGTTTATTGAATTCCTGATTAACTTACAGGTCTGTTACTATAAGCACACATCTCAGTCATTGCCCTCTCCCCTTCTCTATTTTTGCACCTGTGTTGTTCAGAGTTGCTTTTTTTCTCAGTGACTGTGGTATCATTACTGAAATACTTGATATTAAGCTATCCAAAATGCAGAATATACGCCATACAGTCAAAGTGGATTTGTAGGGGTTTAAGTTCCCACTTGAGGTATGTTTAGGGCTCTTGATTTCTGAAAAAAACTAATGTGAGTTTTCTCATGACACACAAGATATAGATATAGTGTGGGAATTTGTCATATGATTAGGTACTAATTAGCAGTTACTGATATTAATGCACTTTTAACTAAATTTTCCCTCCTCTTAGACATTTGTCTGAGAGCGGGAGAGAAAGGAGACCATAAGAGGCTGTTTCTCTCAATCAATTTCTTGGTTTGCTTTGCACGCTGTTCAGGTATTAATTGCTTCTTGCCTGCATGGAATAAAAGGTCAGAGCTGCAGGGTGGCTGCTGCCAACACAATTCACACCCCTCAGAGCAAACGCATTTCTGATTCAGTGAGATGAAGCCCAGAGTTCCACATCCCTCTCTTCCAAGCAATAGCAGCAACAAAGCAAGGTATCCCAAGATCTTTAAAAAGGAAAAGATAAATTTGCCACAGCTTCCCTTCTCTATCTTAGGAAATAATAAAGATACATATAAGAAGAGAAATCACATTGTTGATGGACTGCAGGGAGATGTTGAAAACCTTAGTGATATGGGAAGAAGCAGCATAAAAATTTGATAGAAGAAAAGAAACTGCAACCCAACCAACCAACCAACAAAAAAAAAAAAAAAAAAAAACAAAAAACACAACCAAAAAAAATACAACTCAGTCAAATTTATTATCCTACGATGAATATGAATCTGTTGTTTGGAACACATGCCTTCTGTAGGTTGCAAGCAAGAAATCTAACTCATTGTGCTCCCTCAAATTGCTTTAGGCAGCCTTGTTTGAAAGCTTTCAAGAAGGCCCTTTAAGAATTGCTTTTAAGAAGTGTTTTAAAGGCCTTTTAAGAAGTGCTTGTGTAGTGGCCTCCCCACCTGCACTCACCAGCTCAATGCCAAACATTTTAGTCCGATCAGAACTACAACTGAAAAAACAGAATGTATTAATGATCAAATATATGAGATACTGTTAATGATCCACATGAAACAGAGTAAAATCTCAGGCACAGGGGACTCAAAAGCAGGGCAGAGCCAAGCTGTTGGTGTTTTCAAGGAGATAATCTTACCTGCCAGTACCTAGGAAGCTACATGCTTAGCATGCTGACTCTTCAAATATCATCACAGTCATGATTCAGTCTAAGCAGGCTTTTGACAGCAAGTAAATACATTATGATTACTATGAAGTTTAAATTGACCTCTCTGCTCTTTAACAGCTTGATGTGATATCGGTGTTTCCATTTGACATTTTATACTTCTTCTTTGGATTTAATCCAGCACTTCGAGCAAACAGGATGCTGAAGGTAAGATCTGTGTTAGTGATGGATTGCTAACCATGCCTAGATGTTTTTGCAATGCCACAGAATTTTTTTTTTAATAATATTTAGGAATATGAAATTTAGAAACTTTAAAATATCTTCAGGCTAAGGTACAACATAACTTAATAAAGAAACAAAAAATACACGTCATAGTCTAGCCAAATTGAGTCCTTATTTTCTTATTTTTCTTCTGACTTTATTATTTCTTAACATTAAAAAGTGTTTTTTGATTTAAGCTATTTTTCACATTATTTAAAATAGATTAATCTCAAATTACCTGTTCCGTTCTCAAAGATTAAAAAAAAATCACTAAGTAATGCCAATGTACATTCCCCTTGAGTTGCTCATGTCAGGTGTTTAAAAACATAGGAAGTAATTTTGAGGACAAAAACTATACACAAACCTACTTTTGTTATCAACTCCAAAGACCTTGAAGTTGTGTAATGAAAGGTCTGAGAAGGGATTAGAACACGGGCCACTGTGTGGCTAAATGCATTTCTCTGCACACAATCAACATGCTTACAAAGAATTGGCTTTCATTTAAAGCTGGGAGAATACAGAACTCTGGCAATAAAACAAAGGTGTTCTTCATTTTGGTATTCAATAAAACTTCAAAAATTCCTTAAATCAGAACTAAAATAATATGAAACAATGAAAAGTTAAATAGTACCTTGTATTAGGCAACCAGCTGTGTATTGAACCAAAACAAAGGAAAAAGCTACATGCAATCCCTGATTGATCAACTGCAAATACTGAACAGGAATAATTTGATACAGCTGCCATTGATACAGAGTATCCTCTAGAATGTGGCTGTTGATACATATGATCACTTACGGGAAAGTTACTGGAATTTCAGGAAGAGAAAAAATGCATGTAATTCTTTGTGATCATGTTGCCCAAGCAATTATATACGTATGAGGAAGTAGAAGTTGTTCATCTGAAGTACTCTGACCCAAACAGCAAGGTTATTTCTGTAATCACTCAACACCCAGAAAAACACTTGACTCAAATTTATCTTTGTTTTTCAGCTCGTATTTTTGTTAAATGTTTGTCATGGTTTAGGAATAGTGTTCTCCAATTTAGTACTCCCACTAAAACTGCATGCCTGGTCCCTCTCCACCTTCAACTGGAGGCACAAAAGGCAATGATCACAGGTTGAGATAAGAACAATTTACTGGAAACAACAATGAGACAAGAAAATGAACACTAGCAACAACATTGCTCATGACAGAGGGTGTAAGAAAAGAAGTGATTCACATGGAGAAACTCCCCAATAATAAACAATACCAGACAGCTCCCTCAGCTAGATTTTCTCAACAGAAAGGAACTGTTTTCTTCCCTAGAAGAAACAGTCGCTTTATCCCACTCCCAGCAATGACCTGAGATTGTATAGAATAGCATGAGTGTTAGACATGCCTCTCCCAGCTACTGCAAAAATTAACCCTGTCCTGGCCAGAACCAATATTTATAGAAAGTTTGATTGCTGAAAAATCCATTTTCAAAATGTGTATGTGAATTAATGCCAGTACTATTATAAAAAAAATGTGTACTGAAAAATAATGATTAGATTACTTTTATTTGTTTTCCATTCAGCATAACACATTCTTTGAGTTTAATGATCGTTTGGAAGCTATTATGGAAAAAGCATACATCTACAGGTATGTGCTGATAAAACTCAAGTAGCATGCAAAGCTTGGCACAGAATGCATTTCAAATGATTTCATGAGTTGTCAGTTAAGCATTGGGTGAAATACGATACATCTTTAACTGTTCCATTTAAAGGGTTTTTTTAAATATCTGCCTTTATGGTAATCATTAAAATTATATATATATATATATATAAAAGGCCTCACTTATGTATGAAATCTAGCTCAGTTCAGCTGGCCTGCTTCTGGCAAAATTTTCACCAAACTGAGGCTTCTGCCAAAATTTAATTGATGAGAAGTTTCAGAAAATTTCTTTTCTGAAAGAGCTAAAGGACTCTTTCTTTAGGTTGCTAATAGTGGTTCCAAACCCTCAGAAGCTGTTTATTTGTACTTAATAGGAGTTATGAGCCTGGGCCTATGTCAACATTTTTCTTCAAACATGCTCTCCCCATGAACCTGGCATGTTCAGAAACTTGATCCTCCACTGCCCTGACTACAGCTGGAATGAGGATCAGTTCAGCACAGTTCACAAATAGTGATTGTGGCTGTAGTCTGCTGAACTGTGTTCTCACCTTCTGCATTGGCAGAAAGAATTTTGGATCCAACTCAAGTAGTCAGGGGCAGAGCTATGGCAGCATTCATAGGCCCCTCGGCTGCCAGTGATGCTGCAAAGGTGCAAGGAACCCCTCTGCTTTGTTATCATTATTGCCAAAGTCTTCAGCACTGGTTTACCTTGCGTAATTCCTACACCAACAAATCCTTTTCCCTATCCCAGTTTTGGGGCATGTATTGTTCCTGTCTGCTGGTGTTGTAGAAATATGTTGGTTACCATCTTATTTCATTTCAGAGATTATGGCAGTTAAACAGCACACTTGATATTAATACATTCCAATGAGATATTTTATGAGATTTAAAAACAAGCTAAAGTTCAAAAAGAGGTTCAAATATCTGCTCTTTCATTTTTTCATGTACCTACGAAATAAAACAAAACTTGAAGGTTTGAAAGTTATACTAAAATAATTTTGATATGCTGAACTTCACAAAATTTATTCCTATATTTACTTCTCTTTTTGCTTATGGAAGATTCTGTTGTGGTTTGATTTGGGTTTTCTTTGGTTTGGTTTGGTTTTTGATTTTTTTTTTTAATTATTTTGGTTTAAGAGAGGACTGAATTTCCACAAGATGAAGAAATTTCTTGTCAGTTTCTGAATCTCTGCCCTCTTCAGTTTCTAATTTCATTTTTTTAAGAATGAACCTTCATCTGCCCATGGTGTTTAACTTGTTCTACTATTGATAAGCTTTAAAATTAATTATTTTTAAATTAATTATTTTCCATATTATATTCTTTGCTTTTTGGAGTCATAATTCAATATTTTTCCTGTATTTCCTATAACATTTGCAGAGAGTATTGAGAGATACACTATCTATAGATAATATATAATTATATAGACAATTCTGACTCAAGTAATTAGTTTTTATATAACAATACTGTTATAAGTACATGGATTTCAAAGAAATGGGAACAAATTTAAAACTCATTTTCACCCAAATAAAGTTTTTCAAGGGACAGAGTTTCACACTCTTATGAAAATATGGAATGGGAGATGAAGATTCAAAGGAGAAGTTGTAAAGGGGATGTGTATATCCTCAAGCTAGACCACCTTTGAAGGATGTGATATTTATTTACATGTCAAAAAAAGGAAAAGTGCTCATTTTGAAAGGCTAAGACACACAGAGCAAAATCTCACTGGTCCCGTAAAATGTATGCAGTAGCAGAGCCAGCCACTCTGCCCTGTCAGAGAGGTTTTTTAGCATGATATTGGTTAAGAACCACAACTGTGTTTGCTGCTTGTCTTTGCTTCCTGGCCAAAGGCCCACTCAGATTTCCAGTATGAAATCACTTGCAGAATGTAAACTGCAGAATCTAAATATTTCAAAACGAATCTATTTTCTAATTCATACTTCAGAAAACACTGACTCCTGGTTTTCTCATTGACAAATAGACAACAAGGGTAGTTTTACAGAAGAATACAAGCAGGAGCTAAAAAATCTTTAAAACCCCAGTCTTTTTGTGCAAACTACTTCATTTAATTTTAATGTGGCAATCATGCTTTGGTCTGAGATTGGTGAAACCACACTTTGAGCAATAAGGCACCAATTAATAGCTAGATAATATCAAACTAAGCTTCTACAGCAAGGGGAATTCCTTCCTCAAACTAATTAGTTTGAGTTTGTAGAAATAGAGCTAGCACGAGTTACTTACATCTTCTCATTGTGATATCTTCAATATATATCTGGAGAAATGTAACAGAGCAGAGGTTTCTGGAATCTCCACTCAGACCTCAGGAGTCCACTTTCATGGATTCAAACTTGAACAGAAGATCTAGCATGGACAACATTGCAGCATTACAAGACCACAACAGCTCTATGCTGTTCTCTGTAGCTTGCAATCCTAAACAGAGCTGTCCTGGAAGCACACCAACTTTTAAACAGAGAAATAGCATTCATTTGTGAGCATCATAAAGAAGAATAATACACTTAGGTAGATTATCTAATGGCACGGAAAGACCAAGGAGGGCATAAAAAGGTACCTGAAGAAGCAGCAGAGGAGTGCTTCATGAAGTAACCACAGGGATATTGGCTCCCATTACCTTTGTTTATAGATCCAATTTAGTTAGATCTTATTAAATTCTCATAAAAGCACTTAATCAGTTATTCTGTACTGCATAATGCAGTTGAATTCTAGCTGTAGCAGATAAACTCATTAACTACCAGTCTGTGTTTAGGCAAGTCCTGCCCTTTTCCTGCTTATTCATCCCCTGCTTGTATGAATATTTCAATAGCTAAATCCAGGAGACATTTCTTTTGATCCCCATGCTCTGAACAGAGGTTATACAATGAGATCATTATTGTATTAAACACAAAGCTGCTTGGTGCTTAATCATTAGTATTCTTCAAAGCACTGGCCACAAGCATAAGAACTGGGATTAGGAATGATATAACTCCTGCTGCACATCTAAATCATACTGTTTAGAGGACCTACTGCAGGTTTTAGACTACAGGTCTTGTAAAGCAGCTCATTTCTGACCTCAGACATTTCTTGGCTTTGGTTCACAAGTTTAGAGCCTATCTTGGATAGAGTTTGGGAAACATTATTTTTTACCCTGTACCCTCATTAATATAGCTTCAAATTTCTGGAAATATTCATAGCCATTTAAAGAAGTGGAGTATAAACTCCTCAGGGAACCATAATTTAAAAATTACCCCATGTCAAAAATTCTAGGGAAGATATTTATTTGACCTTGGACAGATGTGAGAGATGGGCAACTGCCAGCTATTTTTTCATAGACTCAATACAGGTGGGGAACTACTTAGCATAGGCTTAACATTAACATTGCTAATCCAAAAAAGTAATGGGTTCTATATTAAAAAAAAAAAAAAAAAAAAAGAAAAAAGAAAAATTTAAGTTGTTTTACAGGAATCTGTTTACTTTTATAGGGTCATTCGAACAACTGGATACTTGCTGTTTATCTTGCACCTTAATGCATGCCTGTATTATTGGGCTTCAGACTATGAAGGAATTGGCAGCACTAGATGGGTGTATGATGGCGAAGGAAATATGTAAGTCCTTTTCTTTTGCAACAGATTTTTTTTATTTTGCTCATTCCTGCCTCCCCATCCTTCTCCCATGTCACTGCTTACTTTTTAAGTGCTTAGATAGCAAATTTTCAGTATCATGACTGCTGATCAGCAGCTTTCAATATTAACACCTATTTGGAGGGCAGGTGCAGTGAATAATCAGTTCAACACTTTGAGCTTTTATAGGTTTATGAGTCAGTGCTAAGTGCTGACTTAATTAAACATTTAGAAAGCAGCAAGGGTCATAAATTAAACTTACTGATTGCATATGCACACGGGAACTGTTAGAAGGATTGTATAGCAATCCCTCAAAGGAAACACAGGGAGAGTTAGAGAGTTTTTTTGCTGCCACAAAGCATTGTGTTATAAAAGTGCAACATTTTAGTCCCTCCACACAATGGTGATTAGTCTGACAAAATTCCACCAGCTCTCTCTGATCTTTTGAGAAGGTCGTGCTTAAACATGTGGCAGAGCGTCTTCAGAGGAAACAATGATTTTGGCAGAATTTTCCACAAACTCCTTGTGACAGCACTGGCTGGGTGCAAAGTAAGGACCATTTATCAGGATGATGGAGAAGATGTAAGAGAAAAAAGTAAAGTCAAAATATTTTCTTTGTGTAGTTTTGCAAAGATATATATTAGGCTCAGTTGTATGAACATTCGTTTCTTTCAAAGGCTATAATATAAAGCCACAGAAGCTCAATTTGTTCTTTGATTACATTCCTTGCAAAACCACATATAGTATCCTAATGCTGCCATAAACTGCCTTCTAAACAACTTTTCATCCTTCTCTTGGACATGTGCTCCTCTTGTTTGTAGTTTTGTTAGACTTCACAAGTTTGGTGTCAAGTCACTACCTTGAAGAGCAAAACAAACTTTGTGTAAATCAGCACTGATTTTTCATATGTAGGGTTATCTCTTGGAAAAAAAAAAAAAAACATATTTGAAGTTTACACACACCATTAAAATACACAGCTTGAGTACTGCAGTGAGACATGTGAAAGCAGGATCATGGAGCTTAGTGGAACCATTTAAGTAGAGAAGCTGTAGATGGGTGTTTATTTGCAGGATTGAAGTTTCCAGAAATCTGACAAGAAAAATGCAGAAGCAATTTCCATTATAGCTATTTTTTTAATGTGATTCTTAGGAATACTTGTCTCATACACAAAAAGTAAGGTACATAAGAATAAGAAACGTGTAAACTCTGAAAGTAGAGAGTCTTCAAGTTTTTAATGCTACTTCAGAACAGTCTAGAGAAAAGGCAGGAAAGAATTACCTGTTTTTCACAGACAAAAATATTTCACATTTTTCTCAGAAAAACAATTAGTCAAAATTATTTGTTGGCTTTACTACAGACAATGCCTTGTGTGTTCACAGTGGCCAGGTTTTTTGACATTTTGTGCTGCTTTTTCCATGAGGAGACAAAAAAAAGTTCTCAAATGAAGTCACACTGCAATCGCATGGAATTTAGAGCAGATTTGTCATAAACATTGATGATAAAATGATAATTCAAGTTCTGCATTAAACTGAGATCCTTAAATAAAATGCATGTTTGGATATCCAAATAGCCAAATACAAGAAAAACATTGATCTGTTGGAATGAGTCCAGATGGAGCCACTGAATTAATCCCAGGGCTGGAGCACCTCTCCTGTGAAGACAGGCTGGGGAAGTTGGGACTGTTCAGCCTGGAAGAGAGAAGGCATGGGGAGAACTCAGCACCTTCCAGTACCTAAAGGAGAGCCTCCATTAGGCAGCACAGGGAATTTTTACAAGGGATGCAGAGATAGAACAAGGGGGAATGATTTTAAACTGAAAAAGTACACATTTAAGTTAGATATTAGGAAGAAATTCCTTACTATAAGGGGGGTAAGGCACTGGAACATATTGCCCAGAGAGGTTGTGGACTCTGAATCCATGAAGGTGTTCAAGGCCAGGCTGGATGGGGCTCTGAGCAACCTGATCTAGTGGAAGGTGTCTCTACCCATGGTAGGAGGGTTGGAACTGAATAATATTTAAGGTCCCTTCCAACCCAAATCATTCAATGATTCTATGATATATCCATCTAAACCTCATTAAGACATTAACCCACCTCATCTTGGCAATTGTTTGGTGAGTGTATGACTTTGTTCTTTCACCTGTATCTAACTCAAACTGGAATATATAATGCCATGAACATAGAACCCCAAAGAGTATCCTACAATGAGCTGCATTTCATAAAATATAGCTTTGTATTCCACTAACAGCAAATGCTGACTGTGTAAAATAGTCATTGCTTTAAAGACTTAGGCATGACATAAAATCTAATCATCAATTGTTTGAGGCTCTTTTCACACACAGAGGCATCGTGTGAACATTAGTTATAATTAAAGATGTAAGTGAATTTAAGCTTATCAGACAAGATATTTCTAGGTATATTCATTTATTAGGGAAGCATATATAAGAACAATTTTTCAGGAAAAGTGACTAGTACTGCAGCATATATTATGGCACAGCAGAGAACTTATAATTTTTCTTTCACAGAGCATTCAGGGTTGACAATATTTGAAGTCAAATATGCCAGTAGTGTCACAAAGAATGGGAACATATTCAGAAATACTATTAGGAATACATAGCTACTTAGCTAATCTTGAAAAATGATGGTAAGTAGTTTGACAAGTAAACCAAAATTCTAGCTGTCTCAGATTACACTGACGCACAGAAAATGATCTGGCGCTGATTTAGTGGCCCTAATGCTTTATGTGGAATCCCTGCTTTGTCCATAAAATATTGCTAGTTATGGCCAAAACCAGTTCTTAATAATGTCAACACTCCTAGGATGTTTTTATTTTCTTTTCCTTTTCCAGTCTAAAAATAATTAACAGACAGTATTTCCCATTATTACTTTGATTGCATACATATTCCTGACCAGGCACACTAGCTGGTGAACTAAAGCTATAACTAACAGCTATACACAACACTCAAACCACAAGCAAAATGATCAAAGTAGCTCCCCTGCAAATTTATGCAAGCTCTATTCTTTTCTGGTTTTTGTCCATGCTGTAAAGTGCTAGTGTCAGCCCAAGACTTGAGCTCTTTTGCATAGCAGCCGTCAGTCAAACCCTTTGACTTGAGATGTAAAAGGCAGTCAACTTTACCTCCCTGCAACACACCCAAATTAGCCACACAGGGTGTTTCCAGCATTAAAAGTGCACAGCTTGAGTTAGGCAAGACCTCAGTCTCTCCTAATGCAGAGGCACAGCAACAGCAGAGCGTAGAGTCTATGGACGGACAGTAGCAGATATTGAAAAGGTCTCTTAAGTGGACAATTCCAACTATATGTGTTTATTTACAATCTAATTTAACTACCTAAGTAAAAGATCAATCTCCCTAATTCCTGAGGAAAATGCACAAATCTTTCCCTTTTCAGGGATTCAAGACAATGTCATTGCTCTGAATTGTTCCGAGGAAGTGTCTCTCTTTCATCACTGTTCACAGAGAAATTAAAATTAGGCAGATGAAATTCTCAAGCAAACCCTCCAGGTCAGCAGTAAGTTTAGGGAAAAAAAAATAATTTCACTTCGCTCATCGTGTACTTCTGCTGTTTGTAAGAAGTCTGCAAAATTATTTGGCAAATTTAAGACATCTATTTGCATCCCAATTATGTTTCTCTGCAGCATGCTGCCTGCCTGTTCTGGGCACAGACTTAGTGGATATCTGTGAGTCCCAGAAAATGGTCATGTAAGTGTCTAGAACAAATCCACTCCTTTGGTATGCACTGCCCAATGCACAGTGAGACTGGCAAATCTTGAAAGTGTCT
The DNA here is from genome assembly GCF_027887145.1 of Ammospiza caudacuta. NCBI lineage: Eukaryota > Metazoa > Chordata > Aves > Passeriformes > Passerellidae > Ammospiza > Ammospiza caudacuta. The sequence continues at coordinate 136,673,439 of NC_080593.1, forward strand.
CGTGGCTTTCAGCTGTGCATTGGTCTGATGTGTCACGATCTCGGTGCTTGCTATGCAAAGGCAGTTTTGTGCCTCCAGGCAAGCTGTGAATGCACAGCCCAACTCATACGTCAGACTTTCAGACTTTCACTTTTACTTACTTTTTTAAGTAAAAGCTTTGTATTTTGCTCCACTGTGCCTGAGATTCTCAGACTCACAGGCATCTGATGAACACATCACTCGAGAAGAGGTACCAAGGAGGAAGCCATTAGTTTATGAAGGCTGCTGCTTTACTTTGCTTAAACCCATCCTGGCTGTAATCTGAGAGGAGTCAAACATGATAGTCCTGAAACAATGCTTCCCTGGGCTGAAATGAATATGTGAATATCCCCTTAAAAGTTGAGAGACACGTGTACAAGGACTTGCTTTACCTGCACTAACCAAAACCATGAAAGAAGTGTAGGTCGCTCTGAAATGGACTTTTCTGACAAAGAATTTTCTACTGACATAATATTACAAGGTATCTGATTTGCAGTGTTTCTGAATGTTTTCATACCTAGGATTTTTTTAAAGGAAAAATCTAGTACTTTGGTTGCCTGAAGGATAAACATACTCTCTATGATGTGCAGAGGAAAAAATCCCTTTCTTGTCTCATGACTGTTGTTTACTTCAACAGTAATTTTATAGCAGGCTGGTAAGCTGTGTAGTGAACAGTGAGTGTTTCCAGACACATGCTGGTAGGAAGCAGAGCTGCTAATACTGTTGAAATAGGAGTTGTTTTTTCTGGCTTTCCTCAAACAAAATTTACAATCTCATTTTCCCCCTTCTTAGGGAAGAAAAAAGCTGCTCTGTATTTCAACTGTGCAACTTCCATTTCAGATTAAAATAAAAACAAAAAATGCATAAATTGAGAAAACCTGTTCCAAAGAGATAGAGAATATCGCGTACATTACCAATAGAAAGTTTCTTTTGAAGTAAAATCGCAGAAGAATACGGTATATTAACTAAATTTTAAGAAAGGGTAGAGAGATATAAAAACACTCACATTTTGGACATACAACACTGCAAAGAATGTGACCCCTAATTTCTTCTGAGGAGCTGCTTTCATTCTTTGTAGACATTCCCAGAATAAAGATTATATTGTCTTTCATGGCGGTTTGCAAACTTGGCACACAGAGCCATTGAGGGTGAGTGATTTGCTTAATTACTTTTTTTTCCTAAAGTATCACAGAAATATTGTTAATTTCTTTACTTTTATATTACCCAATTATACATGTTTCAAGCACCACAGGATGTTCAGTTATGGCAAATCAATATATTAATATGCTTTACATAATTACACTCAGTCAAACTAGAAGCATCATTTTATGCTTAAATCTGTAATTCTTCCAAAATGGACCTCAGTATTTTTCTTATTATTTGTTTATGCTACAGAAGTCTAAGAAAAAGCTGCCACTTATGCATACTTTGCTGGAAACATGCATATGTGATATTTTATCCAAGTGAAAATATTATTGTGGGGCAATTCAGCAGTTCATTTTGCATCCCTAACAAGCAAAGATGTTAAGATGGAAGATATGCAATGAATTTTTTTATTTAAGGACTCTGAATGAAAATGGCCAGTTCTGTTAACATCTAAAACTAGAAAATTATGGTAAAAGTGATCGCTGTTACTGCATATTCTTGTCCGCAACCAAATAAAAAAGGGACTTTGTAATGAAAAGCAGGTATCAATTGCTTGGTAAAGGTTTGTGTTTTGGGGGAAAAACTTGAAAACACTTTCAAGTGATTTAAGAAAAAGCAAACTTCATTGGAATTGGTTGTTTTTGTGAGTTTATTTTCTCACATTTGCACAAAACAGACCTTGCAGCTGTATTATTACATGAACCTGTTATTATAGTGGAGTTCATACCTTATAAAGAGAGGAGTCTGAAATAGACCTAATGTCTGCAAGCAGACCAGGTGTCCCCAGGGTCAGAGCAGGCATGAGAAAAGGCACATGAGACTTTCTATTTCAAAACAAACTTATCTCCTAAAGTATTTCTTCTGTGTCTTAGTGCTGGGGATGGGGGGGTTGTTTGGGGTTTTTTAAATTATTATTTAAAATGCAATAAAATTCAACACACATAAGGAATCATCATTGCTTCAGAAGCAGTAGTCACAGCTAAAGTAATAGAAAATACCACTTTATAATTAAGGAAAATGAAGCTCCATTCCTAATCATCAGCAAAGATGAAATCTGATTATCCAGAAACTTGGGAAGTCACATTCTAACTAATAGCAGGCTTTTAAAAATATATCTAAACCAGTCAATTGTTTGCTCCGAAAAGAAGGAAATTATACCATTCTCACAAAAATGATTTGAACTAGTTATTCCCCACTGCAGTGCTGCATTGCTTGAGGTTACCATGTTCTAGAAAGTGATTTAAACCATAATTTTAGAGATGCCAAGGCACTTTTTTAAAGCATTCCGTCCAGGTCCTTTGCTCCTTTCATAAACTTGTAGTAGAAATACACAACTTGAAGGAAAAAGGCTCTGTAGTGAAAAAGGCATGAAAGATTTTGTTAAGGTGGCAGAAGGAGTTATGGAGATGAGCAGCTAGGAGATATTAACAGAGGAGTCAACCTTTCAGTGCTGAATTAGTGGTTTGGAGAAGCTGAATTAACACACAGCTTGTGGAAATATAAAACGTTTTAGGCATAACCTGCAGATTGAGCCAATGAAGGGTGCTCAGAAGCAGAGTGGGAGGAAGACCAGCACAACAAATGGAGTAAAAATGGACACAAGAAGAATGGTATTGCATTTGTCATTCCCACCATAGGGCTTTACACTGGTGTCCTCACACTAAAGAAAGGGACCTCCAGGTGTTTGAGCACCTGTTATGCTGCTACAGAGAGATTCTGGGAAGTCTCCCACACTTTTACACTGCTTTTGACCATCTTCACTGGTAGCATTCTAACACTGTAATGTCCACCTTGGCTATTTTGCACACAAATCTTTAACGCTACCTAGAATTACTAGAGAACAGTAAATTATATGCATGCCCCATACATTCTTATTTTGCTGTGAGTGAAGATATTCAACTCAACCTGGCCTACATAATTGTATAATTTATAAATTCACAACCCTTTATAAAATGCTGAAAGTCTTTTGGACTGAAAAGCATGACTGAAAGGCCCAACTCAGGTCAGGTCAGTTAAGCATATGCTCGACTTCAAACACATAACAAAAATGCTGTTTGTATCCACAGGTACCTGAGGTGTTACTACTGGGCAGTTCGGAGCTTAATCACCATCGGTGGCCTTGCAGAGCCACAAACGCTGTTTGAGATCATTTTTCAGCTGCTGAATTATTTCATGGGTGTCTTTGTCTTCTCCAGCTTGATTGGTCAGGTACATAAAAAAATCAATAACAGGTTAGATTCAAATTACTGTAATGTAGTGATAATATATTCAATTTAATGGACTTAAGTTCTGAAAAAAAGTTTCATTTCTGTCCTCTATTTTAACATCAAACATTATTTTTATAATGTCAAACTTATTTAATGTCAACATTTTTTAATGTTAAACTTATGTTTCTGATAAATACATGTGTTCAATAAGTTCCCTGTCTTGCAGCTCTTTTGCACACAAGCTGATTAAAAGCCAAGACTCTGCAGGACACAGATGACTCTTGAAACTATGTATAATTCCTTTTTTTTTTCCATACTCACAGCCAAAGAGACAAATCCTTGACATTTGCATTATACTGTTAAATCTGAAATAAAAATTGTGATTGTTGAGTAAGTCATGCTCAGTACTACTACCAATAGGATTCTGTTAATGGAAATCCCATTATTTTTGTCAAACCAGCACTCTGATCTCTTCCACAAGTTACAATATATTTGTCATCCTGAAAATTAACTGGTTTTCATTTCTCTCGCCTCCCATTTGGCAGGAGGAAAATAAAAAAGCCCATAGCACAGCAAATCAGTTATATTTCCAAATGAACATAATTGGAATATTTCTGGTTTGTAACTATTAAACTTGGTCTTTAGATCATGGGTTTTAAAACACATTGCCTACAGAAAAATAAATGCTGAGGTTTCTGAGTGAGGCTGTGCGTTATCAGTTTCTGTAGAAACCATTCCAGACTTTTTGATTTCTCCATGCCTGTTATAAAATTAATTATTAAAAAAAACCCCTAAATTAGAACTAAAATGTAATTCTTGTTTTGAATACAGTATTTGAAAAGTTCAATCAAGCAGCTGGAGATTGCATATGTGTCTTGCTCTTCGGAACTGCAAGAAGGGGTCACTGTCACTGAAGAGACTCTTCCCTACAGGATTTAAAATTCCCCCATAAACCAGAATTACCAAAAATAAAACAGTACATACATATAAAATATTTCTTCTGGAAAACAACTGAATTCAAGTATATAGAATTAAGCTTTGGAGCTTGCATATTTATAACTTTTCCCTGAATTGTTGTAACTATCAATGAAGGCCTCATTTCCCCAAGAAGATTCTACGGATGACTTTTTGTGACCAGTGTAGTCATTTGTAGTCTCAAACTTTAAACCTTAACACACAAGCTGCTTCATTGCAGTTTTTTGGTTATAACTCCTGTTTACCAAGAACCCTTAAAATTATTGAGTTATTTGTGCTTTAGCACACTTGCCTAAAAATTCTTATTCCCATTACAATCAATTGCATCTCTGTAAAGAAGAGCAAAATTGAGCCCATGGCACATTAATCCTTGGCAGCTGCCACATGAGGCCATTCCACTAAAATCACATCTGAATACTTATTCTTTTGAAGAAGGAACATCTATGAACATTAACACATCCACTTTCTAAAAACTGAATCACATTTGAGTTGAAATGTTAAATGATGTTCCTGTGCTAAAAACTTTAAGGTCACCTTTCAGCTCTCAGAGCTTAGGACTGATCTCAGCTATTTAAGAGTGGCACAATCTTAGTTTTAGTGGTGTCACATGATGCTATTACAGAAATTCAGCCCAGTTTTCTTTGCTTCTAAGTCGCATTGCTTGCCAAATACAGAGTTGCTTTACTATGGATTTTTAAGAAAAGTATTATCTATCATTTTCATCCATGTGCAACACTGCAAGACAGAAGAATAAGCTAAAACACAGAAACAATTCCTCCAAAATCATGTTACAATCAGACAATCAGATTAAATCTAATGTTTCTGAAAAAGCAGATGAAGCACCTATTCAAAACATGCAGCCAAATGCATAATTTTTTGAAAAAAGTAGTATATTTCATAAGTTGCTGACAAAATAAAATCAAGGCTATTTTTTCTGAAAAGTGTGGTAACAACAATTGATGTTTGCAGATGAGAGACGTAATTGGAGCAGCAACAGCAGGGCAGAACTACTTTCGTTCCTGTGTGGACAACACTGTCTCCTATATGAACACCTATTCCATTCCAAAATTGGTGCAGAATCGTGTTCGAACGTGGTATGAATACACATGGGACTCTCAGGGAATGCTGGGTGAGGATTTCCAGTTACTTAGCATGTCTCAGTGGAGAGTGGTTGTACAGATACGGATACAGATACAGATACAGATACAGATACAGATACAGGGTGAAATTCATATTTCTCCTTTTCTGAATTGCATGTGGGAAGTGAGCGGAGGCTGCTCAACTTACTTTGGAAAAGAAAGAAACTACAAAGAAATAAGATTCTTATTACTCTACAAACTCTGTTCATTAATACAATGTTTTGGTAATAATTTTAGACAAGATTTATTAAAAGCATATTAGCTTCTTCCTCACTTGAACTCATAAGTGTTAGAATAACTCCATTAAGTTAGTTTTGCTCATTTTTGTGGACATTCCTTAATTTGCCTTTTTTTTTTTTTCCCAGATGAATCAGAATTACTGGAGCAGATGCCAACCAAAATGCACTTAGCTGTAGCAATTGATGTGAACTTTGCCATTGTCAACAAAGTGGACTTATTCAAAGCAAGTAGTTTTACAAGAGAATGCAGAAATATGTGGTATTCCATAGAGAAACTTTGTTTTGTGCATCTTGCAACTCTTAAGTACGTTTGTTAGTAGGCAAGGCAAAATAAGTCAAAGAAATATCTCAGGAATGGAGACGTCAGAACAAACCCAAGTGCCTGCATTTGGATTTTTTTTGTGTTGAGGCAGTGATCTTGAAAGAAACAAATGAGATTAGAACAAAGTCCTGTTATGACCACATCTTCTAGCTGATGGCATGGTCAGACTGTGAGTGAGTTCAGAGTACAATTCATCTCAACATCAGAGAATAATTTAATTTTTGACACAGTCACCTTGCTGTGGCCACCCAGGTCTGCCTCAGAGATCACCCACGCTCAGTGTTCTGGCAATGTAACATTGGTGTAGAGAAAGCTGCATCATAGTCAGTTTTTGTGCAAAGGAGCTTTCTCTTTACTTACCATGGTAGTTCAAAACTGGTATTCTGGAAAAAAAGCAAGGAGATCCTGAGTTTTTAGAAGTATACACAGAAAATTTTCTTATTAGGATATTTGTAAGAAATCACTTGATATACCTATATAAAAATTACATGGCTGTACATTTTTTCTACATCTGTTGAAGGCATAGAATTCATAGATTCATATGAGCCTTTGGTAGAATTCATAGATTCATATAAGCATTTGACAGAATCTGTTGTTTTCCCCTGGACTGGTTTAAAAAAATCCCATAACATCCCCATAAAAGATACATAAAGCTCTGAACATAACACTAACTGAGCTTCCTCAGAAAATCTTCACTTTATTAAAAAATGGAAATACGTCCAACCCATAGAGAACTTCATCAGTATTTGAAATAACAACTCTTTCAGTCCTTTCTCAGCTCTAGTAGCTGATCTTTATGATGTTTTGAGTTTGCATTCCAATTACGGAATCCCTGGGTTATTCCTGTATTGTTGGCTTTTGAGGCACTAATAATCACTTTTAATACTGAATTAGAAGAGTGATCAACTCTATTTTAACAGGGCTGTGATACCCAGATGATATATGACATGCTGCTAAGGTTGAAATCCATTGTATATTTACCTGGTGACTTTGTCTGCAAAAAGGTGAGAATTCTTGTTTTATTCAGATAAGAATTATATTATGTGTTTCAGAAAAAGAGTTCAGATATCGGTCAACAATGTCCTTTAAATAAACTTAATCCTGACTGAATTAGAAAGCATAAAATTAATTAAGCTACTCTGTGTAATAACAACAAATATGCTCTCAAATTTCAATCTAGAACAAGACAATATGAATTTTATTACTTACATTACCAACCATGAAATTATAGTAATATGGGAAAGTATTTAATGTAAATATGGTTTATCTAATGATACCTCATGAAATTTTAATATTTAAAATTGATCAAACATAATGTTTCTATACTTCTATGCATACAAACCCAGCCTACAGGTCTCAGTCTATGATGGTTTGCCTGTGCTTCATTTGTGTACTCAGACACACTTAGATAGGATTATTTAAGAATGTTAGAAAAACACTGCATCCCATAGAGCTCCTTCCAGCAGGATCTGCTCTGCCTTCACTCACAGCTCTGAGCCAGGTTTCCAGCTGAATGCTGTCACACTGTCATCTCTTAGGAAATATTTCTATCTTGTCTCAGCTTTTTGGCTTAAACCTGGCCAGACAGATAGTTCACAGGTAAATATCTCAGCTTCTGACCAGGGAGCCCACGTCTCTTTCCAGGAGGCGTGTAAACAGAGGCCAAAGTCAGATGCAAAAGCTTGGGGAAGATGAATGGTAATCTGTACTAGTACTGCTCTGGCAAGGGACCCACAGGTCCCACCACCTACACAAATGACCATCAGAACCCCCTAACTTGTCTTTAGCAGTTCTGGTCCAACTTGTCCACTAAGGTCCTGCTCTCTCACAGAGTTAAGCACACAATCCTGCCCCAGAACATGGGGCTAGCTCCACTGACCCCACTGTGCTGAAGTTAAACATTTGTGAATACACTGAAGGATCAAGTGTGTCCCTTCAAAGACCAATCCCAGAATTGCTGTTGGCTAAGAAGGGTGGAAGAGCAGTTTGGTGTGTTTGCTTATACAGTGCACAGGATAAAAAGATCTTTGACTACAGCTGGGACTCTGACACAACAGAGGGAATAAAGGACAGCAACAGATTCAATGCCTTGATACTGCAGTCCGATGCAAACAGTTCTTAACAAGTTATGAGAAATTGAACTATCAACTTATTACAGCTTGATTCAGAGCTAAAAGGCCTCTCACTTGTATAAGTCTACTATACAAGTGACCAACAACCATAGCAATCTTATTAATGCTGCAACATGAAGTAGGGAATGTTGGAGCCACCTTCCCCCTGGATGTGTGTCAGTCTCACCCTATTCACCAAGGAGATGCTGCATGCAATTGGAGCACCAAGTGAAGAGACAGGAAGTGCAAGGCCCTTCATTTTCAGTCCTGGCTCTGTTGCTGCTGCTTTTTCACTTTTAAAACCAAATTGCTGCTTTGCCTCATAATAGTGGTACACCCTCTGCTCATGAGAGAGTAGAAAGATATTTAAAGAAGAACCTGTAATATAGTTCTAATAACAAGAACCATTGCTAAAACATGGGCTCTTTATGCGTTTGTATACCCAGGGAGAGATTGGCAGAGAGATGTACATCATCAAACAGGGTGAAGTTCAAGTCCTTGGAGGCCCTGATGGTACCAAAGTCCTGGTTACTCTAAGAGCAGGAGCTGTATTTGGAGAGATCAGGTAGGTTCTTCACAGTTTTGAATATTTTTTTTAGAGCTTGTCAAATAATCAGTGGTTATTTAACTTCTCTGTGGTAAGTGTGACAGTGGGGAGGCTAGAAAGTGAGTAGGATCAACAAAGAGGACACTGAGCAAGGAGATGCATGTAAGTGAAGGAAAATCTAAGTGAAGCACCAGTGATTAAAAGAGTAAGATCTGAGACCAGTGTTTTGATCAATGCACACAGGGATATAGAGATAAATTTCTTCTTTAGCATTTTAAAGATTTAACACATCTCTCTGTTATACTGTCTGCAATACAGGAGGACCAAATGTATTTTATTGTCTGTATAATAAGACTAGGTGCCATTAAATGACAGATGGCAAAGATAAAAATTAATCTCCAACAAAATAGATACAAAAACCTAAAATAGCAATTAAAACAGTTAATTTAAGAGCTGATTAAATTGCTGAAAATCAGACAACCCAAATTGAAAAAGTATTTATTTAAAAGCATACAAGACAACAAAAAAGGTGGATAGACCAGATTTTTTTGTCTGAATTTATCTGGATGAGATTTTTTTTGCTGGTGGCTACAAATGGTTTTTATATTCTGCATGTACTTTCTATGCAAAATCCATTAACTCATATGTGCTAAGTTCCCCAGTTAGCCAATCAAGTGCTAATTTTTAGGCACTGCATCCCTCTGCTGGGGATGGCCCACGGAAAAGTAATAAAATAAATGTGCTGCTGTATGTGATAAAATGGATCCTTGGTTTCTTCCAGCTGCCTTCCTGTTATTGTTAATTCTCTTGCTGGTAGCTTTAATCTGCCTTTCAAAAAGCAATAATCAGCTCTGGTCCAGGTTTACATTTGTCCTCTAGTTGTGTCTCCCTTTGTAGTAGGGAAACATTCCTGTTTATCCAGTGATGTGAGTACAGAACTTGCTCAGACCTCAAGTGGAAAACACCTGATATATCTCAGTTACAGAACTTGTTCATTAAGTGGGAAAGTGAAATTATATTAGTTCTTGGAGAAGGTTATATGGGAGATATTTCTCTGTGTGACAATATAATTACCTGAGCAAAGCCTCCAAACAAAAGGCTGTATTGTAAGTTATGCAGAAAGATTGAGAATGAACTCATCAATAAGGGCTGACTAATGAAAAGACAGAAGAAAAGCTAAAGCAGCCCCCCTATGTAACACACACATGGTTCTCAATTATTTATTAGTCTGGTATTTGAAGTGAGAACTTTGTATTTTAAACTGAGAAATGATAACTGTTGGTTTCAAAACAAGGAAGTGATTTTTACACTTTTGATCCAACACAGGTGAGCGCTTGTTTCCATGAGAGAACCACAGAACAACCTTTAAAGATTCATTTCCCTGTACGTGTTACTCTGTACATAATTGCCAATACAGCCAGCAAAACCCCCAGCAATGCTATAACACTACACTTCTAGTCTTGTTTTATTCATCACTGACCTACTGCAGCAGCAAACCCATTCAGACACGTGTAATTTGCATATAAAACATCAGGCAGTGGATAAACTCAAGGAGAAAAATCCACAGCAACTGGCAGACACGATGCACTAAGCTTATCAGTAGAGATATGCTCTTCCTAGTGGCAAGGTGCTAGAAAATAATGAGTTTGTATTGTGCCTTTCTATATAAATTTTTTCAAGGTCTTCTGAATAGAGAAGACCACAGGCAAATGGAAAAGAATATTCTTTAATGGATTATGTACTACTTTTTCTAGGACATCCAAGTTTTCCTCTCACTTTATAATGGTTATAACCTGATATCAGGTTGATTTCCTTCTGATTTCCAATTCAAGATTTATTTGGAGAAATATGTCAGCTTCCTTCTGAATGGATTAGGCATATGATTTATATGCTTGCTATTTAATCTAACTCTGTTAAAAATATATGTCAATGATGCTTAAAATTCTCCAGGAGCAAAGGAATTGAAGAAAATAAAAACTGTTTATTTCCAAAACTTCCCTGAATTATGCTAGAGAGCCAATGTAAGAGTAACAAACAAACATGTCCCTTGACAATTTCATCCTTGAAAATTATTACAGAAAGGGATTAAGTAATGGGAGTTCCAATTAACATTTTACCCTCATTGCTACATCTATACTTTCCTGTATAGATATCAGTTTGGGGACGTAAAATAATTTCAGAATCAGAAGCAAACAGATTGTGGTCTTAATGAGAGCCTGTCAGCAAAGACAATTCAGAACAAGAGAAATTCAGTTATACAAGCATTTCACTAGCCCAGAGAAAGTTGCACTTGAAGCCAGATGCCCTCATTCATCCATTTACTGGTATTTCCTATCAGAAAATGTTAATTCTGGAAAAACTAAAACATTTCTCAATTTTATGTAAATTTTTGACAGGAAGATCTCTAAATGTTTGATCTCAGCATCAGCTTTCAGTTGTTTTGTAATTTTCAACTTTATATGAAAAATCCAAACTACAGGGACTATTTAGTTTTGTGAAAGATTATGTTTTCCAGTACTTTGGTCCAGGATTTCCCTCAAAGTAGTAGCTGCTATTTTTCATAGTCTCTGCCCTTTGGAGTTTGACTTCCTTATCAGAAGCAAGATCCAGACTCATTTCCCTTTCCTGACTTACCAGTTCTCCTCATATGCACATAGGTGCCCAGCTGAGCCACCACAACCCTGCATGTTCAGCTGATAACACAAGCCATTCCCCAATTTCTATTAACAGTAGCTTCCCACAGAGATCAGCTATAAAAACAATGGGTAAGCTGAGTCATCACTGAGACAACTTTTTAGTGTGAAATTTAATTTGCTACCATAAGAATTCCAAGGTTATCAACTTCTACTATTATTAGAGCATTTGATTCTCAAAACTGGAGTAAAAACTGTTAGGTAAAAAAAAGCAAATTTTGTGATTAATATAGATATTGCATTACCAAGAATCCCTGCAAGGCAAACGTATCTGTTTTAAAAAATTTGGTCATGTAACTCTTCACACACTAACCTCTAACCAAACCAGATTGAATGCTGAAGTACCAACTTTGTCCTTAGTCAAAATGATTCTGTTTGAGCAAAGGCTGCCTTACTTGTAAAATTCACCTCACAACATCACCATAATGAAAAAGCTGATCTCTTTAGTCCCTGTCTACCTTGATAAAATGAGCTTTCTCTTAGGAAAGCCTAAAAATGATTGTTCAATGACTTGTTGAGAAATGATTCATCAGAGCTCAAAAGATATTTGCAATTTTCTTTAGCAGATTTTCCTATTGTGCAAAGAGTTTTATTCTATCTGAGGAATCATAGAGAATTGTTTAAAAAGAAGATTATAAACTGCATTTTCAGCTTCATTCCATGTACTGATTGCTGTCTTGAATTGCAGAAAAACACACTGTGGGCATGTAAAACTAGCCTTGCACACACAGTTGCAGAGGTCTCCTACTATCCTTTATAAATTAAATATATTAACTACACAATTCAATACTTAGAAATATGCTTTATAAATATCTTTAATATTAAAACAAATATATATCCTTTATTATTACTTCAGATCAGTATTGATTCCTATTTGCTGGGGTTCAGAATATCTTTTTTAATTACTTTTAAATTTACATAATACTAAATGCTCTCTAAAAATATTAATTCACTGGGAAATCTTTAAAGGATAAATTTTGGGGTAGATCTTGAATAAAGTGATAGAGCAATTTTAATAGTAAGGACAGAATGCAAATTCTCTTACTTACCAGCAGAGCTGACAAGTGAAGTCTCTTCAATAGCTTGGTGCAGGATGAACAATTTATTTTTATTTGTACATCTAATTCTTTCTTATATGTCCCCCCTCTGGCCAACTGCTGCTAACTAAACAGGTCTAATGTCTTACCTTCAAAACAAAATAGCCTTCTTTTCCTGGCAGACACATTTGTAACTGTCAGCCTGAAAGATCTTCCTAAACTGCAGTGTTCATTGCCAACATCTAACATGAGATGAGGTATGTGAGAAAACCGAAAACATGAGCCCCACAAAAGTTATTCACTCACGAAAAAATCCTTGGGGGAGAATCATTTATTCACTGTAAATAATGCTGCTCTACTACTGGTGCAAGTAATTTTCAGCAATAAAACTGAGGATATGCCAAGTTCACATAAGAACTAAAGAAAGTGCAGTCTGAACTGTGGGTATCTCTATTAGCAAAACTTGTCACAGTCCTTAGCAGCTACATGTGCCTGACCTCCAGTGACAATTTGCCTTCCTGAGATGGAATTTCTAATCCCAACTGCACAGGGCCTTTACAGAGCACTGGACAGAACAGCCAGCCCCATGAGCTTTACAGTGACTTTAGTGGAGAAGCAGCAGCAGAGAGATTCCTCACTAGGGCAAGTAACACTGTGACTGATGGTGTTTATTTTCATTCCAGCCTACTAGCTGCGGGGGGAGGAAATCGAAGGACTGCCAACGTGGTGGCTCATGGTTTTGCCAACCTTTTCATTCTGGACAAGAAAACACTCAATGAAATCTTGGTGAACTATCCTGACTCAGAAAAACTTCTCATGAAGAAAGCAAAGTATGTCCTAACAACAGTTTTTAAATCATACCATTTGGCTGCAAGGTGGACAGTCGTGACTTCTAGACGATTTGCATTCCTTTCTTGGAAAATAACAGTTGTAAACACATTTGGTGCTAGGGGTCAGATTTCCCTGGTAGTTTCTAGTTGAAAGCATGGTCTTGGAAGGAATCCAAGGGTTGTGGAAATGTGGTAAGTAGAATGAAATCCTGAATGTAGTTGCCTCATGCATTATATTTAAGGTAGCAATAAAAAAAAATAGGAGACAGGGACACATATCAGTACTTCTTAAATTACCAAGAGAGAAACTGTAGGACAGATATTGGTTAAGGAAAAGTTTTTCAAAGATGCAACAAAACATTTGCAATTAATTCTACAGAGATATGCTTCAATGCACCCACAGATTTGTATGAATTTCCAAAACCTTAAGCAGCAGTTAGGAATGGATTGAAAGTAAGGCCTGACAAGATGGAACTACACAAATCAGATACCTGTGCATTTCATTGAAAAGCATTCCTGAATGGGATTTCAAGCCAAGATTGCTTTTCACCTTCCTTTGGCTGTAGCTTGCTAGGATCACCATTTTCACAGCTTTGAAAGGGCAAAGTGTTGTCAGATTTTGTCATAAAATTATGACAAAATGAGTACCTTGCTACCTTGTAAAAGATCCAAATATTTGAAACAGTTTGTCATTATTAGTATACTTCAGCACCCCTAGTGGTCTTTACTGTTGTCTCGAATTGCTATCAAAGGTTTGAAGGTTGGTCACAGACTTGAAATTCCCCCAAAGACTAAACATAGCACGGGAGAGACATTTTGTTGTTTGGAAATGCTAGCAAATGGCTGCACTCACCCTGTTGTAACAGCCCAGGTAGTCAAATATCAGTATCTTGAGAATCATGATGCCCCTGAGGAACAAGGAAACCAGACACAGAATGGGCTGACTGCTCAAATGTCAAAACTAGCATTAACAGGTAGAAAAGGGGAACAAATGCATGGACCAATGATCCCCAGCATCAATCATTCCTGGCTTTTCTCCAGCTTCTATCTAAAAGTAGTATGACCTTGTTACTCCTGTCTCTGTCCCACACTGCCTCTTCTCTTTCTTGCCCACCCTAGGTATATTCTGCCCATCCATTAAATTCTGCTTCCTCCAGATAGCCTTTCTAAACTGTGGAGCTAATCATACACCTTCTATATCTGCACTCCCATTTGAGCTCAAAGACCTCTCTAGGTATCAGACTAAAAACAAGACATTCTGTTTGATTTTAAAGATATGCACTACCTGCCCTGTGCAGGAGGCCACGTTCCTTACCAGTCAAGGCATCCACAAATTCTGCCAAAACTAGACACAAAGATGAAATTTGTACCCTGTTTTCATAAAGATTGTGGTTATGGTCAGTTTTGGAATGAAGTTACCAGTTGCTCTGCCCTGGAAGGTTTCCATTAGAGTTCTTTTTGGCCATCTGACACCCTTAAAGGGATCCTTGAAATAAACTGAAAGGATTTATTCAAGTAAGAAATTTGTTCTATTATCACCTGCCCAATAACTCCTGTATGTTTTTTGCATAATAAAGCATGCAAGCTGCTAAAGCATACCTTTTTATAATTTGTGACAATGAAATTAAAAAAAAGAAAAAAAAAAAAGTAAAAAAAGTAAGTAAACCCTTCACTTCTGAAATTCCCAATGTACAAGATGCTGGAGAATATTATAGCATTATGGGATTTACTATACTTCAGACTGTGAATATAATCTTCACTCACAAAGAACCTTAAGTTAGGGCTTTTGCAAGGATAGAAAAGTGGCCTTGAAAGCATGGGAACCCTCTGCTTTTTACTGGTCCCATTTATCTTGGATTTTTAATCTAATCTTTACCCTCATTATTCATTCTCAGTTCTTGTCATTATGGCTGCAAATCAGTGCAGCTACGGAACGGTGTGAAAACCTAGTCTGCCACAAGGCTGGCAGTAGTGTTTGTATTGTCAGGGTGTCTTCTTCTACTGCAGAGGACCAAAACTAAGTACCACTGTCTGACCTGACCTGTGAGAGATGAGCCACGCTGGAAGTTACTTTGGTAAAGTATTTCCTCCAAAAGTGCCGACTGGAGTCCTGGTGGAGCACCAAATGCTCTCTGGGTTTGCATCCAGAAGGCCAGATAAGAGACTGCCATCTCAGGATGAGGCACCCATCTCCCTACACACCTCTTCTTTCCTTATCTTTCTCTTTGATCTCTTTTGTGACACCTTAATTTGAGCCAGCCCTTGTTTGTCCTCCAGGATATAGGTAAGCAACTCCAGATTTGAACAGTTGCCTCCATCTCTACCAGAGCCTAGGGCAAAACTTTTACTGTTTCCCATTTTGCTCTTGTCACTTGACCTAGGAACCAAGAAAGAGCCATCAGATCTTCAATATCATAAATGTGGTGTTTCAACTTTGCAGGAACTTCACTCAGTTTCACAGCACCATTGTGTATTCTTATCCACTTCTTTCTCCAGGGTGCTGCTGAAGCAGAAGGGGAAACCTCCCCCAGGACCACCAGTGCAACAGCCACGGGGCTTGGCCAGTCTCTTTGGGCAGAAACAGGAAACTCCAAAATTGTTTAAAGCAATGCTTGGAGGAAAAGGAAGAGAAGGCCTTGCTAAGCTGCTGCAGCTGAAGAAACAACAAGAAACTCAGGTAAAGCCACAGAAAACATTGTAGAATCTACTCAGAGGGCTTGGGCAAACAGAGTAGATGAAAATGCAGCCTTGCTGCAATCAACAGCAAAAACTCCCAGTAGCTGAGATATAACCACTTTTCCTAATCTCTGTAAACACTAATTCTGAAATTTGGCTCCATCTTTCTGAACCTGGACTTTATGCAGACCAGAGAAAACCAAAGCAAGGAAAAAAAGCAAGCAAACAAAAAATCCTCTAAGAAAGTAAGGATAAATGGATTTTACAAAGGTCTTAAGGGCATCTGATCTTCTAATTTTATGCAAACAACAGTAAATACAGAAATACCCAAACACAGTAATCTGATCCAGCTGACTCGGGCATATGGTGAACTTTCCAACTCAGTGTCAGATCTCTGGTAAAAATCCTGAAGACAAACTATGAAGTGTAGCCCACACAGCTAAAACTGATTACATCTCTAATATCTTGCACTTATGAGAAAACTATTGTTTTAACTGATGAAAAATAATTCCCACATAAGACCTTGTTCTGAGAAATGTTAATGTTAATAAGAACCTGCTCACTTCTACATATTTACCCAAAGGTGATAGAATTATTTTCTTTATAGCTGAAATAGCTGTGGTTATATTTAAGTAAAATAAAGAACTTTGCACTTTGCTCGCATCAATGACTATAACAATATGATTGGAGCAGAAATACTGCTCATTTTAGTGTGTATTTGTGAACTTATTAGCAAATAGGCTTGACCAAGGAATGGGGGCAGTGTGAAGTATGTTAAGGTTTACATAACACTCTTTCTTTCTCCACTAGTTTAAGGACATAAAGGAATGTGAGACCTAAGGAAGGGTTCTGTACCCCAAAACGGGTCTGTTTCATCCCCCTACATTAGTAAAAAGCAGATGTTTTTAATATCCACAAGTGTTTTCTAGGTTTTATACTGATATTCTGATTTGGAAATTGCATTTTTCATTTAGAAACCAATTTTCAGCATCTGAATAGAAGTTTACATGTGTTGCATACCATTAATAAAGTTGTCATGCTGTGCCTGTTAATGGCATGTGCAGAATAGAACTACTTCCTGAACTTCCTTTGCAGTATTGGAAAACATTAAACTTCTTGTTTCTAGGAAACGAAAGCTGAAACAGAGACCAAGCCTAAAGAAGAGGAGAAGAAACCTGTGGAGCCTGCAGCCCCCTCTGCACCCCCTGCTAAAAAGGAAAAGCCACAGGCAGATGCTAAGCCTGCAGTTATGCAGAGAACAACGAGTAAGGAGTCTCTGATCATTAGTATGACACCATCCCCCAGAGCAGGAGAAGGAGAGATCCTTAAAGTTGAAATTAAAGAGAAAGAAAAGAAATAGATGGTGCTGTGGGGTGTGGCCCCATCTATTTGTCTTGCTACATTCAGAGGCCTGGCTGGACTTTGCTTTTGGGTATAGAATACAAAAGTAGAGGCTACGTGTGAGAAAAATCTACTCCAGCTCCTCATCTTCCTGCCCTCCTCTCCTGGCACAACTGCACAAATTATTTATATTCTTAACCTTGACACTGAAGAAAGAACTGTTGGTGTATTAGAAATTACGGCTCAGATTGTATTTCACGACCACTTGTTTCTTGTTTTATTCATGCTCTCCCTTTTCTCTTACTCTTTCTTGTTCCTACTTCTCTTCTTCCCTCTCCTTTTTATCCTTGCTTTCTTCCTGTTGTTCCTGTTGCTCAGTTTGCTCTTAGCTTTTGTGTGCATTCTTTTCTGTTTTCTCCTCTGCCTCCCAATAGTTATCCTTTTCCTTGCTACTGGCCTACTGTTACTAAGGTTCCTTATGTTTCTCTCTATCTTTCTCCCTCCTCCCCTTATACTTCTAATCGGTGACCTGGGTTTGTGACCAGCATGGCTCAGAGCAGACAGCAGCTGCTATGTGTTGGGATGTTTTACCTCGGGACAGAGGGCAACATAACAAAAGCATTGTCAAAAAATAAATCCCAAAATCTGCAATAGGGAAGCAGATTATAGAATTGTTGCCAGCCCTCTGAAAGCATAAACATCTGCTCCAGCTGTCTTTGATTCTGACAAATTAACATGGGAAAGAGTTCACCCTCCAGATGTGACATATAATTTTGGGCTGCTGATTTACTTGCTTGATCTTGTCAAGGGGTTGGGCATGCTCCCTGTTACATCTCATCAAGTAAGCACTTGATAGAGCTGTCTGAAGAATCTTGGTATCTAAACCAGCTACTTCAAAAATAAAGGCTATTTTATAAAAAGCTGGATTTACACTTTCTGGCTCTGCATTGCAAAGTTGCAACCCATGCTCCAATTGTTCATCTCCATCATAAACTTAGACTAATTGTGCAAAGAGAAACCTGTGTCTCCATGTCTTAGCTACACCACATTTGTGAACTACAGTAAATCCTTCATGAGCGCCACAGCTGGGGGATACAGCCTCCCGTGCAGGAGCTCCCACACTGCCAACCTTCTGCATCGACTCATCAGTCTCAGATGCAGTATTACACAAAAGCTTGAAGCTGTGCTTTAACTTAAACTCCCAACTACATTCTTTTCTTCTATGGGTTTGTATCTCCTCTCTCTCCCAATCCCCTTTCAGATACCACTGGATGAACAGTTTTGTAAACAAAAAACATTATGCACAGGCCAAGCCAAGAAGTGGAAAAGCAGGCTTCACAGCTCCTTGGCTGACCAGCACCAAGGCACCATGCCAAAATAAAACACTCACTTTGCAGGCTATATATGACCCTACAGGCTGTGCATCCTGTAGGCCTGTTCTTTAAAGCCTTTCAACTTCTGTAATCACAGGCAAAACTGGAAGCCTAACCAGAATCAGTGGGAAGTTTCTCCAAGTAAAAGCTGAATGAGTGAATTCCATATGTTGCATATTCCGCAATCCTCTGACGAGACCCAAACCATAATGTCTTTCAAAAGAAATTTCTGCTGCATTAGCAGTGAGGTGAAGGTTCAACTGCTTTTTGGAAAGAACCATCTTTATTTGTATGCAGCTAGTCATTTGATATGTATGAAAAAATGACATCACAAAAGAGGGAGAAAATTTTAAATTGTTTCATAAAGAATTATTCATCTATTGCACATCCAGGACTGTCTCAATGAAATCTCAAGATTAGAAATACTGCTGAACTGTTCCATGAATGAGACTTTATATGAATAATAATACTCTATGAATTGCAATATATAGTTTCACATCCTTTTTGTTGAGAGAGTTGTCAAAGCATTATGGAAGGGGGGAAAATATTCCCCATATTTTAGCATCTTTATATGAATGAGTAAAGCTCACTCTCATTGAAAAGAACCAATTCCCTTCTGCCTGCACAAATGCTACCAGGTAATTTTGAATGTTCTCTCTATGCACATATTTAAGTTCATCAATCACACACTGACATAAATTACAAAGTAAAGGCTGAGACTGCAGCACCAAGTGCTTCAGTGCAGTGACAGAGCTTCCCACAAATTGCTGCTTTGCTACAGCTCAGGTTTGCAGAAAAGTTTGACAGTTCTATCTACAAGACTACTGTTATGTACAGCTCTTAAGTTCCTTAGACCCAAAAGAAACTAGGGGAAGTATCAGTGCAGAAGACAGTGGCCACACATAAAGAACATCCATCTGGTTTTCTGTGACATCCTACTTTTCTGTCATTGGGGTATTTTTCCTCTTCCCACAATTCCTCCATTCTCAGGGTTGGCAGGCACAAGAAGGCTGCACAAATCGAAGTTGCAACTATTTGTATGGTTTTCACCAGACAGAATGATACCAGAAAGTTGTATATTTACTACAGGTGTTTATTAATTACGTCTTACAAGATGTAAGATGTAATAAATTCTTTCAGGAACTAATTCCACCCTGCAGATTCTAGATTAGTGAAGAAGCAGAATGAATTGCTCTGGTGCACTTAGAAGATGCAGTTTCCAGTGTCACAGTTGTCTCTGTGTGGAATCGCATTCCCCTGCAACACTGGCTCCTGTATCTTAGTGTCCTAATTCAGTCCCTCAGATCTGGCTACATTTGAATGTAAAGAAACTAAAGGGTAAAGTAGGATAAGGTATTTGAAAATTACAAGTAACCATCTCTCTATGCCTCTCTAACTAAAATGCAGAGATTGTTCTGGGATAAAAAGTTTTGAATAATTGTATGAAACAGCACGCATGGGAGAACTCTAATGTGGCACAGAATAGGAAACAGTCACAGTTAAAACTCTCCAACTACAGAATAGCTTCTTGCTAGAAGCCTGTTTAAGATGCTTTATGAAGAATAAACTGCAGAGTCGTAACCACTAAGTGGAAAGGCATTTTTTCCTCTCCCTTTTATACTTGTTATAAATCTGTGGCATACTTACCATAGGAATCACAAAAACAGCATTTAGCATTACACAGGACATGCTGAACACAAAAGCACCACAGAACAGTATATTGAAATGATAGTTTTAATGCACAGGTATTGTAAATCAGTTAACTTCATCAGAACTGAAATACATATAAAAGTAAAAAATTCTGGTTACAGGTGAGCTCTCTGCTGTACATATGTATATATTATGACCAATACAAGGCAAAAAGGATCTGATGACAAAGATTGCCATACATCACTTCTATCACAAGGTGGTGCCAGTGACCTACGAGCACATTCACTTTACAAAACTTGGACAACATTTTTCTTTGTCACCTGAAAGCTGTTAGTGCACTTTTAACACGTGAAAATAAACAAAAAATGGCAAAACAGCACAGTAACTCCCCTTGACTCACAAACTGCTGCATTTCTTCACTCAAAATATCACTTCAGCCTACCCTGGAAGTTTTCAACAGGCATTAGCTGCACTTCTCTAAGTTATAACAGTTCTTGCCACGGTCCTGTCTAAAACATTTAGTTTAAAAAGAATAGGGCACACTGAGAATTAGATGTTGTTGATATGCTATTTTAACTCTCTAAGCTTGAGGAACATGGGAGCAATTCTCTAATAAGAGGTAATGAAATCTCTACCATAGAAACTCAGAATTTATGTGTAGAACGCAGACAAAACAACAGGTTTTCTTTTACATGCAGCAGATACTTAGTATAGCAATACATACTAACACACTTAAATGCACTTCCATGGCAACTTAAAATGGAATTGGTAACACATAACACAGGTGCAGCATTTTATCTTTGGCAGACAGCTCAGAGGAACTTCAGTAGTATCCTGTACTTCTATCAGTAGTACTCCTATCATCCACTACAATTAATGCAAAGTATTAATACTTTGCATCCAGTTCTCTGTGTACATGAAGCAGACAGCTGTGAAACAGTTTACTCTTCCAAAATCATTCACTCTCAATTTGCAGCAGTGTGATTTAGGTTTATTATAGTAACTTCCTCGATCTCAATATTTTGAGTTGCATATGTGATACGACACTTCATTGTAATTTATACATAAAGTAGTAACAAATTTTAACTACACTGATAAAAAGATGATTACAGATTTTTTTTTACATAAATATATTAATTACATTTTAAAAAAAGAAAGAGCTTGGCTTAACATGAAACAAACTCTCTTCCTTAACATTTCACTACTTGATAGTATTTAGGATCCCCTTCCACCAAGAAAAATGGAGTGGAGATAATATATCCATTCATGATTGATTGATAAATGTCAACTGTCTACAAAGCATTTGGTATGTCTTGTTTAATATAATCTCAATAGATATATCCTTCACCCATCAACGTTAATGTGAATTCAGACTTTCTACAGGATTATACATGTAAAACACAAAAAAAACCCCCAACAAAAAACAAACAAACAAACAAACAAAACCAAAAAACCAAACCAAAACAAAAAAAGCAGCACACTATGCAGCTCCAGCAGCTAAAAGTCAAATACACTATGACCTGGTGAAATCTTGAGTGTCCAAGTGTGCTAAATTTAGCAGTAGCCCATTCTGTTCTTACATACTAGAGCCAGACCATCCACATGAGATAAGTTGGATGTCTAACTCTAAACCACTTCAAAGGTGAAACTGCAAAATTAATGTTCAAGATTGGCATTTCAGAAGTGATAAATGTGACCTTTCCATCCACTTATGTTACACACAGTGACAGGCTCAGAGGAGATCCTCAGCAAGCAGTATGCAGCTGGAGGTCAAGAAACTTTCATTTATTCACTAAGCAAACACATGATTTACACTTGGTATAAAAGGTGAAGGGAAAACTCAACCCAAGTAAATAAATCAGAAATGTTTTGCCCTAGAGAAATGCAGTACGATTATAGGATTAGGGCTTGAGAGACTTGACTTTATTGAGTCTTCCTAAAAGGAGAGAAAAAGGGAATATCGGGTTTTTGTAGGCACTTTTCATTAGTGGGCTCATGGAAAAGCAACATGACTCAAAATATGACAAAAGTAAATACAAGTAGTAATTTGAAGAACTTGCTTTACCTCAAAATATGCAGTTCTAAATCAGAGAAAACTTTTAAACTAAAAACCAAATTCCTACTTCACAAAAAGCCCTTTAAATATCAATAGTCATGACTGTTTTATGGGGGGGAGGTATGGAACCCCAAAACAAAACCCCTACCAAAATAAATCTGGAATTTCCATTTTCCAGTACACTGCACATTGGAACACTTACAGCCTTTACAGTAGTAGCCTCATAGGCCAGTACTACCATGCTGAGATGTCAGAGGTTTACCTTAATTCACCCTACTTATTCCCATACTACCTTAAGAGAAGGCATAGTATGAAAGAATATATACTTTAATGACTTCTTTGCCTTATGTTCACACAGCCCTGAATCCCAGGCATTGCCCAAAGGCACTGAAGTAGCAAAGAAGAAACAGCTGTGCAAGGAGGGCCTTTACACTCTGTGGCACTTGTCTGAATATGAAACACCTGTATCAAAATTGTGTTATGGTGGCTTAATAGAAACTCTTTTTTCCACTCTTATCAAAATCAAATGCATCCATGTAAGCACTCTCTCTCAAATCAACATGAAACTTAAATACCATTACATTTTTGGCCCTTTAAAGGCACACTTGGCAAAGTGATTTGTAGGCAAAAGCTAACATGTGGCATCATGATACAGAGGCATGAGTACACATATACAGAAGTATATTGAGAACCAAAGTCTGTAGATACAGCAAGTAAAGCAAGCACAAAGTCTTTCCTCTGCTGAGCCCATTCATTTTGCAGCAGGATTCTTAGGAGGCTGAAGTTTGTAGGTGCTGAAGTAGTTCACCACTTGCTGAGGGACTTCTGCCAGGACACACTGAGCCAGAGCTTCTTTGGGAGACTTATAAAAAAAGAACACCAAGCATCAGTTTCCACTAACTGCTAATGAAGATTCTAAGGCAAATAATAAGCACCTCCTCTAGGAGGCCAATTTAAAGTCTGACATTTTACAGAGGATTTACACAGTGCCCTTGTATGACAGACAGAAGCTTCCCTCTTACCTTCTCACTCCTGTTACCATGAATCAGATGGCTGTCTTGTGCCATCTGAAGTAACAGGAGCTGAGTAAAGGGCTGCCATGTCTGAAGACACCTTTTGTCACATGAAATATGCAGTGCAGGTATCAGACTTCAGCCATGTAAACATACTTCCACTATCTGCTTAAGATGACCCTTCAGGGATTCGTCTAAATCATCTGCAATCTTTTGCATCAAGTCTCATCCACAATAACTATGGATGAGCAGCTATGAGTATTTCTATGGAGCAGCTCTTCTGTAGATACTGTTTTTACTGTAAGACTAAATATCCATAAGAAAAAAAATCTCTTTCTCTAGAAACTGAAAGCATGTGAATATATAATATACTGAGCAATGACCCTAGTTAATCTACATCCAAGCGCATTACTTGATAAGCATATTCTGTATTGATTTTGCTTTCTCATTTCAGTTTGCCTGAGTTACTCAGATTGAACTAAGAATTTCTATTAAAAGTAAAAATATAAAAGCAAAATAAGAAGTTGTAAGGGGTATTATTAACAAGTTAATACGAAGACATGAAACAAAATTAGAATATATATTTGGATGGAAATAAAAATATTGATATTATTTGCCCATCCTGAGGAAGTTTTGGTGGTTCTTATTTAAGTCAACTATTTTCAACATTATGACACTTAAAATTTGACTTCCATTGGCCTACACATACATTCTTGGATTTTACAGAAATTAAAGAATACCAGGACTTCATTCTTTCGCCAGCTTTTTTTGGTATTTACTTTTATGAAAATGAAAACTACCACTACTACCATGGTCACACAGAGTTTCTACTGATTTTGACCTCCCTGATTATAACTTAGCCTTGAATTTTAATACTGCACTAAATTGTGAAACTAATTCACATTCATAAATGGGCATCTACAATAAAAATAAAAATTACCATAAGAAAAAAGTAATAGTAAGTTTTTCCTCACAAATAAAAAAAACTATCCATTCATTTAATCAAGTCTGAGGGAGTTTACAAGGGTCATTCAGGTGCAGAAACTAGCCAGAAATGCAGTGCTGGAAGTAGAAACTGAGGGATTTGGGATTTTTTTTTTGTATTTGATAAAGACTTGTTTTAAGAGTACATATTGGATACACCACACAAAAGCTTAGGATTAGATGCAGGACATCCTAGCAAGCCCAGCATACTTCTACAATATTTATTAAGCATATCAGTAAGATTACTTACATTTTGGAACTTCCTGAATGGCACAAATTGGACAATGTCTCTGACAGCTGGTTCTCCTGATGAGGACCTAAGAACTCCATCGTCACCATCAAGAAACTCCATGGCATCAAAGTCTGCTCCTCCCACACCAACAATGATAATGGACATGGGCAACTTGGAGGCATTAATTATGGCAGTCCGAGTTTGGTCAAGGTCTGTTATCACACCATCCGTTATGATCAGAAGTATAAAGTATTGCTGTCAAACCAATAAACACTGTGTTATGACAAAGAAACAGCAAACATTTAGCCATGTACACTTAGAAAAACCCACATACAGATACACATACAAACTCACAACACTACACAGTGTTGTCACTTTGGCACGTTCAGTGCGCTCACTGAATTTTACAATCAAATGTCTAATTTGTGGTCAGGCTTCATCTGCACAATCTGGAAAAACTTGTAAGGACAACATAATCTTTTATAAAAGGTGTCAATAAGCAGCCACCATTCAAAACTCCAGTGGTATCACCGTTCTTTCCTCCAAAATCCCCAGACAAACCAACAGCTAACCTATTTCCCCATTATTTGTTCTGAGATAGAAGGCAGTTTACTGAGGTTTTGGAAAGGTAACATCTTTGAAACTTTTCTATTTTTTTCTTTTCTGGTCTATCAATACCTTTATGAAACACTACCCTTTACTTCATTTATTGTATCCAGAAAGTCCTAAATCACACCTTTCAGTGCTGAAACACACAGCCATTTCCAAATTCCTCTAATTATGTTTTCTAGTTGCTTCATGAAGTTAATTATCAAGGTATCTTTGTAGTACATCAGTAACTTAATTAACTACCACCTGAGTTGCTTCCACTATTCTGTCGGGGCTTCTAAAAGTTGGCATCCTCACTTCTGTTCTGGATTGGAGCACCAAAAATGAGCTAGAAGTACCAAGTCTGGAAATTAGCAAACACTTTTTGAATTTCCAGTGTTCCCTCACTTCATTTCATATGATTACTGAATAGCATAAATTCAAGTCCCCAAAGATTCCCCCCATTATTCCTGGAAGCCGCTCTTCACTACTTTCCTTCCCATCTGCCTTCATCTGCCTTCATATAACTGTTCTTCCCTTATCTTGTCTTTTTCCTTGCTTTCTGCCAGTCTGCTCCCCCACGTCAGCAAGAACATCTATAAAGCAGTTGTGACCACAGAAAGCTATAAGCAACTATAGCAGGATATCACATCATACTGGATTTATTTCTCTCTTCTCATACTTCCTCCATACTGGGAAAAAAACCAGCATCAGAATCAAAAGCCAACCCCAAATCACTATGATATGTATTAAATGTCAAGGTAGCAAATTGTCTTCAATACATCCTTTCAGGCAGGAAAAACAAATCTCTTGCTAGGCATACTACATAAAAGTTAAAAAAAACCCAAACAAAAACAAAACCAACAAGAGGTTTGCTCCTTTCCTGACATATAGACATACATACATATATACATATTTATACATACATATTTTTATTTTTTTTACAGCTACTAGTAAAGGACTACCAAGGTAAAATCTTAGCAGCCTCATGGCATATGAAAATCCATTGCTCCTTTTCAAATTGGTTTCCACAGATAAATTTACATTTTAAATAGCCAATTTTATTTCCTGATTTTACAGGACATCCAATACACCAGTATTTGTTGTCATCCGTGATTTAGGATTTTGTGAACTTCCATGCATTATCAACATGACTAAATACTCACAACTTGGTCTTCAGAATTTCTATTTTTAATATGGTCAACAACTCATGTATAAAATGTTAATATGAAGGAGGGCACAGCCCATACAGCACCTAAACCTTTATAGTACAGGTAATTATCTGTGTTGGTACCTATGTGTCAGGAGCTATACCATCCACTTCTTCACTACCTTAGTTAATCCTCTCTCCCAGCTATCTAATGTTAAACAAGGGCTAGTTGAATTTTTTTCTTAGCTGAGGTTAAATCACTGTCTTAGATATAAAGGCCTAAATTAGACTTTAGCAACTGTATAGCACTGCAAGAGCTTTCAACAGAAGATACCATAAAGGTGTTGTGTACTTCTCAGTTTCTATTTCCAATCTGAAGAGTTTATTTATTTAATTGGTTAAGAGGACTGTTATGTACAATCTGCAAAAAACAACTAGTTTTTCTCTTGTTTTAAGGGCAACAAACATTTATTCACAAGGTAAAGCCCAACTGTCAAATGAATACACTCACAAATTTAAAAGAGAAAAAAAGTATTTCTAAACAAGAAGGACAATAAAAAAGTAGAGAAACAACGAGTACCATAAAGAACTTACAGATGCTGTTTGCTGCTGAGTAGCTGCAGCAGCAAATCTTGCCACATGATTTATAATTGGAGAAAAATTTGTTGGTCCATATAACTTCACTTGAGGAAGACAGGCTCGATATGCATCAACAATGCCTTGGATCCCTAGAGAACAGAAACAGATCTTTCATTTTTTTTAATATTAGATTTAGGGTATTTTGAAGCACCTGATTTTTCTAAAGCTGTATAAATCAGTTACTTGAGGTGATTTCGCAAAGATTTAAAACAAACCATGGTGGGGAAAAAAAGCCATGAGCGATGGAAGCTTTCCCCTTTGACCAATGCTTAAGGCACATACATAAGATGATTTGCCTTGTGTGAACAGACAGGCCACATACTCTGTGCTCAAGGGTGTGAAACAACTACAGCAATTCTCTTCACCTGGCAGCTTGTGGTGGTTGGTAGTCTGATCAGAGAGGCCACACTGAACAGGCATTAGCAGCACCACACTCAAACCAGACAACTCCACACCAGCAGCTAAGTAGCATAAAGTGTCTTGACAGCACAAGAGAACTGTTCCCAGCCCTGTGCCCTGCCTGTTTAAACCACTTCTTTAACAAATCATTACAGAAGACAGATGCAATGCTATTTCACCTAAGTAAGAAATTGGTTATAAAATTTTTGCTGCTACAGGACAAAACAAATTAATTAATTACAACAACAAACTTCAGTTCATTTTTCAAGTGTCTTGATGCTGTCAACTTAGGTATTTTATTCTCTAGGTCTGATGTTACTTTCTCAAACTTACCATTACAGAATGGGTTTGAAGGATTAAAATTTATTGGGAACTCATGAGATACCTGTGAAGACACAGAAAACAAAGTCAGGACTGCATATACAATCTCCTCCTGAAGTAAGTGCTTTCAGCTGCCTTAGGTAGTGAATTTACACATTCCATTACCTGAAAGGAGGGAGGAATTTGTGCACCAAATCCAAAGGCTGGAAACATCTTATCTCTAAAGAAGCAATTTTAAAGAAAACAAAATCAGTACCTTCCATTAAAAGCTGCCATAGATCAGTAAGTATAGTTATCAGTGCTGCTTTTCATCATTAAAAATGTTATTTAAGAGGCAAAATTAAACAGAAGTTCCTCACTGTAATTGTTTCTGGGACCCAAAGTAGTCTTAAATACCGAACTGGCAAGAATGCAAGCATATATTCAAATCAGTGCTGCTCTTTTCATCCATTATGAAAAGCCCTGCTGGTCTGCAGTAGACACAAGCTTACACTTGCAATTATAGGATGGTATTTTAGTTCTATAACTTACCTCACAAGTTGCATTCCAGTATATCTGCAGACATATTCAACACTGGTTTAAAAAGCTACCACAAGTGTCTATACATATGTGAAAACATGATCCAAATAAAAATCTAACACTTACGTATCATAATCCTGAACAACCATCCCGACAGACCAAATGGCTGTTAGGTATTCATTAACTCCATCGGGGCTGAGGTAATGCAGAGAGTCCGGAGAGCGAGGGTCTCCATTGGAGCCTGTAAAATCTATCCCCACCTGCCAAATGCAGCATTCATATCTCATTGCTCTTAAAGGTTAA
The DNA here is from genome assembly GCF_027887145.1 of Ammospiza caudacuta. Lineage (NCBI taxonomy): Eukaryota > Metazoa > Chordata > Aves > Passeriformes > Passerellidae > Ammospiza > Ammospiza caudacuta. Next base: position 136,701,947 of record NC_080593.1, read on the forward strand.
ATTATGCTTCTTATCTCTGGCAAAGCCAAAGTGAAATCCATGAAAGAGTAGTAAACACGACATCTACAATTCTAACAGGCACAGGACTTGGATGCAGGTTTCTTGGAATATTAACACTCTTCAAACAATGTCCCAACAAAAGCCTCAAAAACTCTGCATCTCTCCAGAAGGGCCAAAATTACTTTCATCTGAATCACAGAATGGTTTCGCTTGAAAGAGGCCTTCAAGATCATCCAGGTCTAAGCTCCCTGCCATGGGCAAAGACAGCTTTCACATGACCAGGTTGCTGAAAGCCCCATCCAACTTGGACTTGAACACTTTCAGAGATGGGGCATCTGCAGCTTTTCTGGGCACACTGTCAGGCTTTCACTGTGTTTACTTTCAGTTACTATTCACAGCAGCTCTTCAAAATCTGGTAAATTAATTTAATTCTGTATCTTGATACACACACACACACCTTTCTTCTCAGAAGTACAACTAGTCAGGCTCCACAGAAGCCTCTCTGACTTCAACAGGTCTTTTTTGCTTTGGTGATGAAGCATGTTAATAAGGTGAAGATATCGTACTGTTAGTTGTGATGAATTTGGTTCACAAATTACATAACTTAAGGGTTCTAACCCATATGATGACCTCTGTGTGCTGCTTTCAAAGAACAGTAAATTTCTCACTGATCTCCATCCACACAACTTAGCTAGTTCCTAATGAACATAACCATAGGTTCAGAACCATTTGCCAAGAGTAAAGACTATTTTTTTCTGAACAGACTAGAAGCACTCTGGCAAAATAGCATCCTGCTCCATGCTACAGAACAAAAATGAAGTTGACAAGGAAAAAAATACAATAATCAAATAAAGTACACAGCCAATCAATACTATACTTCAATTTGCTCCAAAACTCAAAAAGTATTCATATAAATGATTTAACTTACGGTGAAATTCAGCTGACACCCACCCATGATGTAATCAAGGAATGTGCACTCTACAATAATCTAAAAATAGAAGACAGAAATTTTAGTTTTTTCAATGGGAGAAAACCCAGCTAATATTATTGTAGCAACTTCTAAGGTTGCAAATATGCTGTTTTTACCCATTAAAAGCATTAGTTTTGCCCTAGAGCTATCCCACCCACTCACTGCAACCAGGATATCTGCAACACATGCCACCATACAGTCAGTATGGCTGCATGACAGCATCCGAATCAAGCCTTCAACAAAACTATAGACATACACCAAAGCAGCTCCAAAACAACTTTCATTTATAAAATAACACATAATTCTGTCATAAAATTATGACAGAGTTTTTTACTTTGCCATAAAACAGCAAGTTGGGAAATGCAGTGGTTCAGAAATTACTTAATTCGTTAAGTGACCTTTCTTCTCAAGATAAAGTGAAGGGACAAGGGGGGACAGGTATGTAATTCAGCTCTCAATTTGTCTTCTTGTACAAACCAGAGTCCCTTAAATATTTTCTGTATGTGGAACTTTCAGACATTTTAAAGTTTCTTACAATTTGAGGATGAAGAGTTGTTACACCTTAACACTTAAAACCAGAATAATTCCAGAATATATTACTGACCTCACAATGCTTAACACTCACAATGCCAGAGTTTTTATAGTTCTTTTTCTTCTGTCTTTTCTTTTCATTGATGCACTCAAATTCAACCTGCATGAATGCAAACAAATGCAACAAAAATATTATCGTATCATTTATGTAACAAGTTTAATCATCTTTTATTTCAGGATTCATACTTTGGGCTTATATTAAAAATGAAGTTCATTTCATAATCCAGCAAAATTAAACCCAGACTGCCCAATATCAGCAAGAAAAAAACATTCTCAAGATAGAAATCCTCTCTTATCCAAAAGTCTACAAACATATTTGTTTTGACAAATGTATTTCAAACAAAGAAAGAAATTCTGTACCATTCTCCCTATGAGGATTCTGCTAACAACTTTCTTTTTGCTAAAGACATAGCAATTCAAACAAAGCATCAGTGTTTCCAGAAGCTGTGGCTGCAATTACTATTATTTTTATTATTTAGTATAAATACAACACTCAAAATATTAGGAAAGTACAAGCATGCACTCTTGTATATAGATTCCAGTATTTTTAATGCAGAAATAGTTCTGGAGGTTTTACAGGACTAAAGGAAAATATGGTAAAACATAAAACATATTGATAACACAGATATCTATAAAACAAATACTTTTATGTTATTTTTGCTATGCTAACTTTTGTCTTCCACTTGTAAACCTTGCCTATTGAAAGGCTTGGAAACTATTATAGTTCATAAGATAGGAAGGGTAGTATCACTTTAGAAAAAAGCCACTTAATGTAACATAGCTGCATTTTTGTGCAGTGGCATAAATACTGAATTTTCTCATATTCACTGAAGTATACATAATAGTTAATAAGTGCCACATTTGGCATAAAGGATTAAATAATATTTGAAAAAAATACTACAAGCTTTGGTCTTTTAGCTGTAGTTAAATTTGTGCTGCATTCTGTCTTTTGACCATCCAGTGTTTTTTTATTTCTGTATTTTTATGATTAGTGAATTTTTTTTGTGCTGATGGTGGGACATTTAGATACATAATAATAAACTGTAACCACAACCCTAATCCTAGGAAAATGGATGAACGATGCAAATGCTGTTTCAGCCTCAACTACAATAGCAATGTCAAGGCATGACCTAGCCCAACTTGGAGGTCACCCATGGCCAGGTGACCCAGGTTTTGCTGCAATATGAATGAAACAGCTTATCAAGAACACCCAGGCACCTTAGACTGTGTAACACTTACAGGTGATGACCGAGATGCTTCCTTCAGTTTTGACATCGTTGTTTGAAAACTTCCTATGAGATCATGAGACCCATCACCATCGTAGTCATAGCACTCAACCTAAAATGCAGCATTACTTAGTGTAAGTAACAGAAATGGCCCTACAAAAACAATGAACACTGAAACGGCAAACCTGAACATCCCAATCCCTGTATCTTTTATATCACAGAGTTTTTCTTGCATTGAAGTTTTAGAACTGCATAGGGTTGCACTTAAAAAAAATTAAAATTGGGTAGATGCCAATACACTCAGTCTTGAATCTAATCTTCTACTCAAGTGAAGGAGAGATGAGAATACTAAGTAGTGTCAGGTCTTACATGAGGAAGTAACATCAATTATATTGAAGAACTATGTTTTGAGAGTGATGGGGTGTTGGGAAGAGTAGGAAAACCACACAGGGTATTTTACATTCATCATGAATCTGAGCATCCAGCTAAAAATTTAGTAAATCAGTTATGTAAACAATCACAAGAGTTTTAGTAACACTTTTATGTTACTTCATTAATCTTCAAAATAACACAGAATTCATAAACATATGAAGGTTCAGCCCTGAAGCTAGAAACAATATATGAATTTTTATTTTTTAAGATCAGAAAACTTAAACAGTGGATCTGTTAAACTTTGATCTACACTTCATGGATCTGAATGTGAACTAAAAATCTCTTTTCTTACAGTGAGAGTTGAATGATAAGCTTTATTATTTAATCAATGCACTCTTCTAACAGCCCAATCTGCCAAAGAAGGCAGAAGTGAAAAGCAGTTTGTTTTTTTCTCTTTGAAAATGTGATCAATGTACCTTTCTACATAAAAAGCTGGTTATCTATAAAAGCTTATGTGAATTTCATCCACTTCTGATATTTTATTTCAGTTCAGCAACACAGACATGAGAGCTAACTTAATCAAACCACATAAAAATATACTAAAATAATTTAATAATGATGATGATAAATAGAAACAATAATAAATCAAGAGTCAAGTAGGTATCCCACATTACTTGGAATCAAAATGCAAGCTTCGACAAAAATATTCAGAGTATGTATGGCTTAAACTGAACAGCTATTTGCATGTCCATCTTTCAAGTCTAAAAATATTGTAACTTACATTCAAGAATCAATTTAACTGATTACTTGAGCATTTCAGATAGAAATAAAAAAGCAAAACAAACAACTTCAACACACACTTGATATTCTGAAAGAAATTAAATTTCTGACAACAAACAGGAATATTGAAGCACAAAACATGATGTGTAGATTGGGAATTCTTCTGCACAGAACATACCTCTATCTTGCAGTTTGCACTACTACAGCATTTTGAATTCACTAATAAATAAAAAAATGCATGCACATGCACTGAACAGCACCTTAAATTATACAAGCAGCCAAAGAACCAACAGGCTAATTAATGTTCATGGCAAATACTATGTAAATTCTTCTGAATGCCATAAATTATGCCAATCAAATACTCAGCAAAGTGCTTCAGTAGCTGAAATTTAAAATGTAACATATTTCCTGACCCAATAGTTCTGATACCTGCTAGCACAGTTGGTAAATATATCTCCTTTTTATTTCAAAGGCATAAAAATTTGTCTTGCTTGATACGTTTGACCCATTTAAGCCAATTTTTAATATTTATTCCAGACAAGAGAGAAGCATTTCCTTTCTTTCCATATATGCCCTCCTGGACATGCAATAGCAGTAGGGAACAATGTGATTGAACATATTTTTCCCAGCAGAATTAGGCATGCATGCTCCAGATGAAAGACTCACATTTGAGACACAGAAAACCTTCACTGACTGCAAACACACTCACATGGAAGATAAGCATGAATCCAGAAGATAAAGGATCAACTTGGTTTGTGCACTGCTGGGCATACACAAACTAAGCCTTTCAAGAGGTGGAAAGCCACTCATAGAAAAATTGCTGGTGTTACTTACTATGCCAAACAGCCCATTACACATGCAACTGTATGCATACAAAAGTGTTAAAGGCATTGTTTAATCTTTCAATAACATTCCATAATACAATCCTGACTACATTTTAATGCTTGAAGTGATAGATCTTGCGTTTCTAAGTTAAGGCATAATCAAACAGCCTGTCTGCAAGTCTATAACAATTCCAAGTCAAGTCTATTTCCTCTGGATATAAACCTGCACTTCCCAGGCAAGATTTCAAAAAACAGGTGACAGAGCTGAGAGTAACTCTTCACAGATACATTTAGATCAATGGTCTATAGCTTTACTATGGCTGTTTACTGAAAAGGAGAAATATATTTATAGTATATGGAGATGTAAGAGCTATCACAGCTGTTTTGGGGACAAGGGAAGCAGAAAGAGATGAGATGGAAAAAACATAGAAGCAGCAAGGGAAGAAGGTGCTGGGCTTGTAAAGTTGTTCATTAGGAACTACTCCATAAATACGTATTTAAATCCATTCAGGTGCTGGTAACACCCAGATCCCCGTGGCTGTTAAGGATTTTCCAGGACTGCCTCAAGCCATATGACTAATACCCATTACATGCAAATCATGCTCTAAATTTCCCTTCCCAGAGGAAGAACATCAAATATAGAAGTTTGCTGCATTTGGGTTTTCAGATTTCTTTTTCAAATGCTAAAATACCAGGTTTCTAACATGATCATAATAGCCTATAAATGGCATTTTGGTTGGCTGTTTATCCTCAGTTCCATCCCTAAAGGTAATTTATGAAGAAAAATATTCACTAGTTAAACACAATTTATTCTAGATAAAATTGGAAAATAGAAAACATTAAAACCCTGGTAGAACTATTACTTCACAGGTTTGATTAACTTTCTGACAGAAAATTCAGTTTTATATGAAGACAAAAAGTTGCTAAAACTGATATTCACAAGTTATAGCTGACCCACATCTGTTAGCTAGTATATTAAGTCTAATTTATTTTATCAGGCAGTATATTAAAAATTTCATTAATGTTACCTGTTGCACCAATAACAAAGTATTACAAGATCCATCACATAGAACAAAGCATACTCTAGCCTTCAACATGCTTCTTTCACTGCACAGTAGCTAATACTGGTGGTGTTAAAGATAACGTTAGAACTGTACAATAAAAATAAGAAGCTGCATTGGACGTTTCAAAGACATTTGTGTTCAGCTGGTTTCCCAGACTTTCAAAGACCAGCTTCTACCACACAATACATCACAAATGTGAAGTGTTTTCCTTTTTTCCCCTAAAAAATGTATCTGTGTCTTTCAAATAAGAAACCTAATATTTTCAATTAAATTTGAAACAAAAAACCTGCAGTAACTAGAATAACAAATCTTCCCCTTGTTACATATTTTAACTTTTAATGCATTAATTTATACACACATTTAATATATGTTACCTTGATTGACTTATCCATGTCACTGTAACACAGAGAATTGAGAGAGATTTTAAAGGGCCTCCAAACAGGATTCAGGTTGTTTTTAATAACCTGTTGGGAAAAAAAAAAGGCAGAACACTATTGTTCACAGGGGTGGAAAGTAACAATCATAACGGGTCATACCTTCATGCCATGATTTTTGTGTGCAAACAACAATTGACTAATATTGCTGTCAATGCACTACAAATCCCAATACACAGGATATAAATCAAGCTACTCTTACTATGCCATATTTCAAAAGAAAAAGATTTCTCTTTCAGCTCCATTTTTTGCTAGACTTCACTATCACCTACTTACACCCTTCAGCCACTGCACAGTAAAAAGTTAAATTTATCATTACAGAAATAAGACAATGTTTGCTTTCTTTTAATAAGCACACATATATACATGCACATATAAAGCCATGCATTACCAAAAACATGTGCAAAAATATTACATTGCAATTTCTGAATACACTGGCGCTTCAGAAATTACAACTCACTCCCACATATTATTTATTCTTAAATGTCATTTATGGAAATATGCCCCTAAGAAATTCATGGTGTAGTAAAGTAAGAACAGTGCATGAGGATAAAAGGCCTCTCAAGTTAAAATCTCAAGTGTTATTTTACAAATAATACTGAAAGATCTTCAAAATTTGTCTTTATCTGTAAATATATCCAATACACCAAACAATGATCTTACAAAAGCACAAGAAAGTACACATAGTATGTGCTACTTAATTAATACCACCTTACAATAGTAATACTTTCAACACTGTAGGAGTGTTGTGAAAAATCTCTCTTCAAAATGAAACCAATAAAAACAGTAGCTAGAAAAAGAGAGGTTTTTTAACCAGTAGCATAAAGAACTAATCCACAAGACATTTCTAGGGTGAAACATCAAATTCTGGATTTATTCCTAAAGTAGATGACTGAAATCACAATAGAAAAGATGCACCTTAAGCAGAAGAATCACCTCATAGAGAAACTGTGACAAAAAGGATTTATAGTTCTTCAACGTCCATACTTCAAAATGAATACAGTCACCACTTGCTATGGGTACAGCACCTGAGCTGTAATGGGGCCTGAGCTGCACTGCAGTGAGACATTCTCAAGCTACTCTCAGCCTGTCAGTTGCTGTCACAGGACCCCTACCCCTCCTCCTGGGTGAAAGGCTGCTGCTGCTCAAGCACGTATCCCCTCACTCTGCATTCTCCTTGGCTTGCCCTTGCTATGCAAGCATTTAGCACCATTACTTTCACTAGTAAAGGGTACAGCCAGGTGACACTTTCCTAAGAACAGCAGAGTCAGGAATGCCCAAGTCCTACCCCAGCACTTGGAAGAACTAAGCAAATGTCTCTAAGTATGCAGCTCTTTTTCAAAATTTTTCTTTTCTCCTAGATTGCTGAAAGTTGGAGGGAAAAAAAAAGTGCTTTCTTTCCAAACAGAATGGCATATATCGAAATCAGCATAAAGAGAATAAGGTAGATTTCCCAGAAAAGTCAGTGGAAGCGATGATGCAATTTCTAACTAGTCTGCACATCAAATCTAGGATAGTCAATTCTTTTTGTAAGGCATTTTATATCTAGTGCTGTGACACACTGGAAATTAAATAACCTTAACCTCTTTGTTGTTAACTGAAAATATCCTACCTCTGTTCTGTGAACCATCACCCAGTTTCCATCTCCAGTCTGCTTGTGGAATTCCAGATAAGGATCTGACTTTCCAAAAAAATCCTGTATTTAAATAACATGCAATTATTTCAGAACAGCCATTAGAGTGAATACCATTAAATGCCAGTTAACACACACTTAGATTAACAAAAAGTAAATTCGGGGAACAAAAGCTTTAGATGATGAAATGCAAATCTGATTATATTACCACCTGTGAAAGAGGAAAAGAAAGTGGTGAATGTCCACACATCAAACACCTGACAGTTCAAGCAAAATACTTATACCTATAAGTACTACAGTAGATAGACAGGAAACTAAGGAGTTAAAAAAAATATCATGAAATCAGAAGGTAAAAATAGAAACATTTTTCTAATTTTATTTTTTAAAGTCTCTCGATAGCCAGCACTACAGTAAACATAACAAATTCATACACACCAAGTACACTTTTTACTATTTATTTCAGAGAGGTAATGGGCAACCATTTATATATCCATTGAAACCAATGGATATACAAAACTCCCTATTATTTATGAATAAATGTAAAGATTTACATTTAAACAACATTACATGTTGCTCACAGACTACCCCTGAAATGCATTTATCTTACTTAGAAATACATTACAATTCATTTCAAAACAGTCAATGAAGTTACTCTGCAGGAATCTTACTTCAATTTCTTTTTTAGTATAAGTAAAATCTTAATGGATTTTATTTTATAAGCAAAAAAGAGAAAGAATACTCAAATGTTTCCTGCTTTGACAAGACTCTGATTTACTACTTTATCAGAGAAACAGCAATCACTTAAATACCTTATTGTCCAGTTTCCTTGCTTCTAATTCCAATACAACCACCCTGTTATCCTTTACTTCTTCTGCTGTAATCTAGGTAGGCAAACAAAATATTTCAGTTTACTCATATTCACAGAATTCCTATGACATGCCCATTAAAAAGGCCCTCATGTTTTCTCACAAGTGAAGCATTAAAAAATGGGGGTGGGAAGGAGAGGAACAATTTGATTTGACACTGGGATTCGATTCCATCTATTTGCCATAAATGATGGCACTGACAAAGATATGCCCCAACCAGAAGCCCATTGGATGCCCTCATGATGTTTGCAATGGGACTTATAATTCAGAAGGCAGGCTGCTATTTGATGGCAAAGATAGATTAGTGGAGGAAAAAACTGCTTTACAGCATTATAGAATAGACTCACTGTATTGAAGCCACTAACTAAAAATAAAACCCAGAAACAATTAAGGATGAGCTCTGAAGACATTTATTTCTTAACTCTCTTACCGTAATGCTTCCTCTTCCAGCAGGTTTGCCATTTTTAAGTACTAATGGTTTTGTCAGAGTCCTGCTAGAAACTACCTGCCAAGACAAAAATTGAGTATCACACATTATTAAAACAATTTAATAGATTTTCAAAGGAATTAAATGAGTTAGTGAGGTACTTTCATTTTAGTAATTTTCCTCTTTGTGAAGATGACAGCATTACATTTACTTACCATAATCTTCTATAAATAAATAGGTTATACTTTATTCACTTCAAACTTTTAAAACACACATGCAGATGAACATATGCAGAGCTTCAGGAGTAATAAGAATTAAAATGTTTTCTAGTAACATGACACACATGGACAAAGATAATACCTAAGGTTCCAATGTCAAATGGTTTTTTTAGTTCTCCATACATACCTTTAAAATGCATGCAAGGTGTATTTCATAAATGGATTCAGGAAATAAATTTATAAACACAATGCCTGTCACTCAAAAAAATCATCAGCCTTCCCCAGCACAGTTTCCAGCTGATTTTATTTTACCCTATTCAGGCAATGCTTCTTCAGAAGTGTGTCTACTCCTCCTTTACCTTGAGAATGAATTATTAATGTTTAATTGACATTGAATTTCAGTTCACAATGCCTCTTTATTTTAAGTGCATTATAAGGATAAATGCTTAAGACACAGGGGAAGGAAAATCCCAAGACAACTCTTCTGAGAAGTGCCTTTGAAGGATCTGTTCAAAAGAACAAGTTTAAAAGAAGCTGCCCAATTGTCATAGCATCAATAGCAGAATATGAGTGGGAAATAGAAGTAATTCTATACCTGGCAGAACTAGGATCATTGCTTGCATCGAGTGGAAGGCAGATTACAAGGATAACATGGCCTTTGTGAGCACTCATACGTTGTTCTACACTGATTCTCCGTTTTGGGAGCATAAAAATAGGAATTTGTGTATTAGAGTAAATAAATAGCAATTACTACAACTTTGTGCTCATTGAAAGCCCACTTACTTTTAGCTAGCAATCCAACAGTCACCTAGAGCACATTTCAGGGCATCATCTCAAGACCTTTTGCAAATAAAATGCATATACACTGAACTGAGACTTGAAAAGTCAAATGAAGAGCATCCTATTCAACTTAAGAGTACTACAACTACACAAGAACATAGTGATAAACTCAAGGTAAAAGTGGCTAATGATTTTCAGTAACTTAATTCTAAGGGAAATCATCTGCATGCTTACCTGTCCCAGCGTACATTCTAATTCTCCTAAGAAGTCATCATCACTCAGATCATAGGTTTTGTTATCAATGTCATATATTCCAAACTTAAGTTTCTGAACAAGCTCAAAATAATAATCAATTAAGAATTTCTTGGAAAACTTTGGGTTCAAGGAATTCTTAACTCTTTCTGTGCGATCAACCTGAAATTAGAAAGATACCACTTTATCCGGTATTTAATAAACTGAACAAGCAAGAAAATCAAATATGGTATTATTAAATATATTCAAAAGTTCTTAAAGTACAAAGGAGTACCTTCCTATAAACCTTTCATTAAATATAAGTTATATTACAAAATATTATATTATATATATACATTATATTTCAAAATCCACTGCTCTAAGTTAGGGATACTTGACCTATTTTTCATCACTCCCTCTAAGGTGGGACCTACTCCTGCACAGGAAAGACCAACATAAAATCTTGTATTGTCAAATCCAGGATGAGATCCCAGTTTTGGAATACTGTATTTATAAAAGCACATTAAATCTCTTAGAAAGCTTCTTGTGTTTGGTCCGCATATGGCTGGGGAACAGTGCTAAAAATCAGACAGTTAAAGTATTTAACAGCAAATGATTATTCATGTGCTGCCCATGTAACTATTTGTTGTGGTTTGACATAGCTTGGTTTTTAGTTAAGGGAAAAATCCAAACCTACTAGACTATTAGAGTTACCATCTAATAAAAAGTACTCAAAAGTGCTGGTACAAAATTAAAATATTTTAATATATGCTGTAATGTTTTAAAAGGTCCTGCAAGCAGATTTGTGAAAAGCATCAGGATGTACCTCATACCACTGCTGACCACTTGTGTTCTGGAGAAGCACACACAGAGGGTCTGACTTGGAACCAACATCTTTATCCAAGAGATTGGTGCAGGAAATAGTCAGCTCCACCTTTGTCACACACTGCGCCGCCATTTGTTACACTAGAAAGCAGCAACAGAACTCACCATTAAAATGGACTAAAAAGCAAACAATAGGATTGTCACAATGCATTAACTCTCTTACTGATCACGAGAAGTGTTAGCTTGTCAAAAGTGATAATTTGAGGTTACAAATGCAAATTTTAAAATTTATGATGTACCAACATTATTATATCATTATTACTGCCACACTCTTTTTTTTTTCCACACAGGTATAAAAATTAATTTCAAAATTTGCTCATAAAAAACAAGATCAGGTTTCTGAGAACACCCAAGGAAACAAATGAAAAGTGGGATATACCTCAAAGAAGGCACAGTGGTTTGAATTGCTGACAATAGAACTTCAGAAGCTTTAAATGAAATCCAAAAGCCCACATGAATGCCAGTATCTTAAAGATATTATTAATAATTCCATTAATAGGGAAAACACATTGTATTATATACTTCTCTACAAAATCTTTGTAACAAAGAAACCATAAGCATGGCAGAGTTGGAAAAGTCATTTAAGCAGGTAACAGGTTATCTTGCTCTAGTAAATCTAAAAAAACAACTACAAATTTTAATAATAAACACTTTGAAGTCAAGTAAAAACAGAGAAATTGGGGGAACTGTTCTTTGTGAAGATCCATGAAAAAAAAAAGAATAACTGAAAGCATTTTTACATTTTCTCTTTGAGTACCTCCATCACTGTCCACTGGACAATGTCCACTAAGACCAATACATATTACAAACCTACAGAAAAACTTGATTATCATTATGAATCCCACATTGGCATAACATGCATTTGCAAGCCCAAGAAGGTCTGAGCACCAGATTATTTTCTATAGATATACATATATATAAAAATCTCCATAATGATACACTTCAAGGATAGAGTTGATCATTTCCATCAACTCTTAGGGAAGTAAACCTCTAGAGTACAATTGTCCTTGACTCAGAGACTAAAACTTCCAGATCTTTCCACAAGCAGCCTACCCTGAAAGCTCCCAAGCCTCTTTAGTTTCAGGTTTGCCTTTTTTCCAGTAAATCCACAGTCTAGACCAAGTATCCCTCTGGATAAATTTATCTTAGAAGTGCATGAGACACCAAAGAGAACAAGGCAGAAGGAAAGGCATCTGCTTCTATCTGGTCAGTGCCCTAGCAACATACATATTCATATTTGAATATGAAACTGTACTTAACCCAACCCAGCTCTATTCCTTTCACTGTATTCATAAGACTTTTCATGAAAAGGAGTGATTTTTTAGAGGAAAAAAGGAATAGGAACATGGAAAAGGCAAAGAAGAAACTGAAAATAGAAGAAAGAAAACGTTGTGGGGTCTGTGGAAATTTTCCTCAGGCTTCTTCTATTCCACTAGGGCACAATTCACATATCTCATCTTCATTTTGCTATCTCAGTGATGAACCTTTTGGACACTGAAGTACATACAAATTACCTGTAAAAGAAACACTCAAACATCTATGCACATATTTTAAGAAGCATGTCAGATTCATAGAAGTCCTGATGCACCTCCCAAAACCTAAATGTCATTTCTTCCTCGAGTATCTTTTTGTTCCCCTGACTTTCATAAAGTTTAATTCATTGACCTTGAGGAGAAAAGAGTGAAGATCTAAGTACTAAAATAATTTTAGACCAATGGTTTTTAGGCTCAGAAAGCACACCTCTTAAAAGCAGTCTGCCCCTTTATTCCTAGTTCTCTTTTTATACTGGTATTTTCCACTCCCTATTGCTTTCCTGGCTGCCAGACCAAGCTCATTAACAGTCAGTGCCTTTCCCACAGAATCCAGTGCAGACCAGTACATGACCCCTTAATGACAGTTTTCAGAAAAACAAATTTCTGCTGACAAAATGATGCTCTAACTCCCACTGATGCTGCAACAGCAAGTAGAAAGGGTTTGCATGAAATGCAACAGAATTTAAACTTGAACTGAGATGCATTTTCAAACCACTCAAAATTTTCTTGCTTCAACTTGTCTGAAACTCCTCATTATTACGAGTTCTTGAAAGCACCCAATTCTTTTGTCAAGGTAATATTTCCAAAATCACTGGTAAATGGACAGCATTGAGTCAACCTAAAAATATGGTCAGCTTTTTCCTCTTTGTCTGTGTGTGTACTCACACTTCTTGTACAACTCAAGTACTTTTCACATGGACACATCAATTCTGTTACTTCCTCTCCTCCTCCATGTCACCAACTCTCCCACTATGCATTTAATGCAGGAAAAGAGAAGATTAAGAAAGAGGTGCCGTGCAAAAAGCATCCTTTAGCATAGAGAAGGGAAAAATAAAAAGGCTGATTCCCTTCCCTGAAATGGAAATGCTTATTTGAGATGCAACAATTGTGTCCATATTAGATAAAAGACAACTTGTAACAACAACATGCATTTATTTAAGTGGAGGACACTTAAAATTCAGATAAAGAGCAAAACTTCACAAATCACAAGACGGTCCTTTAATCTTTACTGTTTCCAGTTTTGAAAAATCCAAGATGAAAAATAATGCAAGGCATTTTTCTAAGAAGTTTTGAGACTATTAGGAATACATATTTTTATAATAGGTTGAAGAGGTCTGTAAAACAAATACTTTTCCAGAAATAATTTTGCTATTTTATTAAAAAAAAAAGTATTTCTCCATAAAAACTGATACATTTTACTGCAAATATTTATACTGATTTTCAGTAACATTATAAATGTTAAAAATTAGTAAAATAGTTATTAGCAAGAAAAAGTCATGTCTCATTAACCTAAAGGAGTATTTAAGGTAGTGAAACTTAGTAAATAAGAGCCACATCTCTTACTACATTGCACCTTACAGAATTTGCAGAGGGTACACATGCTTCACAGGTGTGAAGTCAGGAGTCTTTCAAACACACTACCTGGCAGGGCTCTGCTCATGCTGCACAAATCCTCATCGTCCCAAATGCATGAAAGGAAGAATTACACAGATCAACCCAATTCTTCTCACTTCTAAAAGCCCATGTTAGCTGAAAAGTTCCCAAGGTTTGAGAGGTGGATGGCAGGGTTTTTAAAGATGGTAAACATCCTCAAGGATCAGCCACTGCCAGCTAAGCAAGCAATCTCTTCTTGAGGACTTGATGGAATAAAGTCTGGCAAATTGCCATATTTTCAGGATGGTTAAAATAAACCGTGGGTGCATTACCTCTTGAAATACCATTCTACAGCACATCTAGTAGGCAAACCAAATGTAAAATATTCTAGCTACATGACCAGATTACTTGAACATTTGGAATTCTGGAATAACTTATCATGGACAGATTATATTATTCAGACTATGGTAGGAAAAGCCTCAACTGCCACTAAGTTATAACACAAAACAAGAGATTTAGTTCTTTAATTAGTTAGTGTTATTAAAGTAGCAGTGCTCCACGTTGGTCATATTTAATTAAAACCTTTGCTTTTCTCAAGCTATCAACTTGCCCTCCATACTATAAAGGGAGGCAAAGCACATCAGAATGTGTGCAGGTGATAGCTCCATCATCCATTTTATTGAAATAGCTTTCATAATTGCAGAAGCCAGGCTTTAAAAAGTGTATCTGAACAGGAAAAGACTGAAAATTACTATATATAACATACATCTGAACTGCAGTGATGTAGTCACAAGGGACCCTCTGCCATGTCTAGCCTGCTCAAGAGCATGATTAGGTCAACTAAGAATATGACAAGTCTTTCTGTTTGAGCTGTAACTATCAAAGGAAAAATCTAAGTCAAGGACTAGTCTTGTCTTGCAGTTTTATAGATCAGAATGTTCTTTGAACTCCAGTGATGATTCTAATGAAGATAAGTGGTACACATCAAACAACTGAGTCATTGTCTTTTTTCCAACAGAAACTGCAAACATGGCATTCTACCTGGAAAGGAACAGATCTATTATCAGAATGATCTATCTAGCAGCTCAGTTGGGAACTGCTAGACTGTACCAATCCTCTCTGTGCTGCAGTGTCAGAGGACAGTATTGGCTTGCCCAGACAACCTTGCAGAGCATTACAATGACATGTTCCCAATTATAGGTGCATCCAGCCTGACAAGCAGAAATACTCAACCAAAAGACAGAAAAACTAATGAAGTGGGTTTGGCATCACTGTCTTTAGTCACAAGTCTCAAACCTGTTCTGATGAAAATTATTGATGTCATTGAACATTTCCTAGCTCCTGTGAACTACTAATGTCATCAGATCAGAAATCTGTAATTTTTAGATATCTCAGGGCCCAAATGAACACAGAATGGCCATGAGAAACTTGCAAATGAAGTCTATTCCTGATCAGCTAATCTTCTTGCCACAATGCTGCACCTAAGCATATCAGCTGTGTGCCAAACTGAAAAAGGCAGAAAATGCTACGTCTGCTGCAAGAAGCTGACAATGAAATTATGACAAATGGATGCTTCCTCTCGCTGATAAGTCTGGTAGCAACACAATTGCTAGTGATCTTGGGCTACATGCACATAAATATATATTTTTAAAATCTCAAGGTAACCATTCAGTTTTTAAGGAAACAGAGTGCTTCACAGGAAACAGACATTTCATATGAGGTTACAAAAGCTAAGACTTTTTCACAACCTAATTTCATCACCACATTTGAAAAAAATGCCCAAAAAACAGCTTCTCTAAAAATCCTACCTCCAAACTGGAATTATGACTCCTCTTTTCAGTTTGTTAACAAGCAATACAGGTGGAAAAATTGTCCAGCTGATGTGCTGACAAGCTAAGTACTAGAAGCAGCTTCGGTCATTCTGAATTTGAAGAATCACACAAAATCTTGAGTGTAAGCTTTATCTTCTACTAGAACTGATACAGCTATCACTTCCTGAGAGATAGCTCAGGAAATATGTATGAGGTTCACTAACATCAAGTGCTGTATCCTGCATTTGGGTCACAATAACCCCATGAAGCACCACAGGCTTGGGAAAGACTGGCTCAAAATCTGCCCAGTGGAAAAGGACTTGGGCATACTGGTCAACAGCTGGCTGAACATGAGCCAGTGTGTGTCCAGATGGCCAAGAAGCCCAAAGGTATCCTGGCTTGTAGCAAAACAAGAGTGGCCAGCAGGACAAGGGCTGTAATTCTGCAGTTGCTCCACTGCACTTGGAACTGGTGAGGTCACACCTCAAATCCTGTGTCCAGTACTGGCCCCCTCAGTTCAGGAAGGACATTGAGGTGCTGGAGCATGTCAGAGAAGGGCAACAGAGCTGGTGAAGGGTCTAAAGAGTACCTACTATGTCAAATGGCTGAAGGAGCTGAGGGTGTTGAGAAAAGGAGGCTCAGGGATGATGTTACTGCTCTGTACAACTCCCTGAAAGGAGGCTGTGGCCAGGTGGGGGGTGCCTCCTCCAAAGCAACAAGTGATGGGATAAGAGAACATAACCTCAAGCTGTGCCAGGGGAGGTTCAGGTGGACATCAGGCAGAATTTCTCCATGGAAAGTGTTGATAAACATTTGAATGGAGCGCCCAGTGAGGTGGTGGAGTCACCACTCTCAGAGATGTTCAAGAAGCATCTCATTGCAGCACTTAGTGCCATGGTCTAGTTCACAAGACACTGATAGGTCACACATTGGACTTGATGATTTTGGAGGTGTTTTTCAACCTAAATGACTCCATGATTATCATATTCACAATTTAGTATAAAGGAGGGAATTAGAGCATTCTGAACTAAACAAGTAAGATCAGGCTGATAAAACCCTAATGACCACACCACTCATTTTACTGGGGATTATGCCAATCAAAAACACAAGCTAATATTTAAGAAATCTGAGGTATATGCATGCATGAGAATGGAAGCATAGTTTTCTGTATGGGAAATGAATCACCTATTTATTCAAGCTTTATGATACTCTAATGGATTGGTAGCACACTGGTATAACAAGTTAGACAACTATTTGCAGGTTGTTTCCGTATATAAAAATATCTATCAGTAAGCTACGTTGCCAAAGAACAAGTTTAGAATTCTATTTTGAAATAAAAAATCCACTGCAAAGAAATTATTAATTTGACTTATAGCACACCTGCTCACAAAATTACTTCAAAACAAGATATTTATTTCTAAATATCTTTCTGTTGGTCCTTTTTTATATATTTTATTTTTTTAATCCTGCATACATGAGTTTTCCCTTTAGGCACATCTTAAAGGCTTAGTTCTTCCCAGCATCTTCCTCACACAAAAGTATTTAGGTGATGTTCCAAGTGAGCTAAACTGTAAAAGGTAATATTGTGCCTTGAACAAGAAAATTAAGAAATACGGATCTCCCGACTTCAAAATTCAATTATTTTAAGCATACAGCAGCAAACCAGAGGAACACATGTACCTTGCATATATGTTTATATGCTTTATCAGAGTATCTTTATACCAATTATTTAATGTAAAACCATCCATCAACTATGCAATGTGAATAGTATCTTAAATTGTGTGTTCTTCATTGCAATTTCCCTGTGTAGAGCCACTGACTAATTGACTACATAATTAACATTACCCATAAGAAAGAAAAAACCTTTATCTCACTAAACCTTGCTGTACTTACTGTAGAAACAAGATGCAGGTGAACACATGCTTTAAACTAATCCTTTTAACAGTTCTTTTCAAGGGACATTGTCCCTCTTCACTGTTACAAATATTGGTTCTTAAAAATAAGTTCCAGTAACTTACCACAGAAATCTGCCTCCAGGCCTCTCAGCAAAAGGCTAAAGCTTCAAGCAACAGTAGCACTAAAAAGGGAAATGAAAGGAAATTAAAACCAAGAATTGTTATTCCCACAGATCAAAGTAAGAGGTTTGAGGAACTACGGTTCCTCTTAAAATAAATAACCCATCCAACAGTTTTATGTGTCCATGACAGCAGCACTGTAAGGATTAGTCAAGGGTAACTCAGAGCCTTTACTAGAGAATAATATTATAAAATATTATAAAAGTGCAGCAAGAAGAGCCCTTTGAGATTTTAAGAACAAAGACCCAATTACTGGTTTTGTCGTATTCATCAATTATTTTTCTTTTCAATTAGATTAGAGTAAGTAGATCAAAATCAGTAGCCCCCAATTTTGTTTATGCTCTAATCCGTGCATCATTACACACCTAAAGGATGACAAAGAAAAGTCCACAAAATCAGTATTCCACAGTGGTCCAGCACATCTCAGTATAAACAATAACATTTTTAGACCAACTATCACAAAATTGCACTTAACTGTAGCCCAGAAGTATTTCAAACCTTCCTGTATGGAAACCAAGTGCTCTCCAGTCAGCTGCCCTCCAGCTCTGTATCACAGCAGCCACCTGCACTCAGCATTCCCTGCACCTGGGAGGCAGCAGTCACGCTCTGCATATCCACAGGCAGAGCAACAGTCATGCTAATTCCTGGAACCATCACATATGCTAATCTCTTGCCATGAGGATTTTTTTTAAAACCCTTCTGGGCAGGGGAAGTACCAGAAGCAAACTGAACTAATTCAGCTGCCTCCCAAGTGTGCCTTTGATAAAGCACTGAGTGAAAGTGCACTTGATCCATCTACAAGATGGAAAATGGATCTAAAGGATAGTCTCCTTCAATCAGAGAACAAAGTATGATTCAAATCAGTAAAGACTATTCCTTAAACAGAAGCTTGGATCCAGCAACCAAGCTCCTAAAATTCCTCTATTCATAAACCTTTCAGACACTTAATAATGCTCTTTCAAAATGTCTGAGCAAAAGCATCTCATCTAAAGCAATATTAAAGATAAACCAAAGAAATCAAATAGAATCAGAGTTAATGGAAAAGACCTTTAAGATTATAAGAAAAACACACCACAATTCTACTTCCTGCCTACTTGCTTGCACATGTCATACCACACCTTCAAATGTCACGCTAGGAGGGGCCAGTATTAATCTTTGCCCAACTGATCTATGAAAAGAAGTAATATTCTTGGGTTTAACAGGAAATAAGATCTACAAATACTAAGTTGATCATATATTACTTATGTTGGAAGAGCATCCTGACTTTCACAGAAAAATAAACAGGAAGGAATAGAAGGTATCTTACTCCCTAACTTCATCCCTGAAGGTATTTCATTCAGGAAACCATGTAATGACAGCGTTTGTTCCTAAATCAAACTAAGGTTAAAAAAAATTTAAATTCCATCCCATATATGTGTACAGTTGAGATTTTAGTTTTATTATCCCTAACACTAGGGCTTCCCTTTAGCATTCAATTCTGGAGAAAAAATGGGCATAAAAGAAGACTGTATGAGCACTGTGGTACCAATTCTGGTGCTCTGGATTTCTGGATGACATTTAATAATAGCTTAGTTATTCAGCCTACCAGAAATAGCATTTTGCTTTTGTTACCTGAACTGAAATTAGTCTGACAGTCACCTACAATGAATCTGTATAGTTTAATTTTAAGACATTTAGCACAAACATACTTGTTGCAAAAACACTGTATTCTTCCTAGCACCACAACAGATAAACAAAAGGACGTCTGTTAAAGGACTCCTTTAACATCTCTCCTACTTTTTTTTTTTTTTCCTTCAAATGCTTTTGGTATTCTGCATGCACTTTGAAACATCTTTCCTCTACGAGTATGCCTATATAAAGTTACAATTTAAAGTTCCACTGCAGGGAAAAAAATGCTGTGATTAAGTTTGTCTGTTTTTTACTTTTACTAACTAAACTTTTGGCACCAGGACAGAAATATCATTAACTCGAACCTTCAGCGACATAACCCTCCGGGAAAATAAATATAAGTGTTGGAGGCAGGGCAATACATATTACTTTGAGGATACCTAATGTACTTTGAAGATAGGAGTATGTAAGGAAAAGTGAAGAGGTTCCACATTTTAAAACTTTTCCCTAGTGGAAGAGTAAGTTATGACAACATGAACATTATCTAAGATTTGTCTTGTATATATTATGCAACTACAGTGAAGAAAGAAAACAACCACCCACTCAAACCACCAGCTCAGAAAGAACAGCATGCGGTTTTCAGGAACGATGCTGACTCTCGAAAACCTCCTCTCCCAGAGGTAAGGGCGCTTTTCAGAGCGGCGTTTACACCGCCACAGAGACCGGCACTACGGACTCAAACCTTCAGGCCCACAGCTTTAACTTCACCGAGTTCCAGCACCCGCGGGAGGGGGACGGCGCAGCGATTCCTCGATCCCGCAGCAGCCGCAGCTGGCAGCGCGCTCCGCTCCCCCCGCAGGAAGCGGGGCCGCAGCTGCGGGGACGCTTCACGCGAGGAAGGGCGAGGAGCCCTGCCCGGCCGTCCCAGCCCGCACGGGTCCCACTGGACGGGCGGAGGGGCCGAGAGCTCAAGCCCCGCGGGACGCAGCGGCCCCCGGGCACGGCCGGCCCCACCCTCACCTGCAGCGCGGCGCCTCCGGACCCCCGACCCGCGGCGGCCACACCCGCGCAGCCGGACACGCCCCGCCCCGGGGCGCAGGCGCAGAGCCCCCGCGCGCCCCCCCGCCCCGGCCGAGCCAGCGGCCGCTCGGGCCGGGCGTGGCTCGGGGCCCGGCCGCGCAATGTCCGGCCCGCGGCACGGCGGGCTGCCCGGCCGGGCCCGCGGCCCTTGCCCTTGTGTGCCCCCGAGCCCGGGCAGGGCCGCGGGGCGGAGCGGAGCGGCTCCTCCGCAGGCGGGGGGCGGTGCTGGCAGCGGCGATGGCGGCGCTCATGGCGGCGCTGGCGCGGCCCTTCCGCCGTGGCCCCGCCGGCCTGGGGACAGCGCTCCGGCGAGAGGCGATGGGCGGCCCCCGCGGCCGGGGGACTCAGGTAGCCGGGGTGCCGCTCGATGCGGGGAGCGCGGCCGCTTCCAGGGATGGCTTGGAAGGCGCTGCCCGGGGGCTGGGGAGTCACCGAGCCTGGAGGTGTTTGGGGAAGACCGGACGTGGTGCTCAGTGCCGGGCTGTATTTGGCGTGGTGGGGTTCGCTCGGAGCTTGGACTCGGTGATACAGAGGCCTCTTCCAGCCTAATCCACTCCGATTCCCACGGGTGTGGCCGCCGCTCGCCCCCGCGGCAGGAGGGAGGCGGGCGGAGGCTCCGGCACCGCGGGGCGTAGCGAAGGAATGGTTTGTTTGTGCGAAAACAGCCCTGGGCTCGTTTGAGCAGTACGCATTTGATTTTTGCTTCAAACCTTGTGTTTGCTCCGTACTCACGGTTTGTGTCCAGTCTAGCGCTCTGTTCGTTTTCAGGCGTAATCGTGAGCTTCTGGTGAATATGCTTCAAATCCTTGCTTGATGAAGTGACGTTTTGTATTATGAAGATTTTTTTTTTTAAATTGTAAAGTCTTTTTTTTTGCTCAGAATCTGAAATATAACCCGTGATACAGACAAGAAAAACCTTTTTTGATTCGGAGTGATAATGTTCATTAATATCTTATCTTATGATCCTACACAGGTGCTTAGGAAAAACCTTCAGAGAGGAGTTGTGCTTTCAACTGGCTCCTTTTTGGTTTATGAAGCTCATAAACTGATTTCTGGCTTTGCTGAGGTTCATGCAAGCTTCAAAGGTAATATTTTCTAATTTTGAAGTATATTGGGTATTCTGATATGAAACTTAAAATTTTTAGTACCAGAATTATAGAGGAAAATGGTGTAATGCTTTTGATTTTTTCCATTAAGACTGCATGCAGTGTCATTCCATGATAGGATGCTTTTGAATTGGTTATGGGTGATGTGGTAGCACTTCAACAAGTGATTATTTCAGGTATAACTGAAAGCAGATTAGTAGCTCATCCTGTCAGGGATAGAACACATGCACAAGGTGGATAATAACTAATTTGTTGCCCAATCTTTAATTACTCTTATTTACTCTTACTTTAATTAAGTCTTAATGGTCTGTTAGGAATGCAGACCAAAACTTAATCTATTTCTAGAAATTTTAGCTAGTTTTTAGCTAGAGATTTTCAGTATGAACACTGTGTAATTTCTGTTTAATCTAGTTGAGCAATACCAAGATAGCTCCTCATATAAAATTGAGAAATGTCTTCTATCTCCCTAACGCTAAAATGCAGAAAGCAAAGCCTTGCTTTACCGACTAGAAAACAATTTAACAAGTGGTAAAATGTTTTTTTTTGTATCCTTTGCATAAGAATAGACTCACTGTGGGAAGGAAGTAACAATATCTTAAAAGGGGATATTGTTGCAGACTTAAAACTTGCCTGTCTAAATAAGGAATTTCAGAGTAAGCCTGACTGAAAGGAGAATGAGCCTGAACTGGGTGCTTGCTCACTGCATAGTTGAGGTAGTAGCCAGTTCAGGTAGCCTGTTTCTCTGTGTCTGAAAAAGAGGAAGATCTTAGATGTTTATGCAGAGAGAAATAAAAATTCAGATAATAAATTTTTAAAAGGATAAGGAGCTGTTTCATGTGCAGGAGTATCAGTGAGTAGATCTGAAGTAGCTACTCTACACAATTAAGAAATAATAATAATAATAATGAGGAATAAAGAATTCATCATTTCTCATGAGAAACATAAACATAAATAACATTGCTTAGTTGGTCTTTTCAGTGCTCCCACATGAATCTGACATTTACATTGCCAAGAAAAGCAATGCTAATGGGCTTTCTATAAAAGATGTGATAAATATGGTAAAAACAAGGATAAAACAGAAATACATGAAAAATACTCTAAAGTAATAAAAATATAATAATTTGCATTAAACACCTTGTGGGAAATGCATTCAGAAGTTTTGAGTTCTGAGCATTTAGTCTTTAGATATGTTAGTAGTGTTCAGGTCAGCAAGCAAACATAACTATTTAGTGAAGATCATACTGAAGATGTACCATGAAGCTCATTTTGGACACTAAAATCCAAAGCCCACATAGACCATTATCTTACCTTTGAAAGGGTTGAAAGAAGACATTTAGAGACAGCAAGGTTAAAAATTATCCAGAATGCACTGATTGATATTCTAGAATATTTTTAAGCTGAAGAGGAGTCTTTTGTGTTCAGTTGCCTTCAATGTTTTGCTTCTGTAAAGAAAACTGTGTTGACTTTAAATTGGCTACCATATTTAGTAGGCAACTTGAAAAAAAAAATCTTACAAACATGATTAATTTTTATAAAAGGGGTTAGAACTTATGTTTTGGCTTCTAAGTTTGATCATGGACCCAGGAGTAATACCAAAGAGACAATAAGCAAAGGTAGGTCTGTAAAAAATTAGACAAGGCTTTTGACTTAACAGCTATTTTTTTAATGCTTTGATGTTGGCAGAAGAGTAAACTTGAAGCTTGTTCTTCTCCTGTACAGTTACATACATCAACAAAATTACCCATCTGCTTCCCTTTGGGTATTTCTCCTTCTAATTCTATCCTTTTTCATGCTATAATCCTCTATAGTGTGTGTTTGATAATTCTGTTTCCTGTATGCTGTTCCAAGTGCTATATTTATTTATATATTATTCATATATTGTTATATTCATGCAGTTGGGGAAATTATATTTCCCCACTACTGCTGTGTTTCAGAGTATTTTCTGGAAAAAGCATAAAAATAATGGAACTTAGTTCATAAACTGATATTCTAGAAACCCAATTCTGATTTTCAAAATTTTTTTTGCTATTAGTATCTTAAACACACAGGAGTTTCAGTAGATTGTCTTTTTTGGGGTTGTATTTGGGAAAATCCTTTGGACTTCGGTCAGAAAACCTTTAAGCAATGTTTTGTTTTGGCTTCTGAGTAAATAATAGGACTCACTCAAACTGCAGTAATGTTCTGGCTAAACTGTGGAACCATATTGAGAATGAAGAATATTTTTAAAAGTTGAAGGTTTTTCATTGTTATTGTAAGATTTAAATTCTTTACATATACTAATGAATGGGCTTTGTTATTCTCAACTCTGTACTGCACTTGCTCTCCTCATCCGTTTTCCATACTTTTTTTTTTCTCTTCTACCATTTTCACAAGTTAAAAAATAACTTATTTCTAGTAGTCTGATGCACTGAGAAAGACACCTTGGGATGTTAAATCTGTCCAGCAACCAAAGCTGTCATGCTGAAAGCTGTTGTAGTCTCACTGGAGAGGCACCAGTTGTCATCCTCGTTGTGCATTGTGCATGTTGCTTACTCAATCCTGCTGTGCTTGTAACTTTGAAGTGATGGCCTAAAAATGAGCTACGTTTTCAGCTGTCTTGCTTTAAAATGTGTTGGTGATGATGTCTTAATTAACTACCATTTGTTCTTCTGTTTTCACAATTTTAATTCCTTCATAAGTGGAAGATGTGATTGAACAAGCAGACTACTTGTATGGGAGTGGAGAAACTGAAAAGCTGTATCGGTTGCTGGTTCAGCATAAAAACAGGTACTTCATTGCCTTGGGACATTAGTGTAGGTTCTTTTCTGTGCTCTTCTGTATCAGTTTTTCAACTGATATACTCATTGTGGAATGCTGGAGAACCTATTTTTCACCCTTAAGTAGGAAGGAAGGACTTGTGATCTTTTTCTTCCTGATGGAAAAATGAATGAAGAAAGAACTGATAGTTCTAGACGGTGAGGGTTAACATTCAAGTTTTTTAGTCATGGTTGTTCATTACTTTAAGAATCCCTTAGAATACACTGCAAAATTCTGAAAGATATTAAAGTCTCTATTAAATTAGTAAGCCAGTGGTAGTTATCTAAAGTATAATGAAGTGTAATCAGTGTTCCAAAGCAGTATGTTAACAAAATGAAATTTAAGATCCATAAGCTTGGACTGTAACCTACAATACACCATTTGGTAAATGATATAAATAAATATATATTTATATATATTTAGGTACAGGTTTATGTGCTGGTGGTACAGCTAATCTGTGGTTTTTCCACTGTTTTTCTAGGAAGAAATTAATAATTTTAATACAATTAGAAGGAAAATAAAACACATAATAATTTAAGTATTCCAAGTAGACATCAATACAAATCAGCAGAGTGCTGGAATAAATACCATCTAGCTAAGAAGAGAGTAGCCCTCTTTTTCCTTCTGGTGTTTTGAGTGGTACCATTGGGGTTTCTTAAATGTCTTTTTTTTGGAGAAAACAAAAACCTTTCCTGCAGATGTGTTTGCTTTGCAGACCAGAATGGCAGCCAAAGGTACTGTCAGACAATCTGTAATAGTGGGCTTTCATTTGCTGTTTGTTACCTTGGAGTTGTCCATAGCATAGCATGACAGATGATTCACTGTTGTCCTATCACCCACTTGAGATACACTTTAAAATATTCCTTTTTTGCTTTGTTTCTCTGGTTGCTTTAAAAATTCAGTGTTTCTGTTCCTAACCAGCGATGATGCAGAGTTGTTATGGCGGCTGGCACGGTCATCACGGGATCTGGCTCAGCTTGGTAGTACTTCTGCAGAGGAGAAGAAAAAACTGACATATGACTCCCTTGAGTATGCAAAAAAGGCACTGGAAAGAAACGAATCAAATTTTGCAGCGCACAAGGTGAGCCTTGCAAAATAACTGAAATCTTGTTGATTTCTGTTTACAGAAAATAGAACAAATGTCATTGTGCTGTTTGAGGAAACTTTAGCATAATTTAGCTTTTCAGTTGAGAAGGAATGAGACTTCTAATTCTTCCTGAAGTTTTTGGAAGATCTGAGTTCAGACTTTCCCAGGTAAACTTCCTCTAGGGAAGCAGAAACTTTCAGTGCAGGACCATGGAAAGAAGTGACTGGTCAGGGTGATAACAGCTGATGAAATCAGCTCCTCCTATCCCAACCTCGCCTTAAAAATGTTGAAATATTGTATGTCACACATTCAGCATGCCTTCACTGGAAATATTTCAGGCCCTGGCTACATTCTGCCCCATTTTTTTGGGGGGGGGGGGGTTTGTGTGTGCTGCTTTTCTCACAGGCAAAGAGGTAGCAAAATGTAGTAACTTGCCTTGGTATCTTGGATCAGGAGAGGACATTAATTCCCTTTACACATGCAGACTGCAGACCAGCAGCTTGCTCTGATGTTGATGAAGCTGTTCACAACAAATACTTACTGCTTTGCTGAAGCTTGCCAGAACCTGGGCTAGCTCTGTACACTCCAGTAGCCACAACAGGAGTGGGGAACAGCTGGGGACTGGGATTTGACCACAGCTGAACCTAAAGAGCTGCAAACTCTACAGTGCACACTGCTACAGCCACAGCAGAGACCAGGTGAAGAAGGAAGGAGGAGACTCTTTGTCTTGAGGTTCCACTGGGAAAGTTTATTCCAGGTGGAGGAAGCACGACGAAAAGAGCGCCTTGTCCTCATATGGAAGGGGTTTTGTTCAGGGGGTGGATACGAACAGTTAACCAATAGGGAATCCTCAGGGGAGGAGTGAGGGGATTGCATCGACACTGTGGGACCAGTCAGGACAGGGGGAGGCGAGGGAAAGGTCACATGGGCCAATGGATGAGGGGATTTCTAAGTGGGGTTTCAATCAGGGGTGGGCCCAGGGGTCATTGGCAGGGAACTTTCAGGAGAAGGGGCAGGGTTACCTTGACAGGCAGGGAGGAGACTGGAACAAAGGGAGGGGAGTTCTTGCGGGACAGCTTTAAGGGAGGGTACAACTTAGGGAAAAACCAACTTGGGGAAAATGTGGGAGTGTAACAAAATGAACCATTCAGCAGTAACTTAATGAAATAAGCATGAACTGCAGCACTGCTGGTGGTTGTTTGTGGCAGTGGCAGCTGTTCTGCTTGGAAGTTTTTTAAAGGGTACTGTTAATATAGTGCTGTATTAAATGTTTTTTTCTTATTTGAATTACAGTGGTATGGAATTTGCCTCAGTGATGTTGGGGACTATGAAGGAATCAAGACTAAAATTGGAAATGCAATTATCATCAAAGAGCATTTCCAGGTAATGCAGTTTTTTGCATATGACAAGATTAATGTGTATGTATATTGTGTGACAGCTGGTAACTGATTTTTTGGTGAAGTATTGAAAGCATACTTCTCTTCAGACTTCCTAGTAGCACTTTGGTTTTTGGGTTACTGTGACATATGCTCCAGAAATGCCCCAGAAACATGGAGTACAAATTCTGTCCTGCAGTTAACTAAGTCACTTTAGAAGGGAGTCTTGAAATAGCTAAAGTGCTTTAGACACCTCTTAGGACTAGATCAGTTGTAACTGTGATATTGAGAAATGGCAGTGTGGCTGTCCTTTTAACTGTGGATTATGTAACAATAAAGGACAAATACTGGAGAAGGTGAAGAACTACTAATTTTATATCACCAGAGGTTATATAAAAATCTAGACATGCCAAGTCTCAAATGCAGTGAGATGTGCTAGACATCTGTCAGTGTCATCAGACTTTTGGAGGTGAGCTGATTAAGTTGTGCACTGAGTAAGTGGTGTGTTGCCTTGAAATTCTACATACTACAGTCTGGTTTAATTAACAGTATGCTAACAAGCCAATTTTTAGATATATTTTAATCCATGTGTCAGAATGACTTCTTTACATATTGTGTTGGTTTTTTCTTCCCACACCAGAGAGCCATTGAACTGAATCCAAAAGATGCTACAACAATTCATCTTATAGGGATTTGGTAAGATGTATTTTTGAACTAAAATTAGCACATGGCACAGAAAAATGCAAGAGTATAAAATATCTTGCATTAATTGCAGAACTGCTTGGAATAATATAGAATGTACTTGTAATTGATGCAAGCATGAAAACATATTGAACAGATATAGGAAGTCATGCCTTGAAAAAGTCTAGCAATTCTTATGCAGTTGTAAAAGATGAAAAATAATTGTTCATTTAATTTATTTGTATGGAACTGCTAAAAAGTCCTTTTGCAGATGTTAAGTTTGCTTCATGGAATCCACAGTGGGCATCAGTGATAGCAAGTAGTTGCTCATTTTTTTCGGGATTATGAATGGGATCAAAACTCAGCACTGACTTTACATTGAATTTCAGTGATGGCTGCAACTTAATACAGTCCCTGAAAAGCTATCAAAAATGAGATGTATTCTGAAAATATTTTTTTTTTTTACTATCTGTCAGGATACAGTATTTTAAAAGTTATATTAAATAAAGGGAGCTTATAAATGCATATATATTAACCAAAAATCATTGAAATTGAATTTACTTCTCAATGAAAATGATACTAAGAGTTACTGTTACATAGCAGGTAAATGGACTAGAAATAGAACTTTCCATACTAACCCAGGGTGTTCTGTGCAAGTGGTGTGATGGAAAGCAATATCCTGTACATGTTAGTGAGAGACTCTAGACAGCACTTTTGCTTATTTGTCTGAAAAAGACCAAAGATGTCACATTGATTTATCAGAGATCTCTATTGTAAGATTGAGAGATTGAAAATAAAGAAAGGTAATGTATTTTTAGCCTAAAAGAATACTAAAACCCACAGTCAATTTTTCCATGTTTTTTTTTTTTTGATCCTAAGTATCAAAGAAAATTATAATGATAAATGCTCCAGAGTTTTTTACTAGTTCAGAACCTTTGGAATCCACCATTCATTCCCACATGATTTCCATTGCAATAGTCCAGATTTTTAAGCAGAAGTACATGCTACCAACTGACTAAGCCTCAAAGTACGTTTTGAGATAGGAAGCTTGTTCTGGAGAGTACTTCAGACATTGTTCCCAAGGAAAACTAGAAAATATTATCAGAAATGTTAGATTAATGCTGCTTTTGGCTCTAAAATATTCCCATGTTGTATATTTAAATCTACTCCTTACTGAATTCCAGAGCCATCTTGATTTGAAACTGGCATTTAGTATCAGCCAGTTCTTGAGTATTTCCCCTCTTCTCTTTCTAATCTGTTCAGGACTAAATCTGTTTCTGGTAAGGCACATCTAATGACAGAATTTCAACTCCAGCAGTGTATTCCATGTCTTGCCTGCCTCTCCTCCAAACATTTACAGTTACTAATCTTTCACCTCCTCTAGAATGCTCTATTTTACACAGTTAATAGCAATTGTAATCTCATTGTGGGAGGCTGCCAAAGTGAATATCATTGTTTAGTGTTTGCACTCAGAATGTTCAGTGCACTTGAAATGCTTCAATAGAAATGTTTAATCCTTCCAGCACCAATAAGATAGGTGACTGATTGATTACCTGTGTTATTTAGTAGATAGAAAACCAGCAAAGCATGGCTTAGCCTAGAGCACAGTGGTTTGATTCTTGAATTTATTTTCATTCTTATAGATCAGAGTCTCAGGAATGTACTGCAGATCTACTTTATATTAATAATTGAGAAAATCAAAGTAGTGTTGAGGTAAGGCAATGACATTATTCAGTTGTGTTGCTTTTGCAAATACATTAGAACAAAATATAAATAAATCATGAAAATCATTTAAGCTCAAAATCTGTTTCATTCTTAGAAATTGTTCCAGTTTTAGCTAATGTAGTTAGTTCCCAGTAAAAGACACACCAAAACTTCTTTAGTAGTAGCTTCAGGCATCTTGTATTTTTGTTTATAGGTGTAAGAACATGCTTATAGAACTTGCAGTGTGTCTGCAGTTTTGACTCTTGGCACCAACAATTAGGACATCCAGTTTTTATGTCCAACAACAATTCTGAGACTGTTGTTTGAAAACAAGTGAAATGTGAAGGGTAGATATAAATGTTGCTTTTTCCTTCAGGTGTTACTCTTTTGCTGAGATGCCATGGTACCAAAGAAAAATAGCTGCAACACTGTTTGCCACACCACCAACTTCCACATTTCAAGAGGTAGAGTATGAAAATATTTCACAGATGGTTATTCCCCCCACAAAGCTGATGTTACACTTTGTACTTATTTTTCTGACAAAAACTGACCTCAGATTATGCAATAGGCATGGAGTTGTGAGTTTACAACTGTCAATAATAAAATGAGAACATGAGAGTGAGACGTATCTAAAAATATAAAAACCTTTCATTTTCTTCAGCTGTAGCACATACAGAATAGTGTAAAATTTTTTGTTAGTTTTTGCATGAGAAAATAATAAACTATATGTAACTTAGTTTGTACTTACTGTTGTGCCCTGTTGGAGATAACTGCCTGTACTAGTCCAGTGCTGATGATTTTTATGGTGGTGTTATGCCATGCACCTATTTGCTAGTTAACAGAATTTATACCCTTATATTAAATGCAAAAAGCAGCAGCTCACTTTGTTACTTAAGATGAACAAATACCCTTTAATTCTCTGGCCACATGTGGTGTGGACTTTTTTCACTTGAAAGTACTTTTGTTCCTCTTTTCCATGAACATTCCTGCTGTCATATACCCTACAACATACTAACAAGATGTTAATCCTTTAAAATAGTGCATCTAAACCAGTGTGCATCTTATTTAAACACCCATACATATATAGAAGCTTGACAATTAAATTGGTAATAGAAAAAAACTGGTGCAGCTGTTTTAATCTTTGTTTGTTTAGAGCAACCAATAACTCTTTTGTTCTCTTAAAGTGAGGGTGGGCAGGCTGCTTGCTGTTACACAAAAAACAAACTAAGAGCTATTTGAAAAAGAAATAAAACTCTTTAATGGAATGTCAAGCCTTTAAGTTTTCCTGAAAAACCACTCTCAGAAGAATACAAAGCGTCAGCCAGGATTTCAAATATTGCCAGAATAATGCCAGTCCCAGCATTCAGTTCTGTAGCACTTAAATTTGCTGAAGAAGTAAACTTGTACTGGTAAGATTTCTGCAGTTTCAGTACAAAAACTGTTTTGTAGATATATCCATACTTTCAAGTTCTGTGAGAGCTTTTTCCCTCCCCCTGCTACCATTAGGAAAAGGTAGGGATGGACTGAAATTTTGGATGGGAAACTTATGGAAAATGTGTAGATATCACAGATGTTTATCCTTATGCAAGAGAGGTTACTGACTGGTGCTCTGTGGGAGTCAGTTCTCTCTCCAGTATTTATTAATGACCCAAATCATAAGATATTTTCATCTATTAAATTTATACATGAGAAATAGATGGAGAAAACTGCAGATGTGCTGGATAGTACAAACAAAATCCAAAATTTATCTTGACAAGTTGAATTGGAAAAACACAATCCAGTTTGATAGGAACAAATAGGAGGTACTATGCTTAGGGAAAAAGTAGTAGGGGGATAGTTGGGTAAGTACTAGTTCTTTTGAGATGATGTCAAATCTAATTGGACATCAGTAGCATGCTGAATTAATAAAAATAATATCATGGACAGGAACTCCTTCAGGTATGTGCATAAGACTTTAGTTTGACTATTGTGTTGAGTTTATTCTCCACTTTAAAGAATACAACTTTGTGTTTTACAGGCTCTTCGTTACTTCCACATGGCAGAAGAAGGTAAGACCTGTGGCTCATTTTGACTGAAAAATATCTTTTAGGATTGATGACTTCCAGCAAACCTCTAGCTGTCAGTATTACCTTAGTAACTGTAGTCACCAAACCCAAAACAGTATAATATGATCAGCTGATAAATGTGGTGTGCCCCTCAGCACACTGAGCTCTTACATTGCAATATTTTATCAGTATGTTACACATCTAGCATAAATACCAAAGTGAAATTCATACCTTCCTGAGAATAAAGTACTCTTCCCTAAGGAATTCAACAGGAGTACAGGGAGGCAGCAGAAATCAAAAAAGGGAATTCTGTGTTACTTTTTCAGAATTTTCTTAGAGTTCAAAAATCCTCTGTATTCTAAATAGAAAACAGAAAAAGCAGACTTTTTATTATTTCAGAAGGTATTATGCCAATCTGACAGTTAAACTGTGCACATGATTTAAAATAAAATATGAACGTGTTATTTCTCCAAGAGTGAAGCCATAAGCAAAACTCACTAGCTGAAAGATAAAGGAAGACAAGGGAGGACAGTGTTCTATGAAAGATTTGTACATAGTTAAGTTATTGAAGATTAGAGGAAAGGCTCATAGTGTGTCTTCCCGAGTGTCAGGTAATGCAGCTGTGAACTGGAACAGTGAACTTCATATCAAAATTTGCCTCCAAAACACCTCCATATGTTTTGAAACCTGATCTTAAATCCAGCAGTAGAGAAAGCCTGTGCTGTAAATATGAACAGCAGGCAAGATTAGTCTTTAATAGGGAATGATGCTTTATAAAAGCAAGGTTAAAATCTCTCCTTAAAAAATGTTTCTTCTGCACAGCAAAAATTAAGCTGGTGTCTGTATGTGCTAGCAAATGTGCCCCATTTTCCCTTGCCTATACCTGCTAAGCTGGTGGCATTGCCTGTTGTACCTCCTAAGTCCAGAAAAGCCCAAAACCTGCACAGCAAAGCTGTTGTGCTTTAAGCTCACTGCTTTGCTCTTTCTGAGGAATCTAGTGTCATTTAGTATATTAACTAGCAAGCTGCTAATTAATAGAATTGTTTATGAGAAGAAAAAAAAAAATCTAACAAGTGAAAGTTTTACATTTACTTCTTTCTTATCCAAAGCCAAACCATGTTTTCTAAAACAAGTATCAAAGTATAATATGCTGCTAATTCTCATCTGAAGCTTTTCTTCTGTCTCTATGCAGCTGATCCAAATTTCTACAGCAAAAATTTGCTCTTTTTGGGGAAAACATACTTGAAGTTAAACAATAAGAAGATGGCTCTTCTGTGGTTAAGCAAAGCAAAGGAGTATCCTGCACAGACAGAGGAGGACAAACAGGTGGGAGGTTAAGAACTGTGATCATACAATCATATATTGTATCCGATATGTATGACATCATGGCAGTGGAATGTCTTATAAAAGTAACTCAGGGCAACTTCTAGTTCAGCACCTTTAACTCAGAATCACATCAGCACTAAAAAAAATTCTAGTATGTTATTAGCCACCTCTGGAAACTGTGGTTGGAAATACTCTGTTTTATTCATAGCAGAGAACTGTTACCCTTTCTTTTTCATGGTAGTTCCATAGTGCCAACAACAACCCAGCCTTAGCTGTGTTACTGAAGGTCACACAGGCACCTCACTAGCCTGTTTCTGTGTGAACACAGAATCACCTTTCATGTGCCTGAAATGGGTAAGGTAGGAATTACATTTTGGAATAGCTCACAATCATGGGAACACAAGGAAGAAAAAACCCAGATGTAACAAAACTTTAACATTTCCAGGCCCCTAGGGAGAGATTCAGATGATTTGAGTAAGACAAATGAAGGTAATGTGTCTTTGACAGCAGATCTCCAGTGCTAGATGTCATGAGTCACTTAATTAACCTTTGAAACTCTGCAGAAGGATTTTGGTTGGGAGGGTAGGCATCTGCTTCCTACCTAAACATTCAAAGAACTTCCAAGAGAGGTAATCCATTGGACTTGTTCATACCTGATAATGCATTTAGTATAAACCAATGCAATTGCAGTTACCTTTCAGAAACAATCCTGTTAGCATCACAACTAACAAAGCCTCAATTTGCATTTGACTTTTTTATGGTTGATTGACCTCTATTTCATTTAGCATTAAAGCTGCAGTTGAGATGCAGCACTGTGAATGTCCAACATAAGAAATACTTTGGTAGGATTTTGCATTTCACACCTCAGAAAAAAACACTACTGAGACAGTGTTTCGGAATCCCTCTGTACACTTGCTAGTAAGCCTGAAACTGTTTCTTCCAAAACTGAGTTCCTTTACTAACATCTTTCAGTGGAAAAACAAGTCTTGCATTCCTCTAGTGCCTTGCACAATGTTTAGGAATTTAATAGCCTAAAGGAGTAGTGGTCTCAGCTGTGTAAGGAATTGGTCAGTTCTTCTGACTAGTAGCCAGAGGCACACATGAAACCAGTGATCCCAAATACTTGTTTTTCTTTAGGAACCATTCAAAAAGTATAGTCAGGAGTGAATTTTGTGCAGTGGCCAAGTTGTTAAACCACTGATCTGCTTCAGCTACTTGTGGCCTCCTGGTACTGACATCTATTTCTTAATCTCTTAGAGGGGTGCAGAGCTGCTGAACTGAGAAAGGCAGCATTCCCTCCATTCTCTGGGTGTTAAATGCAAAATTCATTGGGAACTAGATTTGGTAGTCCACTATGAAGGGAACTGGCCTGTGCAAAGACATTTGAATCTTGTTTCAGCATAACTAGGTTTTCTGAACATTTATTACCCCAGATACTCAGAGGTTTTCTGGCTTACACTGTCTGCATGGCTTGCTATGTCATTACCATTGTTGGGATGGAGGTTTTTTGTGGTTTAAAAAGGGAGGAGAGGGTGTTGAGATTTTTTTGCTGTTCAGTTTGTTGTTGGGGAGTGTTTTAATATGAATGTTAGAGACCATATTAAAATTTTACTAGGTTTTAGCTGGAAACCTTAGGCAAACAGAGCCTCAGAAATGGTCTCACTTCTTAGTTGCTGTCTAAAGTGTTGAAATCCCTAGGCTGGTTTGGCATGGTCAGAGGTAGGACAGTTTCCTGCATGCTCCTATTGGACTGCAGCAAATCAAGAACTAGTGTCTGTATTCAACACAAATAAACTTCATTTATGTAGTAAGTGAATGACACTGAAGACACTGGCTTAAGTGATTTATTCTGATTCATATTTCAAGTATTGAGCATCTTAAACTACGGAAGAAAAATGACTTGTCCTAGGACTGTCACAGCTGCAGGGAAACATTTGGGTACTTTTGGGGGAAGTTTTGCTAGAAGAGACTGTAACTATCTGGGACTGTTACGTTACATTTATTTCTTTCAGGTGCAGAAAGAAGCTTTGGAGCTGCTTAATTCTATATAAGAAGAAACAAGATAATGGGAAGTAAGTGCCTCAGGTTTCAGCAGCATAGGAAAAAGGCCCCAAATACTACTTTAGTTTACTGAAGCTGTCACTAAAAGTACAGCTCAGACCTTCTGTCTCCCTCTCATTTCTATTAAAATCTGAACTGAAAGATCTGTTTCATTATGTGATCCTGTGTGTTCATTTACATGGGAATGAAGGGGTCTTCATTCACAAGCAGGGTCAATAGTTAGACAGAAAAGGCTGGGAGAGTGATAGCCTGGCGTTTAAATTAAGTTTTTTACACTTCTAAACTACAAGTTATTTATGAGGAATAATAAGAAATGTGACTAGCATAAGTTGAAAGAAAGGAGGGACAGGGTGATGACATAATTATAATCTTGCAGTTTTTTTCTACAGTGTTTTCTTGTGAGGTTCAATGGCCTTCAAGAGTAATAGATACTCCTACAGATTTATTATTAAGGCTGCACTATCTTAATTCCAATGCTCTTAAATGCTAGTGTTTGACTTTGCAGAAAGTGTTGTGGTTTAAAATAAAAAATGAAGGAAAAAAGAACAAGTAGGGAACATCTAAGAAAATCCCTTTATGGGTGATACCAGCACGTGCAGTGAAAAGCTTTGTGATGATTTAGTGGCTGTAAATGTCTGCTGAGCACACACACTTCACCCTAGACTGTAACAACAGGAGCAATACACTCCCAGTACATTAGACAGTAACTACTGTGGAACGATATGGACTTCTGTTTGTAGACATAAAACTTTCTTCTTGGTCCTTCTACTGTGTTGGCAGGAATTTTCACCAGAAATAGGAAGTCATCTAAATTAGGTGTCCAGCCAAACAATATATTCCAATTACCCAAGAGAAAAAGTGGACCAAAGAATGAAGAAATACCAAACATGTGGTATTCTCAATAGAACAGCCTAAAAATAAAATTACTAGAAAATACCTAGTATTTACTATACTAGGAAAGGGTATTGTAATTCTAGGAGTAAGATGAAGAACAGCATAAATTGCTTAGACTAACAAACCAAGCTAAGTCAGTAGTAAAATTTCATGATTGAGAGAGAATCTGGGACCTGATGCCACAAAACTACAGTTAAAACAGGGTTTTCCCAACTACCATAAAGTAACTATTATTTTTCTATTAGTAGAGCATCATAATGAAGTCCTCTATGTTACAGTGTCTCAGGGTGGGTGATAAAGTGTTTGAGAGAGAATTTTCTGCATTCATATTCTACCAAAACATCTGCATAGATGCTTCCAGTAGCTTTGTGGCAGAGGCATCTTTATTTAGGTGCCTTTTCTACTGCTGCACAAAGGAAGAATATCCAAAGTAACAGCTGTGAAGTGTGTAGTGAAAAGCAGCTCAGTTGCAGAAAGAAAGGAAACAACAAAACCCATAAACTACACAACAGCTCCTTCAAGTCGTATTACTTCCCTGGTCTGATCTCCAACCATTGCTGCCTTCCCTCTTTTTGCTGTCTTACTCACCCTCCCCAAGTAGAGGTGAAAGATGGGGAATTCAAGTGGGAAAAGAAAAAAATACAACACAGTCTATCTGAAATTCCCAGAAAATGCCAGTATTGTACACACATGCACACAGGTATATTATTTTGCTTTCTTTTTCTCCAGTCATTCTTTCAGTCAGGCCCTTGACACCAATTCACAGGTCATACACAGGGACAGAAAGCTACTGGATGTGGTTTTTTCATGATTACTAATCCTTACCCCCAGGAAAAACCACTGTAGGTATGAGACAGCTGAAGTTACCAAAACAATAAAACAACTACATTCTTGTGGTGTGCTGTCTTTTTTATTTCGTTCAGTTACTCACAGATTCACAAAATTCAGCAGTTGGTAGTGGGTCACCAAGTCATTCATTAGTGCAAATTCATTAACTGTGACATTTAGCCCTCCTTGTCTTTTAGGCAAGTGACACACACACTCTGGTGCCTGGCCTTTGACCTTCTTGGTTTGTTTTCTTAAACTTCCTTCATTCTGACCAGCATAAGTGATAATTTACATGGATTTGCACTTCAAATGAATTTAGTGCTATATAAAAATGGTTTTGCAAAAGATATTTGGTGGTGTATGAAAAACCCTCAAAGTGGTGGAAATTTCTGAAGCTCTTACAGAAAAGTTAATGTAAGAGAGCAGTCTGTTTGGGCCCGCTGCACCACTGCTGTGACCAGAGCTCTGTACAGCTACAGCTCCAGGGTAAGCTGTGCATATTGAATACAAAGCCTTGAGACCATCCAGTATGTAGAAAAATAAACTTTTGGCAGAATTCAGCTGCTGCAT
The DNA here is from genome assembly GCF_027887145.1 of Ammospiza caudacuta. Lineage (NCBI taxonomy): Eukaryota > Metazoa > Chordata > Aves > Passeriformes > Passerellidae > Ammospiza > Ammospiza caudacuta. Next base: position 136,739,202 of record NC_080593.1, read on the forward strand.
TGGAAAGTTACATGAACAGATATAGCTGGTTTTTTCTGCATGTACACTTTTAACAGTGCAATATGATATGTTAACACAAGTGTGTTGAATCATATTCTAAAATCATGTGTGTACAAAATTCTGTGTAATTTAAATGTAATGGAATTTACAGGTAATATTTAAAGCATATTACAAATGGTGATTTAAAACACATTTTTACTCTATAATAAGGAAGCACAGTTTGCTAAAAGTAGCATTTAATATAATTCACATGAATAAGGTGTTAAATTTTAGTATTTTTTTAAACATGTCTTTGCAGTTCAGCAAATATATGCCAACAAAATGCCAATAAAACTAATTTTAAAATGTTTTTATATTATTGTGCACTTAGGACAAACTTGATCTACATAAAAGGATGACAGGTTTTAGATGTACTTTATTCAAATACATCTAAATTTCAGTTAAGAATTTTAGAGAAATGAGAGTATTTAATACTAAATAATATTTTTATCTGTGCAAAGCTTAAGTAACTTTCATTTTATTTGAGTTTACTAAATCCAGTATCTGAAACTGAACAAGAACACCGAAGCAGCAAAATTCACATTTCCTTTTGTATACCCTTATAGCTCAGTTTACATTAACATAACTCTACAAAGTTATAAAAAGGACATCACAGATTGAAAAGGGAAACCAAACAAAACAAAACCAAATTTAAAAAAAGCAAGCCTGCAAGACACCAGACCAAGAAGAGAATGGGTAGTATTTTCTCTTTTATTATTTTTTCTTTGAAGATTACCTAACATCCTCGTGGTAATAACCCAAGGTACTATGTAAACAAATTTCAATGCTGCTCAAATGAATTAAAATACTCTGTTCAGCTCCTGCAGTCAGAACAGTGGCACCAATTCCTTTCAACATTAAATCACATTCATCTCATTGTACATTACTCTTGTGCAAGTAGTAAAGGCTTTATTCATGACCTTGGCTACATCAGTAGAGAGGGATATATCAGCTATTTATGTATTTAAAAAATTAAACTGACAGAAGAACAGATTCTGTCATCTCAAATACCAGCAGCATCTTTCTACATATTTAGGATACATTTGGCCTAAGCCTTTAACACCTTTTAGAACAGCCATGCAGTAAAACAAACTTGGAGATGTTTCTTTAAAGAACACTGAGCAGTTTAAACATTTTTCTGAATGATAAAGCCAAGATAAAGCAAATCCAGGCCCTTTTAAATGGCTGCAACTTTTCATACACTTAAAGCTCTATAAAACTAGAGCCTATTAGTATATATATTTATATTTATATATATATATATTTTAAATAAGTCTCTTGTCTGCTTTCAAAATTTATGGAGGGGTTTTTCTGGTCTTTTGAAAGGGCAATAAATAAAAGTAGAAAAGGCTGAACTGTTTTGCATATATTTGTGGAAGAACAGAGAACAATTAAACTTTTAGAGTTCCAGAAAGATCACTGTACAGAACAAAAAGCTTATATACAATAAGGTGTGCAATTTTAGTTGGCTGGGCCTTTTATTATTCAAGATATCCTTTTTGACTAGAAGTCACTTCTACTCTTGTCCAAATCCCTCTGTTTCTTCAATGGCAAAGAGCAACTTCTCTTTTAGTTGTTCATAGCTTTTATATGGTGGCAAATCCAAACGATTAAAACTGAGCAGGAAAAAAACAGAATTTTGTTAAGTTTACTTAAATCCCATGCAGAACTCTACAGAACTCAATTGTTATAGTGGAAGTTATAAATGTTCTATCTAATAATTAGAAAAAAAGAAATAACAATCAGCACAAACTCATTGCCTTGGCATTTCTACAAGAAAGAAAAACAGTCAAAGTTTCAGAGGAATATTTTAAGAAACAAAAGACTATTACCAGATGAAAAACCAGAATGGTGAAAGACTGTCCAAGATACAGGAAAATACAATACTTCCAAAAATATAATATAAAAACATGACACTTGCAATAATAATTGATTATAATAGTAATACATAGAAAAGGAAATTTTCAGCATGAAGTTTAATCCTAGTTTGATGCATCTCCAAATTTCAACAACAGCATGAAAAAGCTGAACTTTTCTCCTTCCTACACATGCTTGGATATAGGTGGGTGTTTTTTCCCTGTAAACTTTGCCCTAAAAGACTCCTGCCAAAACATTTCATTCCATGTCTTCCTCAAAATTATCCTAGACAAGATATGTTTAACTCTTGCAAACATCACTCAAAATCCAGTGGAGAAAATGTAAAATGAAGGATACCCTTAAGTAGTTTAAAAATATAATGAATATTATTGTCACAGGTTGCCAACGGAAACTGTGTCCATTTTGCACAGTCTATATAAAAAACTGGTTTGTGTACCTGATGCACCAGTTCAGTATGTACAGGAATGCCAAGCCAATAATGGCCCATCTGAAGCCTGGTGGGAAAAAGTATCAGCATTCTTGGCTAAGCATCCTTTTGAAGGTTTCCTGTCATTTCTTTCATGCTACTTCTTCTTGTGACTATACATTTTATCTTCTATAATGTTACTTCATAATAACTCTACCTAACAACTATGTGCCTACTACTAACATGACTTGTTTAGTTATTTAATATTCTCTAAAAGAATTAGGAAAGCACCTTTCAGTTCTACACAAGGATTTCTCATATTTTTGATATATCTGACACTGACCAACTGTTGAGCACAGTTGCAAAATTGTAGAAGAGGGCAACTGGGAAATTTTCAATACTGGTATGTCAGGGCAATCAAATGAAACTGAAGATGGAGATAGAGAATTGATCCAAATTACATTTCATTTGATTTGGCCAATGCAAGCCTGGGAGAGATAAACTAGTAAAGGTACAGAAAGTTATCACATAACAACTCACCAAGTGTGACTTCTTGGTAACCAGGTTTCCTTACCAACTTTTTCAATGCAGAATTTCTGAGGACCATTACTTCCTAAAAAATAAGATTTTGAAAAGTGTAATCTGTTCCTTTTAAGTACCATACAGGATATATATGTGAACACTACACAACTCAGGCACAGCAGAGTTCATTAATTACATGGACATGCTTCTCACAGAAACAAGCTAATTTCCAAATAGTTTATAAACATATTCAAGGGATTTATGATATAAAAAGCCCTTCTAGATCCAAGGTGATGAACACATGAAGTTCCTCTTATCTGTACACTTGCAACATGGTTCATTTGCAGATGAAACAGTGACAATATAAAACAGTTCTGGTCACCTTTTACTTACCCATAAGTTCAGCAAATCCACCCAGTGGTAATCTGCAAGTGCCAGTGACAAACTGCAGAAGTCGCATGCGAACCTCGTTGTCTGTTTCTTTTACAAACTAGGCATAGAAATTCAAATTAATTAATAAAAAGCTTTAACACAGCTGGACAAAACCAAAAACCTCATGAGATGGTTGAAAAAGTATAATTCCATTTAAAAAACCACCACCTTGTTTAGCACCTACTTGCATTTCCTTACTTTAGCAAAATGGGGTGGAGAGAAAAGAACAGTGATTTCAGATTATATGCACTGTAAGCCACTACAATGTGAAGGCTGGGAACAGCAAATAAGAAGAATCCTTACCTATTATATTCTACACTAAAATATAAATCATGTCAATGTTTTGTATAAAGACTACTGTCATTGTTATTAAACACAGCACTGGTCTAGCCACAGAACGGGTATTTCAAGACTAAGAAAATCTTGCATATAAATGTTGGTACTTAAACTTCTGGTTTAGATTCTTTCAGTACCAAGCATCTTAAAAAGATTTATCATCAGATCTTATGATATAAATGAGATAGGAAATAACTGATTTGCACCACTTTCCCAGAGAAACTTAGTCAAAAGCATCTCTAAAATAGTGGTTTTTCAAAAGGCAGGAAGACCCTAGGTCTGACTTCTCTTTAGGAAAATTTGTAGAATAGTTCCAGAATAGTATTTGAGGGTTTTCCTTAGCCAATTCCATTAAAATGTGAGTGAAGATTAGCCAGTTAGTATGACAAATAATCATAAGTACTAAGTGACATTTTTAGATCACTGAATCAGAATGGTTTGGGTTGAAATGGACCTTATAGATCATCCAGTTTCAACCCCTCTCCCACAGCAGGCATACTTTCCCCTAGACCAGGTTGCTCAGAGCTCCATGCAGCCTGGCCTTGAGCACCTCCAGGGATGGGGCATCCACAGCTTTGCTGGAAAATCTATTTCAGTGCCTCACCACCTTCACAGCAAAGAACTTCCTCCTAATAACTAACCTAAAGCTACTATCTCTTTGAATCCACTTCCCCTTGTCCTGTCACTACATGCTCTAGTAAAAAGTCACTCTCCTCCTTTCTTGTAGGCTCCCTTCAGGTACTGGAAAATGAAATGTTCAGGTGTACGACATATAATAATATTTAGAAGGTAGATCACTAAGAATAAAATAAACCTCACTGAATAATCAGTAAGGACAAGATATAGAAGAAAATATTCATAAGCCAGCATCCAAATGTAATGTGTGAAACTGTCTGCCATTTCTCACCCTAAAGTATCCTCCCTAAAGACCAGTAATCCTCCCTTCCTTTTCTGAAAAGACAAAAGAAAGGAAGCTGTAAGGATCTTCATTTGGACAGCCCTCCACTACACATACCATTTGTGTTACAGATCAAAACAAAACCTACAGAAGTCAGAAATGTAAGTGATTAACATACCTGCCAGAACCATATGATCTGCTTGCTATTCCTCGTGTAATGACGATAAACAGTGTTCCTCTGCCAGTCTGCTAAATCTACTTCTTGCATACCACAGAGCATAACCTAGAAAAGACAACAATTTATTTACATTAAACACAAAAATTAAAGTGTATTTTCTATTTTGTATGAGACATGGTAACAAAAATGAAAGTTTCTGCTCTGAAAAAAGGACTGGTAATTTTTTAAATTTTATTACACAATTAGATTTTCCTTTATCCTAAGTTTACAGTTATCCAAAATTGTGTATGTGTATAAGTGGTCTGAAAGACTGAATAGCAGAGACTTGGTATCTTCCAACTAATATCTCAGTAATAAAAGCTACTACCTTTTTCATAAGAGAAATTTTTATATTAAGGAGTATGTTAGCCTTTCCATTAAATCTTCACCTCATATTCCAAAATTATGATGATTAATTTGCTGCTACTACTAATAAAGATAAAACATACTGAAAAGTATAAGTCTGAAAATTGTTCATTACAAGAAGCTATGAAAGCTGAAAGTTCTAAAGGCAAAGCTTTCAACAGTGAATAAGACTGAGCAAAGTCTTTTTTTTAGAAAAAAATCCTCCCTACTTAACTTAAGAAGGTTTCAGAAAACTGCTCATTAAATACAGGGAAAGTTGTCAAGTAACACAGAAATAAACGAGCACAGCACTACAGAGCCTTCTGTCCCTACTCCAGATGACAAACCCCAAGAGTAAACACAGGCCAGGCTGATTGTTAAGTAAACATGAAGCATGCAAGCAATCCCTGTTATCAGCCCTTGGGTCATATACTGAGGATCTGCAAAGTTCCATTTCATGCCTTGTTGGTTCCTCCAAGCTTTAAATATAAGAACCCTAGAACCTGTCTTAGACATTGTATTTGATCCTAAGCAATCACTATGAACTACAATCAACTTCTGTCATCTGTTACACAGTAATTCTACCCATCTACCACAGAGGGAAAAGTCTGTGACTCACAGGTCCATCAGTGATCTCATATACTTTCACAGAAACTTTCAAAAATACATTTTAATGCTGAACACAAAAACACTGATTCAAGAACATTGATTCAATTTTTATCATGATTTAATCCCACTGCTCTTAATAAATTCTCCATGTTCCAGAAGCTATCAAATGCAGCATGGGCAGACGAGAGATTCAACCTGACCTATCCATTTTATCTCTCCATACACATTACCTTTGCAAAAGCTAAAAATGCTGAATAAAAACCCTCACCTCCAGTTCTTTTTCATCAAAATAATGTAGCCATTGTAGAGGAACTACTTCATTAAAACCATCAAGAAAAGCTTTGGTTTGTTCTCTAACTCCCCGAGAAAATCGCCACTCTGCCATTAGCCTGGGATAGAACAAAACCAAACATGAATTAAACATCAATTAGTATTCAACATGAAGAAGTTCAAACACATAGGAGTGTGTATGTGTTCCCATCACGTAAGAATCCCTCAAGATTCACTTCTTACACTGTTCAATTCCATTAACTGTAAGTAACCTACTATACTATATTATCACAAATCTTCACATTTAGAAATGTAAAGTAGCAAGAGGTAACTTAAGATTACCATTCGAGTTAAAAATAAATATAATTATTATTATTAACCTTAATTTATCTATATACTATAGAAACTATTTCTATGAGAAACTGAAGACCGCTAATTTAAGTGGAAACTTTATATGCAGCACTGGACATACACTGTATCACAGAAAAGGGTCTGTGTGCATCTGCTTTTGAGATCACTGAATAGATCAGAAACAGAGGTTAAAAAAAGGGCAGTGATCAAATTAGGCAATAAGCAAAAAAGAGTAGTAAAAAGAGTTTAAAAAAAACAGTTGAAATCACAGCATGTTACACATTATTCTGAATTTCAGTTTCCACATTTGTAGCAAAGTTTTAAACTATTTTAGGATCGTCTGTCAAACAGACATCTTCCCTCTACCTGGATTTGTTACCTGAAGTTACTGAAAACAGGCTTGCTCATTTCAGTTTCACCTGTTCTCACTGTACATATAAGAGCATTCCAGGTTATCTCTCCACATGGTCTCCTTTTGTACCAAGCAGTTGTATATCAAGATAGCAACATGTACCAAGGTACTATTTCAATAACAGTCACAAGAATTACATAGTAACATGGGAAGAAAAACTAAAACAAAACAAAACCAACAGAAACCAACGTGTCACAAAAGACTAAGGCAACAGGAGAAACATGGAACATTTTTTTCAGCATCTACACCTTCCTACCTAATATAATCTTTGTTCTCCTTACCCAATATATTCTTCTTTGTTCTCCTCAGTTACCAAGATATTTGAACCTCCTGATTTCAGCTCATGTGAGGTTACTTTCCCTAAGAGCTCCATATCCACACAGAAGTACATTTCCAAGTTACACTCCTCAATGTTATTATCCCTGGATGAAAAGAAAAAAATATTGCAATTAACTCTACATAAACAAAAACAAATCCATAAAATATCAAACACACACACACAAGAAAATAAACTACAAACCTTATCCATATTAGGGAGTTGTAAAATTCAGTATCAATAGATTCCAGGTCTTTAATAGTAAGCTTTTTGCTCAGCATTCGTTTGTAGAAAGGCAGAGAAAAACCAGTGTCAATAAATTTCCCATGAAACAATGCCTGTTGAACAGAAAAATGTTAAGTTTTTATTGAACTACTGAATTAATAAAGTATTTCTGTACTTGAAGTATTTTTTTTCTTTCTCCTTTAAATAATGAAAAGCATCAAATAGCAGTAGCAGCTTTATAAAGCCATTATTTATAAAGAGCAAAACATTAAATTAAATGGTAAGCAAAAAAATTGGACAAAATTTATCCAAGTATATGTTATTACAATTTAGAAATTCTTTGATTAAAAATAAGACTTCTCATAAAAGGACTTCATCCCTTCTTCCCTTAGTTATGTGAATAGGCATGATTGTCAAGTGTTACTTTATCCTACTTGATCAGAATATTTGATCCTACTTGAGTATTACTGCCATTTTTTACTACATACATACATCCAACAACATCATCATTTACAGAATGCTACTGCAGCTTGTAAGAAAGAGCTTTGGGAACCACATTTTTATAGGTGAGTAACAGAACTGAGGAATTAGGTTCTCCACAAAACTGAAAAAAAAAACCCAAACCCAACATGGTCACACTTGTCTCACCACACATGCACACAGGGTGTAAGCTGAATAATAATAGTACTGAAGCACAGCATTACACACACACATACAGTGTTGTCTCTGCACTGACTCAGTGCATCTAAGAGCTCTCAGAGCACAACCATAACCATGAAAACCCTTTCTTCCCCTTAGCTTTATCAAGTACACTTTCTCCACTTAAATAGCTCTTTTAAAAAAACCATCCTAAACATAGGCCATATATGGCATTCATTGCTTCTCTTTCCTCTCAGATGAAATTCTGAGAGCAGAAGAGCATATTAACAGCCCATTTCCTCCAGGCTCCATCTTTTTCCCCACCTAATTTCCCCCTTTTAGGCTTAGTCTATTATGCATTTCCTTCTGCTTAAGGAGACCTTAAAGAAGTTCTCTTAAAGGCCTATATTTATTGTTTGTTTGTTTGTGCATCTATTTACTTTGAAACTATTTAATTCTTCTCATGGGAGGTTGACCTGGCAGAAATTCCACGTCAAGTGCAGCACCTAGGCATATGATTTTCTGCTTTTGCAAAATTAAGCTCTTAAAATCACCTTATTTGAGGTGTATGATAATCTTACAGCAAAATATAAAAGTTGCCACAGCCAACTTCATTTAACATGTTTTTATTATGAAGTAAGATGTGTATTCTTTACGTTTAATTCTGTTTCAGTTGAAAACAACTGTGGCTACTTCAGTACTTAACACTAAAAAACTCACTACTATTTTAGAACTGCGAGAAGAACAGAAACTGCCACTTCATTTCCCAGTTGCATTATTACCTGAGCTATCTTAAGCCACTAGAGGGTATCTCAGGAAGCACTGCAGAAAGTTCCATCCAGTATAAACCATGAATACTCAAACCTTGCAACAAACCAAATCAGGCAGCATTACATGGGTTTCTCTCTTGCCTCGCTTAGAGAATTTAAAATATAAACACATAAATACTTCAGGAAATAGAAGTTTGTCTTTTGATTACATTAATTACTTTAATTAAGTTCTCTACTATGATCTGTACTGTTATGAAATAGCTTTCATAAAGTTAGCATTTCTTACAGACAAGATCAAAAATCACCAGCAAAGAAACACTGGCTCTAGCACCTAACTGGCTTTATCACACCTTCCTGCTGAGCGGCCCTCTAACTTGCTGAGGACTCTAAAACAAAGAAAAAATGTGGCAGCCTATTGAAAGTGTAAACCCAATGAGGTAAAATTTTCATGACAGCACAACAATTGTGAACTCTGCCATAAAACGCTTGAATTCAGAGATGTTATTGTCATAGCTGAATATATTTCTTAAGAAGCATCTATAAGAAAAGCAGAACTAAGAAACCACCCAAACCTAATTTATTTTAAGTCTGAGAGTATTTTTTCATTTATGTTATGCTTGGCTTGTGTTTATTCTAATTTTGTACAAAAAAACCTGAACAACATGAGGCAATATGAAAATGCTTTCTACTCTTTTTGGTTTCACTATTCACCAGGTTGAGGGATGTTGCTGAGGACTACCTGTAGACATGATGATCATGTGGAAAGATGACTGCATACTACATGGAGGGTAAGAAATGTGACAGAACAGGAGTCAATACAGAAGACCAACTCAGTGATACTGAAGAAATGATACAACGTGCCTGATCAGCTTGTGGTTTAAGAGAAATTGGATGGCAGAGAATCAGCTCCCTGACAGCTTCTGCTCTCCTCAGTGTCTGACTTTTATATACATTTAAATTAAGGCCCAGTGTACTCTGCAAAACATTCTAACTCATTTTTTCAAATATCCTCAGGTATACCAGGTCCAACTGAGGAGCCTTTTTCACAAAATATTTAGTCCCATTTTTCAGAGCATCAGTATTCAGACAACCATTTGCATGAAGTACACACATCCAATTGATGAAAATAAAATATCATATCGAACGTCATACTAACTTTGATAACTCTCCAAGGAAACATGAGTGTGCAAGACATAACTCTCAGGGAATTGGCTCAATAAACTTATATGTCTTAATCTTCCATTTCTATGAGATTAATATAACCTTTAATAACTGTACAAACAAATACTGTTCAGAGTAAATGTATAGCTACAGCAAATACAAAACCTTAAAAATCTAACCTACCATGGCAATAAAGCGCCCAATGAAACAGAAATATGAAAGATGGTCAGGATTGATTGTTGATGCTGGATTTATCTGCAGGCAATAGTTGCTCTTGCCAGCATATTCAAATAGGCAGTACATAGGGTTCAGTACTTCATGGGAAAGCAAGAAAAACCATTCTCTAAGGAAAAAAAAACATGTATACACATAAAAACCATCAAATACAGATGTTTATCACCATTCCCATTAGGTAACCAGCAAAATGGTCAAAATATATGCAAACTTTGAAAAATAATATAAACAGTGTTGTATTAGAATCACAGAATAATATATGGTATATATTTCTTAAATATAGAAAATTAATTATTAGACCAAATAATGTTAGAAAACCATGGTTTCAAAAGTTTAGAAATTATTAGAAGTTAAGATTTTCATCTTGAACACACCCTCACAGCACAGGTTTTAGCTGCCTATCAGTAACACTTTTTTCTTACACAGTCCTTGCCTCAACCAGTACACAGCATTTACCCTGGTCATCCCTACTTTACTCTCTACAACTCACATCTTTACTCAAAAAAATCACAGATTATTCCATGCTTACTATAAACAACTTAGATAAAACAAAACAAAACAAACAAATTGAAACCTCAGCACACCTTATTTGCTTTTCCAGTCTGACAGCAAAAACACATACAGAGTTACTGTCGTTTAACAAATTACCATGCATTGGTTAAGCCTGCATGACATGAAAGTGTAAAAATATCTTTTTGCTGAGGTAAAATGAATACATGTTTTTCACCACCTTAATTTTTTTCAACTTAGCTGATCTGAAATAATACCACAATCTGGTATTCAGCATTCAGATAGGTGATTTTGATAAGATTTCTTGTTTCTAATATTTGCATGTAGTATTTGCAGAGACCTGAGAACAGTCATACATACTCAGGGGCTTTTTTATCAGGCAATAAATGTTTGGTACCAGGCCTAGGGGTAGCCCATAAAAACAGCTGAAAGTCTGTCCTATAACAACTGTAGGGACTGAATTCCATTCTGATTGCCTTTCAGCTGTCATAGTTAAAAGGCATCTCTTCTATCCTTGTATTTATTCAAGATAAAGGAACAGAAATGAGGTTTGCTGGCATGTTTCTCCTAACAGAGCCATGAAACTCAAGTCGTGGATCATGAGTCAGTATGATACACTTCCAACCCAAAGGCCAAGTAGAAAGAGTAAACAGAGAAAGGCAGCCAGGATCCAATAACCCTAACAGGGTTCTGTGTATCTTCCAGCAAGCACGAGAATGTTGTACAGCATTCTAGGCAAGTTTCATACTGAGACAATTACATTAACTAGACAGAGGCATCAAATTTAATAGACATTTAAATTAGAACAAGTCAGATAACAAGGGAGGAATAAACTAAATCAGCCATTAACAAGAAGTTGCAGAGGCAAGGAATTTTTCATACCAACAGCTAAAAACTTGCCACAGGACATAATGTCAGATTGGTCCTGCTACATGCAAGGTAAAAATCTGACAGGAACACTGAGTTTAGTCTGCCGAGAGACAGCTGATCTATATTTGTATTAATGCTGTATTTCATTAGTCAGTACATGAACATTTATTTAGTGTCACTTAAGACCTCTCAGCTCAAGTTACAATGAGATCCTGGCTGGTTCTCAGTTTCACATTAAAAATCTTGGGCAAGACTTAAATAACTATGAAACTATACTGGTTATATATTTTTTATTTATTCATTCTCTACTTTATTTGATTAACACACTTCAGTTGAATTATTCTAACATCTTCTCTACGGAAAGATCTATGAACTGTTCTGGTTCCCATCCTAAACCTATGACCTTCTCAATAGGGACCCCAACAAAACAAAACCCATGCAAAGCAAAAGTTGAATTCCTTCCTGAAATCACTCCCCAAAAATCTATGTGATACTGTAATGAGAAGCAAAACACCACATACCCAAAAGAAGCTCAACCTTCAGAGGCAACCTTCCTCGCATATAAATACTATACATTTTCACTCAATTCAGTTTTAATGCAGGAAGCAACATAAAACCAGAACAAAACCAAACCAGAACATCTTCACATATTAAAAAAAAAAAACAAACCCAAAACAACGCAACAAGATAAATTCTATCACCTATGACCTTTTCCTATTCTCTGGATATACAGCAGTACTGAATTTTTTTTCCAAGCAGGAACATTTCATTGAAGTTACTGGCAGCAGTAGTCAGTGGCTCTATTCTCAGTGATCGAGAAATGAAATCTCGTCTATGGTTTTCCTGTTATCAGATTTTTCCCCTCTGAGTTCCACTTCAGATTCTAGAAAAACCCATAGTCCAGCTGTTTCACATTGCAGGGGAGCCAACATAGTCTGTCAGTTGTTCCTTCATGCCTGCACTACTCTGCTTTTGTTTATTTCCTTTCTGTTCTTTTCAGCCCCAATATGGTGTTCACTTGCCATTTTTCCAAATAAGCAGAGCACTTTATTTTCCCACAGTTCCCACTCCTAGGAAAATTAAACTTTCTGATAGAAAGTTTTTGAAATAACTCAGACAAAGCAATTAATTTCATTCCAATTTAAACACCACTCTTTGTCAAAGAATTGAAAAACTGAGAGCATAGTTTCACCAATGTGAAGTTATAACCTGTGACAATAGCCAGTGCTGCCATCTCCTTAATACATTTAGGGGGGACTAAAAGGTACCTAGGGTCAGACTGCAAGAGAAATCAAGGCTAGAGTGCTATTAAAAAAAAATAAAAACTATTTAAGAAAATTTCTTTTACCTTGCCAAGCCACCGTAATCCAATCCTTCTTCTCCTCTAAATATAACATATAATCTTCTCCTCAAATCATAGGGCTTTAATGCCATAATCTATTAAAAAATAAATTAATGTTATAAATTATGGATTGTTACCACATCATTCATTCAGATTTAATTTATGTTGATACAGAAATTGTATATATGTCAAATGTTACACAAATTTGAAAAGCAAGTAGACCATCTCATGGAACAAGCAATCAATGAACTACACACAAAAATACCAACTTGGACTTAAAATCCCTTAGCAGCAGACTGCTAACAAGTGGAAGGAATATCTGGAAAGTAATGCTTTATGGGTACCCTGTTCTTACATTCTTCCTAAGGCAGTCGTTATTTAAGGAAAACAGGTGAAAAGGCACTTCATCTGATATATATGAATTTTGGTTTTAGGGAAATCACTTAAAATAAATAACTAAATCCAGACTAAGTTCAATACACTTTCATTTATAATATACTTTTTTAACTTATAGAGAATTCCTGCCTAGAGGTCTTGTGGTGACAGCAGCAAGAATTTTCATCACTCATTGGCTACAGACTGTAAGAGCTCAAGGACTGTAAGCTTCAATTACACAGATTTAATCTCTGAAGGACAAAGCAGTTTTAACTGGAGAAAAAAACATATAAGGTAAGGTATCTAAACACACACGGGAATCAGAAAAGCAAATCCAATGTGGCTGATGCCACAGTAGTTAAGCTATGGAACTCCACCACAGGAGGCTGTAGATGCACAAAGTTCACATGAGGAGCACAGACAAGCTCATAGAAGAGAAATCCCTTGAGGATTACTAAAATACTCAGAAACCACTTCAAGCTTAAGAATAATTTCAATTGTATACAGCTGGAAAATGAAAGATCATATGGTAAAAGTATTATATACAATACTTCTTTTCTTAGAGTCTTCCCTAAGAAACCCCCACTAGCTAATACCAGAGGAAGATTACTGTGCCTGAAGGACCATTAGTCTGAAATAGCTATGGCCATTTTTGTTCCTCTGCTTTGTCTTGATAAACAAACACAATAATTTTTGCAGGCTTACTTGCTGGAAGGAATCCTCAAACAAAGTCTGTCTGGACACATTGATTTTCACATGACTTGGCAATGCATTGGACTGTAATCATAAGGCAATAACATTAAAAGGTAGCACACACATTTGTAAAAAGTCATATAATTTCAATAAATAAATAATTAATGAATCAGTACCTGACACAAGTAACGGAAATGAGCAAGTTTCCACCGAAAGCTACGCTCATAAGCAATCTGTGGCCCTTTATTTCTGTAAGGAAACATATTGGAGATATATTAAGTATGCAGACATCAAATCAATGCTAAACAACAGCATGAAGATTTCAAAAATACACAAAAATTGTTATTGTAAGATATGATCAAAGATATGCCAGTCTTCCTTTCCACCATTCCTTGTCCTTTTTTTTTTTTTGTTTTCAAGTCAATTTACCAAATTTGATAGAAAGATAAAAGATCAAGAGAGCATCAAAACCCTATGAAATGTGTAAAAACTACAAGTCACATAAAAGAGAGATATTGAATTTATCACCTTCACTGAGAAAAAGACTGCTAAGTTAGGCTTTATAAATTCAGCTGCTTCTGGAACTATGAAGGACATTCTAGTGCAACATTCTACAGGCTTGTTGTTATCATCACTGTTTGACAGAAGTAAACCTTACCCATACAAAAGACATTAAGAAAGCCACTATAGGTTGGGTCAATACTTTTATTCAAAATATTTAAAAGAAGATTTGCATGTAAACTTTTTCAGAAGTATTTAGAACTACTCTGTTTAGACATTACTGTTGATAGAGTGTGTATCATTATAAGGAATACTCATAATTCCATTTGCTGTTACTATTAGTTATATTAGTTCATTACTCAAGTTAACCTCATTGCCCCTCTCTATAAAATTATTACAATCTTGGTATTTCAAAAGCATATAAAAACTACTGAACATCAGAGCACTACAGCAAAATGTGTCATAAAGTCACAAACAAAATTTTTAAATATATTAAACTTATAATATAAAAACTTGTTCATAATTTAGTGTGCAATTCCAGCTAAAAGTGTAGATCATTTTATAGTATGAGAAAACTTCACTATTTAATTATAAAAAGGTAAAACATTCAAAAATATATTTAATTTCTCACTTACACAGAAGATTTCCCAGTACGAGGATCATTGAAGGTGGTGGTTCTCGTATTGTGATCAACAAAGTATCTGACACCTTCTCTGGTATATCTGATTTCCCAGCCCTCTGGAAGAGGGTCCTCATTTTGTAAACTGCAAAAGAAATTGCAAGCAGTGCTTTTTCCCCCATATCACGACATAAAAGAATAAGGCAAGATCTTTTGAATCTGCACAGTCATTATACACACCTACCCTTGAGTTCGAGGGTCTTCCCACTGTGTTGTCTTTGTGTTATGATTTACAAAATACACCCTATCATTTGAATCCACTCTTCTTTCTAAGGGAAAAAGGGAAAAACATCCACTATACAACAACTGCATTCCAAATTTCTGTAACTGCCACTTCCTGAAATCCACAGCTAATTAACTTACCCCAGCCTGGTGGTAAAGGCCCAAGTGGATCATTTTCTGCTGACAACATTGAAGCCTATTTAAAAACAAGAGGACTTTCAGTTAGGCCAAATATTATTCATATTATTTTCTCAGTGTGTTCTAAGGTTATCACTAGTCCTGAAGACTATTCATTCTGCAAAAAAAAACCCATCATGCCAAGTTTAATCTGGTTTTGCAAAGAAACCTAGATTATATAGTAATAAGATAGGTTTTCCACACTTGTTTTGAGTGCAATGTACCCTCCCTTTCCCTTCCTACAGCAAATCTGAGTGCTCATACAAAGAGGTGCAGTTCACACAAGTTTTGAGGAAGCATGGATCAGCAGATAAGCACTAAGGTCTTGCTTAAGAACATGTTTTATCATAATAAACATTTCCAAGCACAGTGACTACTGCCAGCATAGGGGGTTTTACTTCCTCTATACATGATAACTTCCCTGAATGTTTGGCTATTTTCAAACATTGTCCTTTTTTTTTTAAATGCAGCTGCATCCATATGCGGATGGACAAAATTATACCAACATACAGTAAGGTTAGAAGGGGGAAAAAAAGGGATTACATTATTATGTAAACACATGCTAAGCTCCTAATATACTGTAACCTTGCAGAAGTCCCCAAGTAGCTCCCAAAAATACAAAGCATGGAAAAAACAAAAATAAAAGGCAGAAATCCCACAGACTACAGGATCCATGCTCTGATTTATAATTAAAAGCATCCAGCCCTAAAAATTTGTGGATGCTAACTTTTAGTATGTGTGAGTGCAGAATGGAATTTTGCTGGGTGTGTTTTCCAAAGAGTGTCTTAGAACTAATACTGCTTCATATAGCATTTGCAATACAAAAATATCAGGAGAAAATTCAGGCAAATACAGGAGCAAATTCAGGCAAAACAAATCTATGATATTTTTTCTCTGAAGGAGAAATAGATCAAGGATCAGAAGGAAATGCATTAGTTACGCTCAAAATCAAGCTGTGTAGTTGCCCCAGCCACCAGCTACTACACGTGAACAAAGAATTTATTCATTATTTCAGCAGCAAATGCAGTTAGTCTTTTCTGCTTTAGGAGACCACACAATCACAATAATCCTCTAACCAAAGACTTCTCTGTGGTGACTGTAAAAGAATAGTGCATGAAAGGAAAAAGCTGTCTGCCAAGGAACTGAATGTTGGCACAGTTCAGATATTTCCGACCTTCTTAATGGGTCCGAGGATTTGTGTATGGCTGCTGGCTACACAGAGCTGTACATTTAAGAGAACACAGTGAAAGACCAGGCAGATTCACTTCCAAAATGACTACAATAAATTAATCCAGGTAAAAAATGAAAGTAATTCAAATAACCATATCCCATCTACTTTTCTGTCTTTACATAGTTTAGCTTTGACCACTCAAGGTAATTGAAACATTCTTTAACTGAAAGTATTAATCTACTTTTTCCCAAAAATAAAAGACAGTCTCACTCAAATTGCTACATAGGCAGAGTCCTGGTATGTTACCAGAGGATGAAAAGGTAGCTATAGTTTGACCTTAACTATTCTAGGAAAAAAGTATACAGAAGCACACTAAAGTAAAAAAAAAAAAAAATAAAAATAAACAAAAAAACCCACCACTCTTTCTTCAAAAAAAATTCAATTTTCCCCCTCAATAAACTGTGAGTTCTATCTGTGCAACAGATATAACAGTTAGAAAACAGAATTCTAAAGAGATGCAAACAGTCAAGTTTTCTTTTCCTTTAGGTATATTCTGTCTCACTAACAAATCCTCATTTATTGATTCTAAGGTCAGATGAGACATTTTAAGGAATGGGTCTGTGGTTTTCAGTAAGGGTTATCCTTTAAGGAAGGTAGTAATATAATTTAATTTTAAAAATATATTGTTCACTGAAGGATAAATCTAGTAAAAAAAAAAATCTTGGCATCAGAAAAGTGAGAGTTTTCTCAGATGTATTATGCAACTGATCGAAGTCGTACACAAGCACAAAAAGTTGGCCAAGCAAGAGTTTTTGGCTCTATGTGCTTCAGCTGTGATTCTTGATTTTGCATTAGAAGTTACCAGTGTTTAAATATCTGAAGGAGGGTGCAAAAAGAATGGAACCAAGCTTCTCTCACTGGTTCACAGTAGCAAGACCAGAGGCAATACACTGAAACAGAGGAGGCTCCCTCAAAACATCAGGAAACACTTTCTACTGGGAAGGTGACCAAGTGCTGGCACAGGTTCCCAGAGGGGTTGTGGAGTCTCCATCCTTGGAGATATTTACAAGACATTAGTCCTGGATGGCTCGCTCTAGGTGGCCTTTCCTAAGGAGGGACATTGGACCAAATAACCTTAAGAGGTCCCTTCTAGCCTTGACCATTCTACTTTTCTCTGATCGCATAAAACAAATTGAATTTGATACACAGCCCTGGGAAAGTTCAGAAAATGAGTGGTGATGCATGTTTCTGCTATTGCTAGTGACAAGATATAATGTCCAATTAAATTATGAGAGGCTGAGAATTTTTAAATGTAGTACTGCAGCATCCTTTACTTCAGAGGGGAGTATTTCAAATTTAAACTTAGATCTCACATGCAAGAGTCCTATTCCAATGAAGCTGTTTTAGACTTGTACTTCAAAAGTTTCATCTCTAAAACACTTCAGCTTTTCTGCATATCACTTACAAAGTTTCTGGGATCAGATCTTTTTTTTAAGAAGCCAAGCACAATTCTTGAAGTGTTTAGAGTGACAGTGACACACAGGCACCATCATTCTTAACTCTGAAGAAACAACTATTCTACTTATCCAGTCACAGATGGAAAAATCTGACCCAAAAAATATTCTCTATGAAGCTACTCATATTTTCTTCAGGCAGAAGTTAGCAACCATGTGAGAGAAATGGAAAACCATGTAGGAAATTCCAGAGCTGAACCAGATGTATAACCTTCAAAGTAAAAGAACTGCCACTTGTATTAGTGAAGGAACTCTAATAACCTAAACAGTTTCTATGGCTATTTAATGCTCAAAATGACCCCTAACAGCATTTACATTCCTTTTCAGTTTAAGGGACAGTTTCAGTTGTACCTCTTACTACTGGCATTAAGAATGTTACGTAAAATGCAGCACAAAGCTGATGTCAGGAAACAAACTCAGAAAGGAGTACGTTCTGCCCAAAAGTACTTTCTGATTTTCATCCAATAAAAGGATGACTTCTAACTTTTTTCAAAATAATCAGAATCTAAATTACCAATGCTAAATGTCATTTAACCCTTATGGTTGAATAGTTACAAAATCTCTTTCTTTAAAGTTAAATAACAAAAAGTATACCAATACCTCTGTACTATTTGAAATGTTGTATACTTTACCGAATAGAGGTATCGTTGGTTGAATTGTTGCATAGCTCCCTGCAGTTGATTCCGTTGCGATTGCCATTGCTCAAAGTTCCTCACTGACTCCATTGTTGGTCGCTGCCACGTTGTCGTTCTGGTGTTGTGGTCCACATAGTAAACTCTCCCACGATCATCAACTCTCCTTTCCCAGCTTTCAAGAAAAACAAATGTTAACAGTTAATTCTTTCAGTAGTGTTACTAACCAATTTTCTCTTTGCCAAATGCCAAATTCCTAAGTGGTACTTAAATTAACTACTGGAGTCACAGGCATGATTTCATGTTCTAAATGGCACCAAAGTACCTCAACTTAATTGGCAGATGAACAACCACAATGAGCATACACAGACTACAAGCAATTGCCTGCTCAGCTCTCTGTCACCTCATTCTTAACTTTGTAAACACCTCTGACTGCAAGTAATGTTGGCAGACTTCACAAAGAACACTTTGCTGGGAAATCTGAGGTTTGGAACCAGTGCAGTACACTTAGTGGTGCCACCTAAATGAAGGTGATTAAATATTCATTATTTCATGCTTAAGTTTTAAAGGAAGAACAAAATACTTTAGTAGCTGTATTTGAGCAAGTGATCAAACCTAGTGACATATCCAATATCTACATTCCTGTAACAACAGCTGCAATTTTATACAATTAAATGAAAGCTAGAATCTCTTAATATATGATACAGAATTCAGTTTTGATGAGCTGCTGTTTGTTTCCAGCAACAAACATACAAACAAAAATATAGTAAGTTTATCATATTTAATTCAAAAGTGTACATTACCCAGGAGGTAAGGGCTGTGGTCTTTCCCATGTTGTAGTTCGTGTGTTGTGATCAACATAATAGGTTCTACCATGAGGATCCTTTCTTTGCTCCCACCTTCAAGACAAAGAGACTTGCACATAAGTGAAGATGCAAATACATCCTTGGAACTTCCCACTATGACATTAAATTACCTTGGGACTGAGTTAAAATACCATGGTCCAAAACCCATTCTCGAACACCAAAGAAAATTCATAACAGAATACAGATCAGTTATTTCCTATTTAACTGATATCACCGTAAAGACTTTAAAGGATTTAGCACATAATGAGCATACATCAATATTCACAAGCATTTTTCTATTATATTTAAGTTTGGAACAAAGTCAATTAATTATCTGCTCAATGCTTGGATGCTAAAAAAGCCTCATTCCAAAAATGCTTAGAGAGATGCATTCTTTGCATTTCCAAGTTCATGTCTCTCAAAAATGAAAGTGTTTACATTTTGAAGCTCTGTTCCCAATATCCAACAAACAGCATCTTTCAGAGTGAACCTGAAGTGTGTGCTATCAGCTCTTTTACCTGTGTTTCTATTTCCTATCCTGGTAAATTCTGTATCTGATCCCAAGGGATTACTTGGTTTTGTGAAACAATCTTACGCTGAAGATGGAGCTAGGCCAACAGCTGAAGTTTCATAATGCTGAGAACTACCACAATGCAGTAAAAGTATGTATAAATGGCATGGAAACCAGGAGAAACATTAGATGGAAAGGTGAAGTGCTTGTCCACAGTTGATATATATTTATTTTTCTTACATAAACACTTAATTGGTTCCTGAAAATGTAAGCAGAACACCTGGCCTGCTACTACTAAAGACTACTAAAGCAATTTCTAACAATCTAGTAAAATTAAAATATTCCAGCTCTTCTTAGCACATTCCTACATACACATCAAATATTACTTATAACATTTTTGAACTCATTCTTACACAGCAAGCACCTACAAGCATTTATAGACTAGTCATTTTCACTTCTTTGTGCTTTGGTCCCTACTACTAAGAAACAAAGGAATAAATAATTATGGCCCAAATAAGTTTGAAAATATCAAATGAAAAGCCTTCACATCTGTTACACCCAAGAGTTTGTCTGTTAAGATCACAATACCATCTCAGCAAATCAGTTATCAGTTATTACTTTCTGGGACAAGACTAGCCAATTATAGCAGCAGTACAAATCTCATTTTAGATCAAATAACCCCATCTCAGTCAGCTCACCTGTATTTGAAAACCCCTTTACAGAATTAAGTTTCTGTTTCTTTATATGCACATCTAGATGACACAAAATGATAGCATTAAAGCAAAACAACATACCCTGGTGGCAAAGGTTCTGTACTGGCACTACCAGGCTGCTGTCTCACAGGTTCTGCAGATGCACTTGGCATGGAAGAGGATTCCCTCGGCTTTGCCGCATCTGCTGCTGCGCTGCTCCGAGCACTAGGCTGAGCACACTCTGGGGCAGCTGCAGGTTCTACTCCAGCAGACACAACAGGTAATGCAGAAGTGTGGCTTTCAGAACAACTAGTTGCTTCTGTTGCTGACTGAGGTTCTGCTGTATCATTAGTGCAATCTGCTGAAGACACAGGAGCTTCATCTGAACCCGTCGGAGCCTCGGAGATAGAAGAATTGCCAGCTTCAGGTGCAGAGGCAGATGACTCGCCATTAACTGAGGAATGGGAAATAACATTTGTGTATCAGAATCTGATGAGATTTACTTTACAAATAAATAACCAACTTCCAGAGTAAATTTTGGAAGCCAATCTCTGTACTCCCCTTTACATAGGGATATATATACATACATATATATATATATATATATATGAAGTTATCTATTAGTTTCTCCATGTCTTGGTCAACTCCATGTTGCACCTCAGTCTAGATTAGCAAGAGGCACCCATCTGCTTTCCACAAAACTGTACAGCCTTTTTTAAAACTCTGAATTTATAGTGAAGTTCAAAAAAGAATCTTAATCAGTATGACATGAAAACAAGTATTATGAGATTACTCTATGAGATTTGGAAAACTAAGAGGCATTTCCTACAGATAATTTCTTTTCTTTTTCAGAGCTGACGTATACCAAACCGTACAATTAACCCTATACCTGTGCAACTTGGAAAAAAAATCCCCCTCCAAAAGAGGGATTAAAAAATAAAAACTATTATTGGCTAACACAACTTACATAGTTCAATGACTGAAGAAAATTACTTTAGAATTACAAAGTAAATCTATTCCATCTTTTATAGAACAATAAATATGCCATCAAACTGAATCAAGCACAATCTCATAAAAGGTTTAAAGCAGGCATGGATTAACAGACAAAGGATGCTAAGAAAGCTTTATTAGTCCCAAGCCCACTTGGCAAACAATACACCAATCATCTGCAGAGCTTAACTGAACAGTCTCTCAGCACATCCAGATCTTGTCTAACTCAGACAAGTGACATCAGGTACAGCAGTCTGCAGGACATCCATTAAAAGTCAAGGCCGTAAAAAAGCAGCATCACATCATTCAGCACTTTCATTTTCTGCACCACTAATCAACATCAAACAGTGACAATTCTTAGTAGCTTGTACCTGTTTTAGAGTTGCAACAATTTTTTAAGGACTAAGGATATGCAACACACGCTTCAAGCAATTTTCTTACCTTACAGTATATTATCACCTTACCCTGCTAAGGGCTGAAACTAATTTAATTCTATACCCTTAACCTTACTGATACACATTTGCAAAATTTAATCCTACATTAGTGCCTATAAAATGTTGTTCCATTATTTTAAAGAGTTCACTTGTTTAATTCTGTCATCAGAATTTAAACAAGCAAGTCAGTTTCCTTAAAGAATTATCACTACACCATATGAATTTTCTTGATATGCGTAAGCATAAGCATGAGCACGATTTTACAGGCAACAGATTTTTAAGTTCTATAAAGGCACTACTTTTTGAACAAAACTTTTCCAGGGTAACACACACTGCTTCCAGATGGCACAAAAGAAATTAACTACATAATATATATCAAGATTTTATATTGTTTCAGCATGACATGAAAACTATGAGCAATTTGATCACGCTTCCTCAAATTTCTGCTTATACTAGCAACAACTTAATTTACACAAGAAAAAAGCCAACTGAAATTTCAACTTCCATTTAAAAAATTCAACTCATCCACATTAAAGAATGAAGAGGATCACATAACAAAGTTAGAAGCAAAATAATGAACAAATCATCTGCTCTATTAGTAAGTTCATCTCCAAAAGAGATGTATAAAACATTACATCAGATGATTACTTCACCAATTATGCCTAATACAGCAATTCTGGCAACATCACATAAAATTACAATACTGCTAAAGCACAACAGTGCGGAATAAAGTGTCATCAAAAAATGCCAGAGATCTTGCCTTGCCTTAAAAACATCTTCATCCACTGGTAGAGTAGTTGATTACTCCTATATCAATGCCTCAGTGCAAGGTCAGTGATGATTTCATCAATATTACCACTTGAACAAATCAATTATTTTTCAATTACCCTATTCTAATACAGATTTCAAATGGCTCTCTCTGCTGTTGAAGAAAAAGGGAGCAATGTCTTAATAACATATATGCCCTCTAGCCTTGAGCTGAAAAGAGAGGGGAATCAAATAAAGTTCTCCAAATAGAGAAAAGCTTCAGAGAAGACCTAATTTAATGATAACTTTTTAAGGTTCATAATTCTTTCTGTTATCTTCCAAATATACCAGTCTATTACAGAGAGTTTGACAGTCTCTGTTCTGCCACTTAGTAACAACTTGCCTATTTCTATTTACGGTTTTCTTTTCTCTCTGCTATCACTGTAATCTCTCCCAAACAGCTGAGAAAAGACAAAGGGATTACAAAGCACAGCCAGTATTAGACACCAGAGGAATAAAAATCAAAAAAATAGTTTCACTGAACCAAAAGTGAACTGTAGTCAGAACCAATGTTTTGGTGTTTAAGAGGGAAACAAAATTCAGTATTTGCCACTAGCTGTTTTTAAATAGGATTTATGAAAAAAAATTGAAGGCACAGAAAGTCTGCAACACATCTCAACTCAGAGCACAGCAGTTTCCTGCCTAAATCATATTTATGTAATGTCAGGAAAAATTTAACCATAGGTACTCAAATTCATTGTGAAAGAAACCTGATTTTTCCTCCAGACAAACAGTAATATGGTTTCATCATCCAGGACAGAAAAATGAAAGATTTTGGACACTTTGATCTTCCTTCATCAGAGAAAAGAACTTATGATAAAGTGTGAAACTCAATATATTTAAGAATGGGTCTACTGCAAAAAAATTTACAGAAGTGGGCACACAAAATTATAAATTTAAGCCACATCCTTTCAGTACTTTTGAATTCTAGAAACAAAAAGTTCCTAGAAAAAGTAGCTCAACTTGAGATACAGCTAGACAAAAAAGCCTCATGGAACACGTTCTCATAACTCTCTCTTACCAGTGCTATCGACAGGCTGAGCTTCAAGTGGTTTTGGTACTGGTGTATTTTTGGGTCTGGCTGCAACATGATTAGGAGATGGTGTGCTGTCTCCATTAACAGCTTCCACACTGAACGTGTTCTGTATTGCAGAGCTGGAAGGTACTTGATTGTCTATCCCATTAGAAATGTCACAAGCAGATCTTGGTAAAAATAAAAGATGATTTCAGGTTACTATAAGCAACATATTAAATGGTTACATAACTAAACTAAATGCTTCACTAAACCATCCTATAGAAACCATCCTATAGAAATAAAGAAATGGTGGTAAATTCACAACTGTTTATGTCTTGGTGTTTGCAGCCTAGATAATTATTTCGGTTTCACACTTGACTGTTAAGAAAAAAGCAATAATCGGTTTTGAGGATTTCAGATACTTGTAACAGGTAAGAGTTTCCATTTTTACTTTCCCTTTTACTCTTAATGACATATCAGAATTTAATTGAACAGACTGATGCACCTGCTGCATCTTCCAAAACAGCCTTAGGGACCCTTCCAAAGTGCAGCTATGAGCAGGAAAGCCTTTTCTCTCATTAAGAAAGAGGAAGAACTGGTTTTGTTAGTAATATCACTAAAAATACTCATAACATAAGAAAGCAACAAAATTCTCCCTCAGTAAAAGGAAAATAAGATGAGCTTCTTTAGGCATTGGCAAGATGGGACATAGTGAGGACAACTACACATAGGCAGCTCTGTGTTTGCAAGGCCACGTGGAGAAATGTATTTTAAGGGCTTGTGAATGGAAAGTTTTGTTCAGTTACAGTGGTACATTGGTTTTTCACTTAAATCTCTTTCAGAATGCTTAAAGCCATCCACCAGAGACACATATTTTGAAAATCACACTCAATGCCAACTACTTATCACCTCAAGGAGTAGTGGTTAAATAGTGAAATTATTTACTATTTTATCTCACAAAAAAATTTCAGAACAGATAGAAGTCCAACTTTGTGGAGTAAAAAGGGAAGAAGCAGCATTTCCATGCTACCTTACCTAACTCCAAAGGATCAGTATAAACAGACTGATCAGCTCTGGACTGCAAACTCAATTTAACTCCAAAAGACATGGAGAGAAGCTACCTTAAATCTTTTCTTCATCTCTTAATTTTAAAACTGTACATCAACACAGCTGGATAGTTGTGTAGAAAACTGCAGTAAGTTAAAATATCAACACCAAAAGCAAGATCCCAGTGAGAGAGATTATCTCCAGCAACAATAGCTGAATGAAAACAAATGATTGTTACTACTGCTTCAAAATGGTATGCAGATGGGTTTCAAATCACTTTTAGCAGTCCCAATTTTTTCTAACGAAAAAGAAAAAAGCAGAAGCACTGTTTTATTCTTACTCAATCATCTTGAGCATCCATTGGGGAAGAGAGACAAATATCCACAAATTCAAAAAAAGAATCAAGTCAAGCATAGAAGGACAAATGTGTCCCTGCCACTCAAATGCATAGCAACTGGATGTTTTTTCACTCCAGTTGGTGTCAATAACTTAAACAGAAATGGGTTCACACAAGGTAACTGAGCAGACCAGTAACATTAAATTGATCTGAATTGACCTATTTGTCTTACTAGAGATGAGGGGACAAAAAAATCTATTCCTACTTCTCTCCAGCCAGCCCTTGAGCTGGTTAGAATGGTAGAGAAACCAAGAATTAAGCTCTTAATTAGTCTGAATATCTTTTTCTTGCCACTTCAGGAGGAAATAGGCCTTGGCCTCAGTGTTACAAATACTGCTTGTGAAACTCAATACAAGTCTCTTAAGTTCCTGATTATGACCTTAAAAAGGCTGAGGAGGAAGTAATTCAGGCTTTTTTTTCCCTCTTCCTTCCGTTCAGGTGCTACATTGCAAAAAGCTGCTAGACATTAATAGAAATGGTTCTTTAAGCAGCAAAAGAAAATAAATTGAGTAAGTACATAAAAATACACTGAGCCACTGCTCCCCTAATTTCTGCAGCAGCATTTTTATAGATTTCCAAATGAACTAAACTATGTAACTGTCAAACAAATAAGGTTTCTAAAACCTGTGGCAACATAATTTAGACCTCAAAAGCTAAAATCTCTCCTCTTCAAAACCATTAAAAAAAACAACAAAAAACCCACCAGAACACAAACAACCCAAACATTTCAACTGATAATTTGCTGATACACTTCATATCGCATAACACACAAAAATAAATTCCAACCTGGATGAACTTCTTGCTGAAGCATCTCTGTTTTCATGTACAGCCTCGCCATTTTGCTGAACTTCTACTGAACAGTAAGAAACAAATTCAACAGAAATATTCTATTATATCAGTTTGAAATCTTAATCTAAATATTATCATCTGACTTAATTATTTTAACTTACTGGTTGCTGATGAACTGAGATTTGTAAGAGATTCTTGTTCAACAACCAAACCATCTAGCACAACAGTCAGTTCACCTGTTTGCACCATGCCACTCTTGTTTTCCAAAGAGAGTTTCAATTGTTCTTTCACCTTCTCCACTAAAAATGGAGTTGGGGTGGGTAGGGGACAAGAAGGAAAGAAGGGATAGAGGAAAAATTAAATTCTAAATAATATTGAAAGAGATCTTCAAAACACAAATGTGATGCATGCATTTAGATCTATAAAACTGAACATCAGAGATCTTCAAATCAAAGCAGAAATCATTATGGAGGTGTATATATTTACAGCTGCTGTGTGTACATGCACACTTTATTTTTAAAAAGAACTGTCTGTTTACATTGTATATTCTATAGGTATGCTAAAGAATCATTGTGGATTCAGTACTTTGTTGTTAATGATTTCCCAGGTCTGCCATTTCCATTAAGCCCTTTGGAAATTATGCACTACTTACATAACATGTGATGGCTTAAAGTCAAACAACTTCTGAACCACACAAACAAATATTAAAAAGTCACTGGGAACCCTTCATTTTACAACCAGAGTCTATATTCATTTCTCTTAGCACCTTTCAAAACTAATTCTAAAAGATCACTGAAAAAAACATCTCTTTGAGGAAGATGAAAATGCAAAGACTGCACAGTGTCCTCCCTCAATTTTAAAACTATTTTAAATGAATCCTTACTAGCATTTTCATAGATTGCAACTCCAAGGATTAAAGCGTAACAGAGTATGCCTCAGGTAACCAAAAGTTAAATCAGATATTATTTTCACTGAAAGAAAATTTGAGATAACTGATGGGGCAGTAAAATAATTCAATCTGACTGACAAGCAACACACACATTTGTAGAGAGACATATATAATCCAGAGGTAAAACATGCCGAGGATGCTACGTAATTCTCACTAAATCAACATCTACAAGTACAACAGTTAAAGCTACATGTCATAAATCCAAACATGGTCAGCTAGGAGCTCACATTAATCAGGTTAAAATGGTTAAGACCTTTCAGTATTTGTGCTCTCAGATTAAAAGATTAGTTTTTAAAGACATGCCATCATATTTCCCTCCATATCATAGCATTCCAAGTTAAATTTAAACTAGGCACTTCTATGCATTAAACTAGCATTTCCATTTTTTTTTTCATTCTTAGCATGCATCATAAGTGAACAATAAACATGAAAACAGGGGAGGCTGCTATAACCTACTGCCACATACCCCCAAGCTATTACCTGAAAGAGCAGGTTTGACAGTGTAGTTGGGCAGCACTTACCAGCAGACACACACTGCTGTGCCACAATGGATTTTAAGGGACTTCACCCCTCTGCAGCAAGCACAAAGCTCCTGAATCTACAGGATTACTGATTTAGCAATACACATTTGGGGGAAAAGTACTATCTCAAAGAAGAGAAGAAACTAACCTATCACTGAATTGTTTAATTAACACATTTTTTAAGTTTTGCAAAGGGTGGTTGGTTTAACTTCTGCTATTTTATAGGTTATCTTCCTAAACCAGATCAGCTGTTGGCTGTAGCTTAATTGAGCTGGCAAGAACACTGTGAGGTGTGTGGGCAGCAATTTAATAGTTGTGGTGTTTAGCAGAAAAAGGAACCAAATTAATTCTAATGTTTCTGCATACAGAGGACTTCCCGTTCCATTTTCATCAGCAAAGAACCTTTTCAAGTGCTGCATTTTAGAATAGGTATCAATAAGTAAATGAATTAAGGTTACCAGTCAGATTATTCTACCAGTGAATTCTTAGATAACCCAGTAAGTATCTAACTACTGACTTGCTCAAACAAGAAACATTGCACATAAATTACTTTTGTTGCAATGTACAGCAAACTCAGTCAACCATTCCCTGAAAGAATTTGTCAAGCTGTTAGATCCTACCTCCTCAGGATCTACAGTAATCAAATGTTAAATATTTTGTTAGAAATTTTGTTAGAAATCTGTAGAAAGTATTTAGAAATATTTTTTGTGGCTAACATTATTATAACCCAATTTATTCTGATACAGTTTTCTTAAGTAAAAGAAAATTTTCAGCCTATGAAATTTGATGCTGAATCATTACAATACAGTTAAAGAAGACCCACTCAATATTAGATGCTATTTCAATCTTCTGTAAGAATCAGAAAAATTTAGCTTTTTTTTTTTTTCTCTTTATCCCCACTGTTCAAAACATTCACCTCAGGTTTATATATAGATAACTTGTGAGAAAGGTTAAGTTTGGTTTAGCTTTTAGCTGGAATTCTACTGCCACTCTGGAGTGGAATTTAAAGTGTGGATTCACCATCTTGTTGTACTAAAAAAAAAAATTTTGAATAGCAAATCAGATCTATTCTATTAAAAATATTTAGAAAATATTAGAAGTTACATGGAACGATCAATTTCTAATGTACTACAAGGAAGATCACAATTGTTTCATTAATCAATGCTTTTTATTGCTCTCTGGGCAGCTACATTATGAGGGACAAATATCCAGAGTTTCTATTAGTGACTCCAGAGAAGAAAAACTTGAAAAATTACACAGCTTTTCTGAAAGTTTTTTTTGGTTACCAAATTTTTTTTTTTTTCTGGTTACCAAATCTAAAACACATCTTCTATCAAATTGGTTACTAGCTTGCTACAAAACATTGAATTTCTGCTTTTACTTTCAGCAACTAATACTCTACTGTTTGCTTCAATAGTATTACACCCCAGTGTTACATTTAAAATGCTCTCAATAGCACAGATATCTCTAGAAGAGACAAGTAAAGATATCAACTGAGAGTCAGTTGTCACTACATGTATAATTAGTAGTCTGGTTGCAGGTTTGATATATAGATTAGTAGTAATAATTTTACTTTATTGAAAATATCCTTCATGATAACTTACATTTTCTATTGTGTACTTCCAAAGCTTGTCTCAAGTCTACAGTGGCTCTTCCTAATAAAGCATCTGCTTTTAAAGTGTGATGGCTCCACACTCTAAATTCCAGCGTAGTCTGTGGAGTCACATGCCTGCATAAAAAATAAATTTTAAAAAGATATATACAGATTTTTAGGAATTAATTCTTGTTATTAGGAGTATTTGAACTTTATTCACTTTCTCATTGTATTTTTTGATACTAATGAAGTGTAGTTTTGTATTGCAAGGGGAAATTTTTAACTAAGAACTGCAAACACTATAATATCTACACTTAGGATGAAACGTAAAAGTACATTACTATGATAGCCTAAGGAATTTGAGAAGCATCAGAATAACCTATACTCAGCTCAAATCTCAGCTATATAAAACAAATCTTGATTTATGAAAGACTTATTCCCCTCTTCCTCCAGAGTTCTAGCTAAAAACTTGCATTATTAAATGTGGAGAAAAAGGTGGGAAGTGTATTTGTATGTCACTGAAAAGAATAATAGTATGTATTTTTCTAAAAGGAATAAACCAACCAAGCATCTATTTTCAAGCAAGAGCCCACTCAACAGGTATCAGCCTGCCATGGAAGTGTTGATAAACATTTTTTGTGAATCCACAAATATATATATAACCATAAGGCATACTCACAGAAATCAGAGAGGAAAATTCAAATGATGAAGCTAAAGTAAAAAGTGGAGGGAAGCAGAAGGTAAAGGACCCAATTGCAGTAATACTATGACAAGCTTTGGCATTGATCTCTCCCCTGCTCAAGCTATGCTAGGTCCTGGAGAGTAACTCGTGTAATACAGGGTCTAGTACTGCGAAGGTGGTCCTAGCTGTGCAAAATAGGAGGAGAAGCACTTCATTGCAAAAAGTCAAAGGCCACAAATCCATAAGTATTGACCTAATATATACAAAAAGTTGTATCAGCAATGATGAGATTAATAATAAAAACAAGCCCCACTCTCCCAACAACAGGACTAATTCTACAGTCATTTGAACATGTTGGACAAGCTGGATATTTTTTGCTGAAATACAAGCAAATATATTTTTGCATTTTGAATAGGCTGCCTTCTAAGGGAGGTCTTAGTAAAAGAGCAGCTCAACAAAGTAAAGGAAAAAGTCTCCAACACCTACACACACAAACATATAGCTCACTCACAGAAGTGAGGGGAATTTGGTAAGCCAGAGAGGTCACTTAACCTCAAATACTATTCCAATAGCCAGAGGAAGAGGGGGCCAGAATACCTTAAAAATACATATAAGGGTAAGACCCTGAGTAAGCAATACTCATGAAATGAGTCTGCCATTACCATGCATTGCAATTTAACTAATTTCTATCAGATCACCAAATCCTGCCAAAGCAAACCTGGCTCCTCAAGAGAAACTCAGCTCTCTGTGAGTATACTGATAGCTCTGCAATTGTTCTAGTTCTTGATCCCAGAAATCATCCTCAGGTCCAAGACGATGTTATTCTCTTTTGCAACACCGCAAAGGCTAATAAGTTCACTAAACCTAAATACCAAGAACTGAGGCACAGGAATACCTACTTGCTTCTGAGCAGGTCTGGAGTAAGTAAGTGCTCCCAAGCAGAGTTCCCCAAAGATGTACCACTCCTTACTCTCCAGCACTTACTGGAATCTAGCATGGCTCCTACTGCTAACAAAGCCGGCTATTGCACACAGACATGTCAGATGCTGTGAAATGTACTGGCCCAGGCTCAACACCACTTGATAGGAGCTATGGTGTTCCCAGAACCAAGTCTGAACCAATATAATCTTGCTTGTGAATAAAGCATTCTAACCAAGAGCAAGACCGCCAGCTCTTCATGGAGTTCTATTCAGGCATATCTACATCCCTAGCATAGTTAAACCAAACTAAACCACAAGAAGATTAAAACAGTCAAATATCAGGGAAAGGTGTGAGGTAACTGCAGTTTTTGTGTGCACATCCCTTCACTGGGAAATTCAAAGGAAGAAGTGTGCTTCCTCGTAACTACTACTTACCCAGTTGAGACTTTTCCTTCTAATGTTGAGAATGACATGGTTACAATTAGTAAGTCTTTCTAGCAATGTATGCTGAACACAGTGCTGACAAATATCAAGACTATATCACGTAGTGCCACTGTATGCAAGTAACACATTCAGGAAAAAAAATATTCTCAAAACATTGTAAGGATTCAGGAAAAAAAAAAAAATTGAGATAAATACCAACTTACGTCTGCATTTAAACATCAACAGCCAGAGCAAACTATGTAGGCAGCCAAGCTTAGTAAATATTTGCCTGCAATGTCTGTCTAATAAATAGTATCAAACAACCAAAAAATCTACTCACACTGTCAGCTGCTCATCCCATTTGGGATTTGAAGAACTACTTGATTTTGCTGTTTTCTTAATTTCTCCATCTGCGGTTAATTCCGTGTAGAAAGTTGTTCCAAACCAATTCTTTTTCCGTTTCAGTTTGGCACTAGAAACTAATAAAATACATTGCTTTATCTCCAACAGCATACGGTTGCCGAAAAACAGAAAATGTCCTGCCTACACACTGTATGAAATACTTTGCAAGGCAATGTTTTTCTTCACCTACAACACTTCTGCTGAACAGAAAGAAGTCAATGCAAAAATTACCATTTTATTTTATTAGTAGTTTTTATTTTCAAAAGCTGCTTTGTCAGATAGTTGAAACCAAGTGTCACATACTCTTTTCACCACACACTGGCAGGACTGGTTGTACAGACAGCACAATTATTTTAGGGCTAAACGCTGGAAATAACATAGGTTATTTTCTCATTGTTCTCCCTATTCTTCCCTTAACTGAAAAATGCCTAAGTATATCTGATGATGCGTCTGAGGGATAATGAGACAGACTATTTTTTAGTTATATTTTGTTATGAAAGTCGATGCAGTTCACGCCTATTTCAAAATGTCCCTGTATAGGAAAGCCTGTATAGAGAGCTTCATTTCTTTGCCTGTATTACTGCATGGTTGAATTTCTGGGTTTACACATCAGTTGGTAACAATTAAGAAAGCTACTCTTAGTTTTCATCTATTTAAACAGCTTTGCAGATGAACTCAAAGGTTTCAGGTAAATATTCAAAAATTAAGAAACACCACTGACCAAAGAAGCTACTTTCCCGTCCAAATCAGTGGTCAGTTCCTCTGTGCTCCTCAACATAAATCCTCTTCCATGCCCAGTTGAGGAAGTCACTATAAAAACCAACAGCAGCCCAATTGCCAAGATTTTAAATTCTATTTCAGGTAGATGGTGTCTTGAAAAGACCACAAGAATGGACTCTCAACTATATTTACCTGCTGGCTCTGCCTTCTCTCTAATTCCTCCCTTGCTTCAGTGTGGTTCTTGTTTACTCCACTTGCAAACTAAAACAAGGCTGAGTATCTTCAGACATTTGAAAATAATTCTTTCCCCTTCCTGTCCTTTATGGTACTTGCTAACTCAATGTGGAATTTTACTGAACTGAAAGGGAGACGTATTTCTGAATTGCAGTATTCTGAGACATAAACATTAGTCACTTAAAAGTTAGTGGGATGCAACCATCCAAGGTTCTAAAGGAATTAGCCATGGACTTTTACTTGTTTCAAATAAAAGGTGCAAACTTAACTTCCTCACATTTGAAAAGCCCAGCCTTAGAAATGCATCATGGGTTATAAAAGGCTTTCATCCAGCTGATGAAAGCTGGATTGTAGTAAACTGAAACTGCAATTCCACACACAAGTCATATTTTTTCATCTCAAATCATGATGTTTTTAAGCTTTGACAACCTCTACTTCTTCCACATTTTCCTCCAGAATTTACTTTCCAAAGGAAAATACAACGTTTATTAAAACACAGTTATTTAATAATTATATTCAAGCTTCCTCCTAATTTCCCCTTCTTTTGTCTGATTACATGTTGTTAGTAATTTTTGAGTCCCAAAACATAAAAGGAGACCATGATCATCTTTTGGTTAGGACATCTTAAAAAAACTATGAATAAGTAATAATACCAGCAATACCTCCAAAAGAACAAGACAAGATCTCACCAAGAATATTTGAACAAATACTGATGGCAAAGCATGCCTACAACATGTTGTATCTGTCCAAACTCAAGTCACCACTCCATACAAATTCTTTGTCTGCAAAATGAGTCTATGATACTTGCTGCCTTTATAAAAGTGCTTTTTAAGTATAGTTCTTGAAATAATTATAGCTTCTACAGCAGCATAAACAAAACTGCACATAATTATGCAGTGTAGGTCAGCAATACTACAGTCCCACACTCCTCTGCCTCCTACTACTCAGAATGCCACTGGCATTCATTCCTGTGATCCTGCAATAAAGACTAGGTTTAGAGAACTAAACCTTCAGAAAACTAACCACAAATGTTGTAAAGACTCCTTCCCATTTGAGCCCTGACCCAGATTTCTTGGAGTCAAAAGCAGTCCCAATACCAGAAAAATACAAGACTATTTACATAAGGAGGAGCTTAGCACAAGAAAAAAAAAAAAAAAAAAAAAAACATTTCTGTAGACACAGATCTGAAATTAAGGGTCATTTGTGTAAGTCAGTTTACAGTTACATATATACATTCAATCTACAGGCAGCTCCATCTCTGCTATTAGTCATTGCCAGTTTTGATGATTCATCACATTATTGAGTAATGTGCTCCTTACATAAGGTTAATAATTTTTGAGGCTCCTCTCTTATCTAATTTCATAAAATATCCATTTGGGGGACTCTTCAACTCTTGCTCAGATAACCTGGCCATCTTTGGATCATCTAGCAAGATGCACCTTTCTTTAGATGCAGCCTTTATTAAGATGTGGTATCTTACTCATGTTTTTCCCAAGTTTTTTTCAGGATAGCTTTAATATATTCCTATTTTTACTTCCATTATTACTTCAGCATCCATTTTTACTTCAGCATTCCCAGATTTCTCAAAATCCCTGGAAAGCTCAAGTTAGTTATCAATGGTAAAATAATACTTATACACATAAATACACATATATATATTTATGGTAGGTGTATTTATGTACAGTATCTTACCTATGTGCTGGTAACATTTTTACTTTTAACTGTGGTAACACTGTCACTATTAGCTATTGCTTATTTAGATGCACTTTGCTTATCTTCAGACAACCAGGAAACCCCAGTCCTGCTCTGCCATCCCACAGACAGAGCAGCTCAGACTGACAACAATTGTCACATCATTGACCAGTCCTCGTCCATCAGTAGCAAAATGCATTCTTGGTCTGTTCAACAACTATTGAAAAAGTGTCCCCAGCACAATCAGAAAGTTCCAAGACTGTTTTCCAGAAATTTCCACGGATACTGGGATGGCTTATTTCTGCCTCAAACTATGAACACCAGCAGAGCAAAAGGAAAAAAAGAGACTTCACAGCAAATTGTAACTGGATAGAAGGAAACACGTTCAAATTGACATGGCTTATCACAAGTAAAGCTGGTAATCTACAGACTTTGAGATACTGAAAAATGAGCAACCTGATCCAACTTCAAAGGTAGCCCTGCCTTCATCAGAAGATCAGACTAGGGAATCACCAAAGGCCCTTTCCAACCTAAGTTATTCCATATGTCTGTTAAGTCTAACCAGTGGCCCTAAGGATATTATATTCAACAAATATTTACCTGATATTTAATGAAAGAACTTAATCTTCTGAAGGGCTAGCAAATTCTGTGATCTCCTCCAGTTCTCCACCTTCACTAAAACATTGTACCTATTTTCAGCTTGGGGTTCACTACAACCACCTTTTTCCTAGAATTTCAGTAATCTGTGTTCCCTCTTCAGAATACAAGTCATTAACCACTTGTTCCCAAGCAAAATTTCTTGCAATTGTTCTGTACTGTTGTACAAAATACCTTTTTTTTATTTTGAAGATTTATTAAACTCTATCATGCAACTCACTGTATAATCTCTATTTAGCCTCAAATCACCTACATATATTATAGTCACATTATTAACTGTAACATTCATATAATTAATTAAGATATTAACTAGCTCATTTTTACACTCACTTCCAGGAATGCTTTTGTAGAATACATATGTTTTCCTGTAAAAATCTCTATGACACAAATCACTACTTGCCTGTTACTTGCATCTGTAATCTTCCATTACAGTTGTGACTTGTATCAGATCTTGGTGAGGCTGTGGCCATGTCAGAGGTTTAGGCTTCAGCCTAAAAAAAGCAAACAAGATCGCTTATTAAAAAGTACTTATCTCTGCATGTCAGCTACAGCTATTAAATAAAAATAAAATGTTCAACTAATCAAGAAGTTACCAAGTATTATTTAGGTACAGCAGAACACATTATTTCATAACAGCAGCTAAAAAAAGCAATCACTTTGGAAATTTGTCCCACGTTACACCTAAGGATGCCAAGACACTTCAGTAACATATATATTTACATAGCTTAGAACAACTGTGTAAGGCAAGAATAGAAATTCAGCTGTGATACATCAATAATTCTCTCTCTAGAAAACATACTTATGGTCTGATTTCAGATAAGCTGAGCACCAACAATTTCAAAAGAACAAAACGTTTGAAATGTTTACATGCTCGAAAATCATGCTGTCACCAGAACAACACACTCAGTAATGACAGCAATTCAGACAAACGTTTGCATTCTATCCCTAGATTTGCCACCAGCTTCCTGCCCCACTGCAAATCACTGTGGGTGATTTGTCCACCCACAAATCACTTCCCTCATCTATTGAGACAGGAAGCGCTTCACAAGGACACCCAGCTCACCACTCAGCAACTAAAACTGAGTGTGTCAGATCCCAGCTGGGGCATCCCAGCACATACCCTGCAAACAGCATCACTCCTGTCCTCCTGAGCTACTACACCTGAAACACAGCCAGGAGTAAAACATTCTGTTTCTATCAGACAACTACTCTTCACACAAAAAGAATATATAAGTGTAAAATAGATTTTCTCTGATCTGGATGAACTTCCACATATTTGCTTTGGTGAATACAACTGGTTTCAATTAACAATATGGGAAGAGCTGTCACCAAACCTTTTTGATCATGCACTTCTAGAAGTATGAAAACTTTGAGTACATTCCCCCAGTACATGTGTAGTTAGTTCTACATTAAATGTATGTACCATTTTACTAATACACCCTGTATATATTACAATGTACAAAACCAGAAATTTAAAAGGATGAAATGAAGATGAAATAAACAGTATTTTTAAATATTTTAATGGTAAAAAACCATTATGCTCTTACCAAAAAAAGTGGGGTTTTTTTTGTAAGACCCATGTGATTGAATATTCTTCAGCATTTTTTAAAATGCTGACTTAGCACTTTGTAATACAGTGATTTGAAGGCCTAGTTTCAAATTCAGTTTATTGGCTGTCATAGCTGGAAAACATATTTTACAGAGATATGTACATCCAAATCAAAGTGCATCACTGGCTACACTTTGTAAATCATGACACTCATTTTGCATCTTCATCCACTAATTATGCAAAGGTTTTTCTTGAAATATGGCCATAATTTTCCATCTTCCCTGATATCAATCACTTGTTATTGTAAACCAATGGAAGGCACATTTTTATACTTCTATAAAAAAATTCAGATTCTGAAACTCTTAACTGGGAGGACTTTTAAGCAGATAAGGAAATTCTGCTTCCAAGTTTAAGTCTACAAATACAGAAGGTTTTACAGATGACACATCTTTTCTGGCAACAAAAATCACACTAGGAAACATTTCAAAACATCCATTTTCAAAATACTTTCTCAATAGCATCAGTTTATTTCAAAAAACAATAGGTTTCTCACTTGTTAAAATTCCATCTTGACCTTCAAGTGAAGTATCTTAATTGTCTTTTTTTTTTTTTTAAATAACTGATAGTCAGCATACTGCTAACTGTTATCACAAAACAGGTCAGGAAATTCGTAACACTTGTTTTTTTCTGTGAGATAAAACATGTAATTAATCTTCAAGTTTTACAACTCTTCTAAGCACTTTGCCATGATAACTAGTGATCCTCTGCACAGTACACAAGATCTTCCTGGTCACACCCAGTGTCATTACAGATTATGTTGGATACTGAACTACTTAAAGGTTTTGTTTTCATACAATGAACCACAATAATGACATCCTGCAGCCCTTTGTGCACTTAGGGCTCCAACTTTCTTGTTGCTTGCCTATGCATGTTGCAGTGAATGAATTCTGCAAGTTGTGCCCAACCTGTAACCTTAGCCAAGAACCTTTTTTACTTTGGTCAAATCAGCCACTCCATCTGTGGTTACTTTTGTAAAAAAATGTGGTTATTTAAGAAGACACTGTTTAGAATTTATGCTTAAGAATGTCTCTTGTCTGGTACATCTTTCCCTAATGACTTAGTTCTTTGTGAATTTCATTATGGACCCAGAATCTAGCAATCACCATAAGTCGAGCCACACCACAAACACCTATACTTTTATCCAAGTGTCAGTAGAGCAAGCCTCTCCCACTGTGTAATTTTTTCTGATATTTGTTTCTTCAGAACTTTGGCAACGTTTTCCAGACATCTTCCAACAGTATCTGCTGACAAAAGAATGTGTTTTAGTTTGTCACCACATTGTTTACCATGTATTATTTCAGACATTTATAGTACCACAGGAAGAGGAAATGCTTCCCCAACAGAATCTGTGTCTTCTGCTACTGAGAAATCTCAAAAGAGGCTTCTAATGACCTGTCACTAAGTTTAGTGAAATCTTGTAAAATCTTGGATTGAGTTCATCATGACTTCAACATTGCTGAAAAAACCTGCAGATGCTTGTACGCTTGTCTTCATGTTTTGGGTGCTTAGCTTTTAAATGCCTTGCTAATTGTGATGGCTTCATACTATCATCAGCTGATACCTCAAGAAACAATGTTCATCATTTCCAATAGCGGATGTACATCCGTATTTGAAATACCATTCTTGATAAACCAAATTGTTTTGGCTGACTTCTTGTCACCTCTAATAGCCAATGGTTTTATCTCTTAATACACCTGACCAAGAGCTCAAGCTAGAAGTAGAAGAAGCATCAGCTCTGCCATGTTCTTATTATTCATATTATTAGTATTATCTTCAATCCGTGGTCTCTTTGCAGGATTTTTTTTAAAGCTACTTGCCTATTTTGTGAGGGTTTGCTTGTAAAAACTTTGTAAAAACTAAATATTATAATCCACAAATCCTCCTAACTGGGCCCAAGTAAACTGCCTCCATCACAATACACTGGAAGTGAATGAACAAATGAAGGTGTTACTGTGACCCCATCATACTGTGCAATACTAAATCTGTCTTCAGGACACCTCATGAACTAAACGTGACACAGACCATGCAACATACAGACCTACAGAGGGTGCCAGTATCAATATTAAATAAAGCTTAATTTCTTTCTTATTTTTCAGTTAAAATATAAGTCCTAGATTTTCTTCACACATTCCACTGGATGGTCTTCTACACCTCACTTTGGAGGCTACTGATATGGAAATCATAAAAGCAACACATGCAAACAACTCAAATAAATTCAAATTCTTCCCAAGAAACCAAGATCTGCAATCTAGTTCTAAACACACATTAAAAAACTAGTTTAGGCATACCTCTGTAATTGACAAATTATGATTATTTCTTTCCTTCAACTGTTTAACCTATGTAGATCTAAAATGCTGGGGTGGGGGGTTGGTTTTCATTTGGTTGGTTGGATGATTTTTGTCCTTTTTTTAACTTTACACCAAGGATGTGCGAAACAAAATAAATACAGAAATAAATAAATAGTGTCAGAATTCTCGAGTAGACAGTTCATTGTATAATCTCCTCAAACTTCATGTGCTGATTTATCTGCAATACCACTTGCCTAAACCTGAGTT
Organism: Ammospiza caudacuta; assembly: GCF_027887145.1. NCBI lineage: Eukaryota > Metazoa > Chordata > Aves > Passeriformes > Passerellidae > Ammospiza > Ammospiza caudacuta. The sequence continues at coordinate 136,778,433 of NC_080593.1, forward strand.
TCTGGCTCTGCAAGCTACTAAGCTGCTAACTCCATTTGGCAAACACGTTTGTCAATCTTCTGATAACAGGGAAGCAAGAATTCACTACACTTAGCTTTGCATCATTCCTCTTGAAAGAAAAAATGACCACGATACCTGGGAGAAATTATTGCACTGTGAGGGAGATCTCAATAGCTGATGGAAATGAAACAAAGTTAGGCTTGTGGTCGTCTGAGGGGCATGACTGCAACCCACAACAACAGTCCCCCAATGTTCTGCTCTGACCCTGCTGAATTAACATCCTTCTATAACAGAAATCTATTTTATATTCTTGCCAATAAGGTACACTTAGGTGCATTTACACCTAAGCAATTATTATAGTTCCACATTTTCGCTATGCTGTAAACTAAATACTGACATGCATGTCAAATACCATTTAGGAAAACACACTAAAATATAGGAAAGTTTTTTTAAAAGCATTTAAACTTTTAAAAATAAACATAGATTTTTAACAACAATACATAAAGTTTTGTGTCATGGTTTATATTGAAAAGGGCTTTACTGAACAGAGCAATTTAGTTGAACTGACTGATTCTGTTTTCATCATGTTCCAAAGATTCTAACAGTTTCCATCAGGTTCCAAAGATTCTAACAGCTGCAGCCCACTCATCCTTTCCTAACTGATTAGAAATCAAGAACGGGCTGGGAACTAAGAGAAAGGAAACATTTAATTTATTTAAGGCTTTAGTCATCAGTTATTTTCATCACTAACTCAGTTACTGACATTTTTAAATTAACAGGTTATTGCCTAATCAGCTCAGATGAAGGTTGATTCTTTCAGGATACAGCCTGCTCACATGACAATGTTTGTCATTTTCATTCAAGATCCAAAAAGCCACTCTAATGTTAATATTTAAAAAAAAAAAAAAAGTCTTCACTGCCTGATGCACACTGGGTCATACTAATTTCCAAACATGTTTTTACTCCAGGTAAACAAAGCCTTCAAGAAGGAAAGTCAGCCAAACTAGATTGTACAAGATTAATTATTTTATCCAGAGCTTTGAACATCTATTAGTCCCTAAAGGCTGGTCTGAACATATGACAAATGCTGCTGCACAGTTAAAAAAGAGAAGCATAATCCAAAACTTGGCCCTTCAACCTTTGACAAATAGTTACTGGTGCAGACACGGCAGGGAGCAGAGGTGAGGTGAGACAGCAGACAAGAACTCTGTCACAGGAACTGTTTGCAGTGCTGACAAAAACAGTATTACCGACATTTGTAAGGTACTAGTATGGATTGTCATACTCAAGTAAAAGACATGAAAAGCTCTCCTGGGATAACAGGCCATGAAAGAGCAGTCCAAAATTAACAAAGACTGGAAGTAAAGAGTGTTGATATAAATGTTCCCAAAAATCTTGGGCTTCTAGGGAGCAAGGCTGCTGCAGAGATACCACGCACATATTGAATGAAACTAAGCAGGGACAATAAAGAAGTCCCATAAGTAGAAGAACTGACAGACTTACATGAAGATGGGACTACCATCATTTTTTTACTTTACTAGAGGAAAAACCTTTTTTAACCTGAGGAAGATTTCTGGAAGTTCTAGTAGGGATTCTTCCAATACTGAAAATCTGAAAGTTTCAAGGACTAGCAACCTGCCGTCTTGATGAGCCAGAAGAAATTATATCTGCACGGCCAAAAATAAACAAAATTTCAACTAAACACATTGTCTGATCTGCAGAAATGCATGGGATGCCAATTAAACCAAGCAAAGTGAAAATACTCCATTAGGAGGACTGAACAGTTTTCACATTCAGGGTAATGTCAAAAGCAAAATACCTGTATTTTCTTGATCTAATTTACAAAAAAGGCTCCATTAGAAAGAAAAACAGACAGTGAAGAAACACTGAAAGATGAGGATTTTTAACTAAACAATTTCAAAAGTCAGAATTCAAATAATGCAAGTCCTTACCACTAATGGAAAAGGGAACACTATGGCATAGGGGCAAGATTTACGGTTTTCTTGCATCATGGACAAATTTTTTTTTCCTCATGCTTAAATCCCTTTTTCTTGTCTCTCAAAATAAATGCCCAGTTTGGCTCTTGAATATGTCAATTAAGGGTTAAAATCTTTGAGGTTATCTTTACATAATCTTAAAAAGAGGATTACATACAGCAATGTAAGTCACCATCTTTGTAGTTATAATCTTCCTGAAAATGAGGGGATTAATTCTGACATGGCTACAATCACCACACATTCCCAAATATGAACTTGCTACGCCTCTTTATTCAAAGTCTAGGTTAAACTTCATTGATCTGAAGGATGTGAAGCTTTACTTTTCAGAACTGTTCATCAATACATACAAATACCACTCCCAGCCTCAAACTTCCAGGACAACAAAAATTCACTGAGACTCTGGAGAACCCCACGAAGACCACAGTGATCACAACCCTTCTTTCTAAACCACCCTCCTCATACATAACTGTTACATCAACTGGAAGAGTACAATCTAGTTATTAACTTCTACAGCTGATACTTTGATATTACTTCAGTTGTCATATGTTATTTTGGGTAACTACAGATTGATTAGGACAAAAGAAGACACAAGCAAAACCATTCCATGGACAACATAGAAGTCTATTAAAAAATTAAAGGATCTCCTTATTCATATGAATATCTCCTAATTCATATGAATCAACAGTTTCACGGAAGTCAGTCTCCTTAACAATAACAACATTTATAAAATTTACACTTCTGTGAGCAATACTCTCCAAATCTCAAAATGCTATTAAAACATCAGAAATCAAAGGGAACAACTACAGTGAATATTTCATTTATTTATTTTTCAGTCAGTAGAATAATTACTTATTCATAGAATTTAAGCAGGCACATTTTAAATTGCATTACTCATTTGAAAATGATTGCATCTAGTGCAGGTATTTCTTGTAAAGCTGAAAGTTAAGAAGTATCATTGGAGCAGCAAACACACATTTATAAATTGCCTGATGATGTGAACCAGTAATTGAGGAGATATTTAATGAAGAATCAAGGCACTCAGATGTAAAAGAGCACACTCACCAAGAGAGAAAACTACTTTCTTACTCATATGACACCACAAGAATCAAGCGAGGAATAAGAAAAAAAAGTACCAAGATAGCATGGTCCAATTACCTGTGATATCACTTCATAACATATGAAAAATCCCATCACTGAAATCAGTTAAATTTTTTTCTACTTTAATTCATTAATATAAACAATTAATGCTAAAGGTTACAGAAGTGAACAGTGATTTTGAAGGCTGTAGGTGCCAGAATCTCTGTACTGTAGCTCTTCTGAGTGTGAAGTATGGGAAGGAAAGATTCTAGGGAAGCTCTGCCCATGGTGGAGCATGCAGGGTGACACAGCAACCCTGTGTGAGCATCTTTCAGGAAAAGACATCTGTTCCACTTTGTTGGGTAGCACAGAAAATCATCCACACTTCTAGTCCTGCCTCCAGGCCCTCTTCTTCCACCAAAGAAACAAGGCTAGGTGAGGGAAGGGAGTTACCAGGCTGATGAAAATCAGCAAGTATAGGATCAGAAGCAAGTTTATTGATGTAAAAATAAGAAGGAAAAAAAAGAGAAAAAATGCCTTTTCTTAAGTCAGATGCAAATAAGTTTCTTAATCAATCTCTTTCCATTAAGGCTTTGAAAATCCAGAATTTTTATTCAACACAGTTCTGATTGAAAAGTCCATTTCACTATTTATCAACGTTTAAAATGCTGATGGTTTTGTCACAGCTAATTGAACACATGTCTAATTAACTGGTTTTTTTTTAAAAAGAACCAAAACTGTATTACTTCCAGAGAGAACCAGTAACTCTATTATCATTTTAAAAATTAAGGATTTCTCCCTTTGCCATCAGGAAACGTTCACCTCAGTAATTTGAGATGCACAAACAGAAGCCAGACCTGAAACAGATCTGGAGGAATATCTGTAGACCCAAAAACACGTTGGCCTTTCTTACACTGAGCAGGACAGTAAAGTTACTTCTACAATTCTTCTTGCCCTCTGCAACATTTACAAAAAAAAAAAAGACTTGGCATTCCCTATATGGATATTTCTGATCATCAAAAGTTAAAATTACAGTAATAATTACACACAGGCAAATAGAGAACTTAAAGTTTTCTTTCCTCGAATGCCACAAACCTTACCACAAACCAAATGCCACTTTAAGAGCAATGGAAATACTTATCACAAACACCAGCAGGGCCTTCTGAGAACCACTGAACATTTGCTTCATGTTGAATACAAAACTAATTTGTTCTTCACAAAAATTTCATCTCTCCTCCATTTGAGATGTTCTCCTTCTCTACAATTTACTATTTCAGGCCAATTTAGAAAGTCTGCAGTTCCACTCTCTTTTCTAACAGATGTATGTTAAACAGGAATATACAGTAAAGCCCAATACAAATTTTGGTTTAGTTGCAATGGACTAGGGATACAGACAAGACATCATGTAGGCCAAGGTATTAGCTTTAATTAATCAGCAATTAATTGGTGTATGAGGGAAGGCAGGGGAAGAAAAAACAACCATACTCCTGTGAAACAACCTTACTCCTATAGCTTCCAGTAAAAAGCTATATTCATGGATATCTTATACACTTAATGAAAATATTTGCTGGTTTGATTCCTTTCAAAAGAATGCCAGAATTTAAAATACTCATAAAGCTGGCAAAATGGTACCTTGACATGCCTCAGCCACTTACAGGAACTCTTTGACATATGCACTCTGTTGCACTCCTGTTAAGGAGCCAAAATTGTTTGAACACAAGAACAAACTTAAAGAAAAAGAAAATATTTCCTAGCTATGCTATTGTTTTAATTATTTCACATTACACATCTTTCTAGCTGGCAAAGACTTTAACAAGGGTATATAAAGCTCTAAATGAACATATTGTAATAGTTAAGCAGGCACTAAGTCACACTTAAAATTACTAGAAGTTGCAAAAACATTGAAGAGATTTTTTTTCAATGTCAAATAAAAGCCTTGACAAGCTTCAGTTAATTGAAATTAAGTAAATGAATTGAACAAGAACTATGGAGTAATGAAGCACCATTAAGCAGCAGGTGGGTTTTTTGTCATTCTTACAGATACACTGAAAGAAATGGTTCAGAGGCAAAGCCCAGTAAACAGTGCTTCCATGTGTGACTCCTGCTAGACATATGAGAGAAAAACAAAGTCCAAGTTACACAAACAGCTCTAACCTTTGATTTTTAATCTGGATGCCTTACCCTGAATGTCTGAAATTCTTTCAATTTAACTTAGTAGATCTGTTTATATGACACTGGGGTATTACTTTTTTTTTCTTCACAGACTAAACCACGTTCCACATCTTCTGGTATTCTGTTTTTGCCCCAAGCAGCCAATTCCCATACCTTTTTATCTGCATGAATTTAAACACTTCCTGTTTTTTGAACCTCTTATTTTTTTGTTGTTGTCACCTTTGCTACCTTTAAATTTCAGTCCTATGTATATTTTTCTTTGCATTTTATACCTATATAATCTAAAATTTTTCTGGGAGATATTTTAATTATTCCACACAAAAGTACACATGAAATCCATATGTTACAAATAAAAAATATTTCAGAATGCAACAAAGTAGCATGCATGCTTACCATCAGGTTTTCTACCTATGTCTTAAAATTATGCATGAAACTGAAGAACCTGAAACATTACAAGTCCCAACTTATTTGACAGTATGCTCAATGAAGGAAAGATTATTAACTTTCAGAATCCTTGTGAAAACAACTTAAGCAATAGTTCTACACTCAAACTGAATGCAAAAGATGGTACAAAATGTATTCAGAATCATAAAGCATAGATAAGTTTAATAATTACCCAGTAAATTTGTAAGATGCTGTGAGTAGTACTGAACAGCCTCCTCACCTATGAGATACCATTTGTAAAACAGTAGCATGTGTCATTGTTTAACAGCTTAGAAGACACTAGAAATGGAAATCAGTTTTTCCCTGATCATTTAAAATAATGCTAAGAGCAGTGATTTTACTTCTCAGACAATGGAAATACACAGTGACAGAACTTCTAGGACAGGATTGTAGCAAAGATTGTAGTAAAGTTTGTTGAGCAACAAATTATTTTCTGTGGTACCTACTGCTAAACTTGAGTCAGAGGAATACTGAGGGACTGAAATGTAGGTCTCTACCTTAAAAAAAAATCTAGGATAGTTTATAAAAATGCAAAGCTAACAACTTGAAACTACTTAATAGAATAGTTAGCTACTTATCAAGATCATAAGATTCCTTCAGATCCCTTTAGTACTTACTCCAATTCCTTAGGTACTGAGAAGTTTAAAATACATATGCTAAAAAAAATAACTATTTCATCAGGCACATAAATATCACCTATACAAACAGATCTGGAAAACCTGAAAGGACAGTAAAATGTGCTATTCAAAACATTTGTAACTGTAGGACATATTCTATGCTAATGGTGAATATTGGAAACTTTTTTTTTTTAAGTAGAGGTGCTCCAGTGCCTCAATCATCTTGATGGCCTTTAATTAAACTCTCTCCAGCCCATCCATGTCTCCTTTGTACTGAGTAGCCCAGTACTGGGCACAGCGCTCCAGATGTTGCCCCATCACCAGTGCTGAATAAAAAGCAAGGACCACCTCCCTCAACCAGACTGAGATCCTTTGTCTAATGCAGCCCAGGAACCAGTCACCCTCTGTCCCCATGGCATATTGCTGCATCATGTTCAACCTCATGCCCACCAGGACCCCCAGGTATCTTCTGCCAAGAGAATGTTTTGCTTCTCCAGTCAAAACACAAACATACTACCAAAACCATCTTCAACTTACAATGTCCCTCACTCCTTTATCTAAGAACAGTTTACAAGTATTACCCTAAAAAAATGAGAATTACTTGAGGCTGAGAGATCTGGAAAAGGACCAAAGCTTGTTAATTAGTACTTCAACAAAACAAATGAGAAGAAAGCTGTGAGAATATCCTCATGCTTTCTGTTTTCATCAACATACTTTTGGGAGTGAATCTTCAGACCAGCCAGAAGAGTCAGGGATATAGCAGCATTTGATTTCTCATCTTTTTACCAAGGCCACAGTACATACTGCTGATATAAACACAGTAGTGGTTTCCTTAGGATCTGCTTTCACAGAAGTAGAATGTCAGCTTCAGCACTCTCCTCTTCCAAGAGTTACAAGGCCTTGACAATAGGACAAGGCACTAGTTTTCCCTGACAGCAAACCAACAACTTCTCCAGAGATACTCCGATCTGCCTGATACACTGTAAATATTTTGTTACTAAGTTCCAAGTTGCCAACCCTGCAGCAGATCGACAGAGAACTGAAGTGGAAAGCAAACTGTAACTCTTCTTAAAACACAGGACATTCTGAGATGGAAGACAACCCCAAGGATCACCCTATCCAACTCCTGACTCCACACAGTGCAACATAAAAGGTAAACATCTTTTAATATAAAGTCAAAAACATCTCAGAGCACTGTCTAAATGCTTCCTGAACAGGATGGATTGGTCAGTTCCCAGGGCTATGATATTATTGGTGTTGGGATACACTTGGTGGGATGAGTCTCACGGCTGGACCACTGGGAAGGAGGGCTACTGGCTGTTCAGGAGCAAAAGGCAGAGCAGGCAAGGTGGAGGAATTGCTCTATTTGTGAGCAAGGGTTTGATTGCACATCCTTCCAGCTAGTGATGATATGATTGAGAGCCCCTGAGAGAGGATTAGTATGGAAGAAAAAGAGTTGTTGCAGTGGGTGTCTACCACTGATACCCCAGCCAGCACATAATCACTGATGAATTATTCTCAAGGCAATTTAGGGGAAACCTATGAATTTGTAGCCCTTGCCCTCATAAAAGATTTCAATTAATATCAATCAGGAGCACCATACCACTGTGATGAGGAAGTATTGGAAATTCTTGAAGTCTGTAGGATGTAACTCCTTGTCACAGGTACTCAGTGAGCCAGCTAGAAAAGATGCCCTCCCAGACTTTCTATTCGTGAATACAGAACTCGTGGGGGATGTGACAGTAGTTTGCTCTCTTGGCAGCTGTGATCATGAAATGATCCTGTTTAACTTTATATCCTTCTAGGATAAGGTCTCTGACCTTGTGGATGAAGGGAAGGTGGCAGACACAGTTCTGGATTTTAGCAAGGCTTTTGATACTGTTCTTCACAACATCCTTCAGGACAAGTTGCCCAACTGGGAAGAGCAGGTTCATGGTATGCTCAGTGAAGAACTGTCTGAAGGGCAGAGCTCAAAGGCTTGTACCAAATGGGACTGGTGACCCATCCCAGTGCTGTTCCTCAAGGCTCAGTTCCAGGGCCAGTCCTGTTCAATATTTATATCAATGAACCAGATGGAGTTGAATGGACCAGTATCAAGTCTGCTGAAAACTGGGGAGGGAGGTGCTAATCTCCTGTCCAGGTTGTTTAGTGACAGGACATGCAGAAATGGTTCAACATTGAGTCAGGGGAAGTTCAGACCTGACATTAGAAAGTATTTCCTCACTGAGAAGGTGGTTAAACACTGTAACAGGTTTCTTAGAGAGATGGTCTATGCCCCAGGCCCATCAGTGCTTAAGAGACATTCAAACAGCGCCCTTAACAACATAGTTTACCTTGCTGTCAGCCCTGAACTGCTCAGGCAGGTGGACTAGATGATCACTGTAGGTTCCTGCTAATTGAAATATTGTACTCTATTTTATTCTTGCAAACTGACAGCTTGGGGACATGCCCACTTCCCTGGTAAGGTTGTTCCAGTGCTTGACCCCACTTTTGAGATCCTTTCCAACATACGCCATTCCATGATTCAGCAGAGAATTTCTGATTAACCAACCAAACCAAAACAGTTTTAAGCAACTCCCTCACCTCCTATCACTGCACACCAGAAGATCAGCACCTCCTTATCTGTTCCCCATCATAAGGGAGCTGTAGACAGCAATGACGTCACCTCTGCATCTCATCTTCTCTAAGCCAAGCAAACACAGTATCCTGAGCTGCCCCTCATATCATGTCCTCTACTCCTCCTTTGGACAAATTCTAACATTCTTCACATAAATATTACTGTATATTTATATACAATATAAACTCTCCTTCTTAAGCCAAGTTGTATGCATTTTCCAACCCTCCATCTCAGAAACCAAATCTTCATCTACTGCTATTGATATAGAGAGCAAGCTATATACAAACAGCATTTTCTCCATTTTTTTCAAGTACGTTCATTGACCATTGCTACAAATGCTTCAGAATTGATCTGTGCATTATCTATAACGTATTACCAGCCTCATATAAGGGTCTAAGAAAAAATATAGTACCATTACAGAAGTTTACAAAAAACTGTATTTCCGAGTGTTATGCAAGAGGCCCAGACAAATGACTATGATTCCATTGCACACATCTGGCTGTTCTGGTCTGCCTTATACTTGGACCTTTTTAGCCTTGTTTTCCCAAGCAAACATCACATGCATGACTCATACTGTCCACCTGCCTCTCCCCCCTCTTCCTTTCATCTCCATCCCTCTAAGTGAATCTGTTCACCACCAAATTCAGTTAAAATGAACTGAGAAGTAATATCTTCTGAAACACTAAGTTCCCATGAGTTTCACAAAGTTCAATAGCCTAGCAGAGGAAAGAGACACAATTTCATGTGCTTGCTGAGCAAAGGCTGCAGCGTGAGTTCAAGCTCTCTACGCTGCCTGACTCAAAAGCTGCAGAAACACCACAGAAAGCTCAGAATCAGTCTGAGCTGCAGCAGCACACAGTACCTTTTTTATTACAAGTAAGAAAGATCTAGAACAGCACGTGAAGCAAAGAATTGTAAGAAAAGTCTGTATGGAGCCTAGTTCCACTGCTACAGAGCAACTTACCGCAAAATATTTACAGCATGCATTGCTTGCAAATCTTAATCACAATGATGCCTCTAGCTCCTACCACAATGCCAAATACTGAAAAATACCACAATGCCTCCTCTGCGTGTTACAGATAAAAATACACACGCAGCGAAACAAACAGAGTAAACAACTTTCATGTTTCTTGAACAGAACAATGGTAGGTAAAGGCCAACACATATGTCAAGATATCAGGGAAGAATATTTTCTCCTTAATTCTAATATTTAGCTAAATAGTTCTCATATCTGTCAGAACACTATATATGCTAGCCACACAAGCCTTCTGGGTTGTCTTCTGTTATGCAAAATTCTAATGCTTAGTATAAATTATTGCTCATCAGACTTGCATCAAGAGCAATGTAAAGCAATATATTAAGATAGATTGTTAAAATATGGGCAGATTTTAGTGTACCTACACTGCAAACAGAAAACTTTACCCCCTAGTTACATATAGGTACTTCCATATTAAACTATGTAGGTAACCTATTTTCACCATATGGAAAATGGAGAACTACGAGCTTCTGAACAGGCAGAGAGCCTGAGCACATACCAAGAGTGCCCAGATAGCTTATAAAATCCACTTGCAGGAATTTGTGTCTGTCAGCACCACCTTATTAGTTACAATAGCTTTGAATGGTGTAAACACACTCTGCTGCAGCCATAGCAAAATTAGCAAACATGGAACAACTTTTAAGACATTAACCAAGAGTGCTGCTGTTACTCTTACATCCCCCCCACTATGTTTTTATGGGATATGAAAAAGGTGACTAAGGAAGACCAATAATGGGAAATACATTATTACTGATCCACAAAATAGTTTCCCAGCCTCCCCATTGTTTTGATAAGTCACAAAAAAACAATAATTCAAAGAGGGGAAGAGAAGCCTACTCAGTGTTATGAGAAAGTGGCAGAAAGGGTTTTGCGCAATTTTTGTCAGTAAGACATTTGATGTGATCCACCTCTCACCAGTAACTTTATCTCAAAAAATAGCTCAAAGAGGTATAAGTAGAATTCACTGCATGTTCTCACTCTCTTTTCTCTGAATATTTGATTTTTTAAAAGTGCTATGCAAGGCTCTTTCCAGCTGTCAATCTCAGCAGTGTTAAAACACTAAAACATGTCTGTCCTACTTCCAGTCACAGACTGCACTAATCTTCCCTACTGCTACCTGAGAGCATTCAGCCAAGCACTGGCGCTTGCTTTTTCAAAAATAGCCCTTCAGTCTCTACAGTGCTAGAGAATTCAACCTGATCCTTACCAGGGCTCTAAGCTGATGAATAATTCTCACATCCTAAAACAAACAGTTGCCTGTTTCTGCTAATTATTTTCCAATCCAATTTTAGTCTGAGTTAATATGATTCCAAAATTTAACTACAAAAAAAAAATCGCAAGTTGAGAACATGAAAATTAATAAAAAACAGATCACTGTTTTTATTAATAAATAAAAATATTAATTAATTAATAAAATTAATAAAAAACAGGTTGTACCAGAAGGGCCCAAAGTTTGACTTCTCAAGGGTCAATACTGAACCAAAAGAATATCTTGCATAGTAAGTTTAACACATCATTACAAAAGCAACAGTGAATGAAAACACACTTTCATGAAGGTCAGCATCCTTTCTAGATAAAAGCTAAAGACTAAGTTATAAAACTTAAAATTATTAACAGCTTATTCTTGTGAGCAACACTGCTTTGAAATCAGGTGGCTACAAAAAGTGCACAGAAAAGACCAGCTTCCCACTGAAGGAGGTCAAAGTCATTCCCTAATTCAGGTTGGTTTTCAAGGGACTTGTGAGGGTAGATATTAGAAGACAAGCAAGAGAAAAGCATCTCCAGCATCTTTTACTCACAAAATATACACTTGCATAGTATGGTCAACAGACAGGCATTCAGCCTGAAGAGCACTAGAAATGCTTAGTCATTGCCTAAGTCTTCATCCCTACGAATCTCTCCTCCTCCTGCTGTCCTTTCTTGTGCCTTCCCCAGTTGTACTGTACAGCTTTCAAGATGGGGCAGGACACAGAAGAAGTTGAAAAAATACACAAAGCATTCATTCAAGCTAGGAACGCACTGTGCACAGAAACAGTGGCATGATGACATTGTCTGTTTTATTCTTTAGTCTATTCCTACATCTTCTACATCAACCTTTAGAAACACCAGTTTTTAAGCTGTGGAGTGTCACTAAACATCTGGGAAAATGTTCTTAGTTCCCCTCTGTTATATGGGAGGGACTGAAACACAAAATGTTCAAACATGCAGGAAAAGCAGCCCAAAGTATATGTCTCTGCTAATAAAGATTTATTTAATCCATTTTGATTACTTATAGCCTTTAAAGCTTTGAAACTGAAGCAACCAGCATGACAGATTTATACAAGAGACAAGAACAGCAACCAGCTCTGAAAGTAGACTGTCCCTGACAGTTATATTCAAAAAAACCAACCAAAACATAAACAAACTGTAACAAAAAAAAAAAAAAAAAAAAAAAAAAAAAAAAAAAAAAAAAAAAAGCTACAGTGGGCAGTTTCAGCTCTGAAAGTATTTTAAAATACATTTAGTTTATGTATAAAATACTATCTCTATGATATTTTTATTAAAATCCCTATTTCTTAGCAATGGATTTTCTCCTTGTCTGTTTGTTCTTTATTTTGAATCATACATCAGTTAATCTCAACTGAACTGTGTAAGAATTACTTCTTGATAGACTACCCTCCACAACTTTTCGAAGTGTTCTCTAATACCTCTTTGTTTAGTTATATGACACAGGATTAACAGCATGAGCTGAAAGTTATATTTAATATTTAAGGTTCTGTGTGCCTCTGCTAGAGGCCTCTCTTCACTTTCGTTTAATGCTAAAAATTAACAACATTTTTCATTTTATTTGCACAGAAGCTGTACTACTCTGATAGTTTTCTTCTCAATCAGTTATATTTTCCTGATCAAACACTGAATACAAACAACAAAGGAACACAACAGTTCATTTGTAAAATATCTGGGAGATTCCCAAAACCATTTCCCATAGAACAGTAACAAATACGCTTATGTAAGTAATATAAAAATAGCATGTAAGCTCATATATGTTATATTCTGAATACATTCCAACATTTAGATTTTTACTCCATTTCTGATGGGACATTTTTGTAAAACAGTTCTTCACTGTGTTTGGTTCTTGGTACCAAATACTTCATTACACCTCATTTTGAGGAATAGCTGTAGCTACTCTTTCCTACATTAGGTCTCCTATGTTAACACAGCAAATGTACCTATCACCAAATATTACACTACCCACTGTTATTTCCATCTGAAGGTCCAACTTTCACTACTCAATTACCGATTTTGTCAGTTCATTAGCAGAAGACTTTTTATCATGTTATGAAGTAAGATTCCAAATAGTTTTCTTTCCCATGGCTATTCCCTTAACAATGCAATTTAATTCACCATCCCATGACGAAATTTTGTCAGCAACCTCTTACAAGACATTCAGTCAGGGATTTATTTTATTCTGGAATGACATACAGATATCAGTCTTCCACCAGATTTTCAATACTAACTGATTTTTTTACTGTCCTTGTAACTGGCATCTTGAAGTCAAAATCCATCTTCTTTTCCTCTCTTTTTTATTTTAATGCCCAAAACCTTTTCAGCTACTAAGTAAGAAAAGTGATCATTTTTTAAAAAGATAACACTGTACAAAGATAGTTGGAAGTGGAAAATAAATATTGCCAAGAATGGAGGAAAAAAGGGAACTGAAATTTAGGAAGCAGTAGTTTACACAATTCTAACCTGAGGAGAAAAGCGAAGTTTGCCAATCTTATTACTATTCATCTTCTATTGAGCTTTCCTCTCATATTTCACTTTGCTTTTTAACTGTTATGCTTACAAACATAACTTTATGTCATCACAGACGCTAGGAAATACAAGAGAGAAATGTGTACGTAATTTTGGTACACCAGTTAATAAAAACAAGATCAGCTTTTAAGACTAAGGTATTACGATCTGCTCAACAGCTTTACTCCATCCTTACAAACAACAAACAAAAAAAAAGTCTTTCTGAATTTCTCAAGAGCTATCACAGCACTCTGTTTCAAAACTGGACATGTGTTATTTTTTCAGTTTTGATGCCAAAGCATATTGTGTAATTTTACAGATTAACAACTTTATCTTTCCTGTTTACTTTAGCCCATTCGAAAACTACAACTCATTTGATTTGATTTATACTGAGAATTTCTGGCGATCTTGAAATAGCACATAAAATCCAAAGTCCTCCCATATTTTTCACCCACCTATATGAGGAACAGGTAGAAGTTTTTTGTTGTTTCCTTTTTTCAAGGATTCTTCTGCTAATGTCCGGCTCCATTCAGATCTTATACCAAAAGATCTGGGTTAAAAACCCCAGTGATGAGAAATATGTGCAGAGTATCCTGTTTACTGCTCTCCAGGCTCACAGAAGCACAGATGAGAGCTCTCCTCTGCCCACTTCAGGCTGCAAGGTGAAGACACTTAAATGCATAAACCAGAATTATTTTGCTGCTTATCTTTAGAATCCGACTTCCCCTTCTCATCAGTTTTTAAATTGCTTTCCTCTATCTTCAAGACAATATCCTGCAAAATAAGCCTAAAATCCTAATGGAATCAAAGTAGATGGGAGTAATTCTATGCTGCTTGAACTACTTGAGGGGTCAGATACTAATATGCATCTGCATTCTCAAGGCTATTTACACGAAAGACAAATCAAGAGATTGTCCTACTGTGTAACAGATAATTTTATTCAGAAAAAAGTATTCAGGTTTTGAACTGCTTACATTTAAGTATGCTCAGATGCTAGCCACTTAAAGCTGAACAAAAGTATATCTAACATATTCCAATGGAAAGAAAAATGGTGGTTAATAAAAACTGAAGAACATAATCTGCTTTGTTAAACACATGCTTCACTCCAATTTTATTGATGACTTTATTTTAGTCAAAAGCCATTATAAAGTAACACAACCAGCTCAGTAAATTTTAGCTGACTCTTGGAAATTAAATAGAATTTGTAAGTTAAATCCAAAGCCATACTCTCTTTTAGCAGGATTTTAAAAGTGATTTTTTGACAGTACTGAATTACCAAACTGTACATTAGATTAACAACTTACTTACACAGTCCCCAACACTGACTGAGGGGAGAGCAAATCAAAATAGAATTATTTTTTTGTCATACATAGGCTGCTATAAAACTACAGCAGTACAGTCATGTAAACCTGCAATGATTAATTACTTCTTACTGTATGTGCAATAATTAGTAAATGTCTATGTAAAAGAAACCTAAAGGTTTTCCTGACATACTTTCCCTGCAATGCTAAGAAATTAAAAAAAAAAAAAAAAGCAATGAAAACAAAACAAAATCAAACCTAGCACGCTCCCCTGTAAACAATTCTGACATCCTATAACCACTCTGACAGCTTCCCTGGAATCTCCAGTGTTTCTCTCTACAGCAACACTACACTTGGAAAACAGAGCTAAACTTAAACATGCTTCTGATTAAACCAGCAGCTCCTCAAACAGCAAACAGATATCACAAGCAGCAGTAATTAGAGCTTTTCTCTTACAAAAAGCAACTAAAAACAAAAACTCCCTCTAACTCTCTCTTAAAGGTATCATAGCACATTTTAGCAAAAACTGTGCCATGTCAGTGCTCTACAGGGGAGAGGGCCAGGGCAGGGAAAGAGGGTGCACCACTCTAAGACTTCATCTTTCTTACAAGCCTTTGGAATGCCTCTTCTGGACACTCCCAACTCCTGCTGGTAAGTAGAGGAGGTTTCTCTTTCCAACTATATTATTGTTCTTCAAGAAAACAGTGGTGACACCTCCAGTATTTCCAATGATCCTTACCTCCAGCCACTTTATGTAACCACAGGAGAACTCCAGCACACCACAGTAAATCTGAATGAACACCGACACAGAATGTGGCCTACTGATGCAATGGCAGCAAACTTGGAAAGAAGGACCTGGATGTAACCAGCTCCTATTGCCTGCACTGGGACACAGACCTGAGAATATAGAAGAGTGTCACCATATTGCACAACTCAGAACTCAAATGAAGAGTTCAGCAGTTCTGGTTTACAAGTTTCACAAGGAGAGGAAAAATAACAGGATTTTTGCTAATATGACACTACCATAGAAACTGGGGAATCCTGCCCCAGTTCAGACACTTTATTACAGGCACACTGGAGCAGCTTTTCTGACTTTGAGTCCCTATGCAACTGATTTTCTGGCAGAGCCAGAAGGGTTTTTTTCTTTTTTTTTTTTTTTAATTCAGGTGAATGTTACACTCTGCAGAAGCAGGCAAGTGCAGTACAAGGCCTGCCTAAAAGAGAGAGAACATTTTTATCAGAAGCTTCACTCCTTTTCAGTCTTCAGGAAGAGTCTTTTTACCACAGCTAAAAGTAACTAACAAGAATCACTTAAAGACAGCTTGCAGCAAGCACTTATTTTGGTTATCACTCCGTTCATTACTTCACCTAGCCTTCACACTTCGTTATTTCAACTCAATTCTAAAATGAACTGGGGGGTTTTTGTGGAGGATTTAGATTGCAGGGGTTTTTTAAGCTAGCAATAAGTATTTACCTTAAGTGCATAAAGAGAAGCCATTTCCAACTAACAGACATGGCTTAGGTCATGATATTTGGATCATGGCACCTTAATTTTCAAGTCTAATGCTTTAATGGCATAGGAAGTACAAAGAAACTGAATGTGATACCAACTCCCTGTTGTAGATCCTTGCTCCTGATTCTTCCTGTCCAAAACCCAAAAGGAATCTCTTTCCCCACACACATTCTTTCATGAAAAACAACAGGGAAGTGGGGAGAAATTCCAATTTATCAAAATTTCCGACTTCATACTGAAAGATAAAAAGATGAATACCAGTAAAACTAGCAGACACTTCTCCTTCCAAGGGTTCCACAGACTCGTGAAAAGGGGTTGGCTCTGAGCTCCATCAGTATTCCTGTGATTTAAGAAGCACTTGTAGGCAAAGTGATTATTTAAAGTTTATTGAAAACCCTTTAACAAAAACATACTGGCTGACTTACAGTGTTTTTTTCACTGAAATTAAACAACAAATGTAAACTATTTTACAAACAAAAATAATCCATATTCTTTTGGTAACAAAGTGTCCCATACCAAGAGAATAAATCAGTCCAAAAGCTCTCAAGCTTTCAAGTATAATTTTGTGTTTAAGGGAATTATTCTACAGTGTAATTGGGGAAAGTCCATGGATAGTACTAGGCTGCTCAAGCTAGAAGCACTTACAGGACTAGACCTTTAAAATATAGCTCAAAATCCACACTGAAGAGGGGATAAAGGGATTCTAAACCCACAAGCTCACAAGCAGCATCAACCAGAAGTATTTCTACTTGCCCCATTTGAAAGCATCTTGGTCATGAATCCAAGTAAATTGTGTTTTTGTGGCTGTAAAATTTTTCTTAAAAGGATGAAAAATTCTCAGATTTTTTTTCTATAAGTAAATTGATTTAATCTTTATTAGTATTTAAATCAACCAGAAATTGTTATTCAGCTTAGACCTTGACCGGACTCAGATAAGGCAGTATACAAAATTCTTTAAAAATATACAACCAGTTCAAGTTAGTAAAGCTTTACCACAGTCAATAGCAGTCCCTTTGTTTCTATACTGCAGAGATTAAACCAGAATACCAATTTTAAGAGTAGACTTATTACAATGAAGATCATACTGTCTTTCAGAGGTATGTCCATATATAACCCAGCTACCTGCAGTCAGTGATTGCATCTCCTAGTAAACCAGTATTATTAAACTTGCCTAACCTGAGTTTTTTCCAATGCACGGCATCCTGATTACTTTTTATAAGACACAGCTGCCCTTTGAAAGCACAACCGAAATATGAATACCTTTTTTTACAGTTTCACCCAAACATCGAAGAGCTCTCATTAAAATAATCAGACGGTGTTAAGTCCTTTTCTCTCTTTGATGTACAGTTTAAACATTTATAGATCTGGAAGCAGAGCTAGCTCATCCTAGTTAAACTGGGATGAGAATTGGTATCATTCCAAAAATAAGACAACTACAAATAAAATCAAGTAAATAAACACGCCGAGTTGTAACATTTTGCAACAACATAAACAAAGATAAAGGACACAAACAGGTCTTCTGAGGTCTTCAATTCCCACAGTCTGCTCAGCCAAACACCCCTCACAGGGACCCCGAGAGACAAGCAGACAGGCAAAACCTGAGCGCTGACCGAGCCCCCCCGTGTCCCCTGCGCCCGGCACCGTGAGGGGCGACAGCAGCGCACCGTGAGGGGAGACGGCTCCTCAGCGCCTCCCTCCCCGGCTCCACCAAAGAAAGGTGAACATAAACGCGACAATATTTCTCTCCTCTGCTTTCACCCCGCACATGAGCGAGCCAGGGCCGGCCGTGGAGCTGCCTCAGTGACTCCTGGCCACTAAAGCCTCTCGCAATCCACTCAGCGTTGACACAGGTCACGACTCAGCCCCCAGTCACCCTCTCAAAGGCCGTAGACAGGAATAAACAAGGTTATTCGCTGACATCGGACACCGGCGACACTCCCCCTTCCCTGTCCCCCCGCCCCACAGAGACACAGGCTCACCACAGCCCCGACCCTCCCTCCCCTCGCCAGGTGCGGGCCCAGAGGCCCTCAGCCCTGTCCAGACGCGAGCCACAGTGGGAGACGGCAGGGAAAACCAGCAATTCTCCGAACACCATGTGGGGCATCGGGAGGGGAGAAGCAACAGCCGCCGGCCCGGCCAGCAGAGCCCGAGGGGTGCGACGAGTGGAAGTGCCGGAAAGGAGAGACCGAGACCTCCCTACGGCACCCTTCGCCATTTTAGCCCCCACGCCCATTCCCCTCCTCCCCGCCCCTCGGTGACAGGGGCAGATCGCAGCCGTCCAGCGCCCACCCCCCTGGCTGCCCACGGCCGAGCGGCGGCGAGGAGCGAGGACAGCAGCCCGGCCAGACCGCAAACCAGAGCGGCTGCGGCACAGCCTGTTTTGCGCCCTTACCGTGCTCGCAGCCTCACAGCTGCTGTCGCCTCCTTCTCCTTCCTTCCACCTTTCTCTGCTTCTTCTTCGCTTCCTCGCCGCCGCGGCGGCTCCTCACCCCTCCGCGCCGCGCTCCGCCGCCGCCGCCGCGCAGAATGATGCCATCTCACAGCGGCATCGGCGGCTCCCGCACAACAGCCCTCCTCCCGCCCCTCCCGGCACCGCTCCCGCTGCTCCCGCCCGGCGCCCCCGACGGCCGGGCCAGCCTCGTGCGCGCTCCCGGGGCACGGGCAGCAGGAACTTGTGGAGCCGGAGCCGCTGGAGCCGCCCCGGCGGGAGGGCCCAGTCGGGACCGAGCAGTGCGCAGCGGCGGTGGGAGGGAAGAGGCGAGCCTGCACCGAGGCTCTTCAAAGGGGACAGGGCTTATTCCTAGCGCCTGCCCCGGGCTGAACCAAGTCGGGCGCCGCGGCGGGGAGAAGAGCCGAGAGCACGGAATCGACCTCGGGGGAGGCGGGGCCGGGCTGCAGCCCCGGGGCACGGTCCGCGGGACAGAGCCTGCTGGGGCAGGATAAGCGGGGCTCCTGCAAGTCGCTGTCCCCCCGACAAGGCTCCTCTGCGGCGCGGAGAGCCTGCACACCCCGCTGCGGTGCGGGCGATAAAGGCGGAGGGTGTCTCCTCCACCCGCCTCCCGCCCTCCCTTCCCGGCCGTGCAGGCAGGGCGGGATCCTGTCCCCCGCCGGCAGCCTCTGCCGCCGCCGTGACAGGAGCTCCCTGCCCGTGATCCCCCTGGCTGCTGCCCGTCCTCCACCGCCGAGCTTGCTCTGCCTCTCTGAGTAGCGCAGCCCTTCCCGTTGTGGGGCGGACGGATGTGGGCAGGGAGAGCAGCTCCGCGCAGCCCTCGGCAGCGGCGCAGAGCGGCCCCGCTGCGGGGCCAGACACTGCCGGCCCGCCCGGCGACACCTCCGGGAGCCCCGGCACGGGCCCGGGGCCGGCTGTCCGCTGGCAGGAGCCACAGGCCTCCCCTGCGGATTTACAAACCCAAAAGTGGTTATATGCACAAGTGTGTGGAGCTGAAGTTGTGTCTTACATTGAAGACCAATGAAGCTTTGTCTTCGTACCGTACAACATAACGCTGTGGAGGCAGTGATAGCATGAACTTTCGGGCATAAACAAGGCCTTTGAGTGGTTGTCTCAGAAAGTCCAGCACTACTGTTAATTGAAAGGAACAAAAGCTTACAGTATGAGACCCTGAAGCAGCTTTCAGCAACGTCTGGTATTTCATTATTCTTAAAAAACAACATGGGGGCCAGCAATCTGATTTGGGCATGTAAATTCCTTCAGGAAATAAAAGGAATGCTCTCAAAAATACTACTTTCCAACCTATTCATTCTTCTTAGAAAATCTGCAGGAAAACAAAGTTTCCAGAGTTTGGAAAGGAAACAGTATTTACAGTTTGGCTTTAAAAGAATCTTAGAGTATTCTAGAATAAAGAAAAATACTGGTATTCTCTTGACTGGTGGTAATACTAGTACAAGCGACTGAATACTGTGATGATTTCAGCTTCTGTACACAGCAAATGTAACAATATATGGGCTCTACGCTCACAACATCTGGCATGGGCAGTAAGATGAGCTGTATGCAGTTGGCAACCTAGTTGCTAATTGCGAGGTAACCAAGTTAATCCATGTGATTTACAGAATTCAGCATATACTATTTTCTCACAACAGCTAAAACATACATTTAAAGAAAACTAGAGTCCCTCTTTAGTTCTGAGATTGTCCAAAATTAGGAACTTGCTTACACAAAGAATCACTTTTACAATATTTTGGTAGAATTTCTGGAGTGTGGTAATAAGCTCTATCTTGCTTTCCTGGCTGTTTGTTTTTCTAGTGTAAAGCAATCTAATTGTAATGGATGTAGCATTATATTCCCAGCTGCAAAGGGTGGGTGAAGATGTACATGGCAACATTCTATCTCTTGCAGAAGATATTAATTTCTCTTCTATAAAACTTTGCTTGTTGCTAATATCAGTAATCTGATGCTAATATTTCATGGAAAGTATGAGCATTACTTCTTAGTATATGTGTAAAATTTCTAAGTGCTTCTTTCTTGCCTTATGAAGTATGAAGTGTGTAGTTACTTAATACTCTGTAGACAAGTTATGGGCTTCTTTGGCTTTCCTCCTCCCTGTTTCAAAACAAATTTTGTCATACATTTGTCTCACTCTGGAGAACACTGACATTCCAAGTATTCTTCCATCTTAAAAGACATTTGATACCCTAATGAGTGCAAAATGTCACAAGTTTGTTAATGCCACAAGTTTGGTTTTAAATGTCTTATAAAACCTCTTCAATATTTCTGACTACTTTTAGAATAGTAGGTAATGGAAACAGAATCATAGAATGGTTTAGATTGAAAAGGAGCTTTAGGTTCATCCAGTTCCCCACCCTCCCTGCCGTGAGCAGGGACACCTTCTACTAGACCAGGCTTTACTCAGAGCCCCATCCAAGCTGTCCTTGAACACTTCCAGGGATGGGGCATCCACAACTTCTCCAGGCAACGTGTTCCAATGTCTCACCACCCTCACAGTAAAGAATTTCTTCCTAATATCTAACCTAAACCTACCATCCTTTGGCTTAAAGCTATTCCCTACTGTCCTATCTGGTAGGTAACAAGTCCCTCTCTGGTTTTCTCCTAGGCCTCTTTGGGGACTGGAAGGTGCTGTAAGGTCTCCCAGGAGCCTTCTGTTCTCCAGGCTGAACAATGCCAATGCTCTCAGCCTGTCTTCATAGAAGAGCTGCTTCATGTTGCAGTCCCCTGATGGTATTAAACACTTCATGGTTAAAAGCCATGCATTGACAACTTGCTGAAAACATTCAAGTTATGGAAGTATACACTTATACCTGAGAAAGTGCAAATACAGTTGTCTTCATTTTGCAGATAAACACCTGTGTTTGTTTTTTTTTTGTTTTCTTCTTTGTTTTGGCCAGAAAAGATTACAGACTGTCATACAGGGCTGAAGGCTAGCAGGAATTAATGCAGGTCTGGTGTCCTTGTTACCTTAGAGCTTTGCTCTTTGTAGGGTGAAATAAAGAGTTTCTATTAATCCCTTCACTATCCCTTTAGAAAAGTTAACCTCAGATAAGATTTGATAAGCCACTAAACTTACCAAAACAAATCAACCAAAGTTAGAATTTTGCAAGAGGGTCTGCATGAAGATTGAAATAAATATGAGTACCTTCTATACACAACATTCCTGAGATAGTAATTTATGATACTAGTGGAAGATTTTAACAGCATCTCCTTGTGTATTTCTGACTTTTTTTTTCCTTTATTCTTTACAAAGTAAGGAGAGCTTTGGAGAACTTGGATTCAGAACAGATCTCTATAAAACAGACTCCAGAATATACTGGGTTTATCCTCAGATTTTAATAGGTCTTCTCTGGCGTGCTTGAACAATGTACAGTTGATAAGCATGGATTTTTGGACAGGCTATTGCAATATCTGGGTTTTAATAGACTAGAATGTATCCAGTGGCTGGAATTGTATCTTACCTTTTCACTAATTGTTTCTCTGTTGTAGCTGCACAAACAGGAGTGGCAGTGAGCTCTCCTTTAATTGGAAAGTCTGAGTGACAGTAGTTTTGCTTAATTTATACTTCTGGAGAACTCTTGTAGACCTCAATAGGCAGTAAACCAGTACAATTGCAAATTAATGGCTTTCACAGCCCATAAAATTACTGTACAATAGCATCTATTTGCATTTCTGTTTGTCTTTGATTTCTCATTTCTCTAACATTTTACAAAAGCTTTGTGTTAAACTAAAATCCCTGAATGATGCAGCATAGTTTAAAAACTTCTATAGAAAAGTGTAAGTGAGGTGTAATGATCCAACTTCCTGAACAGTGATGCAGTAGTAAAAGATGAGGCTGAAACCAAATCTTTCTGCTATTAATAGACTCCAATGAAAGCTGATTTTATCTGAGCAAAGGCACACAAAACTACTCAGCGTGGTTTCTGTTTGAAATGAGCAAAGTTTTATAATACAAGTCTTAAATGCAAATAGTTAAGTTGATTGCTTATTCAAATTGGGGGGGGGAGTGTTGAGGGGGTGGGGAATGTATCTAATGAGAGTAGAGGGAAAATTTCCTTGGTACTTGTTGGTTTTTTGGGTTTTTTTACATGGAGATGTATTATTACAAAACTCATGCGGAGTAAGAAAATTTTTTGGACAAGTTTCTTTGGTCCATATTCAAAAAAGCATTTAGGCACCTGAATTGTAGTTTAAATAAAACATAAATTTTACCTTCAAGAGCACAAGCCACAAAACCCGGTAGATGTAGTCATCCAAGTCTGCCAGTGGATGTACTCTGTGTCCGTAGGCATTGGCAACAGGCATCTGATCATTGCAGTAAAAAAATACTACTTGGCTTATGCCTAATTTGTTTGGTGTCCAGGTGGTGGGTAACATGTCACCTAAGATCTGTGGAAGGGTGAATCAGGGAAGTGTGGTTAAAGCTGTATCCAGTACAGAAAAGATCTGAAATCAATACAGAGTACAGAAGTTACAGTGAGGGCAGAAGCAGGAGAAACATGCTAGCAGTGATCACCCAGCATTAGAGTGTCATGGCTGGAGAACTCAGAACCTAAAACAGTCTGTGTTCTGTGCCCTCCTAAACTCAAACCAATCTCTCTTTTCAAGTCAGGCTGTGACCAATTAGTGCTGTCTCATTTGGGACCAGGATTATCCTTCCTGTGCCAGTTTATGGAGCCGGACAACTCAGCAGCTAGGGAACATGAGCTAGAACAGCTGGGAAGTTTTAGTTTCTGGTCCTGCTTCCCAAGAGTGTTCAGACATTTTAATCAATGGTTTTTCAATGCACAATATTGGCTCCTGCTCCAGGACGATAAACACTCCCTATAACAACTGAATGTCTGCACTTTTGGCATTCTGTCAGTCTTCTCATATTGCTCTCCCAGATTCCATGGTTGTGTTCTGAAAGCAGAGTGAGTGTAGTTATGTGTATGTTTGACTTATACACATGCTTGTGTCCGTAATATTATACCTTAAACTTATATTTGCCTTACAAAATATCTTATTTATATGGTAAGTAAGGGATAAGGGTTTGTCTCTATGTTGTTATGTGGTTTTTTTTTTGATGTTGCATTTAGAGTACAGTCCTACTTTAGTCACTTTTTACTGTGTATAATTAAAAGTCACCAGTTTCACAATGGTTAAGGAACTTGGTTTCTGCACCATCCAATTATTTAGACCAATTTATTTATTTCCTTCCATCTGTCAGAGGTGGCTTCTCATTTAAGGTGTGAGATATGCATTCTGCTATTATGTGTGCAATATTTGGCACAATCATGTTCAAGTTTGTAATATAAGGGGTTTTGTATATGCAGTAGTGTAAATAACACATTATAGTAATCACCTTGGATACACTTAATTTAACCTGATTCCTCACAACAATTTGCTGTCTGATTGCATTAAAATGAGTAAGTCTTTAAAGCAGTATTGTGGAGAAATTAAAATGAAAAATTGCAAAAACTTGACTCCAGTTAGTATATCAGTAAAATTTCTTGCCTCTGGATTTAGGCAATATTAGTTTCTTTGTCTACAAATTTGGAATTAAAGGGAGATTCTTTTCCATACACCAAGACCAAAAATTGTTAATTCAAAAGTTTTAAATTTTTAAAGGAATTAATTAATTATTGAGGGGTTAAAACTCATTGATTTTCATCTACAGTTCTAAAAAATGTAATTTTTTGTGTACAAAAATGTCTTCCAAAATGTATTCATGAATACAGTTATTTCAATACAAGTTATTTCAACACCTTGACGCTGTCAGCTTTTCAGATCTGTTAATCATCATTGAGACATCAGTGAATCAGCAATCAATGTATTGCTTTTTTCTTGTAAGTCTAGAGGTTGATATGCCAAATCCTGAATTCAGTAGTAAAATACTGAAAGGGTTGTTGTTTCTGTGCCATCTCTTAGCAGCACAGAGTGTTAGATTTATTTTGGGGGGTGGGGGGAACTTTACAAACCAGTACATCTCATTTTTATTCTAATGAGATTGTGTTGTAATTTTCTTTAAGTCTGGTGGTGCACGGTCTTCTCTAAAATCAGAAACCTTAGATTTTATGTCCACATATTGTAATCTATTTGAAAGACAGGTAAAATATAATTATCTTTTAATCAAGCACTGTTTTCCCAATGACAATAGCGTGAAATGTATTAATGTAAATTCACTTCTGTCTTGAAATTATAGCAGATAAGTGTTGAGCCACTGTTGGAAGTCTCTTGTTGTGTACTGGGTTACTTTTTTGAAGTAAGCCTGCCCTCCTGACTTGGAAGTGGGGCTGAGGTTGAGCACAAATATTGAGTAAGCTGAATGTGGCTTAGGCGCCTGAGATGAGTACAGAGACAGGTAATGGAGAAAAAAGGACTCCAATCCCAGTGGAAGTGGTAAGTCACAGAAGAGTGTGGGAGCACAGCAGCTCACCTTGAGGTGAAGAATGGAAGAGAATAGGGTTGTTTAGAAGGCATGAGTTATGGGGAGGGCATTTAAATAAGGAAAGGCAAATAATTTGGTTTATTCCGTTCATATTCCAGTGGCAATATTTTGATAACAATAAATTTTCAATAAATAAATTTCCAATAAATTTTCAGTGAGTTTTGAAAAAAAAAATCAGAGTATGGCAAGTTATTTTATCCTCAGTTCACATGGAAGATGCATGTTTACCAAATCTGTGTAATTACCCTTAAATCTCCATAATAACTTTTTTGAGTTCACAGGCCAACTTCAAACATGTCTAGTAAATCTGATAAATTCTTTTTCCTTGAGAAAATAGATGGCAGAGTATAGTAGAAAGCTTCTGTAAATGTTCCCTGGAAGGCCTGCAGACAAAGGAAAAGCTACATCATTAAATTGCACACTATTAACCACTGGAGAATGGGGAGTAAGGAGAGAGTAAACAATAAACCAGGCAGCCCTTATAAATGCCTACCATAAGAGAGGACTTCAGCTGGAGTTTGCATTCTTAGGCACCAAAGTCAATCAACCATGAAAAACAAATCTTTAAGAGACCAAGCTTCATTAGTTCCAGTGCTCACTGGGTGATGTGATTTAATTGCAGCACTACCTAAAGCAATGCTATGCAGCCCATAGTCTGTGGGTAATTGATGGTCAACAAAAATCAAAAGGGAGCTCAAAAAGCAAGTCAAAACCAGACATTCCTGCAGAGCCATATTCTCTCATATATAGAAGCAGAAGGGAAGAGGAGGATGAAAATAAGGTTAATTTTTTAACCTTTATTTTTAATTGATTCTAAAAGAAGGCCATTGTGAGTACTTTGGCACAGTAAGCACAGGGTGGCTTTTGAATTTGTTTTGCTTCCAGAGGTTTAGTGATCCTTCAGTTGAAAATGTTGAGAAATGTAGTGGTCTAGAGATCACAGTCAGAGAATCAAGGTTTTGGTTGTTGTAAGAAACCCTATGTCCTTTTTCCTTTATTGCCCTATTTAGGTTGCATAACTGAAAATGATCAAGTGAATGTAATTTGTGTTTGTCCTTTGTCAGACCATGGCCTAAGCGAACCAGTCAGCCATCAGTTTGAGTTGCAAATTGTTTTTTTCTTTTGTTGAACCTTCTCTGAGAATTAATCAGAAAAACTAAGAAATTGAAATCTTCAAATTTGTATTTTCTGAGACTTAGGCATATATTCTTTCTCTTAACATTGCAGTGGTTTGCGTAGTGTTCATGCTTGTTTAAGAGCTGAGAGCTCTCTCTCCCTTTAATATAGACTACGTGCTTATTGAACTTCTGTGCTGAACTCCTGCCATGACTTTCTTTTATTCTAAGGATAAACAAAGGTCTCGACCCTCAGCTTTCTCCTGACCTGCCTTTCTGATCTTTCTTGGATTCTTACCTGCAAGCTTTTTTTTGTTTGTCAAGTCTTAGAACTTTTTTTGTCTCTGAAAACTCCCTCTTCTTTTTCTCAACTGGACATAAGAATTAGACCACAGTATTGTATGTATACCAGTAATAAAATAGACTTATAAGTTCATGGATGTGTTTTAACAGCTTGGGAAAATCCTTTTTTTGTCAGGGATTTACTGTACAGTACTGTTTGTTTCTTTATGAGTAATCCCAGGGTTAAATGCAGTTAAATGCATTTCAGTTTTAGGACAATGCACCTCCTTGGTAGTACATGGCAATCTTGGTAAACTATTCCTTCCATGACTGTTTAAACTGATAATGGGAATAAACTAGAAAATGTTTAACTTTCCCACTTTTGATTTCCTTATTATTCTCTTTTAATGCCTCTGGGACACCTTGTCCCCAGATTGCTCTTGAAATTTCACTTGCAATTTGTGCATGTTGTATGTTTTAAAATTAGATATAAAATTTATAATTATGTAAATGCAAAATCTTTTAGGCATAGATGGGAGTCATAATATTTTTAAATTGTTGTTTTTAAAACTTCATTTTTCTTATGACTTATACAGGAGAGTTTTAACCAATTAAATATTAATACAGAACATTTCAATGTTTACTGTAGAAATCAGTGTACTGCTGCTCTTTAAAAGCCTTTAAAAATACATTGCTTTTTTCTTCTACATCCTGCACATTCAGCTTAACACGTAAAATTTTGAGCACAAATCTGATGGAGCGACAAAAGACATGTTTGAAGTAGAGCTGCTTTTGTGCTCTTTTTTGTCTTCTGCCTTCAATTAGATTATATCTGTTGCTTTGGTGGGCCAGTTTGTGACACGGTCACTGAAATATTGGCAATATCACATGTAATGCAACTGTGTCGAGGTCTGTATTTCCTGTTCAGCTGTTTGATATATTGCAGAGGGAAATGAGCTTCTGCCATGAGTAAAAGCCCATGAATTTTAGTTTAGAAAACACAGGGTTTTCCATAGTTATTTATCTGTCAGATGTAAGACCTCGAAGAAGAGGCTTAGTTCTGAATTTCCTTGTGCAGAGATTCCTACAGACAAAGGTATGTGGAAGATGTATGTGGGAGGTAAGCTCAGATAGATCAGTTTTGTTTTTAAAGGCTGAGTCCTGTCTTGCATATCTCTGTGTGTGAACTGTAGGACTCTCCTTTGGCTTTCTACCAAGTACTGAGTGAATTACAGAACTGACTGTGCACAAAACATCTCCTTTATGAATATGGCCTTTGGGATGGTTGCTATTTTCATAAAATAGTACTGTGTATCAGTTTTGTTACCTTCAGTGGATTGTAGGTGAGAGAGAAATGAAAGCAGGGTTGAAAGGAGGAAGGTGATGGACAATGGATTTCTTAAATTATAGAATCAGAATATTAATGTATTATAAAATGGCATCATTATAACCATTATTGTTATCATTGTAATTATTATTCCTGCTGAAAATTCGAGCTATTCCTGAGGAGGAAACAATATGTAACATAGAACAATGAAATATACATTAGTATAGTTCTTTCTCAGGTGTGTTATTTTTCCTCTCTAGAATTTAAAGAAAATACTGCTTTGAAATTCAGTAAGAAATTATAAACTAAATGGAGCAGTGTTTGCATGGAATATTTTAAATTTAAAAACAATTTTACCTACAAAAAAATTTGGAACCACAAAAACATGACTCATTTTCATCCCTGTTTCAAAAAAAATACTAGGGAGGAAAGGTATTTTGACTGGTATAGTTCTTTTCACACAGTTGATTATTCTATTTAAGTCATCACAATATTAAAAAATGTGTTTCCAGCAATATCCAGTGAAGTTTCTAGATACTTTAGGTAAAATAA
Organism: Ammospiza caudacuta; assembly: GCF_027887145.1. Taxonomy (NCBI): domain Eukaryota; kingdom Metazoa; phylum Chordata; class Aves; order Passeriformes; family Passerellidae; genus Ammospiza; species Ammospiza caudacuta. The sequence continues at coordinate 136,807,151 of NC_080593.1, forward strand.
CAGTTTATTTGAAAGTACTAAAACATTTCAACTTGTTCTGAATATTTATAATAATATGAAAATATGAGTTAGCAAATTCCCTAATGACAAAGATTTTATTATGAATAAAAACTAGATTTAGGAAGAGTTAACTTACCTTTCTCAAATAGAAGTATTTTATTTTCTCTTCTCTTTCCCAAGATGTAGCACATTAACTTTGTTAAGGAGCATGCTAGCCTTGCCATATTGAGGAAAGCCACAGAACAATTTTGTTATTTTTCTTGGTATAATAGTTTATTTTCTTATTTATTTTATGAAAGAAAATGCAAGGAAATTAATTTAGAAAGCTAACAAAAGTGGAACTCAATGAAATGGGAGGGATAAAATATTAATGTAGTAACAAAGTGAGAACTCAAATTATTTTGGATACGTAATTTTTTTAATGGTAAGTCACCTTGAATCTGAGTAATTTTGTACACTCCTGAAGGTTTGAGACCAGACACTATTTGAAAGAGAAATGGTAAAAAAGCTGAAGAAAGTCTGTATATTTCTGCAAAATAATATCCCTTCTGAGGCAGAGATAATTCAAAAATTATTCTGAAATAGTTCACTTATACCAAACAATGGTTTGGGCTTTCTGCAAAGATATGGAAATCTATCCTTGTACCATTATATTACCCTCTAGGTAGGAACAGGATTGGATTTTTTTCCCTGAAGTGTTATGCATAAGAGTGATCCACATACTTAGCCTTTGCTGTTTCCAAGGTATCGCTTTTATTTTTCAGCAGCTGTGCCTACTGCACTGACAGTGGCCAAACAGCAAACACAAGACTTGGACAACAACTAAGAACTTGTAATTGCATTTTCAGTCAATCTGAATTACGTTCTAATGGGAATGAGAAAGCATTTTCTTTCAAAAAGCAAATCTTGAACATACAGTTCTAGCATAAATTTTATATATATGCAGATATATATGGATTCTAAAGTTTCACTGTCATTTTTAATATACTGAAATACCTGCACACAAATAATTGGTAACAAAACTGAGTTGTAGCCAATGTGATTTTTTTTTTAATTGCAACAAACATAACTGACAAAGCTGGACAGACTTCAATCATAAGAGTCAAGTCAAATATCTTTGTGAAGGAGCTTAATTTTTAAAATAATTAGATAGTGGAATTGACTCTTTGTCCCATGATGGGCAGTTATTAAAATGTCTTCTGGCCTTAAGCATTGTCAGTACTTTGATTGTGAAAGAGCTGTTTTCCTGTACTCCTGGCCTGAAATGTCTACTTCAGTTTAATAATACATTGTTTTTCTGTGTGGTTTAATGCAAAATCTGCCGTACAAAATTCAACAACCAATTGTTGTTGTTATTGTTTTTCTCTCATAATTAAAATCAAAAGAGAGCAAAACAAAACAAACCACCAATTTCTGAAAATCACTGTTAGGAGATTGCAGTACAAATATAAAGAGGATCAGGCAAAGTTAGTGTGTAGGGAGTTTTTCCACTGAGTTCAGTCCTTCACATATTGAGGAAAAGAACTGACTTAAACCTGGCCAGTAAACTGACTGGTTTCTGTGATGTATGTAATCCACTTGATGGCATAAAATGTTGACAATTTTATGAAGACTTCTGTAAGTAAATACCAAGATGGGCAGCGATGGCATCTTGGGTTGGTTTTTAATTACTCTTTTAACACAAAGTTAGTTTATTCCATTTTTTTTCTTTCTGTGCTTGTCCAGAGTGCTTTTCCTTACTAATCTAGTCCTCTCTAACAAGGTGGTATAATTCCTGAGCATCTAGCTTTCAAAAGCCAAAAAGGCTTTCAAAGCCAGAAAGATTAATTAAGTTGAAATACATCAAGTGTTTCCATGAGTTGCATACATTTCTAAGTTTGCTTTTACCCAGTGCTCTCTTTGAGACAGAAAGGGCCCAAATTAGGATAAATTTAATTTTCTATTGTTTCCACTTACAGCTTGGAAACGAGTTGTTAATTAACTTCATGTGACTTGCAGCCTGAAAGAAAGTGGGAACACATTATTGTATCAGTGTGGCATAAAACAACCCCAAATGTATTTGTTTTTATTGATAATGAAAGCTCATGTCTTTCTGTAGGCCATGGATATCTGAATATCCTTTGTAGGGAGGAGGTAAACAGTCTTTGCTATGGCTTTAAGAAGACTTTCAGCTTTTGTTTCACAAGTTTCATCTTGACAGAAAATTGTATTTGCCACAGAACAAGGTATTTTCCAGCTTAGCAATAACTTTATTGATGTCTTGCTTTGTTCTGAAATACGATCCCTTCACTGTTGAGGGTTTTTTTTATCTTAAGAATAGAAGAACATGCCTGACTGTGCCAGGCAAGAGTGTGACTGTATCCTGCACTGTGAATGTAAACATGATCATTTCAAACTGTCAAAATCTGTATTAAGTTGGTGGATCCTATTAACAGGGAAATGATAAATTATTTTTCCTAAATTTTGGTATAGTTCTGTTAGGATTCCTAAACTACTGTGTTAGAGATAGTCATTGGTCTGAGTGTGAGCATCATTTTTATTAGCCAAGGACAAACTGCACCCAAACAGATTTGGACAAAATATGACTTGGTCTGCACTACTCCTTATTTTGTAAAAATCATTCTATTTCAGCATTACCCTTGTATATGGTACCAGATTCCTCCTGAAAAACAGCTTCATGTTTTTGCTCAAATTCAGATGCTTTACTTGAGACAAATACAGTATTGTCTTCAAGAAATACTACTATAAAGTTAGACACTTTTGAACTGGTACCATTAGATTAGGTAATTTTAATTTCCCAGGTTTATGACAGGTTTTGGTATCAATCTATATATTTCTGAATTTCTAATTACATAGAGACAGACTGTTTTTCTTTTAGTGGAATTAGATTGTTGTCCCCATTCTGGTTGCTGTGGGACTTTGCCAAAATATGTCAGTTATTTGTTCTTTCTGTAATTTCAATACTGTCTGAGTAATGATCTGACCTTGTTTACCAGCATCCTTGAGTAGGTGACAGACCTCTTTAGGGAGAATTAAAGTTCCAAAAGGTTTTATTTATTTTTCCTTCTGCTTATTTGTGTACATTGTAAATGCATGAACTGAAATGTTTGAGAGAGTTTTTAATAATCATCATTCTCATTAATGTGCCTGGTGCTGTGCCCAAAACTAATCTTAATTGGTGCACTTCAGAAGATGTGTACTAATTGGAAGGGGTCCAGATCAAACAAACAGATTTTATCAGACATCTAGAAAATGTGATCTACAAGGAGGGGCTCAGCTTGTTTAGGTAGTGGAGCACAGCAAAATAAAAACCAGAGTCTGTTCAGGGTAGTTATCTTTGATGATAATTTGACCTACTCTCAGTGGGGGGGGTTGGACTATGCATTATTGGTAAGGTTTGTTGGGAAATAAGTCCTTTGAAAAGAGCCTCACGATAGAAATGCTGAGCTAAGACTTGAGAAATGTGCACTCAGTTCTTGTTTCTTCCCAAAGTGGCCTTGGGAAATCTCTCTGTTCTTTGATCCACCAGCACTAATATGTTAATATTTTTCTACTCTGTTTTGTTTATAGGTCTTAAACCAATTAGGACTTTGGCACTGAAAACATAACTCTGTCATGCTTGCAGCACATGAATCTAAAATTGCTCCAAACAAGCCTTGTTCTGCCTCTGACTCTTCAAAATATCTAAACTCACCTGTCATTTCACTTTAAAAATTTCCAATTATCTTGCAGGATTTCTGCCTTTTGCCTAGTATTGTCTCAGTCTGAACAAATTAGTGAACAAGTTGCTTAAACTCACTTAAAAGCAGGAACTGGTGCAACTTCAAGTTGTTTCCTGTCATGCAGAGTCATTGTGTGCATTTGCAAAAATTCTAGAGACCTAAACTGCATTGGTTTCAGGGCTCACTGTTATCTGGTTTCCAATGTCTCAGGCTTGCAAGTTCATACCTCTTGAGTTATGCTGGTTAGGACACCTCATTGAGCTTGGGTTGTTCATCAGACAGCCAAAACTATTCCAGCTTGTTTGCTGTTGGCTATTAAAGTGGCTCTGGCAGCACAGACCAATCCCAAGATCTCCCTGCTGAGGGATTTAATTGATAAGTTAATGCAGTTGTTGGCATTTACACCTAGGAGCAGCCTTCTGTTCCAGAATTGGATAGCCCACTTATGCTCCTGAGAAGAACAGTAGCTGTGCTTTGAGCTTTTGCTGTTGATCAGCGATGTGTCTCTTTGCTCAGTTGAGTGCAGGATACATTTTGATTTGCTTAAGTTATCCACACAGTACCTATTAATGAATTGGCACCCTGTGAAGTGTACCTGACAGTTTCTAGCTCTTACTTTGTGTGCTCTGATAGTGGGTGAAGGGGCTCATTATCTTGGTTATGACCTGTAGGCATTACAATACAAATTGAAACATACCTACCTACTTACTTATCTCAACTATTTCTTACTTATCTCAACTATTCTTTTAGTGAAATAGAGGAGTAGAACATATTTGAAAGTGTCTACATTCCAATTGCTATCACTTCATTTGAATACAAGTGAGTATTGTTTGGTAAATAAGTTTTGTCTGCAGCATTTCAGAGGCTCATTGTTTATGAGGAACTGGGTTATAACTTTTATTCCCTAAGAGCTCAAAGCGAAGTAGAAGAAAAAATCTTACAATATCTTAAACCTGAAAGAAGGTAGAGATCTGGGTCAACTTTGTCCTCTATCATTCTGCTCAGATGGTTCATTCCCCATATTATCAATATCAACATTGGAACAAAAGCAGCAGCCAGCTAAAGCTAATCTAACCATGACTAAGGTAATGCTGATTAGGTTTGTACATGTATCTATCCTGTACCTTTGTGGTTGCTGTCACTACTTTAAACTCCTGTTCCCACCCTTTCCAGAGTGTATAGCCATAGTTACAGCTAATTGCAGTAAACTCTTCAGCAATAGGAGTTTTGCTCAAAAATACTTTGGGATATTAAACCAGATCTGGGTATTTCACACTTAAAAATGAGGCAGCTGCATTGTTCTAAGCTGCCATTAAAAAAGTAGTCTGTTATTTGTCATAAAATGGTAATTCGCTGCCTGTACTGCCATAGAAATATAGATTGCCAGGTGATGTGTGCTGCGTAAGTCCCCTGTAGGAACAAATAATGTATGATTCCATTAGTTGGGTGATATTTAAGAACAATTTGGAATTTCTCATAGCAGTGACTATCTTTTGGATTTGGAAGTCCTAGGGAATTCTAAAGGAGCTTTTGAGATCAATCCTGTATGCAGTCCTTAAGAAGTTAGCAGATGTATAAATATCCCACCCCTAAAAATACATATGCCATCCATAAAGTACTTCAGTGGATATGAAATACAGCAACTTGTATCCTAAGCAATAAGAAAGAACTTTCTAGTTTCTTGATTTCCTCTTCACTGTTTCTGTTTTTCCTGTTCTTGTTTTCCATGCCAGGTCTCAAATCTATAAGAGAGTTCAGGGCTGTAGAGTTCACAGTATGTGAAATGTGGTTTTTTTAAATAAATGACTATGATCTGTTTTATTAACTTTTTTTTTTTATTTAATTCCAAGAAATATGGCACTGCCCACTTCAAGAATAAGACTGGACATCTGGGTAGAATGTTTGTTCAAGGTCTGGCCCACACTTTTCAAAGCCTTGTGCAATGAAACACTTGATTTGCAAGACACTTAGATAAAATAGCATGTAGGGCACATGGGATTAGAATGAGTAGGACTGATTGGAAAGGCTGGCATTTTGATTTGTGAGTTAATACCTTTGGCAAGGGTTTGTTTTAGTGCAAGACTTGGCTTGTGCTTTGGTGAGGGCAAATCCTGAGAGATGAAATTACAAACTGTATCATTTATCATGATTGAATAGCAAGGACTGATCTAAAAACTGTAAAAGAAAAAAGTTACTGTGTTATGATGACATTCAGAGTGACAGCCTTGCTGCCATGGTGGAGGTTGTAAACTGTTACTGTTGGTTTTAAGAGAAAAATATTAAAGCTCACACCTTTAAATGACATACTCTTTTCTTTGGAATGACAGAAATAAGACTTTGATATGGAAGTCATGACATTATTTTAGGCAGTTGCTTTCCCTGGCTTCAGTGGCTTTCCCTGTTTGGTTTCTGCGTGTTTATTTGAGTAAAATGAGGAGTGTACATGGAGCTGGATCCCATAAACTAAATTAAATAGGTCCTAATTAGTCAGATGATCAAACCTCTGGATCTGAACTGAAGTTCACCCACTCAGAAGCACTCTATTGTAGACCACAGACCGAGAGGCAAGTGGTGATAATAATGTTTGCAAAACTGCTCAGCCACTGTCTCCTGCCAATGAGGAGTCATCAACATGAATTCATCTAAGGGTTCTGAGAAAATGTTATCTTTTTCAGTCAGCTGCTCAGTCTGCTGTGACCTGTGCTGGGCACAGTGGTCATGCTGGTTACTACCTGGCACAATACTTGTCACAGCATCCTGGCTGCTGCAGGACACTGAGAAGTTTGAAGGACAGATTCAGGTTTTTCACATAAACCATAAAGCCATTTACCTTCCTGGAGGCTCTAACCTCCCTTCTGCTCCCACTGAATTCAATTGGAGCATTGTCATTTATTTCCACAGGACTATTACTTACAGTAGTTTTTGCTGTATGTAGTTATATGCTTTTGTTAACTACTTTATTTGTTTGGGGGTTTTTTTGAGAAATAGAACAATTTTATATATATTTTTACATGTTCTACAACATATTATTTAGACTAATTTGGAATTTGTGGGTTTTGTACATCCATGAGAGTTCTAATATTTGCTATAAATAAACTTCATCTGTTTTATTTTGGCTTCCTGGACTTCTGCACATTTCCAAAAATAATGTTAGTACTCCCTCTTCATGTAACATATGATAGACAAAGTACTCAGGTTTTGGTTTTGTAACAGTTATGATGGTTCCATCCTGTCTAAATATATATATATATATATATATATATATATATATATATATATATATATATACAAAATTCATGAAACCATTTCTGGCAAAGGTTGTGGGGAAGGATTTTTAAAAGCATGATTTCAACCTTTTGAATTTTTTCATTACCCTACTGAGGGCAGAGAATATGTGACCTCCTTTTTTATGTTTCTTGGTTTGTCCAGATAAGGGACAGCTTTTGTCCTCAAAATCTGCCATTCTCAAGTTTGTTTGGATTTTTTGGTTAATAGTCAGGATGTTGTAAGCAACAGTGGTATGGGGTTCAATTGAACTTGGTTCAAACATCGTTGTACATATAAAGAATTTTTGTGACCTTAAATTCATAGGTCTGATAGGCTTGTAATTATTTGACTGCTCTCATTTACCTCTTGTGATGTATGGTGTGGTGAAAATTGTTTAAATTAGTTTAGTTGAAAATGCAAAAAGAGTTTTCTTTATTTGACCTCAATGAACTTAATACAAATCTTTCAAATATTTTAATTTCTTCTTAAAATTTTCATCAAAAAAGAAGTGTTGTGAACTTCTACATTGTTCTAGATTAACTTACCCAATGGTTGCTCTTTCAGTTTACAGCAGATATGTGACTCAGTAGAAAATTCCGTAGTTGACACATGCATGCGTATGTGTGTGTGTGTGTGTGTGTGTGTACACGCATCGTTTACAAAGCAGAACTTTCAGAAACCAGTGAGACACAAAGAAAAAAGAGTATTTACATTTTCAATATAATATTATTTACATACGAATGTGTACTTTTTCTGGATTGGAAAAAATATACAGCTATTATCTTATCAATGACCTTGAAAGTTCTACCTGTTCCTTTTCAGTCAGTCTGATTTGCTATTACATTTTATAAATTGCAAGTTAGAACATGTAATTAACTTCCAGAGAATTTATTTTTCTTTAGTAATGCCTAAAATAATTGTAGATTATGGATTTCTTATAGTCAAATATTTCTCACAGTGTGCCATAAACATAAAATTTTTTCTCTTTGAGAGCTTTATCTTTTTATTTCTTGAATCCCATTTTTATTTTTCCTTTGTCATTTGGGAGGCATTCCAACATATTGAATGAATTTCTGTTTGTTTGAGAAGATGTTTTTTGTCATGTAAACTGTTTTAACTGCCTGGTAGATATTATTGCCATTTATCACTTATTTTTTTCCTTTATTTATATTACATATTTCTCCACATTCCTCAGTAAATCAATAAATCTAGCTGTCCAGCAAATCAACAGATTTGATCTTTTTTCTTGTTTAAACTATTATGGTAATATTCATCATAATAGCTTTATAAATCTGATGCAAATCCAAACACTGACCAGCTGTCTCTGGATGGTTTTTGGTGTTTCCTGAAAATCATGCTGGAATTGACTGAACCAGAACAAGAGATTCTACTATTGTCAGCTGACAGTGAGTCCAGAGAAAATCTTATGACCACATGCTGATATGATTCATCCTATAAATCTTCAGTTCTTAGCAAAGATGCCTAATGCAGTAATTCACGCTGGAAGGAGAGACTGGGCCTGGGAAGCGCTTGGGACGCCACAGCCTGGTGCATCCACAGTTCTGTGCTGCCCAGCTGTTTGTGAGCACGTGGCAAGCACATCAAGCCTGAGCTGTAGATGGGAAGGAAAGATTCACAGCTCTCAAAAGCCACCAGGAGCTCGTTCCTGGTCCTGCTCTCCATCTCTCATTAAAGATGCAGCCCCAGGGGCACAGTCACCGTAATCATACTGAACAAATTCCACTGGACAGGCTTGGCCATTAAAGAGTGTGAACACAAGGTTCTTGTTGAGAGGTGAAAGGGAAAAGATGAAAAGTGGCTGCTTCCTGTTCCCTTATGTTATAGATTGACATTACCATCAAGAAGTTAATCATGCTCTTTGTAGTGATCCTGTGATCAGAACTTCCACTATAAGGTCTTGTTGGAGATGATATATGGCCTTTATATCCCCTTTATATTGGGTTCCTTCCAACTCAGCAAACTCTGTGATTCTATTTTATATATCTATATTTATAGATTTATAGGTCTATAGATTTCTATTTATATATACACCAGCATGAAGACCATTTTACTAACAAGGGAATAATGTAGAATATATTATTTATAGAAAAGAATAGATTTGAGGAGTTAAAAGTTTAAAGTCCTAGCTTGCTTGTACTTGAATTAAATATAATTGAGGTCTATTACATGCTGTCTTCATTTGGCAAATATCTAGACAGTTGTTTTGAAAAAAGCATCAATCAAAACTGATGCTGTCCTTTCCATAGTCTAAAGACCAGTTTTGCTGACAACACAGTCATGAAAGCTGCAATTTCTGCTCACTTCTTTCTGAGCCAACACTATCCAGACTGTAGCAACAGCAGCTGCATATCTTCCCTGGCACAGAATGATTTAGGGTGGAGAGCAGATTCTTTCCCCTTCAAATCACTTCAGAAAATTCTTGGCAGAAAGTCAGCTCATTTGTTTTGTTCAAGTAAGGAGGCCTGATTTATCAGTACAGAAAAAGTATTCATGCACTGTGCTGAATTGCATTTACTAAGTTTCTGTGTCCCAGACCAGTTGACTTTGTTATTCTTCTACTCCCAACACTTTTTTGAAATGCATATGTAGAATTTAATGTAATTTTAATGCAAATATAGAAAAATCTACAAATTTGTGGCAATGTTTTCTATTTCTTTCTTCATTGCAGTTTGTGATACAGTTTGTGGTATATGAAAGCACTGATCACAGATTAGACTCGGAAATATATTCCTTTTTTTGTTTCTTTTTATTTTTTTCTGAATTGCTGGATCTACTAAAGATATATGCCTTAATATAGAAATAAGACTTGTATTCTTGTCTTGTACACTTATTAAGTTTTAGTCAATTTTTCTAAATTCATACTAAATTATTTCTAAATTAACCTATGAAAATATTCTTTAATAATATAAGGTTGTCTGATATTAACAATAAAGCAAAGTAATAAAATCATCTCAATTCTGCATTAAATGAATATAGAATGTTCTGGGATATGGCCCTTTGGTGTTATTTGCAGTTCAAGAAGTATGGTTTTATAAAAAAATCCACAAAGATTATTGCTTTTTATGTATGAATGCATGTGCACATTTACATATTATAGAGAGAGCTATATTATATCTCAGTTTTTAAGATCATGATGTCTGAATGTTTTTCCATATTTCTGAGGTGTTGACATCAGATATAATTTTTTATGTCTACTCAGCAGGAAATGGATAGTATTTCTGTATCATATTTACTGGAGGAACAGCCAGCTGAAGAGTGAGATTTGCTGTTGAGCAGCCTGAAACTGGGAAGTCATGCAGAAAATCAAGGTATGACCTGTTTGAAAGATAAAAGAGCAAATTCTTCGAATAGAGTAAGAAGGCAGGATGTTGATAAAGCTTTCAAAATCCTCCCCTTTTCTTCAGCAGAATTAATCTTGTCCTGCTACAATCTGGCTTCAACTGTTCCCTCTATTTTTAGTTACTGATCCTAGCCAGTCCTCAAATAGCTCAGAGCTGGTGTTGTTTGTGTCTGATGTAAAACTGATACAGACTTTGTTGGCATTTTCATTCATGTTTCATAATCTTCTCCAGTGCATACACAAAGACGATTCTTAAGTGTGCTGGGAGGGAATATTTTTATTGCTGGGGACTAGATCAGATCCCCATAGTTTGACACTTAGGGTGCTCCTCATTTGATCATAAAGGAAGAAATAAAAACATTTTAGTGATACTATAGTTATTTACATTTAGTTGCAGAGAGGAGTCACAGTTAAGATCAGGAAGCTTCCCCTTCAGACTTGTTAAGGGCAATCTCAGAGTTTCTCTCTGATTCGTGTACTAAGTTCTTCATACCATCTGTATGCCATGAGAAAGAGCCTGTGAGATGGAAGTAGTGGTTTAATTTGCCCTTTGAGAAAAACATTAATTTTAAAAAAGGCCATTAAAGAGCTTTTCAAATGTCATTGATACAAATTTTGGTTCCACAAAAGAGAAAGAGTATGTATGTAAGACATTGCAGGAGGTTTTTATTGATCAATTAAATTAAAATAGGCACAGTGGGGAACAAATCTACCAATAAATTTGTGAATAAATCCATTAGTATTTCCTTATGAAGCACTCATATCTCTAATTGCATTACTTTTTTTTCTACGGTGATGTATGTAAGGAGGCTAATTAATACAATTTAAAAGATCTGGTAAGAGTTAATTTTTGAAATAAGATTTTTCTTCTTTTCTATGAAATGATACATCATTTCAAACATTATAGATTATCAGATTTAGAAAATTGGAATGTAGTTATTAATTTTTGTTCTGTGTCTCTGAGAAATGCATTCAGCAATCCATACAATATTCCTGCATTCTTGTTCCTTTAACTTCACATAGGCATAAAATACTCCAAAATGAAACTGGTTGTTGAATGCAAGCACATTCAGCTTTACCTGTAGAAAAGATGAAACAAGTGTTAGGATAAAATATCAAGGAAGGTGAATGGGATTTTTATATGGTAGATTAATGTTCAAGATTTCTTGCAGCTTTGCAACCATGATTATATTTAGCAATCTCTTGAGTATCAGTGTAATTGAAATGTCATCTGTGGAATAATTTTGGTAACTGAGTACAGCAATATTACAGGAAATGAAACACAGTGGTGAAATAACTTCTCTAGTAGATTGCTCAAAAGAAATTTAATTAAGTGGTGTTTATGAGATAGCTTTTGGAAAGGTTATCAGGACTGATAGCTGTGTAAAGAGTCCTCAGAAGAATGTTAAAGGATTAATTTCATTTAACAAGGTAAATTCTTCTATTTTGATTCAGCCAGATGTTGACGGCCATCAAAAATCCATGTTCTTGAACAGAAAGCAGTAGACAGTAGAGTAGAATCAAAAGCCTGGTACCTCATTATTGTTTTAATTTTAATTCCATGTGAGTAACATTCATTTTTGTATTTTAAGGCTAGAAGTTTTACCTCATGTTCAAAAAATGCGTCTTCCAGGGTCTTTTCTCCAGTGCCACTCCCTACACCTTCAAACACAGCCTTGTATTCCTAAAAGCACAGACAACCACTGTCCATGGAAATAAGGTACTTTTGCATTCTGTGCAGCACAGACACCTTACATTACTTTGTAAATTAATCTTAGTTAAGTAATCTTTCTGTATAGAAGACATCCTGTATAGACCACAATTCTACATAAATCAAAAGTTAAAAGCATATAATCAGCAAAAAAAAAAGAAAAATCACATTTGTTCTTGTATTTCTTGTCATCATTTCTAACAATTTAAATTAATTTGCTGAAGGCACTAATAGAGACTTATTGTAGAATGACATGTGACCTTTCACTCCTTTGGGCAGAGAGCACTGAATTTCTTGTACAAATAGTATCCATCAGAGCCAGAGCTCTAAATGGAGGCAAAACACTGAACTCTGATCATCACATGGCTGCTCCTTTTATTTCCAGTAGTCAGTTGGATTTGCCTTACCTGCATTAATACTGTATCCAAATCCATTAGTCTGATTTGTCATCCTGGAGTATCCTGTGCAGATCATTGACTTGATTTCTTAGGTGTTATGTTTCTGTGTAATTTCCTCTCTGTGTGTTTGGTTTGTTTTTCCCTTAAAGTAGGAGTGTAGTAGAGGTCTACTACAATGGTTCCCAAATTCATCTGAATAACCCACCATCTCATGAACAGTCTTGCTCCGTGCCTCATTGACATGGTAACTCATGATTAAAATATTCTCTTTATGCACAGGAGCAGATGCACAGCTTCACCTTTGTGGGGGTTTTTTGTGGAAAAAGCATTAGACATTTTTTGTGTACCTACTTAAAGGTAGCTTAAATATTATGGTTAGACAGAGTACAGCAGTTAATTTGTAGATCCAGTATTGCAGATTACTAATCTTTAATAACAACAATATTTGCATCAATATTAACATTTTCATCTATCCTTTGAATATATTAGTGATTTTGAGAAAATGTTTCAGAAGGGAATTTTTATGGTATACTGGCAATAAATCAGGTTTGACTGATCTGTGACATGAACTGTTTGTCAGCTCGGTTTAAAATGCTGTATGGCTGGCTATGCTCCAAAATCTTGGAGGCAGAAGCAACGAAGTGAAACTCAGTTTTGGGAGAGTTAATGGAGTAGGAAGAGTTTTAATTACTAGATGTGATTTGCTCTTACTTAAACATCCCTGTAAGAGGAACTTTGTACTGCACTAATGTAATAATGTCTTATCTCAATCTTATCTCTTCATATCAAAAGTCTTTGATCCCATACACTTTTTTATGGGAACTTTAGTACCTCTGCTGATTTTTTTCCTCCCTCAAAAATTCTTTTAACTTACACGTATAATCTTAACAACTTTGCTGATGTCAGGAGATGCTAATGAACTATTTTTATATTCACTTTTTGTTTTAATAAATTAGTTTACATACTGCATAGTATTCTGCAACACACTTCACTTGCTCATAGTCATCTGCATTGGCCAACAGGTGCAAGCCTTCTGGATAAAGTTTTCCACAGGTTGGATACAGCTTCTCTCGGTCATCTTTACTCAGCTCAGTGCCAAATGAATTAATGGTGATGATAAAAGCACGTCTGTCTGCCTCAAACTTAATATGCAAAACAAAGAATAAAGAGGTATTATTAGACATCTCATTCTAAATTAGGGTGGGCATAATCTGGGGTTTTTTTAGTAAGTCAAATGGAAATGTAATTTTTTTTAAAAAGTCAATTTGAGAGCATTGGACACATACCTTATTTTTGAAATTGTAAATTCTCTCTTCTTTGCAAGTATGCATTAAATTTTGACTAGAAAATCAAACAAGATTTTGCAACTACAGTTTTTATTCTTGATTTTTGTTCTAAAAATATAATTTTTGCTGATTCCTCATTTCCCTGCTTAGTTACCCAGATGTTGACAAGAAAAAATATCTTCACACCCTCATATTTAAGATTATGCAATAATGATCTTATAAATAAAACTGATAAAGGAAAGGACAAAGAATCAATAGTACTGCCTGTAATTGAAAGTGGTGTTGATAGTAAAAGTTGAATGAAAATCCTAAAAAAAGGTAGTTTCTCAATGCACATATTTAAAATGATAATTTGATAAGGAGAAGGGGGTCGTTTACTTGCAAAGTTAAAATTTGAAGTGGTTCAAATAACAGTTAATTTTTAATATATAGAATGAAAGGCTATATTTCTTCTGTCAGGTTTAGATGTCTGCAGTATCTGTATTTTCACTACAGAAGCAGACTGAAAGGCAATCCAATGTCTAGATCTCAGGTTCTTATTTTGTACAAGGCGAAATTTCACTTACCATTCTTATAGTATGACTGAAAAATGCAGTAGTAAATAAAAACAATCTTTTCTGCTGTCTTGAGATCTAAATTGACTCTGGTTTAGTTCTTTCCTTTATTCCTTGCTTTCATGTTTTAAGAACAGCAGAGCCCTTGCTAATTGCAGGGATTACACAGGGAAAATCTTCCAAGAGAAGAAAATATGGTATAGGCACATTTTAGGAGGCTAAAAAATTTCTTATGCTGTGAATATTTGAGCAGAGAGGTGTTTTTTTTTCATTTGAATAATAAGGCTGCATTTGCAACACTAGTTTGCCACTTTAGCAAAAGCACATATTCACATCTACTCTTGTGTATGGGAACAGACAATAACAGGAACTCGCTACTCGCTGGTGCTGACTTCAAAGTAAGGGAAAGGAGTAAACAGTAAAGAAGTAATGAGAAGAAAATAAGCATGCTTGAAAAGTTTTCTAGCTAATGAATAACAGGGTCAAACTTCACTACTTAATAAAAATAAGCCTATTAGACCTACTGAAACCATTTTAGAAGGACAAATGCTTTCTTTTTTTTTTTTAACTTGTTAAAGCCATGTAGAATCTAGCTGTTAGATGTGTAATATTTTGTTGATAAAAAACGTTGGAGGCAATTGCAACTCATGGTAGCAGGTGTGGGTTCTGCTTCTGGTGGCTTCCAGTTTGAGAAAATTTTCAGGATAACTCCCATCCCTACAGACCTCATTCAATTCATCAAATTATTGGCACATGAGTGTCTCCACAGAGAGTAAGGCCACAAGGCAATTACTTGGGTGGCAGTCCATTTGATTGCTGCAGGTAGAGGTGTAGTCAGAGGATGACAATTTCCTTAGTGCGTGTTTGCATGTGAGAGACTGCTGGTTCAGAATTAGCACGGGGCCATGCTGACAGACACAGCTCTAGCTGCAGTGCAATGCAGTCCTGCAGTTTCCTGCCAGAATCAGGGCTGGACATGCAGCATGTGCTGTCCGCCGTGGAAAAGAGATCATCAGTACTCTTAATATGGAAGTTTGGCACCACATGTGGTAGTCAAGGAGCTGGGGAGCTAAATACCTCAGCCTCATTCTGTAGGGTCAGGTTGGTAGTCTTACATATAAGATTACAAAATAAATAGCAAGTATTTGTTTGAATAATTTAACTTGTGGGTTTTTTGTGAATCCAACCATCAGCAGTCTGTTCTATGTGTCTCTTCAGGGTAATAAAATGTTATAGAAAAGCAAATCTTCTATAGAAAAGTTTATCCTCCTGGCTGATTGACATTGGATAGGGATTTTAAAGAAGCTTATCACAGGCTAAATTGTTACCACTGATATAAAGGGAGTTTTATCAGATGCTTAAACTAACATCGGTAAGTAATCTGCACTGTGCATGAATTTCTATTTAGAAACTAACTTTCTGAAAAATCTGAATCAACTATGCCAGCCAATCAGCCAGTCTCTTGATTTTTCTTTTCACTAAAAGTCAAAATATTTAATTTCTCTTCAATTTAACTTGATTAAGAGCATTTTGTTTAGAGCATAAATTGAAATGTTGTGACCTGCTTAATTAAAATAGAAAATTGCAATATCTTTTAGGATTTTTTTTGTAAAATGTAATTCAGACACATTCTTCCCTCAAGAATGAGCTCCCAGGGTTATTATCTCTCTTCTAAATGCAAACTTTCAGTATGATGACATCAGCCCTCGGTAAATTTTTTTTTGGTTTCCAGGGTGTAAAATCGCTTATCCAGAAAAAAAGACTCCTGGAAGCAAGTGGGTGGTCTGGCTGTCAGCCTCTGCAAAGAATTGTGATAGACTAAGTAAGAAAAAAAAGAAAAGGGGACCTGAATGCTGAGAATTCAATTTTAGAAATTTCTGCATCTTTTATTAAAAAAACAAAGACAAAAATATCATTCACTAGATGCATGTATGCTTTGGCAGGAGGACATTAGGAACTTTGTTTGCCATGGAAAAAATATTAAACTTTGCTGAGTTGAGACAAAAATATAACACAGAATGTTCAACTTTTTATGTGACACTAATTCCAAAGGTGATTCAAGTCTAACCTTAATGACTAATTTTAATAGGAGAGTAAACAAACGTAGCAGTACCATGAAGCTTGAAGATTATTGATTAGTAAATAGACAGTAATGCCAGGCTTTAGCTATCCCAAACTCAATAGTCAACATTTTTTGGTTTTCTACATAATGGGGAGAAATGTTAAAGGGCAACAGGTTGAGATTGGTGAACCATTTCTTCTTTTCTGTTCTCTGATACAGAAAAATATTAACTGAGACAGGATTCTCCTTAGTAATGGTCTAGCTGCTTTTCTAGTAAAAAAGTAAAACTCATCCTTGAATACACTATTTATTACATCTTAGGAAAAACCAGGTATATTTAGAGGAGAAGCAAACATTTCACAGATACTTTGCAAATGGAGAGAAATTGAACAGAAAAACAAAGTGAGACAATTATGACAACATTGTGGAGTACTTTAATGTATAAAGACTGAATGTTTCTTACCTCAAGAATAGGTCTCATTATTTCTGCTGTAGTACCACCTTGTTTTTCACAAAACTTATAAAATGCCTCAAGATAAGACTACACGAAAGAAGAAGAGAAGTATTTTAAATACGGCTTGAGACCTGGACCAGGATTGCACATAGCCATGAACCTCATTTTTAAATACTTCAATTAACTTTGATAGTTCCACCCATAATTTTAAATTTTAAGTATGTGCTTAAGTACTTAGTTCAAATGAAAGTTGAAATGTTCAAATGCAAATGTCTTGTTTTTACAATTTGAGATCAAACGTTTTCAAAAATTGTAATAAGAAAAATATTATGTTTTACTTGCTCTTTAAAGAAGGAACTTACTGAGTTCCATTGAGCTTCCACTGCATAATAAGCAGATGGCTAAAGGAAACTCTTCATTTATAGTGTGTGGAGGAGGGGATTTGGGCATATGCCACGGATGTTGGGCCAGCAGGATGAGAATACACAAACTAATCCCTGCTGCTCTACCCTAAACCCTGGATTAGGACAGAACAGCAGACAAAGCTTCTGTAATACTGGTCTGCAGAGACCTCTGGTCTATTAAGGATTCTGGCATCTGCACCCACTTCAAAATACCTGTGCAGGAAGGACACTAAATATCTGAGATGCTGTTCTGCCTGCCTCTCAGTCTCCCAAAATACTGTATTAGAGAACATTTATGTTAAAATGCATTTGCCACAACTTCACACAATCTTGTTATAAGCTGTCACTACCTATGCAATTAAGTGAATTTTAAGCAGACACATCTCAAGGGGGATCTACTGCATGGAATTATGCATTAGGTTCTGTATACTGCTATCTGATAGTAGAGCAGAAGCAATTGATCACATTGACAGCTGAAGTAAAGGAGAAATTATCTATTAATAATTTCATAGTGTTTGCAGAATGGTCCCCCAATAGTCAGATGAGCAAGAAGAAAAAAAATAGATTTGGTAAGTGTTAGTATATGGATATCCATACAGGATAAAAGAATCAAATGTGTATGTTACCAAACTGGAAAAAGTATCTTGTATAGTAGTACTGTGAAAGAATTAAAATACATTAAAAATTAACATAGGTAAGCATAATTGATGTTGTATTGAATGAGAGAATTAGTAAAAGTTTCAAGAATTAAAAATCAGCTTTGGAATTTATAAATATCATTTGTAAGACAAACAGAATTTTTTTTTCTTTCCCCCTAGTACAATCAGATCACTGTAAAAATACTTCCTGCAATCTGGGGAATCCACTGTGAAAGAAAGATGATAAAGATTTTGAAGAGAATGTGCCAGGAGGAACCTTTGATGGATTGGAGTATGTATAGCCTTTAAAGAGACCATTGTAAGAGTAGTGACCTGTGTGCTAAGTACTTTGAAAATGCTCACGTTAAATGCATATACTTGCAGCACTGTGCTGCAACAATGCTAAAAATTGTTTTTAAAGTAAGAAAATTATACAAAATCCCTAAGTAAAAATCATGTTAGCTAGACTCAAAACCATTAGACCCTTTCAAATCTCATCTTCCTTATATAAATAAAGATAAATGTTATCCAAAAATCTGCCTAGACTCACTCAGGAGGTAAGAGTTCTCTGGCATTCAGTGGCTGAGTTATTCGTAAACAAATCTGGAACCGGATATTAGCTTGACATCTAGAGTATTTTCATTAATGAGATATTAAATTAGAATTTGGATGCAGACCTAAGATTTGAAAAGTCCCCAGACAGTGGAGTAGAAATAGAAGCAGCTGGGTTTCATTCCTGGACTTGAAATCCACCAGATGACCTTAGACAGCTTGCTTTATATTCCCGTACTTCTGTTTCCCCATCCATAAAACAGGGTTAATGATACTGACCTGCTTTGCTGAGACGTTTGATAAACCCCAAATATTATCATTTTGTTTCAAAGACTTGCCTTGTACAGTTTGTTGCGCATTATTTCAATGTTCATTTCATCCAGGTCGTTTTCAGACAGACAGTCTTGAAAAAATGCAGCTGAAAGCAGAGTTTATAACATAGCAGTATAAATCTGCATGCTGATAATATGCATCTCCTGTCTATTGCTCTCTAGCGTGTGAACAAGGATCCAAGGGTTCTGTTGTACAAGAAAGGGTGATATAAAAGAGAGGAAGAAAAATCCGCTTGATTTTCCCCTTATCCTCCTATCCCCTCCTTTTTAATGAGAATCTGCAGTGAGGGGAATCAATCAGTGCTGCAGGCAGAGCCCAGGTCTCCAGAGAGAATCAAATGGGAATGCTAATGAAAGCCCTAATCTTCTCTAAAGTATATAGTTTGGATATTATGGAGATTTTCTAGTGAGGGATATGAAAAATAATTTTTGTCCAAAATCATGCAGGTATTTTGCAACTGTTAAGGAGAATCCTCTTGCCTATTTTCCCTTTTTTTCTCTGCGTATGTAGTGTGGGAAAGGCAACAGGTTGCAGCTGATAAAGGGCACAGGCTTTGACCTTGGCCATCTGTGCTTATGGGTCCTCGGCAGAACTGACTAAAGAGCAAGCTTTTGAGCAGGGAGGCAGTGGATGAATTTCACTTGTGCAGCTGGACCATTTAAAAATACAATACTCATAACCAAGGTGTGCCTCTCGCTGTTCCTGAGCTATCCCAGTGGGGCAGAACAGTACCATACGAAAATGTGTTTTCCTAAGCAGTGGCAATGGAAGATGGTATTTACAGAGAAGATGTGAGCCTGGCCATGTTTTGTGGTCTTATCCCTTCCTACATTTCCAGCATCGAGATTTCAACTAGAGAATATCAGGAAGTGTAGCCCTGAGAGCACCTTTCATTATCTCCTCAGAGATCTATTTGTCCCATGACTTTAAAGAGCTGATAACACTTTTTCTTTAATGAACTAGTTTAGAAAAAAAAATCCATAAATTTACTACCAGCTGTGAGAAAACAGTGGTTTAGTTTACCTTTCAAAAGTAGTTTTCTTCTGGCTCTTGGTCTTCTGAAGGATTTGGTAAGCAGCAGTTCATAAATCACTATGAACAAACCACTGCTTTAAGGAATCTGTAAACCGTGTCCGTATCTCTCATCAGCTTTGTCCACTCCAAACTGCAGTCTGGGCTTTTTAGTCTGTCTACACATGGCAGCACAGTCCATTTCAGCTGTCCTGCTCTGTCCCTTCTCAGATTTCACTGTACAGTGTGCCAGTGCCCAGGCACTGATGGGAGTGTGCTGTTGGGTGGCCTCTGTGAGGGAAAGGCAGGACTGCGCTGTGCTGGACACAGGCAGCTCCAGCTGGGACCCAGCAAGGGCACAGCCCAGCCCCTCAGTCGACCAGGTGTTTCTGAAGGGGGCCTACATGAAAAACAAACTGGGACTTTTTATCAGGGCATGTAATGATAGGACAATGGGGAATGGCTTTAAACTGAAAGAAGGTAAGTTTAGATTAGAGGTTAGGAAGAAATTCTTTACTGTGAGGATGATGAGACAGGAATAGGTTGCCCAGGGAAGTTGTGGATGCCCCATCCCTGTAATTAACCAAGGCCTGGTTGGATGGGGCTCTGAGCAACCTGGTCTAGTGGAAGGTCCTTGCCCATGGCAGGGGTGTTGGAACTGGATGATATTTCAGTTCACTTCCTACTCAAACCATTCTATGGCTCTACACTCCCCCTGCTCCTTGAGACAGCTCTGCCTGTCTGGAGGGATGCAGTGTAACCTGCAGGGATAACAGGGTGGAGTGGAGAAGAAGAGCCTGGCATGAAGGAACAACAAAGGCTGGAGGGAAGGTATTTTCCCCAAGTTTCCCCAAGTTTTCACCTAAATGTTTCATGATTTTCTGTTTTTCTCCTTATATCTGGATCAGTAATTAATTGTGTCATACATGTATAAATCAGCAATAAATCAGGTTAATCTCCCCACTGATTTAGTCTGGTTTGCCTGCAGCAGTATTTTGTGGGTGATCTCAACTGACAATCTATTTTTGCACCTTTTTTCTCCCCCTCATTGTGCTGAGAGTAGAGGGTGAGAAAGTGGCTGGCTGGGAATTTTTTTCTGTCTGGGGCCAACCTATCACACCTTTTTGAGAAGCAGAACCCAAAACCTCTCAGAGTACTGAAGAGGACAGCACATAATGGTTTCATATACATTCAAATACGTCCACTTCTGTCTTATTCTGAGTGCCCTTCACAGGCTATTGGGTTTTGTTCGTGTTGGCTGCTACACCACATTGAGCAGAGTTTCATCTTAATTTATAATGTGACATCTCCAAACTTTACATTGCTTTGTGCTTAGATTTAGTTCTTTAAAAAAAGGACTTTTCTTTATATTTGAACCATGTCCAAATCTCAAGAGGGAATCTGCGTTCTACCACAACATCTAATAATTATTAGTAGCTGTCTGCTTGATCCTTAGTAAAGACATATTTTTTAGTATAATGTAGGTGTTGAAATAAAAATGTATATGTTTTAAATCAGTGACTACTTTGAATAGAAAATATATACATTGCACCTCTTGAGTAACATGTTTTTTTCTGAGTCTGCTACCCAAGGTGGATATAGAGGTTATTAATAAATGTTACTAGAATATGTTCTGAACACACCTGCAGATGTTCTTGATCTAAAGTTCAAGTTTTTTTTTACCAAAACACAGCATATACAAAGGGAAACATCCTGTTCTAAAGAGTACAGGATTAGTAATTTTGAGAAAAATAAAAGAAATAATTTAGTGGTTTTACCTAATGGTGTGTCAACCAAAATGGCATTGAAGAGTTCAGTGGGGTTTGAGGCAATGCTGACTGCTTCCATTTGCTCAAAGCTCCCCAATGGATGGCACTTGGGAACAAGCTCAGCGATGGGTCGCTGATGTAATGTGCCAGTTATTAAAAGAATTACGTTGTCAATCATATAGCTGTATCTGTATTGGAAAGAAAAAGTAAAAATAAGTTAATTTTATAATCAACTTTCACTTGAAAAAATAAAAACAAAAAATTTTTGAAAATTAGCCACAATACTAGAGTATTATCAGAATGCATGTTCATTCTGTATCAATAGCTCATCAAAAATCAACAGAAGTTTTTAAATAGCAAGGAGATAACATAGCACTAGTTTTAAACCTAATTTATATGAGAGATTTAGAAAATGGACATTTTTAAAGAAGGTGGTACTGACTCATGACTATAATAAGCATAACAGCTGAGATGTAGATTCACTGTAAAAAGTGACAATGAGTGGTATCCAAAGGAAATCACCCGAGCTAGCAACTTTTCAAGCTTGGGATTTTTAATTTCATATATACCATGGACAAAGAAGTACATGGGAATCTCGGCACTAAAACTGCAGAGTTCATGCAGTTGGTCCAATCTTAGGTTTTCTTCTCATTCAGCTTTAAACATCCTCCCATGAGGGAGCTAAGAACAGGCTCTTACAGATTTCTTCTCTATTACTTAAAGTTTTCTTTTGAGTAGAAGTTTTCTATCAGCTTCATACCAGTTTTAGTGTCAAAGGGGCTGATGAGTCTTGTCAGTGACTCGGAAATAGGAACATAATTCCTTTGAATGCCAGTCTTGAGTGTGCATTGTTGACTAAGAACACAGCTATAAACACACAGGGATTTATATGTTCTCACCCAAAATATGTAAAGAGGGCTTGAGGATCTGGTGGAATGGAATTAAATGTTTTGTGTGAAATATCTTAACCAGTATATCCATTATTTTAAAAAACCAATAGTGAGCAAAGGCTGTGCATACACATCTATACATTTATGTCAATGAGTGTGATAAAAGAAGTGCCAAAATCTTCATGCTTTCATTTTCATTTCCCTGAAACAAAATGTAAATATTGCATGCCCACAGGCATCCTAGGACAGCTTTAAGATCCTGTTAATATATCAGCCTAACATTGGTCAGCTACACATGACCAGAAAAAAAAATGATAGCTTCTTTTTTACTATAATAAAGCTGCTCCTTGAAATTTAGTTGAACAGTGCATTGTTCTTGTTAAAATACATTAAAATTATCAGATCAAGGGGAGTAAATAGTTAGGTTAAATATCATGCTGGTATTTTGCTAGTCCATGTTGTTATATTGTTGTAAAGCAGATCACTGTTCTTAAAGTTGTTGAAGTCATTCATTTGCAAGTTTCATCTATTCGTGATGGTATTGAGATCAGAGCTTTCTCTTCATCCAGCATCAAACAACAGCTGAACTTTCAAATAAAGCTACTTGCATCTAAGTACCTTGCAATATACCATATAAAGTCGTCCTGGTTTTTATTTATTTGGTTTGAATAGTATAAAAATTATGGCAGGTGTAGGATGTGTTGTCTTTCCCCCTTTAGAAAAGGTCTACACTTTGCTACATGCCTAGGAATTAAATCACTTCCCTGTGCATCATGAAATTGTTAATCTTGCATGAATCACACCCCCTCTCCCAAACATAGTTTTTCAACTTGTCTGACCTAGACAGTATTTGAAAATTTCAACCATTTTTAAATTAATTAATCTCTACCACTTCTTCTGCCACTGTTCACACAAAGAAAACTTCTGTTTTCTTCTGTTCTTTAAAATAATTAGTTGCAAAGACAACAACTCTTCATATAACATACAGTTTCAGAATTTATATTAGCAAGAAAAGCATGCAAATGTAGTAGTATCAAAGTAATTTTGCTGGCTTTAAAACTTAAATACAAATTCCAATATGTTTCATTTACGCTATTTAAACTGCTTCTTCTGTGTGGTAAGATATTTGGTAATATTACTTACGTGACAAAATTCAGAAAAGTGGCGAGTGGTTCAAAAGCATGGTTTCTGAAGTAATGAAATTCTGTGAGTAGTTTTGTTTTCAGTTTTTCATCGATGGTGGAAACAGTGAGAGGACCAGTTTCATTTGCCAAGAAATTGCCATAGTCTGTAGTCTGTAGATGCAACTTCAGGTCTGAAATTAAAATTCAGGAAAGATCATGAGCATAAACTGTCATATTGTCTGCAACCAAATTTTTTTTAAAGTTAATTTCTAATACACTTTTATATTAAGCAACTGATAATACTCTATTGAAAAGGTTTTTTTGCATAGCTATAATACAGGGTAAATGCAAAATTGATGCAAATTTGTACTGCCTTCTACCAGTAAGACTTTCTGCATACTATAGGAAAGACCAAATAATTTATGTCTTTGTCAGAAGTTTCACCATCAGCTTTCATTTTCAGACATACCAGATAGGCTGTTACCCACTACTGTCTCTAGTCCCTCCCTCATCACATTTGTTCAATGTTTCGATTTCACTGATTTGCACCATTATAATGCATCAGTTGTTTTGTCGCCTGCACTCTCATGGACTGGAGTAGGAATAATCCTTTAACTTTGGTAAGGTCTTAAATATTCCCATGAAACATCTAAATCTCAAGTACGATTATAATCTTCTGTTATCAGGCTGCCTGAAGAAGAGAAGGAAACACAATCTTGCCTGGCACACATTCTGGACTCCAAATGGATTCTGCAGTAGAGCACTTGAAAGGGGAGAGTTTACACTCTCTTAGCATTTCTGGTTTGGCTTTCTCTGATTTATGGCTGGTACTAGCAAATCCTAAGAAGCTGTTCCAGAAACTTGGGTCATTGTGACATTTTCTGTTTGAGCTCTCAACCCTGGTGACTGGGGAAAATGAGCTGTTTTGACCACAAAGTTAAAAGAAACTTTCATGATATCCTAGAATTAATATGATGAATTTTCTCTGCTAGCCCTTTTTTACCATGAGACATAAGCAAGCATTTGAATAATTTCTTGCTGTCCAAAGCAGTTTAATGTTTTCTTTTAGAAAAGGCCCCACTGCAATCCATAATTGTGTTCAAATGCTATATTAAAACTAGTTTAAATTATAGATTGGGATTCTATTATATGATTTGGGCATGTCTAATAATTAGATTTCTATGTGAAATTTGAACTGATAATTAGGGAAAAGGACAGCAACACTCCCACTGATGGAAATATGGAAGTTAATTTGCAGTTAGCAAGGTAAGCATTTATCAGTACAGTAGCTACTTTTGCCTATTTCCCTATGTGTATACTTCCTCAGTATGCAATAAGGCTGCCTACACTGAGACTTAAAGCAAAAGAAGTAGTACAGTGTGAAGCAGACTCCTACGTTTAGCGCTGTAGCTTACTGAGATAAACTTCACAGAGTCTTCTATGCAAGTTGGCTGCCTCTCAAGGTTGCCCAGAGTCCTGACCAATGTGGCCATGAATGTTTCCAACTTCTCTAGGCAACCTCTTCTAGTGTTTAACCACCCTACCTCTTCCTTATATTTAGTCTAAATCTATTCTCTTTTAGTTTGAAGCCATTGCCCCTTGTCCTATTGCTACAGGCCCTATTTAAAAACTTGTCTCTATCTTGCTTGTAACTCTCCTCAAGTACTGAAAGTTGGCAATAAAGTCTTCCTAGAACCTTCTCCAGGATCAACAGTCCCAAATGTCTCAGCTTTTCCTGGTAGGAGAGATGTTCCATCCCTCTGATAATCTCTGTGGCCCTACTCTGGACTCAGTCCAGCAGGCCCATGTTCTTCCTGGGCTGAGGACCCTGGAGCTGGACACAGTACTCCAGGTGGGGTCTCATGAGGGTAGAGCAGAGGAGGAGAACAATTTCCCTCCCTTGCTTTAGATGCAGCCCACGATACAGATGGTTTTCTGGGCTGTGAGCACACATTTTCAGCTCATGTCTGACATTTTGTCCAAGAGTAGTAGACATCCAAGTCCCTTTCCACAGGTCTGCTCTCAATTCCTTCCTGCCCCAGCCTGTGTTGATACCAGGAATTGCCCAACCCAGGTGCAGGACCTCACCCTTGGCCTCATTGAATCTCGTGAGATTCCCATGGGCTCACTTCTCCAGCTTTGCTGGGTCCCTCTAAATGACATCCTGTGCCTCCGTTGTGTCAACTGCACCACTCACTCAGTTTGATGTCACCTGCACCACTCAGTTTGGTGTCACATGCACCACTCACTCAGTTTGATGTCACCTGCACCACTCAGTTTGGTGTCACATGCACCACTCACTCAGTTTGGTGTCACATGCACCACTCAGTTCGGTGCCACCTGCAAACATGTTGACAGTGCATTCAATCCCACTGTCTGTGTCACTGATGAAGATATCAAACAGGAATGGTCCCAAAAAGGACCCTTCAGGGGCACTGCTCAGCACTGAGCTCTCTCTGGACTTTGAAGCATTTCCCACTACTCTCTGGATACAACCACTCAGACAGTTCTTTATCCCCCAAATATTGCCTATTCATCAAATGCACATCAAATCACATAACACACTTAGAAAAAGTCATACTTTCAGTACCGACTTCCATGTAGGAAGAGGAGAAATAGAATACAAATATGAAAAAAGAAACACAATTGGAGAAAGAGGGAAAGGTAAGCAAGATTAAGAGAAAAATAAAAATGCAGTTATACCCAGAAATTAGTCTATGTAAGATGAAGTTTTTAAAATTTCATTAATATTTTGATTTTACACCCACATTTCCTGTGAAAACTTTCCTACTTTTCTGCTTTTTTGTTGCAAAGAGTACAAAAATACTTGACATATGCTGAGATTAGAAAATACTATATCAGATGCAGAGCTCAATCACTTTTCTCAATTCCTTTTCAGATGAACCACAGATATCTACTTTTAGCCACACTGTGTAAATGCCTTTCAAACACAGTACTTTACAGGGGTTAATTACATAAAGCAGATTGTAAAACCCAAATATCAGCCCCAAGTATTGACCATTCTGAAATGTGATTAACATCATCATAAGATGAACAGAAACAAAAACCTGCTGATTGAGGTTTCACAAGACTTTCTTACTCTTTCTCAGTTATCTGATTTGAGTGCCTTCATAAACCATACCTTAATATAAGGCATGAAAAATATTAGCTATAATTCATTAAATAGCCTCACCCCTCTCCCAAAAGCTATGGAGGAAATGTTATACCCAGGAATGTTGGGTTTAAAACCCTGTCAGTTACACAGCCTGCTTTATAGATGTATTCATTTAACTGAATAAATATGCCAACATGCATACTGCATGTAAGAAAAAATATTCCACTCTATCTCACGGTCTAGGCCAAAACAATCATCCACAAGCTCCAATATCATATAATATCAACCAGAAATGTCATAATCAGGGTTCACATCAAGACAGAGTTCAGTGCAGCTCAGAGACTGAACTGGTGGACCTAAATTATAGTCCTGTCTTTGCTGCTGGCATAAATAAGGCCTGGGAACTATTGCTGTCAGACACTTGCACTAGTGACATGACTTGGTGACTCAGCAGGAGTAGATGGCTGAGCATTACAGGGCCTCAGACATTCCTGTTCACCAAAACCTTTTATTGATGGTAACTGCTCCTTTGCTCAGGGTCTCTTGGAGACCTACACAAGACTCTGGCCTTTGTCCTAAAGATCCCTAGGGAAGAAAATTCCTGTATTTCAGCTGTCATCCATTCATTTTGATTGTCATCCATCTGCATTGTATATTTCCTCATTAAATTGCATGCAGGATAACAACTTATAGGAATTACGTGAGTTTATTCACAACTGAATAGCAAACAAACACAATTAACTAAAGACTAAAAGGAATTAGAGCACAGAGGGAGACTGGTTTAAGATGATTGCAGTTAAGACAGGAATGATCCTGATCAAAAAGAAAGACTATTGTGAGAACTTTAACAAAATGTTAACCTAGTCTCTTGGCATCAAATTCATGGTAATTTGTCTGACCCCTCACTTTGATAACAATAACCAACCAGCTGCAGTTTTCTTTCTGTTAACACTGTTATTTCAGCCACCATGTGCTGGCAGGCCCTGGCTCTGGCAAGTTAAGTAAACTAGTGTCAGTGATTCTGTCCGACCCAGAGTTCAGATGTTTGTCCTTCTGTGACCTACCCTCCTTTCTACAGAGCAGAAGTCTTTCTATCACAGAAAAAAAAGCAAGAGAAGAACAAAACAGTGCATTTAAACACCTCCACACTCCCACAGCCCCACATTCTTCAAAACTGTCAGCAAGGTTGCTCTGGGAACCTCATTCCCTTAAAACAGATGATGCCATAGGACCAAACCAGCATGAGGCTGCTCCATGGAAATCATAGTTCAACCAAGCTGAAGAGGATGTCTAAATGGAGCTGAAAGCCTCTCCTCCTGTTGGTATGGCCCTGAATTGAGAGGACACAGTGGTATCATTAGTCTGTTAGCAGTCTTCTTTTTTAATTTCCATTTTGCTTTTGCACTTGCTCTGTGATTATCAAGCAGATGTAAAGTACTAATCTAAAGTTTTTCTTGTGGTTCTTCAGTAGTGATGTTATTTTTTCATCTCTAGAGATACCAAAACCACTCTGAAATTAAAAGATCTTTTTGCTTCTGTTTATGGGTTACTTTGAGTGGTTTTGATTTTTGTTTTCTGCTTGTTTGTTTTCCCATATTTATAGTGTTTTTAGCTTAGGTCATTTTTTGTGGTGTGATGCTAAGCCACAGAATACAGAATAGGGTAAATTTATTACCTTTCAATGTGAAGACATGATGGCACTTCTGAGAAAACCTCACATTACTACAGCACAGATCCTCTTGCTGAATATTTTAAATTTGAATCAAAGACAATGTATGAAATTTACTTTAGAATTTTACTTTAGGTAGGAGTCTGTGGGTTTGGTGCACTGTACACTTACAGTGAAAGTTCAGTACTACAGCATCCTACATGCGCAGAGAAATAAGTGTGTTTAGCATCATGTAGAAATCCATTATTTTTATATTTCTCATATTTTCATTATAAATATTACATTTGGTAGGTAAATGGTGGGAATCTGTTAGCTGTCTATAATAAGTACAAAAAAGTTAGTGGTGAAAGAGATGCAGCTGAATAGAGAAAAAGGGGAAGTGATGGTGGGTAGTAGAGGTGTGCTTGTAGGAGGGATGATGAAGGCTGCTGCTTCTATTGATGAAATAATTTGCATTCTGAAATTGAATGAACACTAGAAAAAATAAGTTTAAAAAATAAAACTAATTGTTATTCCTATTATAAATTAAGAATGGTTTTTATCTCTCTATTGTTACCTGTCCATCTGCTTCATACTATTAAAAATATTGAAGGTTTATATATCAGAAATATTTGAAAACTACCTCATGGTGGTAAGTAACTTCCTTATAGCTTGACTTAAAATTTATGGATTTTTTTAGCTATTCTAAACTTAACACGATTAAGTATTCTTTTGTGAAGGGTACAAATAATCCCTTTTGCTTATATGTTTTTAAGTCTATATCTTTTCTTCTTATTCAGAAGCAACCAGGATTTTTTTTCCTTCATGAAGCTTTGGATAACATAATTTATTGAGTTTGTTTGCAGGGAGAAGTGAAGTGACAACAGAGTTTAGTTATTCTACCAATCTGTTCTTTGTTTCTTTTATAGATGCTTGAAGCTGTTACCTTTATCCAAAGTCTGTATCCTTATGCAGCAGGACTTTTTCACTTAAACAATTAAATACTATATCAAGTGTTTCTGTAGAGTCTGTAAGTTGAATACATCACAAATGCTGGAACAAATGGGGTAAAGAAACAGTTGATTTTTTTCCAGCTGACATAAGGAATAGATTTCAGTTCTCAGAGTGACTGTATACATCTGTTCTGTGTGCCTGAACTGCCACTGTGTTTAATGGAGAGCTGGAACAGCTCTCCAGGTTATCAGCAGAAGCAGACACACGCACTCGGTCTGTTCAATAGTGTCTAGATTTCATTGACTGTACTGATAAACTCTTCTTTAACATATTCCTATAAGAGGAACTTTATTCTGCAGACAGGTAAATATCTACGTGCATTTCTTTAAATGCAGTTGTTTTAATCTGAGAGATGAATGGCAAGCAATCTTCCCAGACTTATGTTATTGCTTATATTAATAGTTTAGACAGCCTCAAAACTCTGTTGGATATGGGAATCATCATTCTTCCCTTTCTCTTACTCCAAACCCATTACTGCATGTACAAATCGGCCAAAGCTTAAAATAGAGAGAGCTTATTCATTCTCCTTCCTTTTCCAAACTGATCTAAGAGACTGCAAGTTATAGAAATGGAGTGTACAATCATAGCTTTTATTTTGCAGTCAGGAAAATTACCTTAATGTTCCTTTAGAAAGGTGATTTCTTCCTGTTGCGTTTTTTCCTGCCAGGTGTCTAAAGGTATATCATATGATTCTTTGGTCTGTCTTCATCAGTCTGTGACCAGTCTTGGCCAGAGAAAGCTGTTTTGGAAACTACTGTGTGTTCTCTTTATTACTGTGGCAAAGTCACCTTGAAAAGAGCTTTTTTTTTTCCTTTTTTTTTTTCCATTTCCCTAAGTTTTATATTTGTGGAGTATAGTTTTCTGTTCCTGGTAAGCAGAATCTTCACCACTGCCCTAAAACTCAGGAAGTAACAAATTACTAAAATCATGTATTTTAAAGAGAAACTCAGAGCCAAATAGCAAGCTTTTAACAAGATTTTGGAAACTGTTTTATACAGCTGAAATGGTATGAAAGTTGCAAACCTGAACTGTTCTACAGCATGGCTAAAATCTGTGAGAAGGTTGCCAATCTCCATGGGAGCTCTGTGGAAGAGATTTCTAATCCTTATCAGTAAACCAGAAAGCCCCATTGTCTGCATTGCTTAGCAAATTACAGCCTGCACACAAATCACAATCTATGGAAAGCTATTAACTTAAATATGAGAGCAGTTCTTCAAAGGACATCGGGGTTATCTCTGGGTTTAAGACAAACTCTCAGTAGTTCAGTCTTTTACCTTCCCTTCTTCAGAAACCTAAGCAACAGTGTTTCTTCCTGAATAAAATAAACCAGCACTTACCTTCTAGTGTCTCACACTGTGCTAAATTGACATAGTCCGCACTTGTCAAGATCCCACCTTTGAACCCTCGGACCAGACCCTCCAGGTAGCCATGGTCCACATTGAAGTAAAACTCTGAGTATCCTGGCATGGAGAAAAAAGATATTTAATCTCTCTTCTGGGTACTTGATGGCACTGAATATCTGCCACCAACTGTATTTCCCCTCTTTGGACAGAGTGACAAATAGTCACGGAGTTCCTGCCAGCCTATGATTGTGTTTTACCAACCAGTTTCTTCCTGTTTCTTGCTCCTACCATAGTTCCAGTACAGTTGATGCTTACACAACAACCAGCCAGTAAATCCAACTCCCTCCTGTCAAAGCCAGAATATGAACCTGTTATTGTTGGAAGAGAAGCCAAAAAGGAAGTGCAGGATTTAACCCGTGCTTGCAAGGATGCTCTGCACTGCTTGGAGAATGAGAAAGAACATTACAAAGCTTGAATAACACTGTATTATAAACAGGAAGTTATCTGAGAATACCTATAGAGGAAATATTTCTGCAGTAAAATAGTAGTCTGTGGTAGAACACAGTTTAGGAGACTAGATGGTTTGGTAGTGTCCCTGTATTGCTTCTTTTTTAACATTTTTGTTTGCTGGAAATTTTCTGCAGCTCATCTTTATCACCAAATATGTATACGAATTATAAGAACCTTCTAATAATTAGTGTGAACATTAGATGATGTGCAGAGGTGAAAGGTTTTTGTAGGGTTTGACTTTCATTGTCCTTGAAAGTCAGTATCCAGAAGTTGCCTCAAAACGATAGTTTGTCCCAGGGTGCCACCCACACCTAAAAACACACACTCATTTTACAGAGCTTTGAATATGTTTGGTGCATTGTGTTGGCTGAAGGCATGCACCATGGCTAGTCTATTGACATTTGTGCTGAAATGTGGTTACAGCAAGAGTTGTGAGTTGGCAGCTGGTGGGACAAGGCTGTGACTATGACACCTGTCCTAGGATGGGAGAAACTGATGAGACCTTGGTACTCACCAGATGATTCCTGTCTACACCACGTTGCTACTGGCACAGCATGGCTTGGAAGGCTACACGATGAAGCACAAGATGCCAGCATATTTGCTGCCAAAACAGGCACAACCTACCTGCTCTGGGAAGGTCACTAGCTGGCTGGTTTCTTGGCTGGATGGCCAGGAACCTCCAATGGGCAACAAGTGGCCACAAGCCACTGGGCAGCTATGCTGAGCCAGGGGAGTAATAAACTGCACCCTGAGAGTCAAATTAAAATTGTCTCAGGCTGGACATTATCCCACCTGTAACCTATGGCAGGGGAAATAATGACAGCATGTAAACATTTTGAAAAATCATGTGTTCAGACATGCAAACTGTATTTAGTTGGAAGTTCAATGGGGCCAAGAGTATTGGAGCTTGCTCCTCATATACTGGGTTTACAGTTTGAAGTCAGTCAGTTCTTGGCACTGCAGAGTCAACCCAGCTAAAGAAGGAGAAAATTAGACCTATTAAACAATAGAAACAAAACATTTCCCTCCCCCACACAAACAATTTGGTTTTGTCTCCCAAGTCCGCATACAGCAGTAGTCAGAACCTCCTAATGCAAGAAATTTTCAGGAGAATTTTGTCAATAATGTTTCAAAACTCAGAGAGACTTTTCAGGACACATGACTGCCATCAGTGCTTCCTTACTGACATGTGTCAATAACCACATTTTAACTTTAACCTGTTTTTTTGTTGCTGTCATCTGCTTTGTTCCAGCACGTTTCGCCCAACAGCCTCTGTTTTTCCCCTTTTCAAAGACGAGAAATGGGGAGAGCTGATAAATGATTTCTGTGTACACTGGGGGCAGCATGTGGGTTTAACCTACAGCTCTCCAAAGTGTGTGTTGTTGCATAAACAAGTCAGGTCCCACAGCTGCTGAACTCAGGCTCCCCCAGCTGCCACCACAGCGTCTCACAGACTGTGGCACACGCCCAGCTGGGGCCAGTCCAAGGCTGTGCTCCCGATGAGCTCCCAGAGCTTCAGACAGCAGAGCCAGTGCAGGAGTGGCTTTGCAATAAATCCTAAATTTAGTAAGGTCATGTTAATACTGCCTGGCAGGTGTAAATACCACCACTGGTGATCCTCCAGTGGGAAAGTACTACCATGGGTCTATAAATACTGATGGGACCATCACTTGAAGTATAATCATTCAGCCAAGTGGTCTTATGAAATCAGTGTAATTTTGAATGATTTCAGGAAACTGGAAAATCAGGATAAAGTCTTGAGCAATTTTATCTACTAAAGGATAAGGTGTCAGGTAATTTGATCCAGATTGATAGCCTGCATTTGGCAACATCACAAAATCCTCAGTTCTCTGATTTTTCTTGAAAGAAAAGCTGAGGAAAAGAGACAGCTTTAACAGCAATTTAAACACGATGCATATAGTTAGTTCATGCACTAAAATTTTACGCAAAAAAAAATATATTCAATATCTACTGCTGCAGTCTATCAATATAATCTTATTTCTTATAATGAGTGGCTTATATAGTTTCTTTTACACTTGTAGTGGGCAGTACAGTTTTATTAAATATTATTAGGTTTTATATTAATGATTTTATTTAGGCAGACCTGTCAATTTGCTTTAACAAATTACCATGTGAGAAAACACGATACTCTCACCTGCTATGTTCGTGGAGTGCAAAGGTTGAGATATTTTTAAAAGAATCTTTTAGCAGTGAGCTAAACAAATATTGATAGTGTGCTTGGGAGGAGGAGTTATTTCAGGTTAGGCAACATTAACAACACAAAGCTCTTCAGATCTAAGCATAGAATTTAACCTTTGGTACTGGAAGTTTTCAAGAGACTTTGATTCAAAATGCATATATTACTTAACCACAAGAGGTCATTATAACACTGCTGTAAGCCACTTCAGTTTTCACCTCCACTGAGAGAAACTTGGAAGGAAACATTAAAAAAAAAATTTGAGTATGTTTTCAGCTAATCTAAAATTAACAATCTTCCATATATTGATTATTTACTCAGAAGTGACAAACAAAATCCTTCCGTGTTACCAATGTTTTGGCTATATCCACAGATATTCTCTGAACTTCCTCTATTTTTTCTTTTTTTAACACAGTTAACAGCTCTTAGCCACGAGGTTAGTAGTGAAGAACAAATGACAAAGAATCAGCAGAAGAGTGAGTAAGTGGTGTTATATCACTGGAATTTGACTAAATCACATGAATTCAAGGTTACTCTTTTTTTTCATTAGAAGTATGTAAAGGTACTATTTTTTCATCTTGGAATCATGTTTAGAAGTCTCTATCAGCCTTAGCTGGCAGATCTTTGCTTTAATATTTGCAGAAACAAAATTCACTCAAGTCTTGCCCATGCAATTATTTACAAGATAATTCGCATTATGAGTGACACATTCACTGTTACCAGTATACCATGTTGCTTCAATATATGGGTGAAACAAATTTCTTTATTTGTCTTTATATTGACTCTTTATCTTTGGCTATGGGAGATTCCTTGATGCAATTTCCTATCCTGTCAGTGGAAAATGCTCCTTCCTTACTTGTAGATCAGAAGTGGTTTTAAAAACATAGCCTGTTTTCCCAGATGTTGCACACTCCCCCTCCCCCTCAAATATAGAATAATTTTTTCAGATTGGTTCTGTAAAAATAATGAGATGTGCACTACTGATATTAAAACTATTTTAATTTTCTAACACAATTTAATTATATATAAACAGATTTTGATTCTTTTGGAATGCTGTTTCTAGAGCAATTTTTGTTGCATATCTTTTTGCTGACATTGAAAAGCAATTACATCAAAACTCCCTAACCTCTGTAAATTCTGTAATGTTCCAGTGTCAATTTCTGGTGGGTGTGACCCATTCCTAAAAATCTTTCCAAGATGTGACCTGTTGAAATACCTTATTTTCTCAAAAAATAATAGCGGGACAATTTTGACTGCAGTATGTAAACTGAGATTCAGAATTTCTGAGGTGCTGAGTACCTGAAACTCTTGTAAAATGAATACCACAAGCAATTGCATACTGCATGGAGGCTAGCACTGCATGGAATGCTACAAGTATGCTGGTATGGGTAACAGAAATGTAGCTCAACCACAGAGAACACAATTGCACTTATCCCAGTTTCTGAGCTTTGCTCAACTGCTCTCACCTATGGAAGAAACAGTACAAACACATTTAAATTTGTGACTGCTTAGAAGTTAAAATGTATTAAATAAATTAAATACCTTGTACTTTTATAAAATATATGAGTATTGATTGAGAATGATAGACTCTATGTGTACAGACACAGTCCAGTAACCATGCTTTGTAGCTATTTTTAAATCATTCCCATGCCGATCATCTTGGTAGCTAAGCCCTCTTGTGCCAAAAACATGTATCCAGCTGACACACCCTGTGTTAACCTGCACCCTGGCCAATTTACTCTGTCTTTGATGAGAGAATTTGCATCAAAAGCACACCCCTAACTTTCCAATAACCTGATTAAATTTTGATTGAATTAAAATAAAATGCATCTTTTACAACTGTATCATGTTAGAAGTGTTTTTTTTTATATTGGATTCACAAAAGCCACTCACTGATATGAAATATCAAGGAGCTCCCTTTTCCCTCTTCTTTGCTTTCAAAAGATAATCTAGCAGCTTTTTAGGTCAGCAAGCCTTTTGATTTTTAGGTCTTTGTTCAAGGAATTACATGCCAGTATAATGAAAAGGTTTTTATCAGAGACTTAGAGTGGTAAGTCTGTGGAGAGAAGCCAGGACAAAATCATTATCAGTAGATATAAACCTAGTGAAAAGCAGATTTGAGCAAACTAACACAGCTCTGGAATGCTTTCAGAAGTGAAGATGGAAATTTACAAAGTTTCTACACTCGCTTACAAAATTGGGCAACTTTGGTGTGAATAATTTGTACTTTTGTACACTGATATTCACATGAACTCAGCAGCCTCCTGCTCAGAGTCATGTTCTGGCTCGAATCAGAGGATGACAAGATGCAGATCCTGCGTTAACCTCTAGTCTTTCTCTTCATGGTGTCCGTACTTCTTTTCTGTTATCTTAATAGTGTCTTTGTGAGAAAAGTTCATGCTATGAGCACCCTTTTCCCTTCTTCATGGATCAGTAATTCATTAACTGTCACAAAATTCACAATCACTAGGTAAGATCTTTACATTTCTTCAGGGATCCTGAAGGTTTTATCCTTGACACAACCTGGAAACAAAATAAGGATGACAAAACTTTGAGATAAAAAGTATGGACAAGTCAATATGAAGTGCAAGGGGTCCATTAATTCCCCACATTTGCAGCTCTCTGAGGAGCACCACTCAAACGGTTTCCTCATCACCTCATTGATTTTGAACAGAGATGCAAATTCTGACAGCTTTTTTCTCAGATCAATAGGCAATTAATATTTTTGACCTCCGATTTAATCTGCTTCACAAAACAGCCAGAAGATGTACATGGCTTCAAAAGACAGTATTCCGGTAGCATTACATCTCCTGCATCCCATTCCTTGTAATCTTCATTACAGTTCCATTTCCACTTAGGACTTCTATCTCAAATGGTTATCAATAAAGTCTTAAAAATGGAAGGTACTACAAAATCAGAACTCTGTTTCAACAGGAAGATGAATAAAATTCAAGTCGAGGATTAATATATTTTTTTGGCCCCATTAATTGGATAGATTCAAAAAGTATGTTGTTCAGCTTCAGATTCAAGCCTGATGTATTACATATTTTTCACTAGGTGGAGCAATAGTATCTTTGTTAATCTGCTATTCCTATTCTGAACTCCTGTGCCAGGAGCTTGGAGTATGCAAGAATATTCTGAACTAAATCTGTATATATTGTAAATGAGGCGTTTAATTTGGGAATATATTTTTCATCAATTTGATTTTTTAAATTTCTGACAAGTGTTAAGATACCTCTGATACCTCTTAAGAATTATTAAAATATAGAATTATGAATTTTACTTCTTTTTTTTAGTCTCAGATGCATAAACGTTTTATAGATGATGGAAAAAGTAACATGGAAAACAGTCCGGATAACAACTTAGTACTTTTGGTTGTTGTTTGTTTAATGCATGCAGTAAGAAAGAAAACCAAATTCTGGCTCAGAAGTTACCTAAATATTTGGTTAACTGAAATTCTCAAAAATATCATTTTATATGAAAGCACATTTTTGCAATGGCTTATTTACATTTAATGTTAAAATCTCTTTTCAGGGTTTATTGCTTTAAAGTATAAAGATACTTACATTAAGAAATAAATTAAGACTTTCAATGACATTCTATTTTCTTAAGATTATTAGTTTAACAAATATTGGTGGTAAGGTTTAGAATTTTTCAAGACAAGATATTTTTGTTAGAGATCCTTCTCTTGATACCTGCATGAGTAATGATTCTTTATCAAAAGATTAATTCATGTTTTCTATGGGGTTGTGTTATCAGAAGAAAAATTACATTATTTTACAATAAAATGTCAACGTGATAGATTTTAAATTGCTATTCAATTATATCTATTTTCCATTTTAATCCATATAATTTAGTTCATGGCTTGATTTGCTCCTATTATGTTATACCAGTTCTTTGGCTTCAGGCCAAGAATATAATACCTGAGCATGTCTTATTTTGATGATTTATGAAATGGCTGTTAGTAATGGCCCCAATTAATTTATGAAATTAAAACATTACATCAGATATTGGTTCACATTTTGGAAGAAATAAAGTCTGATAATGTGTTTATTTACCTTATTTCCTCCACACTTAATAGAATCAAAATAGTGTTTAATTATATAAAAGCATTGGAAAATAAATAACCATCAGATAGAGTAAAGACAGCTTAGGACTGTTGCTGGCAAGGCTGATAAAATAAAACCTAATTTCAGAAAGAAAGCACATACAAATTATATTATGTTACATTTTTAAGTGCCTTACTAACCATTTAAGCACTTTTGTTGATAGATTGCTGCCTCTCTAACACCCTGGAACCTCATTCATAAATAAACCTCAGTCTTCAATAAAACAGCAGAGTTGGTTCTAAACATTAATTGTGCTTTTTGAGATTTAGCTATAGAGCTCTTTGAACCCCTTTTTAAATTTCTGGTTAAACAAATGCACCCACCAGCACTGCAGCACCATGGGTGTCTGAGCTGCCAGAACACACCATCATAAGGACTTAAACACTAGAGGAAATGTTATACAGTATAATATTCAGGAATTAAATACTTAAGGTATTTAGATATTCAAACACTATTCAGTTAAATAAAATTCTTATTATCACATTTTTCACAAACCCAAATGGGCACCTGAATTGTGGGAAAGGTTATTTCAGTATAATATTTTCATTTTTATATTTTCTGGTAAAGAGTCATATATTTTGGTCAAAAAACAGAAAAAAAATAATTGTGGTAGTAGTAATGTAAGTGCACTAAATATTCAGACTCTGACTCCTTTACTGGAAAATAGATGCTAAATCCTCTTTAATGCCATGGCCTGATGATCCATATGTAGGAGGATCCATGGGAGAGGTGGGACAGACCATACAACAGTTTTTTACCCTGTCACTTGGGCAGTAGGATCTGATTTAGCTTGAGCAAGTACAAACATGCATCTCTGTGTCTCTAATACCAGGAATATCAAATGCCAAACATCAAATTCAATGTCCAGAAGTTTTGTATCTCTGACTCTCCTAATCCCAGACCTGTTTCATGTTGTCATGAAACAATTTCAGACCCAGTGCATAAGAAAAGCTGGTAACTTTTCACAGCCTTATAGAAAGAGTGAATGAATGCCAGCAAACAGATCAGAGCTTTGTCTGACTTGAAGCAGAGAAATTCTGAAAGTTAAAAGTATTTGTCTCTTTCTTGAAATCATAATCTTCTTACTTAATTGATTAAATTAGCTCATATTGTCACAACAGTAGTTGCTAATAAAGAGGTATGGAAGCCTTCAAATATTTTGAGAGTAAAGGATCTGTTTCTCACTGTGAATAACAAGCACACTTCTGCCTCATATAAAAGCTGATTCCTCAACCTCAGACTTTATTAAAAATTATGATGACAAGCACCCATAAAAGACAGATGAAGATCTTGTTTGAAAATAGCACAGTGAAATGTCTGGTTAATTTGCTCATCTGCATATGCTATATTTATTATCTTGACAAAATTACATTTACAGCTCCTTGCCTTTGATTTTATGAACAAAACCAAAATACAGAGAAGATTTAAGCTAGTAATGTACATTTAAGCTAGTAATGTACATAGTATTTTCACTATGATCAGTACATATGTGAACAAATTCTTAGATATGGAAAGAATTCCAAACACAGAGAAAATAATTTGCCAAAAAAAAAAAAAAAAGGTTGACCTCACAGCAAAAATTGCTTTAGCTTATACCTGTCTACAGCTTCCGCAAATGCAATTTTGGATAAGTCTACTGATTCCAAATGAGTCATATGAAGTGCATCAATATGAAACGAGTGTAACCCAAAGGTGCTGCTGAACAGCAGCTGGGTATTTTCTTGAAATTAAAATTAAATTCATAGAAAATATGAGAATTTTCATCAGAGTTTGCTAAGTGGTACATTAGTTTTGTCCATGAATTTTGCTACTAGACTTTTGATTTAAGGAATTTAGTTTGACTATTCCGCAGATAATTTGGAAATAATATTCAGAACATAATACTTCTCAATGATTCAAAAATACTCAAGACTATAAAACAAGATACAATTCCAGAAATTACCATAAGTAATTTTTGAATTATTGTCATTTTTGCTTTGTTTTGTAAAAAAATGTTGATGTTTTCTTCTTTGCAGGAGAAACTTATAAATCTTTTAAAATATTTATAAGATTCTCCTGCAAAGCTTATGAATCTTTTGAAGTATATATTGCTTCAGTACTTTTCTTCTTAGTTCATATTCTGTGGCAGACTTCTGTTGACCAGCTTCCTTCTAAATCATGGTATTTTATGCATTAATACCTGCAAAGCTGTCTTTCTGTTCCTGCAATGGTCATAATCACATCTGAGCAATTTCATAAATGTTAACATTTTTAAAGATTCTTAAATAAGAGGGAATTAGTCCCACTTTGTCCAGCTTGTGTATTGTCTGTCCACTGCTGCCAAAAACATTGGTCCTGTTCCTTTTTAAGCAAGTTTCCATGAGCAGAACTATACAGATTGACCTCCCTGCCAGGACATTGATTTCTTAACTCAGATTCAGTTTGAAATACTCAACATTAGTGAAATCTCTGAAGGCAAGTTGACAGAATATCTGTAACTATAAAAATATTTCTTTGTGATTACTCAAAAATTCTGGGTAGATTATACTGCAGGACTTCGATTTTTAGATCATATTCACCAGATCTTTAAGGAGCCAGACTCTTAAAAAAATAGGCTTCTCTCCAAGTTTTTATGAATGACAGCCCTCAAGAAAAGCACAACTAAATTTTTCAGGGCAGCATGATATTAGATAAAACAATACCTTTTCAGAAACTGAGTTTTAGCATAACTATATTTTAAATAAGTTACTTCATAATTTCATTATTTTGCTTTGAAATTAAAACAAAGAATTTATTTGCATTAAAGATAAAAAAAGTATTTTGAGGAGCCCCTCTGAAGTCAGTGGGTTAGTGCACTGTCTGTTACCTGTCAATTATTTGAACCGAATTAGTTACACATTAAAATAGTGAATTTTTTGAACATAATTTTAAAATTTATTAAACAATTTAAAATTGAGCTGTAGAATGCAAAGCTGAGGATTTAAAATTGAAAATTGAAAGGGGCTTGTATAAATTTTGGGTGCAGAAACACATTCTTCTTTGATATGTCCTTTAGAAAAAGAAAACAGACTAATCAACTATTTCAGATGCCCTAATGAAGTGCAGAGAACCAAAAATGTGACGTAGATAAACTGGATAATCCAAATAAACATTTTGCAATTCTAATCTATATAAAAACCAAATTTTCCAAAAACAAATTATTCATTTTTCCATTGCACAAACTGAGTTTATCTGTAAGTATTGAGAGCTATAAATGTTAAATATATTTTAAACTCAGATGCATGGAGGATTCTTCTTAGGCTACAGGAGTCTGTAATGCCACTGACTCTCAAATGACTTTGGTGAGACTGACATCCTGATTTCCACTTGTCTCTGGAAAATGAGCCTCAGGGTGACTCAGATGGAAAGATCCAAAGTCAGTGGCTTTTTTCTGGAAATTTTTGTATATAGTTTTATGGTTATATCTTCCTTACCTATCAAACAAAGCTATGGATTGCTGAGTAAAACATAGAAAGACTATATCAGTTGTCAGCATTTTTTATCACTGAAGTTAGTGGTAGTTGTCTTGCCAGAAGTGCCACTAAGAATAAACATCAAAAAATGAGTTGAGAAGAAATGTTAATTGTCATATGAATGCTGTGTGTTTGAGAATTAGCTGAATCATTTCCTGAAAAGAGAATTCCTGTTACAACGGCAGCACAGCCGCTGTACAGAAGTCAAGCACACCCATGAGCTAACATCTGTGTGCAAATTACATACTTGCAACACTTCAGTGGAGGGAATTTGTGCAAATCCTGCAGGACTAGCTCAGAAGTAAGAATGATTAATTTCTAGAGTCCATGTTCTATTTTTATTCTTCTATCTCTGGAGTTAATGTCACATTCTCCCCCTTTTTCTTAAGAGGTAACAAAATGTAGCATTCAGTTAGCAAAAATATCCACAAGATCCTTAAGATATTAATCTTTAGCTATTTTTATAAAAGAAATTTGGAT
The DNA here is from genome assembly GCF_027887145.1 of Ammospiza caudacuta. Taxonomy (NCBI): domain Eukaryota; kingdom Metazoa; phylum Chordata; class Aves; order Passeriformes; family Passerellidae; genus Ammospiza; species Ammospiza caudacuta. The sequence continues at coordinate 136,848,594 of NC_080593.1, forward strand.
TTTTTATTTGTCTAAGATTTTTTAGCTTTATAGAAAAGCTATTTTTTCAAATGGGATAAGTACAGTTTAGTACTTACCTGTACTTTAGTACAATTTGGTTGTGCAGAATTGTGTAGAATTGAAGATAAACCCCAGGTGTACCCAACCTTTGGTGTCATCTGCAAATCAGCATATCTAATTTTTTGCCTCTTAGCATCCTGATTATCAGGTCAAAATTTTCTTTGGGCAGAGTATGATTTATGTTTATGCTTTTCCAATGGCTAAAATTGTGGCCAAATGGCTGTCTTATAAAATGAAATATATTCAGATCTTAAAACTGCTGGATTTGTGCTGTGCTCTGATTACCACAGGAATATCTGAAAAATTGAGAGTTCTCTTCTATGCCCTTTTGGTCCTTTTAGATTCTAATTTGTCTAATTAATGCTGACTTTCTACAGCTGCTGTGTTTTAGTTTTTTGGGAGGAAGAGTTGTTTTGTTTTGGTGGTTTTTATTTGTTTGCTTTTAAGTAACACAAAATAAAGCCTTCATACCTTTTAGAATTTCAGCTTTTCAAGGATGGCTGACATATTTAAATATCTAGACAGGAAAAGAACAAATTTAGCTAATATCTGACTTCTCAGATTTAAAGAGGTGGCTTCAGTGAATGCAGCTCAAACTCTGATTTTGCCATTTGCTTCCTTATTGATTCTCATAATCAGTAACGATTATGTTACCATTTACACTAAATTATACCTATATAAAGTAAATTTCAATTAGCATCTGAAGTCTTTTTTTCTGCCTTCTTAATGTTGACTGTTCTTTGGGGTATCTATTTTCTGTTATTTAGACAAGTAAATGACTGAAGCGTCAGTTTGCTGTATGAGTGAAATGAATCCCGTTTTAGGCTGCTTACATCACAAAGTAAAAGAAGAAACTATTTGTTAGAAGAATTGAAAATAAATCAAAATTAAATCAAAATCTATATATTTTGCTTCAGATTACAAGTCACAAACAGTCTGATACTATGTTCTGTGGATGGGAAGCATTAGAAATATATTCCATAGTCAGATTCTAGCACTGCTGGAGGACTAGGGAGAACAGTTCTCATTCAGTTACAGTGTTCCTGGAGAGACAAAAATAATTCTCTGAAATGCTATCTTTCCATTCCCGGAACTTGAATAGACTGCATTTCAGATTAATTCAAATGTATTTCAAATTAGCTTCTTAATTATCTCAATGTAATTATGGTCCTAAACATGTTCACACTCAATCATGCATTACAGTATATGTTCATTAAAAATAAGCAACTTTATTGCTTTAATTTATTGCAGTTACTAAACATGTTGATTTGAGACAGAGCTGCTCAGGTATAATCCTTTTGATTCAGTGTAAAACTTCTCTTTCCATATTCTTATGGAAATCCTGTGACTTGTTGTGACTTCTCTTGAGAACTGTCTTTCAGGTAAACTTGGCAACATAAACTTGGCTTCATGAACTCAAGCAAAAGAGAATTTTATTATTTATTGCTGTCAGCCATAAGGCTTAATGACAGGTATGGGGAAATATTGGGGTAATTCCCCTATATGTTTATACTTAGCCCTTAAATGGCAACTTTTTTTTTTCCAAAGCTATGAGATAAAATACTTTGTAGGAAGTTAAAAGAGTTTGATGAGGTCACACGGGAATAATTATCATAACTGCTGTATATGTAAGTCTTCCCACCTGTAACCAATTACCTATTTTACCACCGTCACTGGAGATATGCATTAGCAACCTGAGTCATTTCCATCAAACAGTAAATTTTGGAAATACCTGAAAAACATGAGGGTTGCAGTATTCTAATGTTTCTGGCTCTAATTGGCTGTTTTAGGCAGATGTGTCTGGGTTAATAATGCTTTCCATTGAACTATCACATTTTTGCTTTACAACAGCTGTAGAGAAACCAAAACCAGACACTTCTCAGAGGTGCACAATAAAGGACGAGAAATAATGCTACAAATTCCAAGAGAAATTTTGCCTGGATATAAGGAAAAAAAAAAAGCCAACGATTAAAAAGTGTAGCAAAAATCACTGCAAAAGGGACCTTGACTGCAGCTGCCCGGCTCTGGCAATGTTTGTTCAGTATGATCTGACAAACAAAGAAGTACAGAAGAGCCTTCTTATGCAACTGCTGCTTAGCCTCACACTTTCTGTAACATTTGGTGGCTGGATACCAGAGGGTGACAGAGGCCCTGGGGACAATTAGTAATTGGTCTTTGCTAAGCAGAAAGTCAAAGAGATTTGCCTGGGGCTACGTGATTAGCAAGGCCATTGACAGCTTATGTGTACAACCCGAGTTAGGAAGCAATAAATAATTAAGACAGTAGTTCCTGCTGGGTGGGTACAGGGATACAGCATGAAAGGATGCCAGCACAGCAAAGGCAGAGCCTGCAGGGGAAGAGTTATGGCCAAGCTACCAGCCAGGACCCCAACACTGAGTGGGCAGTGATTGCCTGTTCCCCCTCATTCATGACAGGTCTGAGCTGCTGGCCCAGAGGAACTGGGACCTGATTTGTGAGTATGTGATGAACATGTGTGGCAAAACAGAGATCTTGGAACAGAAAACTCTGGACAATTTCTACATCCTTCCTGTTAATAGTAACTTCAGAAATATATGTTTTTGTGTTTATCCCACCAAATTGGGCTGTAACACAATCCTTGAGATCTTAAAAACTCAGCTGAAGTAACTTCTGATCTAATGTTAGAATTGGTTTCTGCTTTGAGCAAAGTTTCAGAATAGATATTCTCCAGGACTGTTTTCAAACCTAAAGAATTCTGTGACATCATGACTACAACTTACAGCTAAAACTCCAAGAAATTATCACAGAGGTTTATTTATTAAATTATTGGGCTTTATTTGTTGTACAATTTACAAATGTCAAAATCCTATGACATACAAGTAAATGATGACTATGCACTGTCACATTCTGACGTAATAGTATTTCTAAATGGCCTATGAACCACTTACAATATAAACATAATACCCTTAATGGAAACATGATGAGTGAAGGGATTCAAAGGAAATTCCAATTTCCAGTGCTTACTTCATCTTGAAGAGAAACAGCTTAAGAAACATTCACTTTAGAGGGAAATGGTGACTGTCAGTATTTCGAACCGTAACTGACAAAGTGACACTTTAAAGTGTCTTACTTTCAGATGTTTATCTTAACTTTTGACCTTTCTATCACTTAATATTGCTTTTAATATTTTGTTCACATTCCCATGGGCAAAAGCCCATGGTACCCAGTTATTCACCAAAAATGCCAGCTCCCCACACTAACCTCCCCTAAGCTTAGGTTACAATAGGATTGTGTTTTGCATTAAGGATTCTTAAGTCAATTTTCCAAAATCCCAGAAGATAAATTTGCTTCCACCACCATTCAGCAAAGAGAGTATGAATAACTAGGGCAAGTGACTGGTTTGGAAACAAGGCTCACCTTAGACCCTGTGCCATTAATACTTAGCAAAGCAAAATGTCACGTAGCTGGTAAAATTTTTCAAGTAAACAGCCTGAGTCAATATTAAGTCTATTTTACAAGTCTCTGTTGTTGGGTTAGCTGCTTTACAGCAAAATTGCCAATTTCTAGTCCCAATTATGCCCAAGTACTGACAACACTGCTGCCTGTGAGATAAAAGTGTCTTGTTATTAGAAGATCTATTCACTGTGAATGATTTAATTTTCTGCCCCTGAAATCATCTTAAATTAAGTTGTTCATAAGAAGGTGACTGCAGACAGAGGGTTATTATTTGGACAAGCCTCTATGAATGAAAATTCAATAGCCAGACTCTCATTTGTCTGCCTAAAAATGTTGTTATATTTTAGGTTCATTTCATTTTGAAAAGTTTGATGGTAACAGAGAAGGACAGTCTTCACTGGAGCTTGTCTGGTGTAGGGAGGTCCAATGTCCATCTCCTTCATCTAGCCCATCAGAGAAAAATGCTAAATCCTGCTGAACAATGGCAATATTGAGCTTCCGTGCAGCAACACTTTAAATAGGGCCTTCACAAAATTTTAATGAAAATGCCTCATGCCTGACCGGTGTTCAACTGCTTTTCAAGACCTTCACCAACATATATCTGATTTTGGTTCCTACATGTTCCTTTTCTATTGGGGAAGAAAACCTTTAGGATGGGTACAAATGGTTCTGCAAAGGCAAGTGCTGAATTCAGCTTTTCAAAAATGGACATCCCCGGAGTCAGAAAGGATGCTTTCAAAGGGAATTTTCTAGGTTGTACATGAAGCAGTGGCAGCAAACTTTTATCTGCTGGTGAAAACCATTGCTCTGCAAAGGGATCGTTTTGGGAAAATAAAGTTGAGACTGGAGCTGTGCAGGCACTAATCCTGCAGCCACATGTCAGCTTATCAGGAAACCTGAATTTTATTCATTTTTTGTATAAAGCAACTATGCAAAGTTTTGAATTACTGTTAGAGCTAGAAACTAATAGCTGAAGGCTAATTTTTTCCAGATCTGCTGTGTGTGCTTGGTCTATTTGTGATGAAATACCATTTTGCTGCTAAAGGACAGGAAGAAAAGAAAACAAATGCCACAGAACCCTTTCAAATGTCATTTAGTAGAGAACATTAGAAATGAGGGAATTATAGCCCACATTTCCTATCTTATACAAAAATATAGTTTGGAAAGACTGGATGAAATTAATACTTATGACATAGATTATGTTGCAGCATATATTTAGGCAGAAGAGATGCACATAGAACAACAATAACCTTTGTGTGTTTTTAACATGCTCAACCATTTAAACATAGTAGAAATTATTAATAAATACACTTCCATGTCTAGGCACCTTCAAGAAAAAGACTTCTTTCTCTAAGCTTCTAGAATTCTAACAAATGGCAGATTGCTGCCTGAGTCACAACAGCAGGAAATTAGTGCTAACATTGTATAGCTTGCTGCTGAAAAGAGGAAGGGGTCAATGTCATTGATGATTTGTCATCAGTTTGAGTTTGTGTTAAAACCTATGGCACCGATTTTTTTTTTTTTACAAATAAGCCAAGTAATTCAAAATATTCTGCCCATGAAACAATGTTCTTCCTACATAATGCTGTTAGAAAATTTATGTTGTCTGGCATTAGCATGTTGATGTTACCTTTTGCACGTTAAAGAATGCATGGCTATATTTTTTCCACACTTGAGATAGTCAGTGTACATCTACTTAATGGCAATGCTATATTTCCTATGACTTCTTTTAAAAGGCATTTTGAATCTTTCAGGATTATCCTTCTATTAATCTATTTCAGTAAACATTACTGAGACATCACATCAGTTTGTTAGGTTTTTTAATTGAACAGAAGTTTGCAAACAAGTCATATATTGTTTAAAAGAGAAAACAAGAACATTCATTCTTAGCGTGGCATCAGTTTAGGAAGGTTCATCAAATTTCCTTCATTCATCTGCACTGGCAGCCCAAGGCAGATCCTGAGTGGGTCTGTACGTGCTGCTCATCACACAGTGATGCACTGCAGTATCTGGGTCTCCGAGCCATGTGACTCCTGTGAGCACTGTACGGGTCAGCTGCTATTTAATTTCTGTTTCACTAATAATCATAAAGAATGCCATAGGCGCTTTTAACAGCAGCAGCAAACCAGGGGCTTTTGAAGTGTCCCTCTCCAATCTGAATGAAAACATCTGATAAATCAATTTTGCTATCTCAAATCTTGGCTTGGGTTTCCTGTGTTTTCCTAGTGGCATTCCTCTATGCTTCCAATAACATGGCAATTTCTATAGAGTGTGTTCGTGTGTGCAGGCAGACAGCTCCTGATGACACTTCTCTTTTGTCCCTTCAACACAAAGAGGGATGTATTACTCTACCAAATACAAAGGACTAATTCTACTAAATCAGCTTATGTGCTCATTAGTGGACATAGCAGTTTGCAAAATTTAATCAACAAAGATTTGTAATCACCTTTACTAAATAGTAGCAATTCTTAATTTTCTTTATCATAATTCATTTTGCGTCTGTCTAACTGCTACAAATGTATTTTATAGAATAGATGGTATTCTTTATGATTAGCTTAATATGAAGGACACAGTAATAGTTCTTTTGAGTAACTTTTCAAAGTAATTTCCTTGCATTTGAGTGCATGAAATTGTTCATCACAATTTCAGTGGCATTCAGTGGCAAACTCAATACATGAGTTTAAGCACATGAAGATATACATATTTTTGATATGTCATCCTTATTTAAGAATATTAATGCTAATATTAACAGTTGACTTGTTAAGTGTGAAGAGAAAGCAGACATGACAATAAAATAATTACAACATCTCTAGACCAACTCGTTAATTGGTAAACTGTTTAGGATTCATGACACACTGATTCCAATTATTGCTAAATGTGCAACTAACTTTTATAAAAGGGCTCTTGTATTAAAAGTGAGATAAAACTACTAAATATGTTGCTATGTAGAACACCAGTCATCCCAGCTCTTTTAAAAAACAAAGTACTTCAGATATTTTAAATATTTGAAAAAAATCCAGATTGCAAGTGTTTAAAAACTGCACCCAAGAAATGGTGCATTAGATAAGCAAGGCAGAGTATCACCTTGGGATGGAAAAAAGTTGAAAACATAAGTGTGCTTACAGTGCATTTTTAAATTAAAGATTTTTAAGTTTGTGAATTGCAAAGTCCTCAGGGAGAGTCATCACACTGCACTGAACATATGCCATTTTGGAAAAAAAATGGTTGCTTGGATCAGAACTGGAGAGTCTAATGAAGTTTTAGAATGGAAGCCCAGACACATTGCACAATACAAGCTCCTCACCAAGATTTGCCAGATTTCCCTGTCTGCAGCATGGTGTTGCACTCATGCTGTCCTGTGAGTGTTTGGCTTTGAAAAATGATGCCTATACATATGTACATACTTAATATTTATTGGTTTTCACTACTAATGTAGTTTAGAGAAAACACTTTTGAAACTGCAATGGCTGATGATAAAATTTTTGACTGACTTTTAAATATGTGATGTTTTTAATATAGACTGTTATCTGTCAGGGTTTTTGGGGTTTTTTTTTGTCATTTAATACTCCATGTTAAGTCATATTTCCTGAAATATTTCCAATTAATATGATTGTATGTTCTTGCTTGCCTGATCATGCAGTTCCAAGTAAAAAATAAATCACTTTCATTAGAACAAGGCCCCCAGTGTAGGCAGTAGGTTTAGTAATTGGGTTCAATGGTACAATTTATGCCTCAAAGCAGAAGAGACAGATGTGCAGAACGACTGCAGGTTGCACCTGGACACTGTCAGTTCCCACATGTACATGAAAATCAAAATCCATATCCAAGTCCTTTTGATAAAAGCAATTTTATCAAAATTCTTTCACCTCCTACATCATGTTTACATTAACTGTGATAAAAGCCCTTCATTTACAGAACAGGCTTTAGGGCATACTGATATTACTACAAAAAAATAACTTGGCATAATCCCAGGTTTCTTCCTCCTGAGTATTTCCCATACTTCTCTGAACATAGCAGGCTATAGGTTTCCACTCTGGAAACATTACTGCAACTTCCAGATTTTCTTCAGAAAATACCTTGTGGTTAAATTAGCATAAGACCTTCTCTATCGCCTTTCCTTGATAGAAAACATTATTTCACTATAGAAATATATTTTTACCGTAAGGATTTTCAGTGTGTTCATAATTTTTTATTGATTTATTCAGTAATTATTTTATTTCCTTTTAGAATACAATATGCTCATACATGTTCAGCATTTGATTTTTCACGGTGAAAGAAATCAACTAAACATGAATTAAAAGTGAAATAAAATAAGGCTACTGCTGAAAGTATTTTCAAACCTCACTTACAATGTCTGAACATTTATTGTTCAAATTTGAGTAACCGGATTAATTGACAGAACTGACAAGAGTATGAGTGAGCAGTCAAAGAGGATTTTGTAAGCCTCAATTCATTTAAATTTCTTCTGTTGAGATGCAAAATGACTAAGGATTTCCAAAGCATTTTTGGGGTTTGGATCAGTGGTTTTATTTGATATTAGTAATTCTGGGTTCTTGAGTAAATCTGTTTCTCTCCTCTTTCTGGACTAGAAACTCTGATCATATTCATGGTATAAAGCCAGCACCATGATTTGATGCTATAGGAAGGACAGTATGAAGATCCTGAGGAGTACTTTAAACTCAAATTTGTTTAGTGAATTTGAAGTATAAAATATATGAGGAAGGAAGAAAAAGACTGAGAATTTGCCTGAACCTCACCTCCTACATAAATCTGACCAGATAGTTGTGTTAATATGAAATTGTGGAGTGTGCAGTGCCACTTCTCTTTTATAGCTGTTGGAAATTTTATGCATTTAAATAAAATGCATTCCAAGGCTTGCTAATACATCTGCTACAAACAAATTTTATTCAATAAGTATACATCTTCTAGTTCTGACTTCACACTGTTTAGCAAAGGATCACATAGAAGGGATCCAGTAAGATGGGAAGATGTGGGGATGTAAGTTTATCCTATGGTTTTATGTTTCACTGCATTAAAAAAATTGAAAAGGTGAGCAAGTCATTGAAGTTTTAGCATGTCGTACTAATATTTTAATGTATAATTTCCACTAATTACAATATATTTAATAAAGTAACAAATTAAACATGCATTGCTTCCTATGAGAATTATTTTACACACATAATTTGGATTCCTAATAATGCAAATAAGAATGTGTAGTCTGTGCTCATATTTATTCAATAGAGAAAGAAAGTACCTTATTTAACTATCACAAGAAGTTCCAATATGTCATATTAAGTACTTAAAATTTCAAAATAACATACACCTACACTTCTCATTTATAGATAATAATACAGTCACTCACCAGAAGAAATTAAATTTTTAGAAAGGGAAAAATTTTGCTGGAGTATTTCAAAATGGACACTTATTCAGACCAGGATCCCCTCAGAATTTTGGAGGAACTCACAGAAAGTTGAAAGGGGATCATATCAGATTTTAACTTTTTTAGGAGGAAAGAATATGGGGAATCAAACGTAAGGAAGAGTCAAATGTAAGGAAGAGTATGATTTTTTAAAAATATAATATTGTGATTGTTTTGATATACTATATGAGTTACTATCCTTTCTTCTGTACACTTTATTGAAAAATTATGCCCAAATCATGAGTGCTACATCATGAATGGAAAATAAATAAAAATTCAATTCCCTAGAGTACCAAGTCTTGTTGATCCACCCCTGCAAGTGTTCAAGACCAGGCTGGATGTGGCTTAGAGAAAATTCCCTGCCATGGTGAGTGGGGGGTGGAACTAGGTGATCTCTAAGGCCCCTTCCAACCCAAACCATTCCGTGATTCTGTTGCTTAAGGAGCAGGATCCTGCATAGGGGTGCTCATGCACAAATCCCCCTGGATGCTGCACCACCTCTGTTGTCACTGCTGTCACTGCCCCAGGTGGCTGGCAGGAAAGGCAGCCAGCCTGAGTCTGCTTGTAAGGAGCACACTGGGAGGACCTGGGGGACCTCACAGGGGAAAGCTGCTCCTGCCTGGATGGGATTGCAGGCAGGGCAGGACACAGGCGCCCATGAGCATGACTCTCCGCTGCTCTAAATTTTTGCTCAACTTAGGTAGAATGCTTTTGCTTTGAATGGTAGTGAAAAATGGTAGAAAAATAGCTAAATTATGGTATTTAATAACATTTTAATAATCATGGGCATTCTGCAGAATGGCTTTTGTCCAGATATTTTTTTGTTCAAAAGAAATAATTCATCTGAACCACATTTTTAACTCAGAGCTCTGTCTTTAATCAGTAGCACACCATCTCAGTCACAGGGTGAGTTTTTATCAAAATGAAGGCAAAATGAAGTCATAAAAGTCTTGGAGAAAAAATTCTTGAGTATCATTCATGATGGCAGTGGCTGGGATGAGCCAAGTTGCAGAATATGATGCTAAGGAGTTATTTCCATGTTGGGCAACAACTGCAGTGGTGGCACTGGTGGCAAATTTTTTGTTGTTGTTTTCTTTTTGTTTTCTTTTTTGTTTTCTTGTTTGTTGGTCTTGTGATTTTTATATCATTCATTTTCTTCATCACTGTAAAAAAGACTTCATTCTGATGGCACACTTTTCTAGTTCTATGCTTGTGCCCTATTAATGTCATAGTATGCTACATGTGCATTCTGATTTTTATATCTCAGTCGTGAGTTCCTGAAGAAGTACAAGAAGAAATCAGAATGCTAAATGTAGCATATTAGATGTAAAACATCCAACAAGGTGCTCAGAAACTTGTATTCTCCATTTGCTGCTGAAACAGGGGCTGTTCAGGCCAGCCACAATAGCCCTGTTGTGCTGTGAAATTCTCTCACACTGTATTTGTATTTTGAATCAATAGCTGCCCTGTAGCCAAGGTTACAGTGACGCACCACCCAAGCCCACAGAGAAGCAGAAACTCACGGCTGAAGTTGGTTAGAAACTGGATTGTGGTGCATCACCTGCCATGGGATATAATCAACATGATATGTGTGTCCATAAAAGAAAATTAGGGATGAAAATGTGAGGTGTAAGATTCAGGCACGGATAGGAAAGGATAGGACTGAACACATTGCTAGATTTGATTTGGTTTTTCTTTCAGAAGTGTCTTTTTTTTCTACTGCTATTTCCCCCTGCCATTCTCTTCATCTTCTGTTCTTGGTCCTTTCCTCCCGGGAGACTCCCAAGACTACCTGAGGCTTTGCTGCTGTCAGTGTGCCATTGCTGAACCCCTCAGGATATTCTGCCTCCCTCAAAACAGAAACAGAGTCTGTGTTCAGGTTAGCAGCTCCTTCTTGCTCTCACCGTGATGTTGTGCAACCCATTTGAGCAGCAGAGTTCCAGGGTGGGCCGCTAAGCAGTCCTGCTGCTCTTCCAGTCTTGGGACCATGACCCCCAATGCGACCCCAATTCTTGAAAGCTTTTTTATTTGTATTCCTGCCTTCTCAGGAGACAGAGCTGCAGTTTTTGGTGTGACCACTGAAACACATTTCCAACAGGTTTTGTTTTATATTGAACGTGGACTTAATAAAGGCTGTATTGCTTTCTATGCTGGGATATTCAAAATAATCCTCAGTAACTTTTCAATTCATGACTTACATTTTTTGGAAAGCAGAAGCATATTTCTCTGGGGGTAGAGTGTTACATGCTAGAAGAGTTTGGGAGAGATATTTTTTTATACTCACAGAACATGTGGTGCAAAACTATTCAGCAGCTTTTCAAAAATACAAAGATAATTTTATTCTTTTTTCATCAGAGTTGTTGGAAGAACATCTCATTCACTTCTAAAGTAACCTCATACCAATTTTCCTTATCATTGATGTTTCTTTCTTCACTTACCATGTTTTTTACTGAATTTTTGACATGTTTTTTTACCTGAGGAGGCAGATGGAAGAATTATGCAAAAAAGTTATTCTTAGTTGTGTACCTTAATAGTGTGTGAGGCAGAAAGCAGGAATATCTAAAATCTTTGTGTCTTTGAGCATGACTGAATGGAGACTGTCACTCGAACTCTTCTAAAGAATTGCTTTAATAAAACATGTGGGTGGTAAAAATGAGCAGTCTTTGGCCAGATAAGTCTCTGACTTTGAAATCTAGTTTTCAGGTATAATAATTTCTTTTTGGCTTTTAAAAATGCCAAGAAATAACATTAGAGGCTTAAATCTGATTTTTATTTCTTGATATTTTTTTTAGCTTTTGAAAAGCAATGGGATTCTGTATTATATGGGGAATACTGTTGGCTTAGCCTTTTTGGTTTTTTGTAAGGCGCGTCTTTTTTTTTTTTTAACGCTATCATTTTACTCAAGAATTTAGACACATGGATGAGAAACATGTATCTTTTTCTGAAGCCAGAAGAACAAAGTTACATCCCTAATCCTTCCAAAAGGCTGTAGGATCCAAGGAGCTGTAAAACCTTTGAGATACTGGAAGAAAAAGCCTGACAAAGGGTGGTATGTTTTTAACCATGGGAAGGGAATGACAGTGTCATTAACTTGCCTGTTAGTGACATGTTTTTAGAAATGCTTATTTGTAATTGTCCTGAGTTTTCAATACTATGGGCTATGTTATGTGTAACTTTGTTGGCCTACCGTGTTTGAAGACACACCTCAAAACAGGCCAGATATTTTTGTCCCTTTGAATAAAGGGAGTATGTAGCCTTTCAAAGATTAATTTTGGTTTTGCACAAGCCAGGGCTGGAAACTAGCAGGAGGACAGTGTGATTAAGTACACTGTTCTCCAAGATCTAATAAAATATTTTTGTTCCTGTCTCCTGTGATACAGTTGTTCCCAGCCCTAGAGTTGTGTGACTCCAGAACAACCCACTGTGGCACTGCACAAAGTGCAGTGAGTATTCTTTCCTTTAGCAGTGAGGAAAGGCATCTGCAAAAAAAACAATTAAAAGAAACAAAACAACATCTTATTCTTCTTCATATTTCATTAACTTCTTTCCAAATATTTCCCAGTCAGCATATGGAGTGATTTCATTCTCAAATCCAAACTCTGAAATGGTATAATAATAATAATCATAAATATAATAACAATATTGAAGTGTACTTCCAAATGCCCTTTTTATATAGCTATCTGCTTTTTAGTTTCATTTGTAGTCCATGCATGAATTTTGACAAAATAATTGCTTTTTTGGTGCCCACAAATAATGTAATGAACTATTTCCTATATCCATCAACATGCTAGAAACTTTTATGCAAAAGATTGTAGAGATAAGTGATGTGACTTATCAGGTATTAGGAAAAAGTTCCTAGCATGTTGAGAGCTACAAAGTGTTTTACAGCTGTAATAAATATCTTGCAGATAAGAGACAAAAATGCATTTACACTTCATTGAGATTTGAAATTCATGTTGTGACTTCAGCAACTTCTATCAATTAAAAATGTCTTTTGCCACAAAGCAAATAATCTGTCAGTTTAAATCATTATTAGTTTAGATCCTTGAGAAAAGGAAAAAAAGTCTCCAATTTGTTTTCAGATTAAACTATACACTTAAAAATAATTTTTTTCCTTTACTCCCTGTTGTAAACATTAATCACATTAAATTTACTTTTCATGTTAGGCTATTGAGTGAAATGTTGAGTACATAAAAACATTAAAATAATGGAGGGAGTGGCAGTGAAATCAATACAGTTCAGCTTCTAAAGAGGACACAGACTGAATTTTCTGCACTGTAAGATCTCCTTCAGCAGTGGGTAGCAGATAGATAATGCTGTAATTCTTTAATTTGCTGTCGCCATCACCTAAATTTCAGACCATTCTCACAGGGCTTATCTATTGTATGTGCTGTTCCATTTAGCTGAAGTTTTGATTACAAGTTAAACTAGACAAAATGCCTTAAATATTGTATCCTCAGCTGGAATCTCCAGTCCCTTCAGTGAGCAAATACTGAAACTCAGCTAAAAGACAATAAAGGACTGAGGGTCTGCTTCCACAATGAGACAGATCAAGCTCACTTCAAACACTGTGGGAAAAAAAAGCTGAACTGACTGACAGTGGTGCCCCAAGAATAAGCAGCATTTTTAACAGGATGTGAAGCTTTGATTGAATTTCAGCCCAAAGACAACAGATGTAATTTGGAGAACATCATTATTTTAGTTTCTGGTTGGGCCCATTTTCAAGAAAGTATGCAGTGTGTGAATTATGTAAAACATCATATGGTGGGGTAAAATGAGAAAAATATGTATTTTTTCAGAACTGCCTGCCCAACATATTCAAGAATTCAAAGTTTTATCATGTAGGCCATCCCATGCTCCTTCTAACTGAGTATACATATGCTCCCATAAGAAAAGTATTCCGTTACTTTTGAATTTCACCAAATTTTGGAGCAAGATCTAGGCAGCAGCTGATTTTTCTCTGCATATGAGAAAAGAAAAAATCTTATTACTTTTTTCCATCCAGTCAGTCCTTTCCAAACCCTTTATGTCCCATAAGAAATAAATACATTCCTTTTAGCAGCTAATTGTAAATTGTATCTGAGACTTAGTATGTTTAAAGCCATTAAAAATAAATTTTTGTTAAAGCAAATGTACTTTTGTTTGTTTGTTTTAATCTGTTTCAACACTTTCATATCTAATTTGGAGTCCTAAAGTTCCTTCATTAGGTCCTGAGCAATGCTGCACCCAGAAACATTTCCTCTGTTTCTACTTTTGCATCCCTCTCTTCTCATTATCATCCTTAGGAACGGGAAAGACCAGATTTCCAGGAGCTGGGATAGACCAATGTAAATGCAGTGGTTTAGTGCACTGATAGCTAGTCTTCCTAAAATCTGCAGGCGATACATTTTCTATTTCAGGAGATACCAGTTCTTCCTGGATTAAGATGAAAAACATTTTTAGACAGATTTAGGATGTCAGTACAGTTGCAGAAATAGAAGAGCAAAACCAATTGCAGATAGAGCTACTCCCTGAAGGAACTGGGACAGCCATACCAGGATAACTCCCCTGGAGTTCAAGGGGATACAAGCTAAGGGTTTTTGTCTGCTGTGTAGAAATGGGGTCAGAAAGTCATTAGAGGTAAGGGGTATGAGAGCAAAAAGAATAAGGAAACAGGTGTAGAAACAAACTTTGTATCCATAATTTTAAGGTTTGACAACTGATTTAAATTGAACCATACTAAGGAAGTGCATATGAAATTATTAATATGAAATTTCCACTATGCCAAGGCCAAAGAGAAGCCTAGTGGATGATCTAGGTATGTATGCACATACAAAATAGAGCAAAATATATCCATTAGTTGTTTTCAAGCCATAGGCATGATGTACCAAATGACAAAAAAGGTCAGTGCTGCTGAAGTGCATGAAGGGCAACAGAGCTGGTGAAGGTCTGGAGCACAAGCCAGGAGGAGTTGCTGAGGAGATTGGGGATGTTTAGCTCAGAATAAGAAGAGTCTCAGGGAGACCTTATCATTCTCTACAAGTACCTGAAAGGCAGTGGTAGCCAGACAAGATTCAGCCTCTTCTCCCACATAAATAGCAATGGGACAACAAGGCAAGGCCAGGCTGTGCCAAGGGAGGTTCAGGCTGGACATCAGGACGAATTTCTTCTTGCAAAATGTTGTCAAGAATTGGAACAGGCTGCCCAGGGAGGTGATTGAGTCACCATCCCTGGAAGTGTCTGGATATGGCAGTTAGCTCTATGTTTTAGTTGGCATGGCAGTGTTTAGTCAAAGGTTGGACTTAATGATCTTGCAGGTCTTTTCCAACCTAAATGACTCAATGATTCTAACAATTAAAGGGGAAAATGTTATTTTCTTTCCCCAATATCCTAGTCTTTCCTGTAGTGGCCTGAAAATGGAGATGCCAGGACTTATTCCATTCTTCCAGTCATGGTATATTTGCTCAGGTTCAGTTATTTCCTCTGGAGGCAGCAGATGGCACTTTTCAGCCACTTTGTTTGGATGCTTCTCAGAGCAGACATCACTTCAGAAAAAAACCGCACATTTCTTATAGAAAACAAGAGTTAACATAATTATGAAAGTTCTTGACAAACAGAGTTTTAGAAGAAAATTCCTCTGTACTTTATTTTAAAATTGACACCATGACAGTAGACTGAGGCCTGGAAAGAATACAATAGATTTATTTCAGGATAGTTTTTTCTCATGGAAAAAATTCTACTCAAATGAAAGCTGAAAAACGTCCCCCAAAACACAAATAAAATATCCACTCAATCTGCTTTCCTTTAAAAAAGTGTATCATTATTTAAACCCCAACACATTTATTGTATTTTATCTATGACAGTAATTCCATAAAGGAAACCTGCTGATGTTGATTTGTTACCAAGGCACTCATCTAGAAAATCACTTTAAAATATGGGATAGCAGAGCAAGTATTTATGTAATGAAAAGAATAATAGTGACATGTTATTAGCTGTTTGAAAACAGTTTAGGGGAAAAACAAAGGAAAAAGAAAGGGAGAGAAAGGTACATTGTGTTCCTAGTTGTAATTACCAGCGTGTGGAGATGTTGAGTCTATAACAAACTCCTGGGGGAGACAAAAAAGGAGGGAATGTTAAATGTCAGTTTTTATTTTTAGGATGTCAGGAATACCATGTTTTCAGATTATTCAGTTGCTGAAAGTGTGTCGCTTGGATCTAAATGTGTTCTATTTATGTATGCATGTTTAAATACCTGTTAAAAATATACTCCTTGTGAAGGTGATGGTAGTAGCATTGAAGTAGCACTGGTTTCTAAATCCTTTCTGTTACACTGGAAGTATTCTCTATTATATTCAGGTTAATTAGATCATTCCCTGAATACTATGCTGTAGAGAACTAGTTATTCCCATGAGTGCATTAGAAACATTCTCTGAGCTGCAATATTTTGTAAAGGATAACTCCAAGGTGAAGTCAAACAGACATCAAGGTTTACTCTGTTTCTTTCAGGCTCATCCTGCTTCCACAGGATATCTTTGTATAGAATATCCGGCACTCTGTTGGGACACTGACTTTTTAGTTCAACCAGTGGTGGTGTTTCATCTCAAAGAGTAGTTATTTCCTGAATGGAACTTGCAAAACTATGGAGAGAGGTACCACTCCATCCCTCCCTGCACAGCCAGATTGTTATCACTGCCACACTTCTGCCGTGACTTCCCTTGACTCAAGAACCAGCAGCTAAATATGGCTCCCATTATTTTGCCACAGGGTCACTGAGGACTGTCTCTCACAAGCTACTTTTGGAAATCATTTTCTTTGTTAACATTACTTAAAGAGGGGGGAAAAAAGTTCTCCACCCAAATGTGTGCTAAGCAAGGCAATGTTTCACAGGTTTTATTGCAATGTCAGGGTAAGGAAACTGTGGTCACTTCAGCCTGGTGCTGCCAAGCCTAGACTCAGTTCTAACCAGCTCAGTTGGGTACTCATTGAATTCTGTGCCATTATTTACCCCACAGCGAGTATTATGTAGACAGAGACATCATATCACTGAGATAACATGAAATAACCATCCAGATGCAACACAGTAAACTATTTGCATTGATGTATCAATCCCCAGGATCACACAGCTTCATGTTCATTGGATATTTGACTCATTTCAGTATTTTTTTAACAAACAGAGCATTTATCAGTGAATTTGATTTTATTTGATGAGCCTTTACTCCAGTAGGAAAAGTTGAGACAGCTAGTGCATTAAAAGCACTGTGACATAAATCTTGCATTTTTCACAGAGAAAACACAGCACATCTGAAGTGCTTCTTGTCCTGGTAGGAGACAGGCAACTTTCATAGATGAATCTAGGAAGAAAAAAATCATGATTCTGATCAAATTTAAAATCCCAGAGGAAGGTTATTGCTCCAATGGTACATGTTAGCAACCCCATTTCCAGCCTGTCCACCACACTTCAAGGTTCCACTGGAGATCATTATTTTTTCCTCTTTCTCCACTTAGATCTTCTCTTGAACTCCATTGTTCTCTACAGATTTGAATGTTTTCTCTTTCAGATTGTCTAGGTCATTAACATAACCCAGTAAAATTCAGTGCAGGGATTTTTTCAGCCTGGGCTAAACTGAATTTTGCAGTTTTGTTCTGAAGTATACTTATTTGTTTGATTGGGTTTTTATTCTACCAATTACATTGGTTGCCTAAAAGAGAGATATTTCCCTTCAAGTCATGCTTCACTATTGTAGTCACAACAATCTGTTGTTTTTTAGTAGCATAACAGAGCTACTAATGAAAATGTTATTGTTATTCTTAGCATGCCAGTCTTTATTAACACTATACCTTTTACTTTTGAGGGTTTACTGTGTTTGTTAAGGGGTGTTGAGAAAAAACTTTCTTGAGAAATGTTTTTTACACACATAATTTCAGTTAAAGCTGTAAAACTGTGTGAAATAGCAGATAATTTAGTTCTGTAGAAATGGTCAAATTTAATATATCAAAGAAATAGTAATTATCTGGCCCTTTAAGCTGTGTCATAGTTTGCATCTCTCTGCAAGTTGTAACTACTAGATTTTAACGCCATCAATCCCCCTTAAACCTAGCGAAAATGTAGGTTAAATTCAGTTTTCTCAATGCAGAATGTTGGTGTTGATCTCAGGTTTGTGGGCTTTTGACTTGTTCTTAGGAACAATAAGTATAAAATAGGTTATGTCTGTGTTTTCTGCAGATTTAGCTGTAGTTCTTCCTGCTGAAAGAAGAGACTTTGGAAAGGACTACAGGGCAGCAGAGTGGAGATCTCTGTATTGGGATGCCTTTTGCACTTTGATATGAGAGGTAAAAATGTGTTCCAGAGGTTTCTGTGTCAGGGCTAGCCCCAGTGCTGCTCAGCCAGCCGGCCCTTCCTGCTCCCACCGCAAAGCTGCACTGTGTCAGCCCTGCAAAACCCATCCTGGTAATCTGTACCATTGAATGAAGGCTTTGTATTTGCCAGAACCTTCTCCTATGTTTCAGCTTTTCTCTCTCCATAACTGAGGGAATATCTTGAGTTAATTCTTCCCATCCTCACACTAGATCATTTTTAAAAGTGCTGAACATCTTTGATTACACTTATTGGAGCATTTCCAGAGAAGGAGGGGGAAAAAGTGAGGTGAGCAAAGGAGGTGAAGTGAAAGCAAAGCATGACCCAAGGAACAAGTTATTACTGTCACCCTTTACCAAAGTCCACTCTAGGCAAAACAGGGTATGTAATAAACTTTTATGGGAATTTTGTTTGTTCTGCTCTTACCACACTCTTCAGCACATGTGAGCCTAAGCCATGGACTTTGGAACAAGAACTGAGCATCCCTCACTGCACACACTTGTTGTGTGCCATGAGGCATTCTTTGTGGTGGTGTATTCAAATATCTTCTTTGGTATGTGCCAAAAGAGCTTATAACCTGTTTCTCCATTATTAAAATCCATCACCAGTTAATGAATATATTTGAGCAAAGTGTCTGATACCTGATATGGGAAAATTTTAAATTTCCTTTTGTGGAAATATTCCCAGTCATCTGCAATTACTTGCCAATAGGAAGACCGAAAAAAGAAGTTATTCTATTCTGATCCACTCTACAGTCCTTACTTCCTCCTTTCCTATCTTCCTTCCTATGCTTCTTGCCTTTTTTTTCTTTTTAAGTAGAAGAAACCTGGCAATGTGCTGTAGCTACTTTTGAATAACAACTTTTGAAATACAACTAACAAAAAATTATCAGTAAGATTAGAGCTGTGGACATACAGTAGGTTTTCACCACTGTTTTTATCTCTCTTCTATCTAGATACATGAATATACATAAAGCAGGAAAAAATGCTGTTCAGTACCTTCTGGACTACAGTATTGAAGAGTGTGTCTGTAGGAATATACCTGAAGCATGGTAAGCAATCTGAACCTTAATTTTCTAAGGCTAGCATATTAACATTCAAAGTAACGAAATCAATTTTTACTGGACACAAGGCCTGGGAGAAGCTGACTAATTTTGTCAAAGACTTCAGACTTTGTACTAGTATTTCACTTCTTCCAGAGAAATTGTGTATTGATTGAACTGATTCAAACTGAACTTTAGTGACTAAATGCAATATTTCAATTTTTCAGGCAGTTAATTTTATGGGGCACCATGCAAATAATGTAGGTTACATATATATGTATATTTATGTATTTATATCGATATATAAATAGATATTTTTATATATATTATGTAGATGTAAGAGCTGTGCTGCTAAAGTGAATGCCTCCAGCACTCTGCTGGGTCACTGTTGACACATTGTAGTGAGAAAGCAAGGAATAAATAATATAAATTCATATTAAATAGTATCTATTAAGTTCCAGAGACTAATGCATAATTAATTTAAGCCAAAACCCTCATCCTTGCTAAGAGAGCATTTAGTATGCTTTCACTAGAAAAAATATTTTTTTAAAAAAAGAGGCAGGGCACCTGTGCTGGACTCTTGCAGTTTAGAAAATTATCTGAGCATACATTTGGTATCCCGCCCTCCTCAGGTTTGGCTGGGCAATGCTGCTGATTTCACCATGAGGCAGACTGGAGAACATGGGAATAGAGCACAGCCCAGCTAGATCAGCTGCTAGGGCAGCCAAAAAGTTACAAGCCCTTTAGGTATCGATTAAAAAAACAAGCCTGATGATCCAAGTGACCTTCAGGCTACACCTATGAGTGTGAATATGATTGATGGTGTGCATGTGTTGTCTACTAAGTGTTTTTTAAAACCTTGTTGAGTAATAGTTACAGCCACCATAAAGGAGAGCTGTGCAAGTTCACTTAGAACTGTAATTATAGAAGACCACATGCAAACCTTTTTGAGAATTATCTCTGGTTTCTGTCAATAAAGTGACAACTGCTTTTGCCAATTACAACTTAACCAGATTAATATTCCATTAGAGAGAAAGCCACACAGCTTAGCCAAGTGATTGAGAGATTAGAAGGTGACCTGGCCTTGCAATAACGTAGTGAAACAAGTTATTTTTGTTCTAGTGAGTTTGACATCTGCCTTTGGGTTTGTGTTTTAACCTAAACCTTTATTCTCACTAAATTTTCACTCTTCATCACACACTCTCAAATCTTCATTAACACTGTGTGTTTCTGGGTAACCCGTGTATTTTTTTCTCCCTGAGGCTGGAGTTTTTGCAATGGAGACAATTTTCTTTAATAAATACATCAAAAATAACTTCAACTTGTTGAAGAGAGTGTTAGAGCAAGGAATGGGTACATTAACTGATAACTCAATCTATTGCAACTCTACAGTATAGTGAAATTTGCAACAGAATTCGACAAGGAAGAGACTGCTAGAAAGATTCTAAGCTAGATTATTCTAGAAAGGACTTTCTGGGCTCAGTATTTTTAGACTGCTTTTTCAGCACTTCTCTGAAGTTTTTTGAGAAAAGACTTCTTGGAGGGAATCTGTTGGAAGGCCTCTGATAATTAAGATCAACAAACAGTGCAAAGTCCAAACAGACAAAAGTGCAAAGCTGTCTACTGAAATGACAAATAAAATGTGTTGCTTGTGGCTGGATGTGGCTAATTTCACTTTTGTTGAACACTAGAGAATAATTGTCCCAGCATTTTGTTTGTTCCTTCCTTTGGCAGTTGTAGAGAGAGAAAAGCCATGCCTGGATCCTGTGCTATCCTGCTAGACACTATGGAACTTCATCTTAGAACTGTATTTTTGATAATTACTGTATTTGAAAAGGATAGAGTCCTTTACATGATGATAAATCAAAATAGCAGATTTGCATCAGTGGAAAGCAGCCTGTTTCACAAAGTCATAGATGCTTGTCAGTGAACTCTGTGAGGTTATCGTCATGATCTTTCCAAGTTTCCTTCTGTGCCCTGGAGACCCACATAAGACCAAAAAGAACATATTTTTGTGGGATTGTTGTTGTTCTGGATTTTTTTAACGGTCTTTTTCTTATTCTCAGACACACTGGTTTTGATTTTTTGCTTAACCCTGCAGTTTAAATATGTTCTAAATCATTTTATATCCTTGCCCCTCCCCTTCACACACACATACACACCCATTCTGGTAATTCATAGTGCTATTTTCCAACTTTTATAGCCCTTTACAGATAAATGAATCAAAGGCCACTGAAGCCTAGTCATTCAGCAAGGCATGTCTAGAATCCATCTCATCCTGCTACCTTCTAGCAAATTTAGCACACTGAAAGTCCAGTTGCAATTAGGAACTTCTTAGCTTATAAAAAGAACTACACTGTCAGTTTTGCAAATACAAGTACAAAGTGATATCACTATGTGCCCAAGGCTGAGTCTTTTAGGATTATTGGTGAACCTGAGAGATTGTAAGACTGTGGTAGCCTTTTAGAGTTTCTTCCCCTAACCAAAGGCTTTGGAGTTGCAGATGGGTTTTGGCAGAAGGAATTAAGACTGAGCTTTGAAGAGTAGGAAAAAATGGCAGAACACAGCCATGTCGTCTCATGTTGCTTATAATTCATTAACAAAGCTTTTGAACACTAATGGGATCCTTGCCTAGCACTGGTTTTGATGAGAATCTGATAGGACATAAAGCTATAAAAGTCAGGCTTCTTTAAAGATCACAGTTCATTGAGCAACTTAAAAGCTTCAGTAAAACAAAGCACATGCAGCCCTCTGTTCTGGTGCTCTGCACAAGATAAATTTCCAATAGTCTCTGCAGAAATAATGGCTTATTATAACAGCTATTCACATCTAGTCACTGGACAATACTGTAGCTAAAGCAAAATGCAAAATGTTTTATTTGTGGAGAGGAAACTTAACAATCAGCTTTGTCAAGTCAGGGGGTTCAGAGCCTTATTCAAGGGAAGTGTGTGCTAAACAAAAGGTTCATCTCCCACACATTGATCCTGAGGACATGTATATGTTTGTCCTGACAGAAAGCTGAAAGTCTAGGAACCATGTGAAGCATGGCATTGCTTTTACTCAAGTGGATGAAAATACAATCTAAAAATAGCAAATTTCCAGAACATCTAGAGCAGATGTTTGAATTCAGACCACAATATGGTACATGCAGATTGTTATTAATTGGCAAATACTTAAAGGCCCAGACACCTCCTAAAACCGTTTTGATGTTTCATAATGAAACTGTTGGGGGGAAATGCAATGAAGGTTAATAGATGTGATAAACTGTGTTGTCTGTTTCTGACACATGAGAAGTCACCTGAGAACCTGGGAGTTAGCAATCTCCGTTATCTGCTGTGGTGGCTCACAGCTGCAGAGGTCTTATTGAGGTCAGACTGAGATAATCAATTCACATGATTAAAAGGGGAAGTGGCCAAACAGATGTGTTTGGGGCTTTGTAACTTTCAGACCTGCAGAGAGCTCCAACCGACAGCACCAGGTGAGTAATGAGGTGAGAAAGCTTGAACAGAAGGGCGTGCAAAGGTGACCTGCATGTGCAGGTATTGGGCTGGGACAGCACTGAATAATGTTCTGATAGGAGGATCATACATCAGTTTGAGGATATCCAGAATAGATAAACAAGCATTGCAATACAGATAAGCTTGGGAGCACCTTGTGCTTTCGCTGTTTAGGAAACTGCGCAGAAAGGAGATCAGAGTTCCAATACAGAGCTGGTGTGCACAGTGTAGGTGCAGTCACACCCTGTAGGCCTTGCCTTGGGTTCTATTACTGATATCCTATGGGACCATGCAACCCATTGTCTTCTGTGCTCCTCTAGAAACTCTTTTTTTGTAACCCCAGCAGGAATTAAAAAACCAAAGCAAAACAAAAAAACTAGCCTTTTGGTGAATAAAATCTGGAAAATCTTAAATGTGGTGCTCCAGGAAAGTGAGAAAACTGCATATACTTTTACTCTGTCAGTCAGGGTTCATTATAATTTCTCTTTAAATCCTACAATACTTATTTAAAAGTCATTCAGAACTGCAAAGTCTAATTTTTCTGTCTTATATATAATTGGAATCCAGAGAGTCTCAGACAACTTTAAAGACTTTAATTACATTTAAGACATTAAAAACATTAAAGAATGTTGGTTTTTAAAATTAATTTACTTTTGTGTTACTCTATTACAGTTTTGTGCAGGTTTGAACAAAAGTGGTACATCAAAGTGTTTGCCATGGCTGGTGGTAACTACAATTCTTTAATCCAGTACCTCTGAACATCAAAGTAGGTGCCATTGTAGCCAGAAGGGAATGACTGGTTTCTGAATGGATGGCAATATTAGGCATAAAACAAAGAAATAAAAAGCTTTTTATAATCTGCACCATTATTTTAAAGCAATTTTGTTGCATTTAAAGTTCTCAGTCATTCTGGCATCTTTTGACTAAGTATGTTCAGAATCTACAGAACTGCCCTTGTAGTTTTGCCATCAGTTTAACAAATGATATAGTTTCCACAACAGCTATTATCTTCTAGTTTCATGTCATCAGTTATAACCCAATAATACTGTTTCACATTCCAGAAGGCATCATTTTCATACTCTTCTGTTGGAGGAAAGAACAAATATAAAATACAGAAAAGTCACTAAAACAGTAGCAGACTACATCTTCTGGTAATCTGCCTGAAAGTCTGAGAAGAAAAGATTAGATCAAAAGGACTGAGAGACCAAATTGCCCTTTCCCCTTTCTCTAGGGTGAGCTAATCTCTACAGGTCAAGGTTCAGCACAGTGGTTCAGCAGGAAGGAATTGGTGATGGAGTGATAAGGGAGGCAGTCAAAGTGTGAGATCTGAGCCTGCTAAGAAACGTGTGGTTGTAAATGCAAACACCTAACAGAATAAAAATAAATTATGTGCTCTTCAACGACACAAAGTAGTATTAAAAGTCTTTCCTGTACTTCTCCCTCAGCCAGGTCTGCTTCTGCCTTACTTTTTTGTGAATATATTGAAAGGAATTAACCATTTGTAATGAATATACTACCAGAAAAAGAGCTCAGTCTCTGTTGAAATCTTTGCATCAATCACAATTTTCAGCAAAGGAAGGAGCATACTAATAATAAAGTATTTAAATATCAAAATATTATCATTATTATTATTATTAACAATAATAATAATTTAGTACTCATAGAAATAGACATAAAAGAGAGAAACCTCAAGTGCAGCATTTTAAACACAGATCATCAAGCCAGGGTAAGCCTATAACTTTTATGTGTCTCAAAGGACACCCTGAAATTCTGGGCACCATCAGTTATATTAAACTATAAAACATCACAGACAAGAAAATTAAGATTATATTTTAATATTTAAATTGAAATATATATTCAGAAAAATGAAAGACAGGTATATATCACAAAAATCAATTCAGTTTGAACATGAGCTTTTATTTAGAAACAAGTAACTTCTGTACTGTGCAATATTTCTAAAAAAGGCCTTCTCTTCAGGTACACTGATTTTATCTAATAAACACCCTTGCCTCCTGCCTGTCCTCCTCAGCTTCCTTATTCTCTTGGAGGTTCCTGAGCAATGCAGGACTCTTCCATGGGATGACATGAGGAACCCAACAATCCCTGGTCAGACAAGAAAACCCAGTAACTTTAATAAACAGAAAACAAATGCCATGAAATTCCACATTTTTCCAGTGTCTTCCGAATTCCCTTCAAAAGCATGAGAAGATGTCAGAAAAATAATATATTTTTACTTGACATATGAGAAAACAAATCTGGAGTTAAGAAGTCAGTCTAAGGTAAGCATCACAGAGATAACATTTGAACTAAATTTTGAGTGAGATGAACAAAAATTAGGTGGAAACAAGTGATTAATATTGGAGCCCCTTCAAAGAGGGATAGAGGTGGTGGAAACTTTTTGGGTATAGAAGAGAGAAATGTGTCACTGAGAGTGAGGGAAGACTGGATGCCATAAAACACGTTTGTCACTCTAACTGTCATGCTGTTACAGATGGAGTTTGAGTTCTGACCCTGCTGCAGACCTATCTGCAGAGATTCTAGTCAGAGTAGTTTCAGTGGGCTATGAGAGACAACTTTCTGCTTTTGCAGAGGAGTTCAGGAACTGCTCAAAACACAGTAATAAGAGAAGTACTCACCAATGATACACAACAACTTCATTAAGTTCTAAATATAAACGTATTTGTGCTTTTGTTTCATGTCAAAAAAGCAATACACAAGTTTCTACAGAAAAAAGTAGCCTAAAATTAATTCATACTCTTCCAGAAACACTCCATAGGCAAATTTTCCCCTCCCTCAGTATGACTTTACTCCAGTACTACCATATAACTACCATTTGCCAAGGAGTTAATTCCTTTCTAGTCCAGGACTAACCTCATTGGCAGGTCAGAACAGAAACCACTTCAAACAGTACAGAGGTTTAAATGACAACAGAAACATTCTTGGATTTTGGATTAGCAACCACATGAGCAGAGCAAGAATTTGCAAGAGGGGTTGTGATTTTTTTATTATATTGGAATAGTATAAAGCAGGTTGCAGGGTAGAATGGGGCTGTAGCATACAGCAGTAGAGTTCAGTGTGTTACCTTTAGGACAAGAACACACTGAGATTAGCTTTGACAAGGAAGAGGCAGTGCTCAGATCTCAATTGTGATGAGACCAGGTTTGAGAAGTTGTGGGATGATGTAAATGGGAAGAGGCAGGCACAGACAAAAAAATATGAGCATAGGACCCAAGTCAAGTCATCAAGTTAACACTGACACAGTACACTGACTTCTGTTTTCTTCTGTGATCTTCACTTACCTTGCTAAGGTACAATACCTGCCTTGGTGCTCTCTTGTACTCTCTCTTCTAACAGTGCTTCAGGAATTTAGATGGATTTTAGATACAAAAGAAAGGCATGAAATTTTTCTGTTAAACTTTATAGACCTAAAACTGCCAATGGGAATGAACATCTGCAAAAGATTCAGGAAAATCCTTGTCACATACTGCAAAATATTTTATGTCTTTCTGATTTACTTGCATTCTGAGTATTGAGTTAAGGTCTTTGAAAAGTGTGCTTTTTGGTTCTCTGTTTTCATTAGAATATATTCACTGAATGATTTTAAAAGGCAAGGAACTTATAAAATGAATACCTTGTTGTTACTTCCCCATAATTTGTCAGTTTTGAAAACCTTTCTTCATATTGAAGAATGAACCTAATTCATTACCTTGATTGCACTGCATGAGTTTTTAATCCTTACCTTTTTTCTCCAATTAGACTTCTACGTTTTCACTACTGCCACATGTTTCCTGCATTATTTCAGGAATACAAAATCCATGAATATATGCATGTATAATTAACTGTAAGGATGAGACCTCACTGATTTGACAAGATATTGTTCTTTCAGATCAGGATTGGGACCCTAAAAGCCTAAGCAAGGCAAATATATGAAAATGAAGATATGAAGCAGAGTAAAGCTCAGTAAAGAGAGAGGTACAGGCTGATACGCTTGTAAGTCCTGTGACATTTATGCTGTATTGAATGACTTGTTTATTTTACATACTCCCGTTTCATTGGAAGATTGTCATGATGGGCAAAAAGTAATTATAAAGATTAGAAGATTACAAACTGTGGTGAAAGAAGGGAAATTAAAACGGGTGCTGTAACACTAGTAAAAATTAATTACTTCTTTTGCATGTGATTTGATGGGAAATATTTGATAGAAACATCACCAACAGACAGAAACTGATCATAGGAGTTTGAAAGTGAAAATATGTCATAATATATTCATGAAGGTGAAACACCTCCCACACATTTGGAGTAGTATTAATTATGCCTTCCAAAGCAGAACAATCCCTTATGGGCTGCCAGACATTTAACAGATCATTGTCAGAGTCAGTTCTACAACTGCCTACTTTTGCTGAGGTATTACAAAATAAGACATCAGCTTGGCAGCAGTTATCTGCAGCGCCAAGACTAGCAAGGGCAACACTAACAGAGACAGTAATGACAGAGAAGCACAACTGTGACTCCCAGAATCAAAAGAGTGGAAGAACTGAGTCTCACATTCCCAAGCAAGAACATCTTAGAGTAGCCCTTCCCCTAGCTCTCTGCCCTATCCCTTTCATGCATTTTTTAATCTCTTCTGCATGCATGGCTCAGATGCCCATGCAAAATAATTTAGCAAACAAAATTGATGGTTTTGTTTCCTTAGGTATCCTGAAATGTGTTCCAGTGTACCATTATGAACCCATCTGCAAAAGTCAGGGGCAATGAAGCAGAAATTTACCTAACATAGGGAAAGGACTTACTGTGAGAGGGTCAGGAGCAAGGAGCTCCAACCACCCCAAAGCAAGCCAGTCTTCCTCTCCAGAGACTTTTCAATGTGTTGAACTGAACAGATCAATGTGAAGGGAAACAATGGCATGGAGGAAAAACTTTAACACATGGCAAAAGACATCTTGCTTTACAAAGAAAGAATTGAAAGATGTAAAATTAAAACTGAGTAAGGTCAACTCCTATTTAAAATCTGTGACTGCTTAAACCACTGATTAAGTTTTAGATGGGGAAACATGTATTTCTGCCATCTTAAAAATGGTCCTAGTAAATTACTCATATCTATTTTGAATTTTTCAATGTCTGAACTGTTATAATATTCCATGAGTGCCTGAGCTGCACAGCTGATTTCCATGAGTTTACTAGTCTTTGTCAGGTTAAAAAAGAAATGACAACAAAAAAGAAACCTCCCACTATTCAGTGCAATGCCCAGGCATTTCTTTATTTGCATTTGGAGGCTTCCCTCCACTGGGCTTGTGCCCTCATTTCCTTGATCTGGAGTTCTGGGGTGGGAAGGGCATGGCTGGCAGTGGATGTCACCCAGAGCAGTGCATTATTCCAAACACAGAATAGGCAAACTCCTGATATGTGGATCAGCTGGAGACAGGTGATAGGAGGAAGCTGGAAAGTTCTATCAGCTCAGTATAGACCAAGTGTCCTGTTATAGCTCACCCCACTATTCCTGAGAACCAGACTGAGAAATGTATTTTGGAAGATTGGTGGGGTGGCTTGCCTCCTTTAAGAGGTGTGAATATTCATGCACCAGCTCACAGGGCATGCACAGAACGCACACAATATTCTTAGTTGGAAGGGACCCACAAGGATCATTGAGTCCAACTCTAAAGTAAATGGCCCATACAGGGAATGAACCCACAACCTCAGTGATACTAGCGCCATGCTCTAACCAACAGAGCTAATCTCAGCATCTAGACCATGCTAAAACCAAACCTACAGAATAATACATGGCAGGGACATTAGGCATCTCCTAATGGGGGTCTGCTATGAAGGAAACGCCCATGTAAGCAGCATATTTCTGATTTGAAATCTCAGGGATTGGATGTCACCTCAAGAAAATTTTTCCCCAAGTTTTGTGGTGCCCCATACCACAGGAGTTGCATGTATGGTAAAACAGTTGTGCTTTCTGAAGGAAGCATGTGTATATCCTAGTACTTGTTATTGTACACCTTGTTTGTGTTCTTCCTTATTAATATAGACTAAAACACTTCAAACATTTTCTTTTACAGAAGAATTTATTATACAAATTTACTAAAAATGCAGTAATCCAATCTCAGTAGTTAATAGGCTTGGGAATCACAAGACATGGTGAAAGATGGGGGCTGAAGAAAAGAAGTGAGAAAATAAAGAAACAATAGAATTGTCAGGTTTTGCTTAATGAGCTGCTGTCTTGGCTTGCTACCAAAGCTGTTATTTCTGTGTCTCTGCAGATGGAAGTGACATACACTGTGGATCTTGCATGTCATCCTGCCTAGACTTCAGAGGAGGCTCTGCACTGATTCACGCCTGTGAGAGACTGCATCTATTTTTATTTCCTTTGGATTAAATGTAGAGAAACTAATATGTCTGTGAGAGTCATAGAAGTCATGTAGAAAATAAGAAACATGATACAGTTATTAGTTTTCTTTTTTTGTTTTTAGCCAAAATGCACATCTTCACAGAATATGAATATGTGGAACTTAAATTTCATGGTTACTGGAAATTCAAATTTAGAAATCGATGAAATCCTCAAAGAAAATTCTCCCACTGAGAACTTATTTTATCAATGAATTTAACCTAAATTGTTCTGTTCCATTCTAAAATGCAAGTTGCAGGAGAATCCTTCCTAGAAGTAAAGCATCATGAACAGAACCTGAAAGTTTCCTTAAGAGATTGCATTAGGTGTTCTGAAAGTTAAATAAAATGTTCTTTCCTTGACAGCATCAGCTTCATTTGTGTCATGTCTTGCAACACACAGTGTGATGGAAGTCTGTATCTCAAACTGTATTGCACCTAAAAAAATGGAGCATATGCCTGCAAAAACAATGAAATATGTCAAATTGAGGTAATTATACCTATTCTAGACCTCAGAAAGTGTGGGCACTTTTGGGTAGGAAATGCTGTGCCTAGAAGAAAGGTTGTGTGTTTTCTTAGCTTAACCTAAAGTCCTTGATCTGCTTTGAGACATGGAACAAGACTTGGGGAGATTAGCTAGAGGACATATTTAGACAACAGTGCTAAGAGTCTTAACAATGCCAGGTTAGTGGAGCTGGGTGACATTTATAGCTCTATCCATGCTGTAACCATGCATCAAGTTCTTTCTTTAGGCAGACATGGAAGGACATGCACCATACAATGCTTCTTACTCTTCTAGGAATGCACAGATGACAGTTCACAGGAGTTTGCAGGAGAACAGAACAATGATTTCACAGATTAACAGGGATCATATAATATAAACATTCTGTTTTAGAAGAATAAGCCATGTGATTAGGCAGAAAGAGAGCTCTGTGATATTTGAGTCTTTAATGAAGAGCAGAGAGATTTCATTAGCTCTTTGATGCAAAATTATTAAGGAGAGAGATGAAACTGAAGGATGAAATATTACAGTCACCTTTTGCTTATGTTGAAATCCCTCACATAAACGACTGGTGTACAGGTGGCAGACTTATAAAGCAAAATTATTTTTAGAAAAGGAAATTTAATAAAGGAAATATGTTAATTGAGTCGTTTGAAAAGTGTGCAATGGCTCATTTAGCAGTATAAAAATCTCGAGTGCATACATACACATGCAATTTTATTTGTACAAGTGAAGAATTAATTGCCTTCCTTATGAAGAAAATAATATTCCTGAGGGGAAAATAAATTATGAAATATAGAATGAAGCAAAAGCTGGTATATGATTAAATGAAAAATATTTTTCTGTATCCTTTATATGAACTGAAAGCAGTATCTTTTTTCAATGTAACATGTCACATCAAGCCATGAGGACGATGAACTGGGTAGCTGTTGGCTAAAAGTTTTTACTTAGTATTTTATCCCACAGACAAATTCTGAGTCGATTCTCTCAGACTCTAAATGAAGGACAAAGTCTAACCTTGAGCAATGCCCCATTCCTTATGCTTTTGTTCTCTCTTTCACTCTGGTGTGTATTCAACAACAAAGGTAGAGGGTTTTGTTTGGTTGGTTTTGTGATGTTTTTGGGTTTTGTGGGGATTTTGTTGGCTGGGTTTTTTAACATTTTTTTAATCTGGGGATAAAGACAGCCCCTAGGAAACAGATATCTCTCCCTTCTGTGAAATGGAAGTAAAGGTGGCTACAGGATTATGTAACCCCTTTCAGTTTGTTTGAATTAAAAGCCAGTAGAGGGGAGCTGTCTTTCTGTGCTTCTGTTTGCTCCCTGCTATGGAAGGATAGAAGGAGACATTGTAAACCAAAAATTGATAACACTGTAGGCTTTAACAGGCTATAACATACACTGAGTGGCAGCACTCTGCTTGAAAAACAGCTGTTCACACTGCTTCAATGAGAGGGCAAAGAAAGCTGCAGGACTGTGTTTTCTGCAACTAAAGGTATCTCCTGCCTTAACAATCTAGCCTGTGTGTTGAGATTTCCTCATGCCATTCATAAGGAATTGCAACAGCATGGAATCTACTATGGTAGAGCATATTATATGCCTGCATGAGTTTATGTGTCTTCTCTGCCAAAACTTTGGAGGAAATCCTTAAGGGAAACTCTGAGGGGGAATAAACATTTCTATCTACCTTTAAACAACATGGCTTGGTTTTATAAGTGATTAATGTGGAGTAAAAGAATATTTTTTTTTAATAAAGCAGCTGTGTTTATCTTTTCTAATGTAATAGATTATATTTCCTAGTTTAATAGAGTGAACTCATTAGATATAAAAATAATGCTTTAGAATTTGCTGCTTTCCATGTCTTTTCCCATTTGTTTTAGGCAGACATGAACATGTAACACCCCTCATTCAAATAACTTTAATGTTGTGACATAAAGTGACAGAAGTATGTAAGTCCCAAGGTAGTGTTTTCCTCAGACTTTTCTTTCTTATTGCCAAGATATGAAATAAAAGAAGATTCCTTACTCACAGTGTTTGGAAGCATCGAAGGCTAACACAAAAAGAAGTCAAAAGAGCTTTGATACTTTTATTCCCATTTTTTTACCCTGGAACTGCCTGAATAATCCTAGAACACTTTTTCAGGATACTTAGAGGGACAGAAATTGTTGTAATTAGGATGACAGAATGGGTTCTTAAATGTTGCTTGGAGAAAGGTCTCTGACAGAGGTGTCATTTTAAAATGGTGGCAAAATAACCAAACAATAAAAATACACCAAAACCAGAAAGAGAGTAGAAGAAGAAATTTATGCCTTTTTAATCTCTTGAATTACATTTTGTATTCTTTATGTGATGACATGGATAGTTTTTGTTACACTTAAAATGTACCTTTTAAACTTTTTCTAACATTACCACAGAGAAGACCATTCTATTGTGCATCTTACTGTCAGAGAAATGCAGAGATGAATAGCAGAAATAAATTACTACTTAACAAGAAGCATAATTTCCAGACCCTGAGTGCATCCATAAATACTATTTCCCAAAAGAATGCTCAATCTCAAACATTTCACGGAAGGAATAAAGTACATTTGTCTAGAGGCTGCCTGTGATATTTACCCATGACATTTCCCTGGTAAATTGAGTTGGAATATATTTCCAAGGTAAGGTAGCATTTCAGTTTTGTTTGATGTGTAAACATATTGACATAAAACATATCCACTTCAGTTTTAAGCAAATTCCATGTCCTAGAGTCTGTCAGAGACTGCAGGAAATGAGTTGTACAGAAATTCACAGCTCCTAAATACAGTACATGTGCAGATTTTAGGACTATATAAGCAGGCTACAAATACTGGTAAATAGTAAAGGAGAAGGACAGTTTTTATCACCTTGGGATTTAAAATCAAGCTATATCTGCCTTGGAAGTTACAGGGACACTTTTCAAAGTTGAAAACTGAAAGGAAAACCTAGATGTTCTATTGATTAATTGATACTGGGCCTTTGTAATTTATTTTTATCACAGGAAAAATTAGCAGATGACACTGTATAGGAAAGGTGCCTGGGAGGATTTAGAATGAGATACCTAGGAAAATTCTGGTCGCAGCTACACACAACTTGCTTACCTCAGCTTTGCAGATCTTCACAAGTTTAAAGCTAGTTATGACCTTGTCAAAATGCAAAAAAAATAAATCAAGACTTTAGATTGACTGCCAAAGCAGGCAGTTAAATCACTGAAAATGCTTATGGCAGCAGTTTTTCTCCAACTCATCTTCCCAGTAGACATTATCAAAGAGACATGGTTTTCTAAGTTCATTTAAAAACAGGCTGGTTATAACACACATAATAACACAACGCACACAAACAGTTCAAAATTTAGAATGTTTGTTTCCAGGGATAAGGTACCTACCACCTCACTGCTTCTCTTTAATAAGTTCCCTTTAATCTGAATATCAAGTATGACCTTTTGTCCTTCTCTTCTGAAATGTTTGATATTTTCTGGATTTGTACTGGGAGTCTGGATACTTTGAGTTGCTCTGCCAAGTACCTGGAAAAGTAGAAGTGAAGTAGGACAAAGCCTGACACAGTTTGAAATGCTCAAAAGTCTTCATTCAATCCCAGTTCAGGAAAGGAAAGTTTTTAAAGGCAAGAAGCTGATCCTTGACCTGATGTCCCTTTCTCTCCCCACTTCCAGCAGAGTGCCCCATGGTGGAGCTGCTCTACCCCACACTGTCCTAAGTTAGCAGGGTCTGTGTGAGGTTGTATGTCCTGCTGCAGTTTCAGCTAAACATGGAAAATAATGTGGCTTGTGAGGACACTAAAAAAATATGGCTCTATAATATGGCCATGTCTAAGGAGAGAGTAGGGGTGGTTGCTCAGGCTGCCTGTCTCCATTCATCAGCACTGAGGCTTCATTGTGACACTTCAGCATGACTGTGCAAGGTGGATCCTACATTTAAGTGCAAGAGGTGTCCTGTTTGCCTCTCCCTCCTCTCATGCCATTTGCAGATAGCTATTCCTAGCAGAAGGATCAGTCCTGAACGAATGGAGGTGACTGCTGGCAGTTTTGGGGAAGGTGCTCTGGCTAGAGAGTATACTAGGAGTCCTAGTAAAATATGTATATTGAATAAGTGGCCTTGCCCCAGTCCTAGTTGTTCTAAATGGGCTGCAGCTGTGATGTCCTTAATTTGTTGGCAGCTGTGGCTAATGAAGATGACTGGGATAAAAGGGGGTGGGCTGGCTGGTCAGGGAGAGCCTTTAAGAGGAAGCAGGAACAATGCTGCTGTGAAGAGCTGTGTGTGAGAAAACCACTCAGAAGGTATGGGACTCTAGAAATAGGATAACAACAATGTGAATACAACAAGAGAGGAGAAAGGAAGGCTGGGGACGTGTGTTTGTGCTCACCCTACTGACCATCTCAAAGTGGGTCTCACCAAGCAAGCCGCCCAATCCCATCCAGAAGCACCAGATGCAGCACAGCAAGCTGCAGCTCTGGCTGGGCCAGAGCTGTTCATCAGATCTAAGCCCTAACTCTACTCACAAACTCATTTCCAGAGCTCTGTGTTTATGACATTAAAAAAATAAATGAAAGGAATAGTTCCATATTCAAAGCAAACACAAGGTAGCAGTGGTGCTAAATATTGTTGGGATGTCACCACATCTTCCTCTCTGTGGAGGAGGAAGCCACAAGGCAGCACTGGAGTATCACTTTCCTGGGGGGACCTGTGAAGGTGCTAATGGGGACAAAAACTTCTAACCTCTTTGCCACTATGTCATGGGCAAGTTTTGCAGTTGAGGTGAAATCCGTATGCACTGGTATTATTATGATTCTTCACTAGACATGAAAATGAGGCAAACCCCAAAACACTGAGCACTTGAAGTTGCATGGCTTTCAGTGGGTTTTTCTTTTTTTTAATGATTGCAAAAGTTTCTGCGTGATGGAACCCTTGGCAGCCCCAAGGAAAGTTGTTTCAAGATCCTTGCAACTAGACTGCAAGCAGAAACTCCAGGATATGCTTTGATTGTGCCAGTGCCTAGGCATCCTCAACTCAAATCCCACAACAGACATGTTCATATAATTTGTAAAACCTTTGACTCATCAGCACTTTCTGTGCTCAGCTGGATAGAAATTCAGATCCTTCAGAGGATTTTCTTTGCAAGGTTTATGAAAAATATGGCGAACAGCAAACACCTTTGTGCTACATTTGTTCATGGAACATTGTTCTCCTGCTGGAGCTGGAATTAAATCTGATTACTGAACTAAATTTACATTTTGTATTTGTCAGTTTCTGATAATGGATGTCTTCATGATAAATCTCTTAGTATTAAAACAAATGAGACAAATTCACCACGGTGAAAATTCAAGCCTTTACTTGAAAACAACAAAGATCATTTGATCTTCGAATCAACTCAAAAGGGTTGACTCCAAATGAGAAAACAACGAAGATGTAACTTCAGAAGGATTAGACAGAATAACAGTCCTTCGGGACAAAAATAATTACAAGATTTTTTAATTTAAATGGAAATTATTTATTTGAATTGAAATGACATTCATATTAATGTCTTGAATTGTTTAACTCATAAAATAATAATCAAATAAACAAGATTCTAGAAGCTGGAGAAGGAAGGAAGGGAGGGAGGGTATCTTTGGCATATTGGAGCTGAATTTGTATGTTGTAAAAATATCAAAAAGCTGAAGAACTGACTTACCCCTAACATACTTTTGAAAGTCATTTGAAAATGGAGCATAAGGATGACCCACATGTTGAAGCCTTGGCAGCCATGCACATAACCTCTGCAGTGCCTGTGTTTTCAGGGGTCTCAAAAGGCTGCATGTCCCAGTAAATCCATAACAATAACAAGTCTTAGGCATTTGCTGTTCTTATGCTTCAAGGAACAAAAGATACCTTTATCAACTTTCTTTGGCATCAGTTAATGCTTGTGAGCAAATTCTCTCTTTTTTCTTTCCCTTTCTATTTTCCTTCCTGACAGGTTGATGTGAAGTGGTGAGCAGCCCTCAGCCACGGAGAGTGACATTCAGAGCAGCACTGCCTTTGAGTAAAATTGCCTTTCATACAAGTTGGATTCTAGTTTGCAAAGCTATATTTTTGAAAAAAAAGATTGCCTGCCAGCTAACACTTATATTTTACATATAATACGTGCTAGAAATTAGGTCTTTCTTCATGTTCCCTCCAATTTTAAAAACAGCTATTAAGTCTGTCAGTCCTGGAACAAGGGATTAAAGAGAAATTGTGTGGGCAGAAAGGGCCTATGAAATGGGCTGACTGACAACTTTGGTGAGCTCTGTCCATGGAACAGGGACAACAACATGGTCTAGCCTTGTCACATCAGGATAATGTACAGAGAGTTCAGACACTAGTCATTTCAGCCCCTACTCTGGCTACTGATATCATTGCTGCTAATTATGGCTTTGCATTATGTTTATCAGCCCATGATAAGTGGAATAAACAGGGCCACATTCCCTTTCATAAGCCCTCACAGAGCCATCAGAAGTAACTTTCAATTGCTAGTGATCTGAAAAATATCAAAGCAAAGTCCTAGAGGCAAAGGAAGGTAAGGCCTGTGATTCTTTCTCACACACAGCCCCTTTGTATGGGTTTGAGATTCCTACAGCCAACTCTACTTTTTCCAGATGTCCTCTGGGCCATTCCTCCCAGAGCAAAGACTGAAATCCAGAGCCAACACCCCAGTGCTGTGCTTTAAAGGACAGATCTAGGTCAGTGGGGAAAAAAAGACTTTCACATGTATACATATTTTTTAAGTCCAACAAGGATCTTCGAAGAGCTGTGAAAGGCAGAAAAAGAAATGCAGATATCATGAAAAAGGTGATTATAAATCTTTGGAGCTGCATCTGACTTGCTCTGAGGGGAGCCGGTAATGTGGTTGTCTTGCTTGGCACAGAAATTCACAGCTTCTCTTGGACATGGAGCCCCTTCTCCTGCCTAGCCAGGTTAAATACCAACATGACCAGGAAGGTAAAATTATAATCAAGCTCCTTCTAATCTGGAGAACAATGATTTTCATCTTGAATCAGTTTTCCTTATTAATAAAACACTTCAGTTTTGTACAATATTGTGGATCTGAGTGACTCCTTACAAGGTCATATAGGAAATCCCTCTTTGTGACACATTATTTATCTGGCAAAGAGCCAAACTGTGGAGAAAAGACATGTAGAAGGGCTGTCCCTTTGATGCTCATAGGATTGAGGTGGATTCTCATCTGAAAGCTTTCCTTGTTCCCCTTTGTAAACTCAGACTACAAGCAAGCAAGTAAACTGCAGGTAAGAGAGCAGTCCCATTTACCTGGGAGGTTCTTGGTTATTCCCACGAGGAACTGTTCTGTGCTGCAGCTGCTGCAGTACTGACAACAGCAAATAATGTCCATTTTACTGTATTGGAATGAGATTATCATGCAAGAACAGGTTGTGAGAAAAATGGAGCTGGCAGATGCCAAGGAGTACTCTCCCAAGAAAAGTATTTGAGCACATAGAAGAAATGGCTGAGGTTTCCAGAAAGCCAAGGATTGACAATGAGGCCAAATATGTCTCCTGAGAGATTAGAGTCTGGAATAGAAATGTCCTATGGAGCTGAAACACCTGGAAGAAGAAAAGCTGAGTGAGGGTGCTGCTGTCAGGTGTGTGTCACTTGCTGCAGAGAGCAAAACCCCAGAGCTGCTTCTGGGTAGGAACTGAACAGCAGGCTGTGCACAGAGAGGGATGGGAAAACACAGAGAGAAATGCTGGATCAATGATTTGAACTGCAAATGGCCAAAATGGATCAACAAAGTGCTGAGTTTCCCACAGGCCCTGGACTGAGAATTGCAGGAGCTTGTGCAAAGCCAATAAGCGCTGACCCTTCGGGCAGGGTGTGGAGGAGGCTCCCTGTACCATAACCGGGTGCACCCTCTCAAGGCACTGGGCACTCTGTGGCATTCAGTGACAGAGCAAGCTGCTGTAGAAGCAGTTATCAGTGCTGGGGAGGATGGTAGGACAGTACAGGTTTTCATTTCAAAGGCACTGCTCTAGATGTTGATGGAATATTCTTTGTTTCTTGGATTTTTCTGTCATCCCATCAAAACCATGTGTTATGTGCATTCGTAGTCAAGGGACAGCTTTTTATATGTGATCATTTTAAATTAAATTGAAAATGTTAAGCACTACAAACTAGTGCATAGGATATCAAAGCCTAGAGTTCAGCATGAGCATGTTAATGCCTACTTTCGGCAGTGAAGTACTTAAGATTTTATTTCACTGCCAAAAAATGCTGTTAAAACAAGAATCGTTCGGCTTAGCTGGAAGGTAAGAATTAATATTAGAAATATACCAATTCAACATGATAATGAAAATGGGGCATAATTAAAACCCACTCTGAATGCTTGATTTGTTTTTATTTGGTTTGGGGCATTGATTTCTTAATTACATTGTCATCTCTGCACTTTTACTCCAGTACTTATGTTGTCTTATCTCTCTGTTATTTCTGGAAAGTTTCAGTCAATAACAATAGATTACTGGAAGCATTTAAATTGTACTTTCCTCTCCATCCCATAAAGGGGGAAATTTTATCCACAGGCAAATATTCCAGCTTTGTCAAACTAAATCACAATTTCTGAATCATGGCGTAGCACACACAACATATGTCCCTTGTTTTGGAGTGAAATGTCACTATGCAGAACTTTGCACTTCACTTAACTGTCTTCAGCAGTAGCAGTAGATGGCAAGGTTTATTTTAGGTGAATGCTGAAAAATGAAGGAGAGGCCTCACAAGCTTAAGACTGCAAAAGAAGGCTTGGCACAATCCTCTCAGAAGGACCAGCTGTTCACAAAATATTTTATCCTTAGATGACTTATGAAAGTCTGTTTACCTACAGATGGATTTGTGGTGTCTCATATTTTGACAGATGATCAATAATGGATTTTGTAGTAATAAATGCAGACTGATTATTCCAGTGTCAGCTGAGATGCCTTAGGGCATTTGAGACATCAACAATACAAGCTTTCAGAAAGCTCATGCCCTTCTGGAAGAACAGCTGAAGACCAGGTGAGAAATCCTAGGGATCTTTAATGATATAAGACTGTCTTTGGGCAAATTAGCCATGCCCAGAGGTATAATTATTAACAGGATTGTGTATTTTTGCTACAGGAAGGTACTATATCTGCAGAGACATTCTTGTGAGTATAAAGAAGATGGTGCAACATCAACTTTAAATTCTTATCTGTTTAGTAATTCTGAATAGAGGTTGAAATCTGAAGATAATGACTTGTTGCAGTGCATTGTAAACTTCCTTCCCCAGGTGTGCCTATACCTCTCTCCCTTCCCCCTCGCCCCCTTGCTGAGTGAGTCCTGTCAATCAGGCTTAACATTCCAGCAAGGCGTCGTGTGGTTGGTCAAGTTCGAAGGATGCCCCTCAGGCCCAGAGGTCATTGGCCTGTCTGGGTGTCATCTTCCCCTGAGACCCTGCCCCTCCCACCTGGTTGGGTGGCTCACCTGTACCTCCCCTTCCCCTATCCCTGAGCTTAAAAGGTGAATCAGAGCACGTGGCCGGGATTGTGTTGGAGCTGTTGCTCACATCCAGACCTCTGTAACCATGGAATAAACCTCTGGATATAACCCTCCAGCAGAATCCATCTCTTTTTCTCTTCACCATCGCCTGAAGCTCTCCTCCTGAGGTAAATGGGGTTCCTAACAAGCCTGGACTTGTTCAGTGCCCAGCTGCAACCTCCAGCAAGCCAAGGTATCTCTGGGGTGATACACTGCAGTTGCTGCCTTTGGCCCAGCAGCAAGGGTCAGACTGGCCCAGGCACAATCTAACTGGTAATATGGGATCCATATTCCAATAATGACTCAAAAATCTATGTTGCAAATAGAAAACTTCATTTTATTTGGCTGTAGTGGAGGAGAAAATCCCAAATTTACAATGCAGCACATGCTGTTGTCTCTCTGGTTGGGTTCTTCTCTGGATACATTAAGTCCCAATGTCCCTCAGCTTTTTAATATTTCATCATACTGAGTTCAAGCAGATGGAAGTGAATGGCTGTGCAGGCTCTGGAGTGCTGCTCCTTCCAGGATGACATTTACTGGCAGGGCAGATCTCCAAGGCTGCTCCCTGAGTAACATGGAGAACAGGTGCTGTGTAACCTGAATTGGTTTAGCTGTAGTAAAAGCATTCATATCAAAGAGCAAACATTGCTGAAAGTCCACATTCTGGTTTACCTACTGCATAACTTGCTCAAAGACTGTATTGGGAAGCACTTGTTTGAGCACATCCCAGATTTAAAACCTGTGTACTGTGACAGTAATGACAGCCAGTCCTGCTGTATATATTACATCTGTGAGACTTTTTCTAGGTGGTCCTAAAGTGTTCGTTTCTATGTATCTTCACCAGTGTATTTAACATTGTAGGACATGTAACTGAACACAAGTGGAAAAGACAAAACGATCTCCAGAAATTATTAAGGCTGGGTAAAATATCAGCAGGAGATGCTTTGGCAATCTAATCCTCATTTACTTCAGCGTTGATCCTCTGTTACAGCATTGAGGCAGCTGCTGTCCTATCTGGGACATGAAGTCTCTAGATCAAGGTTATACTTTCTCCAGCTGTTTTTTGTTTATCCACAGAAAAGGAATGCAGATTTTTTTTATATGAAGAAGAACTAAACATAATTTCTAGGGTCAATGAAAAAATGTGTCATCTTAGTAGAGCACTAGGTGATCTTGTGGATACTTTGCAATCTAGCTAGTCTTTGGATTACTGTTGTTTCACCTCTTTAATCTTGTATATAATGAAGACACAAGGTAATATATTTTGAGAACATTAATATATCAGAATGAAGTATTACAGACATGGTAGAATTTAAGAAACTTACATGTTATTATAAAACAAACTGAATGGGAATACTATAGGCTATCTTGAGGTTTTCAGACTCAAGTGGTTTTTTGTGGCATTGCTTGTTTGGATGCCAGCTCTGCTCATCAGGAATTATTGTGCCCAGCAGTGTAGTTGGTAAGCTGAGTAATGCATCTGAAGGAAGACCAGATGGCTAAATTTTGCCCTTTATTTCTTTCTGAAAGAATATGTGGCCTAAAAATAGATTAGGAACAGTGGCAGAGGTGTAAATAAATCCTTCTCTGACATAAACTGACGCAGCCATAACAATTGTCTAGCCTTTTGTACTATTCTTTGCCCCTTGTCTGTGTTTCTGTCAAAGTAAAACGTGATGTATGGGGAAATGATCTATGATTGTACTAGTCAACTAACAAGAAAGGAGAAAAGAAACTGCTTTTTTGTGCCGTTAAGGGAGAAATTAAATGTAGCCCTAAAAAAAACCCTGGATTTAAAGACTGCATTCAAGGCAGTGTTCAAGGTCAGGTTGGATGGGGCTTTGAGCAATCTAAGATGGTGGAGGATATCCCTGTGGATGTCAGAGGAGGGACTAGGTGATCTTTGAAGGTCCCTTCTGACCCAAATCACTCTCTGATCCTGTGATTCAGGTGTAAATCATATCTTGGGGCTGGAACTCATAATGTTCAGTCTTTGTTGTGATGAAACTAATATCATAGTCAGTGGGACAAATCCTTTTGTGCACTCACGGGATGTAGATCCAGAGCAGTTACATTGCTTTTCACAGAGGAAGAGTAGCAGTACAATTTGGGGCAATCTGTTATTAGGATTTGGGACAGCCCTTGAAACACAGCTATTGATCAACAAAGCTATTTCTGTACCACTTGCTTCATGCATTTGAAAAATTAAAATTAGGTTGAAAGAATCAATGCAATTTATTGTCTGCTTCCTAAGGATTGATGGTCAGCATTTAATTTGACAGTAATCTATTTTAGAATAAGATTTTACTATAAGATTAGTTCTACTGAGCCCCTTTGCTATCATGGTTACTTTAATTAAATACCAGAAAATCTCTTGGGAAAAAATGCTACATTGCAACTAAGCACTATTGTTATTGCTGCTGTTAATTACATTGTGTCTTAGTTTTTAATAACTCATGGTGGATTAACAAAAATCCATACAAATCATAAAAAATATGCTGGTTCTGCTATTGCATTTGCAGGAAACTTTTAGATAGAATAACACAACAGTGTATGTATCATTACAGTTTAGTAGGTCATTCTTCTCCTTTTGGTGCCCACATTATATTTTACATTTTTGGCTTGCTTTCAGTATATTTATTATATAGGCAAAGTAGACCTAATTTGAAAAATCTTTATATTGTTTTATTTTTAAGCCTTCCCTTTGGATATTTTCAGGATTTAGCCAGTCTACGAGTTTTCAGGAGATTTTAGCAGAAATCAGTAACTCTTCACTTTCTGGCAACACAATGAACATCAGTTGAACTATCTGTATTTTTTCTGTTCTGAATAGTGATCACCAGTATATTACACATTCTTATATAAGTATTTCTTTTAATTCTGTTGATAAAAAGTAGAAAATGAAAGAACAAAACTGTTTCCATTGCAGTCTCTCCCTGTAAGTGCAACTGTAAGACTTCCCTGCAGTCATGGTGATTTTTACAGTGATATAGAGAACTGATCATGTGAATCTCATAGAAATTCTATTTATCCCAAAGACCTCTGAAGGATGACATGGTAAATGTCTTTTAAGAAATCATTCAGACTTGACTTCCCTTTGTGCTTCAGAATCATGAATTGTGGACACTCCCTTGTCAAAACTGAAGTAAGGTGCCCCCAGACACAAAAATATCTTAGACTGTAAAATCCTAAAAGTTCAGTTCTTTCAGTACTGTTCCCTGTGAAGCTTACATTAGGCCAATAGTGAGATAGAATGTGCAAATAGAGAATTGTTCAAATAATCTAACTATTTTGAAAACTTAGTTTGTTCAGTCAGGGGAGGTTTTTATATGACATACTCTTCTGATTCGATAACTTAGGGTAAATTTTGCTTGGATTCCAGAGACTCGTGCAAACTATGCCATTGATGTTGCAATCAGATAAAGTCCTGACTCCCGCTTCACGGGAAGCCCCATATCTTTTAATTGAATTCTGAGTGTAGACTGTTCTGGTACACAAATAATCTCTAACCAATCCGAAGCTGGAATTGTATCTCTCACTAGAAATGCTATCCTTTAATTTAAAGACCTTAATTCTATGCTCTCGGCTACTGCTTTCCTCTAATTGTTTGAGATCAAGTGCTCAAGGCCTCCCTGCTGTCTCGGTGCTTGACAGGTCTATTTGATGTCTGCTTGCCCACTAGCCAGGGAGAGTCTGCAGCTCTCAAAGTGAACAATTCACTGTGGTTATACACAGTGCACAGAATCCTAGGGTGCCAGTGATGCTTAAAAATATCTCTGATTTGTATGGTGATGGCAAACTGGTGAAGACTAAAATATATTAAACATAATTATTGCAATAGTATTCATTTTTAACTGTTCTAAGAAAAAATCATAGTACTTTT
The DNA here is from genome assembly GCF_027887145.1 of Ammospiza caudacuta. Taxonomy (NCBI): domain Eukaryota; kingdom Metazoa; phylum Chordata; class Aves; order Passeriformes; family Passerellidae; genus Ammospiza; species Ammospiza caudacuta. The sequence goes on from NC_080593.1 coordinate 136,891,695, forward strand.
TTTTGTTTCTTTTAAGATTAATATACTAGCAGAAAGAGCTGTCACTGGAGACAACATGAACTCCCAAGTTTAGAAACAGTGTGTAGTCACTCAGATGCCAAACAAAAAATATATTGGAATACAGTTTGATAAATGGCAAGGTCTTCTGGGTAATTCTGAACTGCACGGTGTTGCAAATGTACCCATCTCTGAGTTCTGGTATTTCATTTTTTTCTTTTTTTTTTTTTTTTACTATGATATGAAATAGTTGACTGAAAAAAAAAAGTTATGGGACTGTGAAAGGATGTAGATTCTGAGTTTTGGAAGGACTACAATCATATGAGTTTACTTACAAAATGCCTTCTGTATCAAAATGTTTCTTGGTTTTCAAATGAAAAAAGTATTCAATTCCTGGATTAAAAAAGTTGTTTCCTGACCTTCATTTTAAATAATACTAGCATGAAATACACGTTTCATCTTCACAGGATCTGTGGAGAAATATAAGATAAACTACTTCCTAAGGACTTCAGTCTCTCTCCAGAGATTATAGAGGGATTCCCTATGTCCTGTTAGGACTAGATATATTTTTGCAGATGGTTAAATTAGCTTATTCCTAGTTAGTTTGACTTAGAGCATATCTTTTAAAATCTATTCAGTTAGACTTTAAAGTTGCACAGAGAGAAAACAAATGAAATTCTTGATGTGTTTTGTTGTCTTCCCATTTAATTCTATCATTTTGAGTTTTCTGTTTGTTTTACAGCTCAGCACCAGCTTCCAGTATTTTGACCTTGCACTCATATGTTAATTGAAGAGCCTCTGATATCAAATGTATCTTCTCTAGGAATGTCTTAGTTTGAAAAGACAGGTGTCTGCTAAGGAAGGCAGGAACCTCACTTGAAATGGAAAATGTAAACCCCCCTCACTCTGAATTATTATCATTTTGAAATTAAGGGGTTCTCAGGCAAAGATATGGCAATAGGAATAACAGTTCTTTATTAGGAAAAATAAAAGTAAAACTAAAAATGTAGTAATATGAAACAACACGGACAGAGAATATGACCTGACACCCTGTGGGTCAGGATGTTGGCAGCAGTCAGATTAAATGGCAGCTGCAGTCCTCCTGGAATAGCAGGTGTGGTTCTGTTGGAGCAGTGATCTGGAAGAAGGGTGTAGTTTTCCTCTGAGGGTCCAGTGGTGGTGTAGATGGGCCTGGTCTTCCTCAGGGAATCCAGTGGAGAAGAAGGCTGTTCTGGGAATCTAGTGGGAAAAGGCTGCCTCTGGTGTCCCAAACCTTAGATTATATCCAGGTAGGAATGCCCTCCCTCTGGGCAGAGCATGTCACAATGTGATGATGTAATTTTATCAGTCATGCAGCAAGACTCAATGGCCCATTAACAGAAGATATCTCCCCGGAGAGAGGATTGGTTGTGGAAGAGATAAAGAAAACTGCCCCATCTGGTTTTAATAGGTGGCCCAATTAACAGAAGATAACTGCCCCAGCTCTAACAGATGGCAATAGAATGCACACCCCCAGCCACATCTTGCATTTGCAAACTGAGACAAGAAATGTAATCACAGATTCACTGCCTTACCTTCTCCTTATTCACAATCCTTCATGGCATGTAGTGGGAACCTGAGACTTCCTGATTGAATCCAAAGAGTTTTGCTTGCTGAAGCTCTAAAATATTTAGTATTTTACTATTTCAGAGGACTCCCTTGTTTTAATATCTTGCATATATCACTCCCTGAGGCACTCACAAGAGAGGTCAGGGAGGGAGGAAGGGGCTCCATAGTTTACACAGCCTTTACCTCTGGTCCAGGTCAGGTGCAGACCCTTCAGATCTGTCAGAGTCCTCTCTTTACCTGGGCACATGCAGAGAAGAGTCTGTGACAAGTCCTTGGTATGTGAGGAAAGGGGTATTTGATGCTCTATAGTTTATTTAAGTGAGGTTCAAACTTCTATTTTAGGAATCCGGGAGACTTAAACTCTGTGTGTTTCTGTATGCATGCAATTCCTCTGATAAATAATAACCTTCTCTAATAATAATAAAGGGATCACAGGAACATAATCTCCTTTATGCATCCTCAGGGAGAACTCACTAAGAACAGAAAGATTTTTTTCAAGCTAAGGGCTTCACCTTCAAATGTAAACCTACAGTTTATAAGTTTTCTGTGTTTCCAGTGATTTTGAAACAGAGCTTGATCACACCATCATTTTTGTTTGCACTTTTCCTCATCATTTGCTATGTTTTTGTGAAAAAACTCCAAACCAAAACCAACTGCAAACAAGTCTGTCAAGTTTACTTTTGGTTCCAGTGTCCTTGTTCGCTCCTACTGCCATAAAAATCATGAAGGACCTTCTGTTGCTATTTTGGCCCAGGTGTCGTCAAAGTTTCATTATGTTTTCTTTCCTTGCCAAGTTTAAAGGAATTTCCTTGAACAGAAATCATCCTTGGTGAAATATATTGCCAGACACACATAGAAAAACACACCCTGAATGTTTTGCATTAAACAAGTTTTATTTGTACTTTCTGTCTGTATATTAGTATCTCTGTGTGTATGTAAACTTTCCATGACTACACAAACTCTGGAGACACAGTGGTTCTTTGCTGTGGGTTTAGCTAACTGGGTGGACACTGTGTACTCAAGCCCTGCATTAAAATGCAGCAAAACTTCTCCAATCTGAACAGAACTTGAATTCATGTCTTAACTTCTTGCTAGCTTAGGTATATTGATTATAACAAGCCAAGGCTTCATTAATTGATTTTTAGTGCTGGCACAGAATAGCTTTAGTCATACCCTTAGTCAGCAAGTAGTCAACAAGTATCTTCATGTCAATGGCCAATTAAAAATGCTTTTTGGCCTATGCTAATTCTTGAACTGCCACCAGAAGGACTCTGGGAGATTATGAACTGGATTGACTAAAACACACCAAGATAAGTATACAAAATCAAGTGCCCAGAATCGTTGACCCCAATGTTTACTTTACTTTTACATGCAGAGCATAAGATAATTAAAGTTTTGAATTATTAATTCTCTACTTGTGATTTTTATAAATAGTGTGTGCTCTCTCCCTCTACTTTATATGGTGTTTAAATTCCCTGTGATGGAACTGGCTTGACTGTTATGCAGTGACCCCTCAAATTCACCAGATTAATTTGAAAATATTAAAGATACAGCTCAATGTTCTTCATAAAACAACAAAAGCATTCAAACACTGTTTCTATTGCTTTGGTGTCATAATGAGTATATTTTCAATATTGGTTACCATCTTCCCTTGTTTTTGGTAATAGATGATTTATTAAAAACATTTATTTGATAAGAAGGTGTTGGGGATTAGGTTTCTTTCCTTTTGTTCCTTTTTAGGAACAAAGAATTTTCTAGGAACTTAGGGAATTTTTTTCCCATAAGTTGCTAGGAAACACTAACAACTGGGTGCTTAAGGAAAACAAAAGAGGTCAAACTCAGAGGAGGAGGGCATCTGGTTGAACTCCTCTTATCTGGGAGTTTCTCTCTGAGGGGCAGAGACAGCACAGGAATTGGGCTGATGAAAGACAGGGCTGGGGCTGCTGCAGGCTCTTTCTCTGTCTCAGCTTTGGAGGAGGATGGTCAGAGGTGCTGCTTGGAGAAGGGAATTCACTGCTGCTGCCAGAGCCCAGCCCAGAGCTGTTTCTTCTGTTATGGGGTGAGCCCCTGCTTGTAAGGGCAGCCACTGAGCGGGGACTTTACTAACACTCACCTCACTAAAAGAGGGACCTACCACCGTGTGTTTGGGTGCCCGGGATCTTGAGCTGGCGGTGGAGAGAGGGCTGGGACTGGGTTTGTGTTCTGTTTGGTGTTGGTGCCGTAGCTGTCGTTGTTTGTTTGCTTTGTCATACCTGCTAGTAAAGAACCTATATTCCTATTCTCATATCTTTGCCGAAGAGCCGCATAATTTCAAAATCATAATTCAGAGGGAAGGGATTTACATTTTCCATTCCAAGGGAGGCTCTTGCCTTCCTTAGCAGACACTTGTCTTTCAAACCATGATAACACACAAATCAATAGCAACCAAAAAATTTCATGCAAAATGCTTCCGAAACTAGTCACCCCAGTGCCTATAACACTAGAAATGAAGGCTAATATCACAGGGTACATGAAGGACAAGTATATCAACAATTTTTTAAAAGATGAGAAAAAGTGTTCCAGGGAAGAATCTATAGCAAATTGCTAAATGGTACACTTGCAAGCTCTCAGGGGGAAGGCTAATGCTAAGCAGCAAGCACTATGGATGTCAAGAACAAAACTTATCAAACTAATCCTTTGTGCTCCTCAATTGAACTTGAGCCAGCACTATTATGATTTTCAAGACAAACCAGCAACAAAGGCTAATTTTAGCTCTTAGTTAATTAGTTAGTCTTGTGCGTTATATCTGACGGAAAATTACTGCAGTCTGTTTGACATTGTTGAGGCCAAGCTCTTCACTTAAAAATCACAATGGCTTTTATCTACCATACTTTGAAAGTGTCTGAGGGGAATAAATAGAAAAGAACTCAGAGAAAATAATTGAAAACATAAGATATGAAGCCCTGTAAAAATAAGACTTAGCCTAGAAGTAAGACTATGGAGTGAATGGGGTCTTTTATATAAGTAAAGGCTTGTTTATAGAATGGATGGCATCAATATTTCTATGTGCTGGTTGAGGAAGAAATAAATGAAATTTCCAGTAGGCAGTTTAGATATTTATTTTAGATATTAATTATTGAATATGAGAGCTTTGAAGTACTGGAATTAGAATCCCAAAATATGAAGCTTTAAATAAAAGCTGAGACACGAATCTATCTGGGCTAATATCTGAGCCGGTATCTTAGGAACGCAACCACCTTACAGTGTTTAGAAGAAGGGCTGATATCTGACTCCCAGCTGCATCAAGCAATAAAATCTACCCTTCTTTGAAGTAAGAGCTTCTCTAGTAAATCTGTCTTGGGGAGAATTTGTAAATAAAATGCAAAGGGATTCTGAGAGTGAACAATTTAATAGGAGAGGCAGCACATTGGTGTGGAACTCTTCCCAGAGCAACACATGCATGGCCTTCCAAGCCTGCATTTTCTTACTCATTATGCAGTCAGGAAAGGATTACCTATTTACCTAACACTGACAGATAAAACATGGAACTTATTTCCAGTTTGATCATTTTTTTTGAGAAATAGACATTAATTATGAATATTTTGTAATGATTACATTATTAATAACTTTTTATGGCATGTCATTACTATATCTAGAATTAGTCTTAGGTGTGTTGGTACAGAAGTTAATTCTCTCTCCATAACTGAAATTTGAAGAAAGCAAATTTGAAGAAAGTTATGAATAGTTCAGAATATGAGTCCCTGAAGAACTGCCATAACTGGTAGAATTATATCAACATATGTATTCAGAGAAGGTACTGTACAATAGCTGACAAAAATCTTCTTTCTGAATGCTGTTTAAAAGTTAGCTTTCTGAAAGTTGTCTGAACCATGTCTTGTACACTCATTGCAGCCAGCTTTCTAGGGAACTGCGCATAGAAAGCAAAAATGAGGAAACACTGCTGTTTCTAAGAACAAGTTTGACAGCTTATTTTGTCTTGTAAATTTTGCCTCTGATTCCAGTGACTAGAAAAAAATGTGGCGATGCACAGCTTGCAGGTTTGGGGTCATTCATAGTGTGGTTTTTAAATGGAAATCTACAATTCAAAATTTAAATATATTCACCTTTCCAGTCTCTGCAGTAACTGAGTAGGAAATTGTACGCACAGGCTACCCATAAAATGGTCAAATTGCCATTGAAATAAGAGACCATTCAAATGGATTTGTTCTGATGGAAGAATATCTATATCAAAAGTCTTTAAATGGGAAGGCAGCTAGCTAGTCCACACCATACTTTGTCTGACCATTCCCAACCATCAGTTCTGTTTCCTGATGGAGTTCTTCATTTGCAGTTGATGCACTGCAATTCACTATCACAGCAATGAAAACATCCTACATAGTGATCCCACTCACAAACTGCTTAGTTCCTGCCTTGCCATCACCCACATGTCAGAGAAACACATTGGCTGGGCTTGCTGGGCAGAATTCACAATGCTGGTCTTGGATTTCCACTTGAATTATTCTGATGTCTGCTCATTTTGACATGTGCAGCAGCATGAACTCGCTGAGGCACAAAATGTCCCTTCCAGTTCCTTCCCTGTCCTTACAAACTAAACCTAGCCTATTTAATCCCATACCTCCTGGGGCAACAGTTACTTTGGTGACCCTTTGGGGTGAAAAATGACATGGTTAAGAATTGAACAAGAAAAAATTCATAGCCTGGTTCACGTGTGATTTAAAATAATTACATACAAAAACAAAGCAAAGGCTTAATTTCTTTCTATCAGAGCTTATACCTGTTTAATACTATTTATCAATGTGCAGCCAAAAAAAAAAGGTGACAAAACACCATATTGTGAGGTCTCGTACCTTTGACAGAAATTTGATTATGGATTTATTCCTGATCTAGATTAACTTTGTGTTGGCAGGTGGTTTGCTAATTCACAAGCCGAATATTAATGAATGTCGAAGTAGTGCTGCAGAGCTCATGGCTACCTGCCACCTGCTTTATTGGTCAGCCTATGAAATGTAGAGGTCAGCCTGATTAGATTACTGGTTAATTGAAGCTGATGACTGGAAGAATCAGCTCATTAACCATTATGGGTAATGATAAGCGTGCATTCCAGTGACATAATTAAGCTAAGTACTAAGGAGTTTAGTAATGGGAGCAATGGAAGATTGCTCGTTAAATAATAACTGTGTTTACTCTTAAGCTTTTTTTTCTTGCCAGTTCATTTTTTTTTTCATCCATGTCATTAACAGTTGTGCTATGCTCGTGTGTTCTTTTTTAAAGACAAAATAGAAATTATTGATAGTATATGAAAATATACTGTGGAAAGCAGAATTACAGAGCACCATTATCCAATGGCCAATAAAATGTTTGTTATATCTAGACATCACCTTCTTAAATTAATTCAGTTAACATTTGTTGAAATCAGTTGTGTTCCAAGCACAGCAATGTTTATGTCTCTAAAATATTTTCAGTACAAACATACTTAAATAGATTGCAGGAGTCTACTTAGTACTAATTGTCTTATGAATATTTATTTTGAAAAAAATGTCAGTTGTACACATGAAAAAAACCAATTAAGATCCCCAAATATGTGTTGAAATGCAGTAAGCAGATCATAAGAGCCATTTTAAAGAACACATTGTGGCATATGACACTGAGCTGTTTATGTGCGATATATATGCTTGAAAAAAAAATACTTACTAGTCTAAGAAGAATGGTTTTCCTATCCTCTTCCTTAAAATAAAGCATTCTTCCTTGTTTATGACCTTGCTGCTTTTACTTTCATCCAGGCTGCTTGCCCCTGCCACAGCAATGCAATAGCATTGCATTAAGTGGGATGCCTGAGTCCTGTCTAAACGCCTGGCCAGGTGTTTATGTATATACTGCATATATCCTGATAAAATTGGAACACTTATAATCATTCCTCTATGACTTTGTCCCAGGAAAATGGACCTATTCCCTTTCCTGGAAAGGAAGTATCCCATGAAGACAAAGGGATGGAAAGATGTCAGCTATGAGTCCTCATTCCTGCCCCAACATTTGCATCTTGCTCTGGGCTCAGCTGTTCACCGGGCTCACAACTGCTGTCACCCACCAGCCGCCTCCACCACCAGAGACTGTGCTCAGCCTCTCAAAGAATCAACCTTCCTCTGGGCTGTTTTAAAGTAAATGACATTTTTTATGAAGGCAGAAAACCTGAGAGGAATCCTGAGGGGATTTCACTTCTAGGTGAAGTTCTTCTAGGAATGAAAGAGATGCAGCTTCTTGGATGAGGACAAACTGTGCTGGCTATGACTCAGAGCAGCCTTCCTGCAGCTCTTGTGACCAGAGCTGACACACATCTGCCAGCTCTCATTCTAACTTGTCAGGGTCCATGAATAAAAGCTTTGGATACCAAACAATAGGAAGAAAGAATTTAGAAAAATTAGAACAAGAGACATACGACAAACATGAGGGTGGTAATTGCACACAAACACTTGGAACAGTGTTTACACTGCTCTTGTCACAAGAAGGCTGCTCAGAATTACAAGGCTGACCTACTTTAGGGTTTGGCATTCTTGCTAAATGCTAGAGGGCAGATACGTTTTAAAGCAAGATACTTCTCTTCTGCCAAGGTACATCTAAAACACACTGGCTGCCAGTACTAACATTTCCTTTAAAAAGATATTTGAAGGTCAGGTTGTATGCATTGTTAGAACAAAAAACATGAAGAAAAATGTGTGTAAGGTTGAGCAACAGGAATTGTATACCCACTGTATAGAATTAATCTGAAAATTTGTGAAGTCTATTAGCATAGCTTTTGTGTACCATCAGCTTTCTTCATCTAGAGTAACTGAAATTTGGTAAATGAAAAGGAACTTAAGGTCTTTGTCAGATGTTTGTCTTTAGAAGCTACAGGTTTCCAACTAGATCTATTAAAATCAACATCACTAGAAGTAAGCAAATTAATTTAGGCAATATTAATTTTTCTTTCAACTTACATTAATAATTCTTTTCAATAAAATTATTAGAATATTAAAATTTTAAAATACAATATGTTTTCCCTTACCTATACGGTTCCTAATAGGTCAGTACATATTATATTATATTATATTATATTATAGTATATTATAGTATAGTATATTATAGTATAGTATATTATAGTATATTATAGTATATTATATCATATCATATTAATTTATAAGAAGCAACTGTGTACTGTGAATTGTATGCATTTATGTGTTTCATTTTTGAATAATAGTGTATGCAGGAATAGCTGTGGGAAAACACAGATCAAGCAGTATTGACCCAGTCATTGTTATGCGATTTCTCACTTTGTCAATTTTTGACTAGAGAGGGAGCTGAAATAGCACATACAACTAAACAGGATAAATTTCAGCTTTAAATCAGAATTGTCCTCCTGTTGGATCTCATCAATTTTTCTCCAAAAACACTATAAAAGTTTGCATTGATTTCTCTGAGAGCTAAATCAGACATTCTCAGACCCTTCAGTTTAATCCTCTGAGACAAATTATTTGTCCTGCTGGATATCTGTAGTCTGATGGAACTTATGAGTTTAATAGATGTAGCTAGAGGATAAGGTTGACTCAATGTTATTTTCTTGATAAAGTTTTTTAGGGTTGTAATATCCATTGTCCTTGTGTGAAGGGAAAGAGGGAAAAATCATAAAAGGGAGAGGTTATAGTTCACTCTTGTTATGAGGTAAACAAGAGAAAGGCACAACATTTCAGATTTAAGGCTCATATTTTGACCTTGAGCACTCAAACATTTTATCCTACCCTGTACTTTTTTAATTAATCAGCAGGGGTTCATTTGTTTCACACTTCTGACCTTAATTTAAGTGTAAATACTTTGTTCATAATTTTGATGTCTGAATTAGTAAATCTGCCTTTACAATATGTTCCCAGCATGTAACTTTATACCCAGACACAGCTGAGATTCACCCTGGTAAGTAAAGCCTGTTCTGACATCTGATGAACTGTGTCATGCTGCCCATATGTTCCTTTTACCTCTAAGGAGGTCATCCTGCTTTATGTGAAATTTAAAGGGTCCATTAGAAATTGAATTTGTGTACTTTTAACCAACAGATGTCAAGTTACATGAAGAAAAACTCCTTTTATAAAATAAATTTATATACTGCATCACCATTTGTATGCTTTGAAATGTTCAGTGTATTTTCCCCAACTTATCCCCTTTTTAACCTTTACTTTTCTCTGCAATAGCCTAAAAAATCCTTTTACTCTTTTCAAAGATACTTACCAGTTGCTGAATAACTACATGTCTTCTATTTTAGGCTATTATTATGAGCTGTCCCTTCCATGACCAGTAAAAGGAAATGGTGAAAATTAATTTTCAATAAGATTTGAATATTTATATTGTATTTTTCATGATGACTTGTGCTCATCATAGAGGAAAGCACACAAGCTGTAGTCAATGCAGAAAGCTGATCTGACTAAATGGTGTGAGATCTGTTTCTGTCACAGCAGATTATTGCAGACTGGAACACTAAAATCCATTTCAGAACTCTGTAGACTTCCCATTATCTCTGTAATTCCTGCTGATGTTAATCAAAACTATTGTCCCATTTGCAAACTACTTAATACCATTTCTATTACCATTCATTTTATCTAGCCCTTGCCATCTGTTTCATTTTACAGTTGTCTCATAGCCAAAGCAATGTCTCAAATGTTATTTACATAGTGTTCATTTTGATCAGAACACAAACATATAATAATATTTTAAGACATTTTAATATATTAAAATGTAATTAATTTCTGTGAAGCTACATGAGAGTTTTTAAGTGCTTTTTGGTGTTGGAAATACAGAAAAGTGTTTTCCTAAAGCAAAAGGCTTTATCTCCATGGGTGTTCAACTTGAACCTTTTCATCTCAAAGGCCAGTTCCTGACACTGACTTTGGTGGTCAGGAGTATAGTGTAAGTATATTTATCTGCCTATAGAGAAATTCATTAAGGCAAAGATTGAGTCTTAGAAAGAAAAACTGATAAATACTATTTTCAGCACTACTGGGATCAATGGGACCAAGCTGCCCCATTGGCTAATGCTAAGGAGCTATCCACTTATTGTTTTCATTATTATGCTGTTACAGTTGTGCCTTTGAGTAAAAGCCTCTAGACATTTAGGTAATTTGACCTAAAGGAACTCAGCCAACACTTCCTTCTCTTCCTGCTTTCCAAACTGTTAGTTTAAAAGAGAAGCCACATAAAGATGATCAGAGCACATAGTGAGGAAAGGTAAAAAGTGTGGAGATGCAGAAAATATGAGCAGTTCTATCACAAAGAATGCGAGTGTAACATTTAATTCAACCTTTTCCACAAAGACCTCAGCCACAGAGGAAGGAGATAATACAAAGATGCTTTGGCAGTAGAGGCATTAGAATGACTGTTTGGAAGGCCCTTCAGTAGATGTAATAACGATAAAAGGCCTTGTTGTTCAATAATTTGTCTTTAAGTCAATGCTGGTGTTATTAAAGAAAGTAAGACCATATCTCAGTGATGGAGCAGTTAGTTAAATAAACATCAGTAGACTACTCTGGGACAGCAGGCCCTCAAAAAAGTTCTGGCTCTGCCTAGTGTGCCTCTTCAGTAGTATTTATAAAATACAAAATTATTCTATTGCTTGACTGAGCTCATTGAAGATGTCAAAAATTTCAATACTACACAAATAAAGTGTCCAAAACACAGCTTTGTGAAAATGCCAAGGGAAATAAAAACAAATTAATAAAAAATGGAAAAATGGAGGGGGGGAAATAAATTACTGTTCTGAGAAGCCTGTTGTATCACAAGAAACGAAGCCTTACTCTTTGCCTGACACAAAACCATGGGTGCCCATCAGTTAGCTAACCACAAGCAACAAAACATGCAGTCATTCCATGCCACAGATTTAAATCATAAGGCATAATTATGTTTTACCTGCTGTAGAAATGTGCTTGGAAAAACAATGTGGTCTGTGTTCCTCTGTCTTGCTAGATCTGCTTTTTTGGGATTTTGCTTTCTATTTTGGTGCTGGCTCCTCTAACTTGGAGCCAGCCAGCAACAGGCTTTCTCTTCCCTCCCACATACGTAACACTGAAAACTGTGTAAATTTGTCCTCTTCCTCTTGAAAATGTAATCATCAGGGCCCAAACCCTTGCCACTGTGGGCCAGTGCATAGCCAAGTAACTAAGCAGCTCACAAAAAAAAAAATATTGTTAAAAGTCCCATTGTTTGGTTCTAGTTTCAAAGGCTGATGTACTATCTGGAAGCATCCCTTACTGAATCCCAGGTGGCAGAGTTTATAAGTCATGTTTCACAAAAGCTTTTGTTCCTGTAAACTGAGTTCTGCCAACAGGCCTATACAGCCTCTCTCTCGCGTGTACTGACCTTTGTCTCGACAAACCACTGCACCTCCCACCCATTTCTCATCATTCCAAAACAAACACTGTGGGACTTGAGGATCTTAAAGATCTCTTCCAGCCTTGATGATTCTATGATTCTAAACTCTACAGCTGAACTGGCTCCTGCTCCCAACAGAGAATACACTGAATGACCTCTCCCTCCCAGCTATTCTAGGCAGTGGCTGGTTGAGCTTCCTTCTTTATACTGTCTGAGGAATGAGAAAAGAGACAAGGTTGCTTTTGATGGCAGCTTACCAGACAAATTAAAAATAAGTAAAGTTGGGTAGGCTTGCTAATGGTTGTGATTTCAAAGATATTTCGTATGCCCTGAGACTCAGTAGAGAACATCTTTGTGTGTAAAATGCTCATGATGTGCATGACCCTCATCCTGATGTGCATAACCTTCAACCTGGAGCACATGACTCTCACCATTTTAAGACCTCTGTTGTCTGGACTTGAGAAGAGACTCTGGGGAGTAATTTTCCACTGCCACTTAAACATTTCTATGCTGCTGAAAGGGACTAAGTTATCTTTTGTATTCTTCCATTTCCCTAATAGAAAAAAAATAAAAGATATCACATCTAGTCAGCAAAAGTAGATTGGAGGACTATAATTGGGAGGAGGATGTGCTGCCATCAGAATATAACAGACAATATATTCCTGTTGAATGCTGAACCTTGGAAAATGAACTGCAGAAAAGAGTTTGCAAATATGCTGGGCTCTGAATGCTGCAAGGTTAGTGTTAGTGTAAGCTTTTGTGCCCTGGCCACCTTCCAGTCTGGATAATTACATGCAGCTTATTCAAACAAGCCTACAGTTTCACTTGCAGATGGCATTCCTGTCTTCCTGTCCTGAAATGCAGTACAGAGCTGCTGTGAGTTCATTTATAATGGAAAACTTCAAGGGTAGGCAATCCTCCATTCTGTCACATTGTTTGCAAATTTTCTAAGAGCAATGTAGGTGTCTATAAAATGAACAGCCAGGAACAGTTAGACCCTGGCATTAGTGAACTATTTCAGTGCCAGTGACTGTAAGCAAAGTTATTTTCACTCTTTATACTCTTTAGAAAGTCACTAATTTTGCTTGCTTTGTTCTGAATTCACATTTGTAATCCTGTTTAGGGGTAAACCAATAATAATCCTGTTCACATGTCTGTGGGATTTTGTGCTGTAGCTTTAGGAGTTTTGAATGTCCTCTGTTATGTAGAGAACTAGAGAACAAGGCCTTTAGTTAGAGACTAAAGCAGGGACACGTTCGTGTTCACACAACCAGAAGGAAGCAAAACTCCTATTTTTAGTTGAAAGGTAACACAATGTTTCACACTAAAGATTAATTTATTTTTTAAGTGGTAAAGCAGCTACAGTTTGCACCTGGTAATTATGTCCACAGACCCCATTTATGGAGTCTGAAAAACCATCTGAAACCTCTATCTGAAAGGAAGTCCAGGGTATTTATTGTTCCTTATTGTCCCCCACATTATTCAATGCTGAGCCTGATCTCAGAACTCCTGTGCACATAGAGAGGTATTCCTGCACTTGTGGATATTGTGTTAGAACAACCCTATAATCTCCTATGATTCCATCTCAGAGGTCGCCTACAAGCCAAGCCTATAAAGAAAGCAGTTGATGTGTACAGAACTGCAGGTACAAGTCTGGCAAGTCCCGGTGTCTCTCCTTTCCTCACAGGAGAGCAAATAAAGTTCTGTAAAGTTCTTCCATCTTTGTCAGCACCTGTGCACTGTTTTGGTTTGATATGCATGAGGAAGAAACAAAAAAAAAAAAAATAAAAGGAGAATTTAGAAAGTAGACAGCAAATAGAGGAATGGCAGAAAGTAGGAAGCAAATAGCAAAATAGTGGTGGTTATAATTATTCTTGACACTACAAATAGGAACAGGGACAGCATGGGCAGAGTGTGGCTGCAGAGAAGACTGCTAAGCAAAAATCAAGCTCTTCTAAGATGTTAAGAAAGGGGGCCACCAGTCTGCTAAGGTGACCCTTGCTGGCTGTGCTGAGTATGCCAGGGTCTATGCCAGGGAATTTTCTGACACTGGAGGGCAGGAAGGAAGTGCCCTGTATTGATACACACAGCGAATCCTGTAACTCCCCCTTCAATCTCTGTGAGTGGTAATCATGCCACTGCCCTCAGTGCTGGATTGTGGTTTTGATGATGACTGAACCTACATTTTCCCACTGGTCAGGGTGGACCCTCTATTTTTCCATTCTTCTTGTGAGAGACAACTGCTCACTTTGAAAATTTAAAAAGGTTTATTAAACCTTAACAAAAATACAACAAAAGACTACATAAGGAAAAAGCTGCAGCACTGGGAACTGCCCCTTGTGCACACCACTCAGCCAGTTCTTCTTCAAGATGGATGCTCAGTCTTTCATACCCCTGGGGGTTGCATCAGCCAGCCGTGGCCCCTCCCAAAGTCTGTCAGTCAGCTCTTTGCCATTTATCAGTGGAAACTGCTTTCTTGTAACTTGATTGGAGGTCAGGTGTTGCCATGCTGCGCCCCCTAAGCACCAAACTTGTCCAATCCCAGCTGCCCCATGCAAGGGACGCGTGCACACCTTCTTTTACCTGTCCTAGACAACCCCAGCTGTCTGATGACAACAATACATGGGGGGAAAGGGAACCATGGGGAGAACAGAGGACATCTAAACTATAATAACATAATTATACAACACTAAAGCTTTTCTTAATTTTCACACAATAGTTATTTTTTAATTGGTTGAGCCAATTAATTGAGCCAATCATCTCATTATCCATCTATAACACTCTAGTGACTTCCACCAACAAGGATAACTCCCTTATCATGGACTGAAGGATTATCATGAAAACCATCACATTGCTTGCTGTACAGAACTGCTGTGCCTCAAGTCTCTGTGATCAGTACCTTTCTGGCTGAAGTTCTGGCCTCTCTGGAGCCTAGGGCAATGAACAAAAATATGCACATAAGTCATGGCAACTGGAAAATCAACATTAACATCCTGGCTTGTATTTCGAATGTGCAGGGTGCCCCAAGGGGCAGTGGTACCAGGCAGCCTCTGTATAGATTTCCATCTTCAGTTTCTGAGACACTGGATACTTGTGGAGGTACCAAATGTTTTGTAATCTCATTTCCTCTTTTCCACAGGCAAAGACTAAAATCTCTTTGGATCTCTTAAAATAATTTAATCACTTGGTGATAAAATGTGGTTTTCTTCCTTTGTTTCATAAGGTATTTAACTTATTAATGGAATTGGGGGTAAATATCTGTATCAATATGGTCGCATTGCACCATTTCTGTTAAAATTCACTTCTGCTACAGTTTACTTTTGTGTTTATCAAAGTACAAACAAAGTAGCTCCTCTTGAGAAAAACTTTGAGTTATAGAAACAATTTGTTGTACTGCTTATTCTCTGCCAACATAGTGGAGGGAAGCCTATGGAGGGAAGCCTAGTGGAGGGAAGTTTTGTTTTGTGTTCATCAAGCTCTGGGCATAAACAAAAGTTAGCATCACTGACAGGCAATCAAGAAGACAACACAGTTTATCTGGCTATGTGATAAACTCAGAGTTTTGTTCTACTTCTTCCTAACAGTCTGGTCCTACAGGCTCCAAAACAAATCAACCAAAAATTACGTCTGAAAATTCAGCATCTGGCCTCCAAAGAGAAGTTATACGTGTCCCTGGAGAAGAATCAGCATTTGGTGTGACTAGAGCTTTGATTGTTTTCTTTTATTCTGGAAATTGTAAGCAAAGTGAAGAGACACGAATTCAAGTTCTAGATATGATCAGTAAAATTACATTCTTTCAAATCACTTGCCTGTTTTTCCATGTCAGTCGGGACTCAGATCTAGTCTGCATAGGCAGGCATAAAAGCCTGCATTTCAAGGCAATTTTCATTATAATGAACAGGATTAGCAGAGATTCACAGCTATTGTCTCTAGTTTGTAGAGAACTGTGGTAATCAATATTCAAAATCCACCTTTTGCAGCTGAAAAAGACACTTCTGAATCTGGAGCATTGCAGGTTACCTGGCTTATTGTACACCTTCCCATGAAATGTAGCAGAAAATAGGCTGTTTGAAACTAGAGGAGTCCCCTAAGTCTTTCCATGAGACAGGTCTTTGCTCCTTTCTTGCTGACACAAGCACAAGCTCACTGCAAATTGCTTTTGAACTACTTTATCAATGGGTTTTGTGAATGGAAGTTAGAGGGATATAAAGCTATCACTTGGCTTTGTACCACTGGGTTAGATTGATGCTTTTAAAAAACTTGTGTGGCTCTCTGTAAAAAGCAGGATCTCTGTATCATTAAAAATAACCAAGAAAAACATGAAGAGGACTTTTCCAGTAGATGCTAGGAGAAAAAACTCAGTTGTTTGGCTTTTCTTTCATCAGCATGGCAATAAAAGGTATTTAAAGGCCAGGATTCAGTGCTGTCCACTTCCCTGGACCTGTTTAATGTTGATGGTAAATGCCTTATGAAGTTATGTAACACAGAAAAAGATGTATTTATTTTAATATTTCTATATACAGAAATATTTAATCTGCTGCAGCTAATCCTCCTGTCTTCAGTTGATCAAAGCCCTTAAAAGGGAGACTAATTATTTAAAGTTAACTTATTCTCCGAGACACTTTTTATCACTGCCTGTGATTCACGGATATTGTGTTGGAGCACTGAAGCTACAGCATGTCAAGGAACACATGCTCTGGATACACACATCATCTTCCCATTCAAATTAAACTTCAGCAAAGTAGGAATTGTTTACTTCATTGCTTTAGATTTGAGAATAACCTAATCCTCCTGACCTGCAAAAGTATGAAATCACTGTAAGGGCCACATGTCTAACACAGCCCCACAGAGGGACAGAAGTGGACAAATGTCAGACAAGCTGGTGTTCTCCCTCAGTCAGGCTGACCTGTGATGGTACCATGACTGACCCATCCTGCCTCCCAGAACAAAATGTGTCTCTGCTGAAAATATGTCCTGAGACCTGTAAAGAAGGGTGACTGTAGATTCTTTAACAGAAAAAAAGGGTGAAATCATGGTCTGAGGAATAAACTACAAGCACAAGTCTCAACAAACTGCAATTTTAAATAAGATTTTAAAAATGCAAAATAAAGCCTTACTGCTTAAAGACACAGGACAAATGTATTTTACAATATTTTGTGAAATTTTTTTGTTGGCAATGGTGCCATATACAGCAGCCAAGGCAATGTATGTATGTGAGTGATTTTCTGTTTATCTGAGGCACACATTTACCAGGGCAGGCTTCCTCTTCGCTTAGACATTATGATCATGAAGTTTACATTTCTCAGGCTCAAATTTACACACATCCAGAAGTTGTGCAATGACAGGTGGCTACAGTAACCTACTTGGCACTATGCCATGGTGGAGCTGTCTGCCCCAGATAGACCTGGGAATGGAGACTGTTCCTGGTCTCTTTCATCCATCCCACCCAGGTTTCTCATCCCTTTCATTGTCCTGTCAGACTCTGCTGAATTGCACAGAATTGATTTTGAACTGCTTCTACATGTACAGACTTGGATTTAATTTTTAAACACATAGGTGTGACAGACCCTAAGAGTGAATATCCCATTGTAATTTCTTATGGAAGAGGCCAAAACACTGTGGCTAGGCAGATGCCAGCTTTCTGTCTGCAGTGGTAAAAGGTTAATCATTACAATTATCTCTGGAAATTTTCTGGAAGTCCAGATAATAAGGCCCAAATTGAAATCCTGTTGGAACCAGTGAGGACTTTCAGATCCTCTGAAGCACATTTCAGTTTTCACCCGTATCTGCAATGTCTTCAGCTCTTGAAATAGGAGTGAACTCGAATACTGTTACCCTGCTCCTGTGTTTAGGAGATGTATTACTGCACTAAGAAAATCCATATATTGTAATGTTTAAAATCATATTCATGGTCTGGTTTTGGAATACACTATATGTTTTCATTATTTTTAACTTCTGATAGCATTTCTGAGAAGAGTGAAAGAAATGCAAATATATTCCCCTCTTTCTGGCTTGTTTATGGGAGTGCCCTGTGGATAGAAGTAGAACTTGAACTGAGCCAACAACACAGATGAGGCAAGCCAAACCCTCACCACTTGATAGCTGTTTAGCCAGACATATCTTTTCTAAGCAGGAATTGGTCTTTATTCATGAGGAATTTTAAGCATGCCAGTCCTGTAATTTTGCTCAAAAATCTGTTGGCAGAACAAAGGACAAGAAAGAACTGCAAACAGGGGTGTGGGACTAAAGATCTAGTTATAGCAATATAGAGACCAGAAGATAAAATTAGCTTTAATTATGGAGACATCTTGAGAAGTAGATATGTTTGCTTAGATTTCTGTTTCATTTGTTGCTGGGTTGTTTTTTTTAACTATAATGTGGTGTATTTTGAATTCATGTTTATTCCTGTTTTTAGGTAAATCCCTAAAAGGGGATTTACCTCCTTAAGGGACAGTTTTGATACTCATGCTTCTCATTACACATTACTGATGCCTCTCATTAAAGTTGAATAAAGCTTTGTGTCTAAGGTGATGCAGAAGAGAAATCCTCTTGAAGTTCCAGTAAAGTAAAAGTTCCAGAATAAAGTAATTCTACTTTATGCATATACATGCCCTGCATTATATTAAAAATAAACTTTTCTTGTCTATGCACCTCCAAGTATTTCTGTAGCTCTCATCAGGCCATAGATTTTTGCCTAATCAATGCAAAATTGTTGGAGGTTTTTGCATAAGTGGTTTATAACATTATACTATCAATATAATAAAATCATTACTGCAACATTTCATTACAGATTTTTATTAAAGAGTAAATTTGTATTTCAGTCATTCTAGGGCAACAACATTTAAATCAAATAATGCAACTGAAAAGGGGGTAGCAAAATCCATACAGATCTAATTGGGTTAAGGAAACTAATCCAGCTGAGGATGTTAAACTAAAAAATGCAGCTCTTACCCAGGGCAATTCCCCAAAGGTTAAGCTCTTAATATACAGATTTACCTTTCTCACCATGTTTACAGCAATTTACCCTGTGCTTCATTGATCTAGTGGCTTTGCCTTTTAATTAACCTTCCCAAAGATTGCACAGAAGTGTAGGAGGTGAGAAGACTGGGATATATCAGCACAGGCCAGTAAATGAGCTGGATGACAAATGCAAAAGAATTTCACTTAGTTCTTTAAAGTAATAAATAGTTTAATTAATGTCAGTACTTGAATCTCAAATGCACTGTACTTAAATGTTCTCTAAGTGAGAAGCAGAGGAGACTTCAAACACACATCCAAGTCTCATATATATGAAGATATGACTTTAATCTGCATGAGCACTGACTGACTGACTGACTGACTGAAATTCTTGATGGACACAATGTCATACCTAACTGTGTATCAGCAGGTAAAGTCATATTAAATGTACTCACTGTCTGGCAGCCACACACTTTAGGCATATATTGCATATGCTTAGCCTTGAAATAGAGTATCAGTTACAGCTATTTGTTTCCTAGAAAAACTAAGCTGTGCCCAGCCTTAAACTAGGTACATATATACTACACCCTCAGCCCCACCCCCCCTCCATAAAAAAAAACCCCAAAAAACAGCTCCCAAAAAACCCTCAAACCAAAACAACAAATAAAGCTCAAAAAGAAAACCCACCCAAATACTCAATGTTGTTTTAAACCTCATGCCTGGTGTCCATTCAGATACTTAGCTAGAAACCAAAGGCAGCTGGCTCAGGCTTCCTGGTCAGTACAGAATTGGACACCCTTGTTGTGACATGACCACTTTGAAGGTGATGGCCAAACTCTAGTATCTCTTCTTCTTATTTAAAGACAAAATACAATTGGGTGGAGTCCTTTTGAAATGATTGGTATTTTTGCTTTTGACCTAGGTGATGTTAGTATTTCCCATGGGCTCTCATAGTATCGGTGGGAAGCAAGATCTGGAAGTATTGTTTGGCTCTTTGCCACGCACATCTAAATGGATGGACAGTCTGCTTCTGACACCTGCCACACAGGATCGCAGGAAAACCCTGGTGGGAAGGGAGGTCAGGAGATTTCCAGCTCCTGCTTAGGCAGGAGCAGCTCTGAGCTCAGACCGGGCTGCTCGAGTCTGTGTCCTTTCAGGATTTGGAAATTTTCAAGGATTGAACTAGAACAACCTCCCCAGGGCAACCCACAGCCCTCCTCAGCTGTACAAGTACAAAAGGATCTCCTTATCCCCAGCCAGAATCTCTCTTTTTCAACTTCTACCCGTAGTTTCATCTCCTCCCACCACACGCTGCTGTGAAGAGCCTGACTCCAACTCCTTGGAATCTTCCTTCCAAGTGTTGAGGGCTGCTGGTGTTGGTGAGCTCACATCCAAACCATCTCTACTCCAAGCTGAATAAGCCCAGCTCCTGCAGGCTCTCCTCAAAGGGCAAGTGCTCCAGCAACAAATAGTTTGGGGATTATCTGCTCAACTTCCTTTCCAGTCTTAGAGTGCAGCATAAGTAAAAGATTACATTTCTGTCTGATCCATGATGTTAATAAATTCACATTCAAAATCACCTCTTGAGTTTCAAATTTATCTTGACAAAAATATCTTAAATCTATCAGGCTGACAGTCTACAGAGTATTGTATCATAACAATCAATAACTATTCTTAAACAGTCAGCATTTTTCTGCATGATTCCTGCAAAACAGTAAATTCCATGAAAAATTCCATCTTGATAGATTTTGTCTATGTAAATATGAAACAGTGCTTTATAAATAAAATGTATATGATTTCTACTTTGAAGTCATAAATTTACTGCACTGGGAAATCTTGAAAGTTTTGCACTACTGTGACTGTAAATTAAATGTCAGCACAAGAAGCAACTTCTGCTTCTAACAAAAAGACTTTTCTGAACATACTTCTGTCTAAATATCATGAAATACACCATTCTTCAACTAGTACCTACCACTGTGGGTACTGGTGCACAGTTTCAGTTTAATACACCTACAGTTTCACAATCTGTAACTGATACAGGCAGAATTATTCCATTTTAACAATGACAAAGATAAAAGGCATTATTTCATTGAATGTATGCCCAGAATAGCTGCAACTAAATCTCTGAGCAAAATGGATTCTGTTATAGAAAGGGATTCTTGAAGATTGTTTTTTATTAAATAAACAGAATTGGGAACCAGCAAATCCTGTCCTATTCCATACCTGAAAAGCAATTGTCTTTTGCTTCCTGTTGTTTCATTTGGATTATTCTCCCACAGAGGAACTCCACAGTTTATAGCACGAATATGTAGTGGCAAACTAGTTAGATTTGATGAAGAAGTGTGAACGTTTTGTCATGATCTGCCCACTTACGCTCAGCATTGTTTGAAGGTTTATAAATCCTCTTTTGCTGGGAGTGTTTCTTATCTGTTCATTGCTTTATATGTTTACCCTGCAAGGCAGAATGAATAATCTTAGGAATGGCAAAGTTAAAATGCATTGATTTTTTTTTTAACTTTTCAACTCTATTTTTCTCAGAATGACAAAGATATATGGTCAGCTAGAGATGGCTTTTTTTTTTACCTGTCCATTTCAGTCTATTGCCACAGCTGATATATGTCTGTGGTTTGGTTTTTATTCAGCAAAAGGACATACTGATAAGAACTAGGTTAAGAGATCAGGAGGCAAAACTCCCTGCATTGAGTATTAAAAGGGCAAGAGTAGTTGCTTCTTTTTTGACTGTGGTTTAATCCTGAACTGGGAGAATGTTAGGTGCTAGTTCTGCACCTTTTGCTCTTTTTGCTCTTGAAGCTGATGGCAGATTTCTTGCTGGCTTATTGTTACTGCCTTCAGATCCATCAATCAGCACAGATGGTGAGCTACGAAACAAAAATTCCATATATTCAGGACTGAGTCACACTGGTGGAAATGGAAAACTGCTTCTGTCCATCCTGTTTCCTTAATCTCTAGACGCATATGATCAGTAGATACACCAATAGCCCTCAGTGCTAGCCATCCTTGTAAATTAATGTCATCAGTGGTGCAGGACAGATGTCTGTGAATCAAGTATGAAATCCACAGAGTTCTCTGAAGACAGCAGACACCAGCTCTTCACAGCCTTTAGTATTTGCAGGCACAGGACAAAAATAGATGAGAGGACTGGGAGAGACAAAATTATCACTAGAAAGGGTCTGCTCTGGTCACAGAAGACCAATTACATACTGAAGATCCTTTTAATGCCTGTTCCTCATAGACTAGAAAATCATCTTAACTTTTTTTCATAAGCTTTTGACTTACAATACAAACCCCTGAAGTACCAGTTGTATTGGGAAGAGGAAAGTGAGATCTCGGGCATGGCAAATAGGCCTAAAATATGAATGACTCATATCTTACAAAGAGAAGCTGCACTTACTGTCCCCTGGAAGGAACATGGGGGAAAAAGATCCTGGCATGTTGATTTATGGACTTTTTTAATACTAGACATGTGGAAAATCATCTTCAGTACATCACATCCCCACTACTATCTTCACAGATCCAAAAGAAATTATATTTTGGATGGTACTGCTTTTGTCTGCAGATTCTGCACCACTCAGAAGGTTTGAAACACATGTGATTCATTTAGGTCTTATATGCCCATACAATTATTTTACATCACTGAATTATTTGCAAGTCCTATAAGTTACTTGTAAAATGAATCTATGATTCCTCAGCCATGTAGATTACTAGCATGAAAGATGTTGGAAAAATAAAATTTACAGTCTCTCAGAGAACTCCTTCTCTCCAGCACCTGCTGTGTCTTAGTTCTGATTCTTTTTTTTTTTTTTTTTTTTTTTTTTTTTTTGTACTCCAGTTTGGAAGCCTAAGGCTTATTTTCAAAAATATATATTTTTTGTAAAGGTGAGTGGGTCTCCTAAGACATAGATAGATGTATCAAAAATTAGTAAATGTGATAGAACCCAGAAACTAACATGATACAGATTACATTTAGTATTATTTTTCCATGAGAAGTAGTGAAATTTACAATCAGTCATTATTCAGATAAATGCAAAAATATACATGAAGAAGTAGTTAATTGTGCAGCAACTCTGCATTTTCCTTTTTCAAGGTTATGATTTTGTATTCCCCCATCGTATGACATTGAGGCTGATCTTACTGCTCAGATTATTGAAAGGTTGTTTCAAAGTTTTCCATAAAAACAAGGTGGCCTGATATGTACACTCCTCTAACAAATTACCAATTTGAATGTAGTACTTTTAAAATCCTCAATACTACCAGCAGTTTATTTTCCAGTTCTCATATGCATTGCTCCTTTAACAGAAGAGTTCAACCTTTCTTATAGAGCTTTTAAAAAATCCCAAAAAGTACAGATGATACCTCTTAATTTGGAGATACTCTTCATTCACTTTAAAAACAATTGGATCAGAATTTCTGTCACTATCTGTGTCAGTGCCTGGTCATGTAGATTGACAGGAGAGACATACAAAATTTTAATAGATGTAATAGAAGCACTTTTTTGATAAGGTCATTAAGAAACATAACAGGTACATATGAATGCTGTTAAAATCTCTGCCAAATTTTAATTGCTTAAGAAAAGAATGTTCAAGGCCATGGAAAAACAATATGAATTTGAATTCAGCTACTATTAAATTATCTTCCCATTTGTTGTATGTATCTTTCATATAAGTAATTGTTCAGACTGTAATCCCTAAAAAGCCATCTGTGTTGGGCTTTATCTTAGCCACCACTATGCTGACCCTCATAATCAAATCTTCATTTCCTCTCAGCTCTATTGTTTTAGCCTCACATTTGTTAATTAAATTAATTCATTTACTTAAGTTAAAAGCGTTTATTCCAGTCCCAGGCTGCTAGTGGTTTCCTTCAAATTAATACACTGCATAAAGCATTAAAATCACCAACTTTCCAGATATCACTTCACTGAAACTGGATTTGTTCCAAATTCAGAACTCCCTTGCTCACTTCTTTATTTCCTGGCAAACCCCTCCCATGTCCTCAGTCATGAAATATAATAATTTCCTTTCATCCTCTACTAGGGCACTGCATCTAGTAGAAAAAGTTAAACCAACCTGAGGAACCACTGAATAGGTGACATTGCAAGGTCAAGAAGTAGCACTGTGCTATCACAGGTCTTTCCATCCCCACTCTTTATGCTGGCTTAAGATCCAGCATTGTCTGTTTTTTTAAACTTTTGTAACTAAGATGTAACAGAAGCAACCTATCCTCTCTGACAGGTTTATAAGCTTTCTTTGCTGGAGTAGAGTCACAGAGACACAACAAGGTTTTTAGCAGCAAACTAATGTTTCATACTTAGTCATTTCAGCATCTAGCTCAAGCTTGACATTTCTGTGGAGATAATCTCCTCCCTCTTCAAATATGCCCTTTTCAGCTGCCTAGCTCCTCTCTAAAGTTGCTTCCCTAGCTCTAAAAAGTGGATTTATTCTCACATTTTTCTGCCTTCAGAAAACTCTTAGCACCCAAATGGCTAAAAGCCTATTTTCCTGTCTCTCACAAAGCAGCACTCTCCCTGGTCTGCAACTGTCATGGGAGCATACACATGCTCTTGAATAAAACAGCATCCCACTCCCTGAGTCACAAAACTTCCCTGAACTCAATCATCCTTTCTGAAAGCTGTTCTGTATCCTTTTGCCTTCTGACCCTACACACAGTCCTTATTTGCATGTACCAATTGTATTAAGGATATGTAGGTTTCCAAGTTCTATTCTTATAAAGGATGCAATGATTCATGGTCCACAGACCATGAACAATTCACATTCTAGTCAGCACATACAGTGTTCTGTAGAGAACTGTCTGTTGGATTGCCTTCTCCTAAGTATTATTGCCTGGGTTTATACTATTCTAAAAGGTATCAAAGAAAAGATATCAAAACTCCTTGTAAAAAATGCTGCTGTAGGGTTGTTATTTGTCCCACAGTACTTGAAACTAAAAAGGAGTCCCCCTGTTTGGATGTGATCCACACTGAGGAAATTGAGAAATCCTGGTTTGTGCAAAATGGATGCATTATATATAGTTACCTCCAACAGCAACTACTGAAAAAGACTGTCAAACTCTGCAATCAATAAGAAAGGATCTTGCAATTTATTTGAACACACAGTGTACCAAAACCTTCCTGGTTTTTTGAAGCTGCACGAAAATGGGCATGGTTTTTATGCTGTGAATGTGTAAACAGATAGGAGAGCAAGGACAGTTAATGCTCAGGAAGATTTCCCAAGCTGCATCACCATGCAGTCTTGATGTAGGCATGGACTGAACAGCTTTACAGAGCCTGCTGGAGTACAGTTCCTTCCTATGAAGCTTGTTACAAAAGAAGAACCACAGGAAACTTCTGCACTTGTAGCCTCCTGCTTTTTTCCTTTGTGGTCTGGAAAATTCAGATATTCAAATTCAAATCACTCATAAATGTTAAATGAGGTTTCCTGAGCTATTGCATTTTTCTTTTTCCTTCTAGTCTGTTTGGTTTTTCAGGCAGAGCATTTTACCACTCTACTTTTTTAATATTAAATTATAAACCCACAAGGAAATGTAGCAGAGTTAAATGTGAAAATAATGTGTATTAACCTGGATAAATAGAGATTGATTATCAAATAACTTATTAACCAGTGTTTGAGCCAGTTTGTGAAACATTTACTTTCCCTGGCAAGAACTTATTGATGTGAATAGTATGGGATGCTGATCTGAAAATGAGGTCTTGCACAAACTTCCTCTTTATCATACTTATCATATTTATCATATTCTTTAAAATTAAGGCATTTATAATTAATTCTCTTTATTTATTTGATTGTGTGAAATTAGGGACATATTTTGACAACCATGACGGTTTTTATTTCATATCATGAATATTCATAATGAGTCATTAGAATTTTTTGCAGAGTACAGTACTGAATGATAGATAATAAATCTACTTCCGTGGAACCTTCCCAGAATGAACCCATGAAATTCAACTTCCATAGCTTTTTTTTTGTTTCTTAATGGATGACATTTTTTGGAAAAACATACGGAAGTGGTGGAAATCGGCAATAAAAATCCTTCAGAATTAAAATGAACATTCATAACATCTTCTTTACAATGTCTGTTCCCCAGCAGATATTCCAAACTTTTTTTTCTCCTTTTTTAACATCACATTATCCTAAAAAGATGCAGATATAGAATTAGAATTCCGTATGATATGAACAGACATAGCCCCAGTGTTCGAGAACCTGTGTTATAGTAACAGGTATATCCACATGGATTCTGGGGATAAGTGAAGGGGCAGTTGCAAATTGATTACCAAACTTTTCACATAGATTATATGGTAGTAACAGGACAGAATTTTTAAATAGAACACAGAAAATAGAAGAAAACATCTGGGGAAAATGTAGCAACAAAAATTAAAGTAACTGGTCTCCAATCATTGTGCAAGCACTACCTTTATTTTACTTTGCTCTTCAAGTGTTTTCATTCTTAGGTATGTACGGGTTTTTATTAGCAAACCCTAAAAACTTCACAGCTGCTACAAATCAATGTTGCTACAGCATTACTACAACAACAAAAACCTAGCAAGTAACACAGAAGAATTCCAAAATACTTTACTTACTCTAAAACACACAATACATCACCACTGAAATGTTGCTGCTTGTGGACAAGAAACCTGGCAAATTTTAATTAACATCCAACAATACACAATGTTTTAGGATGGGACATTGAAGATTTTTTCAGCAGGCAGAAATTCTATGGAAAGTTTAATTTCCAGGGGTCAAATTTCATTATTTTCTTTTTAAGATTATTCTTTTGTAGAGGACAACGGGATTTTCAAGATCCTCAGGTTTTAAGAGCACCATAGAATATTCAGTAAGCAAATACTCAGTGCTGACTGAAGAGAGATGACACTCTGTGGTCAACTCCCACCACATCCTGAGAAGTCTTCCATCCAACTATTGCTTAGCTGGTGGAATCCAGTTTAGAGTATTGCACTGTTTTTGAGCAATACAAGGAACTGAAATGTTGAATTTAATTTCCTGTTGTGGAAAGAATATTTGTTTGGAAAAAAAATATTATTACTAATCTTCCCTGGTTTGGGATAGAAATTCCACTCTGCAGTCAGAAGACTTCTCTTCAAGATAACCTCTTACAAACTTTGTGTTGTTGAGAGTAAACTCCTCTAGTCTACAGAGATCATTTACATCAATGAGACAGATTTAGTGATAGAAGTCACTGAAGCGATCAATATGTAAGGAAATAAGTCAGAGAGGACTCTAGATAGCACCTCAATGGACACTTTCATCTAAATCAGTGTGATTTGTGAATCAGCTTTCAAACTCAGAAAAATATAGAGATTTCCCACTACCAGCCAGTCATATCATGTTTCTCAGTGAAAGCAAGAACATGTGCTTATTTTTGCCCCTTTTAGGAGACAAAATTGGAGTTGTTTGAGAAAATTTTTTGTCGCAGACTTCAAGGGCAAAATTTGTGGTTCAGAGAGAACCCACAAGTAGTGGCTATGACTTAGAAAATAAGCACATAGTGGCTAGATTGAGGATATTCAGAGAGTAAAGCTTTTCAAAGAGAAGTAAATTATTCTGGCCATGATCACATTGACAGTTCTTGAATGTCCCCAGTGAGGGAGACTTCACAACCTCTCTGGGCAATATGTTCTAGTGCACACTCACCTGGACAGAAAAGAAGTTCTTCCTTATATTCAGGTGGAATTTCCTGTACAACAATTTCTTCCCATTGCCTCTTGTCCTATTGTTTTGAGCCACCAAGAAGAGCCTGGGAACATCCCCATGAATCCCACCCTTCAGATGCTTACAGACATGGATGAGGCCACTCCTGGCTGTCTCTTCTCAAGGTTGAACAGGCTCAACTCCCCAGGCCTTTCCTCGTAAGAGAGATGCTCCAGTCCTCTCATCCCCTTTGTAGCCCTCCACAGGACCTGCTCTAGGAGCTCCATGTCTCTGTTGTGCTGAGGAGCTCAGAACTGGACACACTCCAGATGTGGTCTCCCCAGATCTGGGTAAAGGGGCAGGATCACCTCCCTCAGCCTGCTGGAAATGCTCTTTCTAATGCACCCCAGGATACTATTGGCCATCTTGGCCACAAGGACACACTCCTGGCTCAGTTTGTTGTCCACGAGGACACCCAGGTCCTTCTCCACAGAGCTGTTTTCCAGCAGGAATGCCCCCAGACTGTACTGGTGCCTAGGATTTTTCCTCCCCAGGTGCAAGAACCTGCATTTGCCTTTGTTGAATTTCTTCTGTCTGTTCTTCTCTGTCCGTCTCTCCAGCCTGTCAGGGTCCTTCTGAATGACTGCACAGCACTCTGAGGTGTCAGCCTCTCCTTCCAGCTTTGCATCATCAGAGAACTTGCTGGGGAGGCCTCTGTCCCTTCATTCAAGTTATTGATGAAAAGTTAAACAATACTGGGCCCACTACTGAGCCTTGGAGGACACCACCAGTGACAGGCATCTAACTGGACCCTGTGCCACTGATTACAGCCCTCTGGGAGGTGCTGTTCAGTCAGTTCTCAAACCATCTTTCTGTCCACTCACACAGTCCACACTTCCTGAGTTTGCTTGGGAGGATGTTGTGAGAGACAGTCAAAAGTCTTGAAGTCAAGGTGGGCAATATCCATTGCTCTCCCCTCATCCATCCTGGTAGTTGCTTCATCACAGAAGGCAGTCAAGCTGGTCAAGTATGATTTACCCTTAATTAATCCATGCTGACTACTCCTGACCACATTCTTGTAATCTGCATGGATAGAGATTGCCTCCAGAAAGAGGCAATCCATCACATTTCCAGGGGTTGAGGTAAGGTGAAGTTACTGACCAGGAGTTCTCTGGGTCCTCCATCTTGCCTCTTTTGAAGACTGGACTGACATTTGCTTTCTTCCAGCCCTCAGGCATCAAAGATGATTGTGAGCAACCTCACTATGGGTTTTCACCAGCACTCATGAATGGATCCTGTCAGAGACCATGGACTTGTGGATTTCAATTCTGCCTAGGTCCTCTCTAATCCAGCCCTCTTTGACCAAGTCCTTCTTACAACATCCCTTTACACTGATCTCTAGGATCAGAGATTCCTGAGGGCTGGTCTTGCCTGTGAAGACCAATGCAAAAAAGCCATTTAGTAACTCTGCTTTCTCTGCACTCTCTGTTACCAGGGCTCTACCCTCCATTTAGTTATAGCCTCACATTATCCTTACTTTTCCTCTTGCTGTTGATGTGTTTGAGAAAGCGCTTTGTTGTCCTTGATGTCCTTGGCCAGGTTAAATTCCAGATGGGCCTTGGCCTTCCTTGACTCATTTTTACTTACTCTGACAACCTCTTTATATTGATTCCAAGTTGCCTGACCTGTTTTCATCTCCTGTGTGTTTCCTGCTTACACTTGAATAATGACAAAAGATCTTTATTCATCCACACAGGTGTTTTTCCTCCTTTACGTGATTTCTTGCTCATTGGGATGCATCTTTTTTGAGCCTGGAAGAAGTGATCCTTAATAATCATCCAACTCTCTTGGATCTCTCTTCCCTGCAGGGCCTGTTGCCATGGGATTGTTCCAAGAAGATCCCTGAAGAGGATAGAGTTAGCTCACCTGAAGTCCATGGCTGCAATCTCTATGTGCCGTCCTGCTTCCTCCTTGCCTGATACTGAGCTCCACAATCTCATCTTTGTTTCAGCCAAGGCTGCTCCCCAACCTTCACATCTCCGGTGAGCCCTTTCCTGTTTGTTAGTACGAGGTTGAGCAGCAAACCATTCTTTCTGGGACCCTTGACTACCTATGATAGGAATTTGTCGTCAGTGCTTTCCAGGAACCTCCTGGACTATTTGTGTTTTGCTGTGTCGCTTCTCCAGCAGGTGTCAGGGTAGTTAAAGTCCCCCACAAGAACTGGTTCCTGTGACTCTGAGGCTGATGCAAGCCGCCTCCAGAAGGCCTCATCCACTTCCTCCTCCTGATCACCCACAGCAGCGTCACCATGACAACACACGGCACAGCAGGGTCAGTGTGACCATTTGGGCAAATCATTAGTTATAGCAATCTTTTTATAGCAATAGTAACACAGGTAGTCTGAACCTACATATTTTGAAAGAATTTTTCTTATATTTACCGAACTCTCAAGATGACAGAGATGCAGGCTGAAGAGTTAGATCAATGTTTTTCCTCTCACAATAGCAGAATTCACCCAGTTTGAAAACAGCCACTTTTAAGTACAGTTATTCCTGCTGCTTCCCTTCCCAGCAAAAGTGTGCTTACAAACTTCACCTAAAACACCAAGGCATGGACAGCCTGAAAACTTCATCTCTGGCACCTCTGATGTGTCATGAAGTGGGGGAGGGAATTTTGAGCTATGACTCCAAGGGCAAATCTGAAAGGGAAGGAAAAAGGAAAATAGTGCTCTGTTTGGATTTAGTTATCAGAATTTGCTTAGTAGAGCTAAGGTAACAAAAGTAAACACATGCTTATGTATCTAGCCAGAGCTTTAGATAATTCACAATCAGATCTGCGGCATTTTTCCTTATCAGAAATATATTTTCTTTCTAAGAGTTTCTTAATGTCAGTCAGGTGGAAAAATTTTGAACCAACAAATACCTCACCACCACATGTGCAACTATCTCAGGATGCCCCTTTAGAGAATTTGGGCTGCAATATTGGTGTTTTGTGTAGTTGTTAGAAATTGTTTAAAGGAAATGCAAAATAATTTGGGATACAAGATTGCTACAAACAAAATTAGGGTTAGTGTCTAGAATAATGGCTCACAGGAGATATGAGTCACACAAGCTAGGCTTTGCATCATCTTTTTCTTCTCTGAGTAAGGAGTTGAGGTGGGGTTTTTTGCATGTTGTTAGTGTAAAATTTTATTTCTGAGATGAAAGACAAATTTTCAGTAATCTCAGAATTTTTAAACCCTTTTTTCTTATTGATTCTTATTCTGCATCCTCAGTGGATTTAATACATGCTTCTTTGTTGAATTCCTTCCTGTTCTCTCTCTTGAACTTAGATGCCTATGATACTATGGTATTATTTGGGAATGTTGGTGGCCTTGGACAGCTGCAGTTTCCTTACAGGCTTATGAAAACTCTAAGAAAATATATTGAAAAGTCATTTTCTTTACAGCTCATTTTATCACTCATTTTCTTTTTAAAAGCAGCCTTCATTTAGGAAGCAGTAATAACCTCAAGCAGCTATCTCAAGCACTCTCTGTGTCAGACTGCTGAAAGGTGTGGAGTTGGCAAACATGGCATGACTCAGCCTGATATCTCAATCACAATCCAGAATAACAATAGATTGACCTTAAGGAAATGGCACTACAGAGAACAAAGAAAATCACGCAGAACAATAGGAAGGAAAGAAGGAGATTAAAATAATAGAAAATCCTTTGAAATAGAGAGCACCTTCCCTGCCTCTCCTTCCAGACAGATTTTGTTTGTCCAAAGGACTGTGTAAGTAGTGGTCTGCCAAGGGCTGCTGCTTTCCTATGGGGGACCTTCTCTGTGGGAAACAAATACAGGAAGTTTTTTCTTTAAAAAACACAATATCAGTGGATCTTTAAATTAATCTCTAAAATTAATAGTGTATTAATTGATTCATTAATACAATGGCAGATTCAATTTGACATCTGAATGCAGTTCAGCTCAAACCTGCTTGCTATTATAGTCAAACTAAAGTTTAGATAACTTCTCATTTGTTTTGGTGGTAGGAAGGGAAAGAACTCATATTGCTGAGCCCACAAAGACAAGATGATCTCTCAAAAATTCTCATTTTCAAGTAAGGCCCTACAAAAGACAGTTGGATTTACAGCTATTTCTCCTTCTCAGTATTCCCCAGGACAGTCTCCAGCTCCAAAAGAATCTGTGACACCTGCCCAGGAGATGGAGCCAATCCCCCTGCTCAGACTCATAGTCTTACAGGGATTACAAATAATACTTTACAGGGAGACTAAGATACAATATTTCTGATTAACCACTGCGTTGTGATGCCTTTGAGTACAGGGTAAAATAATGTGAACACTGTGCAGTTCCCCTGTTTCCACTCACACCCCTGAAAGAGGAAGAGAGATGCATTGGAGGGTTATAATACAAGTTTTATTTTATTAATATATTTTTATTATTATGGCATTAGATTTAATTTTATTATTTATACATTTTTATTATTTTGTGCATAGCAATACATATTGTCCCTCTATAGCTTGATATTTGGTTTTTATAATACCTTTTGCCTCTCTATGGCCTGAAGCTTGAAGAGAACCTCATGAGGTCTTCTGTCTCCAAAGTCCCCACTCTTCTTAATTTTAACCTTTCCAAATAGCACCTGCTGGATTTGAAACCCAACGGTATTTAATTTTAGTCTCAAGGGTATTAATGGGGATTATCACATTTACTCTTTAAAATATCTAAGGAGATTATGCAGCTGATACTGAAGAATGATCTTTCACAAGGCTTTAGGGTCTTTAAAAGCAAGGTGTTATTCAGATTTTGAAGAAGATTGCAGCTTCTGTTGGTAAGAACAGCACTTAAAATTCACACGTTTCAAGGGAAGGAGCATTACATGGCTATGAAGTTTTTTAAAGCTGGGAAAGATTCTTAGATATAATAATATTACACACCATCCACAGCTTTTTACTCAGCAGGTACCACACTGAGCTCATCTTCTACTTGATTAAAACTTCACCAGCTGGAAAGATCCTCCTCTGAGGAAGAGGGTGTTTCTCTCCTGGCTTTTCTAGAGGTCATCATCTTCAATTTACATAGTCCTTATAAAATGGACACACAGGAAACTTTCTAACCAAACTGCCAGTAGGACTTAAGAGTGACAAAATAGAGGAGAGCAAATTAGTATAAATATGTAGAAAGAAAATAAAAGTATCACAGCAACAACTATTCCAATCAGCTGTACTGCAGCAATTAAAAAAAAAAAGGAAAAAAACCCTAACCAAATGCATTAGTCTTTCATAATTACTGGAGACAAATAATTAAAAATTATCTTATTTATAAAGAACAGCTGAATATAAAGTAGGTGCAAACCTTAAGGCCTGCTTAGTCATCTCAGAAGGTAACAAGGCTTTGCTTCTCACAAGGACTTTGGTGAGGCCTTACAAGGAAAGGAAGCATCAGTTCAGCTCTACAGGCATTAGTCTATCCTTTCGTAATTTAAATCCTTAGTCTGAGTAAAGCATGACTCTTAGAGTAGGATATTCTCATTTTATACAAGACTATACATGTTAATGTGATTTTTTTATTTACCCTTTTGTGTGTCCTTCTGTTTGCAGAGTGAGCAATAAGAATACACTCAGCTTTTGCTTTGAAACAGACAACGAGGAAAGCAGAGAGGTCTTATATTTGTGAGCATGATAACTGACTTGCAAACTTGTAGGGATGTGGAAAATTCCAAGGGCTCCTAATTACCACCTAAAAGAATTCATTTAATTAATCTTAAGTTTCCTTTGTAAAATGTAAAAAGGGGATCTACCCTTCCCTTAATAGGAAGCAGCTGTTCATTAAACAAGCTCTCAAAAAAGCACCTTTTAAGTACTATTCCAGGAGCTGAATTAATTTCATTTTAGACTCCACCAAAGAATATAATAGTTTTTTTTTTTCCTTAAAGCTGTATGAGTTAACACAGCCCAGTGTTTGTGGTACAAGCACAAGCCTATATGCACACACATACAGGGCAGCTCAGGCAGTTGCAGGAAGCAGCACGAGTGAGCAACGCTGGGTACAAACAGCCAATGCTGATGCTGGAGACAGAGGATCACCTTTAAAGAGGATAGAGGGTAAAGTGTACTTAGCTTGTACTTAGCCTTGCAGCCTTTAGTCAGTCTTATCACTCAATATATTTCACATAAATTCCTTACATCCAGCATAAACTAATCAGATCTTAGACTATGATCGGAGTGCATATATTTCTTGTTTTCTTTGTTAATATCCACAACTCTGTTGATGATAATGGCAGTTTTCTGTTACAGAAGTGCTGACAAAAATCAAACACAATTGCTGCTATCCTTAATACCTATGTGATCTTCTTCAGTGATATAAACCACTTAATTAATTTTCCTAATATTTCTGTGAAAACTGGTGATAATCTGATCAATTTTATGACAAATTTTGTTTCAAAATTACAATTAGTTAACAGCAAACTTTTAAAGGTCTCAACAAATTTTACGTAGAAACAAATTTCACTGTTGAGTGTAGGATAGAACAAATCTAAAACCAGTTTGCTTAAATTTATTTTAGTGAGTCTCACAAGGCACCTTTGAGTGAAAAATGAGGGGATAGACCAGAGTCACTTTTTAAATTGGAATTAATTGTTGCAGTTGAGCATCATTAAATTTAACAGATCCAGAACTTAACTCTTTAGAATTCTATTTTCCATGAAGCAGGAGACTTCTCCTCTAGGAAGTTCCCATTTCTGCTTGTCAGACATTCAGTAGGTGCACAGAAGACCACATGTAAAAAACTCTTTACAGCTCAGACTTTTACTTTTGAAGTAAGATGTGTCCATCATTCACTGATGCTTACTCTCCTCCTACTACACATGTGCAATTTTAGCTACAAAAGCAGCTCCACTGTGAGCAAAAGAGAAACACAGATACATAAAAACATATATACCTATGTGATTGGTATTCCTACTGCCACAACTGAAGCCTTGCAAAAATATTTAATTTTGGGAAAATTAGCATGTGGACAGGTTCTACCTTTAAAATTAGCATGTGGAAAGGTTCTACCTTCCAGAAGGTAGAATTTCAGAACAGATATTCAGAATTAATACACTAATAAATCCAGAAAAAAACCCAACTTTTTAATGCCTTCCAAGTTCCAAATTTAAAAGAAAAATGAAATGATCTTATGAAAATTATAACCTCAGATTTATATCAAAAGGTGTGCTTGCATGTAAAAAGAGATATGTATCAGTTTCTCCAAAACCTAAAAAGCAGAACCTTACGCAGAGATCTGTTAGAAGGGACTGGCAAGGGCTTCACCTGTTCTTTGGAGACCTTAAATCAGACATTAGATGTGGGTTGCACCTTTCTAAAAGTTTTGAATTCTTTTGGATAATTGATTCTGAAATGCTGAAATACAGTTTCAAAACTAATTACTAAAGCACATTAACAGTGGTTGCACAACAATATAGCTTCATTATGGCCTATAAAGTATTTTTCCTAACACCCATTAGGATGCAAATCCAGTCTTTGTGTGTTTGAGCCCATTGATGTGCAGGCATTTGGGGTCATTACACCTATGGTCACTTATGGATCACTGAACTCTGGGACCACTAGATTTTATGACAACACATAAACACATAAACAGAGGAAATAAAAATTTATCAGGAAGCACAAATGTTTCTGTGAGAAAGTATGGACTGGAGGAAGACTGGTATTAGAAAATAGAAATTCAGGTGAACACCTCAAGAGAGTTTCTATAATATGTGGTCTCAAAAAAGATCTATCTTTTGTTTTGGAAATTATTAGAAAACACGTCTGTCAAAAGCAAAACTATCAATAGCAGCTACTGACATAATGGAGAGGGGAGAGAAGGCATTAAGGAAATGCTCCATAGCTTACAGTGATTGTTTAAAGAGACTAACAGGTTAAGTTAGCCAAATGAATTCAGTCTCCTTTTCACTTCAACATCATCTTCTTCCTGAGGCAGGCACTCCTGCACCTTTCTCCTCACAGTGAGAATTAAATGCAGCTCCCAAGTTGGTGTGCAGGTTGTTAATATGATCCTTAGCATAGCATGCCCTTGCCCACAAATAATACATGGTGGAAAACTGTGCTTCCAAGGAGCTAGAACTAATTGTACTGATTTACAGTGACTCATTGTGATAAGTAAGCCTCCTAAGTAAGTGTCTCCCTTCCCACATTTACTTTTCACTTATCAATGATTAAGTAAATAGAAATAATATCTGGGAATGGGACCGTAGCCAGCATTATGTTCATAATTTCACCAGAGTGCAGTCTTGGGAGCAGCTATAATGATTGAACCAAAAATTTACTGATAGAACAGTAAATAACAGCATGAAATGGACAAAAATTCATTTAGATATTAGACAAATTAGAATTATATGAAAACTAGTGATACTAAAAGCACCAGATATTGT
Source organism: Ammospiza caudacuta (assembly GCF_027887145.1). Lineage (NCBI taxonomy): Eukaryota > Metazoa > Chordata > Aves > Passeriformes > Passerellidae > Ammospiza > Ammospiza caudacuta. The sequence continues at coordinate 136,927,748 of NC_080593.1, forward strand.
CTCCTTACACTTTCTACCTGATCTTAAGAAGGCGGTGATCAATCTGAATACAGTGGAAACTTTGAGATACTTGAAGTGATATGGACATTCATTCAAGATCTCCAAATTATTTCTTTAGTAGCACAATATTCCCTGGCGTGTAAGTAGATAACAAGGCAGAAGAGTGAATAAAGAGAAAGAATTACTCAATAGTCTAAGTTTGAAGGGCAGAACGGGTATAAAATCTGGTTAACAAGGAAGAGCCATAGTTAACGGACAAAACTGTGATGTAATGGACAAGGAAGAGTGGAATGTCTCAGAAGGGGAGCTATCATAGTCAGACTTATGTTCAAAACCATGGACATTCTAACAATTAATAAAAACATTAAGCAAAATATGGGGGGTTTTTGTTCACTTTGATTTTTGGACTGCATGTTGACATTCAATGCAGCACAGGATAAGAATCATAGGAAACGAAGTCAGATTAGATATTGTTGGTGGAGAGACAGCAGAGGAAATAATTCAGGACACAGTTTTTTAAATGGCTCATCAGGTAGCAATTTATAAAGAAACATGATTAAGTTTGGAGCCAACAGGATCTTTGTCATACTCCTTGTTGAACTTGCTGAAAACAAACACCACATGCATTAACTTTTGAGATTTAGAGAAACATCCAATTTTTTTTAGAAACCAATGAATCCTACACATTTTTTGTGATTTCCTGATGGACATTGTTCGAACTATATCTGATTTTAGCTTCCACTTAGGAAGTGACTCGTCTACCTAACTGATGCTATCAGCTCTCTGAGGGGGCTTTTGCATCCTCTCCATAATGCAGAGGCCTTCATGTCTGCTTGTCTTTGCTGCTGATGCTCACTCAACACCATATTGCTCAGTGATGGCTGATGAACTGCTTCCACTTAGTGCATCCACTTCTTTGCAGTGCTGGGAATCAAGATCAACACCTTTTAAGAACCTGCAATGGTTAATAACAGGTGTGTGTAGACATGGATGGTTACCTAGAAATGTGCCAAAATAATTTCATGTCAACATTCCATTTCAGAAACATTATTGTGTGCTTAGTTAAATATTTCTATTAGTCTCAGCCTCTAAACAGGTACCTGCATAAGATTAAACAAGAATTATGGCATCATCAAGTATTTCTTCAATTGCTCTTTACTTGCTCCTCACTGACCACTAGAAGCCATTTGTTGAGAGGGACAAACACTGTTTGTAATTTACTGAGGGCTTAAAAGAAGCACATGGTGTGGTCCCTTGCTTCTTTGTCCAATATCCATCTGTGGAATTCTTAGCAGTAGGCCATTGTTGCAAAAACTGAGCACTTCTTTTCATATCCTGGTCTTAATTGCACCAATTATTCAGCTGACATGACAACAAAAGATGAGCAGGTAATCATGTCTGTAGGTGATGCTTCTAGCCAACTGCAATTTTCAAAGAAACTGTTTCAAAGAAACTGCTGACAAGGTCAAATCCAAATGTAGGTACAAAATTTTATGTAGGACTTTCTTTTGCCGTGGAATTTGCTTAGACAGGCACCAACTCAGGGAGTTTCAGAAAGTGGCTATTAAGATTTCCCAGTCACATATTAGCCATCCATTGTTAATGTTAACATGGTGTCTTGTGGCAACTCTGGTTATTCTGTAAATATGAATCATCATCCCACACATAAAGAGCAAGAAGCACAATTCAATTTTCAAACGGTGACTTCCTGATTAAACACAAGTTTCCCTAGGCTTCTGTGAAGCCTAGATATCTCTCTCCAGAAAAATTTGTTTTTATTCTTGACATTATTAGATTAGATAAATTCAACTTTTGTGGTGAATTCTGCGACTCAGCAGAGCTGGATATTCATTCTCTACATATATGACTGTAACCTGTTAGTTTTTGATCAATTGGTGGACTTTTATTGCCATTCTTGCTTTTTTGGTCATCCCCATTCTAAATGTTAATTTCTATTTCAGGCATGAAATAATGATTCCCTGCTTTGTGAAATGCCTATAATTGAGGAGAAGAATACCCCAAAGATTATATCTTGGATTATAGATTATATCTTTCATCGCACTGTCTGGATATCCTTGAGATCAGTGGATTATTTCATAGGAGGCCTTTAAAAGGAAAGAAAATAAAATTCCTATATGGTCTGCCAGGTAGGTAAATGCTTCTGGGAGGAACACACCCTTATTAATCCACACCTCTATAACAAATATGTAGGAGTTCACAAATTCAAAGAATTTTTAAAAAGTCATAGGAAAAGCCACTAAAATACAGCTGGTATATCCAATTGGAGACAATCTGTTACAGGGCTGGCAAGGATCTTCAGGGGTGAAGAGATAGACGAGAATCTTGACTCCATGATCAGAAGGCTGGATTTATTAATTTATTATAAAAATTACATTAAGACCATACTAAAAGGAATAGAGAGAAAAGTTCAGAAGCTGCTAAGGTAAGAATAGAAAAGGAATCAACAACAAAGTTCCGTCCAGGCAGAAAGCAAGAACAACTCTCCTGTGAGTGGTCAGCAAATCCAAACACTCACAGAAGACCAACCACAGGTGCGCCTGTTGCATTCCACAGCAGCAGATAACCATTGTTTGCATTCTCTTTCTGGGGCCTCAGCTTCCCAGAAGAGGGAAAATCCTAAAGAAAGGATTTTCCACAAAAGACATCTGTGACACCAATCAGTAGGTTTTCTGCCCCAGTTAAAAGGCTCAGAGCTAAAATCAGTGTGTTCTCAAAAAACAGCCTTGTTGGCTGATGTAGTTGGTATCATGGCCCATAGATGTATAAAATACAAAATATCACACAAGTGTTTTGTAACTTCTAAAGTCCTGTTTTATAATGTGTATCAAGGTGCATGTGTCTCATATTGGTATCATCAGCTATTACAAACAAGACTTCCTGCATCATTCTTGCCCTCTTGTTTAATACACACTATTCAATATTTAATATTCATTTAATATTCTGGTGTTTAAGATTCACCATAAGTCATTGGCAGATGTATGTGGTGGTGAAAATGCTTTCACAATAGGGTAGGGAGCACTGATTATAATAATTTTTTTGGTAAATGAGTTGGAAGGGAAGAGAGAAATGTAGACAATATTCTGCTGTGTCATCAGTGACATTCAAACAGGGACCAGCCAAATGTAACTTCAAAGTAGAAAATTTCCTCTAAGTGTGGCATTGTTGTCTTGTCACATACATATTTTACACACTGTTTAAGCAGCAATCAAACTGAGAAGTATTTTCTGAGCTATCATATTTTTAACTCACTTCATCTTGAAAAACTTTTTTCAGGAACAAAATCTGGATTTTGGCATTGGAGGGATGAGAATAGAAAGGAATCTTTTTCCTTTAAGTCTAGCTCTTTTCTTGACTGAAATAAACATTTCTTTCCTCAGAATAGTTCAGTTAAAATCTAAATCTTAGCAAAAATAATGTGTAGCAAACAGTAAAGCTAGCCAAGAATCCAATAGCTCAAAATAAAGTGTTTGGAATAAAAGAAGAGGCAAAAAGGTCAAGAAAAGAGAAGAATATGCTGTTCTGTGGATAGGATCTAGTGCCTCTGACACCCACATGGAAATATTTCCCACCAAGTAGAAAAGTTTCAGCTCTGGTTTCCCAGTGGCAGAGCTCATTTTGGTGGCTCATTAGCTGCTGGAGCCAAGACAGGACAATGGAACCTGTATGACCCAGGCATGGGTCAAACAGTCAGAGAAATAAAGCACATGGGAAAGGAAGCAGGAGTCAAAGGAAGCAGGAACAAGCAGGGGGGCTCTGTTTACTCTTCCAAGTGATTCAAAAGGCTCAGCACATGACACTAAGAATATTATTCTAGTTTTTAAGGGAATATTTGTTTAGGTGAAGATTAAACTAAGAAATTTCTGATCTATGGGAACAGGGTCCCGTGATGTATTATTACTCACTGTGCAGGACTATTTCTCTGAAACAATACTGGAGGTCTGAAAATGTGACAGGAAGGACAGTTACATAAAACATTTCTAATGCAATTTAAAATTCCATGTAGTCATGTGCTTACAATCCCTTATTCAAAAACTTTTGGTTCAGTAGCTCTAAATACTTTGTTTTCTGGTATTAAGATGCTCCTGTTGATTTTTCAAAGCTGAAAGAGTTTAAAGGGACATTTGTGGGCCCGACTGAGCTCCTTGTGAAAGCACTCAGAAAGAAGCACCTCAGGGTTTTTCACTGCTTCCCACACAGCTTCTCCTTTTACAGAGAGGAAACCTACTACTGTTACGTGCAGCAACCACTAATGGCATTTGTTGAGGATCAAGGGAAAAAATTAGTTCTTTCCCATGGATTTTTACAATCCTGATAGAAAAGGCCATCTTTCTTGAGGCTTATATTATTAATACATACTTTTAGAATAGCTACTTTCTGCCTTCATCTGACCCACAGTGCTGATCAGACACAGAAGTCTCTGTTCAAATTTCCACTGTCTTTCTGGGCTGAGAGCATCAAGAAACTCATCTCTGTCTTGTTTTGATTTCAGTCAGCAAATAAATAAATTTACATCAAGACAGGATACTTTTCGTCTACTTAGTTTGGAGCATGCTGGTAAGTGAATGCTTGTTAAAATTTATCTGCTACAATGTGTGGCAACAGTGTGAAACTATAAAAAGAATGGCCTTTAGGATAACTTCAGACTTTTTAATGGTAATTTGTGGGTTATTCTTTTTTTTTTTTAATATTAAGAAAAGAAGGCAGGACAGAAAATGAGTCACAAAGGGAGAAAAACAAGAGTGAGACAAATTTTCAAAAGCAATTCTTCATGCTAAAGGCTCACCTTGTGATCACTGATTACTGACTTTCAGGTCCTGAACTCGGAGAATCCCAAATTGCTAGCTTCTGCTTTTCTGGATATAACACCTCTCTTTATCTGCGTTACCAAATTCAAATTACACAGGAGAAGATCCCGAGGGAAGCTCTAAATCTCTGGCCCTCCTGATGTGTTTCAGGGTGTCAGCAGAACGTGCCCTGTTTGCCCTTGCAGCAGCCGGTGAGGAGAGCTGACAGGAGCGTGCAGGTCAAGAGGCTGATGAGTTTACACATGTTGAGAGTTATAGAGAATCTCTCTGAATTCTCTTTCATCCCACAAGCACAAAATTTTGTCTAAACACCCAGCTCCTGAACTCCCACAGCCTTCTGGTGGGTTTGATGCTTCTGAACCTGGCCTCAGGTTTTTTTATAATTTAGCTAAAATACCTCAGAAAGGATACTGCTGGTAGCATGGCATTGAGAAAGGAGTGACTCCTGTCCTGCCTGCTCAGCCTGAGAGAACATCTGCAGGAGGCCTGGGGACCCTATTGGAAGCCCCATCCAAGAGGTGAAAGTCTAGCTGCTAACCACTAGCCATGAGCTGGCAAATAACAGTTAAAGTCTTCAATATCAGCTGTGGTTTCATATACAAATTATTTATATTGGTCTTTTTAGGATGAAGTACCTACACAGTTTTGGCTGGTAACACCTGAGAGAAACGTTCTGTTTGTGAACACCTTGGCATCTGTGTCACACAATCTTCTTCTCTTCTTTCGCTACTAAAATCAATTACAAAAATGAATGTTGCTTTTGAACAGTTCATCTGTACACACTGTTTATATCTGAAGTGGTAGTCTTCAGCTTTTAACCAAGATTCATGAAGATCATAATCCTGTTTTATTAACACAGATCCTTGGAGGTCAGACTCTCAGTCTGTTACTGCTATTGCAAAAGCCAGTGAGATCAGATGAGACTCCTACAGCAAGGGGAGAACAAGCAGTAGGAGCTGCTAATCTGTTAGAAATCAAACACTGCACCTTGTTATACATGATTATGGAGCTGTGGTGGTTTATGATGTATGTGCTACACTGCTGAACTTCTGAGGCAGTGAGCCCAGTTTATCATTGCATTGAGCTTTGCCTTGTATTTAAGGAATGCTGCTCTCTGGGCTGCTTTGAGCTCGCGTGTAGCTGTGGCTGCCTGGGACACCAGAGCATCAATTTTTCTGCAGGGTTTGTCCATTTTAAGGAAGCTGCTCCTGTGCTAACCTTGAATGCCCAGCAAGACTGCTGTCCAGGCTTGTAAGCCTTAGCCTTGCTGAGCTGCACACACCTCACAGCTATACCTGTGAAAATATTTGACCCAGTTATTTTTTGACTGCATACAGCAATTCTTCACACCACACAAGCAGGAGTTACTGTAGGACTTAGTTTGAAGTGTGTGACAGAAAAACATACAGGTCCTCTCTGTATTCCTGTAGGTAAGTGGTCTCAGTCCAGTCAATTCACTGTCTGTGTCTGCCTCATTGCTGTCTGTTCCTGCCAGGGTGCGGGTCATGAATTTTTTGGTGCACTGCTCTGATCTATCACTGAACGCCTTAAAGAGCTTTTAGGGTGACATTTTTACTGCCTTTGATGAGATTTTAGATTCAGAAACAGGAGGTTCTTTGCTGTGAAAAACACCCTCTCTTAGTCTCTTTTCATGGAGATTTTACCCTTTTATTTTTCTCACATTTTCTATTATGTACTCTGAAAAGAAATTGCTACTTTGTAGTGTTTGATAACAAACTACTGAAGAAAAAATACAAGCAAAAGTAGATGATACTGTAAAGGCAGAAAAATTGCAAATTAAAATAATATAGTATTATATAACAGCTTGGCAAACCAGACTTGTTTGTTCATTATTTTAAAGATTAAATTATTTAAAAGAGAAATTTTTAAACTGTGAAGAATGAGTAACACACATTTTTCAGTGTAAATTCTTAGTTCCCACAACAACATTAAATGGTGTGGTTCTCTTACTTCCCAGGATGTTTTATTATATGAAGTGCATACCATTAGTGGCAGATATATTAAAGAAAATTTCCTTTCTTCCTGTACATGCTCATTGCCTGGTGGTTTTTCTTCAGGGATGTCCTCTGAGTCCTTTATCTGCTTTTTTCAGTCATCTTTTTTTTCTGTAGCAATGTCAACTATGTTTTTGATAAATTGAAAAATGTATGCTGTAAAAGAATTGAGTCCTGCAAAACAGTAAGCAACCTTAAACGATTTCCTTTTATCTGTCATTTCTAAAGTTTGGAGATAGTCTGTTAAAGCTTCTAGAAATATAAATGCTGAATCTCTGTAAAGTGTGTGAAATAACTATTCATGGAGACAGAACATTGATTCAGACAATATTAATACCATCTTCAAAAAAAGCAAGGTCAAAAGGCTTATTTTTTCTTTCCCTTACATCTAAGCAGGCAAGGGCATGATTCACCACAGATGCCTCATCTCAGCTAAAATCTATTCTATTTCATGTTGAAACATAGCAAAAATTAATGTGTCAGTTCTTAATTATATTTGTACTTGCTTCTGGCATTTCGGTTTGGTTGGTTTGGTTTCTTTTCCATTTCTAAGATTTAATTCCATTTCTAGTACAGGAAAGCGCAACATGTGTGAGGTCTTCACTTCCCCAAGACTCAGCTGTTGCCTCTGGGACAGAGAGGAAATATAAAGTGCTATATCAGGGAGTTTCAGACCCCCCCTTTTTACACAGGTACATGTAATGGTACTACACAAGAAACATCAGAGTGGTTCAGCTGGTAAAAACCACTAAACAGTCTCAAGGCTTTTACCATGGGCTGCCTGCAGGAAGACCCAAGTCAAAAATCAAATTAAGCCAATAGGACTTTTTCTTCAGCAAGTATTAGAGTAGGTATTAAGGGATCTTCTTGACCTTCTTTTCTTAGCAGAGGCCCAGTTTAGGGACCATCCTGGGTTTTCTCTGTGAGGCAGGGGCAGGACCAATACAGGTCAAAGTGCCTTCCCTCCAGTACCGTCTGCCTGCAGCTCTCAGTGCTACACAAGGGTGGAAATGAGCCTGTACATTTTGGTAGCATAACCAGGAGGTTAGGATAGCACAGTGTAAAATGAAAATTAATTTCTGATTATTTGTCTCAGCTACACTTATTCCTTTTGTGAAATTACTAAAAGCCAAGTAGAAATGTGGAAATTATGACCCTGATACCTTTTGTTTGCCTGACTGTAAAGACACCCTGGAATTTTTCAAGAATGTGTGACACCTTGCATGTTTCAGGTCATTTGTACTGCAGTCTCCCTAAGGAAATAGCAGTAACCAACTTAATGAGAGCTAACTTTTTCTGCCTCAAGTGAGGCAGCTGCTTCAGAGATGTTGGCAGGAGAGTTTGCTGCCCTCTTGCAGCATCCCACTGTTTGTTTCTGCTCTGTCTTTATATTTAAGTGCTCATGCCAAAGGTTATCCATGGAGCTGAAATTAACTTCAAGTTCTACCCTATCTGATACCACATTATGTGGAATGTTATAAAAGATAAAGAATGGGAAGGCTCCTGTCCTACTGGCCTATAAATAAAATATTTGTGTGTTAGGGCAGGATAGGCCTTTTGGCCTCAGTATGATAAAGTTGTAGAGATTAACCCCTGCATTATCACAGACATGCAGTAGCACAGAAATAACTCATCAGAAGGAACAAGTGAGCCATAGTGTTGCAAAAAAAAGTAAAATTTCTATATCAAGATGTTAAATATGCTATATATCTCTATGGCCCACACTTGATGCAGCATGTGAACACAAGTGGATGCATGTAAACATAACATTGTGAAGTTCAAAGTACGTCATTCCCCCTAACAGAATTATTAAATTCAATATTTTAAATACTTCTATAATTTTACTTTCTCCTGGCATTTTCAAAAACACTCACTTTTTTACCTTATTCTGCCACTGATATTAAAAAACTTGCAAATTTAAAACATTTTGATGTATTTTTCCCTTAGCTTGCACCCAAGCAAGGGTGAAGATTTTCTACTTTGCACTGAACTCTCACGTAGAGTGGAGGAGAGGGATACATCTCCATTTACATATTATACATAACATATGATTTTTAACAGTACTTTCTGTAAGCTCTAGTCCTCTACACCAGGGTCTGCAACTGAAAACTACCTATCACATAAGCAACTACAATAATGTAGCTACAAGTATTGATGATCCTCTGTAAATACACAACATTCCAAAAGGCACATACTCAAAAGTACTGAGCTGGAGCTTTTACAAAAGGGATCTCCTCAGGGCAGAAATTAAGTTAAAGAATATAAGCTTTTTTACCAACCAGGAACATTTTTAGCAAACAGAATACTTTCAGTAATGGTAAAAGGCATGAGGAAATTGATTGTTGTTGAATTGGCTTCAATTAAATATCATTCAAATATTTGCCAAATTAACTGACCTGACCTTGACTGAAAGAAGGAATAAACCACATAATGCATGACCCAGAGCTCAGTGCTATTGATCCAGCAGAATGGACAATATGCAGTTATCTAATGCAGCACATCCTATGCTTAGAGCTATGAACTCTTTCACATAGAATTATTTATTTGGTTATAGAAAAAGCTCCTAGGATTACATATGGTTTCTTATTTCTTTTTCCTCTCTTCAGTACTACCAGCACTGCCCTTTGTGCACAGCTAAGTGCTACTTGACTTGAAATGTAAAGAAATACCATCTCACAGCTGTCTCTACCCAGGCAATTTGCCATTGAGTGAAGCCTGCCAAAGCAAAGGTTTTGGCATAAGGCAGGAGTAACTTGTTGCAGTGGCCTGAGCAGCATGTAGAAGCCTCACTGAACACCAGTACACTCAGTGCTACTGCTGCCACGAGGGAGTTCATTGAGTCCACACCACAGCTCATGAGTTGTTATGCAATGTGGAGTAAAAACGTTGAGTGGCCAACTTCAGAGTATTTGTAATGGGTTTAAACTGCACAGCAATTACAGAACCATAGGCCTTCAAGGAGTGTTTGTAAAGTATACCTTCCCCTCTAGTTATTGGGATTTAATTATTAAACCTGAATTCCATTAACATGATGAGTCCCATCCCTTTCACTGTGCATTTAAATTGCTCACAAGGTTTCTTAACTGCCAGAAGAAATTTTGATATTGTAACAAAGACCTGGCACAAACATTACAGGGTAAAATAATGACTTTCACATTGGTAAAGTTCCTTAGATGTTAAAAATACACATTTTAAAAGAAGTAAGACTAAATCAGATTTTAATGATGGTGACATTAGTAAGAAAAGCTGCATGCAACCAAACCTTTACAATAAGCTGCAACCAAACCTCTGTATCTGACTGTTCTTTTAACAATAAAGGGCAATGTCAATTTGATATTGACATTGGAACACCAACAATTCCCGCAGAAACTACATTTTCTTAATATTTTTGTTTATAAATACTAGGGCATACAGTTAAGAGGATATCCTCCCTCCAAATAATGGACAGTCTAAATATTTGTCTGTCTCCAAAAGAAACACAATATCTATTAGCATAAAAGATTCACTTCCAATAAATACAATATTTTCTTTTCAAGATTTGTAATGTCAAATCTTTTCCCAAAATATTGCAGTTGTCCACAATGCTCTATTTCTCTCATTAGTAAAATACTGAATTTATCTCATGTGGCTCTTTTGACTGTAGATTTGTGAGCATAAGGAGGCTTTTTTTTAAGTGCAAAGTTGAGTATTTTGTCTATGAGTCTATATGGTGCTATGTAGAGTGTTATTTCAAATAATGGTAATGCTTTCATCTGTTGGGCTAGTGGCTTCACCAATGGCTAGTGGCCGTTGGAGAACTGAAAATATCTTCTCCCAACAATATTCCATAAAATGCTCTGTTTCTGGTACCTAAGATAGTTTTCAGCTGTGGAACACTAAAAGATTTGGAAACTGTGGCTTTCTTGCTTAAAGCATAACATTGAAAGTTCTGTCATGCACTGACTGTGATGAATTGTTACAGTCCTTAATATAATGTTATGCCTCATGTTAGGCACTAAAAATTAGGCATTTCCTGTTCAGCTGCAAGTGCCACTGATCCCAGAGTATGTGTTCTGAAAAACAGCTCTATTTTACCATGGAGCTAAATTATTTAATGTCTGTAAGAGCATCAAACTGTATTGCTCTTGCTGTGCAAAGAAAGCAAATCCTAAATACTTAAAAATTAACATTAGGTAAAAACATGACCATGTTTGTCTTACTTGCATTCATTATTAAGAGAAAAAGCACTTACTAATTTTAGTATTCATCTGATAAGTCAGACACATCTGTATAAGTGAGAGGGATGTCACAAACACGACTGCTCCTTTTCGCTCTTGTACCAAAGCTGAGCTCCACAATTGGAAACTCCTCACCAGCAACGAGCACATGAGCTTGTTGACAGCCATGGCTGTGAGGCAAGGGCCAGGGCAGCATGTCTGGTGAGCTGATGGATGTGAGCTGTTGGTCAGAACAACAGCTGTCCAGGTGCCCTTTGGACATAACAAGCCCCTGCCTGTATTCACCATATGGTCACAAAGTGTAGGTTGAAGGGAGTGTTTCCAGCAGGGACGTGACCCTGCAAGGAGAGCTAGATTCATGGGTCTGATATTCCTGCTGTACCGTTTACCCCCTCACCTTCTTTGACCTGTTGGTCCTGAGTGTTTCTGAGGCTGACCCTGTCTGTGTGAAGTGTCTACTGTGATACAACCTCACTCCTTTCTCAGGTTGCTGCGACTTCAGCAGCAATAACAGCAGCAATCTGGTACTGGATGTGTGGCATTAACAGACACAGGAAACATCCTGCACCACATACACTGGGAAAAATGCAGCACCAACCAGGGCTTTAATTCTGTTGAAGAAAGGGGAGTGTGCTCTACACTGATATTCTTCTCTGATATTCTGGCCTGTAATCACTCATTGGCATTCAGGTCTGAGAACAGCTGAATGAAAGACATGTTTCTTCTTTTAGCTCTTTTTGCTGCTAACGTGCAGAAATTAAGGTTCTCATGTACGTATTTTTCGTGGCAGAAGAGATAAGGACCAGCAGATAAAGTTCAAAACGTCAGTAAACGACGTCCAACCTGTCCTCCATTTGAGTAAGGGACTTATCGAGAACTGGGAGGAGGGAAGGGCACAGCTGGCTTTCCAGATAATGCTCATAACCTTATAGGACCTTTCAAAATATATCACAAACACACTAAAGATTATTTCTTTCTCATGTTTACTTCATTTTTTATTTTGACACAGAGGGGGCAGTATCACTGACTGACATACCCTTCCATTTAAGACAAAATGAGGAGCTTAGAAAGCTCCACAGCTTGGAAAGTTTAGGAGCTTAGAAAGCTCCAGAGCTACAAAAATGAGGAGCTTAGAAAGGTCCAGCCACCACTGGCCTCTGTGTATCAGGAGTCCTCCCCATATCAAGCCAGTCATAATGGTGTGTCCATATCTTTCTGACTGCAGAGACTGCTCCATTTCCTGTGACAATAATCTCCTGAAACAAAGCAAGAAAAAAGAAACCTTAAAGATCTGTTGCAGTCCGATCCCTTATCTTTCTCCCTTTGGTTGACTTACTCTCTCCAGTGAGCAAGGAGATTGCACTGTGCTCCTGAGTAAAGGGGGAGGAGAGTCCTTGCCCTCATTAACTATGTTGGTTATTACTCAGTCTGGCCTCAGGCACAGAACCTCACAAATACAATTTCTGACATGAGGAGATGAGTTTTCTGTTGATATCACAATGTGAAATATTCCAAAGCAAGATTGCAGAACGTGCATATGTGCATGTGTGTCTTAGTGGCACCAATATCATACATAACAATCAAACCAAAGTCAGCATCAGCATTAGTCAGAATCAGGTAAGAGTAGAATGCTGAGTAGGTGTCAGAATAACATTTTTTAAAATTTATTATTTAATGGTTGATTTATCCTTTTGAAGTTACTGGAGGACAGCTCTTTTGTAAAGATTGCATCAACATTCTGGCTGTGTTTGAGACAAGGATTACTAGTTGAAAAGGTAAATCTTTGCTTCATTTAGTAACTGTGTTTTAAGTACACTGGCAGTGTGCTTATCAAAGGTGAGTACACTGCTGTATTTCTACATCATAGTAGTGGATTTTATGCCAACAACTAAAAGATGAGAAGAACACCAGGGAAGTTTACAACATGAAATTGTTGACATCTTAGTAATTGTGTAGGGAGTTACACTAAAATATAGATGCTGCAGCATAAAGTTTGAGTTCCTCTCTTCAAATTGTCTACGTGCCCCTGCGTGCCTTTTGCATACACTACCAAGCTATATGGAATTTAAAAAGAGAATCAACATTCTAGGCAAGGCTGGGAAAAAAATAATCTGTCACAGGCTTTTCCTTTTAGTGATTTCTGGATCATTTTTTTCCAGTCAAGCTGACATTTCAATTTTAAATAGCACTTTGTTTGAAATCACCAAGGTATGAAACAGTCATCTTGCAAGGAACAAAAATAGCTTAGCACAAACCACCAACAGAGAAAGAGGAGTTTCTGTTATAAAATTTTTGCTTTTATATTATTTGGATGTTGACCTCTTGTGTGATCTCAGACTTTTTACAGAACTAGATTCTCAGAAACTTATGCTGACTTGCTACTAGAAACTGCTAACACCTTTTACACCTTCAACCCAATATTTGACTTACAATACACTTAATTCTGCCCTTATATCTTTTGGGTGGTTAAGGAAATTTCAGTGCTTCAATTCTAGTGAAAATTGTGTTATGTTTTGGGCTTGCCAGTACAAGAGAGAAATGGATAAATTGCAAATAGCACAGATCCACTAAGATTAAGTGACTCACAGAAATGCATATAGGAAGAAATTAGGAGACCTGGACTTGTTAAATATGGAGAAGTCTAAGGGGAGATCTCGTTGTCCTTAATGGCTAGTGGGAAATTACCCAAAAGAAAGAAAAAAAAGACTCCTCAGAGGTGCTCAGGGAAAGAAGGAGACATGACAATTACAGGCTGCAGTAAGAGAAATTGTGGCTAAAAAAAAATTTAAAAAAATCTTTGAGTGCTTTGAAGCAGCAATAGAAATAGGCATGTGGAGAGAACTTCCACTCTTGGAAATTTCCAAGTCATGACTGGTCATGTCCCTGAACAACACAGCCTGACTTCAGACTTAGTTCTGCTTTGAGCAGGAGGTTGGCTTAGATCTGTGATTCTAATAAACACATGGGTGAAACACTTGCTTCTTACACTGTCAGCTTCCTACAAATCCTTCATTTAGACTTTCAGTGTCCTTCCTTAAAATGTTGTTTATAATTATAAGACATTTGGGCAGCATATGGATGAGTGCCCTTCTTTACTCCAGCCTAGCCCAAAAAGCTTTCAAAATAGGGTCTACACAGCTGCAGGTTCTCTTCCAGCAGATAAATTGCTCATGCTGTATCACTGTCAAAAAAACCCCAAAAATGGAAGTGTAATGCTATGTCAAGTAGAAATCTGATTCAGCCCCTGAACAAGAAAAGAAGCCAAAACAGTGGTGGCTTTTTGAGTAGTAGCTGTGCAAAATATGATTCAGGTAGTGAATGCTTTAACTGCTAGTTTACATAACACAATTTGTACAACTTTGCTGTGGCTGAGGAAGCAACCCTCAGCCTTACCTTAAGCACACACACTTACAAATTTGCACGTATTTCTTGCATACATTTATACATGTCTCTAGACCTGTGTATATATACATACATGTGTCTGCTCATACATGAGGTACACATAAAATAATACAGAAATACACACAAATAAATACAGTTTGAGAGTAGATTCTTGTGATTCAAGCTTTGCAGAATATCTGGAAATGGCAAGCTGAATTCCTTCTTCTTTTGCACCAAATTCCCTTTTACCACATTCCTGAAAAATCACCTTTTCTGAAATTTTAGAATCTCATAAATACACATCATAGTCTTCTGGCAGTAAAAATTAACCTTAGCAGGAATTGTCCACTCATAGCACAAGCCAAATGTGGGAATTCCTGTTGATGGTAGAACATGTAGGCCTCTAGCCTGTGAATAATGTCCTGCATGTGAGTGACTTTAATTACATCACTCTCCCTATGAAAAATGTGCAATTTGGCCTTATGGTGAACTCATTTCAGTTTCCCATCACTGACTGTGCTTTGGGCATTTTTGCATCGTAAACAGTATGAATCCTAAGCCTCATTAATTTCGTTATTAGCCCTGCTGCTTTTATGGATTTAAAACCCTGAGTGGGTGTGAAAAGACAGTTTTTAAAGAGGCTCTGCAGCTCTCCCCCATTTTACAGCTAGAAGCGTGTATGATCCATGGGGAAGCCTGCTGCCTTTCTTTTGACATAGTCTGTGGACCATGATAGGCATTCAACCTCTAATGAGTTCTCCAGGAAAAATATTTCTACCAAGGTTTTACAAACAATGTCTGATTTGTCACATTTTTCCTTGCACTTATATTTTGAACCACTGGACTTTTTAGCTTTACTTGCATGCCTTCAGTTTGCTTACAGAACATTTGCTGCATATTCACAACTTCTCGTCTACATTTAAAAAAAAATCAAAGTGTGATTATTGTTTTCTAGTGGCAGCCTGCCATGAAGTGTAGAGTAACATGCCACAGCATATGCACCACTCAGGCCCCCAATACACATTTAGATTATACTACTTTCAAGCTAATTCTCTGAAATATGAGTGTGCCATCATAACACTGTCTTTTTGCTGGAATGGCATGAGGGCCAAGAAGCAAAACTCACTCCTGAACTGCAGGCACACAGAAATGTCGCACGGTACCCTGAGCCACGTCAGTCCACCCAGTACAGGTGCACAGCCTGCAACTCACTGCTGAGAAAACCTTCTTCCTGCTTTCTGCCAACATTTTTCATGCCAGACAGCACAGTCTGTTTCCAGTTTAACCGAGGAACTAATACTACACTCAACCACTATTCAATGGGGAAAAAACCCTCTCTTTCAGCTCAGTCCAAGAATACATGACCTTTGGTGGTATTTGCAAAATTAGTTTCTATTTCATTTATCCACAGCCACTGGGCTGTTTCCCTGCTTTGGTGGAGCACCACTGTGCAGGATGGGAATGCTTTCTTTTAATATACTGGTATCTGTACCTCAAAGTGCATCTGTCAGCAACCCTGGTGGACTCTCCTCTAGTTTCACACACCCTATGAGTCTCATGAGTTTTCTGCAAAAAGCTAAGCAAAGATGAATTGGAGCAGAAAGGGACAGGCTGTCAAACTTTAAGGAACAGTAGGTGTGATCTCTGCAATGTTTAGCAGAAACTTCCATGAGGTTTGCACAAAGCTGATAGTGCTCCCACAGCGAGAACTCATCACTAGGTATGGCTGATGACTTCAGGACAGCTGCAGTGGAGGAAATTAAAGGAAGAGTTTCCTTTCATCTGGATCCAAGAATCTGTGATTATTGCTTGCCTGTGCACTGGGGAAAAAAAAAAAGAAAAGTAAAAAGGAAGATGCTAAACACTTGTATATTAGTGAAATTCTAGAGTACTGCAGAATCAGGAAGAAAATTAAAATATTCAGCTGAGTAACACACTATTTATCATCAGCAACAATGAAGAAGATGGTGAATTTCCAGATGGTTATAAAGTATGTGCCATAAACTAATTACCTAGAGTGGATAGCAGATGTTGTTTCCTTTTTCCCCAAGACAGCTTTTGAGATCAGGAAGAGCCCAGAGGGACTGCAGGCTGTCAAACTTGTCCCAGCACAGGATGGGGAAGATACCTGCGTGTTTGGATGAGCTTTCAGTAGTACCAGTTCAAGGGTACATAGTATTTGTTCAAGCTAGGAATTCTCTAAAGTTAATTAGCTGAAGCCCTCAGGGAATAGTCTTCAGTGAAGCAGCCTGCTGTGAGTTCATCAGAAAACACAGATAAGGCTGCTAGTAAGGTGCTGCTGTGACTGGATCCTATTTTCTGGATCCTTCTACTGTGACCAAATGGTACAGTTCAGAGTATCACTAAGAAAGAAAAGGCTTTGCTTTGTTGCTTACTAAAGTCCAGTAATAAAGTTAAGATGAAATTTGTTCACAGGGTTTCCACAAAAATGAAACAATTTATTATTGGATAGAGTCAGGTTATTGCACGGAACAAATACAGACTGGAATAACAATGAAAGAAACCACTCTCCTGGGAAATATTCTCTGTTGTGATCATACATGTCATCATGGGAAAGGTTTTGCTACAGTACTGACAAGCAAAGAGAAGTTTTCATAAAGCTCTAATAGTAAATCCTGTTATTGTCAGATGAAATTATTCTTTTATATTAATGGAACTTTATATATTCATGAAACTGTTAATCGCTCAGTGATGAAATACTTGAAACATTAGTTTCAGTTGAGTATGAGTTGTTTCTGAGCCTCTTTCCAGTCCTCAGTGTTCCTAGGGTTCAGTGAGCTGTGCACATAAAGTGCACTCTCATTTTAATGTAGCCCAACCCATTAAAACACTTTTTAAGTGTTGCATTGCATTTATTCAGTCAGCAAGTCCTGACTCCTTGCAAACAGAGTGTATCACACGTAGGACTTCAATGCCATAGCTAACTCTCCATCTGCACAGCTGTAAGTGGATAATGTACAAATGTCTTGGTAGAGACCACTAACCTGTTCTGCAGGTATGTATGTGTATGTTTCTCTTCCTGGGCTGGCAGTGACTCTTTAACCTCCACAGCTAAGTCAGCAAGAACATCTCAGTGATATAGAATTAACCTCAAATACTTACCAGGGCAGATGAAAATCAGCTTTGATATAACTTGTTTTGATTGGAGACTTTATCTTGCAGTGATGTAATATTATCTCCTAGTATTTTTAGCCTGGTTTCCTAGAAAGCATCTATAACTACTAGAACAGGGATAGAATTCTTTTCGGATTAGAAACGTGTAAGGTTCATACAAACAGGATTGTTATCACTACAAAACTTTGAGGCACCTCCCAGTGACTTGGGTGAACCTTCCAACACATAGCCAGAGGAAATGAAGCTTTTTTTGTTGCTAGTTCTTTGTACTCAGGGCCTTCATCTTAATCTTCAAAGGCCTTCATTAATTCAATCTCAACTTCATAAAAAACATCTCTGCCCTGTCTCTAGGGGGTTTATTTGTAACAGTTCTATTCTCTAGGAATGCCAAACCCACTGACCTTAAGCATATAACATGTGAAAGCAGAAAATAAAATTTTCTCAGCTACCTCCTCACATCTCTTCAGCAGAGGGAAATGGAAATGCTCACAAACCTGTCCACTCTGAGACTAAAACATCAACTACATTTTTGCAGTTGTTTATGTATGTAGTCACAAGAAATATGGAGTGATAAATACAGGAAATGTTTGAGGGGAGGTAGGCAATAGACAGTGGTGGCAGAGAAAGGGAGGACTGGAGGAAAAGGGCCTGCAAAGGGTGAGCATTAGTCCCACGTGTGCTCCTGAGTGCGCCCTTGGCCAATATGAGAACCCAGCATGAGGAATGAACCTGAACTCCACACCTTCTTGCAGTTGTGAGATTTATTCAAAGTGCTGGCGAGGAGTATGAAGACTGCAGTATAAGTATGAAGAATAAAATGACAGCTTTTCTTGAGGTTTGCAAAAAATGGCTATTTTACAGAACACTTTTTCCTGATGGGAATTGAGTAGTTATTTCTTATGCCTCCAAGCTGTTTCTACCATTTTAAATAGCTAAAAAAAGAGCCTAATAACCCAAAGTTGATACCTATAGGTGTCAAATTCAGACACTGCACAAACTGAGAAACCAGGTAAGCATTTGTATGTGGAGTTTTGATGTTATAGATATTTGTATGTCTCACCTCACTCTGTGTTTATACATACTGTAAAATGCAAGATTCTTCTATTTGTAGAAAATTAAATGAAATTAAATTAAGTGCAAAGTTAATATTTTTTTAAAAATGAGTAAAAGAATGCAATGAGACATGCTGGACACCTACACTTCATTTGCATTATGCATGAGTTGCTATCATAACATTTCTGCCATAAGAGTACTATATGCACAGTTAATAAAATAAACCCAGCTTACTTGTATAGTGTAAGTTTTTTACAGCTTTATTAGAGGCATGGTAGCATGGATGATGCTGTAAATTTTTCTACTTTTTTTCCTTCTGTCTTCTTACAGCTTTTATATTTTTGATTTGTGTCTGCCTGTAGAGGAATCACTTTTGTCTAGTAGGTGTGTTAGTACATTTCTTCTGTCATCGGATAACATGCTAATGCCACTGTATTATCCATTTGAAATGTGAAACCAAGGGAAGACTGGTGAAAAAGATCCTACTTACAAGGATCTAGAACAAGTGTACTAAAAGCATGCCAGCTAAAATATGACCTACTGTTCAGAAAAACCAGCAAAGTCATACAAATAGGTTAGTTTACAACTGAGGAAAGCTCATTCCCTTCCCACAGTGCTGCATGTATCTCATGACAATGCTGAGTGGCATCCTGGCCTGTATCAGGAGCAGTGTGGCCAGCAGGAGCAGAGAGGTCATCCTTCCCCCGTACTGGCACTGGTGGGGCTGCACCTTGAGTGCTGTGTCCAGCTCTGGCCCCTCAGTTTGGAAGGACGTTGAGACACTTGAGCGTGTCCAGAGGCAGCAACGAGGCTGCTGAGGGGCTTGGAACACAAACCCTGTGAGGAACGACTGAGGGGGCTGGGGGTGTGTAGCCTGGAGAAAAGGAGACTCAGGGGTGAACTTATCACTCTCTACAATTCCCTGACAGGTGGCTGTGGTCAGCTGGGGGTTGGTCTCTTTCTCCATGCAGCAACTGACAGAATGAGAGGATGCAGTCTCAAGCTGCGCCAAGGGAAATTTATGTTGGATGCTAGGAAAATATTTTTTATGAAAAGGGTGATAAAGTTCTGGAATGGTCTGCCCAGGCAGGTAGTAGAGTCACCATTTCTCAATGTGTTTAAAAAAGGACTGGATGTGGCACTCGCTGCCATGGTTTAGTTGAGGTGTTAGGGCATGGGTTGGATTCAATTATCTCAAAAGTCTCTTCCAACCTAGTGATTTTGTGATTCTGTGATGTCCAAGGCACACTCACCTGCTGCTTTTTGCCTCATGAATGGCACCTCTACTCCTCTGCCACCAGTTATTTCTGCACTCTATGGGCTCTGCTTTAAAGTACAGTGGGTGAGTAAGTTCCTTTTCCCAAGGGAATCATCAGTCAGTTCAGGTGCCATCCAGCCTCATCTGAGAGGAATGAGTTACAGAAGCAGAGGCCACAGTAAGGATCTATCCTCACAGGGGATATCAGCCAAGCCCACACTGCACCAGGGAAGGTTCACATTGCTCCCCACCCACAGCATGAGTAGCAGGTCCCACCTTTCCCCTGTTCCTGCAGGTGATGTGCTCTTGCTTTCCAA
The DNA here is from genome assembly GCF_027887145.1 of Ammospiza caudacuta. Taxonomy (NCBI): domain Eukaryota; kingdom Metazoa; phylum Chordata; class Aves; order Passeriformes; family Passerellidae; genus Ammospiza; species Ammospiza caudacuta. The sequence goes on from NC_080593.1 coordinate 136,947,950, forward strand.
ACATGGTTTCCAAGAGATATTAAACGAATACACAGCTCTCCAGCTGAGATAATTGAAATTTGTCTTTCCACACCACCCACCCCCAAGAAAAATCTGAGTGCAGACTGACTGTTGTTTTTTTGTATTTCCACCAGTTTTTGTACATTTTCAATCAGTCTTTCTGAAAAACATATTTCCAAGCACTTGCTTTCCTTGTTACAAGCATGCTAGGCCTTCTGCTTTAGGTAGGGCAGACTGGTTTTTTTTCATTCTTCAGTCTGAGAAGGAGACAGCAGCTTTGCTTTAACCCTCAAATCAAGATAATTTAATTTCACTTCTAAACACAGGGCAGAGCAAAGTAACTTATACAGAAACTGAGCTGGTTTTGTATTAAATTTGGTGCTTTCATCAGAAAAATTAACAAGTACAGCTTTGAACAAAGGCTAGACCATTGCACTGTGGTATACCCAGAATGTTTTTCAGGCAAGGGCTGCATAATGCAATGCTTCAGAAAATCAATACCTATACTTTATACAGTTACAAAAGTATCCTGTTTACTTTTACAGTGATAACACAATTTTGTCTGGAAAATAAACCTGATACTCAACATTAAAGTTTAATAGATAAGCCAACCAAGATTTTTCCCCTGCTTTGTCCTTTACTGTTCTTCAAGTAGTTACAAGGCATCAGACAGTATAGCTTAAAATGCACCCATTTTGTTTTATCTGACAAAGAAAGTAAAGCATTTCATCTGGGAGCTAAATATGAAAGCTGCAGTGAATGTTTTTAAGATAGAACAAAAAAGAAAGGATATATGTAAAATAGATTGGGTGAAACCTTAACCCCACTGAATCCTGTGGCAAAATCCCCATTGACTTCATAGAGCCAAGATTTTACCTTTCAATCATAGCATGAACGCAGCTGATGCTGCACAACTTTTAGAGGAGGACAAAAGATTAAAAACTCAATATTCAAGATAGAGTCAAGTTTAGATTCAGTTGAACTCTGAGCTGACATCCAGCACATGGTTTATTCAGCAGAGGAAAATTATAGATGTGCAAGAATTTTAAGTGCGGTGTGAAGAACAGTAAAATGTAGCCTCTTTTTAAATCAAAATGCCAGTCTTTAATTTGGTGCACAAAAAAACTTCTCTATAATTTTCACAGGCTATAATTGTTTAAGGGTGACCTTCTAGTCTGGTCAGCTGTAATCTTCTGAAAGACTTACCATGCCACAAGGATAGCAACAATGGGAATGGGAGAAAAGTGACAGAATAGGGCAATAACAGTGTGCATGTTCAGACAAAAAGCAGCAAGGAAGACCAGAGTTCATTTTGGACAATCCTAGAGAATCCTAATGTGTTTTCTTCCATAATGCTACAGTTCTTAATGTTACAGTTTTCAATACGGTAGAAATAACAGAAAAAATAGGTGTCTTACATGCCTTCTACAACAACAGATTATAGAAGAAAGTAAATTCTTCTGATGAAAAGTGGCATAATATGGAGCTTAAATGACAGAAAAGGATGCAAATCCTTATGTGCAGCAACCTTACAGTTCTAGCTGGTGTAAATGACAAAGGTCTGCTGACTTCAGTGAAATGGTCTGCATTCTTGAATAAGTATTTATTTGTCTTGTGAAGGACATTTGATGGCATCTGGAATAGCAGCCCCTTCTCTGGAGAACATTGATTTTTTTGAGTATTCTGGTAATGAAAAGGAGAAAGATGTCTAGATATTGATGAACATTATGTAGAAGATTGCTTTCTTAAATTAAAAATGGCTTCCCACTGAAAAGAAAGTTTGTGCAGAAATGAGGCTTTGGTTAAGGTATTTTTTATTTATACCCTTAATTTCATGGCACAATTTCTACTACTTATACCTCTCCAAGAGAACACTGTGATTTAAAATAAGACTTTTAAAAATGATTCTGTGAGAGAAGATGATACTTTTCTATAGATATACAATAAAAAGTCATGAAAGTTGCTGAGTAGAATAGAAATAATTCTGTGGTTTCAGTTCCAAGTAAGTGCAGCATCACAGGCCAGTGAGGGCATGTTCACTGAGGCCTGATCCTCGTGACTTAATAATACACCTATTAACTGCAAGCACATAACAACTTTCACTGCAATCACAGTTAAAATCAAACTTGTGCCTCGCTGCTTGGTGTACAAGAGCCTGAGGCAAACCGGATCATCAGCACAGTTCTTGAAATGTTCTTGGCGGAGCCGTCGGAGTCAGCAGCAGTGGGGAGCAGAGGAGCCCGAATGTCAGACAAGGTCTTGCAGCAGGAAGGAAGATGCTGGCTAGATTCCAGCACAAAGGGAAAAAGGAAAATCATGCCACTTAGCCACTTAGCTGAGAGCAAGGGAGTGGGAATTAGATGGATTTGTACATAATGCAGGAGCAAGAAACCTCAAAGAGATTTCTTCAGAGTGTTGGAATTAACCTTCAGGTTTAATGTTCCTGTGTTTTGAAATCACCCTGAACTTGATGTGTTTAAGGGAAAAGTTGCCTTAAAAGATATAGTTTTTACAAAAGAAATAGTATTTTCTTAATTTTTTTCTGTAAAATTGACAGCACTATTTTAAAGCACTTATTAAATACCAGTAAGCACCAGTGAAAATCTTTATGGGATATAGATGGGTATGAATGCTTGTGGTGTTGGGCAGTTAACATATGCCAACAGAAAAACTAGGTTGAGGGGAGGTTCAGATCTAATTCTGTGAGGGTGGCGAGCATTTCATAGCATCTTTCCAAGACTGACTTTTGAAGCAATTTCCAGGAGTCAACCCTTTTGTTTCTTTCTATTTTTCTTAAATGAAATGGGCTACCCTTCTCTTTCAACACTCTAATTATCATTAGAAATCACTTTGCAATTCATGAAAGTCTGAATTCTTCATGTTGACTAAGCAAACCCTTAATAAAACCAAACACTTATTGCAAACTCATTCCATGGTAATTAATAGCCTAATTATATCTGTTTAATATCTGACATGCATCTGTAGCAGGCACAATTCTGTTCTCACTGTTGTCTTCCTATTGCTCGAACTTGCATATTAGAAACTCAACAGTCAGCACGTATATACAATAAATTAAAAGTAATCTGCAGGAACTATTTTACAGCCCTCTGTCTGAAGCACCCAAAAGCAACAGATATGGTCTGTCTTTAGATTTGGGACAGATAGAAAGCTCACTAGTTTTCTCAGACCATTTACATTTCTGAAGATCAAAACGCCAAAGCAGAAGAGGAGGAGTATCTCCCTGCTAGAACACAGCTCAGAGAGTTTGCCTGCAGCAGCAACAAAATATTCAGTAGGTGTTTTCATGAATGGTCATGTAAAGGGAGGGACAATTATCCTACAGTTTCCCCTGAGTAACTGAATAATCCTCCAAGGATGCCATGTCTCAGTAATCCTGCAGTGCATGAGTCAGCATCAGTGTGTGGGAGAGTTGTTTTCTTTTTTACAGCTCACAGTAGAATTAGAATATTTGGAAATTTGAAACATTTTCAGATTTACAAATGTAAACTTCCGTAGGATTTTTTTTTAAGTTTTCCTTCACTACTGATGGACCCTTTTGCAGTAGTTAGAGGCTTAAAATGATATACATACTATAAATATGAACAGGCCTTATAATTTCTGCTGTGCACTGGGAGTGGAAAGAGGAAATATAATTTACTGCATCTGTTCTGTACTGGAGGGCAAAAAAAAATTTGAAGACTGCTATGCAGTCTACTTAACTTCCACAGCTTTCCTTAAATGGATGGTGTAAACACAGCCCCTGAAAGCACTCCCAGTTTAAAGAGCAAAGTAGCATGGATGTAACTGACCAACTCCTTGTTTTCTGGTTTTCTTGTTTTCTGTTTTCTGGTGCTATAAGCATGCACAGAGTCACAAATCATAGTGCCTAAGAGACCCAATAGGGTGTTTTACCTACAGCAATACTGTCCTAAGTTTGCATTTGAAGAAAATAGAACATAAAATAGCTGAATTATCCTTCATATATCAGCTAATCAGTGGCAGATCTGGACATTAAATTTTGACCTTCTGAACCCTCATTCTCTACTTATCAGGCAAGGTAGTTTCCATCTAACCTGTCCTCTGGTGCATGGTATTTGCTAACTGCTCATCCTGTACCAGAGGAGCTACAGGAAATGCTCCAGGAACCACGACAGAGAAATACATTTGCTGACTGATTGTTTACCCTGATGACTAGTTACAATTCCAGGAGGATATGTATCTTCAGCTCCTTAAGTTTGCATCTTCAGCCATATTACATTGGTGTGTAATGGCATTTCTGCATTAAGGCATTCCGTCCATCACTGAATTATGCATGCAGTCAGCAGCTGTACTGATAGCTATACACAGATATGGGCTGAATTATGGAAAGATGCCTCTGTGTATATAGTTAGGGATGACTTTATTACTTCTATGCACACTGGAAAAGAAAGGACTTTCAGAAGGAAGCTGATTTTTTTTCTGGAAAATGGAACTGTATGAAATCAGAATGAGTGGTGAAAAGCCATGAGAAATTATCTAGAAAGCTATTCCACTCTCTGTTTTTCACTTCACCTCTGGTCTATCTTTTATAGGACTCCAAAATGTGAACCATTTGAGACTTACAAATAGTATATCCTCACATTAAGCAGATTAGCTCCCACTCTTCCCAGTTCTTGAAAAATTTATTGTAATGCATCTTGCAAAACCTTCTTCTCTGTAAAAGCTGTATTTTGGATTTGAAGACACATCCATCCACGTGTTTGTGTCAGATCAAGAATTCTATGAAGCAATAGCTGGCAAAGCTTGATGTTTCATTAGTGTCAGATCCAATTAAGAGTTATGCATATGTTTTCCTTACTAGGCCTATAGAACCTTTCCTGCATTCTGTGCTGCTTGCCTCTGTAATGATTTGAAATATGTCACAGGAATACAGCATACTCAGGCCACGTAATAAATAAAAACCATGTACTATACCAGTGTCGCTGAGAATGGCAACTTGGAAAGAAACGAAATCTGTTAATTTCTAAATCTGTTTATGCTGTTCAGGCAGCAGCATGGCAATGCATTTTCTGGATGGTTAAAGTTTTTGACTATAATTTTGGAAAATTGGATTCTGGTGAAAATGAAAAATGTCCTATGGGGATAATGTTCTTAACAGCAATAGTTTTCTGTAGGCAAGTCTAAGCTTTGATATTTAAACCTTCCCCCTAACTTTCTCCTTGCCACCTTTGGTTTTTCAAAGCAGAAATGGAATTCTAAGATAATGAAAATTGAAAATGAAAATGAGTGAATGGCAGGTTTCTTACTGAGAAGTGAATGTAGCAAATATTACTATATTTCAAAGTTTCTCCATTAGTTGATCAGAGCAGAAAGATATGCAGCCTATCAACAACATGCCATGGGCACAAACTGAGACTTCTACAAGCTGTATTCTCTCTTTGGGCTACAGTGATCAGATGGAGGCTAGACATGAGTCAGCTGCTCAGCATATCATCAGCATATCAGCTGCTGAACTAGGTCAGATCATTAGGTACTGATCCCTGGAGTTTCACTGAAGATAATGTTGTTTACTAGAATTTCTTACAGCTCAGTGTTCTGTGTGGAATATCATGTTTCATGATACTCAGGATTCATAACATTTTTACTCACATGGGTAATCCTTTCTCTTTTCTTTAGCATTTGAGGAATCAGGAAGTTACATAAAGGTAAAACACTATTAGAATATAAATCATAACATATAAAGGGCTTCCATAAATCATTTACTCTATCGGCTATTGCATGTGGCAGCCGTCATGTAGTTTAGAGCTTATACAATACAGCTCAATATATTTTTACTGGGTTTGTTCCTCATTCCAGAACACTTACCTTTACCTACTTTGAGTCTGAGATCAAAAATATGATCCATTTCATATTTTGGGTTTCAGTCTGCCATCCATGCTTGCATTTCTACCTTCCTGTTTGCCCATGTATCGTGCATGTTGCCATCCAGACAAAGATATAAATGATCACCTGGGTATAGACAAATGTCTTTCTGGCACAACCACTGAATTCAAGTTTGTGGACTAGATTTAATATTTCTTTCTCCCTCCTTCTGCTGAGATTCATTTGGAGCATGAGTGGTAAGAGCAGTGCAGGCCAGTCGGGGAACAGCACGCAAAGAACCAAATTCTCCTTAACAGAACAGTTAATAAAACTTTCACTTTTTCCTTTAAATGATCTGTTCATTCACATCCTGGAGCATGTTTATTACAAGCTTGGTTTGTTTTGTTTTTTTTTTCTTGATTAATTTTAATCTGTGAAAGTAAAGAGTGAGCACCACTCAGGTCCATGTGTTATACCAGGTGCCACAGAGGACAGACCATTTTTCACATAACAGCAACATATTTTTCAGGCCTTCCTAAGGTTTATGCTCAGTTCTGTTGTTTAATTTCTGTAGCAACAAGACAATATTGTGGCGAGGAATGCCACAGGGGTATATCAAGGAGACTTTTATTAAATCATAGTGATGTATAGGCACAAAACAAAATTCTGCCAGAAGGTAAATCCCATTTTTAAAACCTACAGTACATTATTAGACTTGCAGTGCTTATAAGCTAAGGAAAATCTACCAAACCACGTTAAAATATCTTGCAGAAAAACAGATTGCGAAACTTTCCTTCTACTTTCAGGAAGAAATTTTAATGGTTGATTTTTAACTGAATAATGGGTTTGATTTTAAAACAGATCACATTCATTAGTTAGCAGTAAGGGGGCCTCACGAACACTAGAGCCTGGCTCTTAACAATAAGTAAAAAAATAACAATAGGATTTCTGTGTACTATTTTTTTAACTGCCATGGGCTCCTCCTATTTCTAGATAGCCATTATTTCTTGTGTCGAGAGGTAAATGATTATGAAGGCATGAAAACACACTTGACATGGGGGTTTTTCATAAGATTTTAATTTTATTCTCTCTCTTTCTCTTTGTTTCTGCCAGAAAATACAGGTAATTCAGGCAATTTTCAGACTATGCACTTTCATTCCTCTTCTTCATTAGCTAGCTTTTCTAGATTAACAGAGAGACTCTTCTAACTTTGTAACTAAAACAAAACCCAAAATCAAAACACTTTTGCATAAGACTAGAATCTTATTTTATTATTTTAATTCTGGGATTCATTTACTCCTTTCTGTCATGTTTTTTATAATAGTACCCTGCATGTGAGAAAAATGGGAGACTAAAGAAGATGCAACAAGTTCTATAAAACATCGAAATTGAAGTATTGAAGCTACAGATTCCCTCCAACTGAAACCACAGTGGGTGTATTTTCATAGTGACTAATTCTTTACCACTGCAGATTCTGGATGCAGAAATGGGTTCTTCCTGAAATCTGAAATCTCTGAGTTACTGAAGGTCTAAATTTATTTTTTTCTTTAAGAATTTTCCATTTGTGAAGATGGGTAATCATCTCCTCTGGCACTATTCCTTCTTAAGCTTACTCAAAGTAGGAGGACAGAATCTGATGCCCCTGGTATTAATGAATAAAATTCCCTCATAAATAAATAAGTTGGAAGAATCTGAGTATTCATTTAGCCTTAAATAAAACAGTTACCCCTTGAGTTTTATTACACTTTATGCTTCTCCGGCAGAGTAGGAACTTACATTATTAAGAGAACAGCAGGTCTGTTCTAGAAAGAAGGATGAAGCACATGGTCATTCCTGCATAGTTGCAGTAGTTTCTACTTTTTCTTAGACTACAAAGTCAAATTATTAACACTCATTTTCAAGCTAATCAGCGAAAGGATACAACCAGTACCCAAATGTTATTCAGAGAGAGGCAAAATTTTACTTACAAGATACCGCAAAAAGAAAGTAGTATGCATACAGAGTAAGAACGAGTGAAAAAAAATTCTCACAGTGAAGCCAAGTAGGCGAATTTTACTCTGGGTTGCATTCACACAGGAGCTGACAAAGATGTGGGAGGTAATTATTCCTTCTACTTGATCCCAGTAAGATGAAAAACATTTTTCTCGCTTCCGTTGCTATAAAATGTTATTGTAAAGAAGATGATGGTAAGTAATTCTTCAGTGCCAATGGGATAAGAACAAACATAATTTAGCTTAAATTATACCAAAATTATCTCACTGGGTATAAGAGAAAGCTTCTTTTTGACTGTTAAAGCACTGAAATTGTGCTCCTATGGAAGTTCTAAAGTATCCTTCACCAAAGATTTTTAGGATGGGTTAGAAAAAAAGGTCCCAGAATTATCTTAATGTAGACCATTGATCAGCTTCATTCCAAAGGACTGGAACACATGATTTTCCAATGTTATTTCTGCTCTTCTATGGATCTGATTGAGTTTACCACCAGCTGGATCTCTTCTTGTTGCACTTCCCATTGCATAAATTTCTTTCTTGCTAAACCAACTCTGTTTGTAATACTGTGAGTGTATAGGGATTCAGTGAACTTCCTGTTATTTGAGTAATCTTCTCACTGTTGCATTTCTGGGGACAAATTTTCAGAGTCCCTCTCTAATTGCATGCACCAAATCTGAAAAGTTAAAGCCAAAGTAAGCTTCAACTTAGAGCCCTAATGTCCAGTGCAACTTCTGACTCTTCTCTTCTGACAAAACCAGCAGCTTTCTGACGCCAGATATCTCATCTCTTCCTTTGGCAGCAGGATCAAAAAAAGGCTGTGCTATTTTCAGAATTTCTCTTGCAATACAATCATGACAGAGAATGAAACTGCTAGTTAAATTCCTCAAGTCATGTGGCAAAGGTTCTTGGAAGCGTCAGTGTTTCTTTGGATGTTATTGGGCCGCAGTGGCTCCTCCTGGTACCACTTGCCACAGTCAGAGGGGTGCCTGCAGGGCCTCCCACCAGGCTGCCTCACACAGCAAGGGAGGGACAGCCCCACACACCTGCCCTGTCTCACAACACGTGCCTTACTTACTCTGGAGGTGCAGACACTGACAGCTCTGAGCAATCTGTGGTAGCTCCAGGGACAGGTGACACCAGGGATGCTCTCCCTCGCACACAATCCCTGGCATGTCACTGCAATGCTGAGCATAAGGAAGATTAAGGCCTCAGGAGCCCTGTGTCTGAAAAGCACAATAGAAATTAAGTGGGACTTTGGCTCTAGCTAGTTAAGCATTCAAAATGCAACATTTTGCTTTGCCTTATTTTAGAATTGTCCAAGTCCACAGTCACTTATGTTCTCATTAGCAAAATCTCTAAAGTTTTAAAGTTTTTTAAATATATTGGAAATGCCTCAATTTTATCAATATTCTGTTCTAAGGAGCCAGATGATGCATAGCTCACTCAGGCTTTGCAGGGGAGGTTCTATTTATCTCTCTTGTTCAACTCAGAAACAGTTTAGACCACATCTATTAGCAAAGGGACTGCACAAAATATAGAGGCTGCTGGTAGTTACAGTACCTCAGGTCTAATAACCCATAGTGGTTTAAGCATTCACAGAAGGGGGAACAAGGCCCCCAGTACATTTTCTAAGAGAGTACCTGATAGTAGATTGGAGGGGAATTCTTTCAACTTCTACTTTCCAGGGAATAATTAAAAATTTATTAGATCAGAGCAAGGAAAGAAGAGTAATATGAGAACACTAAGGGGCTAAGCCATAGGCTTCTTGTGAAATCGAGTACTTCTTTTCAAATATTTAAATTTTGAATTGGAAGAGCCTGCAGAAAGTGAGATTCTTCTCTTCTCCCAGATGAAGATCATAAGATAACAGTGAGCTATAGTGACATGTTCACTCATGTCTTTTTTTCTAGGGCACAGTGAATATTTAATGCATCTACAAGGATGGATATAGCTTCTGCAGCAGTGACTGAAAAGAATCTTCTCCCCCTGAGTACCACTGGTAAAGTAATTTTGGTGTGGAAAACATCGATTCAACCTCCTAAGCACAGGAAGGAATCTATTCTAGTTGTACTTTTTTGCATAAATACCCAGCCAAGTCCACCATTGGAACAGAGCCACTGTTTAGGACATACTTGGTGAGAAGATCTGGCAGAAGGGACTCACATCCAGGTGAAATCTGGTTGTTTGAAACCAATACTGGAGCAGGGGACTCCACACAGGCTAGTGATCTAAATCTCAGCATTTTCTGTTGGTTAATATGTGCCACCTGTCCAGCTTGCTGAATTTGGGGATATTTTATGTCTAGACCCTACATTTTTCCATGTATTGCACATGAAGCAAAGCATGGAGCTATCTAGCAACTCAGGGCTGAGGTATCCTGACAACTGGGTATTTTAATAGTGAGTAAAAACTTCCTTGTAAACCTAGGTCTGGATTTTGCATTTTCAGCCTGCACTGCAAATGGCTGTATTTCAGGAAGGAAAGACAGAATAATCGTTGTTATTTCATATTGTTGCTAAGAAGTCAAGTTTTCTGGACACCTTCCAGAGGTGAGTGTTAGCTCAGTGGGCCAGCTGCCAAGAAAACTCTGCTTCTTGCACATCCAGGTTTTACTCCTGTGTTTCATGGTGTTGCTGTTCCAATGGAGCTGTCAAGAGAGATTATGGCCAGACTTGCACTGCCCTTCTCGTACCATGAATCCAGGAGGCCTGCAATCTTCAATGGGAGCTGGTATTTAAAATCCAGCTAATAGGAGTTAGGCACCAATGAAGTTCCAGGTGAGCCCTCTCAGTGGAGGTTATATGCTACTAAATGGTTAACCATTCAAAGTGGTGACTTCAGGATTATATATAGAAGACTTTTCTCAACAGTTGCAAAATGGTGTGGCCACAAATGGATCACAAGTCCGCACTGGAAGTGACTGTCTGCAATCATGCACATGAAATGAACACTTTCCTCACTGTGAGTCTTTGAGTATTTAGACAAATAGCTAGACAATTTCACTGTTTATTCAGCTTTTCAGAAGAGACAAACTGGTCACTGTAAAAACTAAAAAAAGAAAAAAGAAAAAAAGAAAAAAAATCTTTTTTAAAGAAGACTCTTTAGAAAATAAGCTTGAACAAAACATTTCAGCTCTTCACAACCGTGAGTGATTCAGTTTTGTATTAAGATATTGTATCAAAGAGAAGAATATTATCTTTAACCGCTCCTCCACCGCGCCATTTCTGACTCCTCTACTGAGTTTGAGAGGCAGTCGGCATCAGCAGGGTGAATCATCCGTGCTGCACACAGCCCTGCTTGGCAGGCTGCGAGCAGCCATCCCCTGGGACTCTGCTCCACTTTGCACGTTTATCCCCACTGGAGGCCCTAGCTAAAATAAGGAACACCACATCTGCAATGTGCATTTATGCTGCTTCCTCACAAAGTAAGTGTAGACAGACATAAAATAATCTTTGTGAGGTGGAAAGCAGGATGTTTGGGGAATGGGGATATCTGAAGAATCTTTAAAACTCTCTGAAGTCTTGCAAAGAGCGTGGGGTAAAAGTGTGGTCAGCAGAGGAGTTTATCTGGAAGCTTGTTGGAGTCTTTTCAGGAAATACAAAAGGGTTTATATATTTGCAGTCAAAGGTTATATTAAAGTTGAACCTACTCTAGCAATGTTTGTTTCTCACTTCTAATTTGGGTAGTTTACTCAGTTCCCATGTATGTCAAATAATAAAGTTTATCCACACTTCATTTTTTATTATTCATTTGTTTGCAGAGTCACTAACTTTTCATTGTTTCTTTCTTAAAGATGTAGAACTTATCCCACGGCTAGAAGCTGACATTCTAAGAGTTTTATAGTATAAAATATGCCAGCTACTGAGTGAGGTAACTGTAGTGGAAAATATGTTTTCTAAGAGGTTGTGGAGCAGTGTGCAGCTAAATCTGGCAAAGAAGTGAATGCTTGCATTTTCCATTGATGTCAGCTCTCAGGACATCATTTTGTAAATGGGAAGCTGACTGAAGAAGTATTGCAGTCTGACAGTGAGTGGGTAGCTTTAAAATACAATAAGAATTAGTGACATAAGGAAGCACATAGCCTGAAAGGATGATGTTTTTAATGTATCTTGATGCTTTGCTGTGTATTCAGAGTAAGTGCATTGGCTGTTTTAGCAACATTTATAACATTTATAACAAAAATGCTCTGCTTCATCAATCCTGCAACCCAGAATTATTTAAATTGTTCTGTTCTACAAGCAATTTTGAGGAGCTTTTTCCATTTAAAAATCCTAACAAATGGATAATCAGTGCAAACCCATCTCTAAATCACTATCTGAGATTATTGGCCTTCCTGTGCCTAAAGGCTATGTGGTGATAGGAAAGGGAGGATGACTTCAGACTGAAAGAGGGTAGGTTTAGATTAGATGTTAGGGAGAAATTCTTTACTGTGGAGTGGAGGCACTGGAACGGGGTGCCAAGAGAAGGTGTGGGAGCCCCCTCCCTGGAAGTGTTCAACACCAGGTTGGATAAGGTCCTGATTAACCTGGTCTAGATGAAAGGGCCTGTGACAGGAGGGTTAGAATAGGGTGATTTTAAGGTCTCTTCCAACCCAAACTATTCTATGATTCCCTGATCTAGACAGATGGAATGATATTAATTCTGTTGCTTCCAAGGGTGTCTTACTGAATCACTCTATTCTCTACTTCACATGTTGCTTTCTATACCCCCTATAACTGAAGACACTGCACTTTGAACTGCCAACTCTATCTAAAATCACATGATATTTTTGCTGTTATGTGGAATTAGTTCATTTACTAAGCAAAAGTCACCTTGAAATGCTATGAATGTCCTTGATTCCCTCAAATGTTCATTTGATCCCCTAGTTCAGTAATCATTGCCTGTAAAAGCATCAAGGGAAATACACAAGATGAAAAGTGTTAGTGATGGATCACAAGAGGAGGTTTCCAGCAGCGGTTTGATCAAAAGGATCCAAGTCAGATCCCATTTAAGATGAGGAATAAATTGTGGAGCTCTTTTTAGCTATTCCATCTTGTGACTCACTGTGCAAAGCAGTGTTGCTTCTAAGATATCTTTCTGTTTCACCCAGCAATAGAACTAGATCAGGAAGTAAAGAGCAGCAGGATGCAGGGAATTAACAGCTATGTAAAATCTCACCATTTATGAAACTTTTAAAAATAATAAACTGAAGAACTTAAAAGGCAAAGGTTTCACTTTTGTCAATTTTATTTTTAAGAGACTTCTGGTATTCCTTAATTTCTTATCCAAATGAAATTCACTGCAGAAAATAAAGCCATTTTTCAGTTTGTTGTAGGTTGACAAAAATGTGCTTACTTATTCACTGCTTTGCCTTAGTGCTCCTTTTCTTTCATTTTGTAGAGGGCTCAGACATTTCATTCCCCAAAGGAAGGATTCTGGATCAGCTGGGACAAGATGTTCTCATGGAAATATTCAACTATGTAATTATTATCTGATATGTCCTCACATGTTCTTAAAACTCACTAAGTCATATGATACTCTGTTCTCCTGTGGAAAAGCCAGCCTACAATATTCCCTTTCTCTGTTTTGTGGGAGATTCTAAAAAGTGGTCTGGGTGTAATGTTAGCTCAGCTGGTTAGAGCAGAACAGTAACACCAGGGTTGTGGGTTTCACCCCCATATGGGCCGTCACTTAGTGGTTGGGACTCAATGATCCTTGTGGATCCCTTCCAACACAGAATATTCTGTGAAATCCATGTGGGTGAGGTGGATGGCTCTACCTGAGTAGAGGGGTACATTGTTGTTGTTTCTGAAAGCCCTTTCTGTAAGCCGAGACTTTAGGTTTTTTCATCAGTGCTGATGACTTTTTAAACCACCTCCTAAGGGCATGGGAGCAGGAAATTCCCAAATGTCAGAAATCAAGCAGGACAGGCAGAACAGGAATCTTCTCTTGAAAATAAGGCAAAAATAAAGATGTATCCCAGTGGATATGAGAAGAATACAGAGAGGTTGCTTGGCACTGTAGGGAGAAAATTAATGTGGCCAGAGCTCAGCAGGAGATAAAGCTGGTCAGAAATGTGGGGAACAATAAAAATATGTTTTTAAAATATATAAATGGCAAAAGGCAGTATAAAAACAACATCAGCCCATTACAGGGTGAGGATGGTCACCTCCAAAACAGGAACATAGACAAAGCAGAGGTGTTTAACTCATTCTTATTGTCTGCCTTCAACAGATATGACAGACCAAAGGGGTCTCAGTGCCTGACCTGGAGACCCATGACTGCAAAAATTATCAACTCCCTGTCAATCCTGAAGCTGCTGTTCCAGGTGGATCCCTACAAATCCATGGGGCCTGATGGCATTTATCTGAGAATCCTCAAAGAGTTGGCTGATATCATTACAAAACCTCTCTTGATAATTTTTGAGAGGTCTTGGGAATCCAGAGAGGTCCCACCTGACTGGAAGCTGACTAACCTTGCCCAAGTTTTCAAGAAGAGCAAGAAGAATGACCCGGGACACTCCAGGCCTGTCAGTCTCCCTTCAGTGCCTGGTAAAGTTATTGAGCAGAGTATTCTGGGAGGTATTGAAATTCACCTGAAAGAGAATGCAATCATTGGCAACAACCAGCACAGCTTCATGAGAGGACAATCCTGCTTGTCAAACATTTTTTCCTTTTATGACAAGGTAACCCATCTGGTTGATGAAGGGAAGTCAGTTGATGCGATCTTTCTGGATTTGATACTCTCATAAAATTCTTCTGGACAAAATATCCAGCTCACAGCTGGATGAACACATCCTGTGGTGGGTGATCAACTGGCTCGCAGGTGAGGCACAAAGACAGGGAATGGGGTGACATCAGACTGGGGACCTGTCATGAGTGGGGCCCTGTGCTCTTTAACAACTTCATGAATGACCTGGATGCAGGGCTGGAAGGGACACTGAGCACTGAGCAAGTTTACAGATACAAAACAGGGAGGAGCTGTTGATGTCCTCGGAGGCAGGGAGGCCCTGCAGAGACCTCAAAAAATCAGAGGGCTGGGCAATCACCAACCATATGAAGTTCAACAAGGGAAAAATGCCAGATTCTGCACCAGGATGGGGCAACCCAGGATGTACAGACAAAGTGGGGAATGAGAAAGCTGGAAAGCATTGGAGGGGAAAGGGACTTATGGGTCCTGGTCAAGGGAAAGTTGAACATGAACCAGCAGTGCCCTGTAGCCACGAGGGACAACCCTGTCCTGGGGGCATCAGGCACAGCAACTGGTCAGGCCCTTGAAAGGCACAAGTTTTCAGAATCCCTGAAACCTTTGTCTTTATGTGAGAGCAGGAGGGAGAAGAGGCTCCTGGAGGTCAGCATGTGTATGAGTGCATCCCTCTTCTCTGCTTTGAAAAGCCTGCACCAAGGTCTTCCTATTCCCAGAAAGGCAAGGATTGAACAACTTTCTGACCCCTTTACCTGTAAAATCAGAAAAAATTCTGCCTCTTGTGTGTTACTAACAGGACTCCCTCATGTCATTCTTCCCTGAATTTCAAACCTTAGGAATATCTTGTCAGTTTAATTGCTTTCTTTAGGTCTTTGTGCTGTAAAAGTGAAAGGAAAATAGCCAAGACAGAAAGTCTGGGCTTGTCTTTCTGAATTCCTCAAGAAGGGAAGCCAGGCTTGCAATCATGATTTACCAATGATATACTGTATTCTTTGTTCCATTTTACTGCTCCAAAAAATGGCTACTGAGTCTATATAATTTCTTTCCAAAATACATAATTCAAAGTCAAGACCATATAAACTGAAAATATATTAAGATTTAGGTGGCCTAATCTAAATATTAGTTCTAGAAATATTCCATGCTTTAGTCTCTGATTTGAGTCCTCAGGTTTGTACAATAGATAACACAAAATGCAACTGATCACATTGATTATCACTAGACTCTTAAACCCAAGAGGATTTCTGCCACAGGACTAACAATCAAGAAATTTCAACAAGAAAACTTTTCCAAGCAAATATTATACAGATGTTATACATGAATGACTATCAGTCCAGAAGGATAATCACATGTTGTCAACAAACTTTGAGCTAGGAGTTATTATCCAGACTGCACAAAGAACACATTAACTAGGAAAACTAATTTTGATGGATTTGCACCACTAGTTCCTGACAGATGCATGATAACAGAACTCTTTATATACCCTCTTATTAACTGCTTCATGAAGTTAGGGATAGTATTCCCTATATATAATATAGGGAATATAAATATAATATATTTAATAATAATATAAATAATATATTTATGTAAATAATATAAATATAATATATTTAACTTATTTAACACGACTTGTCCTCTAAGTTTTTTTTTCAAGATGGGAAAAAAACCCCAAAGAACTCAGAGAAATGTATTTTAAAAGTAGTTTCTAATCTTGCTTCTTAAGTGCACTTCTAAATTCCACTGAATACAGACAGATATGAGCAGAGTATCTTTTTGTTTGTTTGTAAAATGTCCATGGAGATATGCACACTGAACTTAACACGAAAGCAAGGCCACAGTGGTGCTACTCTGCTGAAAGAATTGACTTGAAGTTTTAAGTGGCTGTCAGGGAAAAATCTGATTAAAAGTGCTCGTAAAAGTCTCTTTTACAATGGAAATATTTTTCAGTTTTTACTGAAGAAGAAATAATATATCTCCAGCAATTCTTGTTGAAAAGTTACTATGAAGCTGCGCAGGCCTAGAAGCAAATAAAAATCTCTGTGCCTTTGCTTACAGAGCCACACAAGGCAAAAGAATGTACAAGGCACACTTTTCCCCTCTGCATTGCCTGTGCCTCTCTGAGGTGACAGCTCAGAGTGAAAGAGGCTTCTTAGGAGTCACACTCAAAAGGAACAAGGATGCTGTTGACCCTTGACTGCAATCATCCCCACTACCCCATGGCCAAGCTGAAGTGGCTATTACACACTGGTAGGAGCTGGCCTGGGGAAAAAACTCATCTCAGATGGCTCAGTAATACTGGGATTTGGCAACTTCTTCTCTGTAATCATGTCCATAATGCACATGATGCTGCCAGAGGTGAGTACAGTGGGCTCAGGATTTACAGATTTGGAAGGGGCCATGCAAGTGATAGAGAAGGGGGCTGCTACTGGGGCAATGGATCAGCAGGGATGAACAATGACAGGTCTGCACTGAGAGGCTGGAGGGTGAATGTCCTCCAATGTGGATATTCTTACTATGTCCTCCAATATGGATATTCCTTCTCCACACCTGATGCTCTTCCTGTTGGAAAGTCCACCAACTTCCAATGGGTTAGGCATGACCTACAGATTGGTTTACTACTCTGCCTCGAAGGTGAACTTTCTGATCATTAAATACACGTTTTTAGGAGAGTGTAAGATCAATTAGAGTGGGGAGGTTCATCTGTGTTAGACAGTGTGCCTTGAGGTTGTTCACACAATGGGAGAGCACTTAAAGGAGATAGCCCACATGAGAATTCACCTTCTCCATTAATTCTCAGTGACTTATCTCTGTATTAGAGATGTTCCTCAATGAAACTGATTATCAAAGTGGATTTTTGAAAAAAAAAAGTTTATAGGTCTTTTTCTGAAACATAAACCCATTTTTGTTTTGGAAATCCCTATTAATTTCTTATCCTAAACATATATGCCTCTCTCAAGGATACTGGTCCCCTTCCCCATATCAGGCTGTGAACTTTCTTTAACCCAGGCCTTCCCATTCACTAAAATGTCTCTTTGACCTGAGCTGTAAAGCAGTTGACCTTCCCACCTCCAGCTCCCTCATTCATATGCGCTTCTTCCAAGATATCTGCATGACACAGGCCATCTTTATGGGCGACATAAAGAGCAGTCAGGCTAAGTTCCTAATAACAATGCCTAAGGGTTTAAAAGCCCTCAATGTCTGAAAAGTATCGTTATAGTTTGTGTAATATACGACATTGTAGAGCACCTCTGACTCTCCAAATGAGGAGGCTTTCAGAGAACTGGGACAGCCATCCTCATCTCTGGATAGGTGAAAACTTTGGAGCGAAGATGTGCAGAATTGTGACAAATATTGCCCCTAAAGAAACTAACTGAAAAAAGCCCCAGAAGGTAGGCAAAGCATGCTCTGTACTTGTATCCTGAAAGCTTTGTCCTTTGGTACAATAAAGAAACCCAAGAGATTATAATGACATTTAGTTTCCTCATGGTGTCTCCAGATGGAGAGGTATGGACACGGTGCAAACCAATCTTCTGAGCAGGAGGCGCATCTTGCAGTTTTAAGTCTTGACAAGCTTAATGGACCTCTAATACTTGCTGCTGCTTTTGGAAAGACTTTTGGAAATGGATTTATTCCTTCACTGTCATATAACCCTTGGACAAACACTACTTCTAAAAAGAATCTCAAAATGTCTGTTTTGTGAGTGAAATACACTTGCTTGGCAAGTGTAAATAGCAGCAAATATACAATAGGAGAGAAGACACTGTTGCTCAAATTAAAATGAGAAGACATTTTAATTTGAGCAACAACAAATTTGTTGCTATCGGTCACCATAAAGTATGTATGTTTCATATGTCTCACATAGAAAAACTATGGCATGAAATAGGCCTGCAAATAGCATTAGTTCTTCTTTTGGCTAATCTGGTATTTAGTGCCACCATATGTTGATCCTGCATGCTGAGATTTGTTTCCTTCATCTAATATTACCATTTTTCCCCACAGCTGGTTTTGTAGAAGATGAGAGATATTGATGCAGTGGCTGCTTGCATTTGTCCTGCCAGGCTTCGCTTGCTGCAATGGAATCATTATACCTCTCATTAAATAGTCAAGGTCAAACCAGCAGCTAAGATCTCTTGTATGTGGTTCTCTGTGGGTGGCTAAATAAATGAAGATTTCAATAAATATTTGATGTCTTCTGAGAGATGAGAAGTAGCTTTCTTTGTTCTTACAGAAGGTCCTTGGCTAGTACCGATTTTTAAGGGAACAGCCAGCCTGTAATATATGTTGAAAGGCAATTTTCTTGGATCCTAAAGCTAAAAATATCGGCAGATCTTCATGTAATGATAATGTCTTTGCTCATATGATTTATAGTGCCTGATGCATGAATTCAGCTGGCATGGCTGAGCATCAGCTCCTGTTAGAGCTTGTATCTAAGTATCACAGATATCCTGTTAGAGCTTGAATCTGAGTAATGCCTGCGAAGAACAGCAGACCTCTCTCCAATTAAAACCCTTCAAAGACATGTTCATGGTCACGACATTCCTTTTCTGTCCTCTAGGATCCCTAGAGGACCTACCAATCAGTTATTTGTGAAATCCATTAAGGAAATTCTCAGATCACAGAGACATAGCACACTCATCTCTTTGCAGCCAGTGACACATTTTTCTCTGTGTAGAAGCCACTGTGACCATGCCTGAGGAGTGATTCTGCCTGGAGTCCTGTCATATATTAAGGTTTCCTGTTGTTATATTTCCAGAAGTGAATTGTTAATTGTTGGGCAACAAAAACCTGGAGTTATTTGGGACTGTCTGGATGTAGGTGGTGAATCAACCACGGGTCAAGGAAGTGAACTGTCAGTAACAGAGTGACCTGGATTTTTTGAATGGGGTGTTCCTCCATTCTTCCCCAAAATGCTTTGTCAAGTCTCACAGAGTCTTGCTGATCTCAGAAATCAGCACGCTTTGACTGTCAAAGCATGGCCTTGGTCTAGGATCTGGATCAGAGATGTTTAGCTTATATTCTGTGATCAGTTGTGCAACAAAGATATCTGTCAGATATCTGCTTCTGTTCTGCCTGATAGCCAATGGAAAGCTGTGGCTTTTACTGTGCATGTGAGAGGCTCAGGTAGAATAAGCCTGGGAAGTAAATAACATCTCTTTCACCCTTCCCAGCCCCCAGAGACAATGGCTGTAGAGAATCTGTTCACTGGCAGATTAGCTCAGGATAGCTGTCTTTAGGATGTAAATGTTCTGTGTTTTACAACAGGACAAAAGAACTTAATTTGATTGTGAGGCTGGACTTTGTAGAGACTGGCTGAAGAGGATAATAGGCTTCCCGAGATCAATAAAAAGAAAACTTGGGACTGGGACCCCAAAAGCATAACTCATGACCTAATACATATGACAAAATTTCAAAACATCTGAGTCATATTTATATGAATGCCTATTACATCAGAATTCTACAAAAAAAAAAAAAAAAGTAACGAGCAATGCTAGAAAAACTTGTACTTATTTAATGTCCTTTCTTCAAGCTGAAATCTGTAGGGCTGTTCATTTCTTTCCCTGATTATTACATTTCTAGAAGTAAAAAAACGTAGAATTTTGTACTGATTTACATAAGATTTACAATTATATGGTGAGCAACTGTAGACAGGATGGGCCTGTACATCTTCTTTTATGTGCTAAGTCAAAGAAGAAAAGTTGCATTGACAGTATCATGAAATGTAGGTATGCAGTAATTGTCAGTTTTGGTAAAAGAATAGAATACTATGAGTGTTATTCTCTTGCAAATTGCAATAGCAGTTGTGTTTCATTCTGAAGCTGAATAAAATCCCTGTCATTAAAACAGGGAAGCTCTCTCTCCCTCCTGTTGCTTGCAGAAGTTTTTCACTCCAAAAAGCCATGGTGTCATTGTCTCAGTCCCCACTCTGGCATATCCCGTATTGGCTTCCAAAAATATTGTATGTCTGTACCTCCATGTGGCAAAACCAGAATGAAATATTAGTGTAATCCAACAAATAGGTACTTCCAGAATCTTATGGATACATGTATCCCAGCAAATTCACAGTATCCATCAACTGATACTTTTGTTTATAACCAGACCAAAAGGGATCCCAAGTGTTTTGTATTCACTCATTTTGCTCAAAATCAGACAATTTTCTTTGTTTGGAGCATCCAGAAAGATATTTTTTTCTTGTTCTTAAACCAGGTTAAAGCACTATGATTATTACAGAGCTGATCGCCTGGACTGGTAAAATGTCCCACATATTTCACCCCTAGGTAATGACTTCTGGAATTTTACTTGCAAAAATATTAACAGAGAAAAAGAGGAACGTATAAATAAAGTTTCATTCACTACTACATTTTGCTACTGTGAGTAAAGCTGCTGTACTTTAAGACAGTCAAATCTCATCCTTATGGTTGTTGTTTCTAGAGTTACTAGTTCGAAAAATCATTTTCACCAGTGCTGAATGTGAAAGATAAATAAATAATACAGGCAAATTCAGGCTGGTTGACATTGTATTACTCATTTGGGAGCTGATTTTGGGATTTTGGGTTATTTCTGTATCAAAATGAAGCAAATCCTTGGTGATATACCTGAGATTTTTTAATGATTTCTGCAGTAATACATTCCAGAAAATTGCCACTAGACTCCATGTCCCAGAGATTGAGTGAATTGAAGTAGTTTCACTGCCTCCCTGGTGTGTAGGTTGGAAGAAAACCTGTCTGCAAAAAGGAGGCTGAATCACAAGTAGTACCAGGCAGCCTGCAACAGACCTTTACAAACGAGACGTCTTATACCATTTGCCAAAGAGTGGGGAAAGCGTGAAGATGACTGAGATGATTCAAAGCCCTTTTAAAAGCCCTCACATGCCTCATCATGTTCAGTTTCACAGAGAGTAATTTACTCCCACCACAACATTTTGCTGCATTTGGATGTAAACCTGCAAACTGGTGTTAAGTTAGTGTAGTACTAGTGGAAGGTACTAGACCTCATCTTAGAGAGCTGCGGGGTCTGAATGGGATTCTGGCGAAAAGGGTGGTGTAAGGAATTGATTTTATGTTCATTGCAAGAAAGGAGGAGCTAAACCTCTCTCCCTGTTGATGTAGGATGAGGACATAAGCCTATTTACTCTAATGAATTCCTGATTGGAATCTCAGGCCTCATCCCAGCTCAGGCCACCATAGACCTGAAATAGTGTTGAATGCTATTATAGATATTGCTCTACAATGATAATAAAGAGACTGCAAGACAGTAAGATTGGGGGGGGAAGCATTTTATTGTCTGTTTGAGTATCAAATAATTTTTTCTCACCTTAGTCTTTATATATTTTTGTTGGATTTAAGTTAGTAAATTTCAGCACAGGCTGAAATTCCACTGCTCTTGACCAGACTCCAGGTCAGCAGTTACTCCAGTAATACTCATGTATTTTCTAAAAGATAAGACAAGAACCACAGAAAAAAGCAGATACTTTCAATACTGAATTACCAATTTTGTTATCAGCTCAATACAGTGGGCAATGTACTGCTATGTGGTTTTAGAAGAGATTTTCTATTTGAGCCTATGGCTACCTCTTAAAAATTGATAGCACATTAACTTCATTTCTATCTTCATTTTCGATTTTGGGTGTAAATACCTTCAAAGAGTGGGAAACTGCTGAAAAGTTAGTGTCCTGGTAGTGTTTTATCTTTATGGAGGTAGTGTTTTATCTTTGTGGACAAAAAGAATAATCTCAGTGTAGAAAAAATCCAGTCAGTTACCATGAGAAAGTAATGCTGCTGCTGACATCTTTTTTCCTCTGGTCTGCTCCTCTGTGCATGGTTTGCTGTATTCAAGAGCTTTCATGGTATAGCTGACATATTTAGACATTTCTATTTGTCTCTTTCTAATATATGCTGCCTTTTTCTTGCTTTCTGTGTGGTGATGATGAAATCATGGCCTAGGCCATAATAAATCCAGGTGAGGAACATTAAACTAAAAAGAAAAAAGGCATAAGATGCATATTATCCCTTTAAAATTTATAAATGTTAAAGTTTCTTCAATGCATTTTTAAAGACGAACATTTGAAATATTTTTGGCTTAAGAAACTGATTGACACTCTAATAGAGTCCCAATCAGAACAAGCCATTCAGTTCAAACCGATAAAATACGAATGAGTTTTCATTGAGTGTACAAATCTATTGATAAAAGCTTGAGTTTTATCCAAATTGAGGGATAAAAAACATGAGTTGTGACATTTCATTTCTGTGAAATGAAACAAAGAGCTCATAAACAGTGACAGAAGACTTGCTGGTGCACAGTTACAGCTGCTGGTGTCCATAGTGTGCAGCACTTACCAGAGGCCATGGTTGCTTCAGTTTCAGGGTCTGTCTTGACATAAGTAATTACAAAGTCAACCATCATCTTCTCCATAGCACCTGATTTTGTGCCTGTCCTGGTTACCCTAGGACAGTGCCACAACAGAAGAAGTGATTCCTGTGTTTACACCATCTGGGTGATGTTTGTCTCATGGTTGTTTTGTCATCAGTGAACTTTCCACAGATATTATCTATCCAGAACAAGTAAGAACAAAATCTCCAGTAAATGTACTCTTACCTGCCATCTCCTTGGGAAACAGGCTTGAACTACCTCCAGAATATATGTTTTTCCCCTTTTTTTCTTGATGCTGTGGTTGTAGGGGGAGATTTAACTAAGTTGTCTGGATGTAAGCCTCACAGATGACCAGAAAAAACAGGTGGAAAAAAGCACAACAAAAAATATTGTCAGATATTGTTGACAGCACAGCTTCTATCAGAACACCAGAAGGATTCAGAGTAGTCACAGAGCCACAGCCATAAAATGGATTTGAAGGTGTATAAATTTCCAGGACCACATTTTAAAGCTCAACCTCACAGAAGGCCACTAATGGCTCTCTGTGAAGAAACTCTGTGGCATTGGTTTAGTTTATGGTCATGAGAAAAAGCCTAGCTTTTGTGTTTAAAAAACCCTGCAGAACTGGGGGAAGGGCTAAATAAAGGACCTTTGATTGAGACATGGGAACAGAGGTAGACAGGCTCTAATTTGGTCGTAGCAATTTATCTGGTGAAATTCCATTACTACAACATGTCATGGTATGCCAGTTTTTGCTGTTAAATCTATTTTTGTTAACATGGAAAATGAAATAATTTCAAGGCTCTGGAGTAATCTGCCCAGTGTTTCACATACACATGCAATATTTTCAGTTTTGCTGGAAGAAAAATAGTATGTGCTTATCTGGAACGTTTTCTTGCCTAGCTCCATCCTGCAGTGATTAATTATTGTTGCATTTCAGTCCCTTGGAACAGAGGACTTATAACAGAAACACTGCAGAGTGTGCCACATTTTTCAGCTCTGCACAACCAGACTGGGCTTGTTGCAGCAGGTTTTGCATACATCTTGAAATGCCTTGCAAGAGCTGAAGCTCTTGAGGATATTTTCAACCTTATAAGTCTGCGGAAATCTTGCGTCACAGTCTTCACGAGGCTGGTGGTGTGTACAGCAGCCTGCAGGAGGAAAGCTCTGTGGTGCAAAGCTGTTTGAGCACAGGCTGCATGGCTGGTGGTGCCACTGCCTAACCCAGATTCCCCTGACTGCTTCAAAGGGCTGAGAGCCCTCAATCTCTCAAGCACATCTCTATTGCTCTTCCAATCAGTGGCTCATTTCTTACTGCTGGGAAGTAAAAATAGTCTTGTTAGGTAATGTGTGAACCTTGGGCTTTTTTTTTTTTTTCTGATTGTACAGAGGATGACTTTATAGATCACTTTTATTTCTGGGTTTGCTTTTATTTTATCCATTGTAAAATGCAGGTAATAGTTCAAAATGCTTTGCTTTTAGCCACACCACTGTCTAAAGCTCTACTGAAATTCAGTTGGACAAAAAACCAGAAAACCACAGGAGAAACCTAATCTGCTAACCACAAGAAAGGAACCAGTGGCCATAACTCAGACACTCAGTAGGTTATCACTATATTATTTTGGTAGCAACTTTTTTCTTTGTTAGTGACACTGTTTCTCAGTGCCCTGGATATCCCAGGCTCTGTATTTTTAAGACATGGAACATGAAAATGGGAATCCACACTCAGAGCACACAGTAGTCTAGATCACTGTGGTGTGGTCCTAGCTAGGGAAGGAGGTAAATGATGGAGGCTGTGGGAGTTGAGAAAGTGGGGGTTGTATGACACCTGAAGCAAGGTGCAGGGAGGCAGTCATCAGTGGTACCTGCTGGATGAATTCTGCACACACATTTCAGTGACTGAAGGACCAAGACGTTCAGAAAGGCCTGAAAAGTGCAGTGACTATCTGTCTCCTGAACACAACACCTCCCTGCTGGAATCCTGGCATACATAGCTTTATATGTGCCTCAGCAAGTTCTCCCTGCTGAAGAAAAAGGAGCATGCTGAAGGGTTTTTAGACTTCAGGGAGGACTGATACCTTGATGGTGTTGCTGCAGGTTGTGCTTATCAATATAGTTTCCCCTTTGTGACATTGCAATGCTGCCAACATTCATAAATCATTTCTTTTTGAAAAATACATCTAAGAACCACCTCTTAAAAGTAGATTGTCATTCTTCCCTATCTTAAATAAAATACTATTAGGATTAAAAAGAATGATGTCCTAATCTTCTTTTTATATTTGATCAGTTTTCTTTGTTCGCATTTACCTTTATGTTTTCATCACTCAGACCAATATAGGTCAAAATCCTCTTACTGATCTCTGTGAATACACACTAATAATTCTGGGGCTCCATGGAAGCATAAATATCTGTCTGCCTACACTGCACTGCAGAAATATCAGGTTTAGTCAGTTTTCCTTTTTCTTTCATTATTTTCTAGCTCCTGCTCCTGCTTTCATGGTACATAAGTTTTAACAAAATGCTAGATCTTAGCTGGCAGAATAAACAGACAACATATTCTGAAACTGGATGGAAGAAGTGTAATAACTGTTTTAAAAACCCATAATTAGCTAGGTCACAAGATAGGCATAGAGCATGTACCTAATTCTGTCAACACCCTGCTACCATAAAGTTAGGCCCTTGAAGTTATTCCTGAATCATTCATTAAATGCAGATTAGACTTGCTGTCTTACCTAATCAAGCTTGCAGGCACTGAATTTCCTAAGAGTGTGGTGTCATTAGCTCTGCAGTCACCGGGAATGCAATGACTGGGAGTGATGGCTGCCCCTGTCGAACTACTTCTTTCTTATCTCCCTATCCCTCTTGGGCAATTAGTTTCATTTGAGTCCTTGAAACAGCTTTTAATATAGCTTTTTTTCAACCCTAGTGGGAATCTCTAGTTTCTTTAAGCAACCACGAGCAGATCTGTGGTGTCTGAAATACACATTATATTTTACTGGAGCAGACATATGACTCAGTTTTTCCCTATTATGGATAGTGAACACTTCAAAAGGTATAGTTTTGATCAAAGTGCAAAGGGTTGAAATCAAAGATAAAGCAACTACTTTCTAAGTACAAAATACTTGATTGGCTTGATGAGGAAAATTTGTTTTGGTTGATAATTGCTATATTGCTTTTCTATTTCATATCCACTCTAAGAAAAATGGTCTCTGAATGACAAAAATAAACAGTTTTTCAAAGGTTTCTATTACTGAGAATATAACATGCTGAAGGAGGGCAGACTTTTCTTTCTCATGAATTGGGACTGACATTTATCATGCAGTCAGATATATTGCAGTTGTTAGATATGAGGCCTAAAAACACATTATTCCTATACTTTGTTATTATCATATAACTTTATTAAACACAGCGTGGTGATTGATGACAAACCAGGTCAATTTCTCTGACATTATTCCTCCAAATGAAAATAATCTAAATGCTCCACAAATTTAGATTTTTTTTCCTGTTTGCTATTTTTCTTTCTGAAAGGCAAAGATACACTCACAGTCCCCTCTCCTTAACCTAGAAAGCTGCTCAGTTGCAATATCCTCTGAGAAATAGTAACAGATTTTCATATGGGAATGATCTGATACTTCCATTTACCTGGAGACTTCACAAGGATTAGATGAGTAGATAGAAATAGAATTAGGAGCTGAATCCTGCTAGTCACTTACGAGCATGCTCAGATTTCTTCACATGAGCAGTCCCAACAGCCTAGCTCACACCCATTCCTCCATCTTACTCCCTTTCCACTATTCCTCAGGATACATCCCTAAACTGAAACTAAAAGGAACAGGGCACCTGACCTTTCAAGTATGCAGCCTCCTACCTCTACTACTCATGGAAGGAGAATGGCCCTTCCTGTGCAATGTCTGTGGGAAACCAATTAATCTTTGATTAATGGATAGGATTACTCATGTATGTGATTAGTCACATCAGATCAGGCCTTAACGTCTGTTGTTTCTTCCCCCATACACTTGATGATGTGACGAGTTGTTCTCCAGAGAAGGAGAACCTTAGGAAATGCAGAGCAGAAGGTGACATTTCAGAACTCACAGCAGGAGAATTTTACTCATTCTGGGACTAGTGCATTTTGTATGTGTAGGCATTTTTATTAATTGAACACTTGTTTATGTCTCTAAAAATAATTTAAAATACTTTGATTTCAAAATGCAGTCTGGGTATGACTTCAATTACTAGTCAGAAAGCATTTAAGAGGGCCTGATGCACTTCTACAGAGAGTAGGAGGAAATTATGTTTACCACCCCCTTTTAAAGCTGATCTGCAAAATGCTGTCCTTGTAAATGTCTCCCAGGAACAGATTTAGAGTGAGGATGGTATATTTTTAAGCCTTGTTTTTCTCTTTTGTTCCAGCCAAATGCTGCTTTTGTTTTCTTTTCTACTTCTACCTTCCTTCTTGAAGCGTGATTATTAACCACTAAAACAACCAAAACACGTGCTCAGTGCAAGTATCTAGAAGCATTTAGATATTGATTTTGATTCAAAGAATATATTACTTAAGACTGTCATTTGAGAATAAAAAATTAGACTACTGCTAATAAAGTGGTGAAGAGATGCGCCCTCCAAATTACAGTATCCTGCCTCACCTGATGTGTCAGCCTATTAAATATGCTCATGTTCCTTTTCTTGAATCAAGCCAGCTGATCAAAGAGGGATTTAAGCAAAGGAAAGGGGAAGCTCTTCCCTGACCTTCGAGTAATTCCAGCAAAGTGTTTTGCTGCTACACAGTTTTGCAAATCCAGGATCATTGAATATCCTCCTCCTTTGCTTTGGAAAGAGTTCTCCATTTCCCTGCTTAGGTGCACTGGACTCCTGAAGGCCCAGCTGTGGAGCAAAAAGGAGGAGAGTATCCCATGAGTCATTTCACCAGACTGCTTTTTCCTCTGTAAGGTAGGGTGGCACAAGATGAGGAAAGAGGATCCCTCAATGGTCAAGGGCTCCAGTTTTCACGCTGATAAACCCTGCAGGTTCACTGGAGTGAGTTCATTTGGGCTTCCCAAGACAGAAGGAGGTCAATACTTTGCAGTGAATTTTCCAGGTCTTTGACCACTCATAATTATTACGAGCCTCATTAAACCCTATTCTTTTGGAAAATAATGTAATTATATGTTAATATGCACCTGTTACTTCTTTATTGCACATGATATCAATGCATTTCTTTACTCTTTCAGGGTGTGAGCTCACACTGAGCAAAAAAGACCAGTGATTGCCTCTGTACATATGTAGAATACCTTACAACATGCAAGATTATAAAGACAAGGCTTATGTATTGTCTTTTTCCAAGTGACCCGAGGGTACCTTTTTTACTGCTTAATACACTGGAGTGCACTGACATCCTCAGTGATACCCTCAGTGACATCCTTCCTGACAAAACTGACTAATCAGGGATTAGGAGCAGCACAGCTACTCCATGTTAGCACTGAGCCTGCTGACCATCTGGGTCCATCAGGCCAGGCAACAGAGCTGTGCTGCTTTGAGCTGCTTTGAACAAAGTGAGCATTCGGGAGAGCTCCTTGTTAGGGTGAATGTCAGAATCACTGCACTGTAACTCACAATGGGCTGGGATGTAGCCAAACCAAATGGCCTTGTTTTGCGGCTTGGATAACAAACAGAGTGAAATGTGGTCTAAAATTAGTCAGGGATCCCTGAAAAGTTTTGTGCATCTTCCTTTAGGATGTTGTTGGCTGGGGAGCCTCATGGCCTGAGTGAACCATTGATGGCATCAAGGCAGCACAGCTGTTTACCATCATAGAGAAAGAGGAAGTGCACAACAGTGAAATGTCCAGTTCCCAAATAGACTTAAAATATACCAAACACTCAGTGTAAACAACTGTCACCAAGTGCTATATGAATGTATGGGGTGCTGTGGTTTGGAAGAGGAAGTGGTGGATGTTAGAGGGTCCATGGGAGTTTTTCAATAAAGCTACTGCTTGTACTTTCATCACTCCTTGTTTCTATGGTACTAGATTTGACACAGCTGTTGCTTGCACGGCTTTCCTTTGGAGAGTCAGAAAATCCTAAAGCTGTCATTTAGTGAGTGATACTCTTCTATAAACTATCTGGACTTCTATAAATATTGCTGACTCTATGAAGGGCATCATTAATCTTATCTTCCAGGGTACATCTCTAATCACAGCTCTACCCACCCATGTCAATCTAGGACACATCCAAGCCTTAGAAATAGCAGTGGAAAAATCATAAAATGTTCTAACACACGGAGTTGGCAGACAAGTGCCAGACAAGATCACAAACTGTGCAAAATGAACAGTTTGCAAGTGAATGTGCTTCCCTCTTTCCCCCGTCCAAGTGCTGGCTGAGTATCCTATGATGATTTCAAATTAATGCACTAGCCCTTTTTTTTCCTTCTACATGAATTTCCGTTTAATCAGAGCTGCCTAGTTGACAGTAACACAATTACATGTGCTGGAACATCTCTGGTTCCATGACCAAAGTGGTCTCTTAATTTGCATTATGAATTCAGCAACAGTTTTCCAGTTAAAACAGGATGATGTTAGAATGGGTGTTGTCTGCTGTGCAACAATGGCAAGACCTAATTACAAACTCTCTATATAAGCAATTAGTAAATAAGGTCAGAAAGAAGAGCTGGATGCTCCTGTTCACCATTATCTTAATTGAACTCACAATTCAGGGAACAAATCATGAATGCCAAGTAAATTGTTTTCTTTATTTCCGGGTTGGACTTAATACGTGTCTCCCTTAAAAAAGGTTATCTATCTATTGCACTAGAATCAAACTGCAAAATGTGAGTTTGTGGTAAGTTCATGTATCATTTTATTCTGGAGAGAGCTGGAAAGGGTTTTTATTTTTGGGTAGGATTTTGAGGTGTGGTTCTGTAATTTGGCTTACTTCCAGAAAAAGCAAAAAGACTAGTGCTGCCTGGTAGACCACCCAGGTAAGACGTAATACAGGCTGTTCCTGTACCTAAATATGTAACCTAGGAACACCAGCATGAACTGTCTGGCTGAATACAGAAGTACTTCATCCTCAGCAAAGGCAAACATATGGCACTGGCAACATTCCAGATAAACAGACTCGCACAAACAAGATGATAAATATATGGCTGATGTTGATTGTCTTCCCTGTTAGGTATTATTTATGGAGCAACCTTGAAGTGTGACAGAATATAAGATATGAAACTCTTTATTGCAGCAGTAGCTAGAACCTCAAGGGCATGTCCATGTTTTTACCCCAGCCATTAGTTCACATTCTCTGTTATGTACCAGCCTGGATAATTTTTCAGCTGTTCATGTACCAATGAGATTACCACTCCTCAAGCAGCCTTAGTGCTTTGTATTCAGGTTATCATAATTGTAAAGGTATGGGTTTAGAGCTGTAAAATCCATATTTTGGTTTTGGGTTTGTTGGGTTTTATTTTGAGGGGGGTGTACAATGGTGGGCATTTTACATGTGGAAGCTTTTCAGAGGCTGAGATCTGACATTTTTTTCTGAAGCTGTTTGTATGCACTTCAAGGTATCTTCATTCTCATCACACACATTTCAAGATCCAGGTGCTTCAGAACATAGCCTGCCCAACTGATACCTTATAAATTACAACGTGATTCCTTATGGGGTAGCAAACTCATAACAAATTAATTTAAAAACTAGCACCAAAATCGAGCCCATTCTTCAATAGAATTTTGTTCAAAAGTTTTGTGAGGGCATCTTTCATTGTACATTCCAATTTGATGATAATTTGTAATGATTGCTCAAAATTAACACTTCCTTCTGCTATCAGAGAGAAGACACCTACTTAGAGAAAATTTCTTAGCATGTCCATACAGTCTTGCATTCATGTTCAGTGTCACTGAAGCCAATTCCCAATGTATGTATCAAATAATTATGTTTCATATGCAACCATGTGAACAGATTAGTGACTTCTTACCAAAATTAAAATAACAGCAGGGAAGCAAAAAAATAGAAGTATAGATTTATTAGAGAAGTTATCTAAAATACAATATTATTTTCCTTTTTAAATTAGGACATATATTATTTCAATGAAAAGATATTTTGTATTATTTCTATGGTAATGACAACTTTTAAAGAAAACATTTAATTTAGAACATTTTTAATTAAAAAACCCAACACTACCATTAAGACGTAACTAAGGCTGTTGACAGCACGGGTAAAAATGCAAAATAGTCTCAAAAATATTTACATGTCAGTTTCTTAAAATCTAAGTAGTCTAATTCTAAATATTCATTTTGCTTAACTTTCTCAAAATACATTTTTCTCTAAATTATAGCTAGATTCGGTATTCCTGTGCTTCTTACAAAGCTTCAAGTTATCGTTAGTTACGTGTACTATCACACCAGTAGATGAGGTTTCTTAAAATGGCTTATTTTGCTACCACCATATCCTCTCCCAAGTGGCCAACTTACTGTTGTACCAAAGTGTCAGTTGCAGTAATAGTCACCAA
Source organism: Ammospiza caudacuta (assembly GCF_027887145.1). Taxonomy (NCBI): domain Eukaryota; kingdom Metazoa; phylum Chordata; class Aves; order Passeriformes; family Passerellidae; genus Ammospiza; species Ammospiza caudacuta. Next base: position 136,979,327 of record NC_080593.1, read on the forward strand.
AATGCACACAGCCACCCACCCCCTGCCTCCCCCAACCCCACACCTTAAGAACCCTTTCCCATTCAGCCAAGAGCCTTTCACGTTTCAATAGCTGGCATTTCAGACGCAGAGCAAAAGAAAGTAAATAGATCTGGGAGACAAGATGTTGCCTGGGCACACACGGCAAAGTTTGATTTGGGCTTAGCAAAAGGGGCTCCTCACGAACACGGCAATTCCTAACACTCTCAGCACTGAGGTTACTGGAAGGAGGCTCTGACTTCTCTGCTCTTCAAAGGCTGACATGGGCGCCAGTTGTCCACCATATGGCACACGGGCTCATTCTCAGCGTTGAAGCAAAGGCCACGGAGTTTGCACATCTGTGGGAAAAGGCACAAATATCCTCAAATGCATCCTCCCATTTCAGCAGGACTTGTTGAAACTACACATCTTGGGCCTGAACCAGAGCTCTGACCCAAAGTTTTGACAGTACTAGTAGCCTTGAGGTGGCATCAGCACCTACGGGTCTGCATTTCACCCACACCATTTCCAGCCTTGACATAGCCCCTCCTGTCCACAAAATATCCTGGCAAGAACTGTGAATGCACAAAAAACAAGGACATAGACACACATTTCTGAACTCTGCAAGCAAAGAGCTGTTTGTCCTTGATCCAGATATGAATTGAAAACCTTTCAGAATCCTCTGCAAGTTATACAGTTTTGGCTGTTTTTTTTTAAGTCCACTTGAAATAATAACAATTAAAAATGGTTTTACCCTTGGGTCAAAATAAAGCTGTTGAATGAATTCAAATTATCCTGATTTTGAAATGCTGTGAGGGGAAAGCTGCTTCACATCAACAGCAGCATATGTATAGTTATGGTACTTGTTCCTAAAGTACAACTGGAACCGTTTTCACAATCTGATGTAAAAAAAGCACCTTTATGTGTAAATAGGGATCTCCAAAACTCACAAAAAGATTGTGCCAAAATAATAACCCACCCCAAACATAGTCTCACACGGACAGGTAGAAGTGCTGATGAATGTATGTAGGTGGGTCATAGGATTTCCTACAAATCAGGTTCTAGACCAGTTTTTCCACATTCAAGGAAAAAAGGCCTCAGCAGCGACCTGTGTCCTCTGGACTTCACCTTCAGGACCAACCAGAACAAAGTTCAGAGCTGAACCTCTGACAGGAACTGCTGCATCACAACAAGTGACAGCAGGCTTGCTATACCCTACTCTTGTATTCAGCTTCTTTTTAGCTTTGGAAAACCTAACCACCTTAAACCTTGAATCAATAATCTTATATACGGTTTCTTGTTTTGATCAGTATGGGAATGAAAAAGTAAACTGCCACACAGTGTGGAAATATTGATGATAACATGGAGGGATGTGTAAGGGAGAAATAAGTGGTGACTTTTACCACGTGTAGGTGGTTGGAGTAGGTAGAGTAGAAAAAAACCACTATTTTGGTGGATGTGCTCCTGCCTTATAATAAAACCATATTTGCAAACTTTGGATTATCAACAGTAATAGGAATAGTTTGGAGTAGTGTGTCAACTTTAATGCTCCCTTGCAGTTTACTAAAGACAAAAATTAAAATCAATTACTGCTGTAGTTATTACTTCCAATAGATCTTCCTCATCACATATTCTATGGGTGTTGCCTGCTTCTGAAACATCTCAGTTGCATTTTCTTTCCTATCAGAAGCCCCCTAGAATTAGGTGCAGGTTGTTAGCATTTCTAGCATCAATAAAAGATACTTAGGAATTTGAAGGTTAAAGCCCTTCAGGGCTGTTTTGTATTTACAGGCTCTAGATTCTATTTATATCTCTCAAGCACACAGATCTGAACCCAAAAATGGAATCTTAATTTCATTAATGGATAGTACAGAAAGCTGTGGCCAAGAGTGGTTTAATCTGCACAAGCTTCTTCCTGCTAGGAAGACCATCATTCTCAGGCTGGTCAAAAGAGTATTTTCTTAGGCAGCAGACTTCTGGAATCTGCAATTTTTGCCTCTTCTTAACAATGGGAGCTTTGTTAGAATCACCACAAAGCTGCGTAGGATTTCCCAGTCTGTTCTGTGACAACTTGCAAAAAGAGCTCAGTGTCCTGGAAATGCTGGAAAATCAACGGACCACTACAGCTACTACTCACAATGTGAGACTGTGGATGCAGCACACACGGTCCCCAGGTGCTTTGTAAACCTGGCCTTTTCAGGGCAAGCAGACCCAGAGAGGTAATTACATGTACAGCAAACCTGCTGATGCTCACAATACATGCTGGAATAACTCTGCACGTGCAAATGGTGCTTTCATGCATGCCTCAATTTTTCAGATTTTTACCACATGACAGCTCTAATCATGTATCTGAAAAATATCTGATAATTTTTTTCAAATTCCCCCCAATCTTCCCTGGAGTGCCCAAATAGAAGACAGCCTTACATTCTACAGCAAACTACATCCACAAGCAGAAGCAGAGTCCTGTCAGGATTACCACTTCAGATAGATTTTTTTGACATGTGATGCTAGCTAATACCCTGCACAGCTCTGCACTAATGCTGCCACTTCAAAGATCACCTGGTGGGATGAACTGAAGCCATCAGTGCAACTCCAGTACACATCTACTGGCACCATCCAATGGAAACCTACCTGCTCAGAGCTCACAGTGATGGGCTCCTTCAGAACGTGCCAGATCACACATTCAAGCAGTGGTGGAGTTGTCAGTGAGCCAGGGTATGTCCAGTAGTCTCTGCATGCAGGAAGGAGTCCAGTGGGGTCAAAATTTGTAAAGGAAGCTTGCTTTCCCTACAATAAAATAAGCAGATGGGCTGATGTCAGGGAGAGAGCATATGCACACACTAGGATTGCAGTAGTGAAGTCTCCTAGGAAAGCTCCATGGCTGTAGAAAGGCAAAAATGGAATTTGGCATCAAGTGTTGCATGCCAACTACAGTGCCTTTGGGATTAAATACTCTCAGCAATATATTTCTTACAAGATTTTCGAGATATTGCTTCTCCTAACAAATGCTGCATTTATGTTCCTTAGTCTTAGAGATAAGATTTAACCTTGCCTGAAAAACAATGAGATTTCAAGTGCCTCATACACTGATTGATGGGAAACACAGAACCTGTGAGACCTGTTGGAGAGTCCATTGCAGTAAGCAGCACATCCCTTTACCACAAAGGGCACCTCATGAGAAAGATGACAGCATAGTCTCATTTCTTATCTTTGCTGTCCACATTTCTCATTGGCCTTTACCCACTATGAAGGTGCCTAATTACTCACCAAGTACTTTTAGTTTCTCATTACTCAGCACACTAAAATCACACACACTGCACACAATATTTAAGACACAGGAAAAGTTTTTCCCCCTTAATTATATGTACTGATCAAACTGTTTATCTGAACTCTCTCTAGAAATAGCTAAGAGAAGCATGACCTCCTGGAAAAAGGCAATTTAACCCACAGATGCACAGAGGGGAAATGCCTTTTCCATCTGTTACCACAGACGAGAAAGGGCACCTGTAGTTTAGATTAGGAGGATGAATCCTATCCTATAGGCTTAAAAACAGTTAAAAGACAGAGAAAGAGAAATGTAGTCACAAAGATAGGAAATAATCACTATTTCCAGTATTTCATGCTCTCTACCTCAACTTCATTCCAATCTGTTTTGCTTTTAGAATTATAGGAGCACCTTTGCTAATGGCAGGAAGTTTGTTTTACTTTCATATATGCAGAAGGCTGGGAAGAAGTAAAAAACTGTACTTTCCAAAGAGGATGACTTAGCACAGTTGTGATGGGTGTCCATGAACACAGACAGCAAGTATTACCTTGGTTTGAATGGAACTCAGAGCATCCACAACCTTCTGCATCTCAGGCTTGGCATTTCCCACCTGTAACACAAACCATAAGAAAATAAAAATCACCATGCATTCTCATGACACCTTTAGTTTTCTGTTACAGTTCTCAGGGAAACTTTTTTTTTCCCCAGTTGCATTTCATTACATAATAGGAGTATTACAGTGTGACTTAAACAGGCTCTGTAAAATCATGCCAGTTGACAGTGAGCACAAACGGGTCAGCCAAGGACATTGGACACAATGAAGCTATTTTCATTTACAGTGTGTGGATTTATTTTTGGACCTAAGCTGTTCTTCTTTTATGGAAGTCACCCTCCCAATAAAAGTCACCCTCAGTGAGGCCAGGATGGAATACTACGTACTGCTGGAGCAGATCGCTCTGTAAGCTAGCTGTCAAGACAATTCAACTAACACAAAACACTCTGGCATTTAACAATGACAAGAAAAGGAAAATAGGTGTTATTTAGTCTGGTCACAATGCAGATGCACACACACAACTTGGTCAGTTATGCACATTACCTTTCACTGGTAAGGCAGCATCACTGTCTTGATGAAGGCAAGAATGCTGCTACAGGGCGGCCACAGTGATGGATGGCAGTCACACTCCATGGCCAGTGTACAATTTTTATAGATAAAAGAAGGTAACAATTTGGAGCACCACCTAGTTTGGTATGGATTTGGGCAGTACAGCACAATGCTGCCTTATTCCATCTTTTCTGCCCTTAGGCTCTCCTCACAACACAATGAATTTGCTGGACAAATAAAAAAGTAAAAGTTTCACAAACCTTCATGAAGATGCCCACCACTGCTAAACCATCAGGATGCTTCACAGCTTCAGCAAATTTACCATATTTTACATTCCAGTGAACAATATGGAGCTGGGAGCAAGAAAACAAAGAAGCACTGTGAAGATGATATTCCATCCAGAATACTTCACAAATAAAGATGCAGGGAAGTAATTTATTAAGAGCAAGATGGTGTTTTACTGCTGAGGTTTGAAAGCTTTTGTGTACAGTTAAGAACTTGTTAAATTATTTATCTACTTTAAAGTTTCATTTATTCAAAGAGATTTCTGTAATGTGTTTTATTTTGCTCCTCACTCCTAGTCTCTGGTGAGTTTTAAAGGCAAACTGTGGCTGTATCATTCTGCTTTTCATGTGGTGAAACTCCTGTTATCTTCAGCATAAGTTTTTTCCCACATACAGCCCACAGGATTTCAATGTAGTATTTTAATGCTATATATCCTGGAGTTCTGAGCACACTGACATACATTGCCAGTGTCAGAAGCAGAGAAGACACATTAACTACAGATTTGACTCACAATTTGGAAGGTTTTTTTTTTTTTTAAAGCAAGTCCTGCCCTTTACTGGAAAGGCTTGGAAAAGAATATGAAATTAATCTCCAGATCATGTTAGCCAGGATGTTACTTTCTTTTTAATTTCCAAGTTATTTCTAATTTAAGTTCATCAGGCTGTTTCCCCACATCTGCAAGTCAAGTTGAACAAGTAATTATGGTACTGTGAAAGACAGAATGTAATTGAAGTATCTCAGATAAGACAAAAGCTACTTCCCTCATCAAAAAGCAGCAGAGCCAATGAATTTGTGGAGCAGTTTCTTTTATCTATCAATGCAAATCACAGATACGTTCCACAAATATGTATTTATGAATATATTTTAGAAGTCAGTCACAGAAACCAGAGGTAGATTTCTAAACAGGGGATGAGGAAAGGTGAGATGCAAGGCCCTAAAGTCATTCAGTTTCTGTATCAGACTGTAATATGGAGTCTTAAGTGGTCTGAGGGACACGTGGAGTCTCAAGGGATCACAAAGAGTGCCAGACAGTAAGATTGCACTTTACTGTCTGCCCTCTTCATAACTTTCCTTGATTATTTGCTACCAAAGTATGAAAATATCTGTCCCAAAATTATTCTACTGCTTTTATAAAGACCTCTGATGTTAAAAGCTGAAGCTAGGAAAAGGGGATGTGCATGTACAGATGTGCTGTAATTCTCTTTTTTCATAATTTCCGAGAGTCATAGAGAAAGTGGGGAAAAATAGAGGTATTATCAATGTGGGGTTTTCTGTTTCTCTTTGACATGAAGTAGCTGAGAAAAATTACAAGCCTAATGCCCTGCTCTTGCAAGGACTATGTTCTAAGGTGGCATCATACCAAAATTGTCTATGCGAACCTTCTCCTGTGAGGATCTGTAGTGAAAGTGCTACTGTGGTGGAATACTTTAAAAAATCAAAACCTCATTATACAAAGAAGACTGGAGAAGGTAAAGCCTACCTCTGCATCATACTTCACACCATCCACAGTGTGCTCAGATCCCTGGCCATCACAGGATCCCCAGTGAATGTGAAACTGCACCAGCCTGTAGACTCCATCCAGCGCTCCTCCCTGCACCACTGCAAAATAAAGCAAATCACATAGTTGTTTCAGTTTGAAGGGAGACTTGATAACAAAAATTATCTCAAGTCTTTTATGTGATTTACAGTTCATTGCATGCTGCCATGCTACTCCAGATCATCCTCAATGGTACATTACTGCAATACACCAAAACTGATAATAAATGCATAAAAACATAAGTGACTTTACAGTGAGCATCTCATCAGCAATTTAACAGGCATGCTGGTATTTCAAGTGATGAAGGAAGATGTAACTTTTCTGTCACCAAATAGATTAAAAAAGCCCTTTGTAAGAGGCCCACATAGAATCATCCTAAGGAGGTACATTTGAAGACTGAATCATCTTCCATGTACAAATGTAGTCTGTTCTTTCATTTTCGATACTTCATCCATTTAGGCCTTAATCCTGCAAATCCTGTAGCAGATTGGATTGGGTAAAATGATTTTGGTTCCAATTTAAACCTGAACACCTGTTAGCCATGGGTTAGCCTTCCTGCAGCAAGGTAAAGCACTAGGCACAGGAGAAGACAGTGCAGAGATGTGAATTCAAATCTCTTTTTCTTGCCATTGTGGTGAAAATGGCAATGCTTACACAGATGGACTTTTTGGAAATGAGTTGTTTATTTCTGCTCTCCATTATCTGGCATTGCTTGTGCTATGGGACTGCTCTGAGTGAAGCTCCTAGACACACTTTGAATTATACAAGAGCAAGCTCCCTTATTCTGCTTGTTAGTTTTACCCTTCTACTCCAACTGTGACCAATCACCATTATAATTTGCAGGATCAAGCCCTACCATTGCAAAATGCTGAGGGCACAGACAACGTCTCCTCCAGTGCAGCATAAAGCACAGAATAATAACAAATAGTTCTATTAAATAGAGGTATTTATCTAAGTTATCAGAGAAAGGTTTCACACCAGTTTATGTTTTGGTTGGGGATTTTTTCATTTTTTCCCCCAAGCATCTCAAATCCAAATTCAAAATAAAATCTTTAAGTTGTTATTTAAAAATTTAAAAACAAAAAGTAATTTGAAGTGTTAGGTATTTTAAGGGACCAATTTCTCTCTATAAATACCTATATACAATAAAGTGACAGAAGAGTGCTGACATCAGATATTACAGGTAAGTGTGCTCTGTGTATGTGCAAAAAAATGATTCTGAGGAGTAAAGATGCTTTCCTCTCAGTCTGCAATTAGTCTAGACATTAGCACAATATGTGCATGTGTGAAAATATGTATCAAATGCTGACTGGGAAAGGAGGCTGCAGGTTTGAAAAAGTCCCATTATACACAAGCATGGACAACACTAGCCATAGATACCAACAATCAGGTGAGAAAGATTTCACAAAAAATTTGCAACACATGAAATTGAAGTAAGATTTCTTAAAAATATGTTCATTTCCACCAGTGTTCCCTATGCATGCAAAATTTGGGTTCAGTGGACAAATCTAGAATTTGCCAAGGGCTCCTTTGGTAAATATATTTAGAAGTCTCCCAACATGTATCTTTATTTGAAAAACATTAATAGATGTTCCACTGCAACCTATGTAATTTCCAAAACTTTAGCCAACAGACCAGGACTTGCCCTACCTATTTCCAAGCTATGTGATCCAAAGAAGAATGTCTACTTAAAGTAATCAAATGGAAACTTAACTTATTCTACTTTTTACATTTCTGCATGCGCTAGTTTCCAAGAAGCATAACTGTTTCGAGCACAGGGCTACAAATCTGAGTACTTGTTTCAGAACAGCAGCTGTAGAAGGATATTAGATCTTTTTGGAAATGAAGGAACTGGTTACTGTGTCTTTACAGAAACAAAATCATTTCATGTATACAATTTTAAAATAAAGCCATGGAGTTACAGTGTTTCAGTTCCTTTAGCTCAGAGTCTTGCCGGTTGTTGCAGGTACAAATGGACTGAGGTTCCATCACTCCTTGACCTCAGAAAGCACTAGCACAGCACAGGTTAATCTGCCATTATTATTATCAATGGAAAGCATGCTGAAAAGCAGAACCATGCAATGTTCTTGAGTTCATTTGCAGTGTTATTTCTCCACACAAAGTTTGCTATAGTCTCAAAACCTCAAAAGATGCAGAAAAGTCTCTTTGCAGTTTTTGCTTACTTTTCTAATTCTGTGGTTCTCAAATCCAGCACTAGCTTATTTTGACTCACAGCAGAGCATTCAAAGAAAGTAACAATTAGATTAGTGTGAATGAATACAAATCCAGCAGGCTTAATTACAGAATGGCCCTCTTGTTCTAGCCTATGTTAAGCAGTTTTTTTTTTTTTTAACACTTCTTAGTCTTCCCAAGAAAGTAAAACTAAACTTAAAAGGCAAAGTAGGAATGATGGAACTGCTTTTTTCTTCAGAGCAAGCTTTTCAAACCATAGACAAATGATACCACCTTTTGCAATATAAAAGTCCACAGAGAATCAGAACAACATTGATACCAACAACTTCCCTTTGTTCCATCTGACAGGAATATCAATTCGAGGCCATGTTGAAAAAAGTCCAACCTTTCCATCCCTTTTTTAAAAAGGAATGGGGAAGTTCTGATCCATATTGGAGAATGTCATCATTAGCTCCCTTACTTTTGAAATCAGTATTAGCGAAAACCATCCCGAAAATACCTAGGTAGCTGTGATCTTTTCTGTTTTATAGTAAAGCTTCAGATGCAACACTGTCTGAAAACAGCACAAGAGGAGCTGAAAAAACATTATTTTCTCACAGATTCCATTTACTCAAGACAATTATCATAACCTCGTCTTGTGTTATAGCCCAAGAGGTGACAGTTTGGCAATGCCTGTTCTTCTTTTCCACTATTAGACACTTATTAGACAAATCTGGAGCTATTTTCCTTAGATTAAGAAAAAGGGGTTTTTTTCATTACCATTCTATCTTCTACCCTTTACTGGAAAAGTTATACTAGCAACATCCAGTAATTACTGGACATTTCATAACATTTCACTGTTAAATGTTCTCGTAACTTGGTCTAAATTAAGTGAACACAGTATTAGAAGCACTAATTCAGGAAGTCAAATAAGCACCCAAACTCTTCCCTTTATGTGACTTATACCAACCGTGGGATAGAGAAGGTGAATTATATTTGACTCCATTACACTTTCTTGGGATATTTGAAAACACACAGAAATCAAAGGGTGTTTTGCTGCATCTGGTACAGCTGTTTACCGAGGCTTCACACCTTCACTGTTTTATTTAAAGGAAAGTTGGTGAACAGTTATCCTTCCAATGTAAAGCAGAACAGCCTTGTAAAAAAAATGCTGTCGACCACTTCATACCTTTTTTCAGGAAGTGGCAGCATCCACATCTAAATTTCTGTAGGAATACTGCAGGAATTCCTGTTATTTAGTTAAGTCCTATGGAATGTTCTCTTTATACAGAGCAGAAGACTAATACACCTCATAAAACCAATAAACATGTGAAAGGATTAATAAAAATGGAGGAAGCACAAGACTGTTTAAAAAGGTAGACTGAATTCCTTCGTGTCATACAAATTAGTGTGACAAGAAAAAATAGTACTGTGAAGTTTGTCAATCTGAGAAAAATGCAGAATGAGAAAATGTTCTACAAATGAGAATCACTGACTACAAAGCTCCTTCCAGCAGCTGAAATAATGGGTTCACTAGAGCACAGTAGATGTCCAAAAGCTCCAGACTTGGAGAATTAATTCTAATTGAGACTCTACCAAACAAAAACCCAGCAGCAGGGAATTTCAAGCATCTACCTTTGAGCACAGCCCTCTTACACACATACTGCTTTAGCACAAAGAAAACCAAGATTTTGTATCAGCCTACAGTAGGTGTGATGTCTAAATAATATTCTAGGCATATGTTTATGTTAACATATGCCTAGTACATACATTAGTGCTAATATTTGGTAAACTTTGGTGTGTACACAGACATCTGTACAGTGGAAAACAGGACGAAAAGACAAAGCAGATGAAGCATTACTTGAGGCAAGAAAAAAACCTACTTGAGCACCATGTACTATTAATGACATGAAAAAGGCTCTTATGATGATGCTCAGGAATTAGCCTTGTGTTCTTATGCAAGGATGGGCTTCCCATCTGACAGACTAGAGTTCAGTTAGGGTGAGCTGCCACTTCTGTGAAACGTGGAGTACAGAGAGTCACATTTTGTGAGATGTTTCCTTCTTTATGTTATCTCTTTCAGACATTCCTCCTAGGGCATTGTATCATGACAAGTAACAAGAGCAAGACAGCACCGAAGCATCTGACTATAGGGCTCATATTTGCAGAAAACATCTGTAATGGGTTTCCCTATGAGAAAAAAAAAGTATATCATAAGGAAAAAAACCAAAACAAACCTACTTCTGACCTTCCTAGAAACTTAGCCTGATAAGGCTATAAGGATGTTCCACAGAGATAGACCAGAATAAAAAGTTGCCAAAACACAGCAAGTCCTGAAGACGTGTGTATCTGCAGCAGGTCAGCGGTTCCAATTCACCTCAGTTGAACTATTTCACCCAGACTGAGCAGCAGCCAGGAAGACTCTGACCTGCTTCAGGATACAAAGTAATTTAGGTTCTTAACATTCCTCCAACTGCCTGGGACCAGCAGAGCTTATTTCTCATGTAGCCTTTTAAACAAAAATTCTCGGAGAATCATAAGATGCTGTACTGAGTCTCTGACCAGCCTTCTGCACTCACATTTCACACTATATAGCCTTACAACAACTTTGAGAACCAAGCTGGAAGAATTAAAATTCTCTTGAAAGTATCAACTGATTTAATTTCTAATGTAATACCTAAATACTAATGCAGTGGCTGCTCATTGTACTGAAAATTGTGTGCTGGACAGTGTTTATACTACCCTCAGATCTAATGAAGGACTAGCAAATTCAAGGTGTGAGCATTGCCTCTAAGTATGCAGCAGTCCCTCACGCCTTTAAGTAAATAAACAAATTATCAGCTGAGAGGAGGGGTAATCGTGACATCTGGCACACAGCTTCATTACAGCTTAAAAATAAACTTTTCCAAGTGGCCCCAGCTGATAACAGCTGACTAGTTTCTCCTGGTTTTGCATTAAAAGCGCCTCTAGAGGAGGGATTAGCAAAAGGAAAGGAAGGAAGTTTCCATAATGGTTAAATTCACAATCCAAGTCAAATGTCTGCTCAGAAATTGCATGTTAATATAAAAAAAAAACCCAAACAAACCTCCCCCCCCAAACAAACCAACCCCACCCCAGTGTAAATGAAGAAGGACACTTCTCTGTAAAGAAATGAAGACCTGAAACATGCAGGACTAATCTCATGCCCTCTCATCTTCTTTCCAGTTCCTGGAAATACTGGAACTATTCAAGTTACTTGTTTGTACAGACTTTGCAGCTTCTGCTGATCCCAATTCACAGGAAAAATGACTTAAAGATCACACGCCCTTGAAACCTCTGACTTTTTAGCCAAGCCATGCACAACATTACTTGTGACATAAGCAGGTGTCTGAATGCAGTCCCCTAAATCTATAATCAGTCAGTTCTCTGATTCCAAAGGATCAACACATTCATTGCTTAACCAATGTGGACCTTCAATGCATGACCCTATACTGATGACATGCAATATTATTCTGGCATGGTTAATATTGTATCTTTAGATCTGGGAAACCTAAAAATAAACCAGTAGCAGTGACTTTGATTTAGAGCTGTTCCTTAAAGACAGCAGACCTACACGCTTCTTCTTTCATTTACCAAGTGAAGTGGAAGTGTAGAAGAGCAACAATGATGTTATTTTCAAAGAAACTCACTGCCAACTGAGCAGTGCCAATGCACTGGCTCTTCAATAACCACTGTGACAAAACAGATTAGTTTATTTACAGTGAGTCATAATTCAAGACAGCTGAAATGTATGCATTAATATTTACAATTATAGAAAGAATCAGGTAATATATTGGATTACAACTACTGAAGGACTCTCAAAGGGAGCTAGCATCAAGGCAAATACATTATTTTCATTTTCAAGGTCTTTCCCATAATTTTAAGTTCTACTATAACTTAATGTTTGCAAAAATGTCAGATTTACTTGGGACACTGACCTGAATTTCAATACTCTAGCTCAGCAACAAGGAGAAGGGAAAAATTAAGTGACTTAGACACAAGCATAAATTACCAGCACATTTTGTCAAGTCTCTAGACTTTGACACCATAGTTTCAATTCACTTCTGTCAGGTTCTACAGCTAAAATATGATATTTTAACATTCTTGTTACAGAACAAAATCATGGCTAATTGACTTCTTTTATAAGCTCATCAAACACTTGGTCAGAAAATGCAGAATACAGAGTCTACTGTTGTGAACATGCCTTGCTTGAATTTCAGAACTTAGATAAATTCTCAAAGACTCTCTGGAAAAACTCACATAGAGAACACACTTTATGTGTGTTACAAAATCTTTCAGACTCTTGAGGGTTTTTTGAGCAGAGTCATGTCCTGCGGTTTTATGGCTCTGAGAGGTCACTATTTACTTCTGTCTTTTAAAGTGAGGGAAGTGATACACAAGTCCTTACAGAAGACTGGAATATGCAACATTTAATATGATAAAAGAAGTACCCTTAATGAGACTCCTTTGCTGTAAAGTTCTTGTATTATAGTTACACATCTTATTTTGAGAGTTATCATCATCAGTTGCTTCACTCATACATGTAGGGTCTAGTTCTACTACGAGAGTGGATAAACCTGAATTCAAAGTTTTACTCCTAGTGACACTTTTATCATAATGACTTCTGGCTGTGAAAATGAAGTAGAAATTTTTGAAATTAAAGAATTTTGAAGATGAACACCTACAAATACCTTATGTTTCACTACTATTAAAAGACAGTGGATATGAAAATTAAGAAAGTAACTGCAAGAATTGAAGGCAAAGACTGACTAAGTAACAACTGAATGGGGAAGTTCAGAATTCAGTTTCTAAGAAAGCATTCCAAAAGGCTCCAAGCATACCAAATAGAAAATATCTATTTTCTTTACGCTATTACTACCTGCTTGGAATTTTTAAAATTGCAATTGCATATTTTTAATTGTATTATTTATTACATTATTATTAAATATTATTTATTATCTTTTAAATTGCATTTTGTATATTCAGAAGAGCAGGAGTGATCAAACAGACACCAAGACCTAGAACTGCTGTTCAGAAGGCTTCAGTGTCGTTAGTTATGAGACTGACAGTTCTTAATGAAATGGATCTACTTTGTGTGCAGTTACTCATCTTGAAGATTATTCACAAACAATGATCTTATTACTTCATTTTGCGCCTACTACTACAGATAATTCATTACCACATATGGGACAGCTCATAGAAACAAGCAATACAGCCTGTGGGAAGTATTTACAGGATATTATTCCATTGTCTTCTGTAAAACATACCAGCACATCACACAACCTCACATAGCTTCTCCTTGTGATTGTTGTGTGATGTCTAAGCAAGAGCTGGGTATGCACATTTGAGTCTCAAATTCAGCATCAAGCAGATACAAGTCAAAGACAGCTCTATTTTGTGTAAGGAAAGTAGGTTACCTAGTTAACCGCATACAAATGAAGCCATTAAGTGTGCTGCCAGGTAGATTCTATGCACTGTAGATTTCAATAGGAAGTCTGGTAGTGAATGATCCACCCTACTCAGCTTCACAGAAATCTGTTTAGTGCTTTTTGTTTCTAAAGAATAATAATTTTTTGCTTCACTAATAGAGATACTGAGAATATTTCTACTTGCATCTCCTATCCTCCCACTCTGAAAGCTGTGTCACTGCATATTTGTCAAAGGATCCCTGTCACAGATGTTCTGGTTCTGCACTGACTTCTCATGAAGAGCATTCTTCCTGCAGGCATTCTTTAAATTATTTTTTGTTCTTGCCATTTTTTCCTCACAACCAGATTTTCACAGTTCTTTCCAGACTTAGGTAGACACCAAGTGAACACAAGAGTTGTTTTACACTGTGGAGACCTGAACCTGATTCCTTTGGGCTCAGTGGGAGCAGGACGGCAGCAAGAGTAGACTTGCACCTATCTGGTAAGAGAATCTTTTTTTTTTTTTTTTTTTTTTTTTTTTTACACTGGATCATTTACCTTATTCTACATGACACTGTTAGATTGAACACGATGCAGCTCCTTAAGCTTCCCAGTGTTTCAAAAAAATAAACAGAGCTCAGAATACCTTTTTTCTTTCCTTTTTAAAATATAAATATTGACACTTTTTGCAAACTATATATATGGACCTATGTGTATTTATACAACTGTTAACACTTATATCTGACCACTTAATATTGTCCAGCAAAAAACTATAGTTAAAATACAAAGTCAAATTCTTAGAGCACTGCTGAATGTCTGTTACACCGCTGTATTACATTAGTTACAAAAACCTCGTATTTTTAGTAGGCACAGATCATTTGGTTTCAGCACCATTCCCTAAATGACATGCCCAACAAAACACTTAGGAAAAATAGGACACTTGCTCAAGCAAGTTAAATCAGGCAGTGTATAGAGAAGGCAGTGACTTACAACAGGATTGTTTTGTTGTCCAAATTAAAAAATAAAGGCACATTCATTGTGGCAGGGTGATGACTTCTGCAAATGCAGCCATATGAAAAACTACAAAGACAACATACAGAACCCTTGTTGCAAGGACAGCTTGGATTCAGTCTGCCCATCAGAAAGGCTGTTCCTTTCAGTAAGGATTACTAAGGTTTTGCAGGACTCCTTGCTTAATTTCACCACAGAGCACAATGAACAGCACGGGACTGTGGACCTGAGTGCCTGCTAACAAACTTTGTAGGAATGCGTCAGACACTTTATCTAGAAAGCCCAGGATCAAGAAATGCCAGGGATAATGTTTTATTGACTTACAAAAGAACAGAGGTATTTTCTAACCATTCTTCTGATTATGTACTAACCTGGGAGCATAGTGGCTTCAGAAACATGAAATAATATTTTGATAACCAAAGAAACTATATCTACTTCAAGTTGTTAACTGTAATCCTTTGCTATTCTAAGGCCATTTTTTTCCTACGATGTATTTTGCCTCTTCTTTTAACCATTTGATCAGTAGCTTATGATAACCTATGCCTAAAATTATTCCTGTCAAATACTTTAATCTTTTTTTTTCCACAGCCAAGCCCTTATCCCAATCCTTCTGATTTATACAAAAATAAACCAATTAGCCTCACTGAAGTTTAGCTGCCTAGACAGCCTTAGTTTTCTTCTAACGGGATCTCAGTTTCCTGTTTGCTGAATCCTCACCTTGCAGAAGCCAGAATATTTTGGTATATTTTCATCCTTTAAAAAACCTTTTTGATTTAGTACACATTTTAGTAAATTTTAGTAGCAATTTCTGCCATTCCCCTCCGGCACACGAATGTGAGGTCTCACCTGACTTGTCGGAAGAATCATCAAACTCCACGTTGAAGGAGTGCCCGTTGTTGACGATGCTTCTGGCCGTGCTGGCATCATAGCTGAAGCTAAGAGGCTTCAGCGAGGAGTCGTACTTGGCGGACTTGCGGCAGATGTCAATGGGGGACTGGCGCTCTCCATTAGCGATGGGAAAGTGCTCGTGCCAGTGAGCGGGTCCTGTAAGACAGCGAAACGTAACTCAGTGGGAAAAGACACAAAGTTAGGGAGATAAAAGCGACAACCCTCCTTCTGGAAATCGGGATGTTCGAACTATTTCGAACACCAGCGTCAGCCTTTAACTGCGCGCTACATGTGTGGGCTGGCGGCAGCAGGGGCGAGCGGGGGTCCCACCTGGGCACGGCGGCACCCGGCGGCCGCGCAGCCTCGGCGGGGGCTGTACCGGGGAGTCCTCGGGGACACCCTGTCCTGTGGGGGAGCGCCGCGTTCCCTTCCCCAAGTAAAGGAATGTGAGCAGGGAAGCAGGAGATGCTCCGGCACGGCGTGCGGAGCGCCGGACGCGCTGCCCGGGCGCAGGTGCATTTCAAGGTTACGAGGAAAAAGCGCCACGAGCTCGCTGCCGCTCCAGGCAAGGGCTCCGCGGGGCAGCAGCGGGCACGTCCCGGGCGCGGCTGCCGGCAGGTGTCCCGCACCGCCGGGCACTCACCGTCGTGGCTGCCGTATCCCCAGTGGTGGGACATGGTGCGCGGCCCTGCTCTGCCCGTGGAGGCTGTCACAGCACCGTGGCCCCAGAGCGCTCTCAGGGGCTTTTATAGGCTCCCGCCAACTCCATGCCCTTCTCTGCGGCCAGAGGAGGGGTGGGGAGTGCGGGCGAGGGCGGAGGGAGACTCCGCCGGGGGCGGAGAGAGCGGTCCCTTATAATCCACCATCGGCCGCGGAGCTGCTGCGGGCCCGGCGCAGAGCGCCCCCGGCAGGCAGGCTGGGCTAGGCGAGGCGGGCTTGGGTCGGCGCGGCCCCAGGCAGGGCGGGAGTGCCGGGGCCCCATGTCCCCTGGTCCCCATGTCCCCTGGTCCCCTCCGCGTCCCCTCCGCCCCTCCGCGTCCCCTCCGCCCTCCTTCCCTCCTTCCGCGCATCGCGCACCTGCGGGCGCTGCGGGGCGCCGTGACCTTGGGAGGTGCCGGCGGCGGGGCCGAGCAGCGCGCCGGGAGCCGGTGCGGGGCGGGCGGCGGTGCCAGAGCGCGGCGTGAGAGAGGGAGCGGGTGTGCGTCCGTGTGTCCCTCGGTCTGTGTGCGTGTCTGTGTGTACGTGCGGGAGCGCGGCGCGGCAGGGCGGTCCGGTGCTGCTCCCTGCTGGGAGCGGGGGGAAAAGAGGGAAGAGGGCAACCCGGCAGGGCAGTTCGGCAGTGCCGGAGGGTGCTGCAGCCAGGGTCTGTCATAGGTGGCAGGTTTTGGAGGCGCAGATCGGCGGAGTCACGGAGAGGAGCTGTGGTGAGGCTTCAGGAGATCGGGGTTGTCGCCGCTTATTGCTCCGTAGTGCGTTTTTCCTGATCGCCTCCGGAGAAGCTGCAGGTCGAGCTGCGCTTACATGTAATTCTTATCATTGAGGTATTACACACTTAACTGTGAGAGCGGCTCAGCTATCGCTCTCGAGGCTGGATTAGCGAGAACAAAACTGTGCAATACATATTTTAGATATTTTCCTATTGCGCAACGCTCCGGTGTTCCGTGGGAGGGCGGGAGGGCTCGGACCTTGGCGGCCCTGCCAGCGGCCAGGGTTTGTCATAGGTGCCAGGCTCCGTTCCTGTGGTGCCGGCTCCCCTGGCCCGGCTCTGCCGTGGAGCGGGCGGGCCCCGAGGGGCAGCGCCTGCCCGAGCGCGCTTGCAGATGGTCCTGTTCGAGGGCTTTTCTGTGTCTGTGTTTTTCTGCTCGGAGCAGTTTTCGCTATGGAAATGACATTGTAACTTAACCCCATTTTCTTATTAAGATGGTTTGTTCAAATCTGGTTTTAATATTGTCCTGTTGTGGTTTAACCACGGGGGTCTAGGTTCTGTTTTCAGTGAGGTCATTGTAAATCTAGAATAACAACACCAGAATGACTTCATCATTTACATTCAGCATTGTAAAATCTGTGTCTTTTGTTTGTATTTGTAAGACGAGGGAGAAAAGTCTATTTGTGTAATGGGTACTATTGGTAACAGCAAACGTAACCAGCTGGAAATTGCTTACAAAATTTACAGGCATTTCTCAGACCCTTTCAGGTATAAGCAGAAAATATTTAAAGCTTATTAGTGATTAACACAGTATGTGTCCTAACATTTGCATGCTTCAATATGGTTTAGCGACCACAAAATGGAAATGTGATGGCAAAACTGTATACACAGAAGTTATTTAGAAATGGCTGTGGCGTGGGATGTAGAACAACAAATGGAAATGCATGTTACGCATTTATTAGTCATTCCTAGTTTGATCATCATAGATACTTCGTATCAATCACTTTCAAATCTGCCAGTCGCGCTATCCAGTATATCAACAGTCAGTAAATGCAGAGATACACAAATCCATATAGGTAAGAACCCTTGAAGAACAAAGCAAAAAACATCCCTTTATGTTGTAAGAAGGAATAAGATTTTGGTACCTTTCAGAAGGTTTCCTTCCATTGAATTTTACTATTGAAAAAATCCATTCAGCCTGATTCTTCTGTACTCTCACAAGTCAAGTTTCCACTGACGTCAACAGGAGTTCCATATAAAGGACAAGTAACAGGATTAAACATGACACAATGCTTGGCATGGTAGATTTCCTAAAAGATCTAAGGTCTCTTACGAGGGAAATTAAGTCACCAGCATCATCAAGGGACTGGGATTTTTAATTACTTGAATCTTCATTTTCTTATCAGTAGATAAATGTGATGCATGTTAAGCACACAGACATAACATCCACAAATAGAAAGTCCAGTGCTCTTAAAATTAAATACCTATTTTTCTTGATCATTCAGCAGTACTTGCAGGCTTGAGCCCATGCCAAGGGACTAATGAGAGCCTGGCATTGACTTGGGCTTGTTGAATCCAGCCTCTTTCTCTTCTGTCTGCCACCAGCACCAGACTCACAATCTGTGACTGTGGCTTTATGGCAGAATGCAGTGCCTCGGGCAAAGCCGAAAGCCCCGAGAGGAAGGTGGATCCTAGAAATGGTACAATCAATAGCACTGCACATGGGTGAAGCTGCAAGGCATGTTAGGAACAGCAAAAGGGCACAATGCACATCAGCTCTGTGCCTGCAGCAGTTCAGGCTTCTCAGAGAAACCCAAACTCTGCTCCATGAGGCTGCTCCTCCCCGCCACAGTTGTGATGAGGTCGGTGGAATGACGCCCACCACTGAGGCCTGCTTGCATGTACAGGATGTGTAGGAGCAGTTCCTAAAGCACATGTTCACAAATCCTGTGGCAACAGAAGCATTATAAATACATTTCAAGCAATACAAATACAGAGAACAGATTAGATAATTACTGTAGCCATTTGATTACTCATGACTGACATTAACATTTTGGGTAGAAAAGATGCCAGTGTAATCTTGTCTCTCTTTCTGTCACTACCATTACCATATACTGTGAAGGTTTTTAGAAACCAATAAAACCAGATGCCATTCTTCATCTCTCCTCAACTTCTTAGAGTCAGATCACATCCAAATGTGGTAAACAAATTGGTGTCCCTAGATTTGATAGTACTTCTGAATCATATTAAATACAAACAGAAGCAGCATCAATAGCTTCAGTCTGTTCATTCACTCAGATGCCTCCATGCTGTTTATGGTACTCATTTATGGGCAAAGGACAGTACAAAGTCTGTACATCACTTAGGCCCCACTTGAATTCTGTTTTGAAGTTTTACATGTCACAGAACAGTTGTTGACTCTGTGCACAGGAAGGGCATATCCTGTTTGTGTATGTTTTATGAAATTTCCTGAAATATGTTTTTATTGTGATTATTATTACTTGTGAAGCACAGAAAATGTCAGTACAGATGGAAAATGGCACAGATGCTTCCATATCAAAGTCTTTTTTTTCTTAGTAAATTACCAACTTCTAGTAGTACTCTGGCTGCGGGAGTGATGACATACCACACAGGCTGTAACCTGCTAGACATTTTTAGCAGAAGTGCATCCAGTGATTATGCTGTAAATCTACCTTTTCATTTTTATGATAGATTTTCAACTCTGAAAATCTATTTGCAGTCTTTTTTTAACATGAAAAGTCATGTTACTGTTCAGTGCTGAGCAAGATGCAGAAGAACCTTGCAGTGCTCTAATTAATTCTAGCAATTCTGTGAAAGTTAAATGCAATTATGAAAATAAAAGTAATTTTTGGTCCTCGGTCAGGTTAGAGTCCTTTCTTGTGTTACAAAAATGATGGTTTACTACTAATTTCTAATGAGAGAATAATGCAAATACTAGCAAGGCGATCTTCGTGGCATTTCAGTGCAGTGGAAAAAGCCTGACTGCCTTTCTTGCTGAGTTCTAACTGTTGCTGACACAAGTCACTTCAATGCATTTTGAAAAATCCATACACACTTTGAAATATACCACATTTAAGAAATCTCTACTGTAGAAATGAACAAGTTTGACTACATGAATAAACTTTATTTTCCATACAAAAGCTATTTGTCATGATTAAGTGAAATTACATCCATAAAGCCATGTGCAGTGTAAAATTAATGTCAATAAGGACATTTTAGTTAAGTCCTTCATCCTGCATCTTCTCATACCAGGCTAATGTATTGGTTCACTAGCTGCCATGATGTTTTGAACTGTCTCACAACCTGGCCTTTAGGTGGCTGATCTTAACAGTTTCAGGCGCTATTTCCTTGCTCATGTGATAGTGTGCCTTCCTCCTCACATGAAGGTGTCTGTGGTCATCATCCTGATTTCTCACTATGTAACCTTCTGCAGATACACTCCATAAGGTTTTGAAAACCCCTGCCTCCTGCAGCTGGCATTGTGCCATGTGGAAGCTTACATCAACTCCCGCTGAAGTTATTAGCAGGATGCACATGTGAGAGTATTGCAAGGAAATGGTGGCGGCAGCAGCTCGCCAGTCTGACACAGTACAACACTGCATATGCAAAGGATTTAAAACTGATTTATAAAATAATCAAAGCCATCAGCTTCCAGCTGGTCACAGGGAAGTCACTCACTATTCCTCTGCCAAGAGGTGCCAGCACTATTTGGGAGATTGTGAAAAGACAATGTTAACTCTAGAGTTCCTGCCCACCAAGGTCAGCATATTATAGATTCTTATTTTAAAAGGTTACTAGCATCCAAAAGTTTCTTGCTTCTGATACCCCCAGTAACTTCTGGAAGCAAAAAGTTACATTTGGATAGAGCATAAAACATTTTATTGTACTGGTACACTGACTGATGAAAATGAAAGTCGTTCTTCTCCTGTAGTGAAAAATAGTTAATGTAGCTCATACTCAGATTTGGACTCACCAAATATTACAGCTTTAGAAACACCAAAATGAGTGCAGCGTGAATGAGAAGGGAATTCCCAAAAGACAGAATAGAAAGTTCCAAAGTAAACCTCTGTATCTTTCCAAAAACAAAAGAAAAGGTAGGAAATCAGTTTGTGAAACTGAACTAGAGAGAAATGGAAACAAAAAAAGAGGAGTACCTAATTACACATGCTAAGAGATAGCTATGGGTAAAGGATTGAACCTTACCTCTAAGTACAGCTGAAAGAAGTTACAGAAAATAGATTTGTGAGAAAATTTAGTTTATACTTTGGTGTCAACTATTACCATACAAATGTATGGTATATACATATCATATACATAAGTAATTGTATGTATGTAATTCTGTTAGGTTCTCTGGTGAGTTTAACAATGCCATCTATCCTGCAAAGTGTAGATCAGTTAAATCACCTGAACTTAAAAAACCCACCAAAATCGAACAGCCATATTGTTTTCACCTTCATTGCAGGTAAAAAGGTAAAATTTAGGAAGAAATAAGATTTGAACTTCTGTGACAACTTCTTAATTTAAAATTAAACAAAACAAACAAAAACACACAGCACACTGGGAAGTATTCTATTTTTGTTATTAGAGACCATGCCATGCTCTGCTGTTGTTTGCTGAATGTGTAAACTGATGGCACTGAAAATAGTATTCAACCAGATACCCCTGAAATGGGCATTCTGAGATTTACTTTACATGTGATCCTGCACAAAGCTCTTACTTTGAACACAGGAATGCTGCTTCTCAGGGTACAAGGGAATGGTGACAAGCTCCTCTTTTACCCTTTGAAAGAAGTTTCTACTCCAGCTACAGACAATGTAATGAAAATTCTCATGGGTTGGGAAAAGCAGTGCACACAGAGGGACTATGAGCTGTGTGCGGAGCAGTGACCAAGGGGAGCTTCCCCAGGAGCTCTCAGTTGCCCCAAAAATGGGAGTTAGATGGTGGCTGAACACCAATGACTGCACTGTGCAGAGCTCCCAAATGTCCTGTCTCAAAGGAATAAATATTGGTTGTTTTTTTAGTTTCTCTGGCCAAAATTTCACATCCAAACGAGCAGGAAAGAGCAGAACAAGCCCTCTTAGTAACAAAAGACCATCTAGCTTTGTCCCAAAGCCCTTCACATGAATCTGTGTCTTTTGCCATCAATGGGTGTAAAGAAGAAGGATGGATACAAACCTTAACCTTTGATCCAAAGACTACACCTGAGGCCTCTGGTCCTAATGAAATACTGCAAATTGAACTGGACAATCCTAGCAGCCGCATGAATCTGCCACTGAAATGGAAGTAGTTTAAAAGGAGCAATAAACCTGCCAAGGTTTGCAAATACTTAATAAATCAATTAAATAGCCACATAACACATATCTCTTTTTTGGTTCCTAGTAGTTGAGTTTTATTTTGATAAAATATCTGCTGGTTTGTTTACATTTCTGTCTAGGAAATACTTATAGTGAGATATAGAGAAATCTCTTTTGCTATACATTTCTACATCAAGCTGCCACTAAATGAAAAGTTCTGTATTCCCTATGAAATTCTGTGATAGGCTGAAATATTGGGCAAGGGACCTTCATATTTCCTGGGGTTAAGTATAGTTCTGAACTGTAACCAGCTTGTGTGTCAGAACTAATGTTTCTTTCTCTACACTATTAACTGCTCACTCATTCTTTTCTACCTGGGTAAAAAATTAACATTATTGTCCTATTTGTGTCAGCATTAGATGCCTTTCTCAGTGATAAGGAAACAACCTTGTGACTTCAGAAAGAATGCTTTGGAACTTTTCCTATTATATGCATATACTGATTTTTAGACTTTAAAGGCTACAGAAACCAACAGGAAGTGCACAAACTATCACGGGCTGGTTTTGCTTACATTTCTTTTCATCCACTTTATCTTCCTTTCTACTATTCCAGACATGCACACACATACACAAAGACATAATTTTTCAGATTTTTGCATGATTCCAATGCTAGGCTTTTAAAAACTTTGTTTTAGGGAGGAGAGAGCTGTGCTGCATTCAGCAGTGATGAACACTAACTTCACTCATGACAAATGAAAATAAACTCACCTGCTCTTTTTTTTTTTTTTTTTTTGTGTGTGTGTGTGTAAGATACTTCAGTATCTGGCAATGGAAAATATGGTACTGGAAAATCTGTCAGTAAAATATTGTTGATTTAAAAATAATTTCTATTCTCAGAAATTGAAAGAGGAAAGCTCATTATGGGTACTATGTATGGTTAAGGCTTTGTATTTACTCAGCCAAGGTTTAAGCCCAAATTGGTGGGTTTAAACAGCTTAGTACAACAGCTGCTATCCATCTCACAAAGTTCAAATCAGTTCAACCTTTTCACTGGCATATGCCATCAAAGCAAGCTGTAAAGCCAGCCTTGTAGGACTAGCTAAACTGTTTTCAGCACAGACTGAAAAAATAAAGAAAAGGTTCTTTCATGTCAGTTTTTCTGAATGTTGACCTGTGGAGTTGCTGATAGCTTCCTCACTCCTTGACACAAGGTATCGGGGTAACTATTTCAGATATGTTATCTTGCAAAGAGTTTAAACTGGGGATAATACTTCATCTCCAACTCATGTGAGAGCCTGACCCCAGAATGTCCTCTGCAGATTAAAGCCTGAGGTGGTGTGAAAAGGAAAAGCAGTACAGAGCTGGCTAAACCAGTTTTTAGTCAGAAGGTCATTGAAAACTTCAGCCTGTGTCAGTGGATAACATCACTGGTTATCCCAGCCATGTTTAAGGCTTTGTGTTGGAATGCATATTGTCACTCTATTCCTTTCTGTCAAAATCTTTACATGCTTTTCCATCCTAGTGTGGATTTCATGGAATATCTCTGCTACTTGCTTAGGATGCAACAACCTTGAAAACAACCTGGCTAACTGACAATATTAGTGTCACCCTGCAACACTCCCTACAAATTATTAAAACACATCAGTGACAGAACTTAACTTTGCCATGTATTTTCTTTGGAAAAGATGGCTTTCAGTAATGTGAAATTGGCTAACTGCTGCTATTAGAGTAAAATGGTAATTATCTTCAGAAAAAAGTCGTGGAGTGACAGTATTTTCAAAAAGCACAGGACAATCTAGAAAAAAATAACAATTAATGGCTTTTAATGTTTTTAGCATTTTAAGATGCTTACTTTGGGCATGTGGGTTAGCACCCATTAAAAATAAAGATTAGTGTTAGAACCTAATCAGAGTTTTAGACACTTTGAAAAGTCATGGATTGTAAAATGCTTCTACAGAGTTCCTTTTGTTTTCCATCTGTTCAAGCTGTATGTTTTTCCTTTTCAGAAGAAGTAGAAAATGGAGGAAAATTAGGAACCCAAATTCATGTCCACTTTACAGCTAGAGGAAGACCTTACTTGCAGGTGGAATGCAGGACCGGGTCTTCAAAAAGAATGAATAGAAAGTAGATGCTTTGAATTTGGATTGCTCCAAACTAATCTTAATTTAAAATTGCAATGTTATCTGAATATTTCTAATTTATCATATTCTGATGTATTGCATAGGTCACAAAATTGACTTTTCAACTCAGAAAGCAAAGTTCAGAAATGTAACTACTATTTTCATATTTCTTCATTTTTCGTGGTGGTTCTCACATGCAACTCTGAAAACTTCTATTCAGTAAGCATTAGCATTAGTCACCCTTCTTAAGGATTCTGACTGGATTAGCATTTTCCCAGGACTGATACACCATACAAAACTGGTTTGATTATGCAGCTCATTGTAAAAAGCCTTTCAAAACCTACAAAAAACTGTACATTGTGTACCAAATTGTCTGCTATTACAGGTAAAAACTGCAAATAATGATGAGCAGCTACCACCTCTCTTATATCAAAGCATTACAGAAATTATATTGGCCTTTAAATTTTAAATGGCTTCCTATATTGGACCAGCAGCAGGATATAATCCCTTTCCCAACATTTGTTTTGAGCTGAATATTCTTTGAAGAATGGAACTCAAACTGAATTTAGACGTAGAATGTCAAAGTTTAGAGGAGAAAGAGTTGCTTGCAAAAGCTGATTTTAACAAGAACATGATTTTGGTAGTCATGATTTTGTCTGTCAGCAATTCCCTGGGAAACAGGCTTAGCTCACCAGATTTTTTATGTGGTTTGTTAGAATGCATAACTGACATTTTTTGAATAAGTTTAATTTTACCATGCAAATTTTGGGTTACAAAAATGGTGAAAACCCCTAAATAATAAGTTCACAACAGTGGAGACACTTAGGACAGTGATGTATTGACCCAGAAAAAGATTCATGATGGTGCTGTATAAGATGTTATAGCTCTTTCTGTGTCAGTGATGTGTTGCAGTTGCCAATGTTGGGGACAAATCCTATAGAAAGGGATGCAGGCAGAAGAGTGGTAATGTGAGGATAAAGCTGTGTAAAGCCAGCCTAGAATACAGAGAGCTGTAAATAAAATTAATAAAAAGGCAACAGTGATCATCTGTGCTTGTCCAGATAACTTGCAATTGGGAATTAAGACTACTAGGTAAACTTCTAAAAATTGCATGTTTTCCTGAAAGACCTCACATCCTGGTCTGCTGAATTCTTTTTTCTTTTGCTGTGGTCAAAACCAAGCATTATTGCAGTCAGTTACAGCTACCATCTGAAATTTCTATGCACAGGGGAGAGAATTATGAAACTTCCTTCTTGAATGCAAAGTAACACTGAAGGGCAACAGGCATAGCTGCTGTGCT
Source organism: Ammospiza caudacuta (assembly GCF_027887145.1). Lineage (NCBI taxonomy): Eukaryota > Metazoa > Chordata > Aves > Passeriformes > Passerellidae > Ammospiza > Ammospiza caudacuta. The sequence continues at coordinate 137,005,170 of NC_080593.1, forward strand.
GAATAAAAATAGCTAGTGAGGTTGACTGTGCAAAGTCATAGAGACTGTGCTTTATTTGAAGAAATAGCTCAGATGGGGCTTGTCATTTGACACAGGGATGGTTTGACAGTATGAATTGGAAGCATTCAAACTGATTTGCCAGCAGTAATAAAGCCAGTCAGCTTCTGTTTGAAAAGGAAACAAGCACTTCTCAGACTTGTTATCTTGGTCAGACATATCTGCTGACAAACTGGATTAAAGGCCATTTGTCACTGAATCCAGATCAAGTTGTATGACCTTAAAGACTTCTGTGGTAGAGCATCAGTGTTAACAGTATTCATACACTGCCAGTTCTTATTTTAAGAAATCAAAAAGCAGTTTTCAGGCAAACAATAGAAATTTTTTATAGCATTTATCATCATAGAAAGACAGGAAAAGGAAGAAGTAAAACTTAAGACATTTACACTGCTTCAATGAGTTTATTAAAACCTCTGATGCAATCAGAAACCCAGACTTTGAAGATTCCTGGAAAGTCTCTCCTGTCCTAGAGCAGTTCTTAATTCTGAAGTATCTCCATGATGAGAAGCAAGGCAGAGTAAAGGTCAATCAAGCCTTTTCAAGCACTTTGTTTTTATAAGGAACATTAAACAGGATGCATCTTGAAGCACATCCTGCTTGTCTTGCTTAGGCCATGAGGCATGATGATCTGTACCCTCCAAAATAGGTCTTCAGACTCAATTTAGATTGCAAAAGTCAAGTTTTTTTCATATAGAGGGATTAATAGGAACTATTCATGCTAATCATTTACTTACTGAACACTTCTGAACAAATTTCTAAGGCTGTTTATCAGAAAGCTCTGGTAAAAAGTGTAACTTTTATTTTGTATCCATCAATAGAATGGGGTTTTAAGTCATTAATGAGTTTGCTTCATTTAGAAGCATCTTTTCATTAGAGACATACAAGTGATCTCCCAGAAAGGGAAAGAACCATCCTTTCTGATGAATTTTTACAGTGACTACATGGTCAACACAAAATCAAGCTCTCTGCTAGAGTAAAGCTGTACCAAGCTCTTGTACCTATCTCTCTGCCAGACTAGCACAAAACCTGGCTATTTAACAGAAGATGACTTCTCACAACCAATATGGGCCAATTTATAAGGTGATGTAACAAGCTGATCTGTGATGAAGCCTTGCAGCACATTGCATTTTCATCAAGATGTTATTGATAATAGTTCCACCATGATGGGCAGAACTCTCAACACAGTTTGACATGTGAAGGACCAAGCAGCTCTAGACAGGGACACAAAGGACATGAAAGAAGACCTGTAGCTGATAAGAGCTAGAGCCAGGAACTGGTAAGCCACATCCCAAATTTTCATTTGACTTGTCATGAGACAAGTTCCAGATCTGCTGAGAAGCTGAGGAAAGGAAGTTTACACATGACAGCAGCTTCTCACAGCGAGCAGAGCCAGGCTGTGCTTGCTGCATGTACTCCATGTGCTGGTGTGACTAGCTGGAATCATGAGCTTGTTCCAGCTCACTTCTTCCCACAGCTAGGGGTTACTCATGAGATCCTGCACTAGCCTGTCAGTCCAATGGCATATTCCTCCAGGGTGGGAGCTGTGCCTCAATGCGTGACAAGTTACAGGGAACTTACACGCCAAATTACAGCCATTTCTTTCCCAAAAGACAGTTGACTAAGTGTGGTTAACATCAACTCATATCAAGTATTTCTGCACAGAATAATGGAGACTGGGATAATACAAAAGCCTCTCTGGGCAGGAATAGCTTTATTTTGGACTAGAGTGCACACAAGCAAAGGGCTGATCAGTAGTGTGGGCAGAAACAACAGCTACAAACGGAAGAGCTCTGAACAGCACTGCGAGTTGTGCAATACAGGGCGTCTATTGCATATAGGCTGGCACAGTCAGCTGTACACTCCCTGACCTGGTTAACTGCCCCTCTCTGCCTCATGACTGTTCTGCACAAGTGATGTACAACAGCAGCCTGACATTTTCCCACAATACGGGTTCTGGGGAAAAGGTTACACAGGATTCACCTGTAGCAGGACTATTCCAGACCCAAGAAGTTACTACAAAACTGAAAGGCACTCTGGACAGCAACTACATGGAACTTCACTCGCAAATTACTATTTTTTCAATTATATAATTTGTCCAGTTACAGCAACGCTCCAGAGGCAGCCTCAGACACACACCAATAATTAACTGTCCTTAGAAGAATCTGTAATTGTTCTGAGCAAAAAATTGCAATAGAGCCAAGTTCAAAAGCCATGGATTTTTTAAATATGACTATTACATAATGAAAACTTGGTCAAAATTTTAAGGGCAAAAACGTGCAGTGACATTTCAAAATTTAAACATTCTTATAAATAAGGTATTTTAAAATACCTCTTAAAATTAGTTCCATCAGAATAAACCTAAATTCAAATGAGACTTAATTCAACTTTTTTTGTACTTTCTGCTTGATGACATTTTTCTGCATTAGCTATACAGTTTTTGCCAATAACTCCTTTAATTTAAAAACAAACTGAATCGCCTCTGTAAAATATCACCTATCTCCTTTCCAGGTAAGCAACAACCAGCATCACTCTTAAATACCTCCCACTTCTCTTGTCTGACTTTACCTTGCAAAAGAATAAGATAATAAGTGTGGATAGCTCAGAATTATGTATATGGATAAATAATATCTTGATCTTTGTTAAAATTCTAAGCACTGAATGCTGACAGACTTGAAAAGTAGATTTTATTCAATGGCTTCAGTGTAGGCTTTTCATATAAGTTTGTGTCCTCTAGCTTGGTAGTATTGGTAAAAATGGCCCTAATTTATCCGCCAGCCTTAGGTTTGGTCAGAACTGGGACAGAACTCAGGAAAGGAATTGGTATTATCAAATTCCATTGTCTCTACCTGCTCTACAGCCTGCATATTAATATATCCATGCTACCATCAAACCTCCTTAAACACTATGCTGTATTTATCCATCATTATACACCAGGAAGAGTCTATATAATAGCAGCAGCACATGACTGCAATGACCTAATTAAAAAGGAATTATTTTCCCTTGAGAAGATAGATAAGAGATGACAGGGGATCTTTTAGCATTAATAAAACACGAAATAAACTTGACTGCATGGGATTGGCTTTGTAACAAACTAAATATTTTATTTGATTACAAGGTATTTAATGGTTTGTGGATGTGGTATTGAGCTGAGACATCTATTTTATGCTAATATTTGTAGAGGAGATGAACAGGTTTTGCTAGTTTAAGTGTTCTTAACATTAAAGTCAGGCTGATCAAGGTAATAGTATAGACACAATGTAACATTATTTACCTTTCCTCCTAACTGACTCCTACTTTAGTTTCCAGGATTCATTAACTATATGCAGTATTATTAGTATGTAATTTTTAAATGAATATTATTCTTTAGTCCAAATTTCTTCTCTTTATAAGTTATTGTTATTTCAGTAAACACTATTTTCCCCCAATACATCCACATTTCTTTTGACGCATCTCAGTCTCGGTCTTGGTCCACTCTTTAGTCAGTCTTTCTGATGTACCTTATCTTAATTCTACTATCCAGAAGGGCCAGTTTTGGAGCTGACATTTTCCCTCCCCCAAATTCTCCATTATAATGTTATCTCTGTCCTTTAAGAATCCCTGTCTTTCCTTTCTCACCTTGAATCTACTTCTGTGGCTAATTCACAGAAATTATCCAGGCCTTTTCTCTCTCTTTCTCTGCAAATATTCACCAATTCACCTTGCTCTGCTTTCCATTGTGATTTGATGGATTTCTGACAATATCAGTTCATGCCTTGTTTTTCAAGCATCTTAGCTTGCCTTTTGATCTTTCTGACTGCTTCCTGAAGAGCTCTGCTCAAACTAAATGTGCCGTTTCTACCTCTTCTGTCCCTTACATCTTCCGTAGTGCACACGCAGTATTTGACTCCTCTGGAGGACATCTAAACTCTTCCAATAAAAGACTCGTCTACGTCACAAGCCCTTGTACTGTTAATGACATCTATTCTCCAACCCCACAATTAAGATTTCAAGTCCTTTATATGTCTGCAATGATAGCAGCCTGAGCTAGCAGATTTATCCTTACAGGATAGGAAGACCTGAATTAGCAAAATACTCTTATGAGAATGTAACTGAGTTAGAAAACTGAATCTTACCTTCTTTTTCTCCCATAATTTCTAAGGTAAAGGGTAGTAGAGAGAGAAGGAACCAGGACCAGGCAGGCTATTCACATTTCTGTGTCTTCCAGTGCTTCTACAAATTGGCTATTCATTTTCCCCTATGCTCCTGTTTTCTGAAAACTTTATAGACATATGACACTGCACGTTAATCTTCATTTTTTTTCTCCAAAGACTTTCATCATTAATACCAATTCTTGTCCTCTCAAATCAAGAAACAGTCCCTGAAACTCCTTGGTAGTGGAAGCATACTAGATCTGTCACAGGCTGGTGGATGGCCCTGGAAGGGTGACATTAGCACAAGTTCCAGGCATCACTGTGTCGGTCTCACAACATCAGGCGCAGCTGGGTATCTACAGATTGCTCTATCAATGACCTTAGCAGATCAACCTGCAGCAAAGTGAGGCTAAGGATGCCACTCAAAAGTGTGTCTCTTACACACATCATGAGCCCCTTTGACAGCTTTTCAGTAAGGCCCTATCCAAAGCATGGAGTCTAAAACTCCCTCATAATCAGTCTCTAGAAAATCTGATTTCAAGAAGAGGATGTTTCTGAACAGCAGCATCCAATCACATGAGATCTTTATACATCTAACAAGGAACAATTTACTTATGAACTTTTTTGCAACATTATCCTCCAAAATGGACATCTTACAATTTTTGGAGGGCAGGACTGAAATTTGAGATTATCGGGGAGAGGAAGAACCACAAGACTCTGAAAGCTCCCTAAGGTGTAGTGTTAATAGAGTCAACTTCCCTGCTTTCACAAGATGTGTCTATATTTCTGTACAAAAAGTTTTGATGCCAAAGAGATGACAGCATAGTTAATGGCTATTGTCATGAAGGTTGTTGTTTGCCAAATGGAACACTTAGTTTAACTATGAGGAAAAGACAGCTAAGTACTTTCCCATGCTGCTTTTCCTTTCCTAACCCTGCTGATGCTCCTCTAATATACATACTTTCCTACCAGAAAGGGAGAAAATATTCAGCAGCCAAGCCCTTCCTGCATTATGCTACCACTGCATTATAATACCATTGTTGCAGTTTTACATGAATAAGCCCTGTGTAGGTGAAGGCAATAATTTTTTAAAACTGGTGAGAGACAGTGGATGCAGAAAACCATGATAAGTCTGTTTAATATTTCAGTTTTCATTTCTACAGTTATCAGGGATCACAGTCTTGTGTTGCATGGATAATGTCTGGGAAGACAAGATAAATAGAAGCAAGACAGAGTTGATAAGTGGTTCCAAATTCATAAATCGCCATGGCTGAAATGCTCCCTGTGACCCACTCTCATGAAATTCAGCTACTACAGTCTACATGTTTCACTCCTTGTGTTCTTTGGTTTTGGGGTTTGTTTTGGGTTTGTTTTTCTTTTTTCTTTTCTTTTTTTTTCAAGTTAAAGTACAATCACTTTTCAGCCCTAAGCCCACTCCAGGCCATACAGACATTATTGCATAGTGCAAAGGGCAGGATTTGGACACCCCTGGGGTTGCTGGGGAACCAGAAATTCCAGGCATTTGGGAAAGGGAGAGGTATAAACAGCAAAACAATAAGCTCATGTGCTCGAGCCCCTGAAGCATGGTACAAGGTGTGCTAAACATTTTATCAGGGGGGAGAAGGGGGGTAAGAAGGGCTCTGCAGAAAAGCAACAAATTACTGCTATTATGTAACTGCTATTAGGCAGGCTGCCTGCAAGCCTTTGTTGAACCTCAGTTTCATGGACTTAGGGTTAATTATTTCACTATGTCCTCCTGTACTTGTCTTATTTTGCTGGCTGCTTTTCCTCTATTTATTTAATGTCTTTTGTTTTCTTCCAAACTTTTAAGCTTACAAGGAAATAAATATCAATACTTGAGCATAAAAGTTTCATGAAAATTCAAGGAAACATCAATGCCTTGGATTATAAACCTAGTTTTATTAACACAGAATCTGTAAGAGAATTCAACACAAATTGATGCAGAAGAAAGCAGAGGAAAAACCCACAACAATATGCAGATACAAACAGAAAGTGTTTTCTCCATAAAATGCCAACAACAGTGCAAAGAATGGAAAGACATGCCTAGTCACAGTTACAGCAGCTCCATTTTCTAGGCCCCCTACATAACTTGGAAACTAAGCAACACATAGATAAAATAATGCATCAGATGACCTCTGTCAATACAAACATATATGGGTTCATATTCAGTCACTCACAGAATTCACCTTGACTTCAACAAGTATGAATTATCTTGGTTGCACTTTCAAAAACTGTTGGTGATCAGACCAGATAATCCAAGCATAACGTAGCATACTTTCTATTCTGATAAACAAATAAAGGAGAAACAATAATAATAAACTCACTGAGGCACAAAATCACAGGTTTAAGGGAGGTAGGGAAGACATTGTACAAGGTAAAAAGTCATGCAAGAAATCATGCTAAATAATTGTCATTAAATGCAACAACTCTAGAAGAAAGTTCCAACTCTTGAGTTCTATGCTCAGTGTCAATATTTACCTCTGATGACAGTGAAAAATAGTGGCTTGGCCAGTGCCAGGTGCATCCTAGCTCTCTCTGGTTTTCTTCCTGCCCACCCTGAGGTACCTGACAAGTGCAAGTAGGTTGGAATGTTTCTTCTGCAAGTAGGTTGGAATGTTTCTTCCCTACCTCCCTGAAGAAAACTTCTGTAATCACCAGCCACTGTTGCTGGGGTCTTCCAGGGAGCAACTAGAGAGGACTTCCTACAGCTTTACTAGGGTCACTCCCCAGGTCAGATAAATTTTAAACCAATCTGTATTGTGGCAAAGGGTTGTTGACTCAGAATTATTCCCAAAGTTTGAGAAAATGTCACTTATCTAATAGAAATAATTCCTCCATTGTTTGGGGGTTCATCTTTATTCCCTTTTTCTTTCCTCAGATAAAGACTTAAATATATGTGACAGATAGAACTGTCTCTCATTGACTCACTGATACACAGCAGAGAATATGCCATACCAGATCTGGTAGCCTGGCCCTGCTGGACCTTAAGCAGGAGTTTCAGAACCACAAGTCCATGACTTTTTGATCCTTCAACCTGTAGGAGAAAAGCCTTGCAAGCTCTTCTGCTGATTCAGGCTTTGCATTTTAAACCCTGCCATCTAACACCAGTGAGTCTTTCTTCTGCCTCTGACAAGGCTTACAAGGTTTGTTTCTGTTTGCATCATGGAAATTCAACTACTTTAATACAGTGTGCCTAGCACAGGGCATACCAAGGAGGAGAGGACATCTGAAGGGCTACAGGAAAATGGCATAATAGGGCTGACCAAGAAGACCCCAAAAACCGCAGAGCTGAAAACCACAGTGCATCCAGAAGGCACAATCTCAGCTGGATTTGCTCGTGTCTGCCTGCATTATTATTGTCATTCAGATATGCATTTAAATGCAGTTTATGTTCTGTCTCTACTGCACTGGGTCTTGTGACTGCATGGAGCTGTATCAGTGAGGACACCTCCATAGTGATGAGAAGTTCCTCTGAAAGGCAAAGGCAAAGGTTTACCTTTGTGCTATTGAATCCAACGTGTATATGCGGGGGAGGAAAGCTCATACCACACACAAACACATTGCAAACGCCTGAACACGTCCCCTCCAATTCCTTCCGCAGGGAGTTCAAATCCGCATTAATCTGCTCCCTGCTTGCAGCTCACAACCCGATTATATCTCCACATGCCCCACATCTCAGCCCGCACGCTCGGGGTGCGCTCAGCCCAGTACGACATGGGCTACCCAGGCTGCTCCCCAAATCCCAGAGTGCTCCCCAAATCCCAGGCTGGGCCGGTGGGAGAGGGCAGAGCCTGCGCCTCGGCAGAGGCCGGGTTTACCCCTGCTCCAGCGGCACAGCTCGCAGCGGGTAACACGGGACGTGCAGCGAGAGCCGACAGAGCGGGACGCGAGCCGACAGTGCCTCGCCCCTGCCAGCGCCTGCACACGTCCCCGCCCTCGCTTCTCCGCAGGATGCGCGGCGCTGTCGCAGCCTGCGGCCGGCGCTGTTCGCGCGCCGCCGGGAGCGCTGCCCTGAGGGCTGGCACTGGCGCTCCCGGCAGCTCCTGCGTTCAGAGTGCCCGAGAGCGGACAGCAATGCGGCGCCAGGCAGAGCGGACCGCCGCAGGGGGCAGCCGGCCCAGCCCAGCCCGGCCCGGCCCAGCCGATCCGGCCCAGCCGATCCCCGAAGCTGCCGCCGTCCCGGGCCGCTGCTGCCGCTCGGCGGGCGGAGCGGGCTCCTGCCGCCCGGGCTCCTGCCGAGCCTTATGGCAGCATCGGCACAAACGGGACGCGGCACGAATCGTGCCCCTTTCTTATCTCGTTCTGCGGAAAGCAAGGGCTGCCCAGCGCCAGTTCGTGCGTGACTGTGCTGGGAGCTCAGTCTGTGGCAAGCTGAGCTTCTCACTGGTGCCCACGTTAGGAACTGCAAGGCCTGTTCAGAAGCTCAAATCGTCAGCACATAAAACAAGTAGAAATTAACTGTCATGAATGATTTCACAAATCAAGGGACTTGTTCAAAGCTGTCCTGTCCATCTGTCTAAAGCGGTTATTTTCAAGAAGAAAATTATTATTCTGCATGGCAGTGCTGGAAAGACACAGCTGGAAAATCAAGTCTCTCTCAAGTTGCTCTCTTCCCCCATCCCCTCCTGGTGAGAGGGCGACTAAAAGTAGAGGTTCTGAGTTGAGATAAGAATGGTTGCATTGAAAGAGTTGCAGTCAATGACAAGTGATGGGGACAAACATTAATCCAGCAACCCAGTTGCTGTCAAATGAAGTTGACTCTCCTCACTACCAAAAGCCCGGTGCTTGACACACAGCAATTTAGGTCAATCTTAAAGGGAATTCCCTCTCTCCACAGATTGTGTAGCAATACTAAAATTGCTGACACTTTGAAAAATTCAGCTTCTGGCAATTGTGTTTCTATTCGGATAATTTTTGTGCATTGCTGCTAAATAAGTGCTCAAAATTTAAGTACTCTATGTCGTATAGTTGGAATGTAAACTTCCATTTCTTTCAGTTAGGAGTTGTTATATGTGGTTTTGTATGATCACTTACAAAACTCCTTATGTTTCATGATCATTAATGGGTACTGTACAACTAAGCTAAGGTCAGTATTTTTGCTCACGTTAGTATGCCATACAAATAGGCCTACTTATTTTTTTTTTTTTAATGGATGATCATTATTTCACTTGAGTGCAAATATGATGTGAGCCAAAGTCTTAGGCTAAAGTTAACACAAGCTTCTGCACAGCTGTGTTTAAATACTGGTCTTGACCAGCTCATTTGGATGTTGAGCTGCCTGGAACGCATTTCTCAATTTTTTCTTTGTGATACCAAAGTTATTTGATATTTTGAAACTTGTCCTTGCATGTTGGTGTGATCTCATCAGCTTCTGACTGCAAAATAGAGATCCTTATTTCTGACTCAGCTATCTACGTTGCATAGCATCAGCTACAGATTTATCTGTGTCTCAGATGAAAGCAGGATCATTACTGAGTCACTGTTCCCTCAGGTACAAAAATGCCAAAATCCTGTTATTTTGCCCACCTGAGTATATTCAATTTAGTATGAAATAATTTAGAATATAAAAGATAAGTGCTGTCTCACTGGTCCATTTTTTTTGCAGCATGTTTTTTATCTCAGCTGGGATTCAGGTTCTTTATTCAGAATTATCATCACTAGCTTTGAAAGAGGAATGGATCATTCATCTGATGGCTGGACAGATCTGTGCATACTGTTCCGAAGAACACTTGACCTGGTACAGAGAGGAAAATTACTGATTTGGTGGACATTTAATTAATCTGGCAGTGTCACATTGATTTGGGGTTTCATTATTCCAGAGATAATTTTTTTTAAACTCACCTACACGTATGGTGGTGACACGTTCAATCATGAGACATTACCCAGCCATAGCAGGTACTAAGGTACTGCAGACACATGAAACAAATACATGGCCCTTGTCCTCAGAGAACTTACAACCCAATGCCAGGCCCCGACTGATTTTTAGTAGCAGACATTCTAGTAAAATTTCAAGTACTCAGGATTTTGCCTTAGAGAGTAAAACAGTGCCCTCCCTTTGGTAGGGCAGGGACATTGGGGCAGATTTTCGGGACCATGCAATAGGTGCTCTGGGAATCGTGTCTTCACATCAGCTGGTGGGTCAGTGCCACACAGTAACACAACCTTCAGGCTGGTTTGGCAATTCCACATTTGAGTGTGGCCCTGATAGCAACAGCAGGTGCAAACACTCATGGATACAGAGACGTGTGGCTGCAGGTAGGTAAAACAGGCACGAACCACACTGAAAATCAGGCTTGATTAAAAACACTGCAAGCTTCTTAAAAGGCAGATGCACAATGCTACCTGTAGCTTCCATCGAAGCAGGTAGAGAATTTTAAGCTGTCTCATAACAATGAAATTAACTGGTATCTCTGTTTATAACTGCTCAAAGGGTGGATCAGATCATCATTTTGCTTTAATGTTGTAGTCAGTAAGTAATCATGGATATATGTGCTACCTTTTTGTATAAAAATTTTCTGTCTTTGCTCACCACTGAAGTGAAGGACTTGTTAGGTAACGGCCTTATCTCTTCCTTTGTGGAACATTGGTTTTTCTCTTCTCCTATTTCCTTTCATCTTGGGTTTGGGTAGGGAAAGCATATAGCTAAGACAGTTCTGCCAATTCTATCTTTGGTTTCAGAGATGTGAGCCCTAACTGAGTCATTAAGGCATGTATATTCCAAGGATGTTCTCTAGGATGTCAGCAAGGCTGATCACACATTGTATTTTTATCCCAATTTCTGGGACCAATAGTTATTCTGTCACAAATCATGAATTTTCAGGCATATGTGACTAGAGCCTCTGGGCCGCTTTTAATCACAAAATTTCATCTTTTTGAAAATTACATCTTCATCAGGGATTAATAAAGAGCCAGAAAGGACTTGAGGATTATTGGTCCTGGTTTCTAATTATATGTTGGTTTAACTTAGGTAGACAATGCAAAGTAGTCTTGTAAATTGGCATCTGTTGTACAGCAAACTGAACAACATGGGAGACCTTGAAACACTGTGCTGCATGTATTTTTAGGTATTCTCAGATTAATGGCTGTTACAATTCACTGTTAAAGTCCTCTGCCCAAATTAAGGTACAAGTGAGACCAAATAGTGGTTCAAAAATACCAGCTTTATTTTGTAAAGTAGTTTGTATAGGGAAACAAGAGAGAAAGACAGAAAGAGTGAGAGAAAGGGAGTAGGAGAAAGGCACTAAGCAGAAGATAATCACTACCATAGATCCAGTACCATCTCATTGGTCCTTCAGTGTCCTGGGCTTCTTGCTGGTGGGGTCTTACCAAGTTCATTCCCTGAGTTTCTTTATACAGTCCCTCATTATCATAAGAGGTGAGGGAATGTGTGTGTTTTACCTCTCTGCTTGCTCGGGTCTCAGTTCAGTGGTTGTGAGGGATCTACACTGAGGGTTTCAATGGAAGGTTGTGATAGAGAACACCAGTTTTGGTCCTGCCTCAGCAAGGCCAGAGCTAAGACTTTGTTCCACTTGCAGCTTGAGCATAGGCACCCATGATATTTTATTCAACAGATTTCACCACCTGGTGCTTGTTTAAGGCATAAAATGCAAATGTCCTTAACCCTTTACTTACAATGGCCCCCATCCTACACTGGTGCAGAGGATTGTTCCTCCCCAGACGCAGCACTTCATACTTCTCCTTGTTGAACTTCATTACATTCCTGTTGGCCCATTTCTCCAGCTTACCAATGTCCCTCTGGATAGCAGCACAACCGTTGGGTGTTTCAGTCACTCCTCCCATGTTTCCTCCCAGTTTTGAGTCATCAGCACAATTGCTGTTGGTACACTGCCCATCATCCAGATCATTAATGAAGATGTTAGACAGGACTGAACACAGTCTCTACTCACAGCATTCACCAGTAATTACTGGCTTCCAGCTAGGTGCCATGCTTCTCAAGACCACCCTCTGGACCTGGCCATCCACCCAGTTTTTGGTCCACCTCAATGTCTGCTCATCCAGCCCGTATATCAACAGCTTTTCTATGAGGATCTGATGGGACACATTGTCAAAGCCTCACTGAAGTCCAGGTAGACAATATCTGCTGCACTTTACTCATCTGTCAGGGCACTCAAGTCATTGTAGAACTTTAGCAAGTTGGTCAAGCCCTTCCTTGGTCAAGCCTTCACCTTGGTGAAGCCATGCTGACTACTCCTGATTATTTTCTTGTCCCTAATGTGCCTAGAAACAGCTTTCAGAATTTATTGCTTCACAAGTAGTCAGAAGCTGATGAGATCATGCCAGTAATGCAAGGACAGTGCAAGTTTTTTCTGAGCATCTGGAGGAAGCACTTGAGGTAGCAGAAAATAATGTTCCCAAATGAAGGATTTATTAAGGTGAAACAACAAAGACAAGATTCCTTAGTGGCCTTCTATATTGAGTGTTCAGCAGCAGTAGAAGGATGTCCGGCAGACTTGAAAAATAGTGTCTATCCTTATGAGAAAGCATTAAAACTCCCAGCAGACACCAGTTCTGCAGGTGGAGTGATAACTCACAGTTTGAAATAAACATCCCAATTATTGAATGCTTAAAATGTTGTCTTTGTGCCGTTCCATATGAAAAAGAAGCTATGGAGTTAAAAAATTTATTCAGTACAATTAAACTGTAGAAATGAATAAGCTTTTGTCTCACCATAATCCTGTTGTAATAATGAACACAGAGCAGGCCCTTTGTCTCACAAAGTTATTATAAAAATTTGATAGTAAAGATAAAGTAACTAGAAAAGTCAGAGGAGCAAAGGCAATTCTTCTTATTTCCTCTGGTTCAGTATGGCCCTAGCTGCATTGGGATCATAAGTAACCAAAGCAGGAACAAATGAGCATAATACACTGTTCCATTGAAATGAACACATGACCTTCTGTCCTGTGATAACAGGGTAATTTTTGCCACTGATCATATGCAAGCAAGACTGGCTAGATATAAATTTTACTGTTGATAAAAAAGTGCAAAGAATGACACAAATTATTTATGTGGTTTATCATCTTGCATGTGTGTTTACTCACTCCTCATGGGCACCTATTTACTTTGTTTTCAGAGAAAAGCAATACAGGTTTACTGAGGACTTGGTGACCTGTTTTTGAGATTATAGCTTTTCTTAGCTGTAAACAGCAAAAATTCCTTATTACAAACTTGACTTTGGTGTAATGTTGTGTAATTTTATAGCTTTATAGTGATTGTTTCACAGGTTATTGCACTGCACACAGATTACAAATAGTTCAAACTGTTGTGCTCAAGATACAGCACTGGAAATTGTTTGTGTCTCACCAAAACACTGGTGATACATCAAACCTGTCATCATATCCCTAGATGTGCCCAATGTCTGACATATGAGGGGAAAAAGGAAAAAAAAAATATAATATCTATTCAACAAGATCCAAATAGTCTGGTCTATTGGTTGTATCCATCTATTCTGGAGGGGTTTGGGTTGGTTTTTTTTCTGAAGAAAAAAAGTATGATTGCTTCTGCCTCAGCATAGAGTCATGAGGCTGAAGAGCTACATCCTTCTAAAATGATTTCAACTGTAGCCCTTGAGGAAGATGCTGCAGCCATCAATGATGAAAACACCTCATTAATTAAACCTGACATTAAAAGAAAAAAAAACCCCTCCTCCCCCCCAAAATACCCCAAAAATCCCCAAACAACAACAACAAAAAAGAACCAAACAACATAAAAAAACAAAACCCAAACACCCAAATAAATTATTCTAGTTCCCAAAGGCACAATGTTGACTTTCTCCACTAAAATTCTTGATCTTAGTTATGTCCAAGCTCAAAAAAAAAAAAAACAGACAATCAAGAAAAGACACTAAAAGCTTCCTCATACTTCAAGTCTAAGGCTAAAAGGAGTGTCTCAAAAATATACAAGCATGCACAACAAGTCAAAGGCATCTACAAATATACAAATGCTGCTGATAGATTTTTTCAAGCAAATAGAATTAGAGAAATTTTTTTTAATAGATATTGATAAATTTAGCCATGCTTAAGCCCAGGAAGAACAGGATCATTTGGGTTGGATGTGGTCTCTTCAGACACCTAGTGCAGTCCCCCTGCTGAAGCAGCACAAGGCAGTGCAGGTTGTCCCCGTCCGCTCGGGTTTTCGAATGGCTTCAAGGATGGAGACTCCACAGCCCTCCTGGGCAGGGTTCACACAGCCCTCGGGGGTTCACGGCAGTGCACCCTGCGAGGCTTTCGGATGTTTCTGGCTCCTCGTTCCGGCGCAGAGCCCCGGGGAGCGTGTGCTCCAGCGGAGAGGGCGGCACAGGAGCCAGGGGCCGGCACTAGAGGGCAGGACAGGCCGCGGGAAGCGGGGCCGCGAGCGGGGGCAGCCGGGCTGGGCAGGCACCGAGGCATCCACCGCCACAGAAACGCTGAGCCCAGGCCTGGGCTCCCTTCACACGCTGCACTTCACACGCTGCACTTCACACACTGCGCTTGACTCTTTTTCAAGGTCTGGTCATATTCCTGAAGCGAGGCCCCTTCAGAAGAAGGGGATGGGTGTCTGTTGTCGCTGAAGTTACAGAAAGTGAGGTAGAAAATGAGCATTTACAGTGATGGAAGGAGGTGCTGAATGGCCCAAACTCATTCCTTCAGAACACAAAAATAACAAAGATAACAGAAGACTATGGACTGGGAAGTCGGAGTGCCATGTTAATAAAACATGGGCCAGGAACAGTCAGTCCTTTGCAGACACGGCACTTTGCGCTTGTGTTAAGGACTGACTTCATTCTTGCTGACCAAACAAAGCCATCTGTCTGCAGCTCTGCAGGGCTTCAGAGTAAGGCTCCTGGAGGTTTGCCTCTGCACTCTGTTCCATGGTCCCATTAGAGCTGTCCTGTTCACAGCTGTCCACTTCAGAAAAGTGGAGCTGAAATCCTATTTCACCAGAGTTTCAGAAAGTCTGTTCTGGGACAGGGAACTGTGTGAAATGACAAAAATGCAAACCAGTTCAGGTGATCTGCTTTGTAGGAATTTGGCAAGCAGAATCATGCTTCTTCAGAGAGGTCTTTGACACCAGCTAATTTTTATATTTTCCTTGGGTCACTGCAGAAAACATGGCAGACTCCCTCACATGCCTTGAACTGAATTACTTATCAGCAGAAAGAGGGTAAAACAAACAGCTTTCACTAAAATAAAAGAAGTAATTGAGATTTACCATGACATTATGTATCTAACAATACTGTTGAAAGGCCTGCAGGCTCTTTTCAGAGAGGTGAAAACCACGGAAACAGAAAGATAAAACAGACGTGTGAAGAGTGGACTGAATAGAAACCTGGGAAACAAAGAGGGAAAAAAAAGAGAAAACACCTTATAGGGATCAGCAGTCAAAATTGAAAGGGCAGAAGGATCATGCTTATTCCTGCCTTTATGGTTCCATCAGTGCTTTGTGACTCTTATCACTGTAAGTGTCAGTTTATTTTTTTGGCTGGATTTCCTGCTGGCCTGGGACTCCTGGGCTAGCAGGGACATGATGTGGACCAGGCATCTCCTTTGGCAGAGGTGAGGAAAGGTGAGGTGCCCATGACCTGCTGCTCTTGCCAGCAGATTTCATTCACACAAGACTGAGATGAAATGATAAAGGGCACCCCTGGCCCCAGCAGCAGGGAACTTCTGCCGCTCTGGGGCAGCCCAGGCTGGCCTCTGGTGCAAGAGAAAAAGAGTTCCTCATTCAGCACTTAATGAGAGAAGCACTGAAACCTGTGCTGCTTGTACTAGGTGTGCCAGGGGGGTGCAAAAAGCTTCCCAGCCTTGGCAGGAGGCTTAGCTGGCTGAATCATCAACTCCTTGAAGAGGTGAGAGATGGCTCAATGACTGAACTGCAGCTTCCCAAAGTCCAGGTTAAAAAAGCCTGTCACCATGATATTTTCTGAAAAATCCCTTTGCCAGGATTTTTTCTCCTGAGAAGCTGAGAAGCCTCAGAAATGAAAGCAATATTATCTGATGGTTTCTCCCTGTGTTTTGCTGCTTTGGAATGTGGCAGGTGCATTGCCGGTTTCTCGGCTGTTTAGGTGACCTGGAAAGGCCCGGGGTGGCCTTGGACAGCCCGCGCTTCAAAGGACGAGAGGAGGCTCCAGATCTTTTCTCAGTCTCGGTGTTTATTAATTGTTTATCTAAAAGATTTTCTCTTGGCCCGACAGAGGTCTGCACAGCAGCCAGCTATGAGCACACTGCGAGCCCCCGGGGCGGTCACCTATCTTTATACTCAAAGTTACGTGTACAATATTTATCATTTTTCCCCAATACCTTTTACCCTTATTAACCAGTGCGCTTTTAGTAATAACCAATCGCAAAGTGCCAACATCACCACAGAAGATGGAGGCCGAGAAGAAGAAGAAGAAGAACAGAACACGCCCCAATTCCTCCATCTTACTTCTTTAGACCCCCCCTGTACAGAAATCCTAAACCCTGTGTCTTACACTCTAATTAACTTATCCCTTCACCATTTACCCCAGTGAAATCCTCCCATCCTCATACAGGTGTCGTCTCCTGTGTAGGATCAAAGTCCAGCCGCCAGACACTTCTGGCAACATTCCAGGACTCCCGAGCCCCCCAAGGGTGGTCTCGGTCACTCTGAACCTCAGTCCTGAGGTGCTGAGATCCCACAGTGCATCTTTAATTGGTTCCATGTGAATTATTTTATTAAAAAGCAACTTTGATATTCTGACAAAAATTTCTCTGATTGTATTTTGCTGTTTTATCTGAAATCTCTTAAGTTTTTTAATATTATAGACATCAGGCACTAGGTAGGTTTCCTGAAGCCCCAGAATGAAATATCAAATTGTCAGATTTCTTCTTCATCTTGTGTTTGCAGGAGGGTCTGTTTCCCAGCTGATCTCTACTACCTACTTGTTTCTTTGGTTTGAGCTCCTTTACTTTGAATCCTGTGGAGTTTTTCTCTAGTTCTGTAGTATGGTGACAAATTATTTAGGGGTGTTGCTTCTTTTATTGATTTGTTTAGGGGATACTACCCGTGCAACTGTAGGATTTTTTCCCTGATGACCCAGCACACTGCTGGTGTCCCAGATACTCTCTGCGTGTTGCCCACTCCTGGCATCTTGCCCCACTGTGCCAGACACTCCTGCCTGGGGAGGGAAAAGGCTGTCCCACCCTGCATGGTCATGGCATCTTCTCCCCACCACCAGCTTCCCCAGCTCACAGCAGCCTCGTGCCTGGCTCTGTGGGAATGTGTCTGGGCAGATGTGTGCAAGTGAGAAGAGCCAGAGAGACTGGGGGTGCAGAAAATGGAAAATACTGGACAAACTAATGAGCTGTTGCTACAAGTGAGTCACCAAAGGAGGTTACCACAGAGTGGGATCTGTATTCCTTTGGGGAGTTATTTGAAGTGTAATGTCTAAGCTTTTGCAGTGAGGTCCCTAGGACAGCCTTGCGTTGTGCTGTACCACTCTGCTTGTCTCCTCCAGACAGCTTTGTGGAAAACTGTGATCATCAGGGAAGTTGTGCACAGCCCTCAGGCTTCATCCAGATTTCCTGAACTCAAGGAGAGTCACTCCATGAACCTGCCTGGCCACATACCCCTGGGACATACCCCTGTGACAATAAGAGTCCCAATGGGCTACTTACATGGGACTCGTAGCAGTACCAACTGCTTTTCCTCTGTTGCTATTAATATTTAATGCAAAGGATTCTGAGAGAAACTACTAGCCTGTCCGGATTTCTCTAGGCCTGCAACAGTACTTTTTGAATGGCAGTTCCCTTCCTGAGTATGGACAAGAGCAATAGCATTGACATTACCTTATGATTCAGTTTCCCATTCAGCAGATGGAATTTTCTGTTTTGAGATACAATGATTTTGTATCAGAGAAATAAGAGATGGCTTAAACTTAATCCTTAACCAAAATACTGGAGGCAAGTAGGCATGAAAGTTGCCTCCTGGATCCAAGTGTTGGATACCTCTGGTAGGCCCACCTATTGCAGAAACAGATGTGAGTAATTAATAACCAACTCAAGCTAGCTGCCTCATCCTAGATAAAATGCTTGAAAATGAACCACAATCTGAATCACTTTTTCTTTTTTTTTATGGGGCCTGTACTGAGATTGCCAACACATGTGGCAGGAATATCAGGACTGTGATGTACACAGAAACTACATGGTGGGGATATCTTAGTGACTGAAGGGTTTGGTGCTGGGACTGGTAATGATGAGGGCTCAAAGTGGTGCAACAACAAAGCTGTGCACATAAAAAGGGAGCTGCCATGCAACAGTAACTCAGCGGCTAAGTAACCTGCTAAACCCAAGGATTCCCTCTGTTTCCATATGTAAAGAAGAAACACTGGACCCCATCTGCACAATTGTCTTTCCAGCCAGCTCAGACAGCTGAACCTTCTCCGCTTCTCTGCTGGGTTTTCCTTATGAGTTTAATGTAATGGGGAAATGAAAACCATTACTCTTTTTTTTCATAATCCATTTTCTGATCCAGCTACACCAGGTCCTTGAAAATAATCCAAGAGAATTCAATCCTTCAGCTTACATGTTGTTATAATTATCTGAGTTTGAATCTCCTTGCCTCCCTCCATCTCTTCTCTCTCTGGATATGAGATCTATAAATTAGAAAGAAAGGCAGGTGTAACTATTGCTCAATAGTTTGCTGTGACCTTAAACAAGTAAATAAAATTATTATGAAAGATACTAGACTTATCTTTTAAAATTATGGATTTCAGTGAGACTACCTATGTGTTTTTATATGCACGTTTGTGTGTTTACATATATGTGTGTATTAACTTTTTTAATTGCAACTGAGATGATAAATGTTGCCATTCCAATGTGGCAATTCTGCTGGCAATAACATGATCTCTCATTGCTATGTTGATAAGTGTCTGAGAAGAAAATTTATGTCTGGGGTTTGTTATGGCATGCACTACATAAATCACTGTACGTGTCAGTACCAGGTAACCCTCCCAAAGACCCAAATTATAGTTAAACATTTCTTCAATCTCATTCTCTTCCATGGGGTCATTGACCCCAAGCCTTTCTATAAAAAAAGTTTTGCACTCCAGTTCTAATTGCTTCCTTTAAAACCAAAAGCATGCAGGGCTCGTGCATAGTACATACTCTTTTTCCTTAGGTGATTATTGCCATGCTTTCATATGAACTCACTTGAATGATGTGCTTGCTGAAACTCAAGGCTCCAGTCAAGAATGAAAATCTGATCTGATCTGTCTGCACAAAAGTACTCTGGCACAGTCTGCTTGGAGAGGTCCAGGATTGAAAGTTTGACCTAAGCTTATTTATCAGCTCCAGACTTACTGTGAAATTCCAGCAGCTTGGTGAGCCTCCCAAGGCAAAGTTTGTGTGACAGATACTGACCTTACCTTGAAGTCTGAAGAGTCACACTGGAATAGCTCAAAGAAAATAGGAAATTTAGGATGCAAAGAGCTAGGATGAAACTTCAAGGCTAGGAGTGTGAGCAAGCCTATAATTTCTTCACAATCCTTACAGCCGAATTATTTGTCAGAAGAGGCTTAAGACCATGCTGCTTACTGAGGCTAATAGAAAGCATTATCTACTTTTATAAACTCAAGAAGTTATTAGAAATTTTAACCTATTTCATAATTTGCCAGTACCCATAATTTCAATCAGAAGGGGTGTAGCTGGTAATCTTCAGTGCAAGATCTGTCAGGAGACACACAGAATTCATATGTAAACATAAAAGCAACCTTTTCCAGAAAAGCACACCAATTCCTGATTTTTTTTTTTTTTTTTGAATGCAGAAGGCTGTAATGGATCAGATCTCTCAGTTCAAGCCGAGCTAGTAACAAGAAAGTGAATCCACATTTCTTCCTGTGGAAAACTACTCGTTGTAGTGCACTCCTGAAGAAACTAGGAACAGCAAAGCTAAACCCCAATGTTTCTAGAGGGGAAAATGTCTACTGTTTGTGTTCTTGTTACTGAAAAACAATTTTCAACAAATGATCACAGGGTGGATATCCTTGAAATTTTTTGCACCTTCAGAGCTCACTACTGCAGAGTGGAGCAGAAGAACACTTCTCAAAACCCTGAAATAGATTTTCTGCTTATACTGTCAGTGGGACTTTGCTCAGGAGAAAGGGGTTGGACCCAAACAGTGGGTGCTAATATCTCAACTTTATTCATGAGGCAAACAGTTTTAAATGCACACTTTGCCTAGACATATAGAACATAAAATCCATTAACTAAAATCTTGTAATACCTTGAAAAAATGCAATTCCAATTCTAGTATATGAGTATGTGAGTATAGAATGGTATATGAGATTATTTGCTATCAGATCAAAGATAAAGTTTCTTCTCATATATTTGTTGTTTACAACTAAAAATCCAACAAATCTTAGCCAAATATAGCTGTAGGAGTGCAAAAATTAAATAAAAATAATTCTGCAAAGCAAATAGAGAAGCCTTCATATCTGGACTGACAGCTGCTCTGGCACCTAATGCTTCAACAGCATGAAAACTATAAACATACCCTACACTCAGTTTTGCTGTATTTCTTGACAGACCCAAGAAGCAGCCATATACTAAGCTTTTTTTTTTTCAAGCCAAACTAATAACAAGTGCAGAACAAAACCTTCTCTAAAGCAGTTTTTGTCACTTTTCTTTAAAAGATTTTGCTGGGACACTCTGCATGTGTGAGTCTTGCAGCTGTCTAGCCAAAGAGTGTTCAGACATAAGACTTTTGACAGCCAAGGTTCATGTGCTACTAACTAGGTCCTGGAGATTCTTTGTCCTCCAAGAGTTGAAGCTGGTGAGTTCCTGAAGAAAAATGTGAGATATTCAGGGGTCTGGAGTGAGAGAAGGAGAAAAAAGGATGCTCAACCCCCTTAGCAGGACAGTTGTGATTTTCACATGGATACGAGCCCCATCTCCCAGTTCCAGAGACACTGCATTCATTATGAACAGTGACTGCTTATCCTAAGTCATTTCTTGGGCCAAGCACTGGCAGGAGTCTACATGCCTTCTCCTAGGACTAGTTTCTGTGTTCCAGGGTAAAGATGGAAAGAAGAACCTGCCAAAGGCCATGAAGTACCTTAGTGACTTGAGCCACTGGACTCCAGTCATTAACTGAATGCTTTTGCAAGGCAAGACCAGTACCAGTGTTGGCCTCAGGGCTACATTACACTGCATAACAGCACTGTGGGAAACACATCCTGGCCTGGCTGGAGAGAGCAAGACACTGGGGAGACACTGAACTATTTGAGGTGAAACCCATCAGCATCTCTTCCTAGGTCTGCCAGAATAAACAAAGGGATAGATGTCAGTTATGCGACTTGTATGTAGGGCAAATATACAGTTAATCTTCTAGTAAATCACCTTTTTTCACACAAAGATCATCAGTGATCCCTAGAAGAACAGCTGTTCAGACACATTGGGCCCTGGCCTCAGAAACCTCCCACACCAATGTCATGAGTAAAAAGCTATAAAAGAGTTGGTCTGCCAGACTGGAGGGTCAAATAGCAGCCTGGAAAGGCATGTAATAGGAAAGAGTGTAGCTACTGATGTTCATTCCTCTTTCTTAATGGCCTTATGCAGATGCAAATAGCTAGATTTTTTTAAAAGAAAAAAATAGGTGACCCTCACAAAAAATTAATAATTTCAATTATACTTTCATATTGCTTGAGTATGTGCTTCAGCTAAGAATTTGCACTGGTTTCATTATTTTTATTATTTAAAAATATATATATTGGAAAATATCATCTTCTGAAACACTTATCTAGAAAGTTCTGCCCACTATCAATCTCTTCTAAAGAACATAATTATTTTTATTTCCTTACAAGAGAACTAGATAGAGGGGAGATAAGAGAGATTTAAAACCTCGGTATAAAAGAACACAAATTTACTAGTTTCAAATAACAACCACTAAGCAAACCAAGCCCACTCTTCATTATAAGCCATCAATTAAATGCATTATCTCATTATTTGTGTTCAGCTCATATCTACAGAAATTGCATTATTACTGTATTCATAAATTTTAGAAAAACAATAAGCCCACAGAAATAGTGTCTTTATCATCTTATAAGAGATAGAAACATATCTGCAATCATGAAATTTCAGGTGGGCAGGCTTGTATTTTTATATTCTTTATAAAGGCCATTTTGATTTTTAATACCTGACCAATTTGCTTATCAAAACAAAATGTTCTTTTGTATATCCATATGTGCATACCTCTGGCAGTTGGCTCCTCCATGTTTGAATCTATTGGCCAAATTTGATAAAGGAAAAAATCATCTCAAAGTTTACTCTCCTGCAGGTTGCATGGAGCAGGCAAGAATATGGGAGGAGACCTATCCTTGCCCCCTCTGGGGAAGGGCTATGACTTTCCTTGGGTTTGCTGCATGGCCATTTCAAAGAGGACAGAGCAATCATTCCCACTGTCAATTCTCACAGGCCACAAAGGCTTCGGAAATTTGTGTGTCATGGATTTTACCCTCACTCACTCCAAAATGAATTACTTACAGATGGCATAATAATGTTTGCTTTCATTGAAGAAGTCCAAAATGCCAATCAATACCTAAAGCAGTGAGGAAGTTTATAAGGGCTGGTTGGTCACCATGGGCAGTACTGACAGAGCATTTATCAGTTTGTCTGTTTCTGGTTTTGCCTTTATCATTAAAAGAGCAAAATAAAGACATGACACCTGAAATTGTGTACATAAGTAGACACAGTTTTTCTCCTGTTGTATCTGTGCAAGTATCTCTTCAGCTACTCTTTCTGAAGCTTATAAATTACTTTGGAACTGCAACCTAATTTACTGATTTTAATAAAGACATTTAGGAATACCATTCTGCATGTCATTTTACTGAAGGAGTTACCATTAGCAGAGTGAACCAAAATATTCAATTTAATAGAAACTAGATATGTCAAGAGTTCACATCTACTTGAAGCACTTTGCTTGTTTCAATAAATCCATCAAGGATTTAAAGCAGGAACCTATCTCATAAGGCACCTTGCAGAAGAAACATGATAGCAAAGGTCAGAGCATTTCAAGCAGGAACAGGACCACTGTTGAAAGGTTCATGAACTTTCAATTTAGGAGCTGACTTACCTTCCAGTATTCCTGGTCCAGACAGTCATTAAAGCAAGAAGCTCCTTCTCAACTGACAGTATTTCTATGCCCTTCTCAGCATTTAAATGGGAAGGAAGAAGTAGTTTAGAGGTATTTTAAAAACTGGCTAAATGAACTCATGATTTTGAATGTCCCTCCTACATGTCATTTGTGTGGGAATGCAGAAGAAAGCAGTGGAACAGTAAATAAAGGAATGCCAAGGATTTCTGCCTTGAACAGATGATGTCTAAAAACACGATTCTGTACAGTAATGCCATGTAGTAACATCCTAAGAAGTGTGGCTTGAATGTGTGGTAAGATTTAGTTCTAGAGAATAATAAAATCTAATTGAAGGATAGGTTGGAATTGCTACAAGAGAAAATCAAACTGAAAAAAACTAAAGAACAACCAAGTCAGAATAGAGCAAAGAACCAAATACTACATACCAACAGCACTGGTGTTTAGAAAACATTGGGTACAAAGTCTGTTATTCCAACCATCTTAAAATCATCTGAGGATCTCAGTGTCTCATACCCTCACTGCTGCCACGTCCTTTCTTCCAGCACCAGCAAACATAACCTTTCTATTGTTTGCTAACATAATTCTCTTGTTCTGTCCTTTGGACTGTGTCATCGCCTCTATGAATCCTGGCTGTCTTTTTTTGTCACATTAAACACACGTAACTCACCTTGACTTTCAAGGTCCTTCACAGACTTCTTTCTCTTGACCTGTTATCTGAAACTTGGAATCCAAGTGCCATCTCTAGTCTCTGACCAGCAAGTGTGCTCTTAGGCTTCTAAGCAAGCATTTTCAAGCAAGACAAAGTGATAATGGCCCCATTGATATGAGAAAGAAGCATACCTGCTCCAAACTGAGGAGGTATTTTATTCTTGGAAAAGGAGGGAAAGGGAGCTGTTTCCTCTGCTACTTTATTCTGGAAGACAGCTAGGTGTGGCAGGCAGCCAACCATAGAAAGGTTTGTTAAAAGCACACTAACTTCTCTAGAAGGATGCTTTTTCTCCTGATTCTGAAATTAGCTGTAGTTTCAGACAAAATACTATTGCACATTAATCAAAATCAGCAGCAGAATGTGTATTTATACAGCACATATGTTTTGTGTATATACTGGTAGACACATATGTACACATATACACAGACAGACAGTAAGCTGTAAAAACACTGAGGCATAGATCTGTTCAATGGCAAAAAGGCTTTGAGGCAAAGGAATGAAACATTTTCCAAAGCAAGCCAAACTTGATGCGTCCTGATGACCACGACAAAGGATTTGCTGTGTGTCCTTCTGGATGGGTGGCTTTCCCCAGCTGACAGACTGGAGTTCAGCTCCAGTGAGCTGCCACTGCTGCCACACAGCTGGGCAACAGGACAGAGTATCTGTCCCAATAATTGTTTGTGATCCCAGATCTGAAACTTGAGCAAAACAATTCTGAATTCCTCTCATGGTATTAACAGCTCTGCATATAGATTGCAAAATACTGTTTTATTTATTAATTTAAAAAAGGGCCTTAAGATCTCTTCATTTTCCTATAATTACTATAAAGAAATAGAGAATAGGCTTAAATTTGAAAATAAATCAGATTTAATTAAATTTCATCCTGTTCTAAAGATTCGATGAGTAAATCCTACAGAAATATCCATCACCTGAATTTTTACTCTTCTTCAACACTAAAACCTATGTATATTTTTATATAAAATTTTAGATTATCTGTATCTATCTCCTCTTGCTCACCTCAGAGAGCTCCCCAAAGTGAGACTGCAGGTTGATGGTCTCCTGCACTGCTGCAGACAGGTAACCCAGGATAACTTCTGTGATCAACATGTTGGGGCTGGAGAAAAGGCTCCCAATGAGAAACATAAGAAAGTGGACTCCCCACACATTTACCATGAATATCTTTTAGTTTGATGAAGTTTAGAAGGGGAGATCATATCTAAAGTTAATTGTGGAAGAGCATAATCATATCTTTGGTGCTACTGCAGCTACCAATTAATTCCACAGCACTTTCTTGTTCATGTTCAAGATTGTCAATGACATGGATGCAGGTACAGCCATACCACTAAAATGTTTCAAGTTTTGGGAAGACTTGCAGCACCACAGAGCATGGTCATGTCATTTCTGAGCTCTGCAGTAGATGAAAAGTGACTTGGAGAAGGGGCTGCAAATGAGCTCTGCAGTGTGTCTGCATGTCTCATTTTGTTTCAGAGGGGCTGTTTCTAATTAGCACTGATGTCACCAAGTGTAGTCAGGTATACGTGGTATGGAAGTCAAATACCGTAGTAATTCATTGTGTTCTGCCCCCCACCAATATTAATACTGGGTGTCTTTTTTTGACCAGGTAGCTCTGAACACAGTGCTCCCTGCTCCTGTAGTGCAGAGCTGGATCACACAGTGGGAATGTGCAGGTAAGAAGTGAGGTATGACGGATGTTACTACAACGTGATCTGAATTCAGTCATACCAGTGATTAATTTTTCTTGTACTTGGGGAAAGCTGCAGAGCAAGGGGTAACCTCTGCAGAATAACAATGAACACAGCCAGAGAGAGCAGGAAATTGCATGACACATGAGCACATTCTAAATGCTGACTCACAGCACCCCATATTTCTCCCTGCTGCCTTCAATACTCTCCCTAAACTCCTCATATATTCAGTTTACAGTGTGATTCACAGGGTCCCTGAAGGGCCCCCACCCCCATTCTTTGGCTTTTTATTTTCCTTCTACTCCTACTCTTTCCATTTTTCCCCTGATGCCTGCTGTACCATTGTTTTCTGGATCTGTCATCATTGCTTCCAGCAGTCCCTGAACATAGGAACAGGGTCTGTAAAACAACTGCCAAAACCCTTTTTCACACACTTCCTTTTATCTGCAGCTCTCCTGGGCCGAATTTAGTCTACTTTTACTAATTATAAATGATAAAATGAAAACAACTGCATGGAAGAGTCAAATGACACTTTATTTTGAGAGATTACTTCAGCTTTTAAGTTTCCAAATGAATAAACATGGGTCTGGAGGATGAGGCTTACCTCACCTGCATTTATAGCTCCTTTGCAAAGCATGATTGGGAAGCCACCATATCATTAAAAACTCCTGAGATTACATGTTCCAGATTTGCAATACCATGAATTGCAAGGGAAAAAAAAAACCACCTGCTATAGGATATGCAACTCAGTTTAATAAAGAACCTTATAAAACAACTTACCTTGTAACTCACAACAAACTAAGCCTTTTGGAAAATCAATTTTTGCTTCAATTTTCCTTTTTGTAATGAAGGAACATTACCCTTCTCCCATCATGGCAGCCAAGAATCCAGGCACTGCCAGAGCAGCACATGCTTTGTATTTCCCGAGCTCAGTGGTAAATTACCTTTCAGTTTAGTGAGTTTGGATACAGACTGAACTTTTCCACTCTGCAATCAACTTGTGAAATTGATTCATATGATGTTGCAAGAAAGCTATTGTCAGAATAGAGATGATCTCACTAAAAGAATAGATGTGGATGTCTCAAGGATGTGGCAATTTTGGGGTCATGTGAAATCAGTACTCTTGTAGTTCAAACAAATATCTGGAAAAGATACTGCGCATCATCAGTTTCTATAAAGATATAACACAGAGGACATTGACAGGTCTTTCTTTAAAATTCTGTTACTTTTACATGTTTCTAAATAGTATAAAAACTACAGAACAAAAAATCTTAAGTAAATATATTTTTTTTATTCAACTTTTTAATGCAGAAATAGCGTTATTCAATTAGAGGCTTACAACCCTGTTTCATTGTTCTTTGTGCCAAAACAAGAGACAAGAACATGTTGGTCAATTGCATTTTGATTAAGAGTCCAACTGTGGTTTCAGATGTTGATGCACAAGCTTCATTGACAGCAGGATTGATTACATTTGTATATGAAACGAGAATTTGTCTCAAAAATAATTAAAAAGACTAAGGACTCTTCTTATTTTAACACCCTTTTTACACAGAAAAGCTATTTGCATACATGAATAAAATATATACGAAGGATACAAAGAACAACTTCACAAAATTTATGTCACCTTGACTGCTGCAATATTAAAATGGAAATTAGTCTTTTAATAAAGAGAACCAGTTGTGAAACAAAAAGAAATAGCTCTTCCCCCTTCCCATAGTTTTAACTACATATAACTCAGTGAATACAATTTTCAGAATAGACCTCTGTTTCACCTGTCCATTGTTTTAAGAAAGTAAAAGTTTAGCTCTTTATTTGTGATTATAACAAAATTTCCTGTCCTTTCATATTTTACGTACCAAAGACCAAAAGAGTTTATAATTTCCAAGAATGCCTTGTGGATAAACTGGTGCAGCTCAGAGCTGAATATGGGTAATGCTGAAAACATCTACTGAAAAATATGTCTTTAATGGTGAAAACAATTACTTCTCTTAACTGAAACCTCTTCAGCATGCAATCAGACAAGCATCAAGGGTCATGTGCACAATAGGAAATTGTCTTGTAATTATTAGTAGCATCTTCCTTCTTCCTTTAAACTATTAACAAAAGCTAATATTAAAGCAGTTATGAAAAACCAACAGACTCTCTACTTCCATTTTAACAGTAGGATTTGCCTAAATAAATGTTATCCTCTGAAAGTGAAATTCTCATTCCACAACTCAAGTTTCAACATCCAGACCTACAGCTGGAGTTCTGTGTAAATGCAGCAAAGGACACAAACAAAACCACCTCTTATTTCTAGAGGCTGCCTCTCTCAGAGCCACCCAAGAGGAGGCAGGTCCTAGAGGAACGACGCGCTCACCATCCTGAAATACCGCGGCTGAGTCGGGCGCCAGTTATCAACCAAGGGGTGATTGGGTTCGTTCTCGGCATTCTTGGAGAGGCTGCGGAGCTTTGCCATCTGCAGAAGAGCAAAAATTGAAGTGTGCCAATGGAAATCCTTTGGGATCAAATCCACAGTCCAACAATTAAACTAAGGAGGCTGGTCCAGCTGGGGAAAAAAAGTCTCCTTCAAAGTTGTGAAGATGTCCTTCACCCCACCATCAAAAGAACTCTGAATAATCCAAACAGAAAAATGGGTCCTATTTGAACAGCATTGTGAAAAACAGTGTCATTTAGGTACTGTCTGCAGAACTGTGTACAGACACAGAAACTGTGGGAAGCACTCAGAAAATGTGAATACAGCAGCACATGCTGTAATAAACCTCTCCTACTCTAACCCTGCCTTAGTGCCTGATTGTTAAGAATACTTTAGAATTACAAGGTTTTAAAGCTGAATTATAAACTAATTGTTCATGTTCATGGTAGGTATGCAGCAGAGGATATATTTTGTTGCAGTGACACAAGAAGTTCCTTATTAGTAACAGGAATCGGAATTTAAACCTGGATAAAGACTTGGTCAAGGTTTCAAATGGTTTGTAAACAAGGTCTGCAGCTAGAATCTCCTTGGCCATACCAAAGTATGTTTCCTTTTTCGAGGGATGCCATATGAAGAGTTCTGCCCATACTCATCAAAACTATTTAATAATCTTTCTGTACTGCTTTCTAATTTTCAAAGGATGCAACATGTATACAGATACCCTATATTCATTTGCTGTCACTACCACGCACTGCACTAGACCCAAAGCACATCAGCTGTGATTCAGACACTTGAACCTGTCCCTGTTTGAATGACTTACTGTGAAACGCACTCACACATTTCCCATGCGTAACTTGAAAATGCAGCCCCATGCAAGGATGCATCTCCTTTGTCTGTCAGGAGCTTCAATATGCTGATGTATCCACTTTTCAGTAGAGACTTCAAGGCCAATACAAGCAGAACTTCTGTCTAGGTTGTAAAGCCTAGGTTCACTGTGATTAAACTTGTTCCAGTTTCTGGACTGAGCTAGCTTGGGCATCTCAACATTCCTATTCACTGAACAGCTCCGAAAAGCTGGCCATCTCAGTCTGCCTGAACAACAATAGGGTCACATTTATAACCAGCATAATATATATTCAATGGATTAATATTCTGAAATTAAATTTCAGATTTCAGATGAAGAATGATTTGTACAGGAAGAGATGAAAATTGTTCATCAGTTTTGTTAAAATTGATCAATTACTATTGGAGAAGGGTGCTGGAGTTTATTATTTGTGGTAGATCTGCTCTACTCAGTAAAAACCAACATGTATTCAGGCTACAATTACATAAAGATGAAAAAATTAGTCTGCAATTAGACAGAGTTATTCCACAGTTAAATTCCTGTTCTTTCATTAAAAGTAATCTGAGCAGCTAGGCCACCCACCCTGTATCTCCCTGGGATTTCTGGTGAATTGATTTTCCTGCAGAGCACTGATTTGCACTTCCCCTTGTGGCTAATACATGGTTACCATCTGGCTGCAAAAGCATCCAAGAAATCCACTGCAAATGCACACACACTTAAAATAATCACTATTAATGAGGCTGCCATGGTACTACACTGTCTAGGATTAGAAATAATTGGCAACACAATCCTCTTATGAATATGTTATTTAGAGTGCAGGCACTCTGGAGTGAGGGAAGTATTTCTATTGTATTTCTAGACAATAACTCACACACGCTGCCAATTCTGCCTGAAAAGCAGCTACCTCAGGGTAAGAGCCAATGTCTCGTGTTTATGTAGCACTTTCATCTTTAACTAAAATGCTCCATTTTTTCTACAGGAGGGACAGTTAAAGAACAGTCTGTATGCTTCCCGAAACTCACTACTTTTAGAACAAATGAGAAAAAGACCATGACCCAAACAAAACTGTAGTCAAAAAGTATTTTCATGAAGCTGGATCAATAATGTGATTAGTTATTTCTTTAAAAATGCATTTTAAATCAGAGATGCTCAATAATGACTACACTTTTCCTAATACAATCTGTAGCTGATCTTCTGTAATATAAACATCTAAGAAGATTCATTTTGGAGAAACCAATAAGACCGTATTTGTATTTTTAACGGAAGTACACACTTTAAAATAGTCCCTGTATTTTAATTTTTGGATGGACAAGGAAACAGAAGGCAGAGCAATTCAATAAGCTCAGAAAATTAAGCCTTAAGTTATATGAACACATTACCATATTTCATCTATTGCCAGCTAAGTTTCTTATCATACCTGAGTAATATTACTTAAAAGATAAAGAGCCACTTAAATACAAAGTACTAGAAAATAAAAATACTTCCTTTTTGTCATAACATCCACATCAACGAATGCACTAAACACATTATCATCTTGAAAACTTAAAATGAGAAGTTTTGTGTCTAAATATAATACCTACATAATATGTCAGTCCCTTGATTAATGTTCATGTGCTTTGTATCCTGGAGCCTTGAAATCTGTGGTATTGCATCATTAGTCTGCTGACTAGAGGAATAACCTCAGGTGAGAAAACTGACTTGTGTGGTAAGAGTAGAATCATAGGCTGAAATGAGCTGAAAGAGGGCATTCAAATTCCTGTAAGTAGACTGGGGGGAAATTAGGATAGGAATTAACATGAAATACTTCTTTACAGCAAGTGACAAAAGAAGTTTTTGATATTACCAATAAATTGTAGTTAGATGATGTTGCTCCAGTTTGTGACAATTTAGCTGGTATGCCTTCCAGAAACAAGTATCAAGCATGTAATTCCACACTTGCAACTTTACTCCCGTCTGCAATACAGGGCAGATAGAATCACCAATCCCATAACATTTGTATTCTGATAAATGATATTTCTGAAAAAAAACCCCGACTATCTACACTGTGGTATGTTTTTAACTGATTTAAAAAGCTCTCTGATGTCTGTGGGCTTGAACTACCATGGTGTTGGATGTGGGGTGGTTCTTCACTCTCCTTTTAATCCGGCAATTTCTCACAAATCCAATGACTGTTTTCCTTGTGAAAAAAATAAATTCAGGTTATTGCATGTAAATAAAATGAAGGGTGAAGTTTACCTGGTCTGAACTGACTATGATGGGCTCTCTAAGAATAATCCAGGTAACACACTCTTCACAAGGTGGAGTAGTGACAGATCCATGGTATGTCCAGTAGTCGTGAGATTTAGGGAAAAGAATTGAAGGATCAAAGTTTGGAAAAGGAGCATTTTTCCCCTTTAAAATAAAAACAAAAACACAACAAAACAAAACAGAAAACGTCAACAAATCTAGCCAAGATTTGCTTGCAGCTCTGTTATTTTAAGAAACGGGGAGTGACTCAGATACTGCAAATGTATGAACTGAGGAAAGTAAGCACAGATCTACACAAGATATAATGGTGCAGTGAGACAGGGGAACTGAATGACCCTCACAGATGGGCCCAGAGAAGCATGATCAAACAGAAAACTCCATTATGCTGCTTCTTGTACCTCAGCTAACTCATGTGAAGCAGCATCCAGTACCAATGTGTTTCACTCATTTCTGTGCAGAAATACTCCTCCTTCTGGCCTCCTTTCTTATGGAAATTCTTTCTATCTATTGAATATTGCATAAAGTGAGACAGGTACTGCTTTTATAATATTTGTGCTAATAAAAAAAAAGACAACCTATGAAATGTGAGATTTATCACATAATGTTATCTAAGACACAAATGTCTAGTCGGTGGCATTTCCAGAGATCCATTAGGCAGCCTATATATTAAGACCAAATGGACCAATTTCTAAATATGCCCTTTATTTGGCACTGCCCACTGAGGCAATAAGGTTACATGCCTAGTTTTTAGGTGAGCAAAGACTGGGTAAATTGCTCATTTTCACCAAACTCATATGCCCTGCTAAAGTCAAAGAAGGTTCTTATGTAAATGAAAGAAAGGACTTTTCATGTTAAGGAAAAGCTTGGTTTTAGTCCCAAATACATTCTAGAAATGTTGCAGAGCAGAATCTCAAAATTAGGAAGTCAAACATTGTTATTCTTTTTTTTTTGTCCTGAGACTTTGAGCAATCTTCCTATAATGAAAAGCGCAACATCATTACCTTTGTTTTGATAGCATTTATTTCTTCAAGAATTCTCTTCATCTCTGGTTTGGGAGTTTCCCCTACCTGTAAAAAACAACATGTGAGCTAAGCAAGGAGTTCTGCTTGACCAGGTTTCTTCTTTCTACTATTTTTCTGTATGAGCATCTATCAACTACAAAACTATGAGCATCTATCTAAACATCTGTCAAATATAAAATTATAATGTATTAACCCAACCTATCACCCCTACCAGCTTGGTAAGCTATGTCTTCTGTCTGTTACCTCTGCCTGTATCTCCCAACAGATATTATGATACAAATGGGGAAATTGTTTCACTACAGAAATTTTAGCATAACAGGTAATTTCACAACACACATTTCATGGTCAGATATATTGTTTGCAATTGCTGATCTCAAAAAAGACATCCAGCGTTCCATCTCTAGTTCTGTGTCTAGTGAATATGAATTAAACAAGAGAGAGCAACAGCTAATATTTCAGGCTCATGCTGCATGCCCCTGAAAGGATTGGAAAAAAAAACAATGAGTAATATGTATTGCCTGTGAGATATTTTGTTTGAGAGAAAGTTCATGAAAAACCTAGAAGAGACACATGTCCTTGAAATCTGTCCCCAGTTAGCAAAAAAGACAGCTGACTGCTGTTGGTGAGAGGGCTACTTCTGACACACGTCCCCATTCCATGAGCCACATAGTGACACAATAGCTGCAGGGACAAGTGTGTGTAGTTTTGGATAGCACTTGAGATAATATGACTCATGCTCTGTAACTTGAAAGGGATACATTACTGAAAGTCAACCCCTTCAATGTGGTAGGATCCCTAGAAAATATACCCACCAGAGAGTTTTGGCTTTTTTTAACCCTCTAAGAATAGAAACTTCATAGAATCAATGCAAAGAAGGATTGCACGCTCTACTTACTTGCAAAAATATGGCCAAAACAGCAATCCCATCAGTTCTTCTCTTAGCATCAAGGTAATTACTGTATTTGGGATTCCAGTGTAACAAATGTAGCTTGAAACAGAGGAAAACATGTAAAAAGCCCCATTATTCAACAGCAAGCCATCAGAAGGCTGAATTTACAGTTCTTCACATAACTGTGTAAGTTTGAGGGAAAAAGGAATGATAATGAGGTCTTCCAAAACAAGAGATGAAAAAGGGACAGCAAAGTCATCTAACAGTTATATCTAATCATCTAATTGCATAATTATACAGTTTGCTTTAAAATAAACTATAAATATCTGAATAAGAAATTGAAAAAAAAAAATAACTGTAATCTCATCTTAAAGCTGAAGAAAAGTTGCTGAAGTAATCAGGTAGACCATGCAGTTCAGACATCATCTACTGATATGTGACTCATTTCCATTTGGCATTTGAATTACAGCAATTCTATCAAAGAATCCATATGAATGTCGTTCATGTATATTACTAGTCTACATTTCTCATGTTCTTTACAATCCTAAAGTGTTCAAGAATCAAGGTAATTCATTCTTCCCATCCCTTTCTATCAGTGCAATTTTATACTTCTACTACAATTCTGTGTTTTCAGAATACTGTTTTAGGAAGTTTGGACTGCAACTGAGTAATTCAGTCTTGCTGTGCTGTTTCACACCACACTGGTTTGAGAATATGGAAACCTTCATTTCACACAGAATTTTTCTTTTCTCCTGCTGTGAGAATGACTTCAACCTGATTTATAAGAATCAATGGGAGTAAGAATAAAAAGCCACAGATAAATAAACAGAAAGAACTCCCAGAAAAACAGAGAAATCACAAATTTTATCCCAACAGAACAATAGTGTCAAATTTTATTTTACGCCCTGTTTTAAAGCAAGAAGTGAGTCTTACCTCTCCTGCATACCTGACTCCATTCACGACATGCTCCGAGCCGTGGTCGTCAGACGAGCCCCAGTGGAAGTGCAGCTGCCGCAGCCTGTAGACTCCTGGAAGTGGCCCACCTCTCAGCACTGCAATTGATAATCTGCAACAGCATCAGACTCAAGGGTCTCCCAATGCTTTTAAATGAAATTCATGTATCTACAATATTTACTCATGTATTTACGTATTTGCTGTACAGATGCCCTGTGTTCTGAAAATCCGCACTGATTTTAGACACATGTCAGGCAACTGCCTTCTGCCATGCACACCTATAGGCAGAGGAGAACTTTTGTGTCTAGGCTTCCATTACAGTCACTAGAGATCCCTGATTTAATTCAGCTACATGAATGTGTCTCTGGAATAGTCCA
The DNA here is from genome assembly GCF_027887145.1 of Ammospiza caudacuta. Lineage (NCBI taxonomy): Eukaryota > Metazoa > Chordata > Aves > Passeriformes > Passerellidae > Ammospiza > Ammospiza caudacuta. Next base: position 137,039,646 of record NC_080593.1, read on the forward strand.
GAGACATCTGGACAGGACTGAGAGATCTAGTCCAGGATCTGTGGAAGAACTGTACATTCTAAAGGAATATCTGGAGGCAAGGGGAAATAGATTAGGTTATCAAACATGTCACAAGATGCCTGTGTTTGGGTAACTGAAGTAACCCCTAATTGAACAGTCAAGCCTCTAGAGTAATTCTGCTTACCTTAAAGCAGACACTCAACAGACTGAATTGCTCTCTGGATTCCTTGAACTCCAACTCTGCCGCCTCAAATGGTAGTTTAGATATAATCCACCAACTTTTAAAATCCCACAATAAAACACCTAAATGTAGATGTCTTAATCTCCCCCTGAATTGAATCTAGGATTGGCTGATGTGAAAGTACACAAATATAACCAGGATTAAGATCAACTACTGAAGTGCTAGATGATAAAAAAATTACCAGAAAACACTACAAAATTGTGTATCTTACTGCAGGCTATGACTTAATTATTTAAAGAGTTATGAAATCACTGATGCTGCTTCTGCTCTAATAGCTGCTCCCTCCAGTTATGGAAGAGGAGAAAGAATGCAGAAAATAAACCAAAGAAAAGCAAACACTGAGAATGCAAGCTATTTTCCTAAAGAAAAGTCCAGCCAGTGATGAATGTTTCCTAAATATTGTTACCATTTATAAATAATACTGTAAATGAAGGTGGTCTATTTGAAAGAATCAGTTAAATAGAAAAACATATTTACATTCACCAAATACTAGAAGATACTTAATTCTCATTCACTTTTTTTGAGGATCGAATCTATAGCATTCCTATAAAACTTTCAGCAGTTCCCAAGAACTGGTCTTTATATGCCAAAGAAAAATATCCTTCAATCTGAAAATAATTCAATCCATTATCATCTCAAGAAATACAGCATTAGGAGTTGAGCAAGCTGTTTTTCTCAACAAAATCCTTTTACTTCTTCCCACAGACATTCATAACTGCAGTGAACACAGTCAGGGTAAGAGTAGTAGCTGACAAGGCCATCAATTCTCCATTAAAATAGATCCGTAAGGCCAAGTAATCCTCTTTAAGGTAAAAGTATGTAATTATTTCCACTGATGGGCCATCAGCAGACATTTTTGTTTGGGCATTAGGTGAAGCTCTGCGTCATCTCATGCCAACACATTCCTGTTTTACTCATCTATAAATAGGCAGTAACTTTTACTTAGCACACTTTAAGCAGAAAGAATGATGCAAACAACATCTCCTGAAGGACAAAAAGGTATTTCCTTTCTTCTAATTACCAGTGTGTAGTATTAAACATATAAATACATGAAATGACACTGTAAGTAAATGAAATCTTCCTGCATTTTAAAAAGGGAAAAATAAACAAGAATTATCTTCTCCAATAATTAAAACACTAAAAATTTCAAACTATGTCTGCATAGCTCAAAATTAGTAAGGTTTTTTTAATCATGTGCTTTGGAACTTAAATTCCAAACATATCTTTATCCTCTTGGGCTTCAATACTATGTAAATAAAAATGCACAACCACATGACAGAAAAAGAATATAAAATAAAGTTTATAAAAGAAGAGATGGTGTCTTGACATTATTTTTCAGCAATGTAAGAGGGAATTTTTCTGACAATTGTTGTACAGGACCTTAAATATCTGAGAGTCATGGCAGAATTACCAAAATGTAATTTGCCCAGGTGCAGGAATACACAAAACAGCTCAGGAAGACAGGGGAGAGAAATATTCGCTTCTTTTTGGTGCCTTATTAATGCAAACTCTCATCCCATTGCTCAGTGACTGACTCCAAATGGGTTTGCACATCACCCTCAGTGACCCATCAGTGCCTGATATCAGACATAAAAATGTCAGTCTGTCTTGCTCAAATTCTGTGCTCCCCACACATCCACAGTGAAGAATGATCTATCACGGAACAATCCTACATGGACACACACATGGGCATCTGCTCTGGAAAAAAGCTCACCTTTTATTTGATCTGTCATCAGCTGAGCAGCATGAGACAAAATGGGCTAAGAAAAGAACAGGCTTTTTTTTCACTTCCAATGTAATCACTAGGGCAAGTGTTGCACACAAGGATGTAACTCGGGCAAGAAAACCCTGTCTCTCACTCTGTGACACAGCAAAAAGAAGGTGTCATGCAGTTGAGTGGAGATGGTTGCTCCAGTCACTTTATCTCAGCTAGCTGGGTGCCCTTGACAACAGAAAAGTGACAAGAAGCTTTTCAAATATGTGCATCCACTTGCTGAGCAGCTTCTGTAGGGATCTGGTTGTTAATCTGTGCTAGTGTCAATTGTCATCTGCCCTCACTAAAAGTAAAACTGGCAAAGTTATGCCTATACAAAAGTCTTCCCTGTGTTTGCTGTAAAGGCAGGTGAAAAAACCCACAGAGAACAAAGCAGACTCATGAGACACATTGTGTTTATAAACGTGACAAGAAATGACTGTTCTAGGAAGATTTATGATCACACATCCTGCCAAATCCATAAAATGCACTGGTAAACCCCAATGGAAGTAAATTAGCAATGACAACTGAAAAGATACATTACCTTTGTTATGCTGCTTCATAATAGAATCTAACAGTGCAGTACAGAACCCACAGCTGTTTCACATCAGTGTCACATTCTAAAAGTCATAAGAAAGCCTTTGCTCAGAAGAGGATCTCTGCACTAAAATCATCCAGCTATCTGCAGGGATAAAATGTGTTTCCTAAAAGCTTTTGGAAATCAAATTTCAGTTCTTACTGAAATATCCTTTAAGCAAGCACTGAATAGATATGGAGCACCTTTGTATGCAACTTTGTACTCTTTTAGGGAAGACTGGGAAAGAGAAGTGTCAGACAGAAGTCTGTCAGCTTGCCACCCACCCTCACCTACACTGTAACACATCTTTGCCAGTTTCGTGCCCCTGGATCACAGCCTGTTCATCAGTAAGCTCCCAAATCATACTCATTTGTGATCTGTGTGGCTGCCCCACCTCCAGGGGCAGAAAACTGTCAGTCCTCTGTGTAGCTGTAGCCTCAGCAGGCCCTTGACTAGAATGAAAAGTCAAGCACTTTTAATTCTAACAATGGAAATTCAAAGTTAACAGAAGGTCAAGCCCTAAATTCCCTGTACCCAAGTACAGGAGTTCTCAATACCTTCATGCAGACATGACAAATGACAGATGTGTTATTACACTGAAGGAAGAACTTAACTTTGCTGCCTTTTGCCTTTTGCAGCGCAGCCATTGAGTGGTACCACAACTACAAAAGTACTGGGATTTAGTGGTGCTTTTTTTGTAACAGCTACTGATTTTCTACAGTGTAAATTCAGCAGACAAAATGTTAAGTAACATTTTTCAGGAATCAACCAAAACTAGAATGTCTATGGACAGATTTCCCCTGGTTTAATTAAAGTTACTAGGGTTTGTCTTCACTCTATAATACCAGTGAAAAAAAGGAATGTTTTATTTACCAGAAGTTGATAATGAAAAATTTCATTTGCAAAAATAAATGAGATTTCCCACAAAGGGGCATTTGAGGAAATGCTGGCCACAAGCCCTGGCCATGCTAAAAGAGCCCATTAGCAACAAGCTCTGACTTCTCTAATTTTTTTTTTTTTTGCATCATCTACTTTCAAAGCCACTTTTTTCTTTGATAGGAAAGATTCTGAAAACAGCATCAAGGTAAGCCTGTAAGAATGTGTGCCTGCAGTGAGGTACTCCAAACCCTTAAATGTCACCCATCTAAAAGCCAGTAAAAGAAGTAGGAATCTGTTTGGTTGATGAATGTCCATAGGAACTGCCAACAAAAACAACAAACAAAGAGGGAAGATGAAGGCAGGTATCCATGTGACTTTAGTGGATCTCTGTCCAGCTGCTCTGTCAGGGTTCCATTACCAGACTTTTGTATCTTTACTGTTTCTCAAATAATCAAACACTGGTGTAACCATCTAACCAAGGTATTACAACAATAGCCAAATAGTCATTAACTTTAAGGAAGTTATATATCTCAAAGAGCATCATGACAATAGTCCCACCAGCTAGAAGCTCTCAGGACAGTTCTCTGATATGAATATTTTATGAATTTTAGAAATAAATGGATTATGATAGTGGAAATAAGATTTCAGCACCAATTCAAATAAAAAATGGGTCACTGCTGGATCTAAAAGAGTATCTGAATTGCCAATCAGGCAAAAAAAACATAGCAAACATAGCAGTGGTAGGCTGTCAAAGTACCCAAGTTCTGGTGTGTTCTACTGAGCCCAGCTACCTAGAAGGTTTGATTTCAGCTCCCAGTTCTTTCCTCAATTTTCAGACTCCAGCCCCCACCTGCAATCATTTTAGAGTGCATAAGATCCATCTACATGGGTACAATAAGACAGAAAACTGAATCCACAGAAATCCATTGACTTGTATGGATAGGCAGCAGAGGAATGATACTGCTCCTACAGCAACTTCATCTGTCAGCAAAGTCAGCAAAGCTTTCAATTTTGTAGCAGATTCTCAAAGTAAATCAGACTTCATAAACAGCTGGAAATAAATTCTCCAATTCCTTCCACTAAGCTAACCCTAAGCATAAAAGTAATAAGGCCTATTTTCAACATAATACCTGAATTACATTGGATGATACTGATACTTCAATTGTTTGAATTAAAGAAACTGTCCTCAGTTGTGAATTCTTCAAGTGTTCTTGGCAGGATATACAATGAATGTAAAATTTGGAGACATCCAAAGTAATTGATTTCATCACTCACCTTGGCAATTTATTCAGCAATCTATTTTATCCAAACTAATGAAAATGTAGACAGAAGTACAGATATGGGTATGACCACTATAACTGAAAAAAGCCAGGAAAATAAATGCTTAGTTTTCTGGTTAACTCAGAAATAATTCAGATAGAGAGTGATAGACATATACACAGACATAGAGAGAATGAGCATCTTTGTCCAAAGGAATAAAAGCTTCATTCCTATATGATTGCTATTGCATATGTATGTTTTGTGCAGCTGGTGGTTCTTTTACATAAAAAATAAGCCTACATTGTACATATCCTAAAAAACTGAAAATGTGTTCAAGTCAGTAGGAGTATGCACAGTGGAATTCGTCCTGCAATTAGCATTATATTAGAGAAAGAACACCACCCACAGACTCTGCAGGCGATGGTATAACAAAGGAGACATAACAACAAACACTGAATGTTTCTTGACTTCAAAGAGTTGAGATATACACCTACTTTTTTTGCAGTGAGTCGCATTTATTTCTGAGATCAAAACACAACAGTTACTAAGCAGTTCATCTGAAAAAAAAATTCAGAACATTCTGAAAACTTTCTGTTCTTTGTGGTGAGCGTTGCATCCATGCTGTAGATTGCTGTGCCTGGATACTCCCTCCCATTCAAAATCTGAGTTATTTTCACAATGCTTACACTTTTATTTTTATGCAGAAGATGCAACCATTGGTATATCTGATGCTGTTTTAACAAATACAACAGATGGTAAAAAATGGTAATAGTCATGGTGTGTTCTCACATGCCACAGCTACATTTCTTTACTTGTGTATCATTTTATCTGACATTAATAATATTTTTCTTCAAATAACATTGAAAATTTCCACTTTGCTAGAAAAGTTACAAAACTCTTGATTGCACAGCAATATTTGAGTTTTGATAGTATATTAACTAGTCCAGCATACATACATTTTGATCCTCAGTTTCATGAAACCCAACTAATTAGTTAAAAATCTATTAAATTAAATCCACATCTGTATATACTCAACAAGAAACAATCTATGAGTAAGATTTCTCATAGTAATTAGAGCTGTCAGTCCTAGTCATATAGAAAGTGTAAGTTTCAATGCAGATAAGAAATAAGTCTGTACACTGTATGCTGTCATAGATGCAAGTGGATAAAAGCTGACACAATTAAATTTATCAGCCCTATAATCTTCACTAAGACAAAACCCCATTAATGCCAAAAAGAGCTTCAACTGATTAAATACCATGACGTTGTGGCAACATCTGGCTTGTTACTTCATTTATCACAAATTACATGGATAGAGTTTTTAAATATTGTAACTTAAGATGTTCTGCAGGGCATCTCAAATAGGCAAAATGGAACTCAGTTCTCACAGAAAAAGTCTGGGCCTCCTTCATCCTGAAAAGCAACACAACTGCAATGACTTTCTGCAGCCCCAGAAATTTATCTTACACCTTAAATCACCCTGTACCAAGTTTCTTTGCGCCTCTCTCCATTCCCTGGGATTTTACTGATGAACTTTAAAAGGAGACTCAGACTTTGCCAGCAGCAGCAGCACAGGGTACCCAGTGATAGAAACCTGTAACATCACACACAGGCAGTACACAGCATCCTTCCAAGAGCCTGAAGAGTCAGAGCAGGCTCTGCCATGCAAATTGAGAAACAGTCACCTTTATGTAATGACAGAGATGAAAACAAAACCGACCTGATCTATCGAATGAATCATCAAATACAACTCTGCAGGTTTTCCCGTTGTTGAGGATGGTCTTAGCTGCACCAGGATCATAACTAGCAAACCATGGTAGTAGAGAACTGTCATAATGCACGTCTTTGTTATTGATTTCAATCGGCGACTGATGGCGTCCTTTCGCAAAAGGGTAATTTTTGTGCCACTGATCTGGTCCTACAAAAAAGTACAGAAAAGTATCAGGAAAATCTTTTCCAGAGAGATATGAATTATACTTGTTACAATTAACACAAGTTTGGCTTTGCTTAAGTATAGAACATAATTTAAGTGCATTAATAAGTAATTGCCTAGTTGTTATTCATGCCCTGTCAAGAGTTTCATTGTATAAAAAACAACTAGATTGATTTCTAGCTGGAATACTGGATACTTAAGAGTCCTTCAACTGAACCTAAACTCTTGCAGCAACCTCAAGACTGACAACTAGGAGAATGATAATATGCCAAGAAAGAAAACCAGAGGTATATATACTCCAAGTCCAGCAGTGGCTAGAAATGTGATGGGATATACCCAAATGATTGAAATATGGGACCACGTAGCCATATGGAACGAGAAAAGGCCACTGAACCCTGGACACGCCAAGAATTTGAAACGTGGATTTAATTATCATCATAGTTTTACCAAGAAGTTCATGTGGAAAAAGCCGGACCAATGCTGAACTGTTCTTCCTGCAGCAGAGGAGAGAGCGGGAACAAGAGACCACCAATACCCCAACCTCCCCAGGCAGGCGGGGCCTGCAGCCCAGCACTGCTCTTCCTGCATTAGGGCTGGCCTAAATTGGACATATTGCTATGTCCAATTTTAATTTACACTAACAGTAGGAAAACTGACTTTATTTAACTCAAAGACCCCCTGCCATTGACCTCTCCTTCCGCCAGCTTCGCCTCTTCCGTGCCTGCGAACGACAACCGAGCGGCCTCGGCCCCGCCGCCTGCAGAGCCCCGGGCCCGCCTGGAGCCCGTGTCCCCGCCATGCTCCCTCGGGAAGCGGGGTCCCCGTTTCGCCCCGGTTTCGGTGCCGGGAGGAGCGGGCCGGGCGCGGCCCCCTGCTCACCGTTATCGCTGTCGTAGCCCCAGGGGTAGTAGTTGGGGTTGATCATGGTGCGGTGCCGGCGCCGCGCCCCAGCCTCTGCCGGCGGCTCTGGCAGGACGGTGGCCTCGGCTCACGGCGGCTTTTTATAGACTCCCGCCAAATCCATGCCCGTCCCCGCCGCCCGACGGAGCCGGGAGGGCCCCGGGAGCCGGGGGCGGGGAGCGCGGCGCTGCCTCGGACCGCCCGCCCGCCTCGCTCCCGCTGTCCCCCGGGAATGCGGGGGAAGGAACCGGCCGGGACAGCGCCGGGAATGCCCAGCGGGGGGAAAGGGCTGCCAACGCCTGCCGGGGAGATGGAAATATAGAAAAGCGCGAATGTCCAGCACTAGGCACGGGCAACGTATGAACAGTTTTCAAATTCAAGTGAAATAGGTGCGCATCCATGCGCCAGCCAGGGAGCTTTAGCCGGGCTGGCTGCTGAAATGAAGCGTGCAGGTCCAGGCAGGCTGGCGGGGCTTTTCATGGCTGTTTGCAGAAAGCCTCTTTTGGCGTGAGGCCTGCGCGGTTCGGAGGGGCTGGGTGTCTCCCCAGGAGGCCGCGCTGGAGCTGTGTTTCCCTCCTGGTGTGTTGTGCCACAGCCCTGATCCAGGGGCCAGCAGGGGGTGAGGGGATGAGTCCAACACTTTTGTGCAAATGGCTATCACAGGTTCGCACCCTTCCCTAGGAAATTCCCGTGTATTCGCCTGGGTTCCAGCGCTGCTCCCTGCTGTGCGGTCTCCCGTTGCCTTCATAAACAGCTTCGCTGCAAAAATTCAGTGGTATTAATTGCTCCAGCCTTTAAAAAGGTGCTGCTTCCTCTACTGCAATGTTTCTTGGTAAATGAAAATCATTAAGCTAGCTGAAGATCCAGTTCCTGCCAGCTCCAGATAAAATCGTTATTATCAAATTAAGCATAGGATCTGTTTGTTTTGCTTCAGCTCTAATTCTCCTTTCATTTAGCAGGGTGTTATGCATCAGATTGCACTTAAAATTGTAAGCATACTTGCTAGCAGGCATGTGTTCCTTATGTGACACACAGAAATCAAATGACTTCTAAAAATATTTGTTATTCTTGCACACAGAGAATTGCCAGATGAGATAAAGACAGAGGTTAGCACCAATGGTGTAAAATCGATGAGGGGCTGACTAAGTAGAAGAAAAAACACTAGATTGAAAGATGAATGACTGTGATTTAAATTTTAGAAGACTTTCTGTATAAGAAGGATTGAGCTTATTTTACTTGCTTATAATGAAGTGAGGTAAAAACATACAAGTTGGTTGAAGAAAAATGCAAATGGCACAGGATGGAAGTGTGGAGTCATAGTGCAGAATAAATCAGTATCCCTGAATGTTGTGTAAACGACAGTGGGTCATACTTAGTACCTGAAGGTGTTACACGGTGGTCTTGAATCATAGCCCTAGCTGAAAGATTTTTTCTGGTATGAAGAGGAAGTGAAAGAGAAGGAAGAGTGGGTCTGTTGGTGATAACATGTCAAAAAGTATTACCAGGCAGGAACTGCTCACAGAAAAACCCAGGAGCAAACCAAGGACGTGTCCCTGGAGCTGAAGAGACCCTGGTGTGACCTCTGAGACAGGTCTGTTGGCCTCATGGAGCTGAATTACAATGAGTTGCAACAGGTGCAGGGGAGACAAGGCCATTAAAGAGCCTCTTTTATAAGATGAGACTATAAAAGCTTAGTGTGCTTTGCATAGCAAACAAATGTTAAGAGGGTAAGTGACAGCTGTCTTTCTATGCACTTCATCAGAGAGGTAAACACCAACAAATTGGAAGAGTTATTGAAGCTAAAGAGAAGCGTTAGCTAATGAACAATTGCATATAACTTTGCCTTGAACAATTTGAGGCAAGATAACAAATCAAGGTTTGGAAGGTATTCCAGTGACTTTGCAGTATTAAAAGTGGAGACATCAACAAGGTACTGAGCTTTGTAGTTACGTCTGACAGAGCACATACTATTTGCCACCTCTTCCTCAGGTTTCACTCCATCCTGAGCATCTTCTCACTGCCATGACCCACAGACAAATCTCTAGATAGAGAGCATGTGACAATTAAGTACTGTGTCTTTTAAACAGACTTTAATGGACAGATTTGGGGTTGTACTTTATGGCCTGAGTAGGAAGACTCAGGAATTTTTAGATACTGTAATTTCTGTCCTGAGCTCTCATGCACAGCAATTTTTCAGTCAGCGTGTGTTCTGAACTCCTTGACATTTAGATAATCTAAAAATGGCTGTGGCAAGAAAGAAGGAGCAATCTAAGAAAATATTTTAACACTAGACACTTTAATTCAGACCTTTAAAGCAAATAAATTATTTCTGAGGAAAAACAAATGTCTTTCGTATATCTGCTTTCACTAAGCTCTTTTTCTCTAGGACTTGAGGGTCATCAAGAGGACAAAGTGAGACAGGAGGTTTTCTTCTGGCTTCTTCTACTTTGATCTTCTTCCTTATTCAGAACAGTGTTCTTCCCCAATTCCTCAGGATTTGCTCCTTTCCCCAAGCCTCAGCATCCTGTGCCCATCAATACCTCCCTCCAGATGAAATACTCACTTCATTCTCAGAAAAGACCTGTGTAGAATCTCTTAAAAACACTGTTCTTCTCTGCCAGTAAAAAGAAAGCCTTTAAAAGTATTCGTTGGGCTCTTGGTTATTGAACATGATCTGTACAGGAGAAGCGTTTTAAGAAAATGCAGATGGCATAGATGGCATAGAAGACAAGGTCAAGATTGAATTTGGTCTCAAGCAGAGGTGGTCTAAAAGGAGAAGGGAAGCAGCTAGGTCATCAGGAACACTGGGAGTAGTTCATGGTTACAAAGCAGAATAATGAGGGAGTTAGAAATAGGATTCCAGGATTCTTGATAATTCATGCCATGTACAAAAATCCCTATAATCTTGACTTCCAACAAGTTTTGTTGTTCTTATATCTTGATGAGATGCAGAAAATTATTTCAGGGCAGACCATAGGTCACAACTTGGCGGGTCCCCTCTCTGTGTAATAATTCTAATAAGTCTACTGGTGCTTTAAATAATGTTAAAGTCAGATTTATCAAAAAAATGTAAGACAGGCTTCATCATTAATTTTAAAGTGATTTAAAAGACAATCATTGAGTTCAGAAATGAAGATCATTCAGGAAGTGAGATTCAAATTCATCCCACAGCATCTGTCCATGAAAAAATAAACACACAAATTCAATACATAGATTCCTATGAGGTTCCTAGTTAGTTAGCCATTATGGTGTTGCTGCAAGTACAACCCAGATGGCATATATGCTGAAATGTGAGTCTCCATTGAAGTGTGGATCAATTTGCTCATGTGTGCTCTGGCACTGAGTAAGAATGATGTCATTACTTCATAAAAGCAAAGTGTGCATGTTGTGAAAATCCCACAATTTCGTCACTTCTGTTCACTTAGGTATAGTTTATATTAATTTGTATTGAATTTAAAATGGAAGTCAGAAATGAAAAGAACTAGTCCAGTGTTAAACAGGTGATTAAGTTTACCAGAATAACTATCTAAAGCTTGTATAAACCTTTTATCCTCAATCTCCAGTAGTAAGTGATATGATAAAATTCTTAGTCTTAAGATCCAAACACACATATGAAAGGTCTGGAAGAGAAACCCACTTCCCAGTCTGAATACCCTAGCTCTTGCTCTTCCTCCGACCTTGTTCACTGTAGCATGTCTTTATCAGAAGACATTTATGGTTCAAATGCCCTTAAATAGTCCATGAAATGGTTTTGATGTAGGGTGAACCTCAGTACTTTAAGATTATCGTCCAGATCCTGCACCTTACCTAACTTTATAGAAGGGCTGAAATATATCAGAACTTAAATAATTCTGCAGTATAGCTAATGAGAGGCAAAGTGCTAGGGCAGAAAGTGCAACATGAATCCCCTTTCCTTACATGTCATGGAGAAGTGCTTACAAAAGCTGCTTCTGTGTCAGCAAACTGAAAACTCTGAGGAACATGGTGGGAGGGAAGATCTGCAATTGTGGGGATCCATCAGCCAAAGCCTTGATACTGCTGATGGTGCTGGGGACAAAGATACAAAAATTACTTCCAGAAATAGATGAAGAGGTTGTGTTTGCTCATGTTTCATAACTCACTTCCAGAGGGTGGAGGAGGTTGCTATTTCTAGCAATCCTGACATAGTGATTCCTCCCAAATGACTTTATTTAGGCTTTGCTCAAGGGACCAGGAATTAGTGCAAGATCCTTGACTGATTAGCAGCCTATCACCTCTGTATATTGTTTCCATCCTTCACGATTATTCACTTCTCCTTTTGGATGCATAAGACAAAAGATCATTAACACAAGTGCCTGTAGTCTCATTTTGACCAAGTACAAGGGTAATTCCTGTTCAAAGAGGCAAAGGCACATAGTTGGCCAGGAGATTTAGGTTGGGCAGTTATATTTACTTCTCAGACATATGCTTGGACTTTACACTTCAGATAGATATTTTTCCACATAATACTAATCACCTTTAAAACTAGGGATTTGACAGTGGGGATAGAGAAATGTTTGAAGCTTATTCTGAATTTAAGTACAGAGCATAGACAAATGTGCCTTAATAAAAGGCTGTTCATTCAAAACAGATTGATACATTTTCAATCTAAGAATGACTGTATTTCTCTGTAGTGCAATTGTGTCATCAGTCCTGGATTTAGATGTGTAATTCCAAAACTCATCAGATCAGAATGTCTAGATTTTGCTTTGATTATAAATATAAAGGTAAATTTATTCTTTCAGGTTATCTCTGTATCTCCCACACATATGAGCAACTATGATGCTTTAATGTCTATCTACAAAAATTCCACATTCTGTCATTTTGCTGAGAAAATGATAAAATAGAGAGAAAGCTCTAACACAAGCTAGCCAGACAGAGGGTCAAGTTATGGAGTGAGTGAAAAGACTTAATGTGTAACCATAGAAGTTAATGAATAGCAGACACCTTCTTGCATAACGGAAGAGTAAAGTTTAGGAAAGTTCTGTGGTACTTTGTGATTTCTGTTGTGAGGTCTTGGAAGAATCAGCATCTGCTGCATTAGGTTATTACAGGATTCTCATCCAAAGAATCTTGTTCCTTGCATGTTTTTTATTTAGAACTAAGTGAAAAAAGAAATACAGTGATTGAGAAAAAATTATTAAAGCAGAAAATTATTATTACAATAGAAAAATTAATTCAAACGGGAAAAACAGAAAAATTCCTTTATTAAAACAGAAATTATTAAAACAGAAAAATTCATTTTCCATTACCATTTGAATCAATAGAAATTGCAAGTAAGATCAGACCTATTTTGCATCACATGCTGCCACTTATGTAGCACAACCCAACTCCAGTTTTGGCTTTTTCAAAAAAACACTGTTATACTTAATATACCACGAGGAGAAAGGAATGAAGACCCACTTCATGAGAATGGCTATCAGCTGCTTCTAAAGGAAGCAGGCAAAGTTGTCTATAGTTTTACTTGAAGAAAGGAAGATGCAGAGATAGTTCAATTGTTTGATCTTTATTGAATATAAACACACAAAAACTTGAAAATCATCTGTTCACAGCCAGAAGAGTGATTGGCTGAAAAGACACTAAGCGGACATTTGTCATTTCATTATTATAAGTCAACACAGTGGAATATTGCTACTAGCAATGACATGATCTTTTAGGAAAGTGAATGAAACACCGCTTTTCAAAAGGATGTACTCAGAAAGTGACATTTTAGTCTGGCATCTGTACATGAAAAGCAACTAATTGGAATAAAATCCCAGTGTTGTTAGTTCTTACTGAACTGGTGGTCAGTTGCAGTGCTACAAGTAGGCATGCTCTTCAACCTGAAAAATATGAATATGCAATAGAATAGAAATATGAGGGAAATATGCTGACAAATGGGAGGTATTTTAGTACTGTGATATATATATATCTATATATATAGATATAGATATATAGATATATAAGCTAGCCCAAAACTAACCTAGAAAGATCCAACCTCAGAACTGTGGCATATTTCAAAGAACTGTGGATCAGCATCACATAAACCAGTTGGCTGAATGTTATGACATCATGTTGATGACATTTCTCTCTGCTTGGAAGTAATGTGATAACGATGGAATGGGCAGCACCATAGCACTCCAGTAGCCTAAATAACTCTGCAGTTTTCTGCAGATCAAATAAACAGCCAGCTGGTCACACCAGTTAGTACTGTTCTGCCCAGCTATAAACTGAATGTCTTCCCTAATCATCTTCCCAAACAGGCATATTTACTGATAAATCACTGAGTGATTTATTGGCCAAGCAGCAAGACAGAAGAAGGAAATAAAGGGAAGAAGAGGGTTATGAAGCCTCTCTTGTGTCATAAGGAGAATAGCCTGGACAAGGGACATATGGGGCTCTTGTTGTAAGGAGAATGGGAACTACGCATGGTAAATGGGTTTCTGAGACTGGTGTCCTTGGAACAGGCAGAAAAGAGAAAGGGGGGCAAGTGGTAAGGAGCAAGCATGAAGAAAAAAAGTGAAAAAAAATATTTGTGGTACAAGAATTATTTGCTTGTTGCCAGGAGTCCATAAAACAGAGATGAGAAAAGGAAGGCAGATTACAATGTCTGTGAGTAGAGAAGTGATAAGACTAGATGGCAAGGTCAGTAAATACATCCTCTAAAAGTATTGGTAAAATGCTTCAGTATACACAGACTCCCCATCCTTGAAATTTTGTACACCTATGATCAAAAAGAGACAAGTCAAACAGATTATGACAATTTATATTAACTTTATTCAGATTCGATGAACAAGATTTGCTGCACCAGAGTATCCATTATTTTTCTGGAAGGAGATTTCATTTTTCTTACTACTGCAGAACTTTAATGACCTGAACAATGGCACAAAATATACCCTCAGCAAGTTTAAGGATGAAATAATGAGCTGCTATCCAGAGGAGCCCATACAGGCTGAAGAAATGGCCTGACAGGAGCCTGAAGCAGTTCCACTAAGGCACTGCAAAATCCTGCACCTGGGGAGGATGGGCTGGGGCTGACTGGCCAGCAGGCATCTTTGTACAAAAAGATGTGGAGATCCTGGTGGACAGCAAATGAGTTGAGCCAGCAGTATGCCTTTGCTGTGGTGCACACTGAGCTGCACTAACAAAAGCATAGCCAGCAGGTTGGCAGGAATGATGATTTCCATCTTCAACACTTGTGCAAGTAGTTCTAGAATCCAGTCTTGAGCCTGCTATTGCAAGGAAGATGTTGAATAAGCATTACAAGTGCAGTGGAGGGCCAGCAAGACAGTGGGCTGGAGCACCACAGGCAAGGAGAAGCAGAGCTCACTAGATTTGCTCAGTCAGTAGAGCAGGCTAAGATATACTTGCATTAACTGTGTTTCAGAGCAGTGCCAGACTTCAGAGCAATTGCACCAAATTATAGAACTGTTTTGGAATTATTGTTTTTTGCCTTGTGCAAACATTAATATAGTCTACCTTGTATTTTTATAAGGAATCTGTGGAAAATAAAAAAGCAAAAAAAGAAGCTGCAGAAAACACCGTATTGTTTTGCAGTGGGTTGCACATAGCATGCCTGGCACTGTGCAAAGGACATTCACATAGTGCTTTTCATTGGGCATGCCATAGTTGGTGTGGCATGTTAGAGCCAAGAAGCCAGTTTGTCATATGCCTTCCACTTCACTGAAATTTGTGCCAGGCAATGGAAAACATGGTAGGCATGAATGGAAACCTATCAACAGCAAGATCTTTGTCTGCCAAAATAAGAAAAATGACACACTGAGTTGAATTATTTTGCTATTATGTCACAATCCCCATTTTCCCCCACAGTTTCTATTGTCAAGGAATTGATACTTACAGACTAGGAGTATACAGCTCTATAAAGTATCTTTCTACCAGGATTTATTATGGTTTTATTGCTACTCATCTACAAAATCAAAGAATTGCTATAGCACACTCTGCTCCACCAGTTACATTATTTAAGAGTCCACATAGACAAAAATCTATTCTGAAATAAGAAATGAGTGTATTTTGTTAGTATCAGTATTTTTGTCACATTTGTAGGTAAAAATTTTTATACATCGATAAGCCAGAAATAAAAGCCCAAGTAAACCTATCTAGATGAATGTTAAAAATGTGTTGGCACTCTTGGCTGGAATGTGGGTAAAACACTTGGTCTATTTCAGCATGTGTTCCCATCTACCCACTTTGCAATGCAGTGCAGCTACAGCACATAATTGTGAGCTCATTTGGATACTTTCTGAATGCCATCCAGGCATTTCTGTCAACTGCATTGTTTTGCCTGTTACCTTTCAATTCCTTTCAAAGCCCTGGAAAATACTTGCATCTGCAAGCACACACACACACATCACCCAAGTTTAATTGTGGAGCCAACAGGTTCACTGCAGTGACTGTACAGCAGTTTAGGTGGAACAATTGCAGTGTGCCCAAGAAGTGTATTCCTTGATGAGTGGGGAAGCACCTTAGGGATAACAGCTTGTGTCTTTGGTACAGTTGAGATGACAGTGCAGGATAATCCAGAAACATGCATTTCTGTAGAAAGATTGCACCTGCAAAAGCCTATATGGTGACAAGATGGGTCAACCAGACAGCTGCTTCACTTCATGCAGAGAACTAAAGAATACCAGGGAATTCTGCAACTCTATCTGCCTGCTAGGACAACAAATACAACAAGTCCACATTGGCTCTGCCAGTTCAGTTTGCAGCCTGCAGTGACCATCTCCCATGCAAAGAGAAGCAGCCTGTTCTGGAGCAGACTGGGTAAGCAAGAAGGCATTGCCAAGGGAAAGGTGGAAGGCGCCCCCCAAATCCTGCATCCATGAGGCAAACTCTAGAACAGACCCCGCTGCTAGAGACAGCCCTGGCACAAGTCAAGCAGTAAGACAGCCATTGAGACTGGCTGGCATAATCTCTGTAGGTCTTATCAAGTACATACAAAAGAAGCACAAGGAGAAAGCATGTCCACAGCAAGATCTGATGCTTGCTATATAACACTGATTCATAGATTATTTTGGAAACATAAGCAAGAGGGATTTCTGGGCTGTGGCCAGTGTAATAATGTATATGGAGAGGGGCTTAGCCTGATGGTGAAGATGCTGCCATTTCCTTCCCCAGTTGCAACTAGGGGTGTTTTCCAAGTGAAGTAAGTGTAAATAAGTAATTTGCATGCTTTAATTAAGTGTCCATGCAGTAATGGAAAAATTACAACCAGATCATAAATTCCAGCAACTGCTAACAGGATAGATGGATTATACAGAGATTGCCTGTGACAAGACACAGACAGGAAAGCTTCTTCAGGTAATACTGTCTTGTGCCCTCTCCTTCTGGGTTGTTTGGCAAAACTCCACATCCTAGTTTAAGATTATGTGAATGTTCTCACACATTCCCTTCACCGGTTCCAGCTAGGGAAGCTTGACATTTTTGTGCATCAGATAGACCACAGAGTGAATCAGAAGCTGGAGCAAGGAGATGTTCAACAGCTTGTCTTCTTCTGTCTGGTTATAACCAGGCACTGCTATGGTGCTTATTTACTGGTCACAAAAACTTCTCCATGCTTGCATAAATGGAATTCATCTACTCCTTGAGTTCCCTTGCTGACATGGAAATATGTGCATCCACATTCATGAAGTCTATCCAGGCTACAAATTTTAGTGCATGTCTTTTATTCAACAGCTCAGTCACAGTAAATATTTCCAAGTGAAGAGATGGCTCACTTGAACAGGTGCATCAGGACCAGGAGCTGGACCCTACATCCTGTGATGTGAAGATACAAATGCAAGTAATGGATTCACTGTTAAATTTGAAGTTTTATTGTTCTATGCATATTGTGAAGTTGTTCCAGCATTTAAAGAAAAAAGAAACCAACCAAACAAACAAAAAAACCCCAAACAACAAACACAAAAAACTTATGTAAAAATGGCAAACCCTTCAGTCAGATTCTGTAAAAAGGGAGCACTGTGCTTCCAGAAAGGGCAAGAGAGACTACCTAGGACAGCCAAGCTCAGCAAAGTAGAAAAAGCCACAGATTTTTTCAGGATTCCAAAATGGCAATTTAATGGCAATGCTTACTTTTATTAACTTTAATACCATTTTAATTGTTGTATGCTATTAAATATGAACCATTAAAAGATCAAATTGATTGAAACCTAAACCAGAAAGCAAACCTCACTGTAACTCAGATCATATCCAGGTTAAAAGATCACAATCAGAGCCCAGCAAGGAGTTGCTTTTACAGAGAACTGCCAGTCAGATTGTCTGCAGTGGATTTTTACGCCCCATTGCCTTTAAGATGAGGAGAAGATACTTGTATACACAAGGTATACAGGGGTTTTGAGGCTGTGGGAAGAATATATAGAAAATCTGGTTGGAAATGTTCGAAATATTTCATGGGACTTCTTACACTGGCATTAAAATAGTCTGATGATGAACACCAGTAAAGGAACATAATTATTTGCCCTATTAATTAACACTGTACCATATTTATGGTGCGTAATTTAGTGTAAGTCCTGGCACAATTATTACCTTAAAGGTAGAAGAAATATTCCAAAGCCTCAGCATTATTTAGATTACATGGGCTCTCTCCCTTTCGCAGAATTTTTCAGTGGTGGAAGTTACAGCAAAATGCTCCAAACATTAGGCATGGAAAGGATTGTTTCTAAACTTGCATTCCCTACCTTTCCCAACAGAGACAATGAAATCAGTGTTTCAATTATAGATCTTACACACTATTGGGCAACAAACCAACTCTCATCTGTTTGTTCAAGGGTCAGTAGCATTTGCTTAGCTGTAAATTTAGGTAAGCTGCTGACACTGTTGCCATTTGTTGCTCAATGATGTCTGACAAGAAAAAATATTTGATGATTATACTCTTTCTCCAGCAGAGATTTATTATGCAGACAATTCACAACATTGTGAGAGCTCTTAAATTAGGGCTTAATGGCTGGTAGCCTGCAGTGTTAAGAAAAAAAGTCACTGTTCTCTGAAAGAAGTGAACCTTAATGGAAATGTCTTTGTTTTATGATTCAGTGTAGAAATTATCATAGCCATGAAGGGTGACTGAGACATGCAGAGACTGAAATTGCTATTCAGCCAGGGTATTGCTGATATGGAGGGTCATGTATCCTGCAGTCTTGGTCTCACAATTACTCAAATCAGGAACCAGTTCAGTACATACCAGTGGGAGATTTTCACCTCTAACTCCTCTTACCTTGTGATAGGATTCGCTGGGACTTTAGGAATGGAATTATCTGGGCTATTCTCAGCCTGTGAAAACAAAAGCACTTCCTTACATAGACTTTGCATGAATAAACATGCAGACAAAATACAGAAAAAATTCAGATAGAAATTAATACCAGTCCGTTACTATCAATATTTATTTAAACACCAGATCCTGTAGCTCAAGAAGAACTTGGATAAACTGCATTTGTTTCAGTGCTCAGTTACTTGTGCAGGACTGGAAGAAGTTGCACTGCCCAGGCCTCCTGCTAGCTGAAATTGGTGTCAGGAAGGTGACTGTTGAAGAACTGGCTCCACCGTGTGGGCTCTGGAAAATGACCATCTCCACCAAAGCAAGAAGCAGCATCCTTCACTTAAGTTTTCAGCAGGAATGTTTGTGTTGTCTATGAGGTGAAGGTAGGATTACACATGGGAATGTCAGTTAAAAAAAAAAAGAAAAAAATTACTGGGCATTGGAAGAATTAAAAATCTTAGTCTAGTAAATATGTATTATCTCCACCCTAAAGGTCTGAGACAACTGGTCCATGGGCTTCCTGGTCTAGTGCAGCGTGGAAACTGGTCTAACTGCAGGAAGGAGTTTCAAGTTCTTCAACAGTTTTCTGACAGATCTTCTGCATGATATTAGTAACAGTCAAAGAGTGACAGTGTGCTACTCAAATTTACCAAATCCATATTTTTTTCCTAACACCTACTGCATATTCTGCTTACTGATGGCACGACAAGACTGCAAAAGCATAAGTCAATGTCAACCTCTGACTTAAAGAACTAGTGGCAAAATCAGTGAGACTTACTTTGAGAATTCCCAATGCAGATGACGTGCTGTCAGTGCTCCTGCTTGTGCTAACTACAGGCATGGTTAATTAGTGACTGAAACCTTTCTTTTGCATACCTGATGGCATCATTGCTTCCAACCTTCCGGTTGGATTTTCCTGTAGAGAGGCAGGATGCTGTCCCCAGGGAGATCTTGTGAATAGAGTGCTCAACATAAGGGTTGCAATTTATTATGCCAATCTTTTTGTTTTCTGAAGCAGAGACAACTCCATCTGTATGAAGTTTGCTCTGCTGTCCTACTTGATTTACCATCTCACTTTATGGTAATTTTCATTTTCACATATATTAATATATTCTTATTCTTCTTTATTTGTACTCCTGTTCTTCACAGTTGTCCTTATTGAAAGTGAGGTATTAATTTAGGCTGTGGACTTGCATCTTGACTTCATCAGTTTGCAGCACTCCTTCTTCTCCATCCTCCTGTTTTACAGAAAATTTTCCATCTAGTATGTATTTTTTTTCCAAATAATGGTCTTGTGGAAGATGTCCCTGCCCATGGCATGGGGGCAGGAACTAGATGGTCTTTAAGGTCCAGATCAGGCCTAGGATTCTACAAGTGTTTTGCTCATTTAAGTTCATGAACATTCTTGCAGGTATTGTGCTATTCAATCCAAATATAGTTTAAATTTTCTATAATAGCAATACTGTGTTGGTACTTATTTTCCCAGTAATATCACAACTTCTCCATCTGTATTCAAATCTGTTTGTGTGCTTTAATGAACACAAAACTCTACAGTTTTTCTGTCTCTCCCTCAGAAATAACCCCTAATATGTTAATTTAATGTTATTGCACTTTTTTTGCAAATCAATGTGTGCAGCAGCTGTAAACTGAAAAGAAGATGCTTTAAAAACTATGTTTAAAGAAACCCCTTGAGTTTAATTTGATCTCTAACTCATCGTTAGTTGTACCTTACCTTTTGTGGGAGTGAGGAATTTTACAAAAAGTTCCGTTAAATTCTTGGGAGTGAGGAATCTTATAAAATGTTCTATTAAATTCTTGGGCTTGGAAATAAAATAATTCTTGAATACATGTTTTGTGCTCCAGTATTGACTAAGATAAATGCCAGAATTCATTGAGATGGAAGGCAGATAGACAAGGTAGAACACAT
This sequence comes from Ammospiza caudacuta, assembly GCF_027887145.1. NCBI lineage: Eukaryota > Metazoa > Chordata > Aves > Passeriformes > Passerellidae > Ammospiza > Ammospiza caudacuta. The sequence continues at coordinate 137,060,382 of NC_080593.1, forward strand.
CATACAACTGCTCCCTTTGCTGAGGCGTGGGACAAAATGCCTCAGGAAGAAACAGATACTGTTCCATTTTGTCCAATTCCTTGACAATATGAATGTTCTTCAATGCTGATTACTTAGCACAGAAGCATCAGCAAAGACATCCAGGAGCATCTTTCTTTGAGATACAGAAAAAAAAGATACATGTTATTTTCATTTTGTAGTCTACTACCAAAATGAAAATATATTTTGAATATGAAAATTATTTTTAAAAATGTAGCATTATAGCTGTTTGTACATGAGTGCCATACCAGGAATTCACAATTCAGCTACAAGTTTACACATGACTGAAAGATGGTGATACCTGTTTCAGTTAGTAAATAAAAGCTTTGAAACTACAGCAATAAGCTTTTAATTTTTCTAGTAATTTCTCTTGTGAGGTGTGGGAAACTGGGCAAGTTTTTGTCAAAACCTCATTGGTGGTAATCAATGTGAATCACTTAGCTGCCCTTCTAATTAATATATACATTATAGGCACTAAATTCATAAGGATTTTTACTGGATTTGTTAGTTTGTTTTCTCTAAGATACATGGGGCAGCAGGGTCAGAATCCACATATTCTGATTTTATCACCAAGGTAATCAATGCTGAGCTACACTTTTCATCAAAGGAAGAAAGGCAATGGAACAAAACTGTGTGCACTTTATTCTTCAAGGGAAAAAAAACAACTTTAAAGCATATTTTCGGTGAGGCTGATACTTTTGTGTAGTAATAGTTTGAAGAGATAATGGCATCAGAGGAGATGCATGAGGAAGCAATATAAATTTCAGACTGTATTTTCCTTTTTGCCAACATACAAACCAAATGTTGGTTGTTGGAAACCACTATTTCAGTAGCTCATAACTTCTGCCTGTTGTACCTTTCAAAAGCAGTGGAGGGAACATGCAAACCAAGCAATGTGCGCTCATTGTCTGCTTTGCAGGCAATTATTCTTTAACAAGTTTGTGTGCTTCAAAAGTATAAACTAATCAGGAATTTTCAGAATTATGTAACATTTCAGCTAACTGATGTGCTTCTTTTCCTAAACTCCAACAGCTAAAAAGTACTCAAATGTCTGTTCCCCTTGGATTACAAGCATATGTATCAAAGAAAGGAGCAGCAAGGTTTTCTACTAAGTTTTTGCTACTTTCAGTCATCACTTAGCATAAAAACAGCAATCAATTTATTTTTTATGTAAGTCAATTTATTGATTCTCTCAAGACATAAAAGCAGTTATTTCAAGTGCAGACAACTAACCTTGTTTTATTGCTTCAATAACAAGAGATTAAAACATCACAGTCAATGGCTTTTAGGTCGAAATACTCAAACCCTTGTCTCAGTTGTGTTAAAATTTTCTCATCACCAAGATCAACCTCATATGGATGTGAGAAGGCATTTTGCACATAAGACATAGTACAGTAGAAAAAAATTGTTGCTTATGAGCTTTCTGTAGTAACGTTTTTATGTGTTGAGAAGATTTACAGATCCAAAGTTTCAAGAAGATCTAAGGGACTCCTAAAATCAATACCTTTACAAGTGCTGCACTCATAATATCAAAAGCTGATCTTCTGATAAAATCAAGCCAGTGCCAAAACATTTGTAAACAGGATTCAATCAATACTTTAGTTTCTACTCACATAAACTTAATTTTTAAAAAGAAACTGCTTTATACTAAGCAAAATACAATCCTAATACAATCCTAATAAACTAAAATACTAACTTTCAACGGGAATTCAGTATTCCTTAGAACAATTCTAAATGAATAAAAAGGATCAAAATCTGCCCTCAGTTTAATTTCTGGGTACTCACTGAATTGTACTGGTAATAACAGCAGAATTTGTCCAGTGTTGTCCATTCATTACTTCCCTGTTGGAGCACCCTTTTTCTAATAAAGTGAAAGTGAAATAATTAAGACAAACTGGGAAATGTCTGTTCCAGCCATTTGTAGTCTGTTTTTTTTCAGACTTTGACATATCCCTCATAAATGCTGCTGTGAACATGTTTGTGGCAACATCTCCAGAAGAACACCCACTGCTACCTACAGTACCATTCCTATGAGTTACAGGAACACAGAGAATCCAGAAGCTGCCTGTGCAGTGGGATTTATGCACCACCTTTGACCATCCAATCTCCTCTATGTCCAATACTGAATAGTCACCTGGGTGTTGAATATAATGTAGATCTTTATTCACATGATCTCTGTGTGGGTTCAACCTAGATGGTACTTGTACTCTGAAATGATGAAGTGTGCATGATGAAGGACAGGGGAAGTTGATATAGATGTTTCTGTCTGCCAGTGATTCCTTGCTTGGATCTTATTTGAAAACTGATGTGTCTCCCCACAAAGGAACAGAATCCATTTATATTCTCCAGCTACAGAGTCAAATAAACAAACACTTAGGTGACTTAATCTGGATTTATCCCAAGTGACACATATGAATCATCCAGAGACATCCTTTCCATATGCAACAAAATCCCTAACAGGCGAAACTATTAAGGTGTCAAATATAGAAAGCAGGCAAAGCATCAAAAATCCATCATTCTGGGAGATAACATGGAGCAGCAGAAGAAAGGCACTTCCCCCTCAGCAGTACTAAAGTTGATATGCTAAACACAAGGCAATATGATACCAGCAGGACTCTACACTGGGTGGGTGAAGTAACAGCAGCAGTGAAGGAAGAAAAGATCAACAATGGCAGGAGCAGGATATGCTGAAGACAGCAAATGCTGAAATGACAGCAAAGTCTCTTTTCTTCTTCACTCAGAAACTGAGTGTGCCTGATTTTACCCTCAAACCACTAATCTAATCTTGGATAAAAAACTATGAACAAGACAGGAAAGGGAAAACCTGGTATGTTAAAAGGGTACTTATTATTTGGATGTCCCCTCTGAGGGTGGGGTGTCTGACCAAGATCACAGTGCAGACAGGCATTTCCCTCCTGTTCATCTACCATTACTTCTGCTTTCCTGAACTACTGGTTATTTTTTTTGCCTTACTATATTGCATTTGAACTTAATTTTAAATATTGAAACTGAGCCTGTTTTTCTTATAAGACTACAAGGCAGACAAGTGACCATAAATGCTGAGGCATTTTTGGTCAAGAATCATGACTTCTCACATTTGCTTATTATGTTTAGTATTTGCATACAGTATTCTTCTGCTTTTAAAAACAGATTTACTTTTACCACTCAGAATTTCAAACTGAGAAACACAGACTTGGATCCAGAGGAAAAGCAGCAAACAGCAAAAAACTAACTACACTTTTGTGATGTAGGGATTTTCTCACTCAGGTTCAGCAGAGTAAGACTTGAGATTTCACTTGAACGAGGCTCTCACTATCCTGCCCTTCAGGGGCTGCGGTGGGCGCCAGTTGTCAACAAGAGGGCTCACAGGTTCGTTCTCAGAGTTCTTGGAAAGGCTACGGAGCTTTGCCATCTGCAAGGAAGAAAAATTCAAGTGTCCATGTGGAAGCACTGTAGACCTTACTGCCTAGAACAAACTCTGAGATGAAAAGGGAATTTTCTTGTGAAGTCACAAGCACACAATGACAACAACAGTCGCTAACAATGCTGGGATTACTGATAAAGATTGCTGCAGCCCAGGAGCTGGCACTGTTTCTGTGGATCTTCACACTCTTCATCCACAGAGCAGTTCATCATCTGACCCTTGCCTGGGCTTCTTTTGGATTTTTCTCTGATTCACGCCCACAGTGTGGAAAAAGAATAGGGCCTGCTCCCCGCTGGAGCTGGACAGCAGGCAAATACCTTGTGAAAATACAGCTATCTGTGAAGGAAGATCCAGACCTATGCCAGTGCAAGGCAGTGATAGAAAAAGCTGGTGCAGAAGTTTGTATTTTGATCTGTAAGGCAGAGATATGCCAACTGGATTATTAAATTGAATCATGAATTCAGCACTCAGCTGCTGTTATTCAAATTAACCTAATTTCAGTGTTGATAATTGTTGTTAATTGTTACCCTTTCATCCAAATGCAAAATAAATCTATTTTGAAAACAGCCATTTCAGTAGAAAGGATATACCCTGACTTGTGTTGCTGAAGCAGAAAGTGGTATAAATAGCCACAATTTTTGACACAAGAACTAAAAATGTCACCTTATCCAGACAGGCTTTTTTTTTTTTGGTCTGTAAATGCAAGTGGTACATTAATTTGTATGAATGTTCAGGTTTGTAGGTTGTAGGTTGTTTGACCTTGCTCACTCAAAGCTTTTAAGAAGTCAAGGCCTGGACCAGCAATTTCTTAAACTAGGAAAGCAGCAAAATATTAATCTCACTTTCCACTTAATTGTAAAGCATGTAGAATGAACTGAGACTTCCATGATGGCTGAATTTTGTGGCTAAGGCTCTGCCTTAGCAGGTTTTCTGGATCCCAAGAACACCACTGCTGAGGCTGTTCCAGGAAGGGTCCTGCAAGGGCGCCTGATTCTCAGGGTCAGTTTCACAGCCCATTTCAACAGTCCATTCTGCAGGCAGTTTCTCACTGTCCACAGCTAAAGATTCCCCTATCAAAAAGTGCAAGGTAACACAGGGCTTGCAAATCATCACCCTGGCATACTGAGACACTGCTGGGAACTGGAAAAGGAGCAGCAGAACTGGCTGGAGTTTACCTGGTCTGAGCTGACTTCAATTGGCTCCCGCAGGAGAATCCAAGTGATGCACTCCTCACAGGGGGGTGTGGTGAATGAACCATGGTAGGTCCAGTAGTCACGAGATTTGGGGAAAAGAATTGAAGGATCAAAGTGCAGAAAAGGAGCCTCCTTTCCCTTAGGGAAACAAAACAATTCTCTGCAGTAAGTCTAGAGATCTGCATCTTAAAAGTCATCAGTATCTACGTTATTATAAAGGAAGCAATTAAATACCAAGATTCATGCAAGAAACCAATCTCCTTTTCTTCTTGTCAAGCACTATCCCAGCAATTAGTAATAACTGACATTTTGATTACATTCATAAATTAAAAGAAGTTACAAGCTGAATTGTGTGGGATTAAAGCAAACTAATTTTTACATTTTTCTATTCTGGAATTATCAAAATTGTGTTTTATTTTGGGCCATTGGGACAAAAGTTAAAGCCTGTGGCATTGCTGGAACTGTTACCCTTTTTATCCAACAGGATAGTGGCCAGGCATTTATCCCAGATTCGTTACAGTCTCCTCTTCTGTCTGGAGGAATTTAAATCTGCATCTCTCTCCTCCCAAGATTTTGCTCTAGTTATATATTCATGGTGACATACTCTTTGTTGGTGCTATTACACTTAGTAAAAAATTAAAATATTTCTTGTAAGAGTACTGGGTCCTAAATATCTTACAATTCAAGGTGATTACCACCAGACAAGGGAGAAAGCAGACATCAGACAACATTTCCTGCTAAGTCTGCCACCAAATAGGATTGTAACTCCACAGGACTGTGATGAGTATTCCTTGTTCCCTCTGGGCAACAAAAACTAACCAAGGAAATGCAGTTCACTTCTCTATTGATATTTTGGATACAGTTCTGGGAAGGAAGATATATTATTCCTATTTCCTTCTTCTATCATGGAGAATTTTCTCTAGATTAGAACAAAGTGAGTGGCAGAAGCTGAAATTGTTTCCATGCATCATTGCACAAATTAAGAGTAGAAAGAGTGACTCCAATTGTATCCTCCTGAAAAGATTGTGCAGTAAGTTCAATATGAATTTGCAAATAAATTCACAAAATTGTGCTTTTTCAGTAAATAAAGTACAGTGACCAACTCCTTCACCTGTAATGCATCAGAGCAATTGAAATTGCATGTGTGATAAATACACCAGCAACACCACCCATTAATCTTTCTGAAAATAAGTAATCTTGGGAAAATGTCTGTGATGACAGAAAATAAATAAGAGATAAAATACAATATGTGGTTCTTTGTATATGCACTTATCTTTCTCTGCTTTAGTTCAACTGTTGCTTTTTCCAGAACTGCTACATGTAAATGGCCAAAAAAATGATATAGTCATTATGAGAGAAAGCCATAAAAAGAGATACCATTGACACATTGAGGCGGAGGCAAGGATAGGGTGAAAAAATAACCTTCAGTTGCCTCAGCAGAAACAACTTAATTGCATTTGAAAACTGTGTTGAAAAAATAAAATTAACATGACTCTTACAAAGGAGATAAGAGCTGTCAGGCTCAGACCTGCGCATCAATGGCAGTACACACATACATGCATTAAATGCAAGGAATTCTGGCAAATTTGTAAGAAAATGCCAACAAATTTGGTGATGTGGTAACATGTTTAAGGTGAAATAAAAAAAAAAACAAACAGAAACAACAACTTTTAGTATTAGAATCACAAAGTTTATAATGAAGTATAATTGTTAAAGTACACCTAGAGATTAAGTTTATTGTAAATGATAATGCTAAGTGACAATAGATGCAATATTGCAGTTCTCTGCAAATAACTCCCTTCAGCAGCTGTATCCATGAAATAGATCCATGGATTGGTGCCTTAGATCATTAATTTAACTGAAAAACAGTTTGGAATGTATTTGCAATGCTATTTGAGCTAGTATCATAGGAAGAGAGAACTTAGGACCGGGCAGGAACTGCACCATGTAGTTCCTCTTATCAATACAGTTCCTTCTTAAAACTAGTAACATTTTTATTCTCCCTTACACTGACTGGGAGCCTGTTCCATAATTGCTACTAGTTTCTTCTCATTTTAGGCTAACTAAATTTCTGAAATTTCTGACTCTGCTATGTGCAATTTTTTTTTGGCCATTGTTGTCTTCAAATTCAAAAAGCTTTTAATTTCTTCTTGGTATTGGCCCACTGGCATATTTTTTACAGAGCAGTACCAATAAGACTATTAACCATGTATGCAAGGATTGATAAAAAAAATCATCTTCAACAAGAATAGTTGCAGAAGTGAGGAGTTAAATATTTAATTTTGCAAAAGAAAGTAGCCTGCCCCATGGTCCAGTGTGTCATCTCTGGTGCTATGGTTTGGCATCAAAACTATGCCAAAATATGAATCTGAACTACTGATTCCTGCTTCTGTGGCTTTCTAGCTACATTATATCACAAAAAAAAAAAAATGTTTTGATACCTTAGTCTTAATGTTTTCAATTTCTTCAAGAATTCTCTTCATTTCTGGTTTGGGAGTTTGCCCAACCTGTAATGCAAAGCACAAATCCTGTATGTTTTTCATCATGTTCCACAGTATTTGAAATAAATTCAGCACATCCCATCTGCCACATTAGCCAGCAGCAGTCTCAGAGAATCCAGTAGGGACTGACAGAAAATTATGTGTTCAGAGAACATCCAAAATAGCAGACTCCAGTGGCTGGCTTTGCAATTTGGACATGTGCTGAAGGATGCTACAAGGCATCACGCCTGTCTGAGGGATGGGCTGCACACTCAGTGTCACTACCCAGGGCTTAGCCCTTGGCTCCTGCTTCAAAAGAAACCCCCAGCCACCGTGGGATGTCTGAGCACTTGGCAAAGTCTTGACAGCCTGAAGGGCTGTAGTTCCTGCAGACACTTCATTCTGCAGCACACACGCACACAGATCAGACTTGATGCAAGACATGTAATGAATTCATGTCTAGATGACCTCAAGCTATAAGGTAGAGGGGTAACTTTATTGCTTGTGTTCATGACATTTAGCACTTGCAAAAGCTTGGACTTCCCAGAAGAGTGAAGGCAGTATGAGTAAGATGTACAGTTATTGCCATGTCTTGTTCCAAAATCGATTAACTTCAATTTCTCAGAAGGTAATTCAATCCTGTTTTAGTAGTATCCCAAAACCCAGTAATGGAAAATGACAAATTCAGAGAAAAACAACCACTCCTTCATCAAAGAGCAAGAAGGAAACAGGGAAAGAGGGCCAGAGAAGACAATGATACTACTTACTTTTCAAGATCTTTTAGCTTAGCATGGTTAATAGGAAGATAGTGGTGTGCTTTTTAAGTTGTGTTTGACAACATAAAGCTTTAGCCTAAAATAGACCAAAAGGAATGACAAAAGAATTGAAAGACATAGTCATAGGGGAGAATCTGGACAGGTGCTGACCTTCAATTTTGACTAACCACAAGAGAAAAGGTCACGTTGGCTCACAGTGTAATAGAATTAAAACAACACTGCATCCAGTCTGTCCAGGGACACTGTAGCAAAATTAATTACATCCACTTGCTCTTGCTTTTACAAATGCCACTTACTAGTGATAAAACAATAAAAGGACACCTCTTCCCTGATGTGTTCAAGCTGAAATGCCCACCTGCAGCTGAATGGACTGAAGTTTCTGTACTTTATCACTATTAGGCTGTGTGCCCGTTAGCATTTCTCAATGTCCTAGACCACATGAAGATCTGATACAAGGATTACTTTCTTTCTGTTGAGTTTATAAAAAATCAATCTGAAAATACTGGTGCAGTATTATTTTGTTTAAAAATTTCTGTATTTCAAGGTTAAAATGTTGAGTGGTCTTATTTTACAATCAATTCTTTCTTTTTGGAGTAGGTTCATTGAATTCATTTTGTATCCTAGCTTGTGTGGGAATCAATGAGAGACCAGAGAAGGGAATCAGTCAACATAACCTTGCTGACAGGCAGATACAACACCTGCTAGCAGCCAAAAGACACAAAAGATGAGAGGAAACAGCCTATGCAGACCCTCCTCCTCACCCAGTCCACACCACAGGAAAAGGCTGCACTGCAGGAAAAAACAATGGTAACATTTCCCCTGGCACTAGAGAAAGAGGAAAAATACAAAAAAATTACAAAGACTGAATATTTGCTACTTACTTTCAGAAAAATTCCCACAACAGCTACACCATCAGGTTGTTTTAAAGCTCCAGCAAAATTACCGTGTTTTGGGTTCCAGTGCACCATATGTAACTAAAATCATAATTAAAAATCAGTTAACTAAAAATCAGTTAAACCTCAGTTTTAAATACAAGAAATTGTCAACAGCACAATCTTCACTTTAAATTAAATTAAGAAAATATTCTGGTACACAGTAAGTAAAGGAATGGACATGAAAAAGAAAACTCAATGTAAGTATTTCTTACTGCTGTTCCCATGCTTTTATATGCTTTTGCTTTCCAAAAAGCATTGCTTTGCATCTAATTGAAGCATAGAACAAAGAAAATTGAGTTTACCACATAATATCATTCAATGCAACTATAAATAGTTTAATCCAAGCACATGACATGCACACATGCAGTGCATAAAACACCTACTGACATGCACTTCATCTCAAGTACATTTTTAGATCTTCAGGTTATGCAGATGTCAGCTCAGGGATTTACACTGGGTTGTATGTAATGCATACGTTATTGGTTTGTACCTCTTACTACTGTCAGCACATTGTACTGGAAGGGAGTGGGGATATAATCTGACATTTCTTTCTCATATCTACTGTGGGATATAATGTGCCTTTTTTCTCATATTTACTTTCAACAATGCTGTATTCTCAGGATATATTTCAAAATTTTAAAAACATTTGAAAAATATTTTCAAAAAATATTTCAGAAAATCCCTGTCCAGAAAATCTCTAGCTCATGCATAAAGCTACAAATCCTGAAACTAGCAGTGTGCAATCTCAGATTAAGGTGCATTGGCACACAGTCATGCGGGGGAAAAGAAAGTATTTTTTAAAAGTTTATTTAAAATAACAAAAAAAAATGTCTTGAATATGAACGATTCTATAGTTCTCTGTTTCTTTTCTCTTGAGGATAAGGATTTCAATGCTAAGGATAAAGCTGGAGCAACCATATATCTTTGGTTGCAATGTAGTAAAGTGGGTTTGGTTGCAAAGTACATATATTCCAGGCTTTCTTCCCCCATCAATGAGTACTGCTAACAAAAGTAAGATAAAAATCTGCACTTGAACTAGCCAAGAAATAGTTTGAGGAAGCAGATTTTCTTCTCTTTTGTTGACCACAGAAAGCAGAATACCAGCAAAGATTAGCTGTGGTTAAGGAACAGAAAAAAAATCCTAAGCCATCACCGCAGTCCTCTCTGCAATGTCTGTGCACATTGACCCTGAAAATATCTGCCTCAGTTTTGTCCTGTGAGAGGTGGGCAAAGCTTCTCCAAGCTCTGGGCCTTGAGAGTGTAGCTGGACGGCAGGAAAACAGGGCTGCAGGATTTTTGTGGGCATGGGTATGTATTTTGAGCCTATTCTCAAATAAGGTGGAGGAAGGAGGCAGCCTTTGCTCACAATTCTCTACCCTCAATAGCTAATTCACTTACATTTAGGACCTGAAAAAAATCTTCAGGGTCTAAAGCATTCATGAAATTTAACAAACTAGGACAACAGCCCTGCAGTGGTTTACATAAAAAAGATTAAAAACCAAATAAACAAAACCCAAACATATTTTCTGCGGTTCCTGAAAATAAACCCAGCTATTTTAAAGCTGAGATGTTCAGAAACTAAAACATGTTCTGAACCAGTTTTAAGATGGATCTGATTTTGAATGTCAGCTTATCAAATGTGATTTAGGTGAGTTTTTCTATTCGTTTGAAACTAACTTGGTAACTCAAGCTATACCAGAAATTACTAAAAGCCAAAAAAAACCCTTCAGCAGCTCTTCCTATTTGGAAATAACAGATTGCTTCGTCGCAAATATTTTTGAAACATTGTAAGATAGCAGCAATAAACTCTGGCGTGAAGAAATCCGTGTTAGTAGATACTTGCAGGGATACATTTGTTGGCGGATGCGACTTTATCCCACTGCATGTTAAGCAGTATGCACGAGTTTCACAAGCGCAGAAAAATCAGTAGCTAAACCCTTCCAAGAGGGAGCATGGTTAATGTGTTCAGATGCGAAACCAGTCAAATTCCAGCGCGGAACGCCGCTGTTGGAGCCCGCCCTACCTCTGCCGCGTACTTGACGCCGTCGATGACGTGCTCGGAGCCGTGCTGGTCGCAGGAGCCCCAGTGCAGGTGCAGCTGGCGCAGGCGGTAGGCGCCGCTCAGCGGGCCCCCCCTCAGCACTGCATGGGGGACACGGCGGCGTCAGCCCCGACACCGGCACCGACAGACACCGCCACAGCCACCGACACCACCACCGGCACCGGCACCGGCACCGACACCGCCACAGCCACCGGCACCGACACCGCCACCGACACCGACACCAACACCGACACCAACACCGGCACCGGCACAGCCACCGACACCAACACCGGCACCGCCACCACCCCGCGGCTCCCTCCTGCAGCCAGCACGCTCGCCACTTTACGCGGCTGCGGCTAAATTGTGTTATCGGGAGTTCTGTTCCATGGGAAAACTGTGAGTCAAGCACAGAGTCAAACCCCAGCTGCCCAACCTTCCCTTTTCTCCTGGCAAGTGGACGCACTGCGGTTCCTGGTATGGAGAGAGAAGGGGGTGTTCACAGGTGATTCTTGTCAAGAAAGGGCCATTAAATTAACCAAAAGGTGCTTCAGAAAGTATTTCCAGTCCATGACTGGCATATTTTTTACAGGTCACCTTGTGCTGCCCAAGGTATATCCATTAAAGCTTTCTAATAAGTATCTACTTAATTCTTAAGCTCCGTCTAGTCTCTACTCTAGGTCAGCCTTCACAAGGCATCAACACAATGGTTACAGATAGTTAGCTGTTTCTAAAAACATATTAAAAATTTAAAATTATCTATTTCTTGGAAGTGAGGGAAGACAATAAAGTTTAGGTCAAGTGAGTTAGAAAATTGTTCTTGAGCCACCAAAAAGGGAAATGAAGTAGTTGTTACTTCTGCTGTGCTTAGCCAAATAATGCTGACCATGCATCAGTCTGACAGTTGACATCAACTCTGACTTTCAAAACATCACACCTGCTCTTTCAGCCTGGAGATTCTTTTGAGCAGGGACTGCTTAGAGGATAAGCTCTCAAATGTATTTTTCATTCATTACCTAAGGTTGGAATGAGTCGTGTTTCCTTACACAGAAAGCTGATAATGTAGTTCACAACTGCAGTGCCAGAAGGCCTTGTTTAAATAGCATTCAAGTTTGAACTTCTACCAATAGCTTTGAAGTTCAAAGTTAACATTGAAATCCTCTTTTGCCCAATGGTCTCAAATGAATTCTTGATATCCTACGAGTTGGAATACCTATAGAGAGCAAATGTTTAACTTTGCAGTTTCCCTTTTTAGTTGGTAGGTGTCACAACCATCAAGAGGAGGGACAGAAGAAAAACACTGTTGAGACTTAAGCATGTAGTTCCTCTTACTTTACTTCTTTACTTTGTTCATACATAAATAATCATAATTCAGTATAGTATTGAGTAATATATTCAGTAATATTGAGTAAAACTTCTGTGGAAGCTTTCAATGGAAAAATACTTATTATTATTTGACCTTCTAATATAGGACAAAAAAGGCATAGAATCTAAGGCCCAACTCCTCAAAAGGATTTGGTTGCCATTTTACAGTGGAATCAATGGGAGGCAGGAGTTGAATTTATGTGATCTACCTACATTTAAAAGCTAAATCAGTGTAAGGTTTGGAAACTCATTTACCACTCATTTCTTACAGGTTGCCCTTTCCAGAGCTAAAATACTGTGAAGAACTTGAAAACATCCCTTCATAACAGCATACAAATCTCTCTAGCATAAAACCAAATCTTTCTGACATTCAAATACTTCCATGTGTTTGGAAAAAAAATTATCTTCAACTATATTTCTTTTTCCAATTTAAATGGAATCTGTAACTGTTGCTTATCCTCATCTCTTAGCACTGCAGAAGCCAACAAATGAAGGTAGTAAAGTGGTCTTTCAAAATTCTTCCTCATGGTCTTTCAGAACTGTCAAGCATTGTATTTGATTCTGATCAGACATGTGCCTATGAAACAACTGAGTCTAAATTACTGCCCAGCAACGTGCAGAAGGTAAGGGCAGCCAGGAGTGACTGCACACACTGGAACAACAGAAGTGACTGGGAGGGGAGAGACAGGGAGGAAGAGTAAGGAAGGTGATTTAGAGGAAGTGCTGCACCAAGGGCTGCCTTTGGTTTGGCCAAACTGGAAGCAGACAACTTCTTGAGCAGCCTAAAACATTTCAGCCTCTAGGAAAGAGGCTGTAAAGATAGAACAGAACCACCATGTGAAAATGTTCATTACCAATTTCATTCCCATGCTTTCAGTGATGGCATTCATTTTATGCAGAGTTTTTGGAGGGCATTCTGGCTTTTAAAGAGAACTTGTAGGTAGTGACAGGGCAAGGAAGAATGTCTTCAAACTGAAAGGGAGTATGGTTACATTGGATATTAGGAAGAAATTTTTTAGTGTGAGGTTGATGAGGTACTGGAACAGGTTGCATGAAGAAGCATGGATGCTCCATCCCTGGAAATGTTCAAGGCCAGGCTGGATGCATCTTTAGGATCCTGGTCTAGTGGAAGGTGGTGATGAGGGAATGATTGGAACTAGATGATCATTAAGGTCACTTCTAATCCCAACCATTCTGTGTTTCTATGGTAATAAAAGTGCAATTTATGAGACCGCTGTGTAGAAACTGTGCTAATGAATACTAAAGGACCATAAAAATACATAACTTAGGGACAGTTCTCATTCTAAATAGTTGAGATTCCGTCTGAGAGACGTGGAACAATAACAAGCAGCTGCAATGATAAATAAAGAAATCCAGGAAACAAGGGGACCGTTAAGATAAGCAGGAAAGTGATCTTTCAATGTACTATGGATATATTTCATTAGTGATATAGCTGACTACGAACAAAATCTCAATACAAGTGCCATCAAAGCAGATGCACAAAAATACAAAGGAAAGTAGCTGCTTTCCATTAATTAGATTGCTTTCCTTCTTGGTGAAGGATGAATCAATACTGCATGCTTTTGAGATGTCTTTGCATTATATGATATTGTGAAATTATTATTCATTTTGAAAGTTGTTGCCTGTCTGCATCCAGAGCTACACAGACAGAGCTCTGCAATAAAGTTTTGAACAATTTAATTTAGATCTATGAGATTGCTTGCTCTCAATTAAATAACAAAGCTGTTTCATAGTTTTCCAGAAACTATAAAATGGTATTTACATAAATGCTATTTTCATAACTTTTTCAGGCTTTGAAGTACCTGAAGAATTGCCATGCAGAAGAAATCAAGATCATAGTCAGCAGAAATGCATATACAAGTTTTTGGTTTACAAAGTGCCTCAGAGCTTTCTAAACCCCTCTGAGCCCCACTCTTGTCCCTTACACAAACTCTGAAGATGTGGTGTCTGTGTTGAAGGACGTGACATAGGGAGAAGTCCACCATCCAGCAGAGTCTGTATTTCAGGAGCTCCCCTGCAGCTAACAGCCTTTCTGTCCCCCTTCAGATCCACCAGAATAAACTCCCAGAGCACATTTTTTACGTTCCCAAGTGACTTTCCTCTGCTGGCCTGCACAGGCTGGATACTAAAGGATGCTTTTGATACCCGGCGCTTTGCAAACCTTGATTCCTAACAACCCTCAAAAAATACAAACCGACCTGATCGATCAAAAGTGTCGTCGAAGACGACGCGGCAGGTGCGCCCGTTGTTCAGGATGGTTTTCGCAGCCCCGGGGTCATAGCTGGCGTGCCAGGAGGAGAGAGAGGAGTCGTGCTGCACATCCTTGCTGTTGATCTCAATGGGCGACTGCTTGTCGCCCTTGGCCAGGGGGTAGTTTTCGTGCCAGCGCTCGGGTCCTGAGGGACAAAGACAAAGAATTGTCGCCCCTGCTCAGCCGGGCCGTGCTGGCCCCGCGGTTCCCCGAGCCCGCTCACCGTTGTCGCTGTCGTAGCCCCACACGGACTGGGCCATGGTGCCGCCGCCCGCGCCCCGTCCCGCTGCCCTGGTCCCCCCCTCCCGGCCCGGGGGCTTTTATAGAGCGCCGCGGCCTCGCGTCCTCCCCGCAGGGCTGGGCAGGGCAGGGCTGGGCGCGGCCGCGGGCCAGAGCCGCGTTCCCCCCGGGGGAGGCCGGGGGCTGCCGGCGGGGCCCCGCGGCTCCCTCCGTGCCCGCCCCGCTCAGGCCGGGACGCAGCGAGCCGGCCCCGGGGCCGTGGCTCCCCGCTCGGGTGAGCAGAGGCTGCCCGGAGCGCCCAGCGGCTGCTGCAGCGCCGGCCGCGCACGGAGGGAGCTCGGTTCGTGAGGCAGCCCCGGTGATTCGGGACGGGCTCCCAGGGCGGGCAGGCTCCCCCGCTGCCGCTTCCCTGCTTTCACAAATGCTCCCGTGCAACAGCTCAGCCAGGCCCTGTGTCTGCCTGGAAGGATGTCTCACAGCCTGCAAAACCACCGAGCAAAGGGACACGATGGCAGCCCCAAGGAGGCCATTGCAGACCATTGGCTCAAGTTTGGGTTTGATGTTGTCCAGTCAGTTCTTCACACAGGGAGCTTTACACCGAATATATTTCTTGTGTTAGGCAACTTAGCGGTGGGTATTTTAGTCAGGAGAGCATTTGGTTTTCAGATGATGGGGAGTTAGCGACTGTATGGTTGTGTTATTTGGCTTTGTCTGCACATCTATTTTGGACACTCAGAGCTTTTCTCTCAAATGCCAGCTTCATTGTGATCTCCCATAACTTTGTCAGTCCCTCCTAACACTGCTGCAACTCTGTCTACCTTGAGCTAAAAACTCAAACTACATAACTCCAACTAAATACTATTCCAAGATAAATATTTGAGAGTCAGTCAAGAAGCATCACAAACCATGGAGGTGCAGTGAACTTGTTCAAATGCTCCTTGTACCTATCAGCACTGTAATGCAGTATGGAAATAAACCTGCAGCTGTGAGAGGTTCTACCCTTTGTGTTGGTGAGGTACAAGAAAAAGGTTGAGAAGCAACAATATACAGAGCTTAGGACTAACTTGGTCCTATTTGATGTCCCAAAACCAGATGGAAGATAAAGTTTCCCCTTCTAGTTGTGCTTTGTAGCTAAACTAATAAATATCTAAATATGGACTTTGTTTAGCATAACTAAAATTGCTTTATTAAATTTATTTAGTTATTACTTCTTGCTCTGAATATAATCATAAGTAAACATCCTTAGTCCTTTGAGTCAAAGGTTGGACAAGGTGTCTCACTTAGGAATCTACATTTGAGAAAATTTCTGTAGTGATGTACATAGTATTTTTACATAGAGAAGATACATCAAATTGAAACTCGATGAACCTTAGCAACTCACACAATATTGTAAGAGGCATTCTTTTACTATCTTTAAAGGAACAGAGACGCATTCATCATCAAAGTAGCCTTCGAAACATAGTTCCTCATATCTTCTTTAGGTGGAATTCAATTAAGAAAATACGAGGAGGTGACTTGGGTACAATGGTATGGAAGAATACATGTTTTTGATTTCAAAAGAGAACTTTGGGACAAAAGAAAAAAAAACATTTTACTGTGTCATCAATCAAATGGATAATGTCACATTTGTTGGAAGGGCAGGCATGTACAATTGACACCTGTTGCAATTTTAATTCAGAAAGCTTAGACATTAATCCTTTTGAATTGGTTTTTACCTCATCTGCCTAGAGAGAAACACTTGTGAGTTCATAAAATTCTAATTGGAGCAGCTCATTTTCTGTCTGCATAAGCAGACAGATTTAGTGGACATGTTCATGGAAATCTCAGAGAGACTTCTAATCAACTTCATACACACAAAGAATGCTTATTTGAGCCCTTTGTGGAGGTGAGGAATGTGATTTTTATTACACAGAAAAAGATGCAAGTCAGTTCTTCCCCTAGTATTTAAATTCATTTCTCCGTGTGAGAATTTTTACATTCTTCTTTATTAAAGAGTCCCATCCAACAGTGAAAGTCTTCATATTCTAGCTTTCCAGTGAGCTGGTCCTGTTGCACCCAGAGGAGCATCTTTTTGTCAGCTTCTGCACGTTGTGCCTTCCAGGCAGTAACTTACACACAAATGACAAATGTTGGTACTTGGAGTCAGCCCCAGGCACTGAGTCATCCCACAGTGTCTCACCAACTGCTTTCTTTTCCTGCTGCTTTCCTCATCAAAGGTAGAGCAAAAAGCAAATGTAGTAGCATTATCTGCCTTGAGATAATCAGAATAACATCATTTTTGCATTCCTTAGGATCTACCTTTATTCTTTTCTTTTGATATTGTCTCAGAAATTCATTATTATCTAACTTGTAAAATGTTGCTTTTTCCAAGAAATAAACTCTTCTGTCATAGAAAGGCCATTTTAATTAAGAAAAGGTCACACCTTCAAACATTTAAGAGTGGTATTATCTAGTGCATTCACAACTTTATTACAGTGATTTCTTTCTATTTTGTAAACTTTGGACATGTAAAAGCTATCAGCCATCTGAAATAGAAAAGGCAAGAGCATAACAAGTTCAATCTATACCATTCATAAAGAAGTTCAGGATTTCAGTAATTACAGAAATGGTCTTGCCCAAATCTGGCACTCAATCACAGCATCACAGTTGGGCACCTGATGATAACAGCTTATTCAAAAGATTATCAAAATAAGTAAAACAGGGTGATACTGTTGGATACCTAACACATAAGGTAGTCTTCATCCAAAAGAAGAGTTTGTACATTTGTTACCTAAATGAAATTTGAAACAGAGGCTTCAGTACAAATAACACGCTATACCTGTGGAACACCATCTGTTGGATGGGCAGTTCAGATGCTGCATCTGCTTCTGTTAAACAAAAAGCATAATCATGCTTATCTCACTTACAAAAATACCTTACCTTAAGTCATAGAGAGTTTCTTTTTTGAGAATGGAAAGCAGGAATAAGAAGAGTCTGGAAAATGGCTCAGAGCCATGGCTTTACCCAGAGCACACAAAGCATGGACAGGAGAATGATGCATGGAAAAGTGACTGGCAGCAGTTTTGAGGTCTGCCAGCCATAACTGACTTGGCCAATAACTTGAAATAACTAGAACAACCAAAATACTGCTTCACCTCAGCATGCCAATTTCCAGCTGTCTCCAGGAGCCAGCATGAGAGCTAGGAATGGCTGACTGTGAGGGGACACACAGAGGTAAATATTCCAGCTGCATGAAATTCAAAAATGTCTCTGCTTGAAGCTAAGGTTTTCCAAGTTTCACCATGCTCAGGGATATTTCCCATGGGTGATTTCATCCAAAGGGCTTTGCTGGAGCACAGAGTGTGCCCACATTCAGTACACTATTAAATGAGCAAAAGCATTTGCTCAGTGCCTGTGGCCAATCTAAATATAAAATATATTCTACTATATTTAATAGCTTGTGGAAGAAAACAGTACAACAAAAAGGAATCTGGTAATACACAGTATGGAAGGGGCAGCAGTGCTTTTTGACATATTGCACATTGCATGCCAGGCAGTGCAAGAAAAGCATGTCACTCAGTGCTTTTGATTGAGGGATGCCATGGTGGCATGCCACAGCCAAAAAGCCAAATTGTCATATGCCTCCACTGACATGCCATGCTATGGAAAACACTGTAGGAATGAATGGAAACCCCTACTGACAGCCAGATCTTACTGGAAGATCTGCCAAAGCAAAATAAGAAGCATATTGGGTTGGTTTTGCTGGTTTTACACAAAATTAGGTTTTTAGATACATTAACACTTTTATTTGTGTAGCACCTCTAGACAAAGATTAGGCAGACTTTTACTGCATCTTCCAGTTCAGAAGGTGTGTAACTCAGCAGTCTGCAGTTTGGACTTTAGGACCTTTCCCATCATCCTTCTGTTGTGGTTTAGAACATGCATACCATTTGCAAAACTTAATATTTAGTCTGTGAGATACAATAAACATGAAAATAATCCAGACTGTAGATTTAGCAAAAGGAACAAAAAGATGAACAAGCTTTCCTTGTAGCAGTCTACTCAAATGAGCACAGATTGAAGGACAAGTACTAGCACTAAAAAAAGAAAAAAAGAGTAAATTTATTATTTATTACATACAAATCTGATACAACAAAAGTATAGTGTGTATTTCAGACACCTCTTCCAGATCTGAAAATCTAAACAGATAAACTCCGCAGGAATATGACTCTCTTCTTGATTCCCATAGGGCTTTTCTTGTATGGCACTCACACTGAAATCCAAATCTGAGCCGGGCTGTCTACTTTTATATACACTGGCACAGTCTGACTTGAAATAATCCAAGTACAGGAGTTTGACCTGTACTGTTTGCTTTTATAAGGTTCATATGTGCCTGTTTGGAAATTCCAGCAGATTGGCAACTCTTCTATATTGAGGTAGAGTTTTATGTATGACCTTTATCTTGCATGATACTCTGGCAGTAGCATTTGCCTGGGAACAGTCCTAAGCAGGCCACAGAAATGCTAACACGGCTGGAGGAGTTCAGAAAAGTTCTATAAGAGGCATCTCAAAAAATATATCATTTAATTAATGATGCACCAAACCAGAAATACTTCATGCATATTTTCCAGTGAGATGCATCCTCCTCCAAGAGAATTTTATGAGAAAATCATGTGTTTCCAGCCCTTGAAATATGGTCTTTGCAGGCAGAAGAGTTTTCATCTCATAGATATTTTCCAGAAATTCCGTGAGATGTGTGTTTCCCAGAGTTTTCAGAAAGTTAGTCCTTCTGAATCCATACAATTTGTGCTCATTTTAAAGGTCAGAGCATAACATCCCATTTATCAATATCTGTGCTTCACTTCAATGGAGTCAACATTTCACTCTGAGACCACAAAGCACCTTTGAAAGAATCATCTGTCAATAAGGAAAAGGTAACTGGAATGTGTGTAAGTATAAACATTTTATGTGCATTGCAAGAGTAAGCAGTATGTAACAAAAAAGGACTCAGTATTAGGAAACCCATGCTTGTTACACTTACTGAGCAGCAGGTATTACCAGAAAAGAGGGGAAACAAAACTGTAACAAAAAGCCTTTAGTAACCTAGAAACAATATTGGCTGGGAGTGTTAATGTTCTTTCCAGAGCAGTGTAAGAAAACAACAATCTGATTCTATCATGAATTGACAGAAGCAGATTGAAAGAATGATATGCAATGATCCTAAGATCTAATCTTTAAAAATCGATCTGGGGATACAATAATAGAGCAGTACCCCATTTTGCAGTTGGTAGTGCATTACAGTACATTACAGACAAAATCCTCAGATTCCATCTTCTGCATTCTAAGTCTCATTTATCTGAATTTATACTGATGGATCTTGATGGGCTCCAATGCAAGATTCAGCTTTCTCTATTAGAACCACATACACACTTGGGCTATGGATTCTAAAATACATCTCTACTGGAAAGATGCCAGTGCAGCTAGCAGAAATACTGTTTGTCTCACAGTTTAGCATGACTCAGCACAGTAGTTTGTCAGTGCAAAAAAAAAAGGTTTTGCTAGTATGTCTTTCAGTAGTCCTACCTTTCTGTGTCTTCATGTTCCTCAGTCTCCTTTCAAAAATTTCTCTGTGGCGTTACTCTCCACAAATGCGTTGGTTGCTTAATGCATCTTTACATTATGTATTTTGAAAAGAAAACCAAAATCCTACTCTTTTTTTTTAATCACCTGAATGGAGGCCAAGATTTCATGGCTGGTTTAAGATTGATGCCAGACATATTTTAAGTGATCCAACCAAATGTTTTCATTCTCATAGTAATTTCAGTGAACTTACATACTCACAGCAGTGCTGAGGTGCAGAAGTATGCTTGAAGTACAGGGACAAAGTACTCAGACATTTTCAGAAGTAAGCTCTTTACTCTTGACCTTAAGGATGCTTCAGGGTATCTATAAAAGCTGTCAAATGTAATAGGCCAGTTTGAATATTCTGATTGAGAGGTGTGGTTTTTGTTAGTAAGCCTTTTATGTCATTGTGGAACTCTTCCTCCTAAGCAAGGGCAGAATATTTTCCAGCATGAATTCTCCAATTTTCCTAACTTCCTAACTGTGTGCAAAGATTAGTAAGGGCTTTGATATGACAAACTAGAGGTAAATAAGGCAATTATACTTCATCCTTGTAAGAAAAACAGTGATTATTGTTGCACTAGGCTGCACTTCGGACTTTTTGAAAACAGTATCTGCATCATACCAAGGAGTGACTCTGAGTGGTGCCCACTGATATTTGCTATTTCACTGCTACTGCAGTAATAGTCATGGCTTATAATCCAACACATAAAGAGTCCAGTAATAATGAACAATGAAATGTCTTTTATTATCCTAGCTTGGAACTGCTAACCCAGAGCACACTGGTAACCATCTGGATCTAGAGACTTTGGCCCTCCCAGCAATGGTGATTGTACATCCTCCCCAGATTGTCACAGGCACAGATCCTGGTCACTGTCATTGGAGGAGAACATGGTTTTGCCTGTGGAAAGTAGTTGAGAATATAAATAATTCTCTTTGGCTCTTCACATTTGCCTGGTGCTGGCTTGATGTCTTTCCCTCAATTCTAGTGATGCCAAGAAACTCTCTATATAGTCCACCATTCCAGACTTGCAAAATGTTTTTGATTTACTCAGAACTGAGATCAATGTAATGTTTGTGTTCAGGTGCATTCTCTGAAGACATGAATAATGCACCAGTTCACTACTGCACAACCCAGGTACAAAATGAAACAGACCTCATTCGTTAGGAGACTTTACTGGTTAATTTTAATAAATATGATCAACTGAAATGGAAAAATAAGGATTAAATATATAATAATGAAGAATCACAGATCAGGAAATGCCTATGAGAAGTCTCAAGCCCATCAATCCTGGCAGCTTGTATAGTCAATCAGCATCTGCCAATTTCTCAAACACCCCATGTGGACAGAGGAAAGATTTCTCATCTATTCAAAATACAGATTCCTCCAGGACAGCACAACTGTAATAAACGGAATATGACAAAAAATTAGAAGCCATTAAATTTAGTCCCATCTCAAACAGCAATGTCCTCTGAGGAGCTGTGGTTGTCAGTCCCAGGCCACTGTTCACATTGCTGCAGCCTCGCAGAGAGTACAGCACCCTATTCTCTACCTCACAGGACTGTGTTAAAGATGAATCATATGATTCTTGCAAACTGTTATTCATCAAAACAGCCACACAAGTGCTAAATGTTAGCTAACTACTCATTACAGGAACATCTTTATTGAAGGGGTAAATCTGGTCTATTCTGGGTGTCTCCATTACAGAACATCACCAACCTATTTCATTATTTTCTTGCAGAGAAGTAGGTGGTAAGCAGCATGCTGGATGGAACAAACAGCAGATCAAGCACGCACAACAACCTGAAATTCGAGTTAATACTTGTCAGTTTGTGTCCCTAAACACTGGTGTTTGTAAAGTTACTTTCACTATTCAGTCTTCTTCCATGTCCTTCTGGCTGGGCATTCCAGCTTTAACCTAAACATGTTTTTTGTAAAGGCTCTCTACATAAATTACAGTAAAGTATTTTAAGGCATTAGACACGGAACATATTTTTCTAACCTTGCATCACTGTACCTTTTTTGAGAGGGGCAGTGAACCTAGTGTTTCAATTATAGGTCTTACACACACAATTGGGCAACAAGCCAACAATTTTCGTCTGTGTATTCCAAGACCAATACCATTTGTTTAGCTATAAATTTGTTTAGCTATGCATTCAGAGATGCTGAATGCATTGTATTTTTACTTTTCTGAGCTCATGAAAGGTCTGACAATGTCTTTGGCAATATCTTTGAGTATAATAGAATAATAAATTGCAGTCTTGTAAAAAATACCAAAAAATATTTATTATGGTAAAATAACCGATAATATACCCAAGCCACAAGGAAATACAAAGAATTTCACTTCAATAGCTGGATGCATAGTCCATGAAGTCAAGCAATCCTTACCCAACACAATTTCTGAGAGTTTAAGCACTCTCATGTGGGCTAGCAATGATGTAACCGAATCTCCTTGTTTCATCATAGACAGACAACACCTTCATTAAACCCTTCTGGATTTATCAGCTTTGACAGCAGTCTTTTGCTTTTGGCAATATTATAACTTTTCTTTTCTGGGTGGTAGTACACAGACTAAAATCTAATAACACTGGCTACTAAACATCCTGTCATACTGAAATACAGACATTCAGGATGTGCTTTTCCACAATAGGTTTATATTTTATATAGTCAGTCATGCTTATATACAGATCTCAATGTCAAGAGTGAAGATAAATATGAGCCGTTTTGTATTACAAGAGTTCTGCTGGTTTTCAGAAAAATGATACATTAGAAACTGATGTCTTTCCTTCAACAGTCACCACTATAGCTTTTGTGCCTCCATGAAGGCAAGACATCTTCTTGTGGAAGGAAACCTCCTTATGGATTACAGATAGAAGCTGTATTTTATATCATTCAAACAGAAAACAACTCTTAGCACTGACTCAGAAAGACCAAGATTTGTTAGACAGTCAAATATTCAGTGAGTCACTTCTATGGCGTAAGAACTGAAGCTTTCATTTCTGTAGTACAATGGGGGAGGAAAGAGGAGTTCAATGGACCAGTGACACACTGCAACAGAGAGA
This sequence comes from Ammospiza caudacuta, assembly GCF_027887145.1. NCBI lineage: Eukaryota > Metazoa > Chordata > Aves > Passeriformes > Passerellidae > Ammospiza > Ammospiza caudacuta. The sequence continues at coordinate 137,083,808 of NC_080593.1, forward strand.
AATTTGTGCTGTATAGGATGAAATGATTGCAAGACCTTCCTCTGCTTCCAAACTGCTGCTGGAAAGCTGAGTGTTCTAGTACAAAAGCCTAGCCTAACCAAGAATTTAAGCACATGAAGGATTTAAAGTTCATCACCAAGTCCTTTGTTTCAGCTGGAGTGCTTATACTTTTACACTTTTTAGACACGGTTCAGGTAAATAACATCTTACTTACTCCAGATATTGGAGGTTTTTTAAAATAGCAGTTGTCTGTTTTTAAAGTCGCATAAAGCTTTGCATTTGAAGAAACTATGCATTTATTTTAAAAATTAGTGTAACTTGGTCTTGTTACTGAATTAACTTACCAGATGTTCTTTGGGTGTGCTGGGGGAGACGTGGGAGAATCAAGCCTGAGCTTCCCTGTTTAGTCTATGGATGTCTCAGCAAGGCACTCTTTGTTCTCTGACAACTCTAGCAGACGGTAGAAACTGCCTGTCTTTTGTAAGACAGCATTAACCATACTTCTGAAAAGCCTTGGCATTGCTCATAGTCCTCCTTCTTCTCTGGTGCTTCCCTCTGTTATCCATGTGTTGACAATAAAGGGCAGGACACATTTGCTGGCTCTCTGTGAAAAGAAAGATCTCCCATGCCCCTTCACTTAGTCAGGGTTTGAACGTTTGCATATTTGCAGACTTTGAAAACTCTCTACACACAGAATAAGATTCACACAGAAGAGATACAGCCATTCTTCCTCAAGTTTTTATGTTAACTTGTGAATATTTGTAAACAATAAATAAAACAGCTCTGAAAACACTCCTGAGAATACTAAGGTTGCTTTTACTAGGCAAAGGATTCTGGTTTTTTTCACCAACCCATCTGCCTTCTTCAGAATTTACAGCATAATCTAGAGATTAAATCATCATCTATAAGCATGTAAATAAAATCAACATAACTTGGTGACATTTAATTGCAATGTGTTTGTTATATATAATAAGTAAACAGTCCTTCAGCAATTGCAGGGTCATTAAAGGAAAAGTATCTGTTCCAGAAAGTTTAAAAGATTGCTCTGAAATAATTGAAGACAATACTGTTTAAGATTTGTTTTGTTTTTTTTTCTGTACTTACTACATGATATGTGATCTCTGAATGGTAATGCACTTTGGAATGGAAAAACCTCAACAGTTTAAGTTAGGCCTTTGGGAAGCATTAGCTAATTACAGTTTTTATAATCCACTTCATTTAGATCTAGTCTCCTGTTTGTAGTAACTCAGATCATCCCCATCTTGCAACATCCCACACCATCACTTACTGGATACTCTTTTATTCTATAAATATACATGTCTGAACTCTCAATTTTATTAGTTTATCTTAACAAAGTGATAAGTTTTGGACTGTTGGCTGTTTCACTTTATTCACATGATGGTTTTCACCACAGATAAAAATTCAGAGAACAGCCATTATCTATGTATGTTCTAATCCAAATTAATGAACTATAAAAATCATTGCACATCCATGTTCAAAATTCCTAAGGCAATGCTCACATCTCTGACTCATTCTTCTTGTCATTAATTCTGGACATATTCTCCATACAGCACAATCTAACATTCCTGAATCTGTTCATAGAAAATAAATAGAATAAACAGGAATTCAGTAGTCTTATCTAGTGTTCCAATATTTTTTATAGTGACAGAGAAGTATTTTATAACATTCCAGTCACAGAACCATAAAAAGACTCAGATTAGAAGGGACCTGAGTCCAGCCTCCTGCAGAAATGACAACCTCAAAATATCTCACATGTATTTCAGAATTTCAATGTGTTTGTTATATATAATAAGTAGTTATATATAATATTATATATATACTGTTATATATAATAAAATAGTTTCTATTATTTTTACTTTGCATAAGAGCTGCTTTCATAATTAATTATTAAAATGCTTGCTAAAATTTAATTTCACTTACTGATATAAAATTGGGAAAGGAGTAGAAGAACCAGTGTTTTCAGTAGTCTCTGGATGAAATACACTTTCAAACTGGTTTGCCATGTAAAAACAAAAGTGTAGGGGTTAATGAATATGAACAATTAATGTACACTATATGCTGATGTTTAATAAGAGTAAAACGGCAAGGGAAAATAACATATCTGAAGTCCAAAGTCTTGAATTAGACCAGATTAACCTTCCTGTAAGGACAGCAAGTTTTAGTGCAAAGGCAACAATAACTTCATATGACCAACTAAAAAAACATTGAGAGCAGTACTTCTGTAAGAAAAACAGGGGACCCAAATTCAGTGGTTGCTATATATGGCAGAGACCAATACAACGATGAGAAAAAGAAGGGTAATCCTTCATATAAAATTAGTATCTCCATCAAAGTACAGAAGGATTAATGTGAAGGGCAGAAACAATTTGTTTCTGCCATAGAGCAAAGCTACGATAACCTTGTTCTGTGTATACACATTAGAGGTACTCAAGGTGTACAAGTGAGGCAGCCACAAGTTAGAACTCTGATCTCACCAGGTTGTCCTAACATACATTTCATTTCTATCTTCCCACATCTTCTGATCCAGTCTGGTCCCATATTATTCTACACAGATACTTTCCTATAAATCCTCTATTTCTTGTTGGCATCTTACAGCCTCCTCTTCACTTTTTTTTTTTTTTTTTTTGTTCAGTTTCTAAAACACAGAAGCCAAAATATCTTTATTTAGATCTGTTTTCTTGTCACTTCAAAAAGCTGTCAAAGACTGATGTTATTGAGATCATCTGAGTGGTTTTAATCTTCCACTAAAGAAACACAAGGGTATAGTCCTTTCAAATAAGAGTGGGCATTTTTCAAGACACTGTTACTGGGAAGCATGAAATTGGGGTAAACTGCAAAGAAACAGACAGAATATTAATTCTTCACAAAGGCAAATATTTTTAAAAAAAAAAAAAAGATTTTTTAACCATTTGTCCTGTCAGGTAAAGATGTTCTTCAGAGCAGAAGTGAAACGGTGGGGAGAGTCCTTCATGGTCTCCCACATTCCTGCTCTGTCAGCCTGCAATGGGATGGACAATGGCCAGGGAGATGGTAAGGGAGAGGGAAATTTTTTCAAGATTTCTTCTTTTCTGAATAGTTAGGAGCATGAATGTGCAGGAGTGCCATCATGCACCTGTCTCCATTCAGCAACACTTTTGCTTTCTGTCTGTTGTCAAACTGAGATCAACTCCTTGGCTGCTTGCCTCCATTTTAAGTCTGTTCACATTGTTTCAGGTTTTCAAGGCCATCTCTGAGAAGAAAACAGATGAAAAAACTTACTTTAAACTGAAAGGAGACCTGCAGCCTGCTCTGTTGACCTGGGACTCACACAATTCACTCTGATGCTTTGGCAGTATACCAGAGTTTATTTTTTTGTACTTCTGTGAGAGGAATAGGATAACTAGGTAGTACAAAGTGTGCTTTCATGGTAGCAGGGAGCATGGAATATGTTAAACTGCAGCAGAAACTCAGGGAAACTGGGCAAGCATGCCATATTTTTTGACATTTTGAGACACATCACAGTTTTATCAGAAATTTGCAAAAGCAGATGTTCATTTAAGAATAGAAAAGATATCATGATTAATCGATTAAAAACAATTAATTCTGCCTCCTGTTTAGGAAGGGAAATCACAAAGATAGGGAGTAGGCATCACAAAGCTCACTCACATCCCAGTGGGATGCTCACTGTTGAAGATGGTTATGGAATATGTATGATTTCTTGCAAAAACCTTGTTCAATTTCTCTACAATTTTCATTAAATCTTGATAATTCCTTACATTCTCATACTTCAGTTTACATACTAGAATTTCCCAATTGGGATTCTTGTTAGTTGCACATCTATAAGAACTCTACACAGGGCTAAGGTGGAGGGGTTTTTAGTGCAAATACAGACATGGAGTGTCTGTAGGTGACAGAGCTGTTCTAATGTCTCTGGGGTACTTGTGAATTCTGTGACATTCCCAAAGCTATTTCTGGTTCTTAACAAATATGATTATTGGGTTTCATATGCAGTAGATTTCAAACATGCCCTAGTGAAAAAGGAAAGGTACCCACAAGTCACATTGTGCCAGGCTGTCCATGCACCATCAAACAAGTGGATACACTTATCATAGAAACATAAAATCACAGTGTTGGAAGGGAACCTTAAAGATCATCTACTTCCAACCCCTGTGCAATGAGCAGAGATATTTTCATCTAGATCATATTTCTCAGAGCTCTGTCCAACCTTAAGTTAAATGTTTCCAGGGATGGGGCATCCACCACCTCTCTGGGCATTCTGTGACAGTTTTTCAGCACTCTCTTTGTAAAGAACTTCTTCCTTTTGTCTAATCTGAATCTACCATCTTTTACCTATAACATTACCCATTGTCTTACTCCTACATGCCCTATAAAAGAGTTTATCCCCATCTTTCCTATAGGCCTCCTTAAAGTACTGAATAGCTATAGTGAGGTCTCCCTGGAGCCGTCTCTTCTCCAGTCTGAAAAAGCACAACTTTTCCAGCCTTTCTTCATAGGAGAGGTGTTCCAGCTCTCTACTAATTTTTGTGACTCCCCTGTGTTAGACTTGCTCCCACAGATCCATGTCCTCCATGTGCTGGGGTTCCTGGGGCTGTACTCCAGACTCCAGGTGGAATCTCACGAGGGCAGAGGGGTAGAATCACCTTCCTGCTGGCCAATCTGATGCAGCACAGGATATGGTTGGTTTTCTGGGACATTTCCAGCTTCTCATCCACCAGCAGCCCTAAGCCTTTCTTGGCAAGGCTGCTCTCAGTCCTTCAAACCCCAGTTTATATAATCCTAAGGTTTGGCCTGACTCAGGCACAGGACGTTGCACTTGGCCTTGTTGAACCTCTTGAGGATCTTGTGCGCTGGCTTCTCAAGCTTGTCCAGGTCCCTCTGGGTGGCATTCCATCCTTCAGATGTGTTAACCCTACCAATCAGCTTGATGCCATTTGCAAACTTGTTGAGGGTGCACTTGATCCCTTAGCCCATGTCACTGTTAAAAACCATGAAACTGTACTTGTCCCCATTTGGACCCCTGAGGGACACCACCTGTTTTTTACTGACATCAGGATATTGAATCCTTGACCATTGCCCTCTGGATGGTACCATAGTTCCACCAATTCCTCACTCAGCACACCCACCAAATCCATCTCTCTCCAACTGAGAGTCGGATGCTGTGGGGCACTGTCCCCAAGACCTTACAGAAGTCCAGACAGGCGACATCCATGGCTCCCCCCTTGTCCCCTGGTGTAGCCAACTCCATCACAGAAGGCCACTATGTCTGTCAGGTGAGACTTGCCCTTGGTGAAGCCATGCTGGAGGTTGTGATTCACCTCTCTGTCCTCCATGCAGCAAAGCTGCCATGAAGGTCTGTTCCATTATACTCCCAGGTCTTAGGGCTGACAAGACAGTAGTTCCCAGGATCCTCTCCTTTATGCCCTTTAGGAAAATGGGTGTGATGTTTCCATTTTCCAGTCACTTAGGGCTTCATTTGACTGCCATGATTTTTCAAATGTCATGAAGAGTGGCTTGGCAGCTACATCAGCCAATTCCCTCAGGACTCTGGAATTTATTTCAATATCCCATAAACTACTGTATGTTCAAGTTCCTCAAGTGGTCACAAACCTGATCTCTAACCATGAGAAGGATTTTACTCCTCTAGTTCCTGTCTTGCAGTTTGGATACTTCTACAACTTGCACTATGCTTGCGGAGTTTAATGTGGAACAAAACAAGAGAGAACACTGCCTGTGTAATAAAATCTTAGAATAGAAATCAGCTAAATTACCACTGTGATGCATAAATATGCTTATTTGCATAGGTACAAATCTGCATTTTACATTTGCAACAAAACTTTAATGTGTTGTTTGTGAAGGTGTGTTTCCAGCAGCTCAGTAACTCAAAGACAAAAATAGAGTAGTAGCAAACAGTTGAAACTGAAATGATGATTTTTTTCCCCCCTGTTCCTTTGTTATTAAGAATTCTATTTGAGAAATTGTGAAAGAAGCACTGTATCCCTCACTGGCTCATAGATTTTATTGTTTGTGACTATCACCAATGTGGACAGTAAAATTAAAAGGTATGGCAAATTACAGGCAGAATAGTCAGCCAGTAATACAGACAAATAAGCTTTGAATTAGGTTTCAAGCATTATTTGATAAAAAAAAGGTTCAACAATAATAAAAAGAACAATAACCTTTCCAGTAACCATATATTTTTTGGTTCTGTACTTCTGTTTTGATAGAAGAGTTAGTACTTTTTATACCAATTGTTTCAGAAGAAATTGTGGATTTTAATGTTTGATCACTGAGAAAAGAAAAAAAAATCCATCTCAAAAGTTCCTTTGCTCCTGTTTTTCACTGATGAATCTCTCAGGTGACGAGAAACAAAAAATATTCTTATCCACCAGATGCAATTTACAATGAAAACTGAGTTAAATACTCCGTAGTATTTTGACAAAAAAATTCATATCACAAAAATGTTTTGGACAAAAAATTTACCTCATAAAAATTGTTATGCTAGAAGATGTTTTTGAACTGTTTCATTTTAACTATGTTTCAGGTCAAAAGTATTCAGGCTGAAGCTTATTGCTATTCCTTCACTGTGCTCAAGCCAACAGCAGAGGGCACAGCTCCCCACTGAAATTCTCCAAGCTGGAAATAGTGTAACTCTGCCTTATTCTGATTTAAATATATTCTATCAGGAACAACGTTTTGATTAAAACAATGCAGTTTCAATAGTCAGTGACACCTCTGAAAGAAGGCATTTCTCTTGCTATTTATTCAACAGTCAATTCTGTACAAAATAATGAGATTTAGTTAATGCCTAATGCAACTTCCAGAATAAATGCTATCACAAATCACTGAAGTATCATAGAATTATGGATTGGTTTGGAAAGAACTTTAAAGATCATCCAGTTCCAGTCCTTGGAACTGGATGGTCTTTAAAACATGAGCATGGGCAGGGAACCTTCCACTAGACCAGGTTGCTCAGGCCCACATCCAACACTTGGTCTTGAACATTTCCAGACATTCAAAACCTTTTTGGACAACCTGTTCCAGTGCCTCACCACCCTCACAGTACTTCCTACTACCTAATACAAACCTACCCTCTCTTAGTGAACAGCCACTCCCTTTGTCCTGTCACCACACATCCTTGTAAAAAAGAACTAAAATTTCTGGAACTACAAAAATTGAATACATTTGGTTACCTTAGACAAATATCTGCTCCATGCATACAGTACCACAGATACAGCTCAAATAGATTCTCAAACAATAGCAGTGACATATATATATATATATATATATATATATATATGTGTGTGTGTGTGTGTGTGTGTGTGTGTGTGTAGTTATGTATGTATGTACATACATACCTGGCAAAACTATGTTCAAACTCATCCGCAGTTCCAGCTGAAGTGTCTAAATCATGAACACGTGTCATTCAAGCAACAATTTTCAGCAAACTTCTGACACACAAATATGATTTTCAACTTCAGGTCCAAAATGGATTCTTTTAAATGTGACAAAAAACCAAGAAGGACAAGCCTGCTTGGTGAAAACCCCTAATGTAGGGAAGGTAAAATATACCAACACAGTCTGTCTTTCTCTTTTGTAGGTTATATCTATAAATCTGTGAGTCTGTTGCCACTATATATGATGTTTTCATGTTAAGATACAAAGTTAAAAGGAAAATACAAAAACATAAGACTACCCTGTCATTTCTAATATTGTTTAATGTTTTGTCAGTACAATATACGGCAAAATATTTTTTTGTTATAATTTCCTGTCCACCTACAAATCTCTTCTGTTATCTAAACATACATATTAGTTGCAATTTAATATATTCCCTGAATTTGAGGTGCATGATGACAGCAATGAAGTTTTGTTGTTATTTGCTTGAAAATATGGACTAATATTCCTAGTACCCAGTTACAAGAAAAGATAATGAATACTTCAGTATTTGGACACAAGTTTATTCCTTGCTTCAGACTTTGGCTGTTCTTTTAATTGGGACAGGGAGTTACAGGCTGCAGTTCTATTGTTTTTATATATATTGATGTACTATATTTCACAACTTAAAATATATGCTCAGTTAGCATTAAAAGCCTAAAACTATAGGCCATAGCAGATAAAATTCCCCAGTTAAGAAGACACTTTCCCTGACACAGAGGCGCCAGGTTTGATCCTACCCACAATAGCCAGCTGTGCACACACACACTGAGCTGTATTCTGACATTAGCAAAGCCCAGTGCATGCAGCAGGTGTGGGGTAATATGAGACAACAGCTCTTCCATAACCATCAGGGCCCTATCTCACACCTTTATGCTGCAGACCAATGTTTACTATGACTTATTTTATTTTTAAGGTGATCCTTATCTCCTGCACCAGGATGGCCAGAGCTTCCTCAGATCAAGCAGTGACTGGTCGCTTGGAAGCACCCTCCTGTTTCACCCCAGAACTTTCATGACTTTGCAACTTTTCCCCACTGGTTACAATAGCTGTATGGGAAGATTGTCTAATACAATATTTAATTGTGACCAGATCATTGCAAATAACAGTATCTCGATTCTCTGTAAATGTTAAATAAAAAAGGTCACTACAAGAGCTAATGAAATATTTAGCAAGAATGTTTACAGAGTTTTTTTCACAAATCAATACACTATTGAGATATGTAGTATCTGAAAATTAAAAAATGAAAAAATAATTTCAATGTAAATATGATAATATAATATAATTAATATAATATTTTTCAGAAGAGCTTTCTGGGTTTTTTCCTGACTAGCATCCTTAAAATAAGACTACTTGTCATTCATTTCTATACTATGTTCATTTTTAACTTCATACTCTCAAATAACATCAGTAGGTGTCCTGCTGTGCATAAAATTAAACACATCTATAATGTTTTGCAGGTTCAGAGCTTTAGACATTAAAATTTTGCACACATTCACCCAGAAAGCCAGGGATCCACTTCTATTTATACTGTGAAGGCTTTGCCAAGGCTATCACATTTCATTAATCCCAGTTTCCTGGAAGGCTGCTAACAATTTCCCTGCAGAGTGGGGTAGCCTAAAATGTGTAGACAATAATCAGTGGTTGATGGAATACAGGGTTGTGTTTGAAGAAGTGTATTAACATTCATTATCCTCAGCCTTTCTATGCCCTGTTCTGCTGGGACATTTTTTCTGGTTTCTGTCTCAGCAATTTAGTCCCATAAGTTCTAATGTATTTGAAAAACATAACATCTGGACTACAAGAACAGTGGAAGAATGCATAAGAGCCACAAAAATAAACTGCTTTAAAGCATACTATTTTAACTTAAATATTTTTTAAAATTTCTTCCATCCTTATGGCAATTTACAAAAACCTTTTCTTTTGGAAAAAATATTTCAGTGCTCTTTGAGTTCAGGTATTTCCTCCTAGCGTGAAGTTGCTGTAGAAAAAGCCTTGAAATGAGTTTTGTCAGCTAGATAAGGGATCTGAAAGAGGTTGCCCAAATGGAAAGAGCTGTGCAACAAGCTTTCAGCCACTCCTTCTAAGCTGCATTTCTTGGGACTTCTTTCTTTAAAGTCAAACCAAATTTCTTTGCCATCTGGAGAAAGTCTTATTGCACAGCCACACTGTAATTTCAAGAATTTAAAAAATTGACAAGTCTATTAAAAAAAACACAGGGCTCTTTTTCTTTGAATCCTGGCTCTTGGACTTTGCATGAGGTCAAGAGATCCTTCATAACATTAAACTTACTCCCTGCATTCATACAGAAGAAAAATGAAAAGGAGTTGACAGACAGTTTTTTATTTAAAGTTCTAAAAATCAGCAGAATCAGAATTAATTTTCTTTAATTAAGAAATACTTGTAATTAAATATTTTAACAACAGTGATAGGATCATGGCTAAAAGCTGAAGTGCACTTAAGGATGTAGAAAGAGAAAACAGTAATGGCAGGAATCATAAGCCAGTTGTGTTGGGTTTCAAGAAGCAAAGCAGTTGTTGTGTCAGTCACACACAAGCTGCTGCATTAAACCAGAGTCTAGAATTACTTTATAGCCAGGCTGATGTGACAGTGAAAAGGTCACAGTTCCGAAATCTTGGCTCCTCTTCCCAGAGATCGTTTTACCAAATGTCTGCCATCCTCACCTCGTACAGAAAGAATATTTTTCATAGTCATAAAATTGACATTGATTATCTGATCAAGCAAAAGAAACTGTGGTAATATTTCCAAATTATATTCCCATTGCATCTGTATAACAAGATAATGTTCATATTTCCTTTGGTATTATTCCTAAAACTTCATTCCTTTCTTAGAAAAATCAAAATTACCTTGCCCCACTCTTCTGTATTCTTTGTCACTGAATTTCTTTATATTATATTGTCCATCTATCATGCTGTAATGCACCATCTGTTTCAGACAAACCATAAATACATTTTCAAATCTCTCTGGGTTAGTCCCATCTAACTAGTCACTTTCTTTTCCAGTAGTTCAGCTGATAGTTCTTGACTGCAGGCAGAAGGTCTTTGATAACTACATATAACTCCATATATAAAGTTATAGATAGATACATAACTATAGAACTTTGATAAGTCTATATAATCAGCTCACAGTAACAAACATAGTCTACAGACAACAGATGGCAGACAAGAAACTGAGGGGTCTCTCTCGCCCAGCCATGAGTGTGAACAATTGCAGATGATTTGGTGCTCTAGCTCTCTTAGAAGTGAAGGAACTTTTCTCCTCTATTATTATCAGGAGCAATGATAATTGAAATCAGATCTGGTCAAAAGTCAAAATTTCTGTTCTCGAAGATGCACATTCTGTTTCAAAATAGCTGATATCATTTTAGTAATCTGACTTGGATCAGAGATAAGCAGTTGAAGCTGTCTTTCAGCTGACATTTGTGGTGTTAATTTTTCTTTGAACATTTTCTATTGTGATGAAACATAATTTCTGAACAACCCAAAAAAAAAAGAACAGAAAAATGCAATCCACCTATGACTGAGAGGTACCTGAAAGTTGTCATATCCCTAATCATCACTGCAACAAGTTTTACAGGTTAGAACACAACTTGCACTATGGGGCCTGAAATTCCTGACGTCAGCTGCGGACATCTGCAAAGGCAGATATCAGTTGTTTCCCATTACTGAGAATAGCCTGTAAGAAAAACAGGAAAATGTCAACAGGTTCCAGTTTTGCAACTCAGGATGACAAGGCAAGTTTACATAATCTATGATAAATTTTATTTTATATAGAAATAATTACTCCATACACTCTGTTCAAATGTTTACAAATATGGATAATGCCACAACCACTTAACTACACTGCAGCACTTATCAAGCATAAGGTCCCAAAAATGCAATCCTGCTTTTAAGTATGCATGAGACAGAGTTTAGCCAGGAAAAATACCACATGTGTTAGCAGAACCTAGCTTTAAAACTGCCAGATATCAATCCCCAAAATATTGCATTGAAGATATCCAGCAGTATAAAAATGGCATGAGATAATTTCCAAAACATCTGAACTGGTAGGACTTGGTAGGTTTTGGACCTTCTTTCTAATTAAGAGCATTGCTGGTTGTATTACTGTAGCATTTAATAATATATTGACCATTTTCTTGAACACAGATTGTTGTTTACCACCACTAAAAGCTACGGAGATTGACTATTTTTTAGTGATTTTTCAAAATCAGTATTCTAAAATCTTCTTATAAATTTCTTAAATCACTGGCATGGATTTTAAACAAGGCTGAGCATCCACTGCTTTCTTTGTAGTCTTCATTTTTATATCATAATTATCCTTTGGGTTATTTAGTGTAAAGCTCTTTCGACAGTATATGAACAGTTAGAATGATTTGTATTTTAATTTGGCATCTAACTCACGTCTGTTTTAATATTTGTACTGAATCAAAAAGTAAAGTTTTTCTGTAAATAAAGATAAGGAAACCACACCGTTTCCTTATTACAACCATATTACAACCTCTTATCATAGTTTCTCATGCCATTCTGGAGTCATGTGAAATCAATAAAGGCTGGTTAGAAAATGCTAATATCTTTACTGTTTGAGCAGACATATAAAAACCATTATTTAAGCTAGAAATTCAGAACAAATTCAAATCAGAGATTTTTCTTAACAATTTTCATTGGCACCAGTAGCATTTTTTAAAAGAGGACAGCACCTTGAAAGGAGCAAAAAAGGCAAGTTTGAGCTGCAGTTATCAAGGCAACAATGGTAAAAGTAATCTTTAAAAGAAAACCAAATTTTTAATGATATATTTATTTATTTTAATTGTAACAATAATAAGTTACATGGATTATATATCAAGTATCTTTATTATGTATACAACTCCATGGGAAAGTGACATCAATTTAGTACTGGTACAGAATTAGAAGCAGAAAACTTCAACTACTTATTTTTCCTGGGACCTGAGCACTCAGACATGTTATACTCTATTGTCAGTGGAGACCTTCAGTCTCCTACAGATACTAAAACTAAATATGTTAAAGAAAAGATCTTCTGTGCATCACTTGGAAACCTTCCAGATGCAAAGAGATCATCGGTGTTGGACTTTCATTCCACATGAAATTTAAGGATAAAGACAACCCCTCCAGTTTGTAAAAAGGGGACCTGAAAAGGGGGATACAAGATTTCTTTTTTCACTCTCTTTTTAAAAAATTTATATAGAAAGAGTATTTACTTTTCAGGAGTACTTATATAGATTAGGAAATGCTTTCTAATTCTGTTATACTAGTTGGCAACACCTTTTAAATGTCAGAGAAGATCCAAATTATGTTCTTTAAGACTAGGACATGTTGACAAGTGTTCTTGTGTCAATGGTAAAAGGTAATTTCCCAGTAGGAAACCTCCAGGATATTTACTGGTTTGGGGAGGGGAACATAGGAGGAGACTTTTTAAACATAGTTACTCAATTGTGCCTTTTTTTTTTTTTTTTAATCTACAGCTGGAGGTTTATACATATGCAAAAGTTGACACTATTAACCCATAAGAAAACACTCTGGACTAAGGGGTTTCTTTCCCTTTGGAGAGTCTTATTACCTTGATAGCAAAGGAGATTTCTTTCTGCAGATGTGTGATGTTGCAAATGCAACTCCAGGTACATATTTCTAGGCATCATGCACAATTACAGGTGCCTATCACTACAGTGGAGATCAATACACTTTTATGTGCTTGTAGGGAAGGAATTAATGGTAATAACCAATAAGCAATGTCAGTAACATCTGAGTACACCTGGGGCAGCTCATACTCTAAATTCAGAAAACATCAAATACCTATAAATGTTACCTCTGTGAAGAAACAGACCTTTAAACCACTGTCATACTCTCTAGAGTAGAAGATGTATTCACATATATTTCACCTGAATTTGGAAATTGTGTCAAGGAGACTTTCAGATTTACTCTGACTGATGCACTCAAATACATACCCAGGATCAAAACCTTCAATGACTTTGTCTTAACTGCATAAACTGTCAGGGTTTTTTTCTCTAGATACTTAAAAATAATCTCATGTAAAAAATGTGAATAGAGAGAAAGCTCCTTGCACAGTATAAAAATCTTTGAAATCTATAACTTAGCTGTCAGAAAGACTTTATTGATTGATAAAGTTTTTACCATACTTCATGCAAGGCTGACTGGAGGACCCCTTTCTGGATCATAAATGTTGCAGCAGTTTCATTTCCATTCCAAACTAATGAGCAAGGCTCAGAGCACACAGTGGATGGAAGTAAATATGCCTCAGAGGCAATGAAAGAAAAGACAAAGTCAAGTTTTTAAGGTCTGTTCACATATATCATCCATAGGGAAAAAAAAAAAAAAGCATTTTCAGATAGCTTTGGTAGTTATTTTATTTTCCAAAAGCAATACCATCCCTGCATGTGCAATGATGACCTTGCAAAAACAAATTGGGCTATGTTGACTGTGCTTATTAAGCTAAATTTAAATAATCAAATCCATATTTAAATAGTGGAATAGGGCTGTAAGGTACAGGTATAAAAGTAAATAACCTCTGGTAAATGTTTTAAAGGTCACTGTACAAGTACATTGAGCTTGATACTACATCATCTGCTTTTCAGAGAGCCTGACCACCCAATGCCCCACTATAACTGCAGCTGGAGCTCCTCAAAGCTACAAGCATGCTGATCACTGCAAGGTGGTTGGGTTTGTTGGTTTGGTCCTCCTGGCTTTTCAAGGAGAGCAAAAAAGAAGGCAACACAGAAGAAATTAATGAAGCAAAGAGGGGGAAAAAGTTGTCTAGAAAGGGCTCCAGCAGCTGTTCCAGTACATTAAATGTATCTTCAGATAATGAAGCAAGGTCTGTTTTACAAAAATTTAAAACCATCTCTAAAATAACAGGTTTTGTTTTCCAGTGCTTTAAAGTCCTGCTAATAGTCATCAGCATACAGAAATTATTAATGTTCTTTCTATGTAATATTATCTTTGGCAGCTTTTTAGATTTTATGAACATTCCAACATGAGAAACTAAAGACATGGATTATACATTTTTTATCCAGGATTAGGAACACACAGCGAGAACCATCTCCCTTTTCTCTTGCCAGAGTGATCAAGTTATCTCACTTGATACAGCCAAGATAAGAAAGGGGTGTCCCCTTAGAATTGCTTTCAGTTGCAAAGAGATAGTGCACTTCAGCTGTGTATAAGCAGTGCATGATTAAGTGTTTAATAGTTTGTTTTGAATCAATAGTTTAAAATATGTTAAAACAATAAAGATATTAAGTTGAAAATATAGCAATTCTGATTTAAAATTAAACGGAATTAGAAACAAAAAGGGATTGAAATCAGAATTTTAAGATTATGTCTATTACATGATAATTCCCATGTTCTGTTTCTATATTTTAGAATCTCCTTGTATTTTAAGAAGATTTTATATTTTCTCTTGTGATATTGCTGAAACATTATACAAGTAATCCAGGACTAGTCTATTGCCATTACTAAGAATTGCTAAACATATTCATAGGTGAGATGGCATTTAAAGAAATTCTTATGCTTTCCAAACTGAAAGTTCATATTCCACAGGAAAAAAAGGGGGGGAAAAAAAAGCTCAAGATACAATAATACAATATACAACATTAGACTAAACATAATTCCTTTAAACTCTATGACATTCATGGACATACCATCAATATTTTGCAGTAAATGGGACTATTGTGGGTAAATATGACACCATGTGTAGCAAAGTGGTTACACTCCTCAAAATGCTATTTATGTGCTACGTTTTTAAAGGCATGCACTGCAAACTGTTAGCAGCAGAGTTAGAAAAATGTCTGTCTTTTGTAAGCTGTGCTTGTCCACATCTCTGTGTACTTACCCCTAAATTGTCTTCAGGAATCCCTGCAGTTCTGCCTACCCAGGGCAAAGCCTGAGTGAGTCCTGACAATGCCAGGGCAATTCATCTGACCACCATAAATCTGCAAGCATTCACAAGCACATTCTCAGTTTCCTCAGACCCTAAGAGTGCAGAGTGGCTTTTCTATTTCTCACTGATTGTGGCATTCCTTTGTAATAAAACCAGCAAGATTGATCCTGTTAATTGGTTTTTAGCTTTATCTCATTCACTGGAAGGCAGACAAGAATTTGAATGCAGCTGAGGCTTTCAACAAGCTGGATAGCTTGGCAATTGTCACTGTTTTCATGGAGGCTGGTTACTGACATACTGAAAAAAAAATCTTTCTCTTCCCTTTCCTTATCAAAGCTGCAATGATGAGGACTAGAAAAAATACACCTTCGTGTTAAGCAGGTGGAGTTGATTGACTCTTATGCTGATACAGCAAATATTTCCACCTTTGCCCATGCTTCCAGATGGATGTTTTACCCAAATGCCCATTTGAACCACAGACCCCTCAAGAAGAGCTGTATTTTAAAACATGGATGCTAGTGAACTTGTGTTCTTTCATTTACTTTTGTAACAAGAAATGTTTACACCTTTCATGTTTGTTTTCCACCTTATTTACAACAATATGGACTTTCTCAGACAGACTCCACAAGAACAACATAAAGCATTAAGAAAGAAATTAGATTTCTAGTCAACCCCCCCGCTATGTAATTGATGTGGTTTTTGTTTGAAATTAAGTACCTGCCTTAAATTATGTCAGCAAACATCATGTGTTAGGGTTTTGCAGCATGTGTTGCTACAGACAGAGCTGCTTCTTTGACATTTGCATGCCTCTGACTATATGGCCATGGTGTAAACATTTACAGGTCTTCACACTTCCCCTATAAACTACAGAGAAATTTCAAATTCCTATTCCAAACATATTCAAAAGCTGAATTGTTTTAAATAGAAATTAGCACCTCTGCTGCAATAAGCTTCATGCAGTGAGCCATACTCACAGGACCACCTTTTCAGCTAACCAGTGTATGTAGCCAGCAACTGGATCACCAATGCCTTGGTCAGAGACATGCTGCCACAATGTAGTAGCACAGGTATAGCAGAACCTGTGAAATGAATGAAATTATGTTATATCTGGTTGACTTGTGTAGCATTGCTGTCCTGTGCCATTAGCTTATTAAGCATGATGAGAGAAGTCAATAATAACTTAATTCAATGTCATGCATTTGCAAAATACACAATGGAATCATACTGTGCCCTGTCTTTATTCTATTCCAAAACAGGCACTATTTTATGAATAATTTTTCATATGAAACAGATTTTGAGATATCACAAGTAATTTACACCTGGAAAAAAAGAAAAGGAGAGATCATTTAGTCTTATTCTCCAGGCTTGGAATTAAAGAAAAAAATTGTTAATTGAAAATGCAGAAGAGAGAGCACAAACTGCAGATAAGCACATAGCAGCTGAAATGCAATAATTCAGCTTAGCCTTAGACCTCCACCTTGATGAAGGAGTATTTCCCTTTTGTCAAAAAAATTGTATTTTCCTAATAATATCAATCTCTGATGCAGAATCATGAACAAAATGGGAGCTCATCTATGAACATGGGAATGAGGAACTCAGTATTCATAAATATTCTCCACTTCTATACTAATTAAAAGGCAGACAAGTAACATTTAGTCAGCTATTCCTGCAATCCTCATCCTATTACCTTATTAAGCAAAGCTAGTGAAATACCTCTTTGTGTTTGTAAGAAAACATAATAAAAACAGTTATGAAGAGACCCATAATTCTCTGATATTCTCTTATATAATAACTGATATCTTCTTTATGAGCAATCCTGAAACCACAGTGCTTTACTCTGCCTTGCAGCAGCATCATCCCTTTAACTGCCAAGAACCAAGGAATTATCATTTTCACGCCTCTCAGTTCTTCAGAAAAAAAAGCTGATGGTGCTTGTGGGAAAAATGAGAACAGGACACAGGTATATAATTTTGCCTGGTTTCAAAGCAATTACCTTCCTAATGATGGCAAAAAAATTAAACTCCACAAAGAGACCACAAGTGGAACGCCATTGACAAATGGGAACAAATTTGTTAGGCAGAACAGCAGCTTTCTATATAGAACTGTTTAATTTATAACCCCTTTAAAAATGTCTCTAATTGGCTACGTCCTGTAATTTCTCAGATTTAGAGTGGACCTGAGCTGCAGAGCTGTGGGTTCAATCATTTGAAAACCTTTGCATGCGTGCACAAGGGTGACAGGAAGTAGGTAGCTGCACCTACTGGTTTGTCTCATGTTAATTTCCAACATAAAGACTTCACCTTTCATCCTTAAGTGTAACTCCTTCAGAAATGACCTTTAATAAAATACAAGTGCAAACATTAGGTAGAAACAATTTTGAAAATCAAATAGACCTGATTATGACAAAGAAAATGAATAAGTGATTGACAGCCCAGGAAATAGTAAGGAAAAGGAAATGTCCTTAATTTGATCAAGAAAAGGCAAGCTAATTTCACAAAATGTCCAGACTTTGACTCACAGAGTAGAATATTTATGAGAATAAATCTCTTATTTATAAGAGATAAAGTCTCTTATCTTTATAAGCAAAGAAGGATGATAAAATACAAACAGGATTGCAGTTTAGCTATCACTATATTGACATCTAATGGGACTTACTGGCAATATAAAAGAGCAAAAGAGATGGAAAGGAAAACTACCCAGTCATTTGAATGGGAGAGGAGAGGAGAGGAGAGGAGAGGAGAGGAGAGGAGAGGAGAGGAGAGGAGAGGAGAGGAGAGGAGAGGAGAGGAGAGGAGAGGAGAGGAGAGGAGAGGAGAGGAGAGGAGAGGAGAGGAGAGGAGAGGAGAGGAGAGGAGAGGAGAGGAGAGGAGAGGAGAGGAGAGGAGAGGAGAGGAGAGGAGAGGAGAGGAGAGGAGAGGAGAGGAGAGGAGAGGAGAGGAGAGGAGAGGAGAGGAGAGGAGAGGAGAGGAGAGGAGAGGAGAGGAGCTGGAAGAATACCACCAGGATTCCCAGTATACGACTCCCTGTGTTATAGTAATGCATTTTAGCTTCCTTGAAAGCCTTATCGAAGTTTTTCTGCATTAGCAGAAAGCTCAGAAAAAAACTTTTTTTTTTTTTTTCTTTTTTGACTGTTTAAGTCATTAAGTCTTTCGTAATGCTCTGAGGTAACCAAGTAAAAACTGCAGCCTGAAATGAGCACTTCCCTTACCACCAATGTATTGCCACCTGATGATCCCCTTTCAGATATCCATTACCTTCACCTCCCATTTTTTCTTTGGAAAGCTACTGCTCAAATTTGACAAATCTGTAAAATCTAGAAGCTGGAATATCTTAGAATCATAGAACGGCCTGGGTTGGAAGGGATCTTAAAGATCATCTATTTCCAAACCCCCTGCCATGGCCAGGGACAATTTCCACTAGACCAGGTTGCTCAGAGCCCCATGCAACATAGCCTTGAACACTTCCCAGGATATTCATTATGTCTCTGATACCCATTGAGTTGGGTGATGTGTAACTTCCGCTTAATTTTCTCATACACATACACACACCAGGGTGGAAATCTAAGACTGAGCTGGGAAAAGTCCCAGACCAGACATAGCAGGGCAGGGGAGTAGCATATATCTGCCAAAACTCTGCCACACAGCCATGGTGACCCAGGCCAGGCCCACAACACCTAATTCAGCCACAGCTGAGCCTGCAGGGCCCACCCTGAGGAGACCAGTGCTGACTTTGCCAGCACCAGGTGAGACAGTTTCCTAAGCACCATTTTTGACCCTTTGATCACAAAAGCCTCAGCTATTCACAGAAAACCCGGTGGCACAAGGACATGCCTTTCTGAGGCCATAGATGTGATGTGTGGTGGTGATTTGGCCTTATTGCCACAAAGGAATCTTATTGCCACTGGAGTCTTTGGCAAACTGCTCATTAGCCTCAGCTGAACAGGATAAAGAAGCGAATGGGGCCAAAAGATTGCAAAAGTCTGGCATGACTAATGCAATTAAATATTTGGTGAATTTGGGACATTCAGCATCCAGACCAATGCTATAATATGAATCGCTAATGGTTGGAACTGCTGGTATTAGAGGACTTTTCCAATGTAAATGATTCTGTGATTCTAATATGCAAGATCAAGACATGCACTGCCAATACTTTTAGAAGTGGCACCTCAGAGGATATCTTCTCCTGCCCAGCTGTAAGCTCGATCCTTCAGCTGGAGGGTGTTAACCAGGAGACAGCTGAGGCCTGGGGCAATCTGGTCATCTGGGCTGTCCCTTGAAACCAAACTGCTTCCTCAAGATAAGAAGATACTAACCCTTGGCACCCCTGCAATGTGACACCAGGAAATGTTTAGATTTACCCTTTAAAAATGTGTTAGGACAGATTTGGTAGTAGTGGCGCAAAAAGCTGTCAGCAACTGATGTGATAGAACCACCCCTGTCTTATCAGGAGGTTCCCCATGAGGAAGAGCAAGGAGGGGACATCCACAGCCCTTTCTGTGCATGTCATCATGTCATCAGTCTTCCCTGCACTCCTCAGGGGAGGCCAGATCTGCACATCCCCTCTGTCCCTCACCAAACTGTGTGCTCTTGCATTGATCTGCACCATTGTGAAGTGTGGTCTAACAGCCTCTCAAGATCCTTTTTTCTTAATTATCTTCATGGAATTATCCAGGTTGTTTCTGCTCCATATTTTGGAGTTCTGGTCCCATGGATCCATTGTGTCTTCTGTCTGTAAAAATGCACGTATTTAAGAGAAATGCCTGAAAACAGCCACCATCAGCTATTCTGAGTGCTTTTAGCCCTTGAACACGTCCTGCAGGGTTAACGTTAAGGCAGGATTTCCCAAGGCTGTCATCCAACAATCTGGTACTTTGCATTTCTTTTACATATCCCGCAACAAACTTTGTAGCATGAATTCTTTTGTTATTGGGTCAAGAGAGAGAAAGGTTCCAGGGATAGCCTCCAGAGAGCTTTAGATAACTATTGCAAAGGAAAGCTCCACCAAGACCTACAGAATTGTTTCCTATTTCACTCACTGTGCCCTGCTTCACCTCCTAGGTTCCCCTAGCATGAACGTTGCTGTCCTATCCTGTGATCTTTTAGTTCTACTTCCAAGCATTTGCTGTAGACATATTTCTTTCCTCAACTGACATTTTAACTCATTTGAGAATATCTGATTGATGAGAGAGAGGTGGAGAACAGACACTTGGCTCAAGCAGTTGCATGACTAGACCTTTATGTACAGGAGATCAAGCTCTAGATATACTTCTGAAATCTCATTTCTGTGGTACTACAGCAAGTTGTGTCAGTTGTGAAAGGAACATAGCTGGAATTCAAATAAATTATTCAACAGTATTTAATTATAAAGGACTATATATTAAGACTTAATTGTATTAAAGGCTGTGACATATATTGTGCTCTTACTCATGTTCTTCTATATATCTGCAAACATACAGGGATATAGTTATTCCAGCGAGATGGTTAGACTAATAATAAGACTCAGCAGCTACTTCTGAGCTCTTGCTCTTAAAGGTTATGCCTTAAAAATCTCTAAACACCATAACAGAACTGATCCATAGGGCTGGAGTGTCTGTTAATTCAGAGATCTTCTAGGTAGTCAGTACTTCAAGGAAATTAAAAGCTTCTTTTTAAATGGCTAAACAAGGAGTTAAGTATCCAGTTGAAAGTACTGACATAATGTGAATCCTGCAAAACTACAAAGAAAAGTGGTGAAAAGTTAGAAACAGAAATGGATTTCTGCACAAGACTCCCATCCTAGACATGGCTCAGTCCCCTGGAGCAGACCTACCATTAAAATACAGCTTTCTAAAAGCACCTTTCAGTGCTCTCTCTAAAACCGGTATGTGACTTGTCCTGGAATATAGTCAACTCCCTCTAAATATCCAGTTTTCCATGCTGCAAACCTTTGCCCAAAGAGAAAGAAGAGGGGACTCAATTTCTAATCCTTGGTCTCACCCTCATGCTCCTGGCTCAGAGCGCAGGAACAGCTGGTTCTAGTTTGACTGCATACCTCACAAAGACAGTGAGTAAACAGCATTCACATAAGTGCTGGCTTCTGTGACACAAAAGTCACAAAAATATGGAATTTCTGATGAAAGACAACATGAATGACTTCATGCTAGACAACAGTGAATGGGACAAGCATTAACTGCAAAATTTTGCAAATAGGGAAAGGCACAAGAAAACATACAACAGGTTCCAGAAGATGCATTTTGGCACCTGTAATGAAAGTTAGGATGAATGCCAGTGGCTAAATTCAGTAGAGAACTCCAGAAAGCAGACACCAGGCTGCCTCTCTCATTTATGAGACATCTAAATACCCCTGTTGTGCAGGAATGCCATGCACTGCTCACACAGCAGCCAGCTTGTGGAGACCCAAGTGCCCAGACAGACTGGGGACAAGGTGTCACACAGCCACTCCAGGGGGATTTAGAAAGAGGAGAGGTGGTGGTGAAGTCCTGGGTCACACTGCTGTACGTGGCACCCTAAGCACATGTCAGAAATGTTAGTTCCCAGAAATTTTAGTTAGTTAGTGCCCATACTAACGGCTGGAGAATGAAGGTTTTGGCCATGGTCAAGTGGAAGTTCCCCAGTGTGGTTTTGGCAAATGTCAGCTAGAGCTCTCTGCAAGAGAGCCTAAATTCACTAAACCAAGTGAGATGATGGTTTCTAATAGATTGTAAGGAATAAAATGTGCAGAAAATTCAGCTGCACAAACTCAGGACATGTTATGGCCCTTATTCCAGAACCAGAAATGAATCCTGACTTGTTTTATTTACCCTGAGAGGCAAAGATAATAAGTTCCCTGCAAGGCACAGCAGACATGCTTGATTCCACTCTGAAAAAGCAGGCAGTGTTGGTAGCTAGCACATTAATTCAAGAAGTAGGTGGCTCTTCCCTGCTCAGCCTGAGGCATCCCTGTTGCCTCTGCAAGAGCCTTGATGGGCAGCTTTTGAAACAGCTACACTGTTTATTAACAGGAACTGTTAAAATCCTGCCTTTTTGTCAGTCAAGACACTGATGTAACTTGGTAGTACTTACATGGTGAGTGTGATTTCATGCCTTGCTGTGAACTCAAAAAAAGTGTCAGCAAACAAGAATATACAACTAATTATAGTTATTTTTAGCCATCTAGCATCTCTTTTGGTTAGCGCTTTTATTTTTTGCTTAAATAGCTTTTCCACAGCCAAATGAGAAAAGTAACACTTAGTGCCAGTGAGAAGCATTAGCTCATGTGTGTTCCATGCCTACCACGGTGCTAGGGAAAAATGCCGGGTACTGGAAGTGAAGCACATCTTAGTACTCAAAGATGTGCAGGCTGAAGTTGTCCCAGGCTGGGATGGCTACTGATTCTAAAGGGCTTTAAGCCATAAAAGAAAATTAGTTCACTATAGACATATAAATAACAGTATGTAAAGCACAACTAAACTGGAATATACACTCTTCCGGAAAACTAAATGGAGCTTTCTCTATTCTCTTATTATCAATAATAAGTTGTTCAGTCAGTCTTGTTTTCCTCCTGCATGAAATACTGGATGCAAGATGCAAGAGACCTTAGTTGAGTTGTTTTGTGTTTTTTTAAATCTCAACCCAGTTCAGCAGGAACTTAGTGGGAATGCCTCTACAGGCACCTCTGAACACAATGTTGGGATGCAATGCACCAGTCACTAGGGAAACCTAGTGCACAATCATGAGACTTCTGTATTATTTATGCAATATCACTCCTAAGCAGCATGTTTACCCAAGTGCTGTTCAGCTCTGATATCCTGGGTGTTCCCACTTGGCCATGGCTGCACTGCAGGGGCAGATTGCTGGATTACATCCTGATTGCCATAACCCAGAGGAGGGGCCATGTAGGCTGTGTATACCCTCTGTATGCTGACACAAAGGAGGAAATCCAGAGCAGTATAAATGACAGATATGCAAATAAATTAAACAAAGAAATGCAGCCAAGGACAAGTTTGGCTTTCTGGGCTGTGGGTGCACATTCCCAGCTCACATCCAGCCTCTCTTCCATCAGGACCCCTAAATCATTCTCGGCCAAGCCGCTCTTGATGTGTTCATCCCCAGCCTGTGTTGATACTAAAGGTATCAACCTGCCCTGGTACAGGTGCAGCACCTTGCACTTGATCTTACTGAGCCTTGTGAGATTCCTATGGGCCCACTTCTTCAGCTTCTTCAGGTCCCTCTGGGTGGCATCCCATCCTACAGCTGTGTCAGCTACACCACCACTCAGCTTGGTGTCATTCACAAACTTACCGAGGGTGCACTTGATGCCACTGTGTCATTGCTGGAGACACTAAACAGTACTGGTCCCAGTATAGACACTCAGGGACACCACTTGTCACCGATGTCCATCAGGACATTCAGCCATTGACCAATACCCTCTGCATGATATGTGAGCTATTTTTCATCCACTGAACAGTCCACCCATCCCATCAATCCCTCTCAAATTTAGAGTGAAGGGTGTTGTGTGGGACTGTGTCAAAGGTACTACAGAAGTCCAGATAGATGACATCCATGGCTCCTCCCTAGTTCACTGATGTAGTCACTTCAACCTAGATGCTGGGCATCTTAAATTGCCTCCCTGTCCTCCCTGTGCCTCAGAGGATCTCTTCCATGATCTTCCTAGAACAAAGGTGAGGCTGACAGGTCAGTAGTTCCCGGGGTGCTCCTTTCTACCCTCTTAAGAAATGGGTGCAGTCTTTCCTTTTTTCCAGATACCAGGGACTTCACCTGACTGATGTGACTTTTGAAATACCAAAAAGCTCTTTTAACACACATTTACATTCACATTTTCAGTGTGCTTGTGTGAACCAAGGAGCCTGCCTTGAGTCCTTACAGTGGTATTTAAATATCTCATAACTGAGAGAGACAGGTAGAGAAGCCCTTTGTGGAACCTCACACAGAGAGTGAAGCAACAATGGTGCCATAGCTGAAATTAGCACCACCATTCATCTGACTCAGAAAACTGAAGCAGAATCTGGTTTAAATAACTGATCAGATTTTCCATATGAATCTTCACTGAACCTTTTTAAAAAAACCCCACAACTGGTTAATGATGATTACCTATGTTCAGCTGTATTTACTGTATGTATGAATTTGTCCTTGCCCAGAGCTTGCAGCCCGAATTTAAGGCACTGGCATAGTCTGCCCTGCTGCCCATGATTTGCCCAACAGCTTTCCATGGGCTCAGGGATGTCCAGCTAAGCCAGAATGTGCCAGACCTACAGAGCCTGCTTGGTAGTGCTGATGTGGCCGTGCACCATCCAGGCTCCCTGCACACAAATGACTGATTTCTTTTTTTATTTTAATTCTTGGGGAAATTTCTGGCACGTGGCTTTAGGCATGTGTGAGACTATGTAACAGCAATTGCTTATGGGAAATGGGAGAATTTAAATGCATAGGTTCACCTAATTATGTTTGGGTTTTTTTAAATCTGAGTATCTTTTGTTATGCAATTTTTTTTTCACAATCTTGTTTCACTTTTAAGAAAGGAAGTAAATCACTATCAACAGCACATCCTTAATACATGAGTTATATTGCATACTCTTCTTTCACAGGCTAAGCCTTCAGGACAGCATGGGTCTCATTCAGGATGTGTGTTAGTGGGCAGGTGACCATTGCCTTATTCACAGTGACATCTATTGGCAAAAGCCATGTGCAAAGGGCTTCTTTTCCTATTAGAAGGCTTTTAGAGTACCTCTTTTATCTTTAGCATTTTTCTTTATCTTCTCCAGATCTTACCACTCAGTTTTTCCCAGTCAGTTCAGAATTTTAGATTACTTACTACAGCTTAGTCTGTTATCATTTTCTCTAACACAATACCCCTGTTCTCAATCAATCATTCATCTGTTTCTGACAGGGGAAGATTTTATATAATCAGCACCATTTGCCAGTTTATTAATGAAAACATAAACCATAAAAAAAGTGGAAGCTTCAACAGACCAAAGGGAAAACATAAATCAAGAAAAAAATCTCAGAAAAACACCAAGAATGACTGGGTTAACTTTTTTCCTCAAAATCACCAAAGTGCTGCTAAAAAAGAAGAAATATTAAGGCCACATGTTTGTCTGTTGTTCATATAACTGTAGAAAGGAAAATAATGGAACCAGTGTTGACATTTAAACAGCTGATACTTCATTCAAAATATTTACAAACCAGAGACAGAAAAATAATTAAGTCAGATATTCACAAAACATATATTTTTTCTACCTGTTGCATGCAACCTCCATGACTTTCATCTGATGAATGAAACTGTCAGTAGTATCTACAAATCATTCAAATTTATCTACCTAAGTATGTGGGTGAAATTTGATAAAATAGAAACAGACACAGAAATCAACAGTGCAGCATATCATCTCTGTTAACCAGAGGCCGAGAATCTTTGTTTTCACATGACAATCCAGTATCTCCTGTCAGAGACATTCCCTCTCCTCAAATTCTGCTGCACAGGAGAAGAGACACAGATCACACATGCAAATGTTTCATCACAGTAAAAACTTGGGCTTGGCATAAATTATGGAGAGGTTGATAGAAACAGAAAAAACCCCATGAATTTAGAAACATTTTTGTTTCAGCATTTCAGTATTATCTCCTGTCTCACAAAAACAGCAGAGATACAGAGAAGGTCCCCTGTCACTGAGTCAGCTACTTCACAAATAAGATACACAGAAATAACAGTATCTAAGAGATTAAATCACAGAGCAAATCTCTGTATTTTGCATCTATAACTAGAAAGCAAGATCAGATTGGGTGGGAGAACAAAAAAATGTAACAGGTAACAGCCAGGTCAGAAGCTAGCTGCAGTCCATTTAGTTGCAGAGTGATAAGGGAAATTGTCACCATGGTTTTTTTAGACTAATTATTAGACAGTAAAAGAAAGAAGCTACATCTCTTGAGCAAGATTCCTCTGGTATTCATACTTTCATACTGAGCTTACAACCTAAAGGTGCTCCAAGTTTCTCAATTATTTGCAGCTTTTAACATCTGAAGATTTATCTCATAATCTGTCCCTTGCCTATTTAAAGCTACAAGAATCTAAATCCAGAATTTCCTTTCCATTAAGTTTATAGAAACTGTATAACATATCTATTTCATTGATGTTACTTTATTCATATGCCATATTCCACTCTTTTTTTCTTTTCTGTGATATTTATTATTTGATGACTTGGGGTTTTTTTTCTTCAAATTCATTCTTAGAATTCCTTTAGGTCACATTTCATGTCTGGAAGCAACTGAGAGACAAATCTCTAAACCAGCAGAGAAAACATAGGTATATAGCAAATGGGTGTATGGCATCAAAGAGATGTCTGGTGTATCTTCAGCCCACTGTACTCCAGAAGGGAAGAGCGCTACTTCTCAGGTTTTTGTTTGACATAAAGAAAATTCCCAGCTGATGTTAAACATGTGCAACATTAAAAACATAATGAGAATGATGGCAAATGCTATTAGCATAGCAGAGCAGACTGCTTCCCTCCTGTGCCAAAACCAGCAGAGCTGACCCCAGGGCTCTGCTGTGGCTTATTTAATTCTGAGAATAAGTTTATGGGTGATCAACCTTCCAGCAGTCCACAATTCTTGACAGCTA
Source organism: Ammospiza caudacuta (assembly GCF_027887145.1). Classification (NCBI taxonomy): domain Eukaryota; kingdom Metazoa; phylum Chordata; class Aves; order Passeriformes; family Passerellidae; genus Ammospiza; species Ammospiza caudacuta. Next base: position 137,110,799 of record NC_080593.1, read on the forward strand.
CTATTTCCAGCAAATACACTCTATGTTTTTTTTTTTGGTCACTGAGCATTTCGTTCTTCTTAATATAAAGGCTCCAAGTGTGTCAGAGAGTTAAGAGTTGATCAAAGGGACATGTGGCTGCAGGGGTTTTGGGGGTGATGACATATTTCAGCCTCATGTGCTGTAGAGGACAATGTGGAGCTCGTATTTGAGATAAGATTCTCTGGGAGCACACTGAGTAGTCTGCTTGATGTTTGTTGTAGCTTGGGCACACAGGAAATTAGTGACTGAGGTGCAACCAAGGGCTCAGAGCTGAGACTGTGTCCAAATTCTCACTTTACAGTTGTAGGGGATGGATAACCTGAGAAGCTGTTCCCAAAGGATTTCAGGTAACCTGAGAAGCTGTTCCCAAAGGATTTCAGGTAACTGAGCATTTCTACTCTTTTTCAGATGCCACCACTAACTTTCAGCTAGGCCAATCTAACGTGAACATGGCATCTCCACAAAAGGGGAATTACTTGAATGATGACTTCCTCTAAGACTTATTAGCATAACTATAAAAATCATCAATAATTCAAAAATGCACTATCAGAAACTTGAAGAATGGATTACATGTCTTACCACTACCAAAAATATTTTATTTGGAACATAAAGACATACCTAATAGTACACTACCCAAAGACAGGCTTCAAATGATGGGTGACAATTTTTTCCAAACCTAAAGCTGCAGCTGTTAATTATAAAAGTATAGACTTCTCTGTAAAACTTTAGGTTCTTCAATAGAAAATACAAGACACATTCATAAAATCCATATTTTATTTTGATAAAACCCTTATAAATATAAAAGAATTAATCAACTCCACTGTTTACAATATGTAAGAAATATGTAAAACTTCTGTTCACAATATGAAGAAGTAGCCTTATTCCTTTCTCTTCTGAGACCAACAAATCCTTTGTATCCTTCCTGCAATTTGTAAACATTTTTTCCACATTCTGTAGCTACTCACATAACAGGGAAACATATGAGATCCAATCCTAAGTCCAAAAAAGAGAGTGAAAACTATACAACACACTCTCACTTTTCTTTTTAGTGCTGCTAAATGCCTTTTTTTTTCTTTCAAGTTTGTGTTCTTCAGAAAATATTCAAAAGGCATAGGGAGGCCTTGCAGAATATAATAGCTATATTCTGGGGAGGAGAAAACAAAGAATTCCACATATCTTCAACTAAGATAAAATACCTATATCTCTATATCTAATTTATTGTTCTAAAACAGCATATAAAGTCAATCCCAATTGTGATTTCCCTCGTGTTTGTTCATCAAAGATCAAATGACCCATTGAGGTAAAAGGCAGAGCATATAAAACCTATTTAAAAATTAATTAAAGGAGAGCAGTTATGGAAGATGAATTTATCATAAGTACTACAGAGATTGGTGTTAGTTGCTGCCAGTAAAACCTCTAGCTGCCTCTTCAGGTATCACTCACTGGATTTCACTATAGTTCTCACAGTTTGAGAGTAAATCTAATTCTATCCTAAGCTACATCCTATGGCATGTTCATTAATAAAAATATTTGGTGTAAAACACCCCAATCATATTCAGATAAAAAAGGGTCCTGAGAGAAACACTGCCTCAAGTCAACTTATAGAGACAGAAGTTTCAACATATAGCTACCGAGGGCTGAGCTTTTTATTAGATGTTGACTTGATTCCAATTTCTTTGGCTGTCTCTGACTATTCTCTTTGGTCTTGGAATATAAGTGCAACCACTGAAGTTCACCTATGACAGCAGAACATCAGCCAGCACCTTGACACATTCTATACCTGGGCAGTACTGTGCTGCACAGTGAGATGAGAGGTAAGCAGCATGTGGTTCACACTGCAGCGTGCAATGGTCTGGAACAACAGCTACCCCTGCCTCTTGATTTTAAGGGGCAAAAGTGTGATGCTACATGGATATAGTGTAATAATCCCTTATGTTTCACCAAATGCAACAAACTGGATTTAGGCACAAACAGCTCCCTCTATGCCCTTCCACCTTTCAGTTTTCAGGTTTCAGGACAATTTCATCTTGTGACATTGTGAAATTCAGGAATACCTAATCTACCTGACATAATCTTGCAATATACAAAATCTTTACTATTTGCTTTTTAAAAAACTATCAATCATTACATGATTACTGCTATGAAGCAGCCAGAATAACAGGATCATATAAATATCTGTCTTACTTAAATGCTGCTAGTCATTACTACTTTTTGTAGGAACGTAAATATGGTATTGCAGAAGTCAGCAATGAAATTACATCATCCTTGAAACTTTTTTCCTTGAGAACTGCAATGTGAGGTTTATACAGAAGCTAAATGTTATGTTAGAGACCAGAGGAATAATCCCAGAACATCCCAAATTGTCAATAATACCAAGGATCCTGTTCAGTAATTTGGTGGCAAAATTTGGGCAACTCCTTCACCATTTTTTTAGCAGTGACCTCTGTGTATGCAATGCTGATGCCTCAGTACTTCCAAGACAACGCACTCAAACCCAGTCAGACCTGTTAACATCAATGAACGTGTGACAATTCCAGACATACATGTGTGAGAAATGACTGCATGGAAACCACTGACAAAACAACACCTATTGGTTAAAAACAACTCACAAAAAGAAATTAAACATCACAAAGTATATTAACTACTAAAACGAATTTGGTCTTTGGTTTCAGAGGGAGCCTACTCTGGATTTACTCCTTCAATTCCTTCTGACTTCTCGTCCCCTCAGGGGCTGGGGAGGCCGGAAGTTTCTCAGCAAGCAGCAGGCGACCTCATCCTCAGCAGTGCTCAGGAGGCTGCGGAATTTGGCCAGCTGTAACCAAAAGACACATCAGGTTCAGCAGAAAACTCTCATGCAAATACTCATGAAAAAGCATGTAAATAATAAAGACACTTGTCACTTTTTTCCACCTGAAAGAACAGAACTGTATTTTATTAAGTCATGGGGGAATGGCAATTTCACCATTTCTATCCTTGTAAATGAAAAGGGGGATTACTACTGAGAAAATATCCCAAAATACATGAAACTGTGCATAAGGATTACTTGTTTCCTTTATTCACACTTTGTCTTCCACAACCTGATCTAAACCAGGGAGTGTTTATACCTTTTTAGCTGGATTTCATAGTTTGGAGATTCTGAAATGCTTTTTGCCAAAAGATAAGATTATGTTTCTTTATCATACAAACATTCTGTGTATGTTTCCTTCTTCAAAGAGGATATTCACAATTAACCTGGAATTGCAGGTGTGGTGCTACAGAAAGCTTCTGCCTCTAGCAGTTACTCAAACCAAAAGAGACTCTAAATTCTTTCATTGTGAAGAACTTATAACTTCCAGGACAAGCACTTACTCATAACTCAGCATGTGCTGTTCTCAGCAGAAACCCCATCAGAGCTCCATGTCTAAACCTTGGGAAATCTGAGGATGATTTCTGACCTAAGTATAGAATTTTGTTTAATTCCTAATCTTTACAATAGTTACTATTTCTATATATCACTTTACTTCCCTCCTAGGTTACCAATGGTAGGACAGTACCAAAACCATTCCATTATAATACAGCATTTAGTCGTAATGGCACATTGCATCATAATGACATAAAGAGCAAAAAATATCAATGCTACCTTGCTTCACCCCATTCTGAAGCTAACGTTTGTATTCAGGGACCTGTAAGTTTTTAAATAGCTTAAAATCTATTTTAAATTTCTTCCAACCTGAAAAGTGCAACAAAAAGTCTGTAGTAAACTCTAAAGCCCTAAAGAAATCCAAACTTGAGGAATAAAATTAAATGGTAGAACAGTATCAGTCAGGTGCTGACTGAACAATCACAGTGGTGGACATTAGTGGAAACACTTTAGCTGCATGCATGTTTATATTGACAAGAATATAGCAATTTCTACTTTAATACGTAAGATATAGCTAAAGTTTATGAAAAATTACTAATAAAGGATATACTGGACACTTTCCTACACCATGTTCCTGAGCCTGTTACATGGCTGTTTGTATACAGCATTTCACATTTTAGAATGTATTTATTACAGATTTGCCCAAATAGGAAGCTTTTAACCTGAGAAATGGCTTATCTTTGGAAAGTTGATACCTTAACACAAGTTTCCAATCCTAGATCCAAACAGTTGCAGCAAGCCTTACAAAACCAGATTGAGAGGAGTAAGGAAGAGATATAGGTGAGAAAAATACACACATTGAGCAAATAAATTACTTCCAATCAGTTGTAAACAGAAATTTGAGGTTTCCCAACCAGCAACCCATTCAGGGAACTGTCTTAACACTTATAGCAAAGACTGAAGTCACCATTTCTGCTATGTGTTCTCTACTCAGAAATACCTTACACCTAAGAGGATCAGCCCGCTGGGTGTCACTGTTGCCAAGTTAAGATACAGCATGAAGCTTTTACAAGAATGGCAAATAGACCCTTTTTTGTGGAATCACAGCTTTCCTAAAACATCAACTTATCACAACAACTTTCCTTCTACATAAATTCATCAAGTTTTATGTATTTAGAATGGAAGAAGACATTTACTACTTGTCTGCCAGATAAAAATGCCAAAGATGAGGTTTGAGCTGGATATACAAATAATTAAATCAACTGGAATTCCAGAATTTCTAAGCATCATCTGAACTCTTTTTATAGGTTCCATATGGATTATTTTTGTTTCCTAATTGTTAGTGTATGCAGATTCTTTTTAAAAATTAATAACAAATAGCTGTTACAGCAAGAAAGGCAACTAGTCAGAATAAATTTGATAGAAAAATTTTGACTTTTGAAAATCTTGTAACATCTGCAGTGCCACCCATAATATTGGGTGGCATTTACAATTTCCATTCTTACAAAAGCAACACTTCTATAGCAGTGAAAAATCCAAAGATACCTGTTCAGAACAAACACTTATGGGCTCTCTCAGAACAATCCAGATGACACTCTCAAGAAGAGGTGGAACAGTGAGAGAGCCAAAGTAAGTCCAGTAGTCCAGGGACTTGGGAAGCAGACAGCTGGGATCAAAGTTTGTGAATAGTGCTTTTTTCCCCTGGAAAGAAATAAAAGAAAAATACCAGGGCAATATTATTTAAAAGCAAGAGGCCAGGGTAAATAACACCAAAGGAGGTAGAGCTTGTCCCACTATCAGGTGGGCTGGCAGCATCTTGGGTGATGACAGGAGGTCCTCATCACCGCCCTTCTGATGAGGTCTTACCTCAGAGACAGCTTTGCTGTGACTTTCCTTGATGCCAGCAGGACACCATGAGAGGCGTCATGTTAGAACAGGCTCCCCTAAGTTACAGATGACCATGAGATGGAAGTGGTGGGGAGAAGACAAAAGATGTAAGACTTTCAACATGGTCTCTGTGGGGCTGGCAGAGTAACCCCACAGGTTACTGCCACTAGCTTCCCTCCTCGCTCCTCCAAGGGATTACTTCTGTTTCCCCCTGTACTGGACACCAGACCACAGATGTCTGTCTGAACATCATGTTGGGAGTCTGGCTAATTTCTCTTGCACAAGCAATAGGTTATTTCTCATCCTGTACCTCAGCAAAACAAGGAAGGAAGTATTTTCCTCATCTTTTTTATAGCTTTCCATAAAGTATGTTTTTCCCCTGTTACTATCTTCATAGCAACAGATATATCAGAGACTGGGTTCTGTGAGGAATTCGCTGTTTCCTCTGATCTTTTGCTGCGTAAAAACTATGTTTTGTCTACTTAGTTTCAACTTAAACAGAATGCACATAAACTGACTCAAATTAGGTATCAATCATTGGGGATAAGGAAACATGAAGGTACAGGGAGTAGCAGCCATGTTTCAAAAAACAAAAAACCTGACCAACAAAAGCAACTACCAATATTAGCTAGTATTCTTTTAGAAGCACTTGCTCACCTTGATTCTGATGGTGTCCAAGCGGTCAGTAATCTTGTTCAGCTGAGGGTTGCATTCACCAATCTATTAACACCAAAGAAAAAAGAAACACTGGAGCTCTAGAGAAAAGCAATAAAAATTAATAAAAAAGCAACTGCATAATGAAACTGCTTTATATAACTGGAGTGACTGAAATATCTGATGCATCTTCTGTGCAAGCCCGTGACTAGCTGGTCCTTAGAAATAATACTGGTCATAAAGAAGATTCACTCCCTTGCTAATAGTATTCTGGCTACTCATAGTAATTACTTCAGCCACAAAAGAATTACAAACTTTTCACTACAGGGGTATAGAAATGATTTATCTTTCATGTTTTAATATGTGGGACATTAAAAGTTACAGACTGACATCAGAAATTTAAACTGCTTATGACATTGAAAACAATGTTCTTACGTGAGAACATTACAAACTGAATTTGCGTGCTAAGAAATCCAGTGACACTTCCTTTGAGTCATTTAATGCAAACTGGAAAGACGGAATTACTGAACTGCTGAGGCAGTTCTTTGCAACTGTGGCACGGAATGGCTCTCTGACTGTGCCAGCACCAGTACTAGCTGCTCTCAGGAAGCTGTGTCAGCCACCAGAAACCACAGAATTTACCAAAGCCCTGTCCTTTGCCATAGATTGTGAGAATTCCCCATCTGCTTCTTCATACAGAATTCAGTGAAGCTGTTGCACAAATCTAATCTTAGAACAGGGAGAGAAGGCAAAAAAGGTATAAAATAATTATTAGGAAATTCTCCAGTTTCTGGGTCTGCATTATTTAGTTATTATTATTTTCTAGAAGAAATGACCAGCTCAGAAACAAGCCATTAAAAAACTATTTAAATCAAGCTATCCCCCTAAATGAACATGTTAGTCAAGAACAAGTTACTGGGATCCAAATGGGGGCAGCTGAATAAAGTTCCACATCTAATGTTGTTTGGGCTTGCAGACTAGGCAAACTGAAGAGTTTGACTGTCTTGAAAAATCTATTAAGCTGATATTTTTATTCTTAAAGGAAGCACTTTTTAACCCCAGCTTTCTATATTGGCAGATAAACACTACGAAGGAAATAAATATAAAACAAGTTTCTCTTTAGTGATGCTTACACAAACCATCACTGTTATCTCTTTGAGCTTATAACGCAGATTTATTATGAGTGCTGAAGCATTCTCTTCTTACCTTCAGAAATACAGCCATAACTGCTAGTCCATCTGACTGACAAGCTGCTTCAACAAAACTGGAATACTTCTCTGCATTCCAGTGGACCACATGAAGCTGGAAAGCAAAAGACACAGACAGCATCAACGCTCACTGAACTCAAGTAGTGGCAAATAAATATTACAACTTTACTGGGTTTGACATCCTATTTAACTCTTTTGTATGCAGAATCATTCAGTGTTCTAAATGCAGATAATTCATGAAATCAGTAAATATGTAGTTCACACAAATGGCAAAAGCATTTCCAGTGGCTAAGATTATTAAAAATTTAGTAGCAATCGGCATACCACAGTGCCTATCAAATTGCTGTTGGGTCCCCAGATTTTGAACTGAGAAGTTAAGACCAAAAAAAGCCAATGATTATATAACTGGAGGTTTAAAATCCATTTTTAGTACAGCTGATTTTAAAAAATGATTGGAATTCATGAGGATGTCATTATTATTTTACTCTTTTTCTTTAATCAAGCTTTCAGCAGCATTAATCATCCACATAAATAGCTAGAAAATAGGCAAATACACATAAAACTTGCACTGACCCCTTTTCCCTTGTTTAGCTTAAGGGAACATCGGCATTTCATTTTTGACACTTTTCAGATGTTATTTTCTATGACTATTAGTAGTGATGCCCTTACAAGCAGCTTGACTATCTCAGGTTTGAGCATTTGCATTTCCAACATGCATTATTCTGGAAGTGTCCCATAATATTTGCCTAAGAAGCTTAAACACCACCCAGCCAGGAGGGAAGAGGAAAAGCTTGTGATGTCTATTTCCATGCTACTTAAGTTTAAAAATTAGGTTTCCTAATTCCTGACCACTCTTCATTACGAGAGCTCCTGGTTCCTAAGAAGTTCCAGGTTGTTCCAGCCTTGAGCAATGGTCTGGCTGCCAAACTGGAGAGAGCACACTCACACAGCACTTAGGTCTGACTATTTCACAAACATTAATTACTTTCACGAATCCTCAATGGATTAGTAAATCTTATTACACATAATTTTTAGTTAAAGATGCTCAGAAGCATGGCATGAGATTGTCTTTTCTAAAATTGGTGACCATCTTTTCAGATTTTGAACTTCAAGAATGAGGAAAAGCAACTCATTGAATGACTTAAACTGGGACAAACCCATGAAAAAAAGGACTTCCTTTTGGAATACAGCATGTACAGGACAAGTAAAGTAAGAACAATTTAGGAAAACTGAAATCTGCTTTAAAAGATTTCCACATGAAGCAACATGGCTGTATGGCTGAAATACGGACCTAGAAGTATGAAGATTTTTATTCTAAATATCAATTCTTGCTTAACTTCTATAAGTTTCAAATTTCCATATCTATAAAATGGAACTCTTACTTGGTCTTACTTGACATCAATATTTTAAGCATTTGGGCTTTAAAGTGCTGAAACATTACTTGCAGCAAGTAAGGAATCCCACTGTCATCAATAATAATACATGTACAGCGATGATGACACCCATGCTGTCTCACAGCTTTAGAAATCCTTGAAGGAAAGTTGCTACGAATATTATACACTAAGCCAGGAGGAGAACATAGTCCACTAAACCTTTCTTAAGTGCATTAATATCCTGGAGTTCAGAGTGTCTGCACTGCTCCCTATTATAAATTCACAGAACCTATGCTGAACAACTTTTAAGCAATTACATTTTCTCATACACAAAAAGGAAACAGATACTCTCAGTCAGAAATTACCTTTATTGTGGATTTGGGAAAAAAAAAAAAACACCATCAAAAACAACCCAACAAAATTCCCACAGCTACTAAAAGCCCACTCCCTCATAGCTTTGCCAAAAAAACCCACAGAAGGTAACCCACCAAAAACCAGAGCCCCTAAACAGAGTGTGAAACACTTCTGGGTACAGACACGTTCTCAATGGCTTGTGACTTCTCTAAGGAATATATCCTGTCTTACCACCGTGGTGTCACTGCAGCTTGTGAAGAGACTTTGATCAGCCCGTATGTTGTCACAGAGAATGGAGCCATGGGTCTCTTCTGCTTCCTGGAGGGCTTAAGGGGCAAACCTTGCAGTCTTCTTTACCTGTACATGAATTCTTTCTTCAATTCAGTCAATGCTTTTTCTTCAAACCTTGCACATCTTCCTTACAAAGGTGAGCACTGAAAACATCTTCATGTCTCCTTCTGAGGTATTTTCTTTTGTGTGAACAATATTCAGAAGCCTTGGTTTTAATTCTGAGTTTCTTATCCCAAAGCCAAAGTGACATCTAGAGAGCTTCTTGTGGAGGGTTACCCAACCAACAGGTAACAGAAAGGCCTTTAGACTGGCTAGAAATTCAGAGATATTTTCTCCTTCCATTTGGTTTCTTAGATGGGAAACATGTATTTTCTCAGCTAGAAATTTGGGTTTGGTACTTAATGGTTTTAAAGCACCTCTATTAATTCTTTATATTCCATCTCACCTGGTTCCTGTGGAAAACATAAGCCTTTAAACACTGCAAATGTCACTTTTCCCCATTAGTGTTAGAAAATTGATCTTTTTTTCCTGACCAGTATCTCTTATAGCATTTCCCGTAAAATCTGATCACACCACAGTGCATACATTACATTTATTTCTTCTGTAGTATTATGCCTTTTATTTGGCCATTTATTTTTATACTTTTTACTTTTTAACCCCAGAAAACTCTGACACTGTCTGAATCACATGTTTTTAAAGATCTCAATCTCCTGAAAATATTCCATGGTACTTCCATTTGCAAAGAGGAATGTCATACTGAGAACTTCCTCCTGCAGATTACTCAGATACAAAGGAGACAGAGCAGGAGTGAATGCTCTATGCCAGAGCAGATGGTGCACCACCTCCACTGAAGCACAATCCCCACAGACAGCAGGCATCCCACAGATATTAAACCATGGTTCTCAAAGTCAAAACCACCACATTGCTAAGACAAAATGCAACATTCCTATGTCTTGCATAAACTTTACAATACATTGGCCCCAAATACAATAATTCTGTGGTTTGTCATTGAAGATGACTTTGAAAATATTCTCCAAGGAGGAAACAATGAAAGACAAAGTTTAAAATAACTCTTGAACATTAAGTCTCGCTCTTATAGAGCTCTTGTCTTCTGTACTCCTTTTTTAATCCTCTGCAAAGCTTTCAAAGAGGTTCTCCTTTGAGAAAGGACCAAACAAGCAACACTTCAGGAAGACCACTTTTCAATAAAATGAGGGGAAGATGAAAAGCAGGAAGAGGAAGGGCAACATTACTCTTGTAATGGAAAACTAGTCACAAGCTTAGAGGTACAGATGACTCCATGTAAAGCCTTACCTCTGCCGCATACTTCATCCCATCCACCGTGTGCTCGGAGCCAGCTTCATCATTGGACCCCCAGTGGAAGTGGATCTGGCGCAGCCTGTAGGTCCCGCTGAGTGGCCCCCCAGTCAGCACTAGAAATCCAAACAGAGGAAAAGGCTTCACTGAGAGAATGGAGTCTCTATCCATATCCTCTAACCTCACACCAGACTTCAGTCTTCGGACACTCCTCTGCTCCTGCTCATAAGTTGTCTCAGACGGCTTTCCATTTCTTGGAAGTGCTACAGAAACCCTCACCTGTCGAGGATATGACTATGAAAATTGCATTTATGGGCAGATTAGTGGGTTATGGCCAACTAAAGGGTATGCTGTTATTGTCAAGGTTGGATATTTCTCTGAGAATGGGAAAATACTTCTATTTTTCAACACTCAAGAGTTTCCTCTCTTGATTATATTCAAAAGAATCACTAAGAAATTAAGCTCAAAATATAGGTTTTATGAATAAGGAGCATGATCATAAAAAATTAATGTCAAAAGAATTTATTTTAATCTTTGAAATTTGGTGGAAAATAGGAGGAGCTTAAATTTTCAGGGCTCTTTCCTTCATTTGCAACTAGATCCAGTTATATCAGATTGAAGTCTGAGGAAAAGGAGTTTATATCAACATAAATAAAATTAAGCCAATGCTACATGTGCATTACACAACTGCAATATTACTGACAATTAGCCAGGGCTGGAAAGCATATCCTATGAGGAGCAGCTATGTACTTTGGGTTTTTCTAGTTTTGAGAAAAGGAGGCTGAGGGGTGTCCTCACTGCTCTCTACTTCTGTGGAGGGCAAGCAGAGAGGGAGCTGCAGGTCTCTTGTCTCAAGTATCCAGTGACAGGACTCATGGGTAAGGCTCAAAGCTGTTCCAGGGAAGATTTAAACTGGATGCTAGGAAGCATTTCTTTACCATGATGATGGTCAAACACTGGAACAAGCTTCTTAGAAAGGCTGTCAAAGCCCCAGGCTTATCAGAGTTTAAGAGGCATTTGGACAATGCCCTTAACAACATCCTTTAACTTTTGGTTAGCCCTGAACTGCTCAGGCAGTTGGACAACATGATCATTGCAGGTCCCTTCCAACTGAAAGAATTCTCTTCTCTTCTCCTCTACTCTATTATTTCTATTTCTATTCTGTTCTGTTCTAATTCTATTCAAACTAACACGCATATGGGTGGGTTTTTCATTATTTTGCTTTTGCAAGCACTCACAATTTTCTTGTCAGACTTAGAATCAAAATATCTCCTCACAGAGCCTGGAATGTGAATTACAGTACCCAGAGAGATTCCTTATTCACAGCAAAACAAATCACTTCACTCGCCCAGCTCTGTATGTCCTCTGAGTGTTTGGGATCAGTCTGGAATAGTTTACTGGCTCATCACAGAAATTTTAAGGGGAAATTAGGGGAGATTTAACCAGATGTTTTTTTTTAAATTAAGAGCAGAAGGGATGACAATAGCAATTTTTTCTCTTCTAGGTTTAGTGCAAAACCTACATTTTCTTAGGAACAAAATCAACCAAATAAGGATAAAAGAAGAATTTTTAAATTGCCTATTTGCTAACACAAGTAGCTTGGATAATGAAAAAGAACTAGGACTGTTTATTCTGGGGAAAAATATTTAACTTCCTTAAAGCTTTAACTCAAAAAACATGCGTTTACACAGCCTATAAACTTAGCAAACAGAGGAGATGGGGCAGTGGCAGTTTAAAATTCTTTCTTTTAAGGACTGTAAACTTAGATGCAAATGATCCTAGAAAAGTGTAAAGATCAGTGTTCTAACTGGCTGAGGAAAAACTATTATGTAGAAATGCACCAGCATGAAATATTTATGCTGAAAACTGTGGAAAATGGCCTGTTGATCTATTTGTGCCGCATCACACAGCGATGGTAAAACCATTTAATTTCAACAGTAATTAAGGAAGAGGGTACTCAGAATTTTTTAAGGCAAATATCAGTATCTTGAATTTTTAAAAATATTGGAAGAAGATCAATGGAGCAATTTCAAAGAATGGAGCTAATGTGGTACCAAACAGCATAAACAGACTTACACAAACAGTTACAGACTTCAAAGCCCAGTTCCAATGTTGACCAAAGTGAGGAAATGGTTCGTATGGGAGTCAGTTAATAATGCATTAGAAGATGCTAATGTATTTAGTACCAATTAATTTGATTTTGTTTTCATGAAACCAACACATGGCAGGAGTTCTTACTTCACAGAGGTGCCCCAGAAGCCAAATTTGGACCCTAGAAAATTCAGTATTTTTTGAGCAATGACCTGAAAGAAAACAAAAACAATACTGATAAAGTTTGTCAGTGACAAATACTAGGGGAAATAGTGAATTACTCAATTTATGTTTGTGGACTGAAGAATCTGGTCCATGCATAGAAGATATGGAGTCTAGCGAAGGAGACTGGGTATTCCATCTGTTAATTATCTGATCAACATCTGTCAGTGCTTTGACACAATATGAACTACATTCATGGAGATACGACCTGGGGAAAGCAGTGAGAGGAGGACCGCATAACCATTGCTTTGGTACCAGGAGAAGCCTAGAGAAATATTGCTCAGGCCCTGTCACTTCATGAAAGGAGTTAAGAGAGTGGAAGAGGTTCTTGGTGTATTCACATTCATTAACTTTTTTTTCTTTTAAACTGTGAGGGTAATTAACAATTAGAACAACTTACCAAAGGCTGTGGTAGGTTCAGCATCGCTGGAAAATTTGAAATCAAGATTGTGTATTTTTCTAAGAGATGTGCTTTAGTTCACCAGCATCTACTAGGCTCGAAGCAGAGATTAATTCTGGGAAGTTCCGCAGCATCTGACACAAGGTCAGACTGATCATTGATGGTCAGCTGGTGGCTTTCAGGCAACATCCAATGTTGACAGAAAGTTTAAACCTAAGACTGTTCAGGAAACAAAAACATGATGCTGTCTTCATCTATGTCTCTCCCTCTTGCCACTATGAGCTAATAAGTCCTCAGGACTAAGGGGTCATCAAAAAATTAGTCTCTCTCTGGCTTTGATGCTTATGAAAACACTATAGCCTTGAATCCTCAGCTAAGCCTCACACAGCCACAAAATTATTTTATTGCTTGAAGATTCTGCACTCCTACAGCTTGAAGAGGTGCATGCTACCTTGCCCAAAATCCAAGAGAAGGTTTCAAAGATGAAGGCAGTAACATTACAAAGACTATAATACATCAGAGAACTTCTAAACAAGAATTATTGTTTGCAAAAAGGGAAGCTACATACTCCTGGAAAAGACTTGGGCAATAATACTTTTCAGAGAAGAAAAGGGATTACTTGGGATCTATTTCACTTGTTCTGTATTCGCTCTTATTGTCATAAGAAGGCCGAGTATAGGTGATAAAAAGGGGAAAAACATATAACCAAACCTGCAGCTAAATAAGAGATTTGAGTGATTCAGTTGGAATGAACCTGTAATGAGACACAAAGGATTCATCTGCAGTGAGAAAGAGAGAGCAGCATTTGAAAAATTGTACACAACACTGTTCAAACCAGGAGCTGGCACTATCCAGCTGGTGCAGGTGGATCAAACCATTCCTGTAAGTAGGGAATCCCAACACTTTCTGAGAAACACAACCTCGAACTTGTGTCCAAATATGTTCCCACTCTGCATCATGCTGAAAGGCAGGGAAAAAGGAATCTCTCATCCAGAGGAGCAAAGCCTTACTGTTTATTAGGAGTTCACACCCAGCAGTGAGACGTGTCCAGGCTGTAGGCATTCTGTTTAGGAACTGGTGGAGAAAATTACAGTGCAAGAGTAAAGGAACAAACCTGATTTGTTGACGGTGTCATCAAACTCCACACTGGTGGAGTGCCCGTTGTTAAGGATGATTTTAGCAGAAGCTGGATCATAACTGGGATTTAGAGGACGGAGGGAGGGATCATACTTGGTTTCCTCAGTTTTGATGTCAATGGGTGACTGACGGTCTCCATTAGCGACAGGAAAAACCTCCTTCCAGTGGGCAGGCCCTGCAATGCATTGGAGGAGAAGTCTAAATTGCTGACAGCAACCTCATTGTTATGAAAGAAAACTCTACTTGAATTGTCCTCATCTACATCTTTTAAATTCAGAAAGGATGCATCAGGAAAACACAGATAAAACATTCAGCTACTTTTGCTGCATCATATTGCAATAGCAGGTCTCCAGACCCCTCCATGTACCTTGCATGCACCTTTAAAAAAGGCCACAGTATGTAGACAATTATTCCCAGGTAAGACTCAGCTATGCACAAGACACAACAAATGCTCACTCAAGTCAGGCATCCTGTATCCATGGGCACTATGTCCCAATAAATTTTTGACATGCCATTTTTGCCAAATATCGTCTCATTGTGTCTTTAAGGATTGCCTCTTTTCTAGGCAGAAATTTTTATGCCTTATTCATTTACTGCAAAAGACCTGAGAACACATCTTGCACCAATCACTCTGAATGAGATGGAGAGATGTCAAAAAATGCTGAGTGGTTCCTGGAGCTTGATGGCAGTGCCTGGAACCTGAACACACTGCTGCACCTCTGATCATCTCCTCCCAGCCCACCAACTGTGCACACCAGCTGTCACAAAGAAGAGAGATTGCCACCCTCTAATCATGAAGTGTCCATGCACACAGGCACACATACACACACACACACTAGTGTAGCACTGCCAAAATCAAATAACAGGAACACTCAGGACAGTGGTGTCTGCATGAGGTTTGTATTTCTACTGCCTTCAGCTGATGAGAGTAGATCTTCCAGACACAGAGCCATTGACCCAACTTGGGTAGAAATTATAGGACTAAAGAAACTGTTAATCAATACCAGTCATCTCAACCTTCCTCTCTCCAAGGAGGCTAAGCCAACTTTTCAGCCAAACCTGAAAAGTTAATAAATCAATAATATGGATATGAGAAAATAGCAAATAACATCCTAAAACAGTAAGAAAATCTTCACTGATAAGATGTGTGAGTTATCTGTTGTTACCTACTAAGCATCAGAGAGTTCCCAATAATTCACAATTAGAGTATATGTGCCATTGTTTAACTATATTTGGATAAAAGGGTAAAGAAAAATATGAACAGCCTGGGGAATATATTCTATAAAGACAGAAAATAAGGTTTAGGATGGAAAGGAGAGGACAGCAAGGGGAAAGAAGAAAGGAAAAAGAGAAAGGTGAAAGTCTGCAGGGCAAACAATCTTTCAGTATTAAGAAGAACACAGAACTTGTTTTTCCCCCAGGCTTATAATGGGTAAAAAGCATATTAAATCAATTGAGAGACTGGATATATGAAATACTTAATATGAGCATCAGAACCTGGTCAAATAAAATCTGTATCACTGGAAATCCTCATAACTAACTCCCTATACTGAAGATAACTGACCTCAGTGCAAAAATTGGGTTTGGGTCTTTCTGCATGGCTTAGCACTTAAATAAAAATCATGACAAAAAAGGACAAAAACGTACGATGCAGTGGTTAATAGCCTAACATCAAAAGCTGTTAGGTATTTTTCTTTCCTTGACTTCAGTAGAAGTGAAACTCACAGGTGCTAAAAGCACCCATGCACCCCGGCAGTAAATCAAGGAGGAAGCGCCCACAGCGCCGGGGGCTGCAGCTCGCACAGCACCTGGGCAGAGAATGATTCTCCTCTGAGCAGCACTGAAAAACAGAAGGGGGAAAAACTTTTAAAGAATAGCCTAAGACTTAAACCTCAGAACAAAGACAAAGGCCTTCAGTCCTGATTTTAAAAAAAGTACTTTTTTTAATTACTTCATTAACTAAACTCAATAAATAAATAGATTCTAAGGCAGAAGATAAAAATCCTACTGGTTTGAAACATAACACTGTTTAAACTTAATTCCTCTCAGTTCACAAAAGGTCATCAAAGCTATTCAATATTCTAACTACTTACAGTTTAGAATATAATTTTAATTGTGTTTTGATCCTAATACCCTGTAGTTAGGGATGCAACACAAAATTTTATTTGAAGAAGCCCTACTCCATAATTTATACCTCACTACCATGATTTGGAACTCCTAGAAAAAGTTTATTGCTACTTAATTTTAATAATTCTAACAATCCTTAACTGAGAAAAGCCAAAAATATATTTATGTGCTTAACTACTTGATCTCCTATTGCTCTGTCTCAGAAATAACTGTAGTTACTTTAATTAAATTATATGGATAACTTGTATTCAGAAATAATACAAAGTTGCCAAAAAGAGGACCCAAGGCTGTGATTCTGTCACTGCCTAATTATTTAACAGTAATACAATATTCAGTTCTAAAATGACATTATTGTTGGTTTGGCACTTGTTCTTGGCTCAGATGACCAAAATACTGGTTTGCTGTGGTGATTAAACATCTACCAGTAACCAAACTACCAGGCATCTGACCTTTCAAAACATACAGGAAGGTATCAAGAAACTTCAGCCCATTTTATACCACTAGGTTATATCAACAAGTATTACTTTCTATGTAATCTATTAGCAATCTAGTACAATTACCATGCTTTTGTCCCTCTAGGAAAACTGTGACTCAATTCATTTCTACAGATCCCAGCCCAATGCAAACTTTGTGTATGACTGTTGTAAAACAAAAGCCATTACTGTTGAAAGAGATACTCAAATACATGTCTATAATCAGATTTAAGACAGCGGGGTCTCCAGGGTGAAAATTTTTTCTGAAGTAGATCCCTCCATATTAAAATAATGTACACTTCAGTTTTCTAAATATGCACTTTCAGGGAGTATAACTCATTAATTCACCTCCTTTCATTTTTTCCTTTACTGAATGAAAGTGATTAATATACCAATTTTTGAACTTATGAAATCCTCTCCTGCTGTTGGGAAAACGTTCTCTTGCTAGAGGCAATTTTCTAGTAGCTCTTAACAATCAAAGCTATTGTGACTGAGATTTATGACTAAAACCTGAACCATCTGCTCTGAAGATTTCATGCCTTTATTTTACACACCATTACCACAGGCAATGAATTGTCTGACACTTTTAGGTCAGACTATCACTGCACATACCACTCACCAGCATTGCACACAGCCAATTCATGAAACAGGTCTCACAGTGAAGGCAGTTAGGAATTTGGCAGGAAACAGAACTCACTACAGCACCTCACAGTGCTGTGTTTTTACCCAGCTAAAGCTAAATATTAAAAATTTCATCAACAGGACAACTTGAGACAAGCCTAGTGAACACACTACAGGATACAGCTGAATTCTAATGAGCCTCTATATGTGCATAAATGGAGCATAAATGGAGCATGTACAGGTGAAAAGGGGTTTGGGTTTGTTTTTTTTTTTTTTCACAGTTTGTTATTATATATAGAGAATTCATTATTTTAGAATGGTCTGGCCTTGACAGGATCATATCCTCATTTTGTCGCAGACATATTTTATGAAAAATCCTTTTGCCAGGATCTTTTCTCCTGAGAAGCTGAGAAGCTTCAGCTTCTCCAGGTTTTGCTGCTTTGGAATGTGATCTGGAGAGTTGTTTACCCAGCATGTAAAATTGTTTTTACTTGATGACCAATGACAGCCACCTGTGTTGAGGCTGTGAGCAGTCCCAAGATTTTATTATCATTCCATTCCCTTTTCCTTGCTAGCCTTCTGATGAAATTCTTTCTTCTATTCTTTTAGTAGTGTTAATATATCATTTTTTTAATATATATCATATCATGTATATAATAAAATTATAAATCAGCCTTCTGAAACATGGAGTCAAGATTGTCTCTTCCCTCTTTCCCACCACATCATTTATTTCTAAAGAGAATCCACTGCCCAGTTTGTCAATCACAGAGTGTTTAAATTTATAAACTTAGGTTTGCAAGTAATACAATTGCATATTAGGTTACAGGAAGATGAGCTCCAACAAAAGCAATTAAAAATTCATTATGGGTAAAATTAAGCACCTTTTAAAAAGCAGATATTGAAATGACGTAATTATTCTCAGAAAAAAAAGTATAAGGAGTTATAGCTCAACTGAATTATCTTAAAGGTCATTTGCAATCTAAATGATTCTATGAATTAATATCCCTTTTATTTATAAAATGCCTCAGCATTACTGTAGTAACTAGATCAAGAGAAATTTTTGCTGTAACAGACAATACATGTAAATAATTACCATATATTTCATTAAATGAATAGTAAACTGAAGTCAATTGTTTTCCCACTGTGGTCCCTTTCAACTTTACTCACTCTTTGATTTGCCTTTTAACTAAACATGTAAACAAAAAAGGAGTCAAGGGGCAAGAATATTCCCATCCTGACAGGAACCTTGAGCAACAGTGAAAAGCATGCATGATACCACACTAAAGCCAGTCTTCAAGATTTCAGTATTATGCCTCTACGTATAAGCAACATCAAAACTGTGAGATAAAAGTGGCAAGAAAGCAAAGGCCAAGGTTTTCACAGAAATAAAATAATGCCTTCATTTATTTCAGAAATAGGTGCATCAAAGTAACCAAAGTAATCAAAGTAAAGAGAACTTCTGCATTAGGGGTGTGTGACAAGATACTGGCAGTACGGAGGCTGCAGGTGTGGCTCCTGTGAGAAGCTGCTGAAGCTTTCCCCATGTCCAATAGGGCCAGTGCCAGCTGCTCCAGGATGGACCCACTGCTGGACAAGGCTGGGCCCGTCAGGGACAGCGCTAGCACCCCTGGGTAACAGATTTAAGAAGGGGAAAAAGTTACTGTGCAACAGCAGCTGAAAGAGAGGAGTGAGAATATGGGAGAGAAACAGCTCTGCAGACACCATGAGGAAGGGGAGGACATGGTCCCAGAGCCAGAGCAGATTCCCTGAGCCATAGTGAAGACCAGGGGAAGGCAGCTGTGCCCTGTATGGAGGTGCACAGTGAAGCAGAGATCCTCCTGCAGCCCATGGAGGGTCACAACTGGAGAAGGTGGATGTGTCTTGAAGGAAGTTTTGACCTCATGGACAGCCTACACTGGAACAGGCTCCTGGCAGGAGCCCATTGGAAGCCCAGGCTGGAGCAGGTTTGCTGGCAGGACTTGAGGTCCCCTGGGGAATCCACACTGGAGCAGTTTGTGAAAAACTACAGCCTGTGGGAAGCCCTCACACTGGAGAAATTCATGGAAGGCTGTTTCCATGGGTGGGACCCTATGCTGGAGCAGGGGCAGAGTGTGAATAGTCCTGCTGCTGAAGAGAAAGGAGAGGCAGAGACAACACGTGATGAACTGACCACAGCTGGTGCAGGAGAGTACACAGAGAAATCCTATGGAGTGAAGGAGTGAAGTTGGGCCGAGGATAAAGGGAGGGCTGGAGGGAAGGTGTTTTATTTTCTCATTGTCTTGCTCTGATTTGATAAACAACAAATAAAACTAATTTCCCCAAGTCAAGTCTGTTTTGCTTATGAAAGTAACTGGAGAGTTACTTAACCTCTGAGCATTTCAGTCTATTTTCTCTGCCCTGTCCAGCTGAGGAGTGATACAGTGGCTTTGGCAGGCACCCGGTGTCCAGTCAGTGTCAATACCTAAATCTTTTAATTCTTTACCTAACAGTGAGCCCATGTCCTTAAACATAGATATTTCATATATGCAGACATGTATGTTTTAATATTTGCCCGTTTACTTTATGCACATAATGATTTATGTTGTGACTGTAGTGAGTAGCAATTGTGGAACTCAGAGTGAACACAGATGTCTTTTCAACTCTTCAGGCAGTCAACCACACTATATAACTGCACCACATTTAATTTATTTCGCTTTATTTCTGTCTGAATTGCAAAAAGTAATCTTAGTTTCGGAGAAACTATTTTCAGGGCCACGAAGGCAAACAAAATTTTCAAGAATCAGAGAAATTTCCTTCACTTGCCACTCAATCAAACAATAATAACAAGAAAAATCAGTAAAATAAATGCAGTAGAAGAGAAAAAGCTAAGAAATAAAACTGATGCTAGGGAAGAGCACTGAAGTGTTCGATATCCATGCCTCCCTCCTCTAATGTCCTGTGAAAGGTGTGGTGAAGGGCATGGACTGATGAGGAACTATCCACCCCACAGCTGCTCTGGGGCTCCAAGAAAGGAGTGAAAGGCAAACTCCCCCTCAAATATGTTACCAGGCAGGCAGCAAAAAGAGTTTTATAGGAGAGACAGGGCCCCAAGCATGGTCCAGGGCCACCCCAGTAGAAATTCTGGTCGCTTCCCCTCTCTATAAGTTGAGAATAGCAAACAAGAAGAGACAAGATAAGGGAGGGAAAGTGGACTTCTTATCTGGGCAGTGCAGGTGAAGCTCAAAGCATAGAAACATATGGAGAAAAAAAACATTGAAAAACAAGACCCATTTACGTCTTCAGGGGAGGGGTAAGGTAGACTGCACAACAGCAGATAACACACCCAATCATTGCAACATCCTTGTGATCCACCACCACTACCCAGTTTTTCAGGAAAAGTACATCCATCCAGAAAAGATGGAACATGAGGGCCAGGAAGGAAAGGTAGTACTTTCTACACATAAACAGTATTCCAAAGTCTAAGTAATATGCACAAAGTCTAAGAATATGCACAAAGCATATTCTTATAGGCATTAGTATATGCAAATATATAGCTGTCTCACTTTGCTGTCACAGCATTTCATTTCTTTGTGTACAGACAATATAAGATATTCCATGTATTTTATCAGAGTTGAGCCTACAATTTACAAAAACACTTTTATTTCTACTTGCATGACTTGTGAGACCGTCTGCACACTGGAGCAGCGTTTGCATGACTGAAGATGCAAAACAGAGCCAAGTCTTTAAGCCTGCAGATGAGCCCATCTTGGGACTTCAAAGACTGACAAGATGAAACCACTGAACAACTAAAGTCCAAAAGCATCTCCTCTTAGGTGCATAGTTATATATTTAAATAACCCAGTCAAGTAACTAGGATTTCCCACCGTGTAGTAGAAGCAGAACAGAGCTGGAATCAGAAAAGCTCGGCTGGAATAGCAGTTCCGATCAGTGCAGCTGTCAGCCACGTACTCGATCTGTGCACGCAACTGTTCAGCTGAAGGAGCGAACGAAATCCCAAGCGGGAACGCGGCAGACCGGACCCGGAGCCAAGCCCGGCCCGGCTCTGCAGGCAATGCTGCACGCATGGACACCTCTCAGCCGCCTGCCTTGCAGAAAGCCGAGACAAAAATCGGCTCGCTCTCACGCTGCAGAGCATTTCAGCTCACCCAGCTCTCCCGAGGGCGCTGGGCTGCCGAGCCCGGCGGCGGCAAGCGCTGGCCGCCGGGCCCCGCTGCCCGCTCCGACGGCCCCGGCTCGGCCCCGGCCGCTGTTCCCTACCGTTGTGCTCGTCGTATCCCCAGTGCAGCATGGCTCTGCTCTCCTGCCGGCACGGCACGGGACAGGACAGGACGGGCTGGGATGGGACGGGATGGGGCGGGAGAGGCGGCTGCGCCCGATTTGAAGGCGACGGGGCGGCGACGCCCCGATCCTCGGGCGCTGATAACGAGACCTGCAGGGCTCCGGCCTCCTGGCCTGTCCGTGCCTGTTGTCGCCCCAAGCCCTTCGTCACCCAGGCTCTCCCCAGGCTCCCCCCAGCACCGTCGGGGTGGCCCGGGGGACGCAGTGCCATCTCTCAAGAGCCCGCTCCAACAGAGGGAAAGTGGCTCCACCAGCCCCCGTCCCGCCAGAGCACGAGTTGTGCGGCAGTGCCCATTACTGGGGTCACCCCCGCCACTCCCGAAAGAAAAGCCAGTCCGCACCGCTGCATCCCCTCCCGATTTTCTCCCAGAGGTGTAAACCAAATTCCCTTTGGAATAGGTCGCAGGAAGATTTCACGTTTTCCGAAGTGGGGCCGTGAAGGCAGAAGGGTGTCCCACTACCCACTGGGAATTTATCCATGCGCCGCGTGTGCCGGGAGCTGCCCGCGGGCAGGTGCTTGAGGCAACGCGGAGCTTTGGACTCAGCGCTTGGGCTACGGGCGCGCGCCAAGGAGCTGTCAGCTTTCCCGTGCTGGAAAAGCTGGCTGCGAAGGCGCGGGAGAGACAAGCAGGGCCGGGGCGAGGCTGACTCCGGGACCAGACAGGGACAGGGACAGGCACAGCGCCACTCCACCACTCCCGCTCCCCGGTGCGGCTGCACAGCGCCCTCCCGAGGCGGCACACGCCCCCTGGCGGCCCTGCGCGGCGCTGTGGGCCTTTGGTGGCTCCCTGCGTCACAGCCCCCTGTGACGTCACCCGCCCGCGCGCCGCTGCCGCCGCCATGGGCAAGAGCCGCGGCGGGGCCGCCAAGGCCGGCAGTGTGTTCCGCATCGCCCGCAGCGGCGTCCTCAAGGCCAAGGCCAAGGGCAAGGCGCGACCCGTCACCACCGGGCTGAAGCAGGTGAGTGCTGCGGCAGCCCCACCACGGGGAGGGCCCCTGCCCTGCTGCGGCGCCGCGGGAGGCCTCGGCCCGGCGGGGATTCCTCCCCTTCGACCTCGGTGCGCGGCGCAGCAAGCGCTCGGAAGTGAATAAATCGAGCTGTTTTAGGGGCAGTGTGCGTCCCGGCACAAAACGGCAAAGTGCACGATTATCACCCGAAAATTAGGTTTGTATGTGGATGTCATCTGGAAAAAGAGGGTCACAGGAAGTTCATTTGACTGATCCGCAGGCATATGCCACAGGAGGCATCGGGCTGTGCTTGAGGGGTGCCGTTTGGGAAGAGTCTGATAGTGTCGCGCCTTGTCCTCGGGAACGCGATGCTGAAGGGCGCATCCGCAGTTCAGCGAGTTCGCCTTCACCGGACTGCATTCACAGCGTCGCTGAGGGTGTAATTCCGGGTAGAGTTTAACAAAATGCCTTGATCCGAACCACTGGGCATAGTTAGTACTACTAACAAGGGGAAGTCCTGCTCCTTTCCATCACGTTCCTTGTCCCAGGAAGGGATCCCTGTGCCAGGCTCTGGGCTACATTCCCACAGCTCTCCTTGATGCTGGCTCAGGAACTCTACGCCCACTAGGTGACTCAACTCGCTAAATCAGCAGTAAAAGGCATTAAAAATACATTTTGCATTTTTATGTGCTGGGTTGGTGAGTTGAACAAAGTTAATTTTGAATGAATGAATGCAGAGAGAAGCATTTTGGTGGGGAAGAACCAGAAAGGATGGAGCCTTTTCTGATCCAGTAGCTGTTTATTTGCCTCAACTGTCAAGTAAAACTGTCAGTGAGATGCAGTGAACATAGCTAGGAGTGTGCATTGCTGGATGTTTTGCTCTTAATTCCTCTCTGCCCCTTTTTTGCCCCTTATATGGCTGTGGTGCTCTGTAGATGCTTCTGTACACCAGTTTAACATATTAAAGCAATAGAAGTACAAAGAAGCAAAAATAATGTTGTTATTTTGGTGTCTGTAGAAGAGCACAGCCCAGAAGAGAGAGAGAGTGGGTCATGGAGTAGGGAGCAGTGCAGGGGAAGAGGGATGGGGGTGATCTAAGCAAGAGTTTTCCTGTTGTGAGCAGTGAGTCATTATATGTTTTCTTCTCAAAGCCTGCCTCCAGCCTGAGGTGTATGTTCTGCAAGAGTTCACCTGTCCCTCTAGGAAAGCATCTGGTAATAGAAATAATAAAAGCAGATAGTGGCTTGTTTTCTCCATTTGATGCAGTTGCAGTCTGCTAGGGAAACAAGTAAATGGCTTTTAAAAAAAAGGCCGTTTCAGATTTTCTCCTGCAAGCTCCACTTGACAAATTAATCTGGTGGACAGACAGGAACAAACTTTACAAAAAACAATTTCATGTTGCTGGCGTCACATCTCCTCTTAGTCTAGACTGTTCTGTATAACAAAGGGAGAAACTGGTTTAAAATCATATTCATGAAATGTCTGAGTTTCATAGTCTTGAAAAGCTTATTAGGAGTAAAATTTTATTCTCTGTGTTTGAAGCTGTGTTCTTTAATGCATTAAGCCTTTGGGCTTAATGTGATTTACTTATCGTTAAGCAGTATAAGAAGATGCTCAGAAAAAAAAGTTGCTAAAATGAATTTACTCATTAATAGCTATAAGCTCATTGTAACTGTTCAGACAACTTTTGATGTAGGTACCATGCTAGCTATAGAGCCTCTTCCTGTGAACAAGTCCTGCCTGACTGCTTGAGGATATCACCATTAAAACTGACTGGAACCTTCTAAAACCCCTGTGAAGCTGGAAGATGGTGACAAGCCCTGACTGAACACGTGGTCTTTGTACATCATATTACCAACAGTCCATCCACTCTGATCAGAGCTGGGAGCTGGGGCTGTATTTCTCCAGTCACTGTCCCAGTGAAAGTGTTCATCTGAGCAGGCCTGTTCTATCAGCCTCATTGCCCACTGCTTCTTATTACTGGTTTTTGTGGTCAGTGAGAATGGAATTGTTACTGTATAGGTGCTCTGAAATTATGGAGGCTTTGAAAGTAAAATGAATATGTGTAACCATTCACAGTTTGCTCCTGCCTGTTTAAATTGCTCAGAGATGAACTATGGGGATGCCCATTGAACAGCAGTAGGTATGCTGAGATTTGGGGTTGCAATAGGTTATTACCTGGCTGTGATCCTGTTCCAAACTTTGGAAGCAACAGGTGCTAGGGCTCAGATCAGCTGAATCTTCCTTTGCTGCAGTAGTGAGAGTTTATGCCCTCTTGCATCCACCCTGCTCTTCTACCACAGACAGCTGTCCCCAGAGTGCAACACATGTCCATATTCTACCACTTCCTCTCTGAAAGTAAAATCTTTGATGAAATAACTTATAAAGGCAGACTTGGGCTAAAAGAGAGGCTGAGGTGCCCAGAGATACACATTCCACTCTCTACAGCTGCAGAGTTTCCTTCAATGCTGTGGCAAAACCTGGTAGACGTTGTTGGCCAGACCTACCGTATGAACAGTTAGGATGCAAGGTGTGATGATGAAGGTAAGCTACTGGAAGAAATTCAGCATACTAAAATAATTTATAAATTGTATTTGGTTTGAGGGGCTACAGGCTTGGCTTCTCTAAAAAGCTGCCAGAAGCTTCCCTTATGTCTGAAAGGGCCAATGCCAGCTGGCTTCAGGATGGACATGCTGCTGGCCAAGGCAGAGCCCATCAGGTACTGGCAGTGCCTCTGGGTTGATGTAGTTCTGAAGCATACCACCAGCAGCAGTCAGAATAGGGGAGTGAGAATTTTTTAAAGAAACAGCCCTGCAAACACCAAGGTCAGTGAAGAAGGAGTGGGAAGAGCTGCTCCAGGTGTCTGAGCTGAGATTCCTCTGCAGCATTTGTTTGACAACAAATTAAATTCATTTTCCCCGAGTTCAGTTGAGTCTGTTCTGCCTGTGATGGCAACTGGTGAGTGATCTTTCTCTGCCCTTATCTCTACCCATGAGCCTTCCATTATATTTCCTGTCCCCTGTCCAGCTGGAGAAGGCAGCGATGGAGTGGCTTTGGTGGGCACCTGGCATCCAGCCAGGGTCAGTTCACCAAAGAGAGGAAAGAAGGAACCCTTCCTGGGACTTCATTCCAGCTAAGAGGAGCTGAGGCTGGTGTAGCAGTGTAGACTTTTGTTTTCTTTGTGTTCTCCTTCTGGATCACTATGGGCTCCCATTCCTGTAGAGCAAGTTTAACTCTTAATTTTGAATTTATTAGTACACAGCTAGATGACCTAATGAAGTAACAGGTAAAACACACCAAAAAGCATGTAACACTGGCCGCATAATAATTGCACAAAAACGGGGCAGTTTCACATCAGTGGAATTTTTGCTAAAAATACTAACGTATGTATTTTTTTCTCTCCCAGATAAACATTAAAAATGCTGAAAAAGTTAGCACAATAAATAAAGCATTTGCTGAAGTTCAGAAAGAAATCAGGCAGCTATCAAAAGGTACCACAGCAGAACCTCAGAACACTCAGCAGGTAATTTCCCTTTGTAAAAATCTGAACAGAATGAAAAGAATGTGTGTTTAAAGCATTATAATGTGTCTCTTAGGCTGCAGGCAATAGCTCAGGTGGTCTGTGTGGTGCTGTGTTACAGGGCTTGCAAGGGTTCCTCAGGGGTGAAGAGATAGACGAGAATCTTGACTTCATGATCAGAAGGCTGGATTTATTAATTTATGATATATAATACATTAAAACTATACTAAAAGGAATAGAGAGGAAAGTTCAGAAGCTTGCTGTCTAAGAAAAAAATAGGAATGAATCAACAACAGAGCTCTCTCTGATCTGTCCCAGAGAGAGCTTGGCCCCTGATTGGCCCTTAATTGTAAACATGGAACATGGGCCAATCACAGGTGCACCTGTTGCATTCCACAGCAGCAGATAACCATTGTTTACATTCTCTTTCTGGGGTTCCCAGAAGAGGGAAAAATCCTAAAGAAAGGATTTTCCACAAAGGATGTCTGTGACAGTGCTGGTAATACCAAGGTGCTGAGTTCAACCCTTTTAAAGGCCATTTACTTAAGAGTTGGACTTGATGATCCTTGTGGGTCCCTTCCACATCAGAATATTCTGTGAATTCATGCAATTGATTTAAAGCTAGAATCTCAGTTTTATGAATTTCATTTGTGTGGCAATGCTGAAACCTAGTTAGCATGTTCAAATTCTACAAAACTACTAAAGTAGAGCAAGAAGAGGGTGGCAGCCATGCTGAAGCACAATTCAAAAGCATATTTTAAAATTACATTCTAGCTGATTTCTTACTGTTTTTTTAAGTTAGTCCCAACTCCATCCCCTTGATTTGAAACTTGTATCTCTACATGAATACACACAAGGAGGATGAACCTGGTTGTTCCCTACCTGAAGCTCCTGACAGTGCTTTGAAACAAACAGTTCTGCCTCTCTTTGTTCCTGATTCCTAAGCCTTGTATTACCTCATCAGAAGGACCAACACCTGAAGCAGCAATTTCTGTAGTAGAGGTTTTGCCTGCAGCACTTGGGGTTCAAGACAGTATTTCTCTTGCCTTTGTCTAGTTTTTTTTTAATGCAGGCCTACCTGCAGTCTTACACAAGAATTAATTCATAAAAGTTTAATGCCTGACAAGTTCCTCCATGTAAACTCCTTCTGCTGACTGATGCTCTAGGCACAGTTTCAGGGAGAGAAAGCAGTCCTTCAGGATGAGATGCAGATGAATCCATCCTGCTGTTGGGGGAAGCTGGAATTTGGAGAAGTGGACATGAGTTGTCAGTATGCCTGAGGTGATCAAGTTTCTGTACAGCTGGGAGCAACTAAACAAGTGTCAAATACCTTAAGGAGAGGCTGAGGGAAAAATGAAACATAAGTGACAGTGCTGCCAGCACAGGATGAAGCCAAGCCAGGATTTCAAGGCTGTTGGAGCCAGTGGTCCTGTCCCTGCTGGCTTGTTATTTATTCCTCCAAGAATTCAGACTGTACTACTGCTCCTGTGCTAGTAGGGCTCTACACCACTCAGGCTGTTACAGTACTTTCTCCAAAGTTGTAGAAGTGTTGTTGAGAGCAGTTGTGTTCTAAAAGCTGAGCCTGTCTCAGTTGGGCTGTGTGTGTTACTGGTACAACGCTCCCAAAGCACAAAGCATTTTCTGCTTACATATCAACTTCAGTGTATCCTGCAATCCCCCCAAGTTATTGAAGTATAACTGCAAAATTAGGTGAAATTAAATATATAAAAGTCTAATCTTCTGGCCAATGGATATTTATTTAGTCTGGTTTGGTTTTTTTTTTTCCAAGCAGAATAAAAAGAAGTTGTTTTCTGCTTTAAACTGAAACTCTTTTTTTTTCCAGGTTTCCACAAATCTGGAAGAGGAACCAGCAAACGTGGATGCTGCCACAAACCTGTTATCTCAGTTGTAATGCAAAATGGACAATGAAGGGGTTGCAAGAAACAAAAGACCACAAATACCGATGGCTTTGTTTGCACAATTTTATTAAAAAAATCTTGTTAATATACAAGTATTGGCACACTTCAGTACAAACTACAAACAGACCTTTCCTATAATCTAGGAAAGTGGAATGTCAGAAGTCAGTGTGAGAAACTTAAAGTGCTAAAACAGAAGGCACTTCACAAAATTGGTTCACTGAAACAGTTTAGCATAACTCAAGTTGATACCCTTCACTTTTCAACTTGGCAGTGAAAGCTTCAAAATTGTTTGAAAAGTTAAAAAATAGAAAGCTTCTTGGCAGTAAAGCTTCAAAGAAAATGCTGTTAACTGTGATCAAGAAGACTAATCATTTTTTAAAAAATAATCAAAAAGGTATGAAGTATTTTCACTTTTCTTACTAGAGAAAGCTCCAAACAGTTGGCTTAGACAGAAACACACTCAGGTGAAAAAGTGCCAGAATTTTCGATAAGAGCCCTTTTTTAATGTTCTTGAATTTGTTTTGTGAAGTAGTTAAAGGAAGCAAAAGGAAATATACTCCCAGAGTCAGTGAACTAAGAAGTTATACATTCATTATTCAAATACTTAGGTTATGAAGAAGTCTAGATTGTTACAGTTAGAGGTAGATAAGTAGTCTGGTTGACATAATATCTAATAATTTAGTATCTGCACATCAAAGAGATCACAGACTCCTTCATTATCATCCAGGTTAAAGTTGTAGTCATCTCCGGGAGTAGGAGAGAGTCGTAAGAGAGGAAAAACTGTAAAGCAGGAACAGTTTAGTTTAAATTAAAACACTTGGAAAATCAGCCCTATCACATTTCAGTATGTTTGTCATAAGGGTTAGTCTTAATAATAAAAATAATCTTGATAATCTGACAAGCTCACTGAGATACATACCATGAAAACCTGTACTGCATTCAAACTAAGGCAGTAAGTGATCTATCTGCCATTTTTGGCTTGGTATTTTAGGTCAGTTTGCTGAAGTGGAGTGATAGCTGTGGAATATGGGTTTAATTTCAGCAACGGAGTTCCTGAGGAGCTTTTGAAAACTTTAACCATCAAGCCATAATTTATATTTCTTTATCTATATCCCTGCTCTAGAAGCACAGCCTCTTTCCATGTTAACCACATACTGGCACGTTCACAGAATCCCATCTTGCCCCTTGGATCTTACAACCACATCTCTTTCTGGATGAGCCCAGAAGTGGTCTGCTTGAGGGGGCAGATATTATTACAGGCCTTAAAGAATACAGGGCAAAAGGAGCAAAAGCAAGTTCAGTTCACCTCTTTGCCTGCCACATCAGTGAGAGTGGCAGAGAGGTAGGAGCACATGAATTCTGTGGTAGCTGTGGTTCATTGCTGCACTCATGGCCAAAAACGTGCAAGAACAGAAATGAGTGACACTTGTTCTGTTAGTGTACCACAGATGGACATGTATCAGTCTGCATCCAGAACTATATTCTGAAATACTTATTCAAAGCACAAAGCTTTAGGCAGAATAGAATTAAACCAGGTTTATATTTTAAGGCAGCACACTAGTCATCAGCTTGTTCTTTCTTTTTCCCTAAATTAAGTACTGGTGGGTTATTCATGCAAGTAAGTGCTTTTGGATTAAGGTTTTCCTGTTTTGTCTGTTAAATAAAACTTGCAGGGAATAGAAAGGGGAGCAAAGACAAGAGTGACAGAGGAGGCAACATGGGAAAGAAGTAGTTTCATACTGACTCTTGGCATCAGATTTAACAGATGCCTTCTAAGTGCTGTTCACACAAAAATCAGACTGCTACTTGTCATTATTAGAAAAGATGCTAAATACTTACCATCAGAAGACATGAGTTCATCAATAATATCTCCGCTGATATTTCCTGTGAAAGACAGGAGCACATGCTTTATGTATGTGGGGTTTTTTGCTAAGTGTTTATAGCAGTCAAAACATTCTTTGCATTAAAACACTGAATTGACAAGTACACTATGGCTTGTGCAGTGTAGGAGCTGCAGAGAAAGTATGCCATGTACATGTAAAATATACTTATCTTTGTCTCCCTCAGTTTTTGCCCCCAATACATTTTTCTGACTTAACTCTTTAAAACTCAAGAACTATATATATCATGGTGTACCATGAGGCTTATCTGGTGGCAAAGAAACTCAATTGTTCAAAATTAGTATGCTCCCCAGTTGCTTCATTAGAAGATAAACAGAGACCTGGTTTTTTCCTCTGTGTAACTCACTGGTAATTTGGTCACAAAGAAGGGCTCAGGGAACCAGGGAAATCTTTAAACAGGAACTACTGCTTCCTACCTGCAGGCTCCTCCATCTTTGCAATGTCAAATGAGTTTGGCTTGAGAATGCAGTTGACATCCAGAGGCAGCAAGCTCTGGTAGTCACTGGAGCTGGCTGAGGCTTGGGCACTGTCTCCAGACAGGCTGGGATAGAGCTCTGGCTCCGGAAGGCTGGAATAAGGGGCGGCAGGGGCTGTGCTGTCCTGCTGGGTGCTGCCATCTACGCGGACAGGAAGGCATGTTAAAGTCTGTTACAGTGAAACAGAACGCAGCACCTGCCCCCAGCTTTGTCTTTTGAGGGAGAACATGGCCAATGTCTGAGATTAGGTGAGAGGAGTCTTCCCCTTCTACAGTCACAGTCACAATTTAATTAATTGTCAATTAATTGAAGGTCAATTAAAGGTCAGTGAAGGTAATCAGGACCCCTCAGGAATGCAGTTGTAATACAGCATTTTCTTAAATCTTTTCCTATTACCTATTAATTTACTATTACTGTGAGAAAAGTACCTGATATTCAGGCAGCCTCTTACTGTGGCTATGTGGAAGAAGGTAAGCGACCTTGTGGTACAATAGCTGGAACTGGTGCCTGCATTATCAATCTCATTAAAAGGTACGCGTTCAAATCATATCCTCCTCAAGAGGTTTGCAATTTTGCTTCATAATGCATTCTGGAGAAGCACCTCAGAATAATTAACAGGATTACATCCAAAACCTGTTCAGTGTAAGATGGTAAGATGTGAGGGAAGCATCTCTTTCATCAGACAGAAGAGGTGTCTGTAACCTCCTGAGAGCTGTTACAAAGGCCCTGGAGTAGTTTTTTAATGGACAGCTGCTATCCTATGTAAATTCCTGATCTTTGTCTACCACCTTTCTTAACACTTTCTTTTTTCCCTCCAGCTGCCTTCCTCCCCCACCCACCAGAGACAGGAAAACCTGGGGATCCACCTGATGGTGTGTCCGCAGCTGCTGCTGGTGGTAACTCCTGCCCTTGGTTCAGCTCACGTTGTTCTGGGGGATTTGGAGGAGCTGCAGCTGATTTAAGTGGCGTCACTGGAGCTGCAGGCTGAGATGGGGGCTGTGCAAGGTCATCAGGTGGAGGAACTGGAAACACCGTGGGCTCGGAGGAGCTTGATTCTTTGTTTATAAGCAGCACATGGATAGGTCCTGAACTACTTTTAAGATTGATCTGGTATTTATTCTGTCCATTCTGTCCCTGTAAAAATGGTGTATTATGAAAGTTAGTGTTCTTTGAGAACTTGGAACTCTACAAAGTGATGAAGATTAAGATCAGCTGTTTTAGTCCTCAACAAAAAGAAAAAAAAACAAAATCCAACATCACAGCTGCTAACGTGGGTCCTGCAGAGAACCTTACCATTGCCTGAACTGATTTAGCAGAGATGGACAAAGACAGTACCACTGATCAGCTTCATGGCTCTAGCCTTGAATGCTTTTACTGATATTAAGACTGTGCTTAGCCTCGCTAAAAATAGCTTGTGAAACTTCTCAAGTGAATTTCAGCCTTCTATAAGCACAGTGGCTATCACGCTTCCTACCATGCTCTTTCCCAGCTATGTAAACACTATTTAAAATCAAGCACTGCAACAACAACAAAAAAAGTTAAAGATGGACAGAAGTAAATAATTTGGCCTCCTACTTTAATCTTGCCAATTTAATCCTTTTGGCTAAAGTGAGATTGCAATCTGTTTCTCTATCCAGTCTAGTACCATGAGACTAAATCTAAATTATATTAAAACTAAATCAAAAAGGCGTTTTCCATAAAGAGATCAATTTTAACAATATAACAGAGAAACTTGACACATAAAAGTCACTGAGTTCTCAGGAGAATTCATAACAACTATGCATTATTTTGAAAGCTGCAACATTTTAAAAGCAAGAGAGAAGAAGAAACCCACTTGTGTATTTTGGTTTTAATAGAAGGCAGGGTTACCATTAGTCTATCTAAGTGTACAAAACTCACTTTTCTCTGTCTGGCCTCCCTCTTCTCAACTTAAACAATGCTACTGCTTTCTCCCCTCCTCTTGGACATGGATAGAGATAAATCCTCTGCTCTGAAACAACTCTTCTTTGCCACTATTGCTCTAGAACACTTAGGTAAACACTTAGGAAAACTTAGGTAAACGAGAAACCAGTACATACCATTTCAGGTCTAGGTACTTCTAATTGTGTACCACAAGGTGCTTGAATTGCTAGAAGTGTATCTCCTGGTTGAACAGCAATTTTAAAGAAAGTGTTAAGTGTATTTTTCTTAAGTCTTGTATAGTATCCACTCAAATGAGATCTGGAAATTGTGTAAGGTCACTTAAAGTACGGTGTTATTTAGCATATGTAAACTTGTGGTAGGACATGTGCAGCCCCTCTAAGATCCAAGTACATTGCATAGTATAAATCAGGGAATTCCAACACTAAGATCATAGTTGCAAAAACCTTTTCTCACAACAGTACAAGATTTACCATACTCTTTACCCATTTGTCTTCTAGTTGTACATATAACAAAAGGTGAAAATATTTAACTAGTTCCTTTTTTCACAGAACCAAAGAATCATTTAGGTTGGAAAAGACCTCCAAGATCATTGAGTCCAACCTTTGACTGATCACCACCTTGTCAACTAGACCACAGCACTAAGTGTCATGTCCAGTTGTTCTTTGAATACCTCCATGGATAGCGACTCCACCACCTTCCTGGGTAGCCTGATTCAATGCTTAATCAGTGTTTCTTGAAAAAATTTTTCCTGATGTCCAACCTGAACCTCCCTGGTGCAACTTGAGGCCATATGCTCTTGTCCTATCACTGGTTGCCTGGGAGAAGAGACTGACCCCCACCTGGCTTCAGCCTCCTTTCAGGTACTTGTAGAGAGTGATAAGGTCTCCCCTGAACCTCCTTTTCACCAGGGTAAACAACCCCAGCTCCCTCAGCCACTCCTCATACAACTTCAGCTAAAACAGCCCTCTGGCCTAGCTCAGTTTATGACTTTGATGACTGGTGGTACCACGGAGATTTAACAAAAGGAAGAAGAGGGGTTAATGTTCATCTTCAGTGCCAGTACTTCCAAATATCTAAGCTCATGGCTTCCACAGCACATACAACTGGGATCCAACAGCTGTCTGTCACACTCACCTGTGGCTTACTATGCACATGAAAATGTGTTGGTCAAAATTAGGGGACCACACTGACATGCACAGCACTGGCACAATACTGCAGGTTACTTGCTTACCTGCACATGATTTCCTCTTTGTTCATAACTAATTTGGAGTAACATTTTTCTTTCTCTGCTTCCTAAGAAACACTTAGGTGACGTACTATGTGAGCATTGTGCCAACTGCCTCCATGTTTTGTAATGACTAACACCTTTTCAGTAACGGGCCATTTCTGTTAAATTCTGCAGTAGTTTTCTAATCTTGTGTTTTTATTTTAAAAAAGTCTTCCTTGTGGCAAAGAAAAGACAGTTTTGAGCCTAGCTGGAGGCTGAACAACAATCTTTCCTTGGTTGCCCCAGGATCAGGAGATGATGTCAAGGGAAGTAACCTCTGCCAGCACTTCCCGGCAATTTCTTCCAACCACCTGTACAGGAATCCTTTAGATTTAGTAGCAATGCCCCATCATTGACCTTCTGCTGGCTTATTTATACACCATCACAAGCTCTGTCTGGCCACAGTTGCTACCAGAAAATGATGCAAAATTTAGATCTTCCTGGTTCTTCTGGAGGATTGGACCAACAAGTCCTGTCTCTGGTTCCATTAATGGCCCATGGCAAGCTGCTGAAAAGTATGAATACCAAAAAAGAAACCAAAAACCAGGATTCCAGCTGAGCTTCCATTCTATTCAATCTATGACTACAATTAGAAAATGCCAGAACTTGGTAGCCATGAACATTATGACACCTCAACCTAGTAACGATCACTACTGAGTATTTCTTAATTCAAAATACTTGCAGGAAAAAAGCAAGTTAGTTAGCAAGTTATTTTTTAAGAAATCGCTCACTTTAGAAATACAGCCTAGCAGCAACTTACCATTGAAGCAGTTGCAGATATCTTCATGGGTGACATATGAAAATGTAATTTATGTCAAGGAACATTTTTCTTAAAACAATATAAAACTAGTATTTGCTGCCCTTCAGAAGTTTGTCCAACCTAAGCCTAAACTATAGCATTATTAAAGGTTAGAGGATTATTGTTAGAGGTGTAATCAAGGCATTATTTTTGACTTTCAGAATGGCTCATTACAAATAACAAGAGTTCTGTGTTTTAAAGAAAATACCTGTATCAGCAAATAAAATACAGAAAGAAAAATAGTTGTGTAGCTTGAACAAGAAAAGATTTTTCTAAAAAAGAAGAACATGTAAAACCTTGTTTTGAAGAGTACCATTTACCTGGCTACTTTGACAACACAGAATTCAGGTATATATCAGCATTTCCCAGAATCACACAAAAATACTGCTAGAGGGACCTTCAGAGTTCATCTACCATCCTCTGCCTCAGGGTAGGATCAATCCACTGTTCAGACATTCCAGACCGATGTTTGTCTTTCCTCTTCTGCAAAACCTCCAGTGACAGATATTCTACCACCTCCCTGGCAGATCAATTCCAGTGTCAGCTCTACCAGAAGTTTTTCCTCACCTATAACTTCAGTCTCCTTTGCTACAAAATCCATTTTACAGAAACAGTTTCTGAACAGAAACTCCAGTAATTTTTAAGTACTTATCAGTAGTATTATAGATAGGAAGGGCACTTTACTGCTGCCATTCTCAGGTGTCTGAGACAGCTAGACACATGCAAGACAGCTAGACACATGCTTACAAGCAATGCAGCTGCAACTCTCTGGTATTTACATACAGCATGTTTTTTTTTCAGTTTGAAACCCAACAAGCTTCAGGACTTTGTTAACTCCATTTATCTTTGGGTGATAGCTTAATCTTTTCAAAAGAATGAAGCAGCAAAAAAGATTAATGTAAAGCACTGGTAACAAAATATAAATTTAAGTTCTGGAAAGCAGTATCACTAATTTCAAGTAAGACACTAGGATTATGCTATTGACTTAATAGTTACTGCTGTACATATATATATATATATATATATATATATATGCGCTAACTTATTTTCATGTTACCAATCACAGTCATGGAAGTTAAAAAGTCACATAAATAAGATTTATATCTTCTTTTGTTGAAGAAAAACCTGAAAAAAAACTTGCCTTACCTTGCTAAATGCGTTACATTATGCTTTATCCATTACCTACACTTTAACTGTTGCTTTCATTCTAGATCCAAAATGCACACAATTAATTTAAAAGGATATTGGTGGTTTGTAGAATCATCCATGACGTTCTTGATACTTTGCTGAAGCCACAATTTCTGCTGATCCAATTCTTTTTCTTTTAGCTCTAAATCTTCAATTTCAGCTTCCAGATACCTCAGCCTGTCTATGACCTCTTTTGTATTGCAGCCAGCACCTACTCCTCTTAAAAAAGTACAAGGGTTCATGAAACCACAGGTAAAAATCTAATGCAAACATCCAATGATAATTTCTTAAGACTATTTTCAACATTTGGAAAATCTACTAATATTAAATATGAAGGAAATGAACATTTAACCTCCCAGTAGTTTTTTGACAGGAAAATGAAAATTCTTTAATTCAGATCAAATTTAGAATTTTCTTCTACAAAAACTTATCTTCTTTTGGAACTGTTTTGCAGGCCCTAGCTCCTTCTCCTAGAATCCTTATCTTGAGCTTTTACCTTCAGGGACCTAAGAGAAAACAGGCATGGACTGTGGTAGGGCAGGTAGGCAGAGACAGTGTGTCTTGATAGCTCTCCCAAATTCCTTCAGGGAGAATTTTTCAGCTACAAGTGCTAGTTATACAGTAGCACTACAAGATTTCTGAAAGATTCCCTTCTGTGTGCTTTAAATTTTATTTTATATATCACAGAAACAAGTTAAAGGGAAAACAAATACAGTTAATTTGCAAATTTATTGTACTTCTACAACATCACATTGCTCATTGATTAGCAGTGTTAATTTTATGGTGTCATATCTAGTCAGAAGAAGTAGAGTTAATTTTTGTTGCTCTTAAGTATGTGAAAATTTGCAGAACTGACATAACTTACTTCCACTGAATGCTGTTTTTTGACTTCTTCTCAATGAGATCAATCCCCTCCAGAACGTTGGTGATATCATAGATCCTTCTCTTCTGTCTCACAGCAAGCGTATCGGCAGCCTGTTGAGAGAACAAGTATCAGCAACTTGCATGCTGAGGGAAAGCCACTCCCTTGGAAAAATGCCATCTAATGTAATTTCAAAAGGAGAAGGCTCCATTCTACAAGAGCCCAACACCAACAATGAGTTCTGAAGTTCAGCACCTGCAGGCAGTGCTACAAAGCACAGGCAGCAGTCCCCTGGCTGAAGGCCAATAGGCTATCCCCAAACAGAGAAAGGAGCTCGCAGGGGTGCAAAGACCATGGTCTGTATCTGGAACATATTCAACTGCATGGAGGAGCCTGCCATGCTCTTTCTGGAGGGCAGGAAAAGGTATGGAAGGCAGGCAGCAACACCTTGCAGTGGGGCAAGCCTCTGAAGCTTGAAGGACATAATAAGTTTATCGTTCCTTCCACTGACATTCAAGGTATTAGAGCCTTTGTTTGGATTCAGTGGTGCTAGGATACGAAACAGGGCTGTAATTTCACAAGGTGGCTGCAGGAGAGCTGCAGTATTTAAGGCCAGCATTGTCCCTGCACAAATGCCCCTTGCAGGGCGCAAGGGCTCACCTGATGCCACACCGAGCACTGGCAGCCTGGTACAGCCACCAGGGATGCTGCTGCTGCCACACAGCCAGCTGTGCAGTGCGTCTGAGGGCTGCCACACCTCGCCCCTCTGAGCAAAGCAGCATCAGGCAGAGGCAACCACTTCATGCTTTACTTCCTTCTCTCCTTTTGTGTAACTGATGCAAGGAGTTAAGATAAAATAAGCAAGTGAGCTACTCATGCCTTCCACAGCTGTAGTTACTTGGGACACTTAAATACAAACACTACATAGGATTGTACATATTAAATAAATAGAAGAAAAATAAAGAGAAGAGTAGGCAGACTTCTGAATTTGAACTAATGCAAAAACGCAAATAATTTCTGCTACAGGAACATAATGATTTATTTCAGTTTGTCCCAACAATCTATAAATGTACGCTTTTTGTAAGTATATGTGAAAGGTACAGCTTGAGACAGCCATAACCTGGAAGGAAAATGAAATTTCTTTGCTTAATAGTACAATTACCTTTTGCAACTGAAATAAAGTTGAAAGGATAAAAAGAAAGAACAGAGATTATCAAAAATACTCTTATAGCCATGAAGTTATTATAAACACTGCTCTTCCTCCTTGACAGTAATGTACCCACTAAACACTGTTTCCACTGACACCATTAGCAGCATTTATCTTTTGTATGGTCTTCTGTATAAGTCTTTTAAAACATTTTCTTAACTAACAAAAAAGATGCATGCACACACATATTGCAGTTTAGTTCCCTCCAAGGAAGCAGGCTCTTTGATCACTTGTTTCAGTAGGTATGCACCTGCTAGCTTAGTATGCTATTTCTGCTGCATATGTACACACTGCTTCCAAGTGCATATGTACACTCTCAGCACCCCATACATCTCACAGCCTTCAGTTATTCTAGAGGCTGTTTACATTATTCAGTGCAAGGAATGGACAGCACACACAGATGCTATTCAACTTCCTGCTTTTTTCCCACTGCTCCACATATTTACCTAGAACTTAGTATATTACTCATGGCTTGAACAATAAAGAAACAGCTCTGGAGACAGATTTCATTACCTCTTGAAATTTTCCCAAAGGCCTGTCTACAAAATATAAATGCTTTACTAATCTTAATGTATTTTCAAACTGTACTGGTAGCAAAAGATACCAATGTACAAATCTGGAGCTATGAAACCAAAGCTTAAGATATTAAAAAAAAAAAAAAGAAAAAAAAAAGAAAAAATAAGTTATTTCTTCTGAGTGTCCAATTTCAAATTTCAAATGTTTCAAAGTTGAAGTAATTGTTCCACTCAATGCTACTGCATTTTGTATGCCCAAAGCACAGCTCCCATGCATGAACACCAGCAGCAGATTCACCACGACCAGCTCCAGATCCCCAGGACAGGGGCTCATGTCATAGGAAAATGAACACAGTTACATAGGTATTTGACTCGACTATCCCTGTATACAATTCAATCACTTCTATGAAATTCAACTACTTACAACAAGAGTTCCAACACAAGCTGGGGCCAGTTCCCAAGCTGAGAAATTTAATCCAGACATTCACTAGCTTTCTGGTACAGACCTTGTAATCTAATTATCTTTTAAAAATTTCACAGATATTTCAAAAAGCAATTGAGAAGTTCCTCCTTGACATCCTAGCAGTTATCAGTGTGATACCATCTGCCAGGTACATGGATCAGAAATTAAGTGCAGTCTTCCACAGAAACAATTCAGTAATAATTTAAATAATTAAAAGACCTTTATGACACAAATCTGCTGTCAAAAAACACTGTTAAAACTCATATCTTCTTAGCCTGTGTCAAGAAAGGGACATCTGCAACAATGGCCCTGCTAACATGGGTGGACATAGCTTCCACATCCAGAGCTCTTTTATAAAATTCTTCTAATATTAAGCTGCTGAAGTCTATCCTTATTGCTCTAATATCTCCTCATACTTTGATTAAATATGCATTCAAGCCAAGCACTCATGAGTGCATAGACAGGTTCAGAGCTGGAATGAAGTATCTAAGCACAGAGCTATGGTTCTGCATACATCCAATCGTGCAGCTCCTGGAATACAGAAAACACACTGTACAGCACAGGTTCAGCTGCAGGCAGGCACACATACCCAGAAATAAGCAAGAAAGGCTAGGAAAACTGAGGGCTTGTAGCCCCCCCACCAAGTCGTTTGCTCCCTGGGAGCTGACAAAAGGCAGCAGAACTCATCAGCTGTCAATGTGCTTCATTAGCCCTAGAGAGAGGAGGAACTCGGAGCACCACGGCAGAGTCCTTACTGAGAACCCTAACACAGCACAAGGGCCAGCACTGCCTGCTTGCTCTCTCCATGTGTCTGTCAAAGGAAAGAGCTCCTGCATCTTCTGAACTCTGCCTGTACCACAGGACAACATTTTCTCCCTAAGAGGGCTGTCAACAGTTTGGTGAAGAGTTTTAAACTGAATGGTGCTCTTGCCAAATTGCATGTAGAAGTACTGAATGTCATTGCAACATAAAGACTAAGGGAATGCAAAATCTAATAAACAGACTCCTTCCGTGGAGTACAGCAAGTGTAAGGCAGTTATTTGCTCCTGACCAGCACACTTCTAAAACAAGCAGATTTTAGTTTTATCTCATGATCAGAAACACTATTTAACCATCATTAGAGCAGGGACGGTATGACAGAAACGAAGCCCACTTAAGAAATTAGGGCACAAGTATTGTACAGTATGAACAGCATCCATTCAGGTAGCTTATCCCTTATTCACTCATCTTGCTCTTCTTCTCTCTTCCCTGCAATTCATGGGTTGCTGCAGATAGAAATCTAGTTTTCTTTCCCTTCTATATCGTCCCGTAGCGTTTTACACTTAATTCCATAACTAAATCTCTTTATGTAGGGCTATTCCATGACAAGTATATCATTATTTTAGAACTGCTGTTGGATTTTAAAGTAAATACAAAATTCAAATTTCAAGTGAAGAAAATTCTCATTTCCATTCCCACAACTTCTCAGATGCTACCAGTGTCCAGCACTAAAACATTTTCACAGCTTCCTCTTACACCCTGCTAAACTATAATTATAGAGGTATTAAAAATCTCTAGAAAATGTCCTATAGAACAGATTTTCCTTCTCAATTGCTAAATCACAAAGCTGGAAATCCACCTGTTTTCAAATTTTATTTTCTTTCTAGTGATGGTTTTGCTACAGAAATACCAATGAGCAGCACAACATCAGACAGTCAATACCAGCCAGCAGGGACACACTTAAAGGTGTCCACTGCATGAATAATTTCTTGGAATGCTCTGTTCCATTTCAAGGCTGTCCTGTTCTTCAGTTTCCTGAGCACACTGGCTTAACACAAACACAC
Source organism: Ammospiza caudacuta (assembly GCF_027887145.1). Classification (NCBI taxonomy): domain Eukaryota; kingdom Metazoa; phylum Chordata; class Aves; order Passeriformes; family Passerellidae; genus Ammospiza; species Ammospiza caudacuta. The sequence continues at coordinate 137,151,464 of NC_080593.1, forward strand.
AAACTGGTCTTCATTTTTGCTTAGATATATGGCTTATTTAGGAGAAAACCAGTTTCAGAAATGTAAATTCTGACTCACTGCTTATGAAAGTACCAACAGTTTATGCACAACAAATTGTAACATTTAATTCAGAAACCAGTCTCCAATAGGTCCTGAGCAGAAATGCCTGTGATTGGCTGCAATACCCACTTAACTCTTCTGTGGCTATCAACCCTTTCATTCCCTGTGAGCAGGTAACTTTCTCACTAAAGAGAACAAGAAGCATTGCTGCATCCCACTACACAGTCCAACTTTATTGTTCAAGTCAATTCTCTTTGGCACTTAAAGCCAAGCTTTTGGGCTTGATGTCTTTCAAACTGAAGTTCTGCTTCTCAGATTGACCTGGAATATCTCTCAGGACTTGACAGACACTAAAGGAAGCTGCACAACAATCCCAAAGATCTAGACATCTTCATTCTGTTTTGCTAGATACAGACACAACTAATATTAAGGAGTTCATCAACCTGTCCAGACCACAGCATAACTAAGTGAAGAATATAAAACCTATCAGTGTTCTTCCCCGTACACCCTGAAGTTTCATTAGCCAGAGTAACATCATCAAAGTACATCTGCTCTGAACAGGGATGCGCAAAAAAAGCTCTGAGAACACCATTCACCTCCTGGAGCCTATGCAGAGTAATCAAAAAATAGGTCAGTTTTCCAGAAAGGACTTCAAGCAGAGCACCAAGCCAGCCTCTTGCTGCACTTTGCTGAACACCTGAGCTGTTCACTGATGACCTTAACCACTTAGGCTAACACCTTTGCTTCAATGCACTGCACACCCGACAGCCCAGAGGGCCCGAGCTCCAGGGAACTGGCAGGACACAGCGGAAAGGATCCCTCCTGCAACACTGGGCCCCACCAAGGTGGGCTGGTCCCAGGGCATCACTGGAGAGGCTCCAGACATTGCACCCCAAGGCATGCCTTGAAGGGCAGTAGGCTGGCTGCAGAGCTGGGTGACAATCATTTGTCACTCCTATGCCAATTCAGCGTCTTTCATTTACACATAATAGAAAGCATAAGGTGGCTATGGTCTGTTTTTTAACATGGTTTTCTCTTGCTTAAAGGAGGGGGGTGGGCCAGAAACAGGTTTAAACAGCAGCCCATACACTGAGTCAGTGCAGACAGCAACACAGGGCAGTCAAAGAAATCGCAGTATTGTTAGGGCAGGAAGGGACCTCTGGAAATCATTTAGTCCAACCCCCACCAAGGTAGAGTCTCCTGGAGCAGGTGCACAGGAACTCATCCAGGTGGGTTCTCAATGTCTCCAGACAGGGAGACTCCACAACCTCCCTGGGCAGCTTGTTCCAGTGCTCTGCCACCCTTAACATAGAGAAGTTCTTCCTCATGTTGAGGCGAAACTTCTGTGCTTTAGTTAATGGTCATTGCTCCTCGTCCTGTCACTGGGCACTATGAAAGAATCTGGCACCATCCTCTTGGCATGCACCGATATATATATGCACTAATGAGACCTGTTCTCAGTGTTTTCTTTTCAGACAAAACGGGCCCAGCTCCCGCAGTCTCTTCTCATAAGAGATGCTCCAGACCCCACATCACCTTTGCAGCCCTCCGCTGGACCCTCTGCAGTAGCTCCGTGTCTTTTTTCTACTGAAGAGCCCAGAACAGGGCATAGTAAATAAGACCGCTCTCAGCAAGTTAAACTTAACACACGGTGCCCCTTACATCCCTTTATAAAAAGCCGGAACGCGTGTTTTAGCCGACCGCGGCGGCTGTCAGCCATCACCGGGCACCCGCAGCCCGTCAGCGGCCGGGGGAGGCCCCACCACGCCGGGCGGGCGGTAGGGGGAGAAGGAAGGGAGGAAGGAAGGAGGGAGCGGGCGGCCCTGCCCGGCCCCAGCGCTGCGCCGCCCCGGCTGCAGCGCGGCGGGCCCTGTGCCCGGCCGGGCCCGGCGGTGCCGCCGGCCGCCCCCCCGCCCTCGCACCGCTTTGAGGTCCAGCACGCCGTCCTTGGCCTCCTGCAGCAGCGACACGAACTTGGTGGTCAGCAGCCCCAGGCTCTTCTCGTGGCGGCTGCTGCCGCCGCCCGCCGCCTCGGCCGCCGCGGCCATGCCGCCGGCGGGGCCACGTGTCGCGACCGCCGCAACGGCCCGAGCGGGAGCGCGGCCCCCGGCCCAGCGCGGCGGCGGGAGGGGCGGCCCGCAGGAAGTGACGGCGCCGCCGTTGCCTGGACACCGGCGCGGTCCGGCCGCGGGGCTGCGGCTGCGGACGGGCCCGGCCCCCTCCGGCCGTAGCGGGGTGGGCGGCCCCGCGGCCTGCGAGAGAGGGACTGCAGCCCTTGGCTGGCTCGGGCTGCTCCCGGCTCTCGCTCAGGGCCCCCGGACGGGTAGCGCAGGCCTGGAGTCGGCCAGATACGTACCGCGAGTCTGCCTATCCCCGCCTCGATAGCTCTTTGTCCCTCATTTCACCGTTTGCATTTGATATAAAAACAGATTAATTGCAGACGCTGTTCTTCACAACTCCCAGACCAGGTACAAGACACGCTGATGATCTGGCCAGGGGAACAGGGAATTTTGGATGCTTACCTAGCCCCTTCCACCTCTTTCCCTCATTTAGTGTCGAATAAAAGAAAATTTAAAGTCTGTACTGTGTAAGAACTTCGGGGATGTACAAGAAGAGCAGACGCGCAGCTACCATCACACACGGCAGTGGGGCACGGTACCCTGCGTGTGCCACGGCACGCATGAGCTGCACAGGCAATCCCGTGTTCAGGGCAACATGTGCGTGGTAACACACTCTGGACCTGGAACCACAGCCCTGCTGGTCTCAAGTAACCAAGGATTTCTTGATTCCATACTCACATTGATTGAAACAGATCATTCTCTAGTCGAGAAATGCAAACAAAGTCTAGTAATGGAATTCATTTTAAATTGTCACGATTAATGCATAAGAGCATGCTTTGCATCTGACGAGATCAGTGTTCGCATTTTGTTTATATTTTTATTGAATTAAATTTATTTATTGATTTTATTAAGTTGAATTAAATTTATTTATTGATTTTATTAAGTTATCTCTTTCAGTTATGCTGGGTTGAAATTGTGATTAGGTAAATTCAGTGCAGCCTTCACCTACACCGTATCTTTATTATTTTACCATTTTGAAGGTAAAAATCATTTCAACACTTATTAAAAAGCGCTAAGGAAGCCATGTAAGCATAAAGAGGGAAACAATACCAAAGATGGAGTCATCTGCAAGGAAAACAAATGTTCCAAGCACTACTAACAAATGCATGTTCCCAAGTACTGTAATATGAAATTCCAGAGCCAAGAGCAAGGAATAGAAAGAATTCATGTTAAAACTATTAACAACTCCCCATGATGAAATCAGAAAGTTTAAGAACAACAATTTTGGAGTTAAAACTCAGGAGAGATGTTAAGAAATTGAATCAGGGCAAGAATAAGTTCTTTTAACTTCCTGGTGCATTCCAGGTATTCAATTACTTCACCCAAAGTGCTTGGTCAAATAATAAACAAAGAAAAAGAAGTTCCCCAGGAAACACTTGATCAACATGCCAGAAAAGCACTCTGAAGTGGTGCATGATTTCTGCACCAATGATAACCATGAAAGTACTATTGAACAGCTTTCCAGGTGAGCATTTCCCTCACATATTGTGGATGGAGTATATAGAGTACAACAGTAAGAAATAATTCTTCTGTTTTTAGAAAACTTATAGTTAGGATTTGTTCTTACACTCTGCTAACCATAACCAGTATTTCTTAATTTTCATATATTATAAACTAATGGCACAGATTCCAAGCTCGCTTAACAGCTTAACAGCTCTCTTCTACCTTACCTGAGAATACCACAGTGCAGACACCCCATTATTACTGATGGCTCGCTCCTGGTGTTTTCATGGGTGAGGTGTGGGAACTCCATGCAGGGAGTCAGAGCTGAAGCAGGTGTCTGCTTTCTGTCCCTTCCACAAATTTTGAAGTTTACCCTTTTCTAAGATGCTGCAATCTCTAGCCAAGTCCCAGCCCTACAGACACACCTCCCCCCATGCAAAGCAGTGGGGGGTGTTTTCCCAGGCTCTTGCAGGCACTTCATTCTGTTGTCAGGCTGCCATTTTTAAAATTTTGCTTTGCTACTGCTACTTCCATTTTTAAATCAGAGTTTGTTCCTGGATTTCAATGTTGTGCTTTGTTAAAGACTAGTTACTGATCATCAGGATGTTGTTTTCACTGCCATGGCTTCTGCTTTTAACTTGTGGCCATGTTTTCAAGGCCTTTGTCGTCCCTTAAGCTGCACCTCATAACAAGAAGCAGCTGGTATCAAGCTCTGGTTCACACAGCAACCTTTCATTAACAAATTAATAACAAAGCCAGCAGGCCTAACACAGTTACCCAAAGGCCAGGGCTTTTTACTAGCACTAAATAAAGTACTTTTAAAGGGCTGCTGTGCACCGAAATGCACCATCAGTTGCACTGTGCCAATGTGCTAATGCGCTGAAGCTTGGGTTCTAAACGACTGATGGCAAAGTCAGCTTAGGGGCTGCTACGGTCACTGGAGCAACCGGACTCTGCTGCAGCTACAGCGAGGTGCAAGGGGCGAGGAAATAGCTCCACCTGGTGTACCGGCGTGTTCCCGTGATTTTACTGCTCACGGCTCCCTTCACTTCAGCAGCATGAAAGTGCTTGAGGATGGGGTTGTTCAGTAGCAGTTTAGGATCTTCTGGGAACAAGCAAATGAAGTAAACACCTGAGTACTGCAGAGATGGTAAAAACTCCACCATGAAATAAGTCTAACAATATATTAACATAACCCTTATATTTTGCTTCCTTAAGAAGCTCTTAGGTTATTATCTTCTCTATTTCAAAAGCCTGGTAGAGAGCCTATTGCTGTGGAGAAAACCAAACTACACTTCCAGAAAAGCCACTCTAAAGTGCAGGAGTTGCACATTCTTCAGCAGTGGCAAATTAAAGACATTTTCAGGTACAAGAAAGATGGAGTCTATTTACAAGGGCGTGTTGTGACTGGACAAGGGAGAATGGTTTTAAACTGAAAGACAGCAGGTTGAGATTACCTGATAGGAAAAAAAAAACCTTACTGTGTGGGTGGTGAAGCACTGGAACAGGTTGTCCAAAAAGGCTGTGAATGCCCCATCTCTGGAAGTATTCAAGGCCAGGAAGGATGGGGCTCTGAGCAATCTGGTCTAGTGGAAGGTATCTCTGCCCATGACAGGGATGTTGGAACTGGATGATCTTTAAGGTCCCTTTCAAAACAAGACCGTCTGTGATTCAGTATTCTTGGTTCTCCTATTACAATAATCTACCTCACTGAAGCAAAGCTTCAAGCTTTTGGCTTAGAACTTTCCAAGTTTCTTTTCTCTTATTAAACATGCTAATTCCTAATTTCATATGATGCTTTTCATCTATATGTGTTTTGACCCATTTTGAAAGCAGTTAAAAATAAACCAAGGTTAGAAATAACTATTTATTATGAAAATAATGTAAAAACACTTGTTTGCTCCCTGAACTAATAAACATACAACAAAGACTTAATTCTCTAGAAAACAAGGACAAATGCATTGTAGTGGATGAAACTGCTTGTGTAATTGTTGGGGAATATGAAACAGTAACATACATTTTAATATAAATATCAATAATCCTCAAAGTCTTGTTGAATATCATTCAGTGCACTTGTAAGTCGTCGTATTTTATTTTCCATGGCTTTTTTATTGTTTGCCATTTCTTGCAGAAGCTCCCGCATTTCTTCTTCGACGGAATAGACCTGAAAGAGCACACAGAGATGAAGTAGAATTCTTGCTTTTCTTAATACACCTAAACCCATATAATCTTGGCAATTTTTAACACTGATAAGCAATGCAAGAGTTACATGCTTATGTTTGAATATGCAATGCATTACTCTTGATACTGGATTCAAAAGCAGAATTTTTTCTTCAAAAAAATTATTAATCTGCTAGGAGGTAGCAAGTACTGTATCAATACAGAAAACTTATTAAGGAAAAAAAGCACCAGCTGTCATGCTAAGGAAGAATGGAGTAGATGACAGAAACAGTTACAGTTAAGGTTGGTACAGGTGAGTTAAATGGATTATCTGGCATAGTCAACACAACTCTTGCCTGTATGGATAAGGAAATGTTTAGCTATTAATTCATAATAGCTGCATAGCATGGAGCTTTACTCTGCTTGAATATAAAACATTACAAAGGCACAAATCTAGAGATTTTCTTGCTGTGCAAAGATTGAGTACTAAACCAGGACTGTTTCCATCCAGTCAGCCTGACAGATTCAAACAGGAGACTTCCAAGCACCACTCTTGTAGCAGCTGTATAATAAAAATGCAAATACAATAAAAATGTATAAATTGAGTGTTACTTTTTCATTTGCTGCTTCAATTTGTTTTTCCTTTTCATTTTCCAGGTGCAAGAGTTCTTCCTGATGTGCTGCCAAAACTGACTCAAGTTTTTTTCTGAAGGCATTATCCATTTTATGAAGCTTTTCCACAGCAATCCTAAAAAAATTATTGAAAAAAAAATCACGGTCCTGCAAACAACTGAAGTATTTTGCTCTGTCCAGTTCTGCCTTTGATAAGATTTTAATAACATAAGCATGAATACAATTACATATTGGCATCAGAAGTGTCCTGTTTTGTTCAAGTACAATTTCTAGCTTTATGCACTCTGGCATTCTCTAAGGAGAGACACTTAATCACTAGCAAAGGATATGAAGATTGGGGCTTGCTACTGTCAACATGGACAAGAACTCCACGTATTTTCAAATATCTCCTTCTGCTTTTGGTTCCCAAGAAGTGAATGAACTGTGTGATCCTGTGAACAGCCTGTGAGCCTGTGTCTCACAGAAATAGAAAAGTGTCTCCTTCACCACAAAGAAGCATTTCTTTAACTGCAAGCAAATTCTGTTCATAAGGGATAATTCTTAAATATGCAGGAACAAAATGCAAGGCAATTTTATACAATTAATTTACAAGAAAATTCTGAAACAAACCAGAATTATTTAGAACAAAAATGTCATTTTCACTATTGATCTTCGGCAAGTTTCAAACCCCAATACTACTGACTGTTTGAGGTGGTTTGTTTTGTTTGGCTTTTTTGTTATTGTTGTTGATTTGTTGTGGTTCTGTTTTTTTTTAATTTTTATGCAGTCTTATTAACTAGCTGGTATTTTTTCAAGAACAGTTGGGAGGCAGGAAGAAAAACATGAGAAGGGGGCCAAAGAATAAAGTGAAAATCATCAGTTTAGTAAACTTCTCCATCATTCCAGAAGCATATGAAATAATTTTTCAGATTATGAGTACTAGTTTCTGTATCATCTCATATTTAACTATTAATTAATTGAAGAAATTGACAGTAAGAGGAACAAGAAAATAAATTTTTAATCTTGCTATTTGTATGGGAAAAGAATGATAGGTAATTTAGAAACAGTCTGTCACAGACTGAAACAGTGATTAACAGACACCAACTTGGGCAGGAGTGTTGATCTGCTGGAGGGCAGGAAGGCTCTACAGAAGGGATCAGGGCAGCTTGGATTGATGGGACAAGGCCAATTGTATGAGGTCATTTTCAAAGAAAATGGAAATAATGATGTTCAGATGCCAAATGCTCTAACTGAATGCCAATTCCATAGAGTTGCTCTAACTGAATGCCAATTCCATTCCACCTCTACAGCAAGAATTCCTTCTAGGCCCAGTTTGTAACTGGGCTCACCAGGTAGTTAAAAAGGTATTACATATTGTTTCACCCCATAATCAAGCACTTCTGCACAGTTATTAATAGTGTAACTCTACAGTAACTGAGTAGTCACAAAATAAATTATTAGTGTTTACCTTTGAGTTTGAAGACTTTTATTTTTTTCTTCAATCAGCTTCTTCTCTTTGAAATCAAAGTTCTCCTTCATTTGTTTAACCTGCATCTCCAGCTGGCTTAACAGCTCTCCTTTACCTTGCCACCTCTTTTTCAGTGCACTGAAAAAAAAATGCACATACTTACAATGAATGTAAATACCACTTGTTAGGAAGGCAGAAGAGTTTCACATGCTTCCATTTTTCCTCATTTCTGTGGGTTTTAATAGCAAGCAAGAATAACTTCAGAGCAGTGTTGCATACAATGATCCCAAAGAATTATTGTGATATTTATGTATTACCTGTGTGCATTCTTAATGTCATCAAGTTCTACTTCTTTTTCTTCTAGCAGTTGCTTTAATTCCTCTTTTCTTTCATTTTGCCTTTCTAATTTTTTCATTAGGTTTTCACATTCAGCAGCTTTTTCATCCAACTGTATTTGAAGCAATTTCTGAGCTTCCCGATTTTCTTCATGGTGTTTTTTGATTTGTTTATCTTTTTCTTGTAAGCCCTTTAGAAGACAAATATTTTAGAACACATAAACTTCCTTAACTTTATTGTTACCCCTTAAGAGTATGTGTTTAGTCTATGATGGAATAAAGCAAAGAACATAAAAGTTTAGTCTTCTGAATCTATGAAGAACACTTAGTAAAGTGATAGTCAGTTACTTCATCTTCATCTGAAAGAAGTCTGAATTTTAAAAAAAGTCATCAAAACATAAATCTGAAGTTGAAAGCAAGATAAGGAAAAAGTTATTTTGAACTCTTATTCTACATAAGAGTTGAATAAACAACTTATATGTAATCTACACAAATCTGTGTAACAATTACTAATGCATCTAACTTGGGCATAACATGCTATAAAACTTTGATTATTAAGCTAAAGTTTTAAATCTCTAAATGAGACAAATGGAATTATTGGGACAAAACATATTACTTCTGATGCCAAAATACTATTTTACAAGAACTAACTAAATAAAAAATATTTATGTTGTAAAATAAATGTGAAGCAAACTTTTAAAAATTATTTTTCCTTTTCTTTTAAACACTCAGAATTATGCTATCCTATTTTCACCCTTCGCAAAATTATCAAGAATACACTGAAGCAAAGAGAAGAAAGTCTGTACATAAATATGGTTCAATGAGAGATTCAAAGTAATATCACTGTGCATCTATTTAATAAAAAGCCCTCTTCTGCTCTCAGTGAAATGAATTGCCACTGACAGCCTGATTGTCATTGGTGAGTCAGAAAACTCTAACTGCAGACCCAGCTTTTATCAAAGGGTTTATCATAGCTAAAACTAAGACTTGCAGTGAAAGTTAAGCACACAAATTGTCAGATTTACTTACTTCTTTTAGTCTCCTAATTGTTTCTGTCTGATCATCCACTATTTTGTTTTTAATTTTTATGGTATCACTGTCCTGTTCCTTTTGCTTTTTTAATGTGTCAATCTCATTTGTTAAAACTTCAATTTTTGCCTCCAGTCTCCCCCGATCTTGTGCAAGATGAGCTCCTGGACAAAACAGGATATTGATGTCAAGATGTGGAATGTTGGGAGATTGGGCTGGGGGAGGCAAAGGTAAGAACCTTACAAACCAAAGGTTTGACTGTTTTTCCCACTGGAAACACTGTAGGTATTTACTCTGTAGGTAGGTAACACTTAAGAGGAAATGTAGAACTGAAGGTCTGTGTTTTATCCTTTATGAAAACTTCTCTAAAAATAGTTGACAATAATTAGTACAGACCCCTAAAGACCACAAGGTGGTGCTGAATCACAGGAATAGAGAAAAATGAAAAATGCCCAAACATTTTTTCTCCTAGCATTTAACACTGTTTTAAGAGATATACTGAAATTTCCATATTAGATTTCCCTGCTAGACAAGAAGTATTACATAACATTATTTACAGATCCTTGTTTTTCTAGTTTCATGTTTAAAAGTTCTTTGTACAACTTCATGGCATTTTCACATTTTCAGGAAACAGATAAACTGTATTCACAGCTGACTCCCACAAGCGCCGTTACAGATCCTGTATCAGCCCATGTGCCACAGAACATTTATTGTTGCACATCATCTTTACAATTGGGTAAGATCAGGAAGGCATCCAAGGACCTTGTCATGATTAAAACTCTATTGGAGTGTTTATCTGAAACATAAGATATTGAACACCTTTTTTTTCTCCTGCAAAAGAAAAGAAAACACTATTTTACCCTGTTCTGCCAACTCCTGCCCCCATATTTTTCTTTCCATTTTTAATCCATCAATCACAGATTCCTGGGCTGTCAGCTGGGAAACAAGTTTAACATTTTCCTTTTTTAGAAGTTCAACTTGAACAGCCTTTTGTTTGTCCTCCTCAATCACAGTTTCAAGTTCTCCAGTTCGACACTGTACAAACAAACATTGGGAAAAGACAGGAAGATCATTTAAAACAATATGCAAAATTTCAAATCAATACTAAGGGATTAGGAAAGTAATCCTTATATACACCAAATTAAGTTAACTGAGAAATATTCTGCTTGCATTCAGGGCTCTATCTGCACCTCATTCCAGTAGTGAAACACAAATATTTTCTTCAAACAGACATACTTCAGTCCCAGAAAACTGTAAAGCTGACTTCTAAATACTCACTCTAAAGTATTAATGTCATAATAAAAAGCAGTTTAGAATTATAAATGCATAAGTCAAGAAAAGCAAAGTAAAGTAAAGTAAAGATATTAAAAACTGAATCAGAAGAAGACAGAAGCTGCGACATACTTTCATTTCCAAAGATAAATATGTATCTTCAATTAGCCCAGCCACATGTTGTTTTACAGATTACAGCTATTTAATATAGGTACTTTTCAATGTTATTCTTGAAAGCATCACTGACTGGCAGAATCATATTCTGTACAACAACAAAATGTTTGGGCACCCTAGCAACAACAACATGTAGAGGGGAGATTAGAAGCAGCTGTGTAGGGGTTGTATTCCACCCAAGTTTTAGCACAAAGCTAGACTGGATCACACAACCATTCAAAAGTTATGTCCTTTGAATTTAAAAAAAATATTTACAGATAATAGTGCTAGAATATGTTATCACAAAACAACTGTGCCCACAGGATTTAAGATTAAAATCTGACACTCAGTAGATAACAAATAATACTAATATTATACAACTAGGAGGTACTAAGCTGCTAATAACTACATTGCATTATTTGTTCAATTACAGTTTTACTTCATATAAGTGACCAGTGCAGAAGCATGTTCCATTTCTTTGAATTTATAAGGGGTCAGGGCTATTAATGTAGCCCAACTGATATGTAAAAACTTCTACTGCTCAAAGGGCAAGGAGTTCACTTTCCAAAACATGAGTGAGTTGACATTGTTCTATATGGGGAGCAGTGTTTCTGAGAAACAGAAGTGCAAGATGCAAGAATAAAGGCTGGTGTGCACTACTGCATTTAAGTGCAATAGGAAACCTGTGTGTTTTAGTTAATCAAGCTTGTATGGAATCATTAACTTTTACAGATGAAACATCACAAAAAATAATCTGGGTAATTGAAATGTTTTGAAACAAATACCTTTAGGTTTGCTGTAGCTTCTTCATTTGATTTTGTTAATTCTGCAATTTTTGCTTTCTGTTCTTCCACTAAATTTGTCAGGTCTTGGATCAGACTTGCCATGTCTTTTTCCCTTTGTTCCAACTCAAACAGGGCTTGTTTGTGTTCAACTAAATCAGCAGAAGCTTTTTCAAACCCCTGTTTTACCTAAAATTTTAGAATACAAGACTTGAAAAATGCTACTATGTGGAAAAAAAAGGTGCATATATAAACATAACTGACACTCGAATTTCAAGTGAAGACACAGAAATTCATCAACTCTATAGGAAATTAGTGATAGTCTGGAACCAGTTTTCTCCTGGTTTATTTGTGAACCTACAACTTGAAAAACTGGTTCTGCCCAGCTGCGTACTTGTAAAAAGACCCCAAACCCAACAAAACATAACAAAAAACTCCAAACAAACAAACAAACAAAAAAAAAAAAACCCAACACACAGAAAAAAAAAATTATGGGTGGATGGGAAGCAGAGCAGAAAAACCATACTTGGGAGCTAAAACCAATGCCTTGATTTAATCTCATTGTTAAAACTGACATTAAAATCACAAAAGAAGGACAAAGTTAATTCAAGACTTTTCTTTCTTGCAACAGAAAGTTTTGAAGGGTAAAACCCCTGTCTTTTCCCAATTTCCCATCTATTTAAATCAAAGAAAACCAAGTTTAAGGTGAAGAATTTAATATTTTATTTAACATATGAAAAAATGTAAATACTAGCCACAGAAATGAATTCCTTGAGGAATTTAGCAAGCAAGTTTTGAATTTGAGTTTCAAAATATATATCCAAAATTCAATTTTGAAAATTTACACAATAAGGAACTATATTACTAAATACACTTGTATATATATATTTAATGATAACCTTATCAAAACACAAACAAATAAAGAGGTTTTACTGTAATTGAACATATTCTAATTGAAGGTCAACATATTTTAAAAGAAATTAGTAACATCAGACAGAAGGGGTTCTTAAAATTTCTTTTGATTAAGTGATTAAGTTCTTCATATGAACAAAAATGTTGGGGTTTTTGAATGCTGACTTGGCATTTGCTGTCATTGTTCTAATCACTGATATTTCAAATCTTTCTACCAGTATTCTTGCATGAATCCTTGGAGCAAAGATCACAGGAATAAACAACCAACCCAACAAAACACCAAAAAACCACACCCAGAATATCCACCCAAACCCAACACATTTAAGAGAACTACAACCCCACCTAGTGTGAGATAAAATGTTCTCTTAGTCTTACCTCTTTAAACCTTTTTGTTTCCATAGTTAAAGCTAAACGAAATTCATCTTCTAACTCTCTGTACTTCTGGTTTGACATGTTAATTTTCTCCTGCAATTCTCTAACACACTGTTCATGCCTCTGCTCCTCTTTAGCCATTTCTTTTGACAAAGCATCTTGAAATTCAGGTCCATTCAAAGCAACTCGGGTTCTAAGTTCTTTCCTGAAATTACCAAGCATACACTTGAGATATGAACTGCAGGATCTCACAATGCTGTTTTAATTCATTTCCTTGGTCTTACTGAACAAGGATAATGAATTACATAATAAATAAATACATAATAAAGGCTGTCATCTCACAGACAGCCTTCAGTCTTCTCTGACAATGGCCCTAGCATGAGGAAAATTCTGTTGACTACTGTTAAAAACACCCAAAGGAATATCCTTACTTTTTAATTCAAACATTTGTAGAAATTATTCAATTGTGCTTTTGCTGGGCTTTAGCACTTGTATGCTTTGCTGTTAACAAACAGCATGTCTGGAACTGACATTGGAATAAGGGAAAGCCCTGTACAGCCAGATGCCCTACTCTGCAGTCAGTCATTCCTTTCACCTTCACCCAACAACTGCTGCTATTTACTCAGACCCAAAACCTGCAAAGCAGCAGCAACAGGGACCTAAAAGGACAATGTTGAAAAAAATGTACCCTGTACTTCAATGCTACTCTGTTCATCTACTTTAAAGCAAAAGAAAAATATCCACTGTCCTTCACATTATATCTTTTGGAGTTTTATGAGGTAATTATTTTAAGTTCTCAAAATAAAGCTGTAAGATTCTTCCTATCTAAACCTACCATTTTCATGGTGACAGTACATTTTCCCTTGTACAATTCAGCAAATTTAACTAGCTTATTTTATTAATAACCTCCCTTATATAATACTATACTTCATGGTATTCTTGATATAGTTTTTACACACATCTGATTGTATTAGCTGAACACCACAGAACTTAGCCTCAAGTATTCTCCAAAAAAGAGAAATTTTCAAAGAGGAAAACAGCCAGGCAAGTAACTCACATGCCACCCAACAAGCAAGGTTCTGCAGAGGCCGCAGAATACTTTGTGTTATTGTAGCATATGCAGCTCTTCAGTCAGTAATTCAAATATGATTTTATTTTTATCTGATTATTCCTGGATTACAGATCAAGTATTTAAAATAAAGAATTTGGCCATATTGTAAGAGAAAAACCTTTCACATGAAAGGCTGGAAGTTGCCTACATGAACTTATGAGTCAGGAATCTACAAGATATTCCTAAATGAGCAAGAAAATGTGTAGGAAGACATCTACGTTTTCACAATGACCATCTCTCCCACTAATCAAAAAACCCAAAACAAACCAAACCCAAACAGAAACACATCCATACTTTAGAACACATTCAAAAAACCATGCTGGCAACACAAACATCTCTACTAACTTGTGAAAAGAAAATAATGACCCCATACCTTTGCTCTTGCTCTCTTAGTACAAGAAGCTCATGGAGTTGTTTTACCTTCTCCTTCTGTTGTCGGACAGATATTCGAAGTAACTGTACTTCTCTTTCATTTGCTGATGCTTTAAGCTCTGCTTCTTGCAACTGTTTCATCTATGTCAAAAAGACAAGAGCAAGATTTTCTTAAAACTGTAATCTAATTGTCATGTTTTTTACTAGAACACAAAGGAACAGGTGCCTTCTAAGAGTTTTTGCTTGGGTGTTTTTGTTTGATTTTGTTTTGTTTTTTCTTAATATATTGTAACACTTGAAGAAATCTAAGATAAGATGTTTAAAATAAAGTCTTAACTTCTTACAACTCAAACAGCAACCTTGATAAAGAACCAATGGCATTTACTTAATTTGTAAAGAACTTCAAGGTGTCCTGCAGAAGTGGAAGAAGAAGGGCATTGGCAGAACAATTTCTGCAATTGGAAACTCTTTTATTGTAGTACTTGTATTAGTTTCAAACAAAACATTTTTAGATGTATTCAGCATTAACTTCATTTTAACACTCCGCTTTTGTCAAAAATCTCCATCTTTCTGATTTGTACAGTTTAGAGCTGCTGAACAGAGCTGCTTTCTAATGATTTTACAAAAAATGTAGAATTGGTACAAACAGCAGATGGCATACTCCACTTTTCCATTCGATGCAAGCTTTTATGAGTAATTCTATTTTATAGACTTAAGCCTTTTAAATACGAAACTCTTTTCTGATTCAACATGAAGAAAAAAGATATGAAAAAAAGTTATAAAAAAGGTTTTTATTACTCATTAAATGGTAATTCAAAATCAGGACAATTCAGAAGGCTAAGTTTTTATATTCTACATGTCAACCCTTTTCATTAATAATTTAATGAGTAACTTTTAGACACATCACACTGTATTCCTTTGTTTTGTGGAAGAAGTGAAGGAATTCTCTCCCAAACTGAAGCACTTAAAAATGACAAGCAAGAACACATTTTGACAAAAATGTCAAGGAAGTACAAGGGAATAGGGTACACATTTAGATGCATAGTAAACTTACTCATCTTGAATCTCTTCAAGAAGTCATCTGGTAATGCTGACTGAAGGCCTTAAATAGTGGTGGCTACATGGAGTAACCATAATTTACCTCTGAAAGTAATTGCTGGGATATACAATGAGAAAGCTCTCTGGAATATTCTAGAATTTCTTAATCTTGGAATTGATAGAATAGGCCAAAGGTATATTAAATCTGAACATTCAAAAAGAGGATTTAGTTTTGAGAGCATCATGATTATTCTTTGAAACATAATTATTAAGGAGTATTTGCTACAGGATCTTAAGGACAGGAAAAAAAGATCTTCCCTTAATAAAAACAATGTTACTACCACCAAAAGAGATGACTTATTTCTACAAACTCATCAAAAGAAAAATAAAAAGCCTCATACATTAATGAGGTGTTTGCATTCTTATGGGATAGAAAAAATCACACACACACTAAATTTAGTACATTTTAAACTGACAGGCAGACACCTGATCTAAACTGAAGGTCACTTCTAGATTCTATTATAGCTCCAGGGTGTCTACAGCTAAGGAAGAAATGGAAGAGCCACTCAAGTCCCCAACCAGGAGCCTGAAGTAGAGGGTGCTTGGATGGGTTTGTCAGGACACTCCCTGATTTTCATTCCTTTCAGGGAACCTAAACATCAACACTTCCTAGAGCACTACACCATCAGTTCAAAGACTTTTCAGGATGGATGTGTTAAGATTCATTTTCTCTAAATTAAGTGACATAGGAATGGACTAACATAGGAATATAAACAAACAAAAGGAGTATTGGAGGACACTGAAAATTCAACAATTAATTTCCTACAAAGAAATAGTGGCAGTATCTGGTCCAGCATCTTGATCTTATATATTTGTATACTTAACAAAGAGCCTCGGACTACAAAAGCATCATTATCTTCTCCAGCTGTAAAAATAAAACAAAAAAAATCCCAAACAAACAAACAAACACAAAACATCACAAAAACTAACCAGAATCTTTCATGTTCTCAGCAATTACTGTTTTGATCTGGTTGCAATTAAAAACATCTAATTCTTTAGGCCAGTGAAACAAACAGAACCACCATATTTCCATCCCAGTAGTAAGACGTCTGTTGATTTTAGCAACTTTAAAAACTTGTCTTTATCACTCTGTTTTCAGAAAATACCAACTCTTAGTGTTAAGTACATAGGATTTGTTCTCCTTTATCTTAAGGCCACCATAAAATTTATATTTAACATTAATATTTATAAAATACATCAATGGACAGTTAAAATGGATACCTGTTACTAACTACTACTATGCAGAAAAAGAAGTCCCAGGTTTTATTTTGGAAAACTCAGACTCAATGTTGGTAAAATCTAGTACTTCTTTGTATTCAGGACTATGGTAGCCACCCTATTGCCATTGCATAATTTACTCATGAAAAATATTTACCTCTGCTGCTCGCTGCTGCAACCTCTGTGTCTCCATCTTGGATAGTGTTTCTTCTAAAGCTTGCATGGCCTTCTGATATTCTGCTTCTTTATTTCTTGCCTGATTTAGCTCATTAGTAAGCCTTTCAGTTTCACCTTTCAACTGTTGGACATCTTCTTGCAGTCTTGCTTTGGCATCTCTCTCTTTCAATATCAATTCCTTTAACCTGAGAATAAATGCAGCGAAGTTGTATTATAAATGTTTTACTTGTAAGTTTCATGCCAAATACATTGAGAAAAAGGCATTCGTAGCTGTTGTAGCTACACATCTTGTTTTCTACTGTTTTACTATTTATATCACTGTCATTTAAAACTGTTTAAAGAGATAAAACTATTAATAGAGTCATGTGTAGCATTACTATATGGAGATTCATTTTCAAAAACCTGAGAGGGGGACAACCTCATAGATGTATCTTTTAGGAAATTACATTCCAGTATTACATTTCTTTACAGGAACATAATAAGCCTCTTAGAGAAGATGGTATAAATGTAGATAGGTATAAAATAAAGGTAGGAAGTGAACCTAAAACAAAAAGGGAAAAAAGGGAAATATTCACAGTCAGTCATGGATGGTAACTCAGGAAGCACATGATTTAGTTCTTCCTAAAAGAAAATGAGGCTTTGATAAATACAATACGGTGAAGAAAAAGCCAAGTGGAGCAGACATCTCCAAGAATAAGGAGATCTTTGGAAAACAAAGGCTGCCACTCAGAACACCCAAGGATGACGACATCTTCCTCTCTCTGACGATGTGCTAGGCCTGCCCTGCACAATACATTGCCTATGGGCTAACTCTAGGCCTGCCAGAAACATTTTTGTTCTAATGTGCTGTGCAGAAAAAAGCAAAGAATGCTCTAGATGTATGTGGAAAGGGAGACTGGGACACAGAAGGCAGAAGTATGATATGGGACAGCTACTAGAGTTTGAACTGAAGGTATAGTTATGATACAGGTTGTTTGCAAAGTAATGGCTAGAAACAGAGGAAAGTGCCATACTGATACTGTTCTGTGACAAGAACAGGAAGAAAGGTGCAGAAGAGAATTTCACTAGGTAATACTCAGAGAAATTTTAGCACTACTTCTTGATGCCTTATTTTCCAGTATATTGTTTAAAGCTGTCCTTGTTTCTTAAGCCTACAAAATGAATTATTGGAAACTAAAAAAACCCACCATAACCAACTCTTAGACTATAGCATTATTTCCCTACCTGTCTCTAGTGAATAAAGCCATACTCTGAATATTCTTTTCTTCTTTTGCATGCTTCTGTAGCTCACTGACATGCTCTAATAATTTCTTCTCTGCTTGCTCTGCTTTCCACCTCTTTTCTTTCTCTTGATCCAGTTCTTGAATCAGTGCCTTAGCAAGAATGTGACAAGCATCAACTTACTAGGCAACATTCAAACATAGCCAAAAATGATAAACAATATATATAATTGTAGAAAAAGACTTTGTCTTTCTGGAATTCATGGATGACAGAAGAAAGTCCAAGTGACCAGGCCAAAAACTCCCATAAAAGTGAAATAAAACACATCTCCCAAGCTGGCACTACAAGAACTCCACTATTTTTGATAATATCTACATGCAATTATTTTCGTAACCTACAGTTTTAGTTTGACCAGGAGACATATGTTTGGCTTCAGATGAAGATATATTTAACTGGAAATGATGCAAAACCTACTCGGTATGTTGATTCCTCTATGTGATTTGAATTACATTCTTCTACTTTTTCCATATTGCTCTGTCTTCCAGTTAGTATTTCAGCTTTTCTTCCCACTACTTTAAAATGAGAGTCATTCTCACTGGAGCATGAACACTTTGAGGAACTTTTCTTCTCTTCCCTATATGTAGAGCTTAAAGAGTAACAGTGGATTCAGACACTTTTAAATGAAAAAAAAAATTACAGTTTAGTGCAGCAGTTAAATACTAAAGAGTTCAAAACGATTTAGAAAATAATTTGCAATCAGACCACAGAAACAGCTAAATTCAAATATTCAGCTCTAAAAAGATACTTAGAACTAGCAGATGCTGCCTAAAGCCATCTCATGACCACACAGTCACAAAATAACTTTAGAAGAGTAGAGTAGCTGTAGAGCTGCAGTGGCTGACTGAACAAATATATTCCAATTTGTATTGTCTTCTACTCATCACTTCTGATATTTACTGTACAAATCAAACTAATCACTATGGCATCCTCAGCTTCATCAAAAATATATATTCTTGACTACTGTTCTGATATCATGAATCTTTTAATTACTCAGTTCCATCTGTGGAGAATTCTTTTGCCACCACAATTTAAAATAAAGACGGAAACATAAGCTGTTAGGATTTCGAAAGTGTTTAGGAATCTTCAGTTCAATTTCCTTCTCACCTGAAGAAAGTAACAGCTCATGTGGAGAAACAACTGAATGAAGCCTCAGTAGCTACTCATTTTCAGGGTACTATTAACTGACTTAATTTACTCAACCTACCACTTTCAGTGAAATGTTTCAATTTTCAGTGTTCACGCTGACAATATTCAGTTTCATTAATTTTGGCTTTATATAGTAAACACTGAGATACCTGCCAGTATTTTTTTTCTTTAGATGACTTGCATGACCTTTTGTAGATAAGGCAGTTTTACGGTAAGTGGGGATCTTGCTTCTTTTCATGACCTTTCTGTTGTTCTCTTTTCCACTTTCATTGTCACTCTCAGAAGTTGGATCTGTGTCTCTCTTAGCTTTGAGAGCACTTGGAGCAGCTTCCTGTCTTGAACTATCAGATACCTAAGAAGAGATCAAAGTTTTAGATACAAATTTTACAATTTTTGATTGGCTAACACTTATTCAGGTGCAATTTTTAAAAAAGTTCATACAAAATAATTTTGACAAAAACTGAACAATTGCTTCCAGTTCTTTACTTTTACAATCCCTTCCCTCCTTGCTGAAATATTTTATTGTTTTAAAGCTAAAGTAAACCCAGGATGCTTGAGAACATATAGTTGTTTCCATTTGAAATACCTGAAATTTGGTAAAATCCTTAGGCAGTTGGGGAAAAATGTGAAACAAACACAGCACTTAAAACCGAAAAAGCCTTGCAAACACCAATACCAAGCAAACCTGACAAACTTATGTTGTCTATGTTAACAACAGAAACTAATACATGAGAAGCATATCAGACCAAGTTGACCTATTGGTGAAATTAATTTTCACCAACTGTATAATCCAGGCACTTTGGTGCACTTCATGTTTTACTCTGGTTCAGCAAGTACATGGATGGTTTCAGGATTTAAAAAAAAAACAACATAAAAATAATTTTCTAATACAACATGATCGGATAGCTCTGCTAGTCCCATACACTTTGGTTTTTATTCTGTATGGAATGATTTAGGATTCATGATACAAAATGCAATCTTCAATTTTAAACACTCATTTTTATTTTATTCCCAGCTCCTCAAAATGATTAAGAACACATTAGCACAGTCAGCCCATAATACCAGTAGAAATGCTCTAATCTGGTTCAGCAAGTTTTTCATGATCAGAAAGGCACACCTTATCTTACAAACAAAACTTGCTGTGCAATCACAGAAATTAAAAAAAAAATCACCTTTTGCAGTATCTGTAAAATCTGATCTTCTATTTTTTTAATCCTCATTTCACTGTGTATTTTATCAAGCTGGGTCTTCTCAGGTTCAGAAGATGAGAGAAGCTCTGTGGAGGAGCTGGTGGCACCTTGCACTGGTACCCTTGAACGCTGCCGAAACTGAGCCAGCGCCTGGTCAATGTGTGGTGTTGCCAGCGGTAAGGGAACATTGCTCTATCAGAAGATAAGACAACTCTTGTAGCATTAATATGCTGCATGCAATATAAAAATAGAATGTGTCAATTTTAAAACTAATGCACACAAACTATGGCACCTGATCTCGGGTGGAAGGGCACCCAGATGAAACCAAAGAGCCCAAAATGTCTTCTAAACACTGCAAATCCGAACGGTTCTCTTCTGCCAGGTCCACTGGTTCACCAGAAGTATTTCTTCCATCCAGAACTGTTAGCTGGGGCAAGGACTGAAGAACAGTTTCTCTATAACCTTGAGAAAAAGACCACATTTAAATTGAAATCAACCTTCCAAGAAGACACCTGGTGTATTTTAGGTACCTCATAATCTTAAATGATTCACTGCATTTTTGAGGTAATAAAAAAGTGGTGAGTTATCTACAATTGTCTCACCTTTCCCCTCCCAAGGCTTTCAACAGACAACATTACAAATTAAATCAACTGGGAAGCTGCCTGCCTAGTCCTGATCTACACAGGGATTTCCCAGCCACCATCAGCACACTGCAATTGCACAGACAAGGTTTCAACATCAGCCTACTGCACCCAAACAGTTGTACCAAGGGAAGGGTAGATAAATGTAATAGAGAAACAAGTTCTGAAAGGGCTTAAACAACTTCATCCTTTGTCAGTGAATGACGTAAAGTGTTATGAAACCGTAAAGCACCAAAGTTAGCACTTTTAATTGATTAGAATTTGGGCTGCTGAACACTACAGTTTTGAAAGTGTCACCGAAGACAAAGATATGAAGAGGTACGTAAACACTTGCAGAAGAAAACTAGTGGCATTTTCTAAGTTAATCAGATAACTTTAATAGTCCTGTTACTGTTTCTGTAGTGTCTCAATGTATTTGTAAAACATGATGAGTGCATTTAAAAGCATTACTTAAAACCTTATTTGGCTTTCCTCAAACCTGGTGTTTCTTTTTAACTGTACATACATTACACCTGTATCAGTTGTATGCTCATATGATTGCTATTTTGTATGGCTGTAATTCCTACTGTCCCACTCTTTCAAATTACATTTGAACTCTTGCAAAAGCATCAATCCTCCACTTCCACCTTCCTGTAAGAGACTTTCCTCTCTTACACACAAAGAAAATATAAAATGCTACAATTTAACTTGTTTGAACTTAGACATTTTAATGAACCATAACATTTTAATGGCCTGAAAAACCTACCCCCAAAGCAGAAGCTCAAATGCAACTGAAAGTGATGCATCCACATGCATTCTCTAACTTGCCTCCAAGTTGCCTAGTGCAGAGTATCCAGAGTTTGTCACTGCTAACCAAAGCTGGGGGAAAAGAAGGAAAAGCTAACTGGTACTTATCTTTCTCTTGCAGTCTCTAGCAGTAGCAGACTACCTATTTCCTGTGTCTGCCCTCTGCCTAAAAGTTCAGTATCTCTACATACATTCTTTGAGTTCTCCACCTTTCCAGCTTATAATATTAATTCCATCGTTCTTTCACGAGACCACGTGGCTCAGATCCCCATCCAACCTGTCCTTGAACACTTCCAGGGATGGGGTATCCACAGCTACTCTGGGCAACCTGCTCCAGTGCCTCACCACCCTTCACAGTAAAGAATTTTTCCCTAATACTAATCTAAACGTACTCCAGTTTGAAGCCATTCCTCCTTGTCCTGCCACTACATGCCCTTGGAAAGAGTCTCTCTCCTTCCTTCTTTTAGACTCCTCTCAGATACTGCAAAGACACAATTAGGTCACCCTGAAACCTTCTCTTCACCAGGCTGAACAATCCCAATTCTCTCAGCCTCTCCTCACAGGAGAGGTGCTCCATCCCTCTAATCATGCTGGTGGCCCTCCTCTGGGCTCACAGGTGAAAATGTTGAGCCTTATCAAAGCATACAATTTACAATTTTGAGAATATGCTGTCAGGAAAAAAAGGATTTTTTAAAATGGATATTGAATTCATTTTGACAGAATTTAGATTTCTGCAGGCTGGCCAGTTTATGAATGAATTTGGAAGCTTCAGAAAACAGCTCACAGCTTAAAGGAAATCACTGAGCTAATGAGCACAAATTACCTACATAAGACCAGATCCATACCTGCTATGTGACAAACTGGATTGGCTTTTCCATTTCTTTCCAGCGTGAGGTTTGCCAAACAGCGCAGCCCCTTTGCGCACTGCAGTAAGTGATTAATATTGCTTACACAGTTGCTGTGAAGGTCAATGTGGCTAATCTTATGTCTGGTTCCATGAAGGGATCGAAATCCTGGAAATTTCAGGAAAAAATACCCAAACAACCACAAAGTCATGTTTTCTGCTACAGTCCTAGACTATGAGGTTTAGAACAAATGGCATCTTGTTGAAAAATATTCAGTAAATAATATATCATAACTAGAAATGAGAGAACTACACTTGCTCCATATTCCTTCTCTACATGTTAATTACCTATGCTACTCTACCACAGAGTACAACACTTAAGCTACTTATGTGAGCTAATTTTAAATAAACAGATTAATCTCTGACTGTTAAAAAGCATGTAAAAATAAACCTTTTCCTTCAAGTTTCATTTTAAAACACAAGCTCAATAACAAAATTGATACCAATGTTCTTTTGATTTTCCATTACAAGTTCTCATGATTTTGTAGCATGAAATCGTAAGAACAACTGACCACTTCAACAGAGATATATGAGAACGTCCATATCATATGGAAAATTGCATTTTTGTTCTATAAAAATGAAAGATATGAATATTTTGAAACTAAGTCTGAAATGTTTACTGTACTACTTCCTGGACAAGCTTGGCCTCACCAAACATAGAAGAATAAATTCCAGTTCAGAGCAACCTTTGGTGTTAAAAACTTTAAAGCTGAGAAGAGCAGCAATTGCCACCTGTATTAGTATTATTCAGTGAACTGGCACTTGAAGTGCTAGAAACTTCTCAAAATACACTTGGTCAAGTGTTTCAAAATTAAAGTGAGACAAACGCTTTGTATTGCACAGCACATGGCAACATCACTTACCAGACAGATCATGTATGCGATTATATGACAAGTTCAGCATAGTTAAATTAAAGAGTTTTTCCAGTCCTAAAAAAATGTGGGGAAAAGTAGAAACAGGAAGATTTTCAGAAAAATGCATTTTTTTCATCAAATTCAAAACTTGCAAAGCGAACCTTTAAAGATCATAACTACAAGTTATGACATTAATCTATAATCATATTACAAAAAACAGGTTTTAATTCTAAGTTAAGGCATTTTGCTATGATAAGGCTAATGAAGACTACACATACTCATCTTAAAATTCACTTTATAAAATGGCTAGCATACTAACTCGGTATAACTTTAATTATAAGCTAACATTCCAGAAGTAAACCTTAATGCGACTCTTAGAAAAACCTTCGTAACTTGCTAAATGGACAGAAATGAACACTGCAGACCCTCCACTTTGGTTAGCAGGTTGCAGGACAAGCTCAGGGTGCGCAGCTTAGCCAGGGAACCGAGCCCCTCGATGCGGCGGATCTGGTTTGATGACAGATCCAAGTGCCGCAGATTCCGGAGGTGGTCGAGCCCTTGGATCCTGGCGATGAGGTTACAGTGGGCGTTGAGCGTGTGCAGGTCCGAGCTCAGAGACACATCCCTCAGGCTGCGGAGAGAGGAGCCCACCGTCAGCCGGCAGCTCGGCCCTGCGCCGCGGCCTCCCCTCTCCCGGCCCCTCCGCACTCACCTCTTAACGCCCTTATCCATGAGGCTGAGCTCGCCGGGGATCCCTGCCATGCCGCCGGGCCCCCGCGCTGACTGCATCTCGCTTCACTGCTCCCTCGTCTCCCACGGCAGCACTGCCCGCCTTGGGCCGGGACAAAACGCCTCACGGCCCCGCCGCCGCCGCGTCCGCTCCCGCCGCGGGCAGGCGCGGCCGCGGGGAGGGAGCGCTGCCGGAGCACGCGGGGTAGCGGGGGACGAGCTCCGTGCTTCCACTGCGCTCCCAGCCGCTCTCCTGCTGCTCCCTGCCGCTCTCCTGCCGCTTCCTGCCATGGGCCCAGGAAGGGGCCGGGTTTAGAGACTGGACTGCTTTGCGTTCTTCTCGAGGGGACACGGAGGGGGCCTTGGTGTTTTTTAGCGCTTAAGAGTGTCACAGAATCACAGAACATCCTGAGATGGAAGAAACGCACAGGGATCATCGGCGGCCATCGCCAGGAGTCACACCGTGTGCCTGAGAGCGCTGTGCAACTCTCAGGAACTGGGCCTGGAACTGTGGCTACCTGCCTGGGGAGCCTGGTCCCGTGCCCAGCCACAAAGGGATAATGTCAGTGAGGATTTTGAGATTAGGCAGCTTTGTCAGGAATAAAAAAAAAAAAAAAAAATCCTTATTAAGATGCTGTTTGGGAGATTCTGTGAATGCTTTTCTTGTACTAGAAATCAAACGCTAGGATGATCAGTGAAAAAAGTTGCATCTGTACTTTAGGATTCCATTGAGCGTAACATTGATTTGTTCTAAAATAGTAATCCAAATCCAGCTGTACATGGCAGAATAAGAGAGTTGGAAGATTGCTGGATATCACATAATATGTGTGCATTCACAGAGAAGGAGACTCAGAAAATAAAAAAAGAAATTACTTATTTCAGCCATGTAAAACATATGCTATGCTGAATTTCCCAATCATGAATGCTAGATTATTAATATTTTAATTATGAATTTTAATCATGCATGGTAAATGCATACCTAAATACATACTACAATTTAGGAAATTAATAAATGCAGTTTAAAATGTATGCAAGTTTTAGTAAGTACAGGTGTGCTTCTTGTAGAACTACAGTTTTTGTAGTCTGTTAGATGAAAGTATTTGGAGAGTGCTGCAGGGATTTGGAGAAAATGGAAGAATTTTCTTATGGTTAGAGGCTGCTCTGGGGCTGTAGATTCTGTCACTGACCACGCTGTAGAGCTTCTTTGTGGTGAAGGAAACTCACTTCAGGTCATTGAAACAATTAAAAGAGCAGTCCATGCACATGCCTATTTTAGCCATAGGTTTCTTACATGATGGCATATTATATAAACTAATTTTCAGATGAATTTATTTTGTATTTGAGTGGAAATCCTGCTGTTCAAGACTGGTGTGAACCACTCTGTCTTTTCAAGTTGGCCCCTGTGAAAGCATGAGTTTTGTTCACTGCACTGCTGAGCTTTGACCTGCAGGAGAAAACTGGTTCTGCCACTTTACTGACAAAAAGTAAGAACTTTGCAGTTAGGAGTTTGGGCACTTACACAGCCCTTAGGGTCCATGCTGAGCTTCTTTTCAGTTAGTTTTCTTCTTTCTGCCCATTTTTCTCTGCATCTTAAAAAAAAAAAAAATTACATTTTTGGTACAAAAGTAATTTGTTTGTGGCATCTCCACATCTGATTGAAGAGAAGTTCCTAACACAACATATGCAACAGATAAGTATGTAGAAAAATCAGCAGTCACACCTTAAAAGACACATGCCACACTAGTGGGAACTTCCAATCTTCTTCTTTCTGTTCCACAGGTCCCATGCAGAAATGAAAATTATGATACAGCTTCTTTCCTTCCCTCACATCAATGTCTGAAGATTAAAGCCATCTTAGGACATGTTTGAGTACTAGTCTATCCGTGTGTGCTCAGAAAAAAACTGGGAATAAAACTGGTAATTTTCTTTCTAGGGCAATGTTTAATGAGTGAAGTATAAACAAGCTCCAATATACCCAGTGACTGATGAGATTTTGGCAAAGCATACTGGTGATTATTGGTTATCACTGTCCCTTTTCTGAGTAGATGGTGGAAAAATAGTGGCAGGCTGTTCATCTAACATCCATGTCACTGTCAATAATATATGGAAGGTTGATTTCTTTCCTCATGTTGCCATATCCTAACTCTTTCCCTAAGGTTGATGTAGAAGTCACATTTACTCACCTCTGTGGTTGTCTCTGAAGATGTACATTAAACAAAATGAAATCTGTTGATGAAAATCATCTGAGAAATGAGCATTTGCCATGCATTAATTTTAAAGTTGTTTTCTTTAAAAATACCTGCAGGCCTTATAATTTCTGAAGTACATATTAAACCAACATGTACATGATTTGCCAGTGTTTCTTGAAGTATTTGGTTAATTATCTTCACACAGGAGACATCAAACCCAAAGTATGCTTTCTTTTCTGAATGATTAAGCCAAGCTTCCCATAACATTTCACGAGCAAGCAGGGCTATGACAGACTGCTGACAACAAAGTGAAATTTGCTGTGAAAAAAAAACCACAAAAAAATGGGAAAAGAAGAAAACAATGACCCCAAAGATGTGCAAAGAAAAGGAAAAGCCAAGATTCAACTCAAAAGAAATATAGGTTATTTTGATGGGGTAAGTTTTATTATAGGATCAATTGTTGGAGCTGGGATCTTTGTGTCTCCCACAGGGGTGTTAAAACATTCCTTACTCAATGTTGGCGTTGCACTAACGATCTGGACCGCGTCTGGGCTGGTTTCTCTGATGGGTGCCCTCTGCTATGCGGAGCTGGGAACCGCTCTGCCCTTCTCTGGAGGAGAGTACAGCCACATTAAAAGAGGCCTTGGATCCCTACCCGCCTTCGTGTTTATCTGGACAGCAACGTTCACCAAGCCAGCATCAAATGCTGCTCGAGCCTTGCTGTTTGCTGAATATGCCACACAGCCATTCTATGGCATTTGTCCTGCACCAGATGTGCTGAAGAAGTGCTTGGCCTTGGCCGTTCTCTGGTCCCTGGGGATTTTAAATGGCCTCAGCGTCAAAATGTCTGCGTGGGTGCAGACAGTTTTCACTCTGCTGAAGATGATGGCCTTGTCAGTGATTGCTGTTGGTGGCATAGTTCTCCTTGTTACCAGGCAAAAGGAGAGTCTGGCCAGGTTTGAGGACATGTTCAGCTCAGAGATCCCCAACGCCTCACAGATTGCTGAAGCCTTCTTCCAGGGGCTGTACGCGTACGGCGGCTGGTGGTCCCTCAACTACATGGCAGGTATTCTGCTCCTCTTCTTTAGATTTAATTCTGCAGTTCTCATTCTTGTGTTCCTTAGCTTGTTTTGGGAGAACTTGTCTCTGCTTCAAGACCACAGGGTCCTTCTCATTTTACGTAAGTGTTTGTTTGGGCTGGTAGAAGAGGCGTTGTTCCTCTCCAGGGAAAATTCCTGCTTTTTGTGCAGAATGAAGCTGACATTTTCAAGAAAGTACAAGAGAAATCATAATAGTTAATTTTTTTTTCATACATTAAATATTTGCATTTTGTCTTTCTCAGCGTCCATGTAGCATATTTTTAGGAAAGTATCAGGTTATCCATGCCAAACTACGTGTGAATAGGTAATTTCTGTTTAAATATCTGTGCCTTATCTGTGGTTATGCAGCTGGTTTGAACATGGTCAAATTAATTTTGAGTTTTGTTAGAATGTAGTAATTTTATGGGATATATTTTCCTGGGAAATATTGAAGTCCAGTAGAGGGTAAAGAGAGGTCTGTGCAAGTTGGCATAGATTTTTTCATAGAATTTGTACTCCATTTTAAAATTCAAAAGGTTTTTGAATATCTGTTTACTTCCCTATTCTGTATCTGCTGACATATGGCAGTAATAAACTTTTTCATTAAAGCTACAGAGATGATGTTCATTATGTTAGGTATTCACATCACAAGTTAAATAAATAGAGTTTTATAGTATCATCAGATTCATGGAATTATATTGTAAGCAAGCGGATATTGCTGTTATATCTTTAACCATTTGTGTCCATTGACCTTTGTCATGTAAAATATTAAATAAATGGAATGTGTTAAATGCATACCACAAAGTTCAGTGGTGAGGACAGTGTGAAAATTTGGTTAATGTTTAAAAACCTGACTGTTGTCTTTATAATCCAGGTACTCCAGCTTTAAAAATAGGTTGCAGTTTAAAAAAATGTATATAAATCAGTAAAGTGTGGTTTTGAAACCTGAGGTATTCCTTAAAGACAAGTACTTGGCTTTGTAAGCCTGCGAAAATGCAAGACTTCTGGTAAAATACAGATTTATTCTGATCAGTTAGCAGTACTAATAAATGCCATACATTGGGCAGCACAGCTGTTTAGACAGATGTAACATATGCAATTTTTTCAAACTGACCTGAGTTTCCTATGCTTCAACAATACCTTCATTTCTGTGAGCTTCAGCTGATGCATCAGGTGTCAGCTGGCTGGCAAGACTGCAATAAACAACAAAACAAATGGCAAGATAAATGTAAATTGGATATTTTGGTTATTATTCTCTTCTGAGTTCAAAATTACTAAGTGTATTTTTTATATCTGAAATAAATCCCAAATTTTCTTATAGTATCTGAATTTCACTGTTCAGATGGTCCTTCAGTCTTGTCTCCATGCACTACAGCCAGCACAGGGATCATGGCTCAAGGCTGATGTCCTGAGCAGAAGATAGAAATCAAATGTAAAGCAGGAAGCAGATTTCTGTCTCCTAAAAAGAGTTTAAGTAAGCTGCACATTTCACTTTTCACTTCTTCCCTCTTATCAGTTATTTGCTGGTAATACTTAGGAAATTGTCTGTAAATGCTGAGGGAAGTGGGAAGTGGTGAAGGAACAAGAGGAAGGAGTGAAAGAAATTTAAACTAAACTTTCTGATTGAGATGAGGGTGATTGAGATTAAGCTTCTGGAAACCAGCTCCATCTTTTGCTGGGACTGTGACATGCCCAAGAATGTGTGCCTGTGTCTGAGTTATATACCTGCAAAATTCAGCTTTTTTCTTGTTTGGTAAGAGTAGTTCTAAGCTATCAGGCTTAGCACTAAACAGTTTTCCTCCACCATCTTTTCCCTGGAAAAGATGACAATAATCAAAATCCATCTGGGAATGGCCCTCTTTTAAAGCCACTGCATTATTGCTCTTATGTCTATACCTTTGGTTTTTTCTGTTACTTCTGATATAAAAGCAAAGAGAAAGGTTTTGAGTAGAAATATGCAAATATGCTCTCTAAGTTTAAGATCAGTATTCATGAGGTGATATGAGAATAAATAATGTGACTTAAGAGTCTCATGTTTAAGCTAGTGATTTTCAGGTAAGGCTACTTGAAAATTTTCTACCAAATCACTTTTCTAATATAAGTCAAAGACGTGATAAATCAAAGGGAAATTATCACTCATTTTTATCACTTTGTGAATCAATCAGCTCTTCATCCAGCCCTCCTTCCAAAATAGTTCTAAATAGCTAAGTAAAACAATATTGTTTAAGAATCTGTGATATTAACCTGTTTGAGAACCACTGTAGGACTTCACAAGCAGAGAATTTAGCAGCCATGATTAGGGATTGGGGCAGGACTTTGGCATCAGTTTGTCAAACTGCACAGCTTCACCACTGAAAAACACTTGCAGAAGCTACACTGCTTGCTTCATTTGTTGTTTTAAATTGTATTTTTCAGAGGAGATGAAACGTCCCAGCAGAAATATCCCCTTAACTGTGATGACTGCTGTTCCTGCAGTAATTGTTTTTTATCTACTAGTGAACATCTCATATCTGACTGTCCTCACACCTAAGGAAATTGTCTCCTCAGGTATGTATTTAATATTTTTTTAATTAAAAAGAACTGGCCCATTGACATATCCATCTGATGTCAATGCCCTGGGTTACTTCTGCTCACCTAACTTCCCAGTCCAGAAATTTGGGTTCATTTTCCTTTAACAGAGAATTCTTTAATTTTATTGTATGACACAAATTGGATGAATGCAGGCAGATTGTTGAAATTGTTGGCTTTATCCTACACTGTCTAAAAAGAAATCAGAAGTGTATTAAAACCTGAAAAATAAGGTGAAAGTCAGGTGCCAAGTATAGAGATGATCTTTGTTTTCCTTTGTTTCATAAAGAGATAGTTTTAATCCTATCTCTTCCTTCTTTCTCTGTCTCATTGAGTCTCAGACTAAAGCCATCACTCTTTAGGAGGTGGACAAGTCTGACATGTTCAAGAGTATAGAAAAGACTATGGACATAAAAATGTAGCCATTTTGGGTGTGTATTATTCATGATAAATACTGTGACTTCTCAGAAGAGTCTATACAAAATCCAGTGTGTATAAACCCTTTCTCAGATCCTGTATCAATAAACTGGCCATGTAAGGCTCCAAAGGGAACTATATTTCTCCTTGACTGTCCAAGCAGCACATTTAAAATTCCACGGTAATGACACTGAGCTGTCAGACCTTGCCTACAGGCCTGACAAAAACCATACCTCATTTGAATGGATCAATCTTTTTTTTTTCCTATGATAAAAGCTCACTAATATAAATGAGAACAGTGTACCAGTCACTCAGTAACCTCATATTGTCGCTCAGCCACTGTCAGGCTGTCTGCTGGGAGAGTTGGATCATTTGTATGTTACAATGAAGGAGGCAGCAAATACCAGACTATCCATGAACTGCAGCTGCCAGCTGGCATGACCAGCTTCATGCATACCAGGGGAACTGTGTTTACCTATGCCAGCTCAGAAGATAACCTTAAAATTATAGCACTTTTTAAAATATTTCTTGTTCCTTCACTATTTTTTTTTTTTTTTTTTGAGTTTGGGGGCACTGTTTTCTCCATCTCTAACTACTTCCTACACTGCACAGGACACTGCAAGACCCATGTTCCTCATGGCATTTGATT
This sequence comes from Ammospiza caudacuta, assembly GCF_027887145.1. Classification (NCBI taxonomy): domain Eukaryota; kingdom Metazoa; phylum Chordata; class Aves; order Passeriformes; family Passerellidae; genus Ammospiza; species Ammospiza caudacuta. Next base: position 137,182,591 of record NC_080593.1, read on the forward strand.
ATAGACCCACTAAATATTGTTCTCACTACAATATCAGCTGTAGCTAATCTCCAAGCAATATTGAATACCTCTTGTTTAGAAACAATCTTTCACATTTCCCAGTTCCACCCAAAGCAAAATCTCATTAATAGCACATTTGTTGACTCATCTCTGACTGTAGATGTGCTCTTGTTGGCAGTTTCCTGTAACAGCAGATTGTGTCAGCACCATGGTTATGTCAGGGATCAAGGAGTTAATTTTCTTTCCTTGCCCAGGTGTCTGTGCTTGTGATGAAGGATGTGAGATGTGACTCACTCCTGCTGGGCAGTCCATGACTGTGGTATTGGCCCCAGCAGGTTTCCCTGGCTTGCTCTGGCAGGCAGCACTCATTGCTGTCATCCTCCCAGGAAATGTTTAGTTCCTGAATGAAATACCTTTAGGATTGGATTAGTGTTTGACTACTGCAATGAAAAAGCAGGCATTGCTGGTAAATAATAGGTGCTTCTTGTATTTTAAGTTTTTTTCCTGTTGAGTCTGTCACTTATTCAGAAGATGGTCTTTGTACTACACAAATTCTTTGCTTTCTTGCAGTTGCTGTGGCAGTCACCTGGGCTGATCGAGTGATCCCCTCTGTTGCCTGGATCATTCCTCTCTCTGTTGCTGTCTCAATATTTGGTGCCCTCAACTGCAGCATGTTCACACTCGGTCGATTAAGCTATGCTGGAAGTCAGTCAGGACATTTACCTCTTTTAATATCCATGCTTAATGTCCACTCCTGTACGCCAGCACCAGCCATGATTTTTTCAACCACCATTGCATCCATTTTTATCATCCCCTCTGACCTTATTATGCTAACAAATTACTTTGGATTTTCTGCCTGGCTCATGACTGGATTGACTTGTGCAAGCCTGATTGTACTTCGATACCGGGAACCTCATCTACACCGACCATACAAAGTAAATGGACCTAAATTAAAAATATTTTATATATTATTTTTTGAGTCCTGGGTAGCATGCAAAAGTTATAGAAGAAGTGCAAATCTAAAGTGGATAGTCACAAAATTACAAATAATAATCTCAATGCCTCATTTGAGCCTAATTTGAAAATTTTGCTTCACTGTAAAAAGAAGAGAAACAAACAGATGGTCTCTGCCCCAGAGAAGGTGAACACATGAGATGGTTCTTTGCAGAATGGGGGAGATGTGCAAACAATGTGGAACCATACCAGTGTGGAGCAATAACAAAAACAGTTTAGGACCCATTGCCCTTTAGTTCATTAAACTTCGATCTGCTCTCATCTTCCTTGACATAATCGCAGGCATTAAAGATAGGTTGAATTTCTTCTTACTCCAGCAGTCAGAAAGCTTGGGTTAGAAGTGCATGTTCATTGTGAAGGCTTCCAGGCACCCAGCCCTGAGTGTCTTATAGGAACCCACATTATCATATGTGATAAAAATGGATTCCCAATACTGCCTGTCTCTCCCCCTTGACAAAAGAAGAAGCCTAAACAAATATTTTTAAAAAGATTCCTCTCTTATAGGCAATTTGAGTCAGATGACTCTTGTCCTGGGTGAATTTATAGCAGCATGAGAGGTGGTACTGTACTGTGACAAACACATTGTTACTCTAATGAATGAGGCAGAAAAGTCAAGTTGGTTCGTTTATTTCCTAACCCACTTTTTTTTCCTTTCTCTTACAGGTGTTTTTACCAGTTCCATTTATGATGGTGGCAATGTCTTTCTTCCTAGTTCTAGCTCCCATAGTCTGGTCTCCAAACATGCAATATGTTTACGCTTTCCTGTTTATGCTTGGAAGTTTCATTATTTATCTGCCTTTTATACATTTTAAATTGCGTTTTCCATTTCTTGATAAAATTACTTGCCACCTACAGCTCCTGTTAGAAGTCTGTCCTGCTGATGGACCTGCTGAGGGCAAATGTGAATAATGGCAGATAGTTAATCTCAGTACAACTAAGAGCCAACAGAGGATTTTGTTTAACTGAGGCTATAAACAGTACAATTTAGATGTTGTGATGTGTGATACATAGGTGTGCATGCATGCATATACATTTATAGATGTATACACATATATTGCAAACATGCCCACACATGTATGTATGGGCACAGAATCACAGAACGAACTAGGTTGGAAAAGACCTTTGACACCATCAAGTCCAACCTATGACCAAACACCTCCTCATCAAATAAATCATGGCATTAGTATAAGTTAATATGTATATGTTTGTATAAATACATAAATATATATGTATACTATTTTAATATGTCCAAAGGATCTCTCTTAAACTTGCAAAATCTGTAAAATGCTCTCTGCTGCTCCTGAAAACACAGTTAAAAGTTGCTTACAGTCTTGCAAAAATGGAAATAAGACTCAATCACACAAACACAAATAATTATCAGTATTATCATACAATAAGTGAATAAATACATAATAGCATAATTATAAAAATACACTCACACTTTGAACTAAATTGTCTGGATTATTCTTAGTTTGCAGTAGCTCATTGATTAGAACTTTTGGTTTTAAAGACTTTATATTTTCTTCATCTGCTACTTTTTTTGGCATTAATTTATTTTTAATAAAAGACTTTGAAGACTATCATAAAGTTGACTGATCATTTTAAATAGCAAGAAAATTGGACATGGTGCATCTTAGCTATTTTAGAACAACACAAAAATTCAAGGTGAAATCTTACAATGCATCAAGACAATAAAAATTATTTATCCTTTTCATCACAGAAATAATAGCTAAAGATATGTAGATTCCTTTATTAAATCATTTACATCTTAGCATCAATATTACTTTATTCCTTGTTTTAGTTTTGGTGTTATTGAGAAGTAAAAGCTTTTTTTAGCCCCCTTCCCTCCATTTAAATTTTGTTTATGAAAACAAGATAACTGAATTCTTTTTTCTTCTTATAATTGGGCCATATAAAGTTCATGGAATATTTAATCTTAAAAATAAATTAAAAGTACACACAAACCATCATTTGGAGGTGATTATTAATATATGCTGCTATTTTAATAATTACAATAGAATTACAAATATAAAGTGATTTTCCAAATCTGGCAATGAAAGATCAGCAACACAACCAGCAGATGGCCCCAGCTGATCACTCTCCACCGTGATCTCTCTGGTCTGATGGATGTTGTATTGGTGAAACTGTCTTACAGGGCACTGTATTATAACACAGTGGAATGAAAAAATCTTGCTATAATACTCGATTCACTAATGTATAACAATTTTGGAAATAACAATGACAAATAAAGAATTCTTCATAGCTACCCAAAGTCTAGGGTGGCCATCAATAAAACCAGGAATCAACTGAAGGTTTAAGAGGATTTGACTTTGCACTGGAATGAGCCCCCAAATTAAAACAAATATATGTAGCAAGCGGCTTTTCTCAAGGTGATAATGGACACAGAATGAAAATTTGAAGAAAACATTATACCTTTTAACAAGCTCTATGAAGAGAAGTTCATACAAATGAGGACTGCAATGTATACAGCTGAACTGGAGACTGGATTCTGCTGAATGCAAGAAAGGAATCAATGTTTAATTTCACTTAATAGTGCTATTGGAAAAACATTTCTCTTGCTGTTTAAATTCAAAACATCATGAGACTCATCAACATTGTAGAGGAGTTATATTTTAAAAACTGAATTGTAAATGGAAGAAATTAATTGTACTGTGACTAAAGCATCCATCAGTGATTTGTAAATACAGGTGTGGCAATGCCACAGATTTTCAAATGAACTTTCAAGTAATTTATTTAAATCTATATTTTAATATGTAAAAGAAAAGTGGAAGTTGTAAGGAAAAAATGTTTATGTAACAATAATAATATATTGTACACCAAATTATTAGAAAAAGCAAGCATCGGGGGAAATTACTCACTTGGGTGTGTTATTTCCATGTTATTTCTTATCTTCTTAAATAGATAGTTTGTCAACTATCTATTTAATTCCCTAATGAGTTGGGTACCCACTGATAACATATGTCAGGGTATGTTTGTGTAATTGGAGCATGTATTTGTTAATGATACAAACTTCAAATATAAAGGTTTAGCAGTTCCAGTCAATCAGGGAACTCAAAAGTCCCAATGAAATTTAATATGAAATAAATTGCTTTTATGTATCTTTCTGGAATATGAAGTAGATAGTTTTTTTTTTAACAAAAATCTAGGAAATGGCACATAAATGTACAAGATGAGAAGATTTAGAATAGATCAGAATTAAAAATGTCCATGCAAGTTTAAGCCCCTCTGCAAAGGCATCTTTCAATGGCCTTGCATTATTAGATCATAAACTGTTCTTTCTATATACCCTTACCTCATTTATTGGAATGAATGGATGGTGCCAAATAATTCACTATCATATTCTCCCCATTTCAGCATGTGATCTTGCATTTTGTTTATCACTCTATGCTCAAATGCTGCTCTTGACAGACATTGTTGATATCTTACAGACTTTTCTATGGTGTTCCTCATGTCAGCACCTAGGCCCTTCACAAACAACCACTAATTTCTCTGGACTGTTATGAGCTGTGTCAGTGGTATCATCTTTGCTTGCTGAAAGTAAGTTAAGCTGATGTGTAGGTTGCGCAAGAAATCAGTTTTGTGATGTTCCCTGAGATTAAATTACAACTGTGAGATTTTTTAAATTCCACAAATTAAGCATGAGGATTTAAAGTTTGGTATAGAAAATGGGGAATACAGAATTAATTTCAATTTTCAAAAATTGTGATCTAAATTATTCCAGTATGTCCATGGAATTTTATAGAGAAAGATTAATGTGTATTCTGGGCAATACTTAATTCCTAAAGTGCTACATCATTCATTACATCAAATTCCTCCTCTTCTACAGTAAATGAGGGATTGGCCACCTCACATTTAGCATCTTCTTCAACACAAATGTTGACTTATTCCCAGATCCAAAAGAGACAGGATTTTCTGAAAAAGAATGCTCATATTAAATGACCCCTGTTGGAAAGGGACTCACACACCTGAGCTGAATTAGCATCATAAAAAGCAATCCCAGATATGGTATTGCCCATCCCCTGAATTTGAGTCACTGATGTTCTCTTAATGCAGATTTTCTTTTGTCTGAGTGTTGCAGAATGCTAAATCACAAAGAGGCAAATACACTATTAAATGTATAAAGATTTCTTATTGTTGCTGGCTCATTCCACATCTCCAAGCAGTAAGCATAAAGGAATAGAATTCAAATTTATAACTCATGTTAGCTACTCTGGTCAAGAGCAAATCAATATTTTAACATTATAGCTTGTTTCAGTTGGTCTCAGCTGCTTTCCTACTTGAATATATCCCAGAAAATGCTATATAGAAGTTGACTTTTATTACTAGACTATATCAGACATTTATTCACATTTTTAATTTTTTTTGTCTTTGACTTCATAATTCTTTTTTGCTTATGCATGCTTGCATATTTCAGAACTTCAGCCTTACAACAATTAAATAAATTTTTTATCAATATTGTACTGACTGGTCCATTTTGACATTTAATCTCCCTATATGTTTTTCTAGATTTCTAACACAATATTTGTATGTATATTTGCACTGCCGTTTGTTTTTTTTTTGCTCCTTTATCTTCTTAAAAAGACAATGTAAAATACAAAATTACTATCAATATTATAAAATAAATTACTTGCAATTATACATCATGCTTATTCCACATGTGCTGACTGCGTTACAAAAAATAAATCGCCCTGAGGCAAACCCCAGAAATTGTACAAAGAAAGAAAAACCCCGGCAATTACTTGTTTTACTTTCCTTTTCATAGTTAATGTTAACTGCGATTCCAATAAAAGATGGAATCAGAGCTAACACTGAACAGCTCTACATGATGTTTTGTGCTTTGATGTGGTGATACTTGGTTGGAATCTCTAGGTTAATAGTGAAGGATGTATGAAGAGCTGCCTGTAGCTGTTAGGCCATGAGTTGTTCCGACCTCCCAACTTCTGTTCTTGTGTTTACTACGTGCACTGTGGATATTGGTAAGGTTCCCTATATCTCAGTTTCCACATATGCCAAACCAGAAACAACTGTGTTTTAACAACTAACAGGTCAAAGAGCATTCACTTGTGGTGTTCTCTGTATCACAGAAGTTATTCCTGTCATTGTCTTCTATGGTTTATTTCAAGTGATGGGGGATCCTGGGCATTCCCATTCTTACTGGCTTGATTTGGAGGGATAAGAGCTGTATCTGCTTCAGGAACTATTTTTACTTTGGAACAGGAAATGAAACATTTTAAATGAGCAGGTTTGAATAAGCTGTATCCTACAGGTTTAGAGGCACTGTTGAAGAGCTGGACTGTTACTGTCGATTTTCAGTAACTCTTGCTACACGGGAAATTTCAGGATTGCATTGCAAAGGAAGGGTAACATGCTGATATTTAAACAGAATAAAAGAAATTAACCAGGAAATTATAGACTTGACAGTGTCACATAATTCCTTGGAAAAAGTAATGGAACAGATAACATGAAACTGAATTAATAATGAATTAAAAGCGAGTAGCAGAATTAATGCCAGTTCATTTGTATGTATGGAAAAAAATCCTACGAAACCAGTATCACATTATACTTTCTATAGTATGGGTTGGGATAAAAGCTGAAGAAAAGGTGATTTTGAGGTCCACCAAAGCTGCAGACTTGACGAAGTAGTTACACCACTACAAATCAATGTTTTGTTTGGCAGATTTAAAAGTGACTAGGGTTTTTCATCATCTTGCAAAGCTACTTAAATTAGCCCTATTAGCAAGGCTTTGCGCATAATATTGGCTAGGGATATTCCCTGTCTTTTGACAACAGTAAAAGGTATTGTTCCTGGCGGGAAGGGATAAATGTGTTTGGGCTGAGACTTTCCAAGGTGCCACCACATGTACCGTGTGCTTTAGTGTGAGGGTGGTGAGGCACTGGAACAGGCTGCCCTCAGAAGCTGTGAATGCCCTGTTGTAGGCCAGCTTGGATGGGCCACTTGGTCTAGTGAAAGGGGTCCCTGCTCATGACAGAGGGGTTGAAATCAAATGATCTTTAAAGGTTCTCACCAACCCAAACCTTTCCAAGATTCTGTAATTGCCAAGTTCTAGGCTGCAAGTGGGACTTTCCACAGTAGAGTCGCAGCAGGACTGGGTGTGGCCAAGGCTGGAACTTTGGCGAGGGGCTGTTGCTCAGCAACCTCACAGCCCTTCTGTAAACATTCCGCTGCAGTTGGCACATAGGGTCCCTCTCTTTCACTCTGCCTGCATGGGTATGTCCTGTTGTTATTGTTAAAGTGTTAGTTTATATAAAGTGTTGGCCTTTGTACTTTGCAGCCAAGCTCTTCTGAACCTGAGGTTTTTTTGGCAACAGGTTCTTGAGGTTGTTTAAGACTTGAAAGTATGTTCAGAAGGATATATTTAGCAGGTGTTTCATGTGTAAAGAATTTGAGCACAGCTAAGTTTTAATTGGCTGCTGGTGTCCTCATTTTGGGATTGCCTGTTGCAGAGAGATCACACCTGAGCCTCTGTTATGTGTAGGCTGGTTCTTATGTTCCAAAACAGTGACTTTATGTTGTGACTGAGTAGATTTAACTTTTCCTCTAAATCATTTTTCTTGCATCAGAAGCATCTTGATGTTTAATTAATTTTTCTTTCATGCTTAAAACTAATTTTGTAATGCCAGGTCGAGTTAAGACATGGTGGAAAGTTGGATACAAAGTGAAGCAGTACTAGTGTTTCTGTCTGTGTGTCTGTATCTTAATTCCCTTTGTGAAGCCCACACTGACATTGTTTTCAGAAAGGCTTGCAAAGTGTAACAGCAATGAGATGTTTTTTCCACCATATACAATCATAGAAAATCAGTGTAAGACCTTAATTCCAGTTACAAGAAGAATAATCAATCTTAAGAGTTGAAGTCGATGGTCCTCGTCACTTCCTCCCAACACACTCTGTGAGTCTACTGTCTGAGGAAGGCTGTGAAATAAAAATGACTTAATGCCGTCATGCAGACCAACCTAACTGTGATGACAAACTTCCATAGTTTCTTTGTTATCTTAATATGATCTTCAGAATTCATTTTTAAATTGCTAAGTTAGATTTTTTTAATTGTGCTCAGCAAGAGGGGAAAGTAGACCTGAAAATGGCACATGTTTGCAAATGCTTAACCACTTGTTCTTAAATCTTTCTGTAAAAAAATGAACTTTTGGACCTAATTTTATGTAGTGATGAAGAACTTGGCTGGAGGTCAAAGACTTGCTTTGTGCACGCTGTATTGAAACATCATATGATTATGTGTGCTGGTTTCAATGAAGTTTTTTGTACCTGGCTATCTTTGTTCTTACATATCAATTCTGTATCATAGTACTTCAGAAGCAGTCTTGCAAAAAAGTGGATGGCAGGGAAAAGATTTGTAGGGTATTTCATGTAGAGGAATTATTTAGTTGTATTTTTAATTTAGCTCAACAAACCTCTTCCAAAGCACATTTTAGTCTAGAAAACTATTTATTTTTGCTCTCCAGTTATAGTTTAATACCTTACAGTCATGGCACATCTCTATGCTCTAAGGGTGAAGGAATATCTTCTTCAGAAGAAACTCAAAAATAGCAGTGAAATGCTGCAAACATGCCATAAACTATGCTTTCTGAATTGCCGTATGACTTTTGAATGGACTCTACTTATGAATAACTGTTTCAGGGCTTGAGATTTCACTTCAAATCCTACTAAAAACTGATGACTACTGTATCTGTGTTTGGTTTTGTGCCGGCCTTGCCTGTGAGCTCAAGTAGTCCTCTGCTGTGAGAGGAACTCATGTTAAAATTATATTCAGCAGCCAAATTCCCTCTTAGTTTTCCTCTATTACAGGTGCTTTGTTTTTTGAACATCTTCATAGCCTGCTTTGATAGGTCTTTTTTTGTTTAGATGTGAATTCCTTTATGTTTTCTTTGGTTTGTTTGTTTGTTTTTTAATGAAATCAGATTTTTCCACAGTACTTTGTTTATCATCTCCAAAATACCAGGATGATTTTTTTTTTGCCTGCTAGCAATTGCTTTGTCCTAGATTCTGCTACACTCTTGGATTATTTACCTGGGATTAATTGATGCATAATTTTTTGCATCTGGTGAAGTGTTTAACTATCACATGTACTAAACCCGATTTTAGAGCAGAAATACTTGTTGTTAATCCTGGGTACCAGAGAGATGCTCCCATTCTCTACTCGTGTGCCTAATTCAATCTTTTGTGTATATAGAGTGCCTTGAAAATGTTACTATATAAATACCAAATATGCCCACAGTTTTTTTGCATAATTCTGACTGATCTTTCTTGTTTCTCTGTATTAGGAAAGCCTCAATATGGAAAGAACTAACAATGAAAATCCTGATGATCCAGGTAGCATTGCAGGCTATTTCTGCTTTAAATTTTCTTGACTACACGCTAGCCAAAAGCCTTGTCTTTAACAATTGAGATGGGCTGAACTACTTGTTGTTTTTCATCTATTAAAGAATTTATGTTGCTATTGCCATTACAAACTCTAGGGCTGTACAGTAGTGAGCTTAGAACAGGTATTCAGAGGAAAAAGAAAATCCACTTGTTTTTCTGAAATGCTTACAAGATAAAAAGTTGTGGACAGGTGGGAATGTGTCATATAGTGTGTTTTGAATACATCACATTTGCAACAGTACTTACATAACTTACCATTGTGTTGATGTGCAGTGGTTTCACCAGAAGGAAGTGAAGGAAGACAAGGTGATGGCCTGCGCCGCTCCTTCCGGCAGAGGAAAGCTGTTGAGCGCTACGAATCTCCCTTGGAAAGTAGGTGTGCTGGGCTGCCTTGGCTGGACACCTGTGCTCACCAACCTGCTCTATCACCCTCGCTTCTCAGCTGAACTGGGGAGAGAAAATAAGATGGAAGGCAATCTGTAGGTTAAAGCAGGTCACCAAAGCAAAAAAATAAGGTTGTGCACAAACAAACTAAAAAAAGAGGTTTTGTTTTCTGCTTCCCATCAGCAAGCGATGTCTGGCCACTTCTCAGGAAGCAGGGCTTCAGCACGTGGTAGTGATTGCTCCAGAACGCAAACATTTGAAAAAACAAATACTCCTCCTTCCTCCTAATTTTCTTAACTTTTATAGCTAAGCTCACGTCATATGGTATGGAAAATCCCTTTGGTTAATTTGGGTCAACTATCCCAGCTGTGTCCCCCTCCCAGGATCTTGCCAGCCTACTGCTTGGGAGTGGAATGCTGGGGAGACAGCCCTGATGCAGTGCCAGCACTGCTCAGCAGTAGCCAAAACACCGGTGTGTTCAACACATTTCCAGCTACCAAGGCACAGCACAGCACTGTGGGAGCCGCTGGGGGGAAAATTACCTCTATCCCAGCCTGACCCAATACAGTATGTTGTACAATACTATATATTATACAGTTTCTCTTGAGAGCTAATTTCTTGTATGAAAGTGAGGGGTTGTTGATTTAGGTTTCCTTTTTATTTCTAAATGAAAATACATGCACACAACTTCTCTATATTTCTTACTTCATTCTGCCAGTAAATTTTATTGAATGCATGTATCCTGTGTGCATTCTGTTTTTTTTCTTGCAATTTGGCATCCTTATTGTTGCTTTTCAATTTAAAAAATTACCTATCCGTGCTTAAAAAAATAACAAAGAGATTTAATAGTCTTACTCTTGTGGTTTTCAATGTTTCTTAAAAATCAGGTGTGTCTTTTTATTTCTATTGTGCACTGATTAAACCACCCAACATCCCCTCCTTGAAACTTTCCCTGAACTTAGAGATGGATAATACATGTCCCATTTTTTGCCTTTGACTATCCTGGTTTCTCTCAAACTTGTTTGTAACAAATTCTAAGTTTTTTGCTTTTATCAGATCTAAGAAAACGTAATGTAAGCTCATCCAACTATACTCCACCTGTCAAAGAGAGAGATTCCAGCAAAAAACCTAAAAGGTTGGTGGTTTATGATAGTTTTCCTTTATAAGACTGCTGTTGATATGTGTTGTGCTGTTCATATGACTGAATAATACTTTCAAGGCTTTTTGGACTGGTGATAATTAGAGATTAATATAATTGCAGATTACTACTGTAGTAGTCTGAGGGTATAAGGAAAACATACACTGCAGGGGAGGACATCCTTTTTACTAGTCCTTAGATTTTATTTGAAAATGCTGTATTTTTTGGTCACTAATGAGGTGGTGATGGGACTTGTGGCTAAGATTGTGTAACTGAAATTTCATTTTTCTGGAATGGAAGCCATAACGTCTCTCTGAAAATCTTAGACTTGAAGAGTGCACAAATTAAGATTTAAGACTTAATCTTCAAGGGTACAATTTATTAAAACTGAGGACAACTTACAAGGAGAGCCTGTATGGAAGTTTAAATGGATTTTTTATTCAATTACTCAAGAGAGTTCACATTTCTTTACAAAACTATCTTTAAACAAGAAAAATGCCTAATGAAATTCTAAATTATAAGTTGCAATACTCATATTTGTAGGTGCTAAGAGTTGTTAAAATAATTAGCTCAGTTTAAAGTTGTTTATTTAGTCATGGCCATTAAACATAAAACTGTTGGAATGAATAACTATTTAGGAAGTTTATGCTCATTTATAAGGTCTTTTGGATTTACTTGGTATCATTAGAAAATCAAAAATTATCTAACTGCATCATAAATTAGGAAGCACTTTTTTCTTTTTCCTTAATTCAAATTAGGTCTCCTTCAGCCAACTCTCAGAAAGATGAGCTCCGAATAAAGGGACCTCTGAATGATCACATAAAAACAGAAGCAACTCGGAAAGGCAACTTCAATGAAGTTCACAAGGATCACTTGAAAATTGGAGCAAGCCTGGCTGGTGTGGAGCAAATGCAAATAGATGGTTCAGTAAGTATTTTTACCTCATGGTGTCAGTGGGACATTTGCAGTATTTATGGAAGCTTCCAGTAATGGGCTCTCTGCAGCTCCTTTGACTTACAGTTTTCTCTAAAGCAATTTCAAATTGCCACTAACATTTTCTTTGTGCTGACATCTAATTTGTGATGGAACCTTACAGCTATTGCAGCTTTCTTTAACATGCGTTCTGTTGACTTCATCTTTAGGCACAATTTCATGGTGTGGGTGGTCTCTCTGACCACATTTCAGCTTTAAAAGAGATGGTCATTTTGCCGTTGCTTTATCCTGACGTCTTTGAGATATTGAAATTTAAGCCTCCAAGGTAAGAGACACCATTTAAAACTGTAAGTTCTTAACTCAGTTATTTTCAGGAGAATATCCAGCTGGGGTATCAACATGTTTCTATGCTTCAAAGTTTTCAGCAGTGTTTAAGATTCTTTTAGGCACTAATAAAAAGTAATTTAAAAGAAAGGATAGAATATAGCATATATGTATGTTCAGAGATTTACTGTGTCAAAACTAGTCTTTAAAAGGTGGAGTTGGAGATTTTTTATTTTTTTTTGGAGTCTGGCATGCAAGTGGACTTGATCAGTTTGTGAGTAGGAGGGCAATATCTGCTGCTGGTTGACTGTAATTTGTTTTGTGGAAGCCCAGTTTTGTCTTACACCAACTCTTTTTTTTCCCTCAAGTATTTCAGGTATTAGTTTTACAATTGATGGGACTTGCAGCTAGAACTTTGCAGTGTTTTTTATGTTTGAGCTGAAATAACAATCTGTACCTGTTGTCATCTTATTGCAAAGCTCCCACACCTTCTCAGTGATTTCTCATGGGCAGGTCCTCATAACACTTAGTCCTTTTTCTTCACAGCATAGCCAACAAACTGCAGCTCCCCTCACAGCACAACCAACAAACTCCAACATCTCCTCACCCAGCTAACCCACTCTTTTGTAGCACTCTCTTCTTATTGGACACAGTTGTGGCCTGTTAAGGGCAGGCCTGTTCCTAATCTTCAGTGATTAGTGCAGCTGCAACTCCTCAGGTGCAAGACTATCTTATGCACAATTTTCTTACATTCTGTCCCTCCACAATTCCCCCTTTTCTTTTAATTACAAAGTTGCAACATGTCTGGAAAGATATGTTTGAGTAAATTGATATTATAACATATTCACATATCTCACTTAGGACTAACTATATACAAATGTTCAGGCAACACGTCACTAGGAACATATGTTTCTAAGTTCTGATTTAGTTTTGCTTTTCACAGTCTAGAGCATCAACCTAAGGCTTTTCATAAACAAATGTTGTGTTTACTGTCTTTTGCAGGGCCCTTTGCAAAAGACAGTAAACCCAGTACAATCATCTTTTGCGTAACTTCCATTTAACTTTGGAATGCATCTCCATCTCCTTGATTCATTACTCAAACTTACATTACATATTATCAGAAACTCTTATACTTACACTTCTAGAATATTGACAGTATCAATAGCTGTATACCTTCATAAGCCAACTCACAAGAATAAGCTAAAGGCTATATATATTAGGATAGTAACAAATCAACAGTTACATCATTTTATCAATAGCTATACAACTTGAACAACATCAATCCAGTATCTGTCAGGTGTACTTATGCTTATGGAATATAAACTTTTTCACTTATGCCTAATTGAAGATTAATAGCTACAATTCACAAACAAAACACACGTTTCATCAGCAAACAAATACACTATACTGAATGATAGAGCTACTCTGTCCCCAGTTCCAACTGCTGTTTTAATAATTCTCTTCTTCCTTTTACAGTTTTTTGTTGTATTAGTTGGTCACTGCAAGCCTCTCTTGCCCTGCTCTGTTTTCCATGTAGATGAAACAATCTGTTCTTCACTTGATATGTTATTTCTCATTGTGTCCCCAGCGGCTCACCTGTGCTCCAGGTATCAAAATCTGTCAGGTCTGGACCAAGCAGTCTCCCCTGCTGCTCTCAGTGCTACACTGGGCTCCATCTCCAGCTGCATCTCGCCCTACAGCCCAATCCCAAATGACATTGGGTTGCTGTGGAGATGGCCACTAAACAGTTTTAGGAGGCTTCTCTTACATATTGTCTGTGCAGCTCTGACTCTGCCTGTCAGAGCTCTATGTTGCTTTTGTTCCAGTGCTCATGCAGCAGCAACTGAGCAAACCTCCCCCTGTGCTCCTCAGGGGCCATGCTATTGCTGAGGCACCGGCTGCTGCTGCTGTGGCCAGGCCATTTGCCGCTTCTATGGTGCCATTCCTGTGTCCTGCTGCACATACTGCCCTTCAGGGGGAACCTGGCACTGTCCTGGGTCCCCTCTGGACTGCAGCCATACCTTGGCAGGGGCCACAGGGCTTGCTCCAATGCACCAAACAAGCAAAGTGTGTAGCATCCACTCCTCATATCCAGCACTCTTCTTCTTGGGGGTGGTATCTCATACATTGTCCAGACTTCTAGGCTCCCAGGTCTGCCTGACTCCACCATCTAATTTCTCTTAGGTCTGCAGTCATCTTCCTGAATCACCTTGGGATCACATTGTTTAATATTTAAGTCCTCTTTCCCAAACCACCACAGGATCACCTCCTTACTGCTCTCTCTACAGTTCTCTACCTGAATCACTACAGGATTATGTCAGAATCAAATCAGTCTCACCAATTGTTGTCATCTTATTGCAAAGCTCCCATACCTTCTCGGTGATTTCTCATGTGCAGTTCCTCACAGCACTAACTCTTCTTCACAGCGCAACCAACAAACTCCAACTCCCTCCTCAACCAGCTAAACCACTCTTTGTAGCACTCGCTTCTTATGGGACACAGCTGTGGTCTATTAAGGGCAGGCCTGTTCCTAATCTTTGGTGATTAGTACAGCTGCAACTCCTCAGGTGTGAGACTACCTCCTGCACTATTTTCTTACATTGTATCCCTCCACATGTCCCCTTCTTACACAGCTAAGCCAGTTCTGTGTTTATGAAATGAAATTATTGGAGATTAATTGGCTTTATGTATCTTTGCTCATGGTATATTGAAATAGGACTTTAAATTATTTGCTTCCAGTGAATTTAAAAGTATTACAAACAAAAGAAAATCTGTGTTTTGCTTCTTTATTCGTTGAAATTCTTTTTGAAGCAGCAGTGCATTGACTCTTCTAGTTGATGGAAATACAGAAATGCAGAATACCTTCCCATTTTTAGACTACTTCTTCTTCCTTAATCACCAGCAAAGGGAGACCAAATCCAGTAACTCAAAGCTTTTTAAGGGGGAATGAAATGCTTTGCTCTCGAATCTCGACTTTTATGAAAACAAGAACGAATATGCAGTTTATCTCTGAAAAAATGAACTGATGATTCCTAAGATAGCTCAGTCTTAGATTCTGCATTGGAAATTTGCTCTTGTTTTGCTTCACTCTACTGCAACCATCTCTGTTGGTTTGTCAGAACTGGGATGCTACTATCTTTTTGTACATCTGCATTATTCTCTGTATTAATTTTGTTTCCTTTGTCTTGCAGAATTGTGTAGGAACACTTTTGACTTTTCTCGCACTTCAGCTGTTACTAAAATATCCATGAAGTGTTCAGCCTAGGAGTGCAGAGTTGTGTATTTTAGGGATGGGGGTTGAAATAAATACTTTGCCATTACATTTTTTCTTATGTGAATTTTTAAAAAAATTCTTTCTTTTAAATTGTAGAGGCTGTTTATTCTATGGTCCACCAGGTACTGGAAAGACCCTGGTTGCTCGTGCACTTGCTAATGAATGTAGCAGAGGTGACAGGAAAGTGACCTTTTTTATGAGAAGTGCTGCCGACTGCATGAGTAAATGGGTAGGAGAATCTGAACGACAGCTGCGTTTAGTGTTTGAGCAGGTAAGGTTGAAATATGCCATGTGTTCTGTTGGAATTGTAGCTAACTTTTTGTGGTCAAGAACTCACTCTTTTTCATGTTTTGTAATCTTCCACTGAAATGGGATTACCAGTGTTCCCTTTCTCAGTGGAGTCTCTTGAGATGTATTGAAAAGATTACTAAAGCAAACAAGAAAATCACCACCACCCTGAAAAACCCTTCACCATGTACACAACTCAGTCATAAAAATGGTCTCAAGAAGCAAGAGATGGTAGCTTTACGTGACAGGGAAACAGATGCACATGTTCATTCAAATTAGTAATGGCAAGTCACTTCCAGAAACTTTGAGCCCTGTCCTCATGGTTGCCAAATAGCAGTAAAAAAATCTGGTATGATTTTTTTCTGTCACCCAGTCTCAGTGGGTTGACAAGCTGCTGTTTTCTGTTGACAAGCTGCTGTTTCACATTAGGCTAATTAACTAGATTTAAAAAATCTAGTTCCATTGCCTTTCCAACCATAATGTCTTTCTTCTCTTTCAAGTAGTAATGTTTTCCTGATGTCCGTGTTCCTGTGTTTTATTTGTAGGCCTACCAGATGCGACCTTCAATTATTTTCTTTGATGAGATCGATGCTCTTGCTCCTGTACGGTCCAGCAAGCAAGATCAGGTTCACAGGTAGGACATGTTTGATCTTTGTGAAAAGACCACAACCTGTTTATCTTGATGTGACACCTTCATTTTACCTGAAAACTAGTAATTCAGAGCTAGTGAATTTCAGATGATTTTTAAACAATAAATGGAAACAATTCACTAAGCTTGATATCAGTTCAAGGTCTGTGTTACCTTACCTGTATTTTGCTGTACTAAAATAATTCTTTCACTGATCAGTGTCTTGTCAATAGAAACCTGTCGTTTTTGAATGATCACTATGTGGGACTCAAGAAAATTTACTATACCAGTGAATGAAAATTATGTTTTTCTGTTAGCTCTGTTGTGGGGACACTTCTGACACTCATGGATGGCTTAGCCAGCAGAGGAGAGGTTGTGGTAATAGGAGCGACCAATAGACTGGATTCCATAGATCCTGCCTTACGAAGACCTGGGCGCTTTGAACGAGAATTCCGCTTCAACTTGCCAAACAAAGAGGTCAGAACTTCAAATCAGTCTTATGTGACAAAGTCCATCTTTGTACCAACCCCCTTTAACAAGGCAGCATCGTGGAGGAGTGCAAGTCTCCATCTGTAGTGTACAGCTTGGATACAAGAGGGATATCTGGAGACTTTCCATTGTACTGTGAAGGGCAAACCTGGTACTGAATATATATAGGAGTAAGATGATGTCAACAAGTAGTTACTTATCTCTTGGACAAAGATATGAAGTACACTGCACAGGGGCAGCACTTTGAGTTCAGTGGCAATAGCTAAGCAATGAAGAAATTTGTTTTATAGCAACAAAAATATTGGGATGGGGATGTTTGGGGGAGAGATGGTGTACAAAATTGTAACCCTACTTTTGTGTTTTTTCTCTGACTATCACTGGTATTTCTTGGCAATTTTTGGAGTGAAGATAAAAGGCTAGTTGTATTGAAGGCTAGCAAAAGTGCATGAAACACTGCATTTAGCACAAACCTTTGTATACAGTATCTATGTGCTTTCAGGAACAAGAGACAAGGTGCCATGAAACAGATCTAATACACAATTCCCTGCTGTGGAAGAATTCTAGAAGTGTGCCATAATTAATCTGTGAACCAGAAGATACTTCACTGAAAGTCTTGCTCGGATCAGAGATGATAATGGGCCATGTTTGACATTTTCTGGATGAGTGACAGTAGTCTGAGTCATAGTTTTTGTTCTTGGTAGCAACTGTACCAATTTTAAATAGGACTGTTTTCTTTGAATCAACTGGCAGAAAAGCAAATTTGATGAACTACTGAAACCTCACTGTGAAATTTTGCTAAATTTGAGAGAATTTTCTTCGATGCAAAATGTCCATTTACAGATGAGGCTTTTACTACAATTTGTTCTTCAAAATCATTAGGTCTCATGCTTATAAAACTCACTTTTTATGGAAGATGCACCTGCCTTTTTTCTCCTACAAGAGTTTGATGTAAGAATTTAAGAATGATTAAATTTCCTGCTTGAAGAAGCAGCGAATGTATTAATAACTGATGTTTAAAATACTTAGAAGTTTAGCAGACAAAAGTATTTGTAATATTGTGAGAGGTTTGGGGGTTTTGTGTTGTGGTTGTTTTCTTAAGAGAAAACTTAAGGCAAACTAAATGCAACTATTTTGTTTCTAGGCAAGATTAGAAATTTTCAAAATTCACACACGAGACTGGACCCTGAAGCCGTCAGACAACATACTTGAAGACCTGGCTGAGAAATGTGTTGGTGAGTTTGAAAGCAGTGTGGGTGCTTTTCCCCTGGCCAGTGTTCAACCGCTCTGCCCCCAGCCTGTATCACTGCATGGGGCTGTGACAGAGGTGCAGGAGCTGGCACCTGGCTTTGCTGAACCTCATGCTCATTGATCCAGCCTGTCCAGATCCCCCTGCAGAGCCTTCCTGCTCTCCAGCAGATCAACACTCCCAACCAGCGTAGTGTTGTCCACAATCTTACTGAGAGTGTACTCAATCCACTCATCCACATCATGGATAAAGATATTAAAAAGGACTGGACTCGGTACTGAGCTTTGGAGAACACCACTAGTGAACTCTCTGCCAACTGGATGTAGCATCATTCACCAACACTCCTGGCCAGGCCATCCAGGCAGTTTTTAACCTATATAACACAAATATATGTTGATGTAACATTTGGTTCTTGTTTTGTTTGTCAGGATTCTGTGGTGCTGATATTAAAGCCTTGTGTGTTGAAGCTGGGCTCTGTGCTTTGCGCCGCCGCTATCCACAGATACATGAAAGTGACAAAAGACTGAAGATAGATGCCAGATCGATTAAAGTAACAGCAAAGGATTTTGCCATGGCCATGCAGAAGATTGTTCCAGCATCACAGAGAGCTGGGGCTTCACCTGGGAGAGCACTACCATCTATTTCAAAGCCTCTGTTAGAAAACACCCTGGAAAGAATTTTACAAGCCTTGCAGAGACCATTTCCCCATGCAAAGCTTGCACTGAAGACTCAAGGTATTACAATAACATCTAATTGTTATACTTTGCATGTGCAGAGTGGGAGCTGTGTTTCAGTGGAGAGCTCTGAGTTCTCTACTGGAGCCCCCTATTACTGACAGTAGCTCACATCCCATTGTAATCTCAGAGATGGATCTAAGGTTTCACATATGAGGCACTTCTTTCCAAATTGTAGCATCATAGAATGATTTGCATTGGAGGGACCTTAAAGGTAATCTAGTTCCAACCCCCCTGCCTTGGACAAGGACACCTTCCACTAGACCAGGTTGCTCAGAGCTCCATCCAGCCTGGCTTTGAACACTTCCAAGAACTAGGCATCCATGACTTCTCTGGGCAACCTGTTTCAATGCCTCACCACTCTCAGAGTAAAGAATTTTTTGCAATTATCCAATCTTAACTAACTTTCTTTTAGTCTGAATCCATTTCCCCTTGTCCTCCCACCACATGCTCTTGTAAGGAGTCCTTATCTTTCCTGTAGGTTCTCTTCAGGTACTGAAAATTCAAAAGTAGGTCAACCTGAAGCTTTGTCTTTTCCAGGTTAAACAAACACAATTTTCCCAGTCTTTCCTCAGAGGAAAGGTCTCCATCGCTCTCATCATCTTGGTGGTGCTCCTGTGGACTTGCTCCAATAGGTCAATGTCCTTTCTTTGCTGGGACCCCAGAGCTGATGCAGCCCTCAGGTGGGGTCTCACCAGAGCAGAGGGCAGAATCCCCTCCCTTGGCCTCCTGCCCATACTGCTTTGGATGGAGGCAAGGACACAATTGCCTTTCTAGGTTGCAAGAGCACATTTCTGGGTCATGTCCAGCCTCTCAGCCACCAGCAGCCCTAAGTCATTCTTGGCAGGACTGCTCCCGATCTATTCATCCCCAGCTTGTGTTGATACTGGGAATTGCCCTGACTCAGGTGCAGCACCTTGAACTTGGACCTGTTGAACCTCATGAGATTCCCATTGTTGCAGTTCTTGAGCTTGTCCAGGTCCCTCTGGATGGCATCCCATCCTTCAGGTGTGTCAACTGCATCACTCAGCCTAGTGTCATCTGCAAATTTACTGAGGTTACACTCAATTCCCTTATCTATGTCATTAATGAAGATATTAAATAACACTAGTCCCAGTAGGCACCCCTGAGGGACACCACTTGTCATTGATGTCAACTGGAACTCTGAGCAATTGATTACTACCTTCTGGATGTGACCATCCAACCACTTTCTTATCCGTTTAATAGTCCACTTAATCACTTACCCGTCTGTCTCCAATTTAAAGAGAAGGACACTGTGGGGAATGATGAAAATGAAAACTTCACAGAAGTCCAGATAAATGACATCTGTAACCCTTTCTTTGTCCACTGATATAATCAATAGTTATTATAAATATAGTAAATAAATGCTTAAATGAGGGGAGAAGGGTTTTTCTGATACCTAACAACTACAGAAATTGTTCCTGATCATCTTCATTCTAAGGAAAAAACTTCCCAAGTGTTTGTCAATACAGAGATAATACCTGATGCAAATCATAGGACATGGGACAGCTTTGCATAAGTTTGTGCAATGCCCTTAGATCTGTGGTAGGATGTACCCTTCAGATAATAGCATTCAAATAACAAAATGCAAGAGAAATGTTTTCCAGCACTGGTTTCAAAGGTGTATTAAAGCAAGAGCGAAATATGAACTATTCAGTAAAGATAACAAATTTCTCTTGTCTTTAAATACTATTTTAGGGAGTTATGGGATTGACTGTGATGATGATGACTCACCATCAGTCTCTGAAAAGAAGCCTGAGAGCAAAAAGGCAGAATTCCGCACTTTGAGCCGGTACATGTTTGTCCTCTTTATGGTGACATTTTTGAGATGGCTGCATCTGTAAAATGTTATGTAAATATTTGAGGGCTGCTAGATGAAGGAGTTAAGAGTGTGTGGCGGGGTGATCAATATTTGCAAGAATTCAACCATGAAGATCCAGCTGGGTACTAGATCTAACTGTTCTGACTATAGTGCCCTAACTTGTAAAACAGATCAGCCCAGCCTTCTTTTACTGAGTCAAACTGGTTCACATACCATTAAAGCAAGCTGGTTTAATCCATAGTATTCCTTCAAAGACCAAAAAAAATGCTCATTCTGTCCTTTTAGCTTAAAAAACCTCCATGGATTTATGTAGCCATCTTTTACCTTCCAAGATGGTTGAACCAGTAGCAAATTATGTATCAGAAACAAAATCAAGAAGTAGTTTGTTAAATCACTGGGAGAAAAATTTAAATGATGCCTCCATTTTTACCTTTACCCTACTGATTTTTTGTGAACTTTCGACATTTTAATTGTCGAAGTCGTGTAGTCCAATAGCTTTAAAAATAGATTATTGTCAGATATTTTTCTCCCTTCCTATGGCTGTGCTGCCCAGGAAATATGACTTGCTGAGGTTGGTTAGGTTTCTAGGGTCTTTTACTTCAGCAAGTAAAGGTACAATAGTAATGTGGTGGGAAAATGCACAAACCTCTTCACAAGTGTATTTCATGCAAGTAAAGCAAGATGACTAGGAAATTAATATCCAAGACAAATATGAAACAACTAGAATACTGAATAAAATTAATATAAATCTTACACATATTTAGTGTAGTGCTGTAATTTAAGCAATCAAGTCATGTTCTTCTTCAGATACATATAATGTATTTCACTAACCACATTCATTTTTTTCCTAGAAATGTGGTTTTGCCCCTTTCTTCCCACCATCTCCAGGAACTGTGGCCAAATTTTAGCTAAATTTGACAGGTGTAGAGATCTCACTTAAAGTCAAGACAAGCTGTGTATGGACAGTAAAGACACCCAGAAAATGGCTGTGTATGGACAGTAAAGAGACTCAGACTGGTTTGAGCTGTAAGAATTGTTATTTTGCCCTGTTATCAGGTTACTGACCAGCTGTTTTGTGTGTGTTTGTCTGGACATTCCCCCTGTGGGATTTAAGAACTGTTACTTAACCCAGCCAAAGAAATAATAGACATGCTGGGAACTGGCAGGATGTTTTAGCAGAGGAGTGATACCAGTTTTTGAGAAAATAGACTTTGATAAATAGACTGGTCTTCTTGATCACAGAATCACAGAGCAGCTTATTATTTAGTGGAACATGGAACATATTTACCAAAAAAAAAAAAAAAAAAGGGAAAAGTATTTAACATCTCTGTGCATCTTCATCACACTTTTTTAAACTTGTTTTCTTCTTACTGTTGTAGAAGTCCTTCTTACCAGCCAACATCTTTCAGGCCACGGTTCTTACTAGTTGAAGAGCCAGGATGTGGGCAGGCTTTTGATTTGGCACCTGCCATATTACATGCCCTGGAAAAGTTTCCAGCTTATACACTAGATCTACCCACCTTGTTTGTTAGCACCACATCACAGGAAGAAACATGTTCACAGGTATCTTTTTTTGCTGCTGTTGTTGTTCTCATAGGATTCTTGAACTGTATATAAACTAGTAACATAAGCACAAATCACTGTTAATGGAGTTGGCCTGATTTGAATTTGCTGTTATGTGTTGACTTTTGTCTGAAAATTCACTTTTCTTGTAGATGGAATGATACTGAATAAGGAGATTTTTACATAGCCATGTTTCATTTCTATTTGAAATGAAAGAGGGAGGATGTTGCTAGCAGCTTGGGAAGGTGAGAGGTGCTGCTAATAAGCCCCTCTTTGTGGCAAGTGATCCTGCTTGTCTTGATGGGATCCAGAAAGTTGGTTTTGTTACTTCTTAGGTCTCTCTGCTCCCAGTAGCTGGCTCTGCATCAGCCTGATGGTGTCATGCACTTTTTGTAACCTTTTTTTTATTGTATTTGTAAGGCAGCCAAAGTTTTTGTGAAAAGAAGTTTTTTTTGAATATACATATGCAGTCTGTACTACTGCAGTGAAATGCAATGAAAGCATTCCAATTAATGGAATGCTTAAATGTGCAAACCGATGTGTGTCCCTTAACTAGAAAAAAAATATAAGCAGATTACTGCAGTTTTGATTTTTTTACTTTTAGGCAGGAAATCAATTTAATTACTTGGCATTGCTGTATTAAAATATGTTTATCTTTGTTAGCAGCATTTTAGAGCTGTACAAGTCAGGACAGACTCATCATGTGACTCGATACTCGTTTGCCATACAGAAGGAGCAATTATCTTTTTTTTATGTCATGGTTGCACCTATGGCTATGTAAATACCCTGACTGCTGCATGGATATATCGCACATTTGTGACAGGGACTCCCTACATATTCTTACTGCGAAATGATGCATGGAGAAATTGCCATGTGAAAGGACTGTTGCACTTCCCTCATGAAGTAGATTTGTGTCCTCTTCTGTGATTGAAATGCTGTTTGTCAGCAGTGGTTTGTGGTCTTTCAAAGCACATCATCTGGTCTGGTGGATGCTTTGATAATGAGAGGAATGAGAGGCTCTGAGTGATTTAACTCTTCAGGCAGGCTAAGGACTAGTGACCTCTTATAAAATGTTCTTGAAATTATGATTTGTGACCAGTCTTATTTTACTGTGCTAGCCCTCATCTTTTCACATAGGTCTTTGTTCAGGCTGTGCTCCAGTCTAACATGGGTACGGGCAAATGAACTGAAATGGAAATGGTGCAGGCACAGTTATGTATTGATTTCTCCAGGCTAATACATCTTGCTGAAGGATTAGTCTTGATTTTTCAGGCACATCATCACATCATCTGAGTTTTGAGGCTCTTTAGGAGTTACCTTACCCCTAAGTAGTTTTGAAATCTGATTCAGTTCTGTTTCTGTCTGCATAGCAATGTCTATGTTTGACTCAAAGTGAAAATGTTACCTTATTGTTAAGGAATTGTTCATTCATTGGTTTGTCTTGATGTCTTGGCTTTATGCACTCCTATTTCACAAGATAGTCTGACTGATACGTAGTTACTCAGTGGCTTGTTCTACATTATGCAATTTTCTTATCCAAGCTTTCATTTTACTAGTTGATAAGAGAAGCTCAAAGGACAGCACCAAGTATCATTTATATCCCACAAATCTCTTTGTGGTGGGAGGCTGTTGGACCTACACTGAAAGCTGGTTTTACAGGATTGCTGAATAACATTCCATACTTCGCTCCAGTTTTGCTCCTGGCAACATCTGATGTGCCACATGAAGATCTCCCTGAGGAGGTATTTCTGCCAATACTTTTCTTTCTTTGTTACTCAGTTTCTTGCTAATTTACAACTTCTTGAAATGCTCGAGTATTCTGCTGCTCTTAAGCCAATTTATGCTGTTATTACTCAGGCACCAGAACCTCTTAAAATTTTCTTAGAATAAAAAATGCTGAAAGCATTTGTCTAAAGTGTTTTCTGAGTGAAGAGATTGACTTTGACCCAATTTTTTTTTCCCTTCTCACACACTTGTGCTTACTAGACAGACAAATAGATACACTTCAGACAGCCAGTTCAGTAGCTTTGAGATTGTTTGGTGTGTACTTAGTGAAGAATACACAGTGCTTGAAAGATAGCTCGGAAAAAGATTGTTTTTCTGAAAACATTTTTACTGAAAAAGTGCTGTGGTCATACTGTTAGTGATAGAATGTAATTTCTAATTTAAATTATTTCACAAAAAATCAATGTCTTCATTTGGGTGGAAACTTGGCAAATTAAAAAGCTAAGGACAAACTTCTGTTTAAGCAACTTGGAAAACAATTTTTAGTTGTATTTCTTAATGAAATTAATTAAGAACACATGCTGTGTTTTCTAGAATCTGAGAGTGTTCATTAAAGGAAGGTGTTTAAAATATTAATATGTTGCTCTGATTGTTTTGTATAAGTAGCAAAGTTTTTATAAAATTATTAAGTACCTTCTAAAATAAAATAAAAAATAAAAAAAAACAAGAATCCCACATTACCAAAAGTTGTCACTTGTCTGCCAATCCTTGCCTCTTCCCTCTATAACTGTCATAAATATTCAAGCTGAAGGACATCAAGCTGGGTAAATGTACAATAAGCAGTATTTGGGGAGGTAAATGTCACCCCTTTCTGATTGGTTTATCATACTTCTTCTCATGGATCTTAAACTTGAGAAGGTTGATTAGAGAAGGTATTTTAGTCTGCAGTGCTATGGGAATCCAGCCTTTTAAGGCCAAGAAGTTGAGTTTAAAGCTTGTTTTATCTAGATGAGTATTCAGTGTAATTTAGAAATACACTCATCTGTTTGGAATAGAAAACAAAAAGTCTTTGTGGCCTTATATCTGAAATCTCTTTTCTTCTCATGGTCTAGATAAAAACATTGTTTAATACTAATCGTGAAGAAGTTTTCAATATCCCGCGGCCTACCTGTGCTGAAAGGAGAGGGTTTTATGAGAACTTGATTATGAAGCAAGCTGCTGAACCCCCTGCATCAAGAAACAATGCAGGTAAGGATTTTCTACCTATACAACTTTGTTAACAGCTAATACAGTATTTGCTTTGGTGATAATTCTCTATCAATCATTTTTCATGTACTTGCATTTGAGCACCATGAATTGACTAAAATTTTTCTTTGTTATTGCAGAGAGGTACCCTATTTCAGGTACAGGATACTTAGCTGATACTCTCTTCCACATTACGAGAAATCCTGACTTAAATTTACATTATTCCAGATTCACAGGCACACCCTTCTGCAAGATGTTCTCAGGTGGATGGGCAACCACAAGTATTGGACAAGAAAGCAATCAAAATTCTAAAACGAGGAGTGTTTGTAGATTACTCTGAGCTCAGAGTAAGTCTAACTTCAATTTTGTTAATTCTGAAGTAGGACATTTTCTTTATGGTTGTGAATTAAGTCAGTTGTTAACCAATGCCAGTTCAAACAATTTACAAGAGGGATATATAGCTTGTGAAATAATTCAGCCTGTAAGGGACTATGACAGTTGTTTCTGCAGCTGGTGTAAACTGCTGCTCTTGCTGTATTTTTAGAAGATGGGGTTCTCGTCCTAATTTTTAATGTAAAAGGGCTTGTTAGATTTTAATATAGCCCAATGACAACCTTTTATTACTGTTAGTTATTAATGCAGTTTTTATGATGGATTCTGGTAAGGTTGTTTTGTTTTTCTGTTTGCATGTTTTCATGTATTTGGAACCAGAAAAAGACGTTGATTTTTAGCAGTTGTGGCTTTAAACCTGAAATTAGCCAGTTGACCTAAAGCACATCCTGGATAAAATACTAATACCCACTTTTGCAGAATTCTTTCAAAATCCAGTGTTAGAATTTTATGTTCTTACAGTTACAGAGTTATAAGGTTTTTATAATCCCCTATAGGAGAGGAGTTGTTATCCTAGGCTATAGCTGGGGAAAGGGTCAAAAGTGGGCCTAGCTGCTGGGGGTAAAAGAGGTTCCTTTGCTTGAACTGGAGAGGGTATAAAAGAAGGACCTGACTTTCAGGGAATATTGGTTGGGCAAAAATTGGGGCAGTTGCTGGCTGAACTCCTGGAGTTTGGTCAAGGCAGAGGAGGCCAGTGTTTATCTGTCTGAGAAAGGGAGTGTTGTTTGGATGTTTCCTCTGTATGGGGATAATATGACCAGAGTGGTATCTCCTCTGATGAAGGGGCTTATCCAAACAATTTCTGTCACATTTTTAAGCTGTGACATAGTTTGTAGAAGTGAAACTAGCATTCTAAGGCTGGTGTCCTAAGGAAGCAAATTTTAGGGGATTTTGTTGTTCACATCTGCCTGCATATGGAGAGAAACCACATAGGTTTTTCTAGAGTGAGAGTGCTAATAGCATGTGCTCCAAAGTTATTTCCAGCTGGAGAAAGGGTAAGATATTTCAGCTTATATATATTTTCAGCTGTGAGGAGAAAGCTACAGTCATGAAACATGTCTGTTTAGAAAACTTATTTCCTTAACATGAGTGTCACTGGAACTTGACACTTGTACCAGAGAACCTCATTGGAACTTTCCTGAAGTCATTAAGCTGCATGAACCTCCAAAATATATCCGCTTGGTTTTGTATGGGATAGGATTTTTTTTTATTATTTGTTTGGGTTTGTTAAGTTGGTTTGATTAGTGGCAGTTTCTGTTTGTTTATTTGCTTGGTAATAGGCATACAACTTGATGAACAAATAGCAAAGCATGCACTCACCTGTGTGGCAGCAATTAGAGGTCATTTCACTGGAGATGTTGGCCATGCACCGCTGTCATGTCCTACGTGTTTTGCTTGCAGCAGCTGAAAGCTGTGTGGGTTTTGTGCCTCCTAGCTGCACGTTGGATAGAAGGAAGTTCAGGGAAATACTCAAATGTTGTCCTAGCTAATCTGAAAAGGGCTGAGTTAATGGCAAGCAGCTGTGAGGCAGTAATATTTTCATTTGATGCAGCTGTTTTCTTAAGCTATATCTTCACAACCTCACACACCACAGTTACTGGACAGCAGTGGTGCCACTGGCTTGGTAGTGTTGCATTTCCACAGATTATCACATTCACATCTCCACAACAGAAGGAACTGTATGCCAGATTGGCAATTTGCTACAGGTGGTCATTCTGCTAGTTCATCCACTTCTGAGTTGAAAGATAGGAGCTAGCTGGTGTTTGGCACAGTAACATCCAGCTAATGGATAGGGGTGAGTGCCTAAGGAGCTGCTATTTCCAGCTGGCACAGTTGTACGTGGAAGATCTGTAACTTGTCTTCCAAAGACATATTTTCCAGGGCCCTGTATTGCATTTCTAATGAAATACAACCGTGGCTTCTCAGTTGCAGCTACTCTATAACAAAGTGGATTGTGTCATTCCCCTCTGTTCTGGAGGCAGTTGATTGGCAGTTAGGATCATTGATGTCATAGATTGATGAGTAAGAAAATATTGTCTGAACTTTAAACCTTCCTTTTGTCTGAAGTGTGAGAAATTGTTTTCTCCAGTTAAATCTTGTGAGATATTTAATCAGCTCTCCAAAGTGCCACTTTTATTTCACAAGATACGAAAGTAGGACATACCTTGTCCTATTCTGAATTGTAGTTTCCACTTTTTTTGTCTTCAGAAATTGTTGGATGCTGTCGTCACAGCAACTGAGAATGTCAGTATATCGAGCATGGCAAAACTATATTCTGTTCTTAGCATGTGCATTTATCAACAGCGGGAAAATCCAGACAAAACCAAATTAGTGGAGGTAATTGTTTTTGTCTTATAGCACTTTCTGTCACATAGTATTATGTATATGTATGTTATGCATATGTATGTGCTCACAATTATTTATCACTCTTTACTGCTTAGTTGCCTGTGTTACAAGACTTTAATTTCTGGATAGAAGACATCGACTCATATTGCAAACCCATTATTGACTTTTGCATAATTGTTGGTAATTTTGGTAGAAAAAGGCAATGGGTTCACCTACACAGGCCTCTCAAACCAGTTTGTCTGTCACTAGTCTTTCTGAAGAACTTTTCCAGCTCTATAAAGAAGATGGGGGGCTGTGAAAGGAGAGCACTTTTCTCAGTCTGCCACTTCCTATTTCTTCCCTTGCAGGCAGGCACATAGGGTAACACTTGGATAGCACTCATTCCATTCTTGAAAAGAAATTAAATATGAAACATTACAAGAATTTCAGTATTTTCTGTAGGCTCAATAGACTTCCTTTTTAACTTGGCATGGCTCAAGCATCTTTAATATGATATGTGGGGAACTTTCTGCCTACAATGCTTTGATGCTACTGAGTCCAATGCTCTAATCTCCTCCACTGAGAGAGTATTTCCG
Source organism: Ammospiza caudacuta (assembly GCF_027887145.1). Taxonomy (NCBI): domain Eukaryota; kingdom Metazoa; phylum Chordata; class Aves; order Passeriformes; family Passerellidae; genus Ammospiza; species Ammospiza caudacuta. The sequence continues at coordinate 137,211,147 of NC_080593.1, forward strand.
AGTTGTGGAGCTCAGCAGAAATCTTCCACAGGCATCCATGGTCCCAGGCAGGCATTCTCAGTATTAAGTTGTTTTAGATAGATTGAGTATTCAGTCTTTAAGATCCTTGAATCCATTTGTCTTTCAGATGTTTATGCATGAAATTACGTAAAATTATTTATGCTTCTAAGTCTGCCTCAAGGAAAAAAAAAAGAGGAAGCCTCTTCTCTTTAGTCAAGGAGACCATTCCTGGAAAATGTGCCCTTCTCTCATCTAGCAAAATAATGTGTTTTAGTATGAGGAAGGATTTGTTTATGTTATACCAGGGCTTGTGGGCTCTTGTGACTGGACTTGACTTTTTTGTTCATTTTCTGTGTCTACTTTTAGCTTTAGTTCCAGCTTTCAGTAGTGGCTCTTCAGGAACTGTATTCTTTTTTATTGTAGAAAGCACCTTGATAGAGATCCATTGTTCCTTGAGATAGATCCCTGCAGTTTCTCTGGCCTACTCTCTGCTTTGGGTGCCTAAGGACTTGTTTGAAGCTAGTGGGGCTAGAAAGGAATTGTGATGGTGGTAGCACATATATTGGCTAAATATCACTAACACATATGTACAGATTCTTGATTCTTTTGATGAAGAAGTTATCAGGGTTCTCAGGCTTGTATTTGCACTGACTTCTAATTTGTCTTTTTTTTTCTGTTATTAGGAAATGAAGAAAGAAATTGCAGCCCTGAGTTGGCTGTGATACTTGGCGTCAGTGTACTTGACACACTGTAATATATGGCTCCCAAATAGATAAGTTATATTTAGCATGTCTCACTAATTGTAACAGCTATAGGAAAAAAGATGAGAAGAAAGAAGCTAAGTATGTAACTGACACCAGACATAACGGAGTGCTGAACCAGTGACACTTGGTGAAATGACCAATATAATGCCAGAGTATGAGGAACAAAACAAGCCAAGTTTATTCAACTGGGTAGTTACAGAAGTAGATCATGCCCACTGGATTGAGAAAGGATCTGTCTGAAGAAGGGAAGGCATCAGCTGGAGAAAAGCAGGCACCAGCTTGAAAAAAGATGGAGCATGTGGGCTAATTAGCATATGAAGCAAGAGAATCATTCAACCAATAGAAGATTGAATATTAATGAATAGGAAGATTGTGTAATTGGGAGCCAATCAACGTTAGTGTCTGGAAAGTTTTGATAATCAGTATGCTGGCTTTGTGGATTCACTGCCTACCACCCTTTTCTGCACAGAACTGAAAATAAATCCAATACCTCTACTTTGTATGGCTCAGTCTTTTGCACACAGGGTGAAAGAACCCGTTTCACAACAACAGTGTTTTCTTTTCAAGAGAACAGCATAGAATTCTTCTAAAGTGTTTTGATTCTGATTCCTGCTGTTGTCTCAAACCTTCCAAATATTTTTTATCACTGGAAGACACTGGAATAGCTTATTTTTTTCTTTGCTTCAAGTTTATTTCTAGTGAAGAGAAGCTGAGGGGCCAGGAGTAGGACACACTTGTGGCTCTGGCTGCCCTGTCACCTCACGGGGATGGGTCAGGAGGCACCTGAGTGCCCAGGGTGCAGAAGCAGGCAGGCTGGGGTGGCACTGCCGCCTCGTAGGCAGCTGTGGTGCAGCCTCCTCCAGGGCTCCAGCTCCGAGTTCAGCTCCTTTGATCCTCCTCCCTCAGTAGCTGATGCATCTGGATGTGCTGATTTATTTGTTCTTCCTGTTTATTTTGATTCAGTTTCTTACCTGTGAAGTTATCTTACAAAGATTATCTTAGACACTGCTTTGGTCTTTTTTTAATAATGGTCACACAGAGAGTGCCCATATTTTGATGACAAAAAGGCATCAGGACCAGTGCTTAAGACAAAAATACATAACCTCTGAGTGCATTTTAGCTGGCCTCAAGTACCTGTGAAATACTCTTTAGTCAAGTGTTTGTATGTTTTACTTTAGATGCTTTAAAAACAAAACTCTGTTTAGATATCAGGACTCATTTGTGCTTAATTAAAACTCATAATCTAAACTGGTGAAAATGTTACTTAAACTATTTATAATCTTGGTCTAGCTTAGTAAAAAAGAGACAACTTACATGACTATAAAGCATGTCATGTAGCCCATGCTTTCTGCATCTCAGTGTTGCTACTTCAATGACTGGATAATTCAACTTGCAGGAGTTCAGTATTTTTAACATAGCTTTCAAAAGCTAAAATTCTTATCTTTCCAAGTCAGGCTCTTCTTTCCAGACTGTCTTGCATTTCCATGGGAAACACAGACCAAATCCAACTCAGAAATGGTCTGCCCTGCCTTGGAGTGAGGCTTGTCATGGACTCTGTTTCCTTCCCAAGGAACACTTTCAGGAGTTTCAGCTACATGGATTAGGGTGTTTTTTTATTATTTTCTTTATCCATCAGTTTCAAAACTACTGAACTAAGAAAGAAGAAATCCTTGGAGTGGTGCATTGATGTTTTTTGGTGGGTTTTTTTTCCTTGCAAAGGATTGAGGAATCTGCTTTAAAATTGCTGCTTTGCTTTTGCAGTCTAAGCCATGAGCAGACAGTGACAGTTTCTTTTGGAGAATGCCATGGGTGACAGTATCAAAGATTTTACTCATGTCCAAGTAGAAAATATCCACAGACTTCCCCTCATCCACCAAGCAGGAACACCATGTTGTAAAAGGAGATCAGGCAGGTAGCACCTACCTCTCATAAACCCATGCTGGCTGATCCTGAGCCCATGTTTGTCTTTTATGTTCTGTATGATGGCACTCAACATCCTCTGGACCAAGGTCAGACTGACAGGCCTGTAGCTTCTGGGATGCTCCTTCCAACCCTTCCTGTAGATGAATGTTGTATTTGTCAGCTTCCAGTCAATTCCAGTTAATCAGGACTGCTGGTAAATGATTGAAAGTGGCTTGGCAAGTTCTTCTGCCTGCTCCCTCAGTACCCTTTGGTGTACCCCATTAGAGCCCATAGATTTATGGGTGTTTTAAGTGATGTAGCAGTTTACTAACCATTTTCTCCTGAATTATATAGGCTGTATTCTGCTTCCAGTCCCTGTCTTCCAGGGTAAGGGGTGAGTACCCTGAAGTCTGCGATTTCTATGTTTCCTTTTGTGTCAAGTAAAGAATGGAGATTCTCCATAGCTCTCCTTTTGTTGCTGATATATTTGTAAAAACATTTTCTCTTGCCTTTTATGGCCCTAACAAAGTTGTACTTGAACTTTGGCCTATTAATTTTCTCCCTGAATAACTTCCTCACATCTTTGTAGTCCTTGTGTACTTCTTCATACTTCTGTCCTCTTCATCATTGACTTATGTCTTAGTAGCATTACCATGGTGAAGTAGAAGAATCTGGTCTGGTTTCTGCTGCTTTCAGCATGAGATTTAGTTTGGTGTACTTGTTATGAAACTTTGGATTCTAAACTGAACAAGCCCTGTCCCATGGCCATCAGAGATTTCCTCACATAGTAAATGTGAATAGTATCATACACCTTGCGGAAACACCAATATGAACAAGATCAACAGCCATGAAAAGGTCTATCTTTGGTTCCCTTTGGGTTTCTGTGGGTAAATGCCATCCTTCTGAAAGAAATCTTTTAATGTTCCTCTCAATACTGTCATAAATGGAAGAGATACCGGAGGAAAACTCTCCTAATTAGACTTTACTCCCAGGACAAGGTGTTTTTCTGCTGCATTAAGGACATAAAAGTTTGGCAGAACACAAACAGCCTTTTGTCCCAGCTGGTCTTCAGAGGGGCTGGGTATGGCTGGTCTTGAATTCTGATTAGAGTCAATATACATTGTTCACATAAATATGCTCTTGCTTCTTGTCCTAGGAATTTCTGTCTGACAACATTGAGTGTTTCAGTGAACACTGTGTAAGATCAATGTGAAAAACATGGCATCTGTTTTAGACTCTAGTTTTGACAAAAGCATGAAAATACTAAGGGAAAATGTCAGTTGATGTTTTACAATGTATTCTATTTCTATGTGTTCAATTCCTGTTCAATTTATGCAATGAAAAGAGAAAGCATGCACAATGAGACATGTAATGGCAAATCTACAGCTAAAAGTCCACAGGGGAATATGAGTATGTTAATGTCAGTACCAGTGTCTCAAAACCAGAATCACTCTTCTTAGTAAACAACTTCTTGCATAAAACCTATGTATTTCTTCGCAATTCCTTTGAGATCTCCCCTCCTCTTTGGTTACTGACATGCTAGTTGTCCTATGGAGTATCAAGTCTATGGTTAGGAAATGTCTGTCCTTTGAGTACTGTGTGTGTATGGTATGCAGCAGACTCAGAGTCTCCTTGGGGCCCACAGGCTTTTCTTTGCATGATGTACAGCATCAGATTATAAACCTGGTAAACCTCCTCAGTCTTGGGGAAGTGTACAATGCAATGCAATGCAAGATTTGTGTACAACACTTTTAATTCAGCAATCCTTTTCTCTTTTCCTCTGTCCTCTTTCTTAATGTAGCCCGTTGGTAAAGCCAAAATTGGGTCCAAAAAAGGAAGATTATAAAGATAAGTATTAGTAATCTCTTAGGTGTCCCTTTTAGTCTGGTTTCTGAGAAGGATTGCATTTGGTCACTTTGTCTATTTAACTTGGCTCCAAAAACTTCTGAGCTCATCAGTTAAAATCAACTGAAGTTGTGAGGATACCACAAACATAATGAATTTCCTTGGAATTTCATGAAAAGATGTCGGTGCAAACAGGAGGGGATGCTATTGATTCATTTAATGATTGGGAAGAATGCAGTGTGAATTCCTGCCTGCTCTCAGGCACTAGAGAATCTGTTCTTTAGCTCAGATTTATTTGTAACTTGGATTTTTTGGAGACTGCAGGACAAAGATTAATTGTAAATCATTCTTGAAGAATGAGGAAATATTGCAGTATTGTAACATATGGGAAAATTAATTTGTTCATAAGATGCACAAACCCACTGCATGGAACCAAATTGCTGTGCTGAGTACACAAGCAGGCTTGGTGCCATGAGGCTGCTTGCTGGAAGCTGGGAAAATCCAGTAGCTCCAGGCAGCATCCTGCCAGTCTTGGGCTGAATGTGGAAATGGGCATGAAATGCCCTTAAGTTCTTCTTGTGCAATATTAATTGTTATTTACTGAGCTCACAATTAGTTTTATATTTGGGATTATGAGATCAAAGCCTAGCTGCACTTAAACTAACATGGCGATGTGTCTATTACTTTGTTGTTTCCACTTTTCCAGACAGAAGTAACTGGAATAAATTTGACCCCACATGGAACAGAAGTTGGATGTTTGTTGTCATCATGTGTCACAGACATCTTTTATGGAAAATCCTTTCCTTAGGATTTTTCCTCCTGAGAATCTGGGAGGCCTCAGAAAAAAAATGTAAACAATGGCTATCTGCTGCTGTGGAATGCAACAGGTGCATCTGGGATTGGCCCATGTTGGATGTTTGTAATTAATGGCCAATCATATCCCAGCTGGCTCGGACAGAGAACCAAGCTGCAAACCTTTGTTATCATTCTTTGCTGTTCTATTCTTAGCTAGCCTTCTGATGAAACCTTTTCTTCTATTCTTTTAGTATAGTTTTAATGTAATATATATCATAAGATAATAAATCAAGCTTTCTGAAACAAGGAGGCAGATCCTCATCTCTTCCCTCATCCAAGAAACCCTGTGAACACTGTCACAATCATGGCCTTCCAGTCTATTTAAAAGTTGCTGGACAAATTAGGCTTTTAAATAGGTAGTTTAAGCTTAAGTATTTTAAGTTGAATGCTGTGGTAATGACAATGACTTTCAATTCAGTATTTAAAGAAAAAAACTCCACCCACTGTACATACTTTTACATTTTGCTAGAGCAACATCAAATAAGGGGAATAATATACTTTCTGTCTCAAAGACTTTATACTGCATTATACTTTAGTTGCCAGAACAGTGAAGACCAGAGCTTTCACAAAAGCTACAGGAAAAAATGTATTCGGAAAACAGGAGAATAAGTTATTTCTCCCATTTCTCCTTAGTCCCTTTTTGCAACAAGTAAGTTGCAGACTTTGACATTATTTCCAACAGAAATTTCTGTTGAAGCTCTTTCTGTTATGTTTAGACCTTTCTGTTCTGCTTCAATTTTTTCCCCTGAATTGTCTAATAATCTCAATTTGTGGTCTTGAGCTCATTCTAAGAGAAAAAAAATTATGGCACTGTTTTGAATTTACTTTCAGAAGCTGCTGAGGGAAAAACACATCTGCCAAAATGTGAGTTTTATCATTTCACTCTTTTCTCATCTTTAGTTTATTCTTGCTGCAGTCAGTGGTTGGACTAGTTCAGCAGAATTGAAGTACATGCAAAATATCAAAATGTCACCCAAATGTGAAAACATTCAGGACATGGAATTAGTGTCTTGAATTTTGTCTCCAGAAGAAGAAGCTTTCAAATTTGGTGTCAGAAATGGCATCTCCTCTGGGTGTTCATTTCCATGCTTGCTATCTTACACTTGCTGCTTGATGACGTTTGTTGTTCCACTAATGGACAGGCCTTAGTATGTGTTCTGATGTCTAAAAATGCATTTCTAAAAGTATTTCCTCTCTGAATTTGTCTCTCTTCACTTTCTGGATTGATTTTGCCTTTTTCCTTACTTTCTGTTACTGAATTTCTGTTCATCATATATATATTATTAGACTGACCAAGACATTTCAAAACCTGCCCTGGTCAGAAGGGAAATCTTCACTAAAATTAAGGGGTTCAAAAGTGTGTTTAATGTGATTCTTTCTTCATTTTCTCTTAAGAGACCTCTGTCAGCATTCTCTGACGACACTGAAACTGGAATTTGTATCTGAAATGCAGTCACACAAAAGAAGTAATGCAGATATTTTATATGTGAAAAGGGGAATTTTCATTCAGACTGCATAATTTAGATTCCAGGTTAGACCACAGTGTCACTCCAAGGAGTTATTTTCAGCCACTTGTTTGCCAAGGCTGCTAGTGCCTGTTCCAAAGCAGTAATTCCCAGGAGACTTCTAAGTCCTGGAGACGACTTGCATTTCTTGTTCTTGATGGGTGATACAAAATTTCCTATTTCTTTTTTTTAGTGCAGATTATTCAGTGAGCCTTGTAGCAGCTGGTATCAGGTTCATAACCTTAACTGGGACCTGGCTAAAGTGCATCCAGCCATTGATCATGTCACAGTATTTCTTCTAAAAATATTGATCATATAATGCAGACATAAGAGTTAATTTTTGGAAAGGTATCTCACCATCATGTGGAGATGCCTGAAAAAATTTTAAATTACCTGTCACCATGATTTCTGCATGGTCTATGGTTCCATTTAGCCATCTTCCACTGAAAGCCACACAAACAAGCACTTGAGGTAGGGGGTGTGAGCAGAAACCTTCAAATGCAAGAATATGTCTCAGATCATAGTTGCTTTAGTCTGGTCCAGTGGAAGTATCTCCCTTCACCCATGGTTAACAAAACAGTCTTTGATTAAATTCTGAAAGTCTATCATCAGAGAAGTCCTTTAACAACTAGATGAGGGTAGAAGAGAAAGTCACTTTCAAGCTCTACTGGGAGCAGAGAAGCCTCTCTTTCCCTCTGGTATCTCTCTTCACTAGTAGGAAAGACCAGTGATTTATGTATTAGTCTTGCAGCATTTAGTTGTGCTTTAGTCTAAGTGCTCTAGACACTTATTACACAGGTAAAAGACAGAGTTACTACTTCTCCAACCCCCCCATACCTTTCCAGCCACTTTAGCTGAAATCTGAGTGGGTACTGCTACTTGCATCTTCCTTATCAGTGACTTTGAGGGCCAGGCAGTGTTCATCTGCGCCAAGATGGTAGTGGAGCCCTGTGAGAGGGGTTTTCCTCACACCAGTGAAAGGGTCAGGAACCAGCAGCTCCAGGTAAACACTGCCATCACCGTGGCTGATCCCATCCCCTGTGCATTTATTATAAGAAATGTAACTTTCCTGTTTGCGCTACAACATCAGCTGAGGTGCTCTAGCAGGCTGACAAGTGGAAGGTTAATTCCTTCAGAGCCAGAAGGCTTTTATGCTCCAGACCCAAGCTGGAGTAAGGTGCATTATATACTGTATATGGTGAATTATATACTGTATTATGAACTGCATACTAGCAGTACAAAACAGAGATCAGTGATCTGGCAGAGGAACAGGTAGAAATACACCTGCAGGTAGCTGCAGCATGATGCTAATCAGTGAATAGCTGTCTGTGAGATGATCTGAAACACATGAAAATTGAGAAGCTGGGAGATGGGCAGGGAAGCAGTATTCATCTTCGTCTGCTGAATTTCAATATAGCTTACGAAATCTTCCTCAAATAAAAAGTCCTAATTTGAGCAAATTACAACTTTAAATTAAAAGTTGTACATACAACTTTAAATTAAAGTAGGACTATCATGAGGCTTGCAGCAATCCCAGTGAAAGCAATGACTCCCATTAACATACCAGGGTTTTGTTTTCTATTGGCATAAATCATATATAAAATTGAAGGGTCTTGTTTGAACTTCCATTTCATGTAAACGTTAATGCATTTAAGAACACCCCACTACCTTTCAACTCCTTGAAGATCCTTTGAGTGTGTTTTTCTTGTTTCCCAAAAATTCTTTTTAAATTTATTAAAATGCATCTCTTAAAACATTTTCACATGTTGAAAAGAAACACTTGTCCCTATACACTGTATTGATCCAAATGACATTATTTAAAATTAATCACCAAAACTGATCCCTTGAAAATTTCCCTTAATGTATTTTTTGAGACTTTTCAGGTTTTTTCCTCTGATTGTACTCGGACATAACATCTCTTCTTTCCAGTCTCTTTCTTTGTGCACTGAAAACCCCCAGTAACTGCTGCAGTGTTTTGTACTCTGCCACTGCTCTTGCACATCCTCATGCTACCAGTAGCTGCAGTAATCTACTCTTCTGGAAGAAAAAATGGGAGTTTTCAAGCATCCTGGATGTGTTCCCAAGAAAAGGCAACTGTGTGACAGCATAGGAGTCTCAGGATGAACTGAAAGTCTGTGATAAAGCACACCAATCAATACAACTAGGAAATGGGAATGACTCTTTTTCTCTCATGGCCTCTCTTACTGTGTCAGCAGCCTGAGCTGGAATTGGAGAAGCAGATTTATCTGAGTTTTCCTTTGTCCCAGAATTTGGTGTCCTTTCAGTCCCTTAAGTGTCCATTGCAGGTGCATCACACTGCTTCATTGCTGTAAAGCAGATGGAAGTCTGCTGCTAAGGGAGCAGACACTTGTGCCACACTGGGCACAGCCTCTGGTAAAAAAAGCTGAATGTGCTAGTTTTGCATCATCCACTCCCTGTATCTACATACAGGGTATTTTAGAGAATACAGTGAAACAGAAGCTTTGGTGTGGCTCTGATGGCCCTAGACGTGCTTGTAGATCAATCCCAAAACATCATCCCTGGGTGCCTGACAGTGGAGATCTCCCTTTACATTGGCTCAGCATGCAGACTGCACTTGCTTTTCTTCAGGAAACACTTGCAAACACTTTCTTATACTCACTATAGTCACTAAATTTATTTTTTTCTCCATCAAATAAATTTCTTTGATGATATCTCCGTTCCAGAGTGGTCCTAAGTCCTTAATTCAGGTTCAGCCGGGGACCAATTTTGGCAAGCTTTAGTCCATGTTCCTGCTCTTGATGACATAAAGGTATTTTCAATGCTTTTTAATTTAGATAATTTTTTTTTTTTAAATCCATGGCATGTCCCTCATATCTTCCCCTCCAAGTCGTGTCTTCCTCGTTGACTTTTACCCCAACTGTTGCAACATCTGTAAGCTTAGTTTTTACCTCCTTTGGTCCTTTGCACTTCACCTCATTTCCTCACTGACTGTTTTTTGAAGACACTAAAACTCCCCAATTTCTGGATTTTTTGGGGTGATTTTCAGTTTCATTTCATTTGATTCAATCTCCTTTCCAGAAAGTTTCTAAGCCTTTCTTTTTGGGTTTGCGAGATTCCGTTTCCCTTCCGGAAAGGAAATGAAATTTCCTTTTCAATGGGGACAAATAGAGGGATCTTTGGTGCATGTCCCTGCACTAGATGGCATGCCATGCCTTTTCATGGCTTTCACTCTAGGAAAGATTTTTCTTTCTCTTAGTTTTTTTATTTTTTTCCTAAGTATCAAAGGCATGTCCCTCATATCTTCCCCTCCAAGATGTGTCTTCCTGTTTGACCTTTTTTCCTGCTTTTGCAATAACTGTGAGCATAGTTTTGGCATGTTTTGGTCCGTTGCATTGCAGCGCATTTACTCACAGACCGTTTTATGAAGACAATAAATCCCCCGATTTTCTGTTTTGTTCAATTACATTTGATATGATCCTATCTAGTTCCAAAATGTTTCTAAGCCTTTCTTTTCGAGTTCGCACTCTTCACAAATCTTGCGGTTTCAATGGGGACAAATAGAGGAATCTTGGGTGCATGTCCCTGCACTAGATGGCATACCATGCCTTTTCATGGCTTGGACATTGAGGAAGATCTTTGTGGGTTTTTTCTCTTTTTTCCCTAATTATCCATGGCATGTCCATCATATCTTCCCCTCCAAGTTGTGTCATCCTCCTTGACTTTTTCCCCTGCTTTTGCAACATCTGTGAGCTTAGCTTTGTCATGTTTTGGTCCTTTTCATTGCACCTGATAGAATCCTGGACCAATTTATTGTAGTCACTAAATTTCCCAAATTTCCCACATTTGCTTTTCTTAACCTCCAATTGAAATTGCTTGATGGAATCTCCATTCCAGAGTCTTTGTAAGTCCTTCTTATTTGCTTTGGCCTTCAGCGGGGATCGATTTAGGCAGGCATTGCTGCATCTGCCTACAGTTGTTGGCATATGCTCTTCATGGCATTTGATTTTGTGGAAGATTTTTTTGATTTTTTCTTTTTCCAAAGTATCCATGCCGTGTCCGTCATATCTTCACCTCCAAGTTGTGTCTTCCTCCTTGACTTTTCCCTTGTTTCTGCAACATCTGTGAGTATAGTTTTAGCATGTTTTGGTGCTTTGCAATGCAGCTCATTTTTCACAGACCGATTTTGAAGACAATAAATTTCCCGATTTTCTGGTTTTTTTCAATTGCAATTCCTTTGATCCTATCCCCTTTCCAGAGTGTTTGTTAGCCTTTCTTTTCGGGTTCGCAAGATTCCGTTTCCTTTCGGGAAGGGAAACGGAATCTTGCGATTTCAAATGGGACCAATACAGGAATCTTTGGTGCATGTCCCTGCACTAGATGGCATGCCAAGCCTTTTCATGGCTTTGACTATGCACAAGATCTTTGTGGTTTTTTTTTTTCCATAAGTATCCGTGGCATGTCCCTCATATCTTCCCTTCCAAGTTGTGTCTTCCTCCTTGACATTTTCCCCTGCTTTTGCAACATCTGTGAGCTTAGTTTTGGCATGTTTTAGTCCTTTGCACTGCACCTGATAGAATCCCAGTCCATTTCCTTGTAGTCCAAGAATTTCCCAAATTTCCCATATTTGGTTTTTTTCTCCTCGAATTCCACTTGCTTGGATGGAATCTCCATTCCACAGTGTTTCTAAGTACTCCTTTTTGAGTTTGGCCATCAGTAGGGATCGATTTAGGCAGGCTTTGCTGCATATGCCTAAAGTTGTTGGCATATGCTTTTGATGGACTTCATTTTGTGGAAGATTTTTTCTTTTTTTTTTTTTCAAAGTGTCCATGGCATGTCCATCATATCTTCCTCTCCAAGTTGTGTCTTCCTCTGTGGCTTTTTCCCTTTGTTTTAACAACATCTGTGAGCATAGTTTTCACATGGTTTGTTCATTTCCCTGCAGATGATATAATCCCAGGCAATATTTTGAGTCACTAAATTTCCCAAATTTTATTTTTTTCTCCTCCAACTGCAATTCCTTTGATGGTATCTCCATTCCAGCATGTTTGTAAGTCCTTCTTCTCTGTTTTGGCCTTCAGTGGGGACCAATTTTCACAAGCATTGCTGCATGTGCCTGCACTTGATGGCGTATGGCCTGCCTGCATTTTGTTAGCTTTGACTTTGGGAAAGATTTTTTTCTTTTCTTTAAGTATCCATGCCACGTCCAACATATCTTCGCTCCAAGTTGTGTCTTCCTCCTTGACATTTTCGTCTGCTTTTGCAACATCTGTGAGCTTAGTTTTGGCATGTTTTGGTCCTTTGCCCTGCGGCTGATATAATCCAGGAATATTTCCTTAGAGTCACTAAATGTCCCAAATTTTATTTTTTTCTCCTCCAACTGCAATTCCTTTGATGGTATCTCCATTCCAGCATGTTTGTAAGTCCTTCTTCTCTGTTTTGGCCTTCATTGGGGACCAATTTTCACAAGCATTGCTGCATGTGCCTTCACTTGATGGCGTATGGCCCGCCTGCATTTTGTTGTCTTTGACTTTGGGAAAGATTTTTTTTCTTTTTTTTAAGTATCCATGCCATGTCCCTCATATCTTCCTCTGCAAGTGATGTCTTCCTGCTTGACTTTTTCCCCTGCTTTTGCAACATCTGTGAACTTAGTTTTGGCATGTTGTGGTCATTTGCACTGCGGCTGATATAATCCTGGGCCGTTTCCTTAGAGTCACTAAATTTCCCAAATTTTATTTTTTCTCCTCCAACTGCAATTCCTTTGATGGTATCTCCATTCCAGCATGTTTGTAAGTCCTTCTTCTCTGTTTTGGCCTTCAGTGGGGACCAATTTTCACAAGCCCTGTGGCATGTGCCTGCGCTTGATGGCATATGGCCTTCCTGCATTTTGATGGCTTTGACTTTGGGAAAGATTTTTTTTCTTTTTTGTAAGTATCCATGCCATGTCCCTCATATCTTCCTCTGCAAGTTGTGCCTTCCTCCTTGACTTTTTCCTCTGCTTTTGCAACATCTGTGAGCTTAGTTTTGGCATGTTGTGGTCATTTGCAATGCAGCTGATTTCCTGACAGCCCATTTTTTGAAGACACTAAAATTCCCGATTTTCTGCTTTTTTCAATTGCATTTCATTTGAACCTATCTCCTTTCCAGAGTGTTTGTAAGCCTTTCTGTTTGAGTCCGCAAGATTCCTTTTCCCTTCCCGAAAGGAAATTTCATTTCCTTTCGGGAAGGGAAAAGGAATCTTGCGATTTCAATGGGGACCAATAGAGGAATCTTTGGTGCATGTCCATGCCCTTGCTGGCATGCCATGCCTTTTGATGGCTGTGACTTTGGGAAAGATTTTTTTCTTATTTGTAAGTATCCATGCCATGTCCCTCATATCTTCGCTCCAAGTTGTGTCTTCCTCCTTGACATTTTCCTCTGCTTTTGCAACATCTGTGAGCTTAGTTTTGGCATGTTTTGGTCCTTTGCACTGCGGCTGATATAATCCCGGGCCATTTCCTTAGAGTCACTAAATTTCCCAAATTTTATTTTTTTCTCCTCCAACTGCAATTCCTTTGATGGTATCTCCATTCCAGCATGTTTGTAAGTCCTTTTCTCTGTTTTGGCCTTCAGTGGGGACCAATTTTCACAAGCATTGCTGCATGTGCCTGCACGTAATGGCGTATGGCCTGCCTGCATTTTGTTGTCTTTGACTTTGGGAAAGATTTTTTTCTTTTCTTTAAGTATCCATGCCATGTCCAACATATCTTCGCTCCAAGTTGTATCTTCCTCCTTGACATTTTCCTCTGCTTTTGCAACATCTGTGAGCTTAGTTTTGGCATGTTTTGGTCCTTTGCACTGCGGCTGATATAATCCCGGGCCATTTCCTTAGAGTCACTAAATTTCCCAAATTTTATTTTTTCCTCCTCCAATTGCAATTCTTTTGATGGTATCACCATTCCAGCATGCTTGTAAGTCCTTCTTCTCTGTTTTGGCCTTCAGTGGGGACCAATTTTCACAAGCATTGCTGCATGTGCCTGCACTTGATGGCATATGGCCTGCCTGCATTTACTGGCTTTGAGTTTGGGAAAGATTTTTTTTCTTTTTTGTAAGTATCCATGCCATGTCCCTCATATCTTCCTCTGCAAGTTGTGCCTTCCTCCTTGACTTTTTCCTCTGCTTTTGCAACATCTGTGAGCTTAGTTTTGGCATGTTGTGGTCATTTGCAATGCAGCTGATTTCCTGACAGCCCATTTTTTGAAGACACTAAAATTCCCGATTTTCTGCTTTTTTCAATTGCATTTCATTTGAACCTATCTCCTTTCCAGAGTGTTTGTAAGCCTTTCTGTTTGAGTCCGCAAGATTCCTTTTCCCTTCCCGAAAGGAAATTTCATTTCCTTTCAGGAAGGGAAAAGGAATCTTGCGATTTCAATGGGGACCAATAGAGGAATCTTTGGTGCATGTCCATGCCCTTGCTGGCATGCCATGCCTTTTGATGGCTGTGACTTTGGGAAAGATTTTTTTCTTATTTGTAAGTATCCATGCCATGTCCCTCATATCTTCGCTCCAAGTTGTGTCTTCCTCCTTGACATTTTCCTCTGCTTTTGCAACATCTGTGAGCTTAGTTTTGGCATGTTTTGGTCCTTTTCACTGCGGCTGATATAATCCCGGGCCATTTCCTTAGAGTCACTAAATTTCCCAAATTTTATTTTTTTCTCCTCCAACTGCAATTCCTTTGATGGTATCTCCATTCCAGCATGTTTGTAAGTCCTTTTCTCTGTTTTGGCCTTCAGTGGGGACCAATTTTCACAAGCATTGCTGCATGTGCCTGCACGTAATGGCGTATGGCCTGCCTGCATTTTGTTGTCTTTGACTTTGGGAAAGATTTTTTTCTTTTCTTTAAGTATCCATGCCATGTCCAACATATCTTCGCTCCAAGTTGTATCTTCCTCCTTGACATTTTCCTCTGCTTTTGCAACATCTGTGAGCTTAGTTTTGGCATGTTCTGGTCCTTTGCACTGCGGCTGATATAATCCCGGGCCATTTCCTTAGAGTCACTAAATTTCCCAAATTTTTTTTTTTCCTCCTCCAATTGCAATTCTTTTCATGGTATCACCATTCCAGCATGCTTGTAAGTCCTTCTTCTCTGTTTTGGCCTTCAGTGGGGACCAATTTTCACAAGCATTGCTGCATGTGCCTGCACTTGATGGCATATGGCCTGCCTGCATTTACTGGCTTTGAGTTTGGGAAAGATTTTTTTTCTTTTTTGTAAGTATCCATGCCATGTCCCTCATATCTTCCTCTGCAAGTTGTGCCTTCCTCTTGACTTTTTCCCCTGCTTTTGCAACATCTGTGAACTTAGTTTTGGCATGTTGTGGTCATTTGCAATGCAGCTGATTTCCTGACAGCCCATTTTTTGAAGACACTAAAATTCCCGATTTTCTGCTTTTTTCAATTGCATTTCATTTGAACCTATCTCCTTTCCAGAGTGTTTGTAAGCCTTTCTGTTTGAGTCTGCAAGATTCCTTTTCCTGTGCACTGCGGCTGATATAATCCTGGGCCGTTTCCTTAGAGTCACTAAATTTCCCAAATTTTCTTTTTGTCTCCTCCAACTGCAATTCCTTTGATGGTATCTCCATTCCAGCATGTTTGTAAGTCCTTCTTCTCTGTTTTGGCCTTCATTGGGGACCAATTTTCACAAGCATTGCTGCATGTGCCTTCACTTGATGGCGTATGGCCTGCCTGCATTTTGATGGCTTTGACTTTGGGAAAGATTTTTTTTCTTTTTTGTAAGTATCCATGCCATGTCCCTCATATCTTCCTCTGCAAGTGATGTCTTCCTGCTTGACTTTTTCCCCTGCTTTTGCAACATCTGTGAACTTAGTTTTGGCATGTTGTGGTCATTTGCAATGCAGCTGATTTCCTGACAGCCTATTTTTTGAAGACACTAAAATTCCCGATTTTCTGCTTTTTTCAATTGCATTTCATTTGAACCTATCTCCTTTCCAGAGTGTTTGTAAGCCTTTCTGTTTGAGTCCGCAAGATTCCTTTTCCCTTCCCGAAAGGAAATTTCATTTCCTTTCGGGAATGGAAAAGGATTCTTGAGATTTCAATGGGGACCAATAGAGGAATCTTTGGTGCATGTCCATGCCCTTGCTGGCATGCCATGCCTTTTGATGGCTTTGACTTTGGGAAAGATTTTTTTCTTATTTGTAAGTATCCATGCCATGTCCCTCATATCTTCGCTCCAAGTTGTGTCTTCCTCCTTGACATTTTCCTCTGCTTTTGCAACATCTGTGAGCTTAGTTTTGGCATGTTTTGGTCCTTTGCACTGCGGCTGATATAATCCCGGGCCATTTCCTTAGAGTCACTAAATTTCCCAAATTTTATTTTTTTCTCCTCCAACTGCAATTCCTTTGATGGTATCTCCATTCCAGCATGTTTGTAAGTCCTTTTCTCTGTTTTGGCCTTCAGTGGGGACCAATTTTCACAAGCATTGCTGCATGTGCCTGCACGTAATGGCGTATGGCCTGCCTGCATTTTGTTGTCTTTGACTTTGGGAAAGATTTTTTTCTTTTCTTTAAGTATCCATGCCATGTCCAACATATCTTCGCTCCAAGTTGTATCTTCCTCCTTGACATTTTCCTCTGCTTTTGCAACATCTGTGAGCTTAGTTTTGGCATGTTTTGGTCCTTTGCACTGCGGCTGATATAATCCCGGGCCATTTCCTTAGAGTCACTAAATTTCCCAAATTTTATTTTTTCCTCCTCCAATTGCAATTCTTTTGATGGTATCACCATTCCAGCATGCTTGTAAGTCCTTCTTCTCTGTTTTGGCCTTCAGTGGGGACCAATTTTCACAAGCATTGCTGCATGTGCCTGCACTTGATGGCATATGGCCTGCCTGCATTTACTGGCTTTGAGTTTGGGAAAGATTTTTTTTCTTTTTTGTAAGTATCCATGCCATGTCCCTCATATCTTCCTCTGCAAGTTGTGCCTTCCTCCTTGACTTTTTCCTCTGCTTTTGCAACATCTGTGAGCTTAGTTTTGGCATGTTGTGGTCATTTGCAATGCAGCTGATTTCCTGACAGCCCATTTTTTGAAGACACTAAAATTCCCGATTTTCTGCTTTTTTCAATTGCATTTCATTTGAACCTATCTCCTTTCCAGAGTGTTTGTAAGCCTTTCTGTTTGAGTCCGCAAGATTCCTTTTCCCTTCCCGAAAGGAAATTTCATTTCCTTTCGGGAAGGGAAAAGGAATCTTGCGATTTCAATGGGGACCAATAGAGGAATCTTTGGTGCATGTCCATGCCCTTGCTGGCATGCCATGCCTTTTGATGGCTGTGACTTTGGGAAAGATTTTTTTCTTATTTGTAAGTATCCATGCCATGTCCCTCATATCTTCGCTCCAAGTTGTGTCTTCCTCCTTGACATTTTCCTCTGCTTTTGCAACATCTGTGAGCTTAGTTTTGGCATGTTTTGGTCCTTTGCACTGCGGCTGATATAATCCCGGGCCATTTCCTTAGAGTCACTAAATTTCCCAAATTTTATTTTTTTCTCCTCCAACTGCAATTCCTTTGATGGTATCTCCATTCCAGCATGTTTGTAAGTCCTTTTCTCTGTTTTGGCCTTCAGTGGGGACCAATTTTCACAAGCATTGCTGCATGTGCCTGCTCGTAATGGCGTATGGCCTGCCTGCATTTTGTTGTCTTTGACTTTGGGAAAGATTTTTTTCTTTTCTTTAAGTATCCATGCCATGTCCAACATATCTTCGCTCCAAGTTGTATCTTCCTCCTTGACATTTTCCTCTGCTTTTGCAACATCTGTGAGCTTAGTTTTGGCATGTTCTGGTCCTTTGCACTGCGGCTGATATAATCCCGGGCCATTTCCTTAGAGTCACTAAATTTCCCAAATTTTTTTTTTTCCTCCTCCAATTGCAATTCTTTTCATGGTATCACCATTCCAGCATGCTTGTAAGTCCTTCTTCTGTGTTTTGGCCTTCAGTGGGGACCAATTTTCACAAGCATTGCTGCATGTGCCTGCACTTGATGGCATATGGCCTGCCTGCATTTACTGGCTTTGAGTTTGGGAAAGATTTTTTTTCTTTTTTGTAAGTATCCATGCCATGTCCCTCATATCTTCCTCTGCAAGTTGTGCCTTCCTCTTGACTTTTTCCCCTGCTTTTGCAACATCTGTGAACTTAGTTTTGGCATGTTGTGGTCATTTGCAATGCAGCTGATTTCCTGACAGCCCATTTTTTGAAGACACTAAAATTCCCGATTTTCTGCTTTTTTCAATTGCATTTCATTTGAACCTATCTCCTTTCCAGAGTGTTTGTAAGCCTTTCTGTTTGAGTCTGCAAGATTCCTTTTCCTGTGCACTGCGGCTGATATAATCCTGGGCCGTTTCCTTAGAGTCACTAAATTTCCCAAATTTTCTTTTTGTCTCCTCCAACTGCAATTCCTTTGATGGTATCTCCATTCCAGCATGTTTGTAAGTCCTTCTTCTCTGTTTTGGCCTTCATTGGGGACCAATTTTCACAAGCATTGCTGCATGTGCCTTCACTTGATGGCGTATGGCCTGCCTGCATTTTGATGGCTTTGACTTTGGGAAAGATTTTTTTTCTTTTTTGTAAGTATCCATGCCATGTCCCTCATATCTTCCTCTGCAAGTGATGTCTTCCTGCTTGACTTTTTCCCCTGCTTTTGCAACATCTGTGAACTTAGTTTTGGCATGTTGTGGTCATTTGCAATGCAGCTGATTTCCTGACAGCCTATTTTTTGAAGACACTAAAATTCCCGATTTTCTGCTTTTTTCAATTGCATTTCATTTGAACCTATCTCCTTTCCAGAGTGTTTGTAAGCCTTTCTGTTTGAGTCCGCAAGATTCCTTTTCCCTTCCCGAAAGGAAATTTCATTTCCTTTCGGGAATGGAAAAGGATTCTTGCGATTTCAATGGGGACCAATAGAGGAATCTTTGGTGCATGTCCATGCCCTTGCTGGCATGCCATGCCTTTTGATGGCTTTGACTTTGGGAAAGATTTTTTTCTTATTTGTAAGTATCCATGCCATGTCCCTCTTATCTTCCTCTGCAAGTTGTGTCTTCCTCCTTGAGATTTTCCTCTGCTTTTGCAACATCTGTGAGCTTAGTTTTGGCATGTTTTGGTCCTTTGCCCTTTGACTGGTATCATCCCGGGCCATTTCCTTACAGTCACTCAATCTCCCAAATTTTATTTTTTTCTCCTCCAACTGCAATTCCTTTGATGGTATCTCCATTCCAGCATGTTTGTAAGTCCTTCTTCTCTGTTTTGGCCTTCAGTGGGGACCAATTTTCACAAGCATTGCTGCATGTGCCTGAACTTGATGGCGTATGGCCCGCCTGCATTTTTTTGGCTCTGACTTTGGGAAAGATTTTTTTCTTTTCTTTAAGTATCCATGCCATGTCCAACATATCTTCGCTCCAAGTTGTGCCTTCCTCCTTGACATTTTCCTCTGCTTTTGCAATATCTGTGAGCTTAGTTTTGGCATGTTTTGGTCCTTTGCACTGCGGCTGATATAATCCTGGGCCGTTTCCTTAGAGTCACTAAATTTCCCAAATTTTATTTTTTTCTCCTCCAACTGCAATTCCTTTGATGGTATCTCCATTCCAGCATGTTTGTAAGTCCTTCTTCTCTGTTTTGGCCTTCAGTGGGGACCAATTTTCACAAGCATTGCTGCATGTGCCTGCACTTGATGGCGTATGGCCCGCCTGCATTTTTTTGGCTCTGACTTTGGGAAAGATGTTTTTCTTTTCTTTAAGTATCCATGCCATGTCCAACATATCTTCGCTCCAAGTTGTATCTTCCTCCTTGACATTTTCCTCTGCTTTTGCAACATCTGTGAGCTTAGTTTTGGCATGTTTTGGTCCTTTGCACTGCGGCTAATATAATCCCGGGCCATTTCCTTAGAGTCACTAAATTTCCCAAATTTTTTTTTTTCCTCCTCCAACTGCAATTCCTTTGATGGTATCTCCATTCCAGCATGTTTGTAAGTCCTTCTTCTCTGTTTTGGCCTTCAGTGGGGACCAATTTTCAGAAGCATTGCTGCATGTGCCTTCACTTTATGGCGCATGGCCTGCCTGCATTTTGATGGCTTTGACTTTGGGAAAGATTTTTTTCTTTTTTTTTTAAGTATCCATGCCATGTCCCTCATATCTTCCTCTGCAAGTGATGTCTTCCTCCTTGACTTTTTCCCCTGCTTTTGCAACATCTGTGAACTTAGTTTTGGCATGTTATGGTCATTTGCAATGCAGCTGATTTCCTGACAGCCCATTTTTTGAAGACACTAAAATTCCCGATTTTCTGCTTTTTTCAATTGCATTTCATTTGAACCTATCTCCTTTCCAGAGTGTTTGTAAGCCTTTCTGTTTGAGTCCGCAAGATTCCTTTTCCCTTCCCGAAAGGAAATTTCATTTCCTTTCGGGAAGGGAAAAGGAATCTTGCGATTTCAATGGGGACCAATAGAGGAATCTTTGGTGCATGTCCATGCCCTTGCTGGCATGCCATGCCTTTTGATGGCTTTGACTTTGGGAAAGATTTTTTCTCTTTTGTAAGTATCCATGCCATGTCCCTCATATCTTCGCTCCAAGTTGTGTCTTCCTCCTTGACATTTTCCTCTGCTTTTGCAACATCTGTGAGCTTAGTTTTGGCATGTTTTGGTCCTTTTCACTGCGGCTGATATAATCCCGGGCCATTTCCTTAGAGTCACTAAATTTCCCAAATTTTATTTTTTTCTCCTCCAACTGCAATTCCTTTGATGGTATCTCCATTCCAGCATGTTTGTAAGTCCTTTTTCTCTGTTTTGGCCTTCAGTGGGGACCAATTTTCACAAGCATTGCTGCATGTGCCTGCACTTGATGGCGTATGGCCTGCCTGCATTTTGTTGTCTTTGACTTTGGGAAAGATTTTTTCTCTTTTGTAAGTATCCATGCCATGTCCCTCATATCTTCGCTCCAAGTTGTGACTTCCTCCTTGACATTTTCCTCTGCTTTTGCAACATCTGTGAGCTTAGTTTTGGCATGTTTCGGTCCTTTGCACTGCGGCTGATATAATCCCGGGCCATTTCCTTAGAGTCACTAAATTTCTCAAGTTTTCTTTTTGTCTCCTCTAATAGCAATTCCTTTGATGGTATCACCACTCCAGCATGTTTGTAAGTCCTTCTTCTCTGTTTTGGCCTTCAGTGGGGACCAATTTTCACAAGCATTGCTGCATGTGCCTGCACTTGATGGCGTATATCCAGCCTGCATTTTGATGGCTTTGACTTTGGGAAAGATTTTTTTTCTTTTTTTTAAGTATCCATGCCATGTCCCTCATATCTTCCTCTGCAAGTGATGTCTTCCTCCTTGACTTTTTCCCCTGCTTTTGCAACATCTGTGAACTTATTTTGGCATGTTGTGGTCATTTGCAATGCAGCTGATTTCCTGACAGCCTATTTTTTGAAGACACTAAAATTCCCGATTTTCTGCTTTTTTCAATTGCATTTCATTTGAACCTATCTCCTTTCCAGAGTGTTTGTAAGCCTTTCTGTTTGAGTCCGCAAGATTCCTTTTCCCTTCCCGAAAGGAAATGAAATTTCCTTTCGGGAAGGGAAAAGGAATCTTGCGATTTCAATGGGGACCAATAGAGGAATCTTTGGTGCATGTCCATGCCCTTGCTGGCATGCCATGCCTTTTGATGGCTTTCACTTTGGGAAAGATTTTTTCTCTTTTGTAAGTATCCATGCCATGTCCCTCATATCTTCGCTCCAAGTTGTGTCTTCCTCCTTGACATTTTCCTCTGCTTTTGCAACATCTGTGAGCTTAGTTTTGGCATGTTTTGGTCCTTTTCACTGCGGCTGATATAATCCCGGGCCATTTTCTTAGAGTCACTAAATTTCCCAAATTTTATTTTTTTCTCCTCCAACTGCAATTCCTTTGATGGTATCTCCATTCCAGCATGTTTGTAAGTCCTTTTTCTCTGTTTTGGCCTTCAGTGGGGACCAATTTTCACAAGCATTGTTGCATGTGCCTTCACTTGATGGCGTATATCCAGCCTGCATTTTGATGGCTTTGACTTTGGGAAAGATTTTTTTTCTTTTTTTTAAGTATCCATGCCATGTCCCTCATATCTTCCTCTGCAAGTTGTGCCTTCCTCCTTGACTTTTTCCCCTGCTTTTGCAACATCTGTGAGCTTGGTTTTGGCATGTTATGGTCATTTGCAATGCAGCTGATTTCCTGACAGCCCATTTTTTGAAGACACTAAAATTCCCGATTTTCTGCTTTTTTCAATTGCATTTCATTTGAACCTATCTCCTTTCCAGAGTGTTTGTAAGCCTTTCTGTTTGAGTCCGCAAGATTCCTTTTCCCTTCCCGAAAGGAAATTTCATTTCCTTTCGGGAAGGGGAAAGGAATCTTGCGATTTCAATGGGGACCAATAGAGGAATCTTTGGTGCATGTCCATGCCCTTGCTGGCATGCCATGCCTTTTGATGGCTTTGACTTTGGGAAAGATTTTTTCTCTTTTGTAAGTATCCATGCCATGTCCCTCATATCTTCGCTCCAAGTTGTGACTTCCTCCTTGACATTTTCCTCTGCTTTTGCAACATCTGTGAGCTTAGTTTTGGCATGTTTTGGTCCTTTGCACTGCGGCTGATATAATCCTGGGCCCTTTCCTTAGAGTCACTCAATTTCCCAAATTTTCTTTTTTTCTCCTCCAACTGCAATTCCTTTGATGGTATCTCCATTCCAGCATGTTTGTAAGTCCTTCTTCTCTGTTTTGGCCTTCAGTGGGGACCAATTTTCACAAGCATTGCTGCATGTGCCTGCACTTGATGGCGTATGGCCTGCTTGCATTTTGTTGTCTTTGACTTTGGGAAAGATTTTTTTCTTTTCTTTAAGTATCCATGCCATGTCCCTCATATCTTCCTCTGCAAGTGATGTCTTCCTGCTTGACTTTTTCCCCTGCTTTTCAACATCTGTGAACTTAGTTTTGGCATGTTGTGGTCATTTGCAATGCAGCTGATTTCCTGACAGCCTATTTTTTGAAGACACTAAAATTCCCGATTTTCTGCTTTTTTCAATTGCATTTCATTTGAACCTATCTCCTTTCCAGAGTGTTTGTAAGCCTTTCTGTTTGAGTCCGCAAGATTCCTTTTCCCTTCCCGAAAGGAAATTTCATTTCCTTTCGGGAATGGAAAAGGATTCTTGCGATTTCAATGGGGACCAATAGAGGAATCTTTGGTGCATGTCCATGCCCTTGCTGGCATGCCATGCCTTTTGATGGCTTTGACTTTGGGAAAGATTTTTTTCTTTTTTGTAAGTATCCATGCCATGTCCCTCATATCTTCCTCTGCAAGTTGTGCCTTCCTCCTTGACATTTTCCTCTGCTTTTGCAACATCTGTGAGCTTAGTTTTGGCATGTTTCGGTCCTTTGCACTGCGGCTGATATAATCCCGGGCCATTTCCTTAGAGTCACTAAATTTCCCAAATTTTATTTTTTTCTCCTCCAACTGCAATTCCTTTGATGGTATCTCCATTCCAGCATGTTTGTAAGTCCTTTTTCTCTGTTTTGGCTTTCAGTGGGGACCAATTTTCACAAGCATTGCTGCATGTGCCTGCACTTGATGGCGTATGGCCTGCCTGCATTTTGTTGTCTTTGACTTTGGGAAAGATTTTTTCTCTTTTGTAAGTATCCATGCCATGTCCCTCATATCTTCGCTCCAAGTTGTGACTTCCTCCTTGACATTTTCCTCTGCTTTTGCAACATCTGTGAGATTAGTTTTGGCATGTTTCGGTCCTTTGCACTGCGGCTGATATAATCCCGGGCCATTTCCTTAGAGTCACTAAATTTCTCAAGTTTTCTTTTTGTCTCCTCTAATAGCAATTCCTTTGATGGTATCACCACTCCAGCATGTTTGGAAGTCCTTCTTCTCTGTTTTGGCCTTCAGTGGGGACCAATTTTCACAAGCATTGCTGCATGTGCCTGCACTTGATGGCGTATGGCCCGCCTGCATTTTTTTCACTCTGACTTTGGGAAAGATTTTTTTCTTTTCTTTAAGTATCCATGCCATGTCCAACATATCTTCGCTCCAAGTTGTATCTTCCTCCTTGACATTTTCCTCTGCTTTTGCAACATCTGTGAGCTTAGTTTTGGCATGTTTTGGTCCTTTGCACTGCGGCTAATATAACCCCGGGCCATTTCCTTAGAGTCACTAAATTTCCCAAATTTTTTTTTTTCCTCCTCCAATTGCAATTCTTTTCATGGTATCACCATTCCAGCATGCTTGTAAGTCCTTCTTCTCTGTTTTGGCCTTCAGTGGGGACCAATTTTCACAAGCATTGCTGCATGTGCCTGCACTTGATGGCATATGGCCTGCCTGCATTTACTGGCTTTGAGTTTGGGAAAGATTATTTTTCTTTTTTGTAAGTATCCATGCCATGTCCCTCATATCTTCCTCTGCAAGTGATGTCTTCCTCCTTGACTTTTTCCCCTGCTTTTGCAACATCTGTGAACTTATTTTGGCATGTTGTGGTCATTTGCAATGCAGCTGATTTCCTGACAGCCTATTTTTTGAAGACACTAAAATTCCCGATTTTCTGCTTTTTTCAATTGCATTTCATTTGAACCTATCTCCTTTCCAGAGTGTTTGTAAGCCTTTTTGTTTGAGTCCGCAAGATTCCTTTTCCCTTCCCGAAAGGAAATTTCATTTCCTTTCGGGAAGGGAAAAGGAATCTTGCGATTTCAATGGGGACCAATAGAGGAATCTTTGGTGCATGTCCATGCCCTTGCTGGCATGCCATGCCTTTTGATGGCTTTGACTTTGGGAAAGATTTTTTCTCTTTTGTAAGTATCCATGCCATGTCCCTCATATCTTCGCTCCAAGTTGTGTCTTCCTCCTTGACATTTTCCTCTGCTTTTGCAACATCTGTGAGCTTAGTTTTGGCATGTTTTGGTCCTTTTCACTGCGGCTGATATAATCCCGGGCCATTTCCTTAGAGTCACTAAATTTCCCAAATTTTATTTTTTTCTCCTCCAACTGCAATTCCTTTGATGGTATCTCCATTCCAGCATGTTTGTAAGTCCTTTTTCTCTGTTTTGGCCTTCAGTGGGGACCAATTTTCACAAGCATTGCTGCATGTGCCTGCACTTGATGGCGTATGGCCTGCCTGCATTTTGTTGTCTTTGACTTTGGGAAAGATTTTTTCTCTTTTGTAAGTATCCATGCCATGTCCCTCATATCTTCGCTCCAAGTTGTGACTTCCTCCTTGACATTTTCCTCTGCTTTTGCAACATCTGTGAGCTTAGTTTTGGCATGTTTCGGTCCTTTGCACTGCGGCTGATATAATCCCGGGCCATTTCCTTAGAGTCACTAAATTTCTCAAGTTTTCTTTTTGTCTCCTCTAATAGCAATTCCTTTGATGGTATCACCACTCCAGCATGTTTGTAAGTCCTTCTTCTCTGTTTTGGCCTTCAGTGGGGACCAATTTTCACAAGCATTGCTGCATGTGCCTGCACTTGATGGCGTATATCCAGCCTGCATTTTGATGGCTTTGACTTTGGGAAAGATTTTTTTTCTTTTTTTTAAGTATCCATGCCATGTCCCTCATATCTTCCTCTGCAAGTGATGTCTTCCTCCTTGACTTTTTCCCCTGCTTTTGCAACATCTGTGAACTTATTTTGGCATGTTGTGGTCATTTGCAATGCAGCTGATTTCCTGACAGCCTATTTTTTGAAGACACTAAAATTCCCGATTTTCTGCTTTTTTCAATTGCATTTCATTTGAACCTATCTCCTTTCCAGAGTGTTTGTAAGCCTTTCTGTTTGAGTCCGCAAGATTCCTTTTCCGTTCCCGAAAGGAAATGAAAATTCCTTTCGGGAAGGGAAAAGGAATCTTGCGATTTCAATGGGGACCAATAGAGGAATCTTTGGTGCATGTCCATGCCCTTGCTGGCATGCCATGCCTTTTGATGGCTTTCACTTTGGGAAAGATTTTTTCTCTTTTGTAAGTATCCATGCCATGTCCCTCATATCTTCGCTCCAAGTTGTGTCTTCCTCCTTGACATTTTCCTCTGCTTTTGCAACATCTGTGAGCTTAGTTTTGGCATGTTTTGGTCCTTTTCACTGCGGCTGATATAATCCCGGGCCATTTTCTTAGAGTCACTAAATTTCCCAAATTTTATTTTTTTCTCCTCCAACTGCAATTCCTTTGATGGTATCTCCATTCCAGCATGTTTGTAAGTCCTTTTTCTCTGTTTTGGCCTTCAGTGGGGACCAATTTTCACAAGCATTGTTGCATGTGCCTTCACTTGATGGCGTATATCCAGCCTGCATTTTGATGGCTTTGACTTTGGGAAAGATTTTTTTTCTTTTTTTTAAGTATCCATGCCATGTCCCTCATATCTTCCTCTGCAAGTTGTGCCTTCCTCCTTGACTTTTTCCCCTGCTTTTGCAACATCTGTGAGCTTGGTTTTGGCATGTTATGGTCATTTGCAATGCAGCTGATTTCCTGACAGCCCATTTTTTGAAGACACTAAAATTCCCGATTTTCTGCTTTTTTCAATTGCATTTCATTTGAACCTATCTCCTTTCCAGAGTGTTTGTAAGCCTTTCTGTTTGAGTCCGCAAGATTCCTTTTCCCTTCCCGAAAGGAAATTTCATTTCCTTTCGGGAAGGGGAAAGGAATCTTGCGATTTCAATGGGGACCAATAGAGGAATCTTTGGTGCATGTCCATGCCCTTGCTGGCATGCCATGCCTTTTGATGGCTTTGACTTTGGGAAAGATTTTTTCTCTTTTGTAAGTATCCATGCCATGTCCCTCATATCTTCGCTCCAAGTTGTGACTTCCTCCTTGACATTTTCCTCTGCTTTTGCAACATCTGTGAGCTTAGTTTTGGCATGTTTTGGTCCTTTGCACTGCGGCTGATATAATCCTGGGCCCTTTCCTTAGAGTCACTCAATTTCCCAAATTTTCTTTTTTTCTCCTCCAACTGCAATTCCTTTGATGGTATCTCCATTCCAGCATGTTTGTAAGTCCTTCTTCTCTGTTTTGGCCTTCAGTGGGGACCAATTTTCACAAGCATTGCTGCATGTGCCTGCACTTGATGGCGTATGGCCTGCTTGCATTTTGTTGTCTTTGACTTTGGGAAAGATTTTTTTCTTTTCTTTAAGTATCCATGCCATGTCCCTCATATCTTCCTCTGCAAGTGATGTCTTCCTGCTTGACTTTTTCCCCTGCTTTTCAACATCTGTGAACTTAGTTTTGGCATGTTGTGGTCATTTGCAATGCAGCTGATTTCCTGACAGCCTATTTTTTGAAGACACTAAAATTCCCGATTTTCTGCTTTTTTCAATTGCATTTCATTTGAACCTATCTCCTTTCCAGAGTGTTTGTAAGCCTTTCTGTTTGAGTCCGCAAGATTCCTTTTCCCTTCCCGAAAGGAAATTTCATTTCCTTTCGGGAATGGAAAAGGATTCTTGCGATTTCAATGGGGACCAATAGAGGAATCTTTGGTGCATGTCCATGCCCTTGCTGGCATGCCATGCCTTTTGATGGCTTTGACTTTGGGAAAGATTTTTTTCTTATTTGTAAGTATCCATGCCATGTCCCTCATATCTTCGCTCCAAGTTGTGTCTTCCTCCTTGACATTTTCCTCTGCTTTTGCAACATCTGTGAGCTTAGTTTTGGCATGTTTTGGTCCTTTGCACTGCGGCTGATATAATCCCGGGCCATTTCCTTAGAGTCACTAAATTTCCCAAATTTTATTTTTTTCTCCTCCAACTGCAATTCCTTTGATGGTATCTCCATTCCAGCATGTTTGTAAGTCCTTTTCTCTGTTTTGGCCTTCAGTGGGGACCAATTTTCACAAGCATTGCTGCATGTGCCTGCACGTAATGGCGTATGGCCTGCCTGCATTTTGTTGTCTTTGACTTTGGGAAAGATTTTTTTCTTTTCTTTAAGTATCCATGCCATGTCCAACATATCTTCGCTCCAAGTTGTATCTTCCTCCTTGACATTTTCCTCTGCTTTTGCAACATCTGTGAGCTTAGTTTTGGCATGTTTTGGTCCTTTGCACTGCGGCTGATATAATCCCGGGCCATTTCCTTAGAGTCACTAAATTTCCCAAATTTTATTTTTTCCTCCTCCAATTGCAATTCTTTTGATGGTATCACCATTCCAGCATGCTTGTAAGTCCTTCTTCTCTGTTTTGGCCTTCAGTGGGGACCAATTTTCACAAGCATTGCTGCATGTGCCTGCACTTGATGGCATATGGCCTGCCTGCATTTACTGGCTTTGAGTTTGGGAAAGATTTTTTTTCTTTTTTGTAAGTATCCATGCCATGTCCCTCATATCTTCCTCTGCAAGTTGTGCCTTCCTCCTTGACTTTTTCCTCTGCTTTTGCAACATCTGTGAGCTTAGTTTTGGCATGTTGTGGTCATTTGCAATGCAGCTGATTTCCTGACAGCCCATTTTTTGAAGACACTAAAATTCCCGATTTTCTGCTTTTTTCAATTGCATTTCATTTGAACCTATCTCCTTTCCAGAGTGTTTGTAAGCCTTTCTGTTTGAGTCCGCAAGATTCCTTTTCCCTTCCCGAAAGGAAATTTCATTTCCTTTCGGGAAGGGAAAAGGAATCTTGCGATTTCAATGGGGACCAATAGAGGAATCTTTGGTGCATGTCCATGCCCTTGCTGGCATGCCATGCCTTTTGATGGCTGTGACTTTGGGAAAGATTTTTTTCTTATTTGTAAGTATCCATGCCATGTCCCTCATATCTTCGCTCCAAGTTGTGTCTTCCTCCTTGACATTTTCCTCTGCTTTTGCAACATCTGTGAGCTTAGTTTTGGCATGTTTTGGTCCTTTGCACTGCGGCTGATATAATCCCGGGCCATTTCCTTAGAGTCACTAAATTTCCCAAATTTTATTTTTTTCTCCTCCAACTGCAATTCCTTTGATGGTATCTCCATTCCAGCATGTTTGTAAGTCCTTTTCTCTGTTTTGGCCTTCAGTGGGGACCAATTTTCACAAGCATTGCTGCATGTGCCTGCTCGTAATGGCGTATGGCCTGCCTGCATTTTGTTGTCTTTGACTTTGGGAAAGATTTTTTTCTTTTCTTTAAGTATCCATGCCATGTCCAACATATCTTCGCTCCAAGTTGTATCTTCCTCCTTGACATTTTCCTCTGCTTTTGCAACATCTGTGAGCTTAGTTTTGGCATGTTCTGGTCCTTTGCACTGCGGCTGATATAATCCCGGGCCATTTCCTTAGAGTCACTAAATTTCCCAAATTTTTTTTTTTCCTCCTCCAATTGCAATTCTTTTCATGGTATCACCATTCCAGCATGCTTGTAAGTCCTTCTTCTGTGTTTTGGCCTTCAGTGGGGACCAATTTTCACAAGCATTGCTGCATGTGCCTGCACTTGATGGCATATGGCCTGCCTGCATTTACTGGCTTCGAGTTTGGGAAAGATTTTTTTTCTTTTTTGTAAGTATCCATGCCATGTCCCTCATATCTTCCTCTGCAAGTTGTGCCTTCCTCTTGACTTTTTCCCCTGCTTTTGCAACATCTGTGAACTTAGTTTTGGCATGTTGTGGTCATTTGCAATGCAGCTGATTTCCTGACAGCCCATTTTTTGAAGACACTAAAATTCCCGATTTTCTGCTTTTTTCAATTGCATTTCATTTGAACCTATCTCCTTTCCAGAGTGTTTGTAAGCCTTTCTGTTTGAGTCTGCAAGATTCCTTTTCCTGTGCACTGCGGCTGATATAATCCTGGGCCGTTTCCTTAGAGTCACTAAATTTCCCAAATTTTCTTTTTGTCTCCTCCAACTGCAATTCCTTTGATGGTATCTCCATTCCAGCATGTTTGTAAGTCCTTCTTCTCTGTTTTGGCCTTCATTGGGGACCAATTTTCACAAGCATTGCTGCATGTGCCTTCACTTGATGGCGTATGGCCTGCCTGCATTTTGATGGCTTTGACTTTGGGAAAGATTTTTTTTCTTTTTTGTAAGTATCCATGCCATGTCCCTCATATCTTCCTCTGCAAGTGATGTCTTCCTGCTTGACTTTTTCCCCTGCTTTTGCAACATCTGTGAACTTAGTTTTGGCATGTTGTGGTCATTTGCAATGCAGCTGATTTCCTGACAGCCTATTTTTTGAAGACACTAAAATTCCCGATTTTCTGCTTTTTTCAATTGCATTTCATTTGAACCTATCTCCTTTCCAGAGTGTTTGTAAGCCTTTCTGTTTGAGTCCGCAAGATTCCTTTTCCCTTCCCGAAAGGAAATTTCATTTCCTTTCGGGAATGGAAAAGGATTCTTGCGATTTCAATGGGGACCAATAGAGGAATCTTTGGTGCATGTCCATGCCCTTGCTGGCATGCCATGCCTTTTGATGGCTTTGACTTTGGGAAAGATTTTTTTCTTATTTGTAAGTATCCATGCCATGTCCCTCTTATCTTCCTCTGCAAGTTGTGTCTTCCTCCTTGAGATTTTCCTCTGCTTTTGCAACATCTGTGAGCTTAGTTTTGGCATGTTTTGGTCCTTTGCCCTTTGACTGGTATCATCCCGGGCCATTTCCTTACAGTCACTCAATCTCCCAAATTTTATTTTTTTCTCCTCCAACTGCAATTCCTTTGATGGTATCTCCATTCCAGCATGTTTGTAAGTCCTTCTTCTCTGTTTTGGCCTTCAGTGGGGACCAATTTTCACAAGCATTGCTGCATGTGCCTGAACTTGATGGCGTATGGCCCGCCTGCATTTTTTTGGCTCTGACTTTGGGAAAGATTTTTTTCTTTTCTTTAAGTATCCATGCCATGTCCAACATATCTTCGCTCCAAGTTGTGCCTTCCTCCTTGACATTTTCCTCTGCTTTTGCAATATCTGTGAGCTTAGTTTTGGCATGTTTTGGTCCTTTGCACTGCGGCTGATATAATCCTGGGCCGTTTCCTTAGAGTCACTAAATTTCCCAAATTTTATTTTTTTCTCCTCCAACTGCAATTCCTTTGATGGTATCTCCATTCCAGCATGTTTGTAAGTCCTTCTTCTCTGTTTTGGCCTTCAGTGGGGACCAATTTTCACAAGCATTGCTGCATGTGCCTGCACTTGATGGCGTATGGCCCGCCTGCATTTTTTTGGCTCTGACTTTGGGAAAGATGTTTTTCTTTTCTTTAAGTATCCATGCCATGTCCAACATATCTTCGCTCCAAGTTGTATCTTCCTCCTTGACATTTTCCTCTGCTTTTGCAACATCTGTGAGCTTAGTTTTGGCATGTTTTGGTCCTTTGCACTGCGGCTAATATAATCCCGGGCCATTTCCTTAGAGTCACTAAATTTCCCAAATTTTTTTTTTTCCTCCTCCAACTGCAATTCCTTTGATGGTATCTCCATTCCAGCATGTTTGTAAGTCCTTCTTCTCTGTTTTGGCCTTCAGTGGGGACCAATTTTCAGAAGCATTGCTGCATGTGCCTTCACTTTATGGCGCATGGCCTGCCTGCATTTTGATGGCTTTGACTTTGGGAAAGATTTTTTTCTTTTTTTTTTAAGTATCCATGCCATGTCCCTCATATCTTCCTCTGCAAGTGATGTCTTCCTCCTTGACTTTTTCCCCTGCTTTTGCAACATCTGTGAACTTAGTTTTGGCATGTTATGGTCATTTGCAATGCAGCTGATTTCCTGACAGCCCATTTTTTGAAGACACTAAAATTCCCGATTTTCTGCTTTTTTCAATTGCATTTCATTTGAACCTATCTCCTTTCCAGAGTGTTTGTAAGCCTTTCTGTTTGAGTCCGCAAGATTCCTTTTCCCTTCCCGAAAGGAAATTTCATTTCCTTTCGGGAAGGGAAAAGGAATCTTGCGATTTCAATGGGGACCAATAGAGGAATCTTTGGTGCATGTCCATGCCCTTGCTGGCATGCCATGCCTTTTGATGGCTTTGACTTTGGGAAAGATTTTTTCTCTTTTGTAAGTATCCATGCCATGTCCCTCATATCTTCGCTCCAAGTTGTGTCTTCCTCCTTGACATTTTCCTCTGCTTTTGCAACATCTGTGAGCTTAGTTTTGGCATGTTTTGGTCCTTTTCACTGCGGCTGATATAATCCCGGGCCATTTCCTTAGAGTCACTAAATTTCCCAAATTTTATTTTTTTCTCCTCCAACTGCAATTCCTTTGATGGTATCTCCATTCCAGCATGTTTGTAAGTCCTTTTTCTCTGTTTTGGCCTTCAGTGGGGACCAATTTTCACAAGCATTGCTGCATGTGCCTGCACTTGATGGCGTATGGCCTGCCTGCATTTTGTTGTCTTTGACTTTGGGAAAGATTTTTTCTCTTTTGTAAGTATCCATGCCATGTCCCTCATATCTTCGCTCCAAGTTGTGACTTCCTCCTTGACATTTTCCTCTGCTTTTGCAACATCTGTGAGCTTAGTTTTGGCATGTTTCGGTCCTTTGCACTGCGGCTGATATAATCCCGGGCCATTTCCTTAGAGTCACTAAATTTCTCAAGTTTTCTTTTTGTCTCCTCTAATAGCAATTCCTTTGATGGTATCACCACTCCAGCATGTTTGTAAGTCCTTCTTCTCTGTTTTGGCCTTCAGTGGGGACCAATTTTCACAAGCATTGCTGCATGTGCCTGCACTTGATGGCGTATATCCAGCCTGCATTTTGATGGCTTTGACTTTGGGAAAGATTTTTTTTCTTTTTTTTAAGTATCCATGCCATGTCCCTCATATCTTCCTCTGCAAGTGATGTCTTCCTCCTTGACTTTTTCCCCTGCTTTTGCAACATCTGTGAACTTATTTTGGCATGTTGTGGTCATTTGCAATGCAGCTGATTTCCTGACAGCCTATTTTTTGAAGACACTAAAATTCCCGATTTTCTGCTTTTTTCAATTGCATTTCATTTGAACCTATCTCCTTTCCAGAGTGTTTGTAAGCCTTTCTGTTTGAGTCCGCAAGATTCCTTTTCCCTTCCCGAAAGGAAATGAAATTTCCTTTCGGGAAGGGAAAAGGAATCTTGCGATTTCAATGGGGACCAATAGAGGAATCTTTGGTGCATGTCCATGCCCTTGCTGGCATGCCATGCCTTTTGATGGCTTTCACTTTGGGAAAGATTTTTTCTCTTTTGTAAGTATCCATGCCATGTCCCTCATATCTTCGCTCCAAGTTGTGTCTTCCTCCTTGACATTTTCCTCTGCTTTTGCAACATCTGTGAGCTTAGTTTTGGCATGTTTTGGTCCTTTTCACTGCGGCTGATATAATCCCGGGCCATTTTCTTAGAGTCACTAAATTTCCCAAATTTTATTTTTTTCTCCTCCAACTGCAATTCCTTTGATGGTATCTCCATTCCAGCATGTTTGTAAGTCCTTTTTCTCTGTTTTGGCCTTCAGTGGGGACCAATTTTCACAAGCATTGTTGCATGTGCCTTCACTTGATGGCGTATATCCAGCCTGCATTTTGATGGCTTTGACTTTGGGAAAGATTTTTTTTCTTTTTTTTAAGTATCCATGCCATGTCCCTCATATCTTCCTCTGCAAGTTGTGCCTTCCTCCTTGACTTTTTCCCCTGCTTTTGCAACATCTGTGAGCTTGGTTTTGGCATGTTATGGTCATTTGCAATGCAGCTGATTTCCTGACAGCCCATTTTTTGAAGACACTAAAATTCCCGATTTTCTGCTTTTTTCAATTGCATTTCATTTGAACCTATCTCCTTTCCAGAGTGTTTGTAAGCCTTTCTGTTTGAGTCCGCAAGATTCCTTTTCCCTTCCCGAAAGGAAATTTCATTTCCTTTCGGGAAGGGGAAAGGAATCTTGCGATTTCAATGGGGACCAATAGAGGAATCTTTGGTGCATGTCCATGCCCTTGCTGGCATGCCATGCCTTTTGATGGCTTTGACTTTGGGAAAGATTTTTTCTCTTTTGTAAGTATCCATGCCATGTCCCTCATATCTTCGCTCCAAGTTGTGACTTCCTCCTTGACATTTTCCTCTGCTTTTGCAACATCTGTGAGCTTAGTTTTGGCATGTTTTGGTCCTTTGCACTGCGGCTGATATAATCCTGGGCCCTTTCCTTAGAGTCACTCAATTTCCCAAATTTTCTTTTTTTCTCCTCCAACTGCAATTCCTTTGATGGTATCTCCATTCCAGCATGTTTGTAAGTCCTTCTTCTCTGTTTTGGCCTTCAGTGGGGACCAATTTTCACAAGCATTGCTGCATGTGCCTGCACTTGATGGCGTATGGCCTGCTTGCATTTTGTTGTCTTTGACTTTGGGAAAGATTTTTTTCTTTTCTTTAAGTATCCATGCCATGTCCCTCATATCTTCCTCTGCAAGTGATGTCTTCCTGCTTGACTTTTTCCCCTGCTTTTCAACATCTGTGAACTTAGTTTTGGCATGTTGTGGTCATTTGCAATGCAGCTGATTTCCTGACAGCCTATTTTTTGAAGACACTAAAATTCCCGATTTTCTGCTTTTTTCAATTGCATTTCATTTGAACCTATCTCCTTTCCAGAGTGTTTGTAAGCCTTTCTGTTTGAGTCCGCAAGATTCCTTTTCCCTTCCCGAAAGGAAATTTCATTTCCTTTCGGGAATGGAAAAGGATTCTTGCGATTTCAATGGGGACCAATAGAGGAATCTTTGGTGCATGTCCATGCCCTTGCTGGCATGCCATGCCTTTTGATGGCTTTGACTTTGGGAAAGATTTTTTTCTTTTTTGTAAGTATCCATGCCATGTCCCTCATATCTTCCTCTGCAAGTTGTGCCTTCCTCCTTGACATTTTCCTCTGCTTTTGCAACATCTGTGAGCTTAGTTTTGGCATGTTTCGGTCCTTTGCACTGCGGCTGATATAATCCCGGGCCATTTCCTTAGAGTCACTAAATTTCCCAAATTTTATTTTTTTCTCCTCCAACTGCAATTCCTTTGATGGTATCTCCATTCCAGCATGTTTGTAAGTCCTTTTTCTCTGTTTTGGCTTTCAGTGGGGACCAATTTTCACAAGCATTGCTGCATGTGCCTGCACTTGATGGCGTATGGCCTGCCTGCATTTTGTTGTCTTTGACTTTGGGAAAGATTTTTTCTCTTTTGTAAGTATCCATGCCATGTCCCTCATATCTTCGCTCCAAGTTGTGACTTCCTCCTTGACATTTTCCTCTGCTTTTGCAACATCTGTGAGATTAGTTTTGGCATGTTTCGGTCCTTTGCACTGCGGCTGATATAATCCCGGGCCATTTCCTTAGAGTCACTAAATTTCTCAAGTTTTCTTTTTGTCTCCTCTAATAGCAATTCCTTTGATGGTATCACCACTCCAGCATGTTTGGAAGTCCTTCTTCTCTGTTTTGGCCTTCAGTGGGGACCAATTTTCACAAGCATTGCTGCATGTGCCTGCACTTGATGGCGTATGGCCCGCCTGCATTTTTTTCACTCTGACTTTGGGAAAGATTTTTTTCTTTTCTTTAAGTATCCATGCCATGTCCAACATATCTTCGCTCCAAGTTGTATCTTCCTCCTTGACATTTTCCTCTGCTTTTGCAACATCTGTGAGCTTAGTTTTGGCATGTTTTGGTCCTTTGCACTGCGGCTAATATAACCCCGGGCCATTTCCTTAGAGTCACTAAATTTCCCAAATTTTTTTTTTTCCTCCTCCAATTGCAATTCTTTTCATGGTATCACCATTCCAGCATGCTTGTAAGTCCTTCTTCTCTGTTTTGGCCTTCAGTGGGGACCAATTTTCACAAGCATTGCTGCATGTGCCTGCACTTGATGGCATATGGCCTGCCTGCATTTACTGGCTTTGAGTTTGGGAAAGATTATTTTTCTTTTTTGTAAGTATCCATGCCATGTCCCTCATATCTTCCTCTGCAAGTTGTGCCTTCCTCTTGACTTTTTCCCCTGCTTTTGCAACATCTGTGAACTTAGTTTTGGCATGTTGTGGTCATTTGCAATGCAGCTGATTTCCTGACAGCCTATTTTTTGAAGACACTAAAATTCCCGATTTTCTGCTTTTTTCAATTGCATTTCATTTGAACCTATCTCCTTTCCAGAGTGTTTGTAAGCCTTTTTGTTTGAGTCCGCAAGATTCCTTTTCCCTTCCCGAAAGGAAATTTCATTTCCTTTCGGGAAGGGAAAAGGAATCTTGCGATTTCAATGGGGACCAATAGAGGAATCTTTGGTGCATGTCCATGCCCTTGCTGGCATGCCATGCCTTTTGATGGCTTTGACTTTGGGAAAGATTTTTTCTCTTTTGTAAGTATCCATGCCATGTCCCTCATATCTTCGCTCCAAGTTGTGTCTTCCTCCTTGACATTTTCCTCTGCTTTTGCAACATCTGTGAGCTTAGTTTTGGCATGTTTTGGTCCTTTTCACTGCGGCTGATATAATCCCGGGCCATTTCCTTAGAGTCACTAAATTTCCCAAATTTTATTTTTTTCTCCTCCAACTGCAATTCCTTTGATGGTATCTCCATTCCAGCATGTTTGTAAGTCCTTTTTCTCTGTTTTGGCCTTCAGTGGGGACCAATTTTCACAAGCATTGCTGCATGTGCCTGCACTTGATGGCGTATGGCCTGCCTGCATTTTGTTGTCTTTGACTTTGGGAAAGATTTTTTCTCTTTTGTAAGTATCCATGCCATGTCCCTCATATCTTCGCTCCAAGTTGTGACTTCCTCCTTGACATTTTCCTCTGCTTTTGCAACATCTGTGAGCTTAGTTTTGGCATGTTTCGGTCCTTTGCACTGCGGCTGATATAATCCCGGGCCATTTCCTTAGAGTCACTAAATTTCTCAAGTTTTCTTTTTGTCTCCTCTAATAGCAATTCCTTTGATGGTATCACCACTCCAGCATGTTTGTAAGTCCTTCTTCTCTGTTTTGGCCTTCAGTGGGGACCAATTTTCACAAGCATTGCTGCATGTGCCTGCACTTGATGGCGTATATCCAGCCTGCATTTTGATGGCTTTGACTTTGGGAAAGATTTTTTTTCTTTTTTTTAAGTATCCATGCCATGTCCCTCATATCTTCCTCTGCAAGTGATGTCTTCCTCCTTGACTTTTTCCCCTGCTTTTGCAACATCTGTGAACTTATTTTGGCATGTTGTGGTCATTTGCAATGCAGCTGATTTCCTGACAGCCTATTTTTTGAAGACACTAAAATTCCCGATTTTCTGCTTTTTTCAATTGCATTTCATTTGAACCTATCTCCTTTCCAGAGTGTTTGTAAGCCTTTCTGTTTGAGTCCGCAAGATTCCTTTTCCCTTCCCGAAAGGAAATTTCATTTCCTTTCGGGAAGGGAAAAGGAATCTTGCGATTTCAATGGGGACCAATAGAGGAATCTTTGGTGCATGTCCATGCCCTTGCTGGCATGCCATGCCTTTTGATGGCTTTCACTTTGGGAAAGATTTTTTCTCTTTTGTAAGTATCCATGCCATGTCCCTCATATCTTCGCTCCAAGTTGTGTCTTCCTCCTTGACATTTTCCTCTGCTTTTGCAACATCTGTGAGCTTAGTTTTGGCATGTTTTGGTCCTTTTCACTGCGGCTGATATAATCCCGGGCCATTTTCTTAGAGTCACTAAATTTCCCAAATTTTATTTTTTTCTCCTCCAACTGCAATTCCTTTGATGGTATCTCCATTCCAGCATGTTTGTAAGTCCTTTTTCTCTGTTTTGGCCTTCAGTGGGGACCAATTTTCACAAGCATTGTTGCATGTGCCTTCACTTGATGGCGTATATCCAGCCTGCATTTTGATGGCTTTGACTTTGGGAAAGATTTTTTTTCTTTTTTTTAAGTATCCATGCCATGTCCCTCATATCTTCCTCTGCAAGTTGTGCCTTCCTCCTTGACTTTTTCCCCTGCTTTTGCAACATCTGTGAGCTTGGTTTTGGCATGTTATGGTCATTTGCAATGCAGCTGATTTCCTGACAGCCCATTTTTTGAAGACACTAAAATTCCCGATTTTCTGCTTTTTTCAATTGCATTTCATTTGAACCTATCTCCTTTCCAGAGTGTTTGTAAGCCTTTCTGTTTGAGTCCGCAAGATTCCTTTTCCCTTCCCGAAAGGAAATTTCATTTCCTTTCGGGAAGGGGAAAGGAATCTTGCGATTTCAATGGGGACCAATAGAGGAATCTTTGGTGCATGTCCATGCCCTTGCTGGCATGCCATGCCTTTTGATGGCTTTGACTTTGGGAAAGATTTTTTCTCTTTTGTAAGTATCCATGCCATGTCCCTCATATCTTCGCTCCAAGTTGTGACTTCCTCCTTGACATTTTCCTCTGCTTTTGCAACATCTGTGAGCTTAGTTTTGGCATGTTTTGGTCCTTTGCACTGCGGCTGATATAATCCTGGGCCCTTTCCTTAGAGTCACTCAATTTCCCAAATTTTCTTTTTTTCTCCTCCAACTGCAATTCCTTTGATGGTATCTCCATTCCAGCATGTTTGTAAGTCCTTCTTCTCTGTTTTGGCCTTCAGTGGGGACCAATTTTCACAAGCATTGCTGCATGTGCCTGCACTTGATGGCGTATGGCCTGCTTGCATTTTGTTGTCTTTGACTTTGGGAAAGATTTTTTTCTTTTCTTTAAGTATCCATGCCATGTCCCTCATATCTTCCTCTGCAAGTGATGTCTTCCTGCTTGACTTTTTCCCCTGCTTTTCAACATCTGTGAACTTAGTTTTGGCATGTTGTGGTCATTTGCAATGCAGCTGATTTCCTGACAGCCTATTTTTTGAAGACACTAAAATTCCCGATTTTCTGCTTTTTTCAATTGCATTTCATTTGAACCTATCTCCTTCCCAGAGTGTTTGTAATCCTTTCTGTTTGAGTCCGCAAGATTCCTTTTCCCTTCCCGAAAGGAAATTTCATTTCCTTTCGGGAAGGGAAAAGGAATCTTGCGATTTCAATGGGGACCAATAGAGGAATCTTTGGTGCATGTCCATGCCCTTGCTGGCATGCCATGCCTTTTGATGGCTTTGACTTTGGGAAAGATTTTTTTCTCTTTTGTAAGTATCCATGCCATGTCCCTCATATCTTCCTCTGCAAGTTGTGCCTTCCTCCTTGACATTTTCCTCTGCTTTTGCAACATCTGTGAGCTTAGTTTTGGCATGTTTTGGTCCTTTGCACTGCGGCTGATATAATCCCGGGCCATTTCCTTAGAGTCACTAAATTTCCCAAATTTTATTTTTTTCTCCTCCAACTGCAATTCCTTTGATGGTATCTCCATTCCAGCATGTTTGTAAGTCCTTTTTCTCTGTTTTGGCTTTCAGTGGGGACCAATTTTCACAAGCATTGCTGCATGTGCCTGCACTTGATGGCATATGGCCTGCCTGCATTTTGTTGTCTTTGACTTTGGGAAAGATTTTTTCTCTTTTGTAAGTATCCATGCCATGTCCCTCATATCTTCGCTCCAAGTTGTGACTTCCTCCTTGACATTTTCCTCTGCTTTTGCAACATCTGTGAGATTAGTTTTGGTATGTTTCGGTCCTTTGCACTGCGGCTGATATAATCCCGGGCCATTTCCTTAGAGTCACTAAATTTCTCAAGTTTTCTTTTTGTCTCCTCTAATAGCAATTCCTTTGATGGTATCACCACTCCAGCATGTTTGTAAGTCCTTCTTCTCTGTTTTGGCCTTCAGTGGGGACCAATTTTCACAAGCATTGCTGCATGTGCCTGCACTTGATGGCGTATGGCCCGCCTGCATTTTTTTGACTCTGACTTTGGGAAAGATTTTTTTCTTTTCTTTAAGTATCCATGCCATGTCCAACATATCTTCGCTCCAAGTTGTATCTTCCTCCTTGACATTTTCCTCTGCTTTTGCAACATCTGTGAGCTTAGATTTGGCATGTTTTGGTCCTTTGCACTGCGGCTAATATAACCCCGGGCCCTTTCCTTAGAGTCACTAAATTTCCCAAATTTTTTTTTTTCCTCCTCCAATTGCAATTCTTTTCATGGTATCACCATTCCATCATGCTTGTAAGTCCTTCTTCTCGGTTTTGGCCTTCAGTGGGGACCAATTTTCACAAGCATTGCTGCATGTGCCTGCACTTGATGGCATATGGCCTGCCTGCATTTACTGGCTTTGAGTTTGGGAAAGATTATTTTTCTTTTTTGTAAGTATCCATGCCATGTCCCTCATATCTTCCTCTGCAAGTTGTGCCTTCCTCTTGACTTTTTCCCCTGCTTTTGCAACATCTGTGAACTTAGTTTTGGCATGTTGTGGTCATTTGCAATGCAGCTGATTTCCTGACAGCCTATTTTTTGAAGACACTAAAATTCCCGATTTTCTGCTTTTTTCAATTGCATTTCATTTGAACCTATCTCCTTTCCAGAGTGTTTGTAAGCCTTTTTGTTTGAGTCCGCAAGATTCCTTTTCCCTTCCCGAAAGGAAATTTCATTTCCTTTCGGGAAGGGAAAAGGAATCTTGCGATTTCAATGGGGACCAATAGAGGAATCTTTGGTGCATGTCCATGCCCTTGCTGGCATGCCATGCCTTTTGATGGCTTTGACTTTGGGAAAGATTTTTTCTCTTTTGTAAGTATCCATGCCATGTCCCTCATATCTTCGCTCCAAGTTGTGTCTTCCTCCTTGACATTTTCCTCTGCTTTTGCAACATCTGTGAGCTTAGTTTTGGCATGTTTTGGTCCTTTTCACTGCGGCTGATATAATCCCGTGCCATTTCCTTAGAGTCACTAAATTTCCCAAATTTTATTTTTTTCTCCTCCAACTGCAATTCCTTTGATGGTATCTCCATTCCAGCATGTTTGTAAGTCCTTCTTCTCTGTTTTGGCCTTCAGTGGGGACCAATTTTCACAAGCATTGCTGCATGTGCCTTCACTTGATGGCGTATATCCAGCCTGCATTTTGATGGCTTTGACTTTGGGAAAGATTTTTTTTCTTTTTTTTAAGTATCCATGCCATGTCCCTCATATCTTCCTCTGCAAGTGATGTCTTCCTCCTTGACTTTTTCCCCTGCTTTTGCAACATCTGTGAACTTATTTTGGCATGTTGTGGTCATTTGCAATGCAGCTGATTTCCTGACAGCCTATTTTTTGAAGACACTAAAATTCCCGATTTTCTGCTTTTTTCAATTGCATTTCATTTGAACCTATCTCCTTTCCAGAGTGTTTGTAAGCCTTTCTGTTTGAGTCCGCAAGATTCCTTTTCCCTTCCCGAAAGGAAATTTCATTTCCTTTCGGGAAGGGAAAAGGAATCTTGCGATTTCAATGGGGACCAATAGAGGAATCTTTGGTGCATGTCCATGCCCTTGCTGGCATGCCATGCCTTTTGATGGCTTTCACTTTGGGAAAGATTTTTTCTCTTTTGTAAGTATCCATGCCATGTCCCTCATATCTTCGCTCCAAGTTGTGTCTTCCTCCTTGACATTTTCCTCTGCTTTTGCAACATCTGTGAGCTTAGTTTTGGCATGTTTTGGTCCTTTTCACTGCGGCTGATATAATCCCGGGCCATTTTCTTAGAGTCACTAAATTTCCCAAATTTTATTTTTTTCTCCTCCAACTGCAATTCCTTTGATGGTATCTCCATTCCAGCATGTTTGTAAGTCCTTTTTCTCTGTTTTGGCCTTCAGTGGGGACCAATTTTCACAAGCATTGTTGCATGTGCCTTCACTTGATGGCGTATATCCAGCCTGCATTTTGATGGCTTTGACTTTGGGAAAGATTTTTTTTCTTTTTTTTAAGTATCCATGCCATGTCCCTCATATCTTCCTCTGCAAGTTGTGCCTTCCTCCTTGACTTTTTCCCCTGCTTTTGCAACATCTGTGAGCTTGGTTTTGGCATGTTATGGTCATTTGCAATGCAGCTGATTTCCTGACAGCCCATTTTTTGAAGACACTAAAATTCCCGATTTTCTGCTTTTTTCAATTGCATTTCATTTGAACCTATCTCCTTTCCAGAGTGTTTGTAAGCCTTTCTGTTTGAGTCCGCAAGATTCCTTTTCCCTTCCCGAAAGGAAATTTCATTTCCTTTCGGGAAGGGGAAAGGAATCTTGCGATTTCAATGGGGACCAATAGAGGAATCTTTGGTGCATGTCCATGCCCTTGCTGGCATGCCATGCCTTTTGATGGCTTTGACTTTGGGAAAGATTTTTTCTCTTTTGTAAGTATCCATGCCATGTCCCTCATATCTTCGCTCCAAGTTGTGACTTCCTCCTTGACATTTTCCTCTGCTTTTGCAACATCTGTGAGCTTAGTTTTGGCATGTTTTGGTCCTTTGCACTGCGGCTGATATAATCCTGGGCCCTTTCCTTAGAGTCACTCAATTTCCCAAATTTTCTTTTTTTCTCCTCCAACTGCAATTCCTTTGATGGTATCTCCATTCCAGCATGTTTGTAAGTCCTTCTTCTCTGTTTTGGCCTTCAGTGGGGACCAATTTTCACAAGCATTGCTGCATGTGCCTGCACTTGATGGCGTATGGCCTGCTTGCATTTTGTTGTCTTTGACTTTGGGAAAGATTTTTTTCTTTTCTTTAAGTATCCATGCCATGTCCCTCATATCTTCCTCTGCAAGTGATGTCTTCCTGCTTGACTTTTTCCCCTGCTTTTCAACATCTGTGAACTTAGTTTTGGCATGTTGTGGTCATTTGCAATGCAGCTGATTTCCTGACAGCCTATTTTTTGAAGACACTAAAATTCCCGATTTTCTGCTTTTTTCAATTGCATTTCATTTGAACCTATCTCCTTTCCAGAGTGTTTGTAAGCCTTTCTGTTTGAGTCCGCAAGATTCCTTTTCCCTTCCCGAAAGGAAATTTCATTTCCTTTCGGGAAGGGAAAAGGAATCTTGCGGTTTCAATGGGGACCAATAGAGGAATCTTTGGTGCATGTCCATGCCCTTGCTGGCATGCCATGCCTTTTGATGGCTTTGACTTTGGGAAAGATTTTTTCTCTTTTGTAAGTATCCATGCCATGTCCCTCATATCTTCGCTCCAAGTTGTGACTTCCTCCTTGACATTTTCCTCTGCTTTTGCAACATCTGTGAGCTTAGTTTTGGCATGTTTTGGTCCTTTGCACTGCGGCTGATATAATCCCGGGCCATTTCCTTAGAGTCACTAAATTTCCCAAATTTTATTTTTTTCTCCTCCAACTGCAATTCCTTTGATGGTATCTCCATTCCAGCATGTTTGTAAGTCCTTTTTCTCTGTTTTGGCCTTCAGTGGGGACCAATTTTCACAAGCATTGCTGCATGTGCCTGCACTTGATGGCGTATGGCCTGCCTGCATTTTGTTGTCTTTGACTTTGGGAAAGATTTTTTCTCTTTTGTAAGTATCCATGCCATGTCCCTCATATCTTCGCTCCAAGTTGTGACTTCCTCCTTGACATTTTCCTCTGCTTTTGCAACATCTGTGAGCTTAGTTTTGGCATGTTTTGGTCCTTTGCACTGCGGCTGATATAATCCCGGGCCATTTCCTTAGAGTCACTAAATTTCTCAAGTTTTCTTTTTGTCTCCTCTAATAGCAATTCCTTTGATGGTATCACCATTCCAGCATGTTTGTAAGTCCTTCTTCTCTGTTTTGGCCTTCAGTAGGGACCAATTTTCACAAGCATTGCTGCATGTGCCTGCACTTGATGGCGTATGGCCTGCCTGCATTTTTTTGACTCTGACTTTGGGAAAGATTTTTTTCTTTTCTTTAAGTATCCATGCCATGTCCAACATATCTTCGCTCCAAGTTGTATCTTCCTCCTTGACATTTTCCTCTGCTTTTGCAACATCTGTGAGCTTAGTTTTGGCATGTTTTGGTCCTTTTCACTGCGGCTAATATAACCCCGGGCCATTTCCTTAGAGTCACTAAATTTCCCAAATTTTTTTTTTTCCTCCTCCAATTGCAATTCTTTTCATGGTATCACCATTCCAGCATGCTTGTAAGTCCTTCTTCTCTGTTTTGGCCTTCAGTGGGGACCAATTTTCACAAGCATTGCTGCATGTGCCTTCACTTGATGGCGTATATCCTGCCTGCATTTTGATGGCTTTGACTTTGGGAAAGATTTTTTTTCTTTTTTTTAAGTATCCATGCCATGTCCCTCATATCTTCCTCTGCAAGTTGTGCCTTCCTCCTTGACTTTTTCCCCTGCTTTTGCAACATCTGTGAGCTTGGTTTTGGCATGTTATGGTCATTTGCAATGCAGCTGATTTCCTGACAGCCCATTTTTTGAAGACACTAAAATTCCCGATTTTCTGCTTTTTTCAATTGCATTTCATTTGAACCTATCTCCTTTCCAGAGTGTTTGTAAGCCTTTCTGTTTGAGTCCGCAAGATTCCTTTTCCCTTCCCGAAAGGAAATTTCATTTCCTTTCGGGAATGGAAAAGGATTCTTGCGATTTCAATGGGGACCAATAGAGGAATCTTTGGTGCATGTCCATGCCCTTGCTGGCATGCCATGCCTTTTGATGGCTTTGACTTTGGGAAAGATTTTTTTCTTTTTTGTAAGTATCCATGCCATGTCCCTCATATCTTCCTCTGCAAGTTGTGACTTCCTCCTTGACATTTTCCTCTGCTTTTGCAACATCTGTGAGCTTAGTTTTGGCATGTTTCGGTCCTTTGCACTGCGGCTGATATAATCCCGGGCCATTTCCTTAGAGTCACTAAATTTCCCAAATTTTATTTTTTTCTCCTCCAACTGCAATTCCTTTGATGGTATCTCCATTCCAGCATGTTTGTAAGTCCTTCTTCTCTGTTTTGGCCTTCAGTGGGGACCAATTTTCACAAGCATTGCTGCATGTGCCTGCACTTGATGGCGTATGGCCTGCCTGCATTTTGTTGTCTTTGACTTTGGGAAAGATTTTTTCTCTTTTGTAAGTATCCATGCCATGTCCCTCATATCTTCGCTCCAAGTTGTGACTTCCTCCTTGACATTTTCCTCTGCTTTTGCAACATCTGTGAGCTTAGTTTTGGCATGTTTTGGTCCTTTGCACTGCGGCTGATATAATCCCGGGCCATTTCCTTAGAGTCACTAAATTTCCCAAATTTTTTTTTTTTCTCCTCCAACTGC
Organism: Ammospiza caudacuta; assembly: GCF_027887145.1. NCBI lineage: Eukaryota > Metazoa > Chordata > Aves > Passeriformes > Passerellidae > Ammospiza > Ammospiza caudacuta. The sequence goes on from NC_080593.1 coordinate 137,255,955, forward strand.
AATTCCTTTGATGGTATCTCCATTCCAGCATGTTTGTAAGTCCTTTTTCTCTGTTTTGGCCTTCAGTGGGGACCAATTTTCACAAGCATTGCTGCATGTGCCTGCACTTGATGGCATATGGCCTGCCTGCATTTACTGGCTTTGAGTTTGGGAAAGATTATTTTTCTTTTTTGTAAGTATCCATGCCATGTCCCACATATCTTCCTCTGCAAGTTGTGCCTTCCTCTTGACTTTTTCCCCTGCTTTTGCAACATCTGTGAACTTATTTTGGCATGTTGTGGTCATTTGCAATGCAGCTGATTTCCTGACAGCCTATTTTTTGAAGACACTAAAATTCCCGATTTTCTGCTTTTTTCAATTGCATTTCATTTGAACCTATCTCCTTTCCAGAGTGTTTGTAAGCCTTTCTGTTTGAGTCCGCAAGATTCCTTTTCCCTTCCCGAAAGGAAATTTCATTTCCTTTCGGGAAGGGAAAAGGAATCTTGCGATTTCAATGGGGACCAATAGAGGAATCTTTGGTGCATGTCCATGCCCTTGCTGGCATGCCATGCCTTTTGAAGGCTTTCACTTTGGGAAAGATTTTTTCTCTTTTGTAAGTATCCATGCCATGTCCCTCATATCTTCGCTCCAAGTTGTGTCTTCCTCCTTGACATTTTCCTCTGCTTTTGCAACATCTGTGAGCTTAGTTTTGGCATGTTTTGGTCCTTTTCACTGCGGCTGATATAATCCCGGGCCATTTCCTTAGAGTCACTAAATTTCCCAAATTTTATTTTTTTCTCCTCCAACTGCAATTCCTTTGATGGTATCTCCATTCCAGCATGTTTGTAAGTCCTTCTTCTCTGTTTTGGCCTTCAGTGGGGACCAATTTTCACAAGCATTGCTGCATGTGCCTTCACTTGATGGCGTATATCCTGCCTGCATTTTGATGGCTTTGACTTTGGGAAAGATTTTTTTTCTTTTTTTTAAGTATCCATGCCATGTCCCTCATATCTTCCTCTGCAAGTTGTGCCTTCCTCCTTGACATTTTCCTCTGCTTTTGCAACATCTGTGAGCTTGGTTTTGGCATGTTATGGTCCTTTGCCCTTCGGCTGTTATAATCCTGGGCCGTTTCCTTAGAGTCACTAAATTTCCCAAATTTTATTTTTTCCTCCTCAAATTGCAATTCTTTTCATGGTATCACCATTCCAGCATGCTTGTAAGTCCTTCTTCTCTGTTTTGGCCTTCAGTGGGGACCAATTTTCACAAGCATTGCTGCATGTGCCTGCACTTGATGGCATATGGCCTGCCTGCATTTACTGGCTTTGAGTTTGGGAAAGATTATTTTTCTTTTTTGTAAGTATCCATGCCATGTCCCACATATCTTCCTCTGCAAGTTGTGCCTTCCTCTTGACTTTTTCCCCTGCTTTTGCAACATCTGTGAACTTAGTTTTGGCATGTTGTGGTCATTTGCAATGCAGCTGATTTCCTGACAGCCCATTTTTTGAAGACACTAAAATTCCCGATTTTCTGCTTTTTTCAATTGCATTTCATTTGAACCTATCTCCTTTCCAGAGTGTTTGTAAGCCTTTCTGTTTGAGTCCGCAAGATTCCTTTTCCCTTCCCGAAAGGAAATTTCATTTCCTTTCGGGAAGGGAAAAGGAATCTTGCGATTTCAATGGGGACCAATAGAGGAATCTTTGGTGCATGTCCATGCACTTGCTGGCATGCTATGCCTTTTGATGGCTTTGACTTTGGGAAAGATTTTTTTCTTATTTGTAAGTATCCATGCCATGTCCCTCTTATCTTCCTCTGCAAGTTGTGCCTTCCTCCTTGACATTTTCCTCTGCTTTTGCAACATCTGTGAGCTTAGTTTTGGCATGTTTTGGTCCTTTGCCCTTCGGCTGGTATAATCCTGGGCCATTTCCTTAGAGTCACTAAATTTCCCAAATTTTATTTTTTTCTCCTCCAACTGCAATTCCCTTGATGGTATCTCCATTCCAGCATGTTTGTAAGTCCTTCTTCTCTGTTTTGGCCTTCACTGGGGACCAATTTTCACAAGCATTGCTGCATGTGCCTGAACTTGATGGCGTATGGCCCACCTGCATTTTTTTGGCTCTGACTTTGGGAAAGATTTTTTTCTTTTCTTTAAGTATCCATGCCATGTCCAACATATCTTCGCTCCAAGTTGTATCTTCCTCCTTGACATTTTCCTCTGCTTTTGCAACATCTGTGAGCTTAGTTTTGGCATGTTTTGGTCCTTTGCACTGCGGCTGATATAATCCTGGGCCGTTTCCTTAGAGTCACTCAATTTCCCAAATTTTCTTTTTTTCTCCTCCAACTGCAATTCCTTTGATGGTATCTCCATTCCAGCATGTTTGTAAGTCCTTCTTCTCTGTTTTGGCCTTCAGGGGGGACCAATTTTCACAAGCATTGCTGCATGTGCCTGCACTTGTTGGCACATGGCCTGCCTGCATTTACTGGCTTTGAGTTTGGGAAAGATTATTTTTCTTTTTTTTAAGTATCCATGCCATGTCCCTCATATCTTCCTCTGCAAGTTGTGCCTTCCTCTTGACTTTTTCCCCTGCTTTTGCAACATCTGTGAACTTAGTTTTGGCATGTTGTGGTCATTTGCAATGCAGCTGATTTCCTGACAGCCCATTTTTTGAAGACACTAAAATTCCCGATTTTCTGCTTTTTTCAATTGCATTTCATTTGAACCTATCTCCTTCCCAGAGTGTTTGTAATCCTTTCTGTTTGAGTCCGCAAGATTCCTTTTCCCTTCCCGAAAGGAAATTTCATTTCCTTTCGGGAAGGGAAAAGGAATCTTGCGATTTCAATGGGGACCAATAGAGGAATCTTTGGTGCATGTCCATGCCCTTGCTGGCATGCCATGCCTTTTGATGGCTTTGACTTTGGGAAAGATTTTTTTCTCTTTTGTAAGTATCCATGCCATGTCCCTCATATCTTCGCTCCAAGTTGTGTCTTCCTCCTTGACATTTTCCTCTGCTTTTGCAACATCTGTGAGCTTAGTTTTGGCATGTTTTGGTCCTTTTCACTGCGGCTGATATAATCCCGGGCCATTTCCTTAGAGTCACTAAATTTCCCAAATTTTATTTTTTTCTCCTCCAACTGCAATTCCTTTGATGGTATCTCCATTCCAGCATGTTTGTAAGTCCTTCTTCTCTGTTTTGGCCTTCAGTGGGGACCAATTTTCACAAGCATTGCTGCATGTGCCTGCACTTGATGGCGTATGGCCTGCTTGCATTTTGTTGTCTTTGACTTTGGGAAAGATTTTTTTCTTTTCTTTAAGTATCCATGCCATGTCCCTCATATCTTCGCTCCAAGTTGTGTCTTCCTCCTTGACATTTTCCTCTGCTTTTGCAACATATGTGAGCTTAGATTTGGCATGTTTTGGTCCTTTGCCCTTCGGCTGTTATAATCCTGGGCCGTTTCCTTACAGTCACTAAATTTCCCAAATTTTATTTTTTTCTCCTCCAACTGCAATTCCTTTGATGGTATCTCCATTCCAGCATGTTTGTAAGTCCTTCTTCTCTGTTTTGGCCTTCATTGGGGACCAATTTTCACAAGCATTGCTGCATGTGCCTTCACTTGATGGCGTATGGCCTGCCTGCATTTTGATGGCTTTGACTTTGGGAAAGATTTTTTTTCTTTTTTTTAAGTATCCATGCCATGTCCCTCATATCTTCCTCTGCAAGTGATGTCTTCCTGCTTGACTTTTTCCCCTGCTTTTCAACATCTGTGAACTTAGTTTTGGCATGTTATGGTCATTTGCAATGCAGCTGATTTCCTGACAGCCTATTTTTTGAAGACACTAAAATTCCCGATTTTCTGCTTTTTTCAATTGCATTTCATTTGAACCTATCTCCTTTCCAGAGTGTTTGTAAGCCTTTCTGTTTGAGTCCGCAAGATTCCTTTTCCCTTCCCGAAAGGAAATTTCATTTCCTTTCGGGAAGGGAAAAGGAATCTTGCGATTTCAATGGGGACCAATAGAGGAATCTTTGGTGCATGTCCATGCCCTTGCTGGCATGCCATGCCTTTTGATGGCTATGACTTTGGGAAAGATTTTTTTCTTTTTTGTAAGTATCCATGCCATGTCCCTCATATCTTCCTCTGCAAGTTGTGTCTTCCTCCTTGACATTTTCCTCTGCTTTTGCAACATCTGTGAGCTTATTTTTGGCATGTTGTGGTCCTTTGCACTGCGGCTGGTATAATCCCGGGCCATTTCCTTAGAGTCACTAAATTTCCCAAATTTTATTTTTTTCTCCTCCAATTGCAATTCCCTTGATGGTATCTCCATTCCAGCATGTTTGTAAGTCCTTCTTCTCTGTTTTGGCCCTCAGTGGGGACCAATTTTCACAAGCATTGCTGCATGTGCCTGCACTTGATGGCGTATGGCCTGCCTGCATTTTGTTGTCTTTGACTTTGGGAAAGAGTTTTTTCTTTTTTTTAAGTATCCATGCCATGTCCAACATATCTTCACTCCAAGTTGTATCTTCCTCCTTGACATTTTCCTCTGCTTTTGCAACATCTGTGAGCTTAGTTTGGGCATGTTTTGGTCCTTTGCACTGCGGCTGATATAATCCTGGGCCGTTCCCTTAGAGTCACTACATTTCCCAAATTTTATTTTTTTCTCCTCCAATTGGAATTCTTTTGATGGTATCACCATTCCAGCATGCTTGTAAGTCCTTCTTCTCTGTTTTGGCCTTCAGTGGGGACCAATTTTCACAAGCCCTGCGGCATGTGCCTGCACTTGATGGCATATGGCCTGCCTGCATTTACTGGCTTTGACTTTGGGAAAGATTTTTTTTCTTTTTTTTAAGTATCCATGCCATGTCCCTCATATCTTCCTCTGCAAGTGATGGCTTCCTGCTTGACTTTTTCCCCTGCTTTTGCAACATCTGTGAACTTAGTTTTGGCATGTTGTGGTCATTTGCAATGCAGCTGATTTCCTGACAGCCCATTTTTTGAAGACACTAAAATTCCCGATTTTCTGCTTTTTTCAATTGCATTTCATTTGAACCTATCTCCTTTCCAGAGTGTTTGTAAGCCTTTCTGTTTGAGTCCGCAAGATTCCTTTTCCCTTCCCGAAAGGAAATTTCATTTCCTTTCGGGAAGGGGAAAGGAATCTTGCGATTTCAATGGGGACCAATAGAGGAATCTTTGGTGCATGTCCATGCCCTTGCTGGCATGCCATGCCTTTTGATGGCTATGACTTTGGGAAAGATTTTTTTCTTTTTTGTAAGTATCCATGCCATGTCCCTCATATCTTCCTCTGCAAGTTGTGTCTTCCTCCTTGACATTTTCCTCTGCTTTTGCAACATCTGTGAGCTTATTTTTGGCATGTTGTGGTCCTTTGCACTGCGGCTGGTATAATCCCGGGCCATTTCCTTAGAGTCACTAAATTTCCCAAATTTTATTTTTTTCTCCTCCAATTGCAATTCCCTTGATGGTATCTCCATTCCAGCATGTTTGTAAGTCCTTCTTCTCTGTTTTGGCCTTCAGTGGGGACCAATTTTCACAAGCATTGCTGCATGTGCCTGCACTTGATGGCGTATGGCCTGGCTGCATTTTGTTGTCTTTGACTTTGGGAAAGATTTTTTTCTTTTCTTTAAGTATCCATGCCATGTCCAACATATCTTCGCTCCAAGTTGTATCTTCCTCCTTGACATTTTCCTCTGCTTTTGCAACATCTGTGAGCTTAGTTTTGGCATGTTTTGGTCCTTTGCACTGCGGCTGATATAATCCCGGGCCATTTCCTTAGAGTCACTAAATTTCCCAAATTTTATTTTTTCCTCCTCCAATTGCAATTCTTTGGATGGTATCACCATACCAGCATGCTTGTAAGTCCTTCTTCTCTGTTTTGGCCTTCAGTGGGGACCAATTTTCACAAGCACTGCGGCATGTGCCTGCACTTGATGGCGTATGGCCTGCCTGCATTTACTGGCTTTGAGTTTGGGAAAGATTATTTTTCTTTTTTGTAAGTATCCATGCCATGTCCCTCATATCTTCCTCTGCAAGTTGTGCCTTCCTCCTTGACATTTTCCTCTGCTTTTGCAACATCTGTGAGCTTAGTTTTGGCATGTTTTGGTCCTTTGCACTGCGGCTGATATAATCCTGGGCCGTTTCCTTACAGTCACTCAATCTCCCAAATTTTCTTCTTTTCTCCTCCAATTGCAATTCCTTTGATGGTATCTCCATTCCAGCATGTTTGTAAGTCCTTCTTCTCTGTTTTGGCCTTCAGTGGGGACCAATTTTCACAAGCATTGCTGCATGTGCCTGCACTTGATGGCATATGGCCTGCCTGCATTTACTGGCTTTGAGTTTGGGAAAGATTATTTTTCTTTTTTCTAAGTATCCATGCCATGTCCCTCATATCTTCCTCTGCAAGTTGTGCCTTCCTCTTGACTTTTTCCCCTGCTTTTGCAACATCTGTGAACTTAGTTTTGGCATGTTGTGGTCATTTGCAATGCAGCTGATTTCCTGACAGCCTATTTTTTGAAGACACTAAAATTCCCGATTTTCTGCTTTTTTCAATTGCATTTCATTTGAACCTATCTCCTTCCCAGAGTGTTTGTAAGCCTTTCTGTTTGAGTCCGCAAGATTCCTTTTCCCTTCCCGAAAGGAAATTTCATTTCCTTTCGGGAAGGGAAAAGGAATCTTGCGATTTCAATGGGGACCAATAGAGGAATCTTTGGTGCATGTCCATGCCCTTGCTGGCATGCCATGCCTTTTGATGGCTTTGACTTTGGGAAAGATTTTTTTCCTTTTTGTAAGTATCCATGCCATGTCCCTCATATCTTCGCTCCAAGTTGTGTCTTCCTCCTTGACATTTTCCTCTGCTTTTGCAACATCTGTGAGCTTAGTTTTGGCATGTTTTGGTCCTTTGCACTGCGGCTCATATAATCCTGGGCCGTTTCCTTAGAGTCACTAAATTTCCCAAATTTTATTTTTTTCTCCTCCAATTGCGATTCTTTTGATGGTATCACCATTCCAGTATGCTTGTAAGTCCTCCTTCTCTGTTTTGGCCTTCATTGGGGACCAATTTTCACAAGCACTGCGGCATGTGCCTGCACTTGATGGCATATGGCCTGCCTGCATTTACTGGCTTTGAGTTTGGGAAAGATTATTTTTCTTTTTTGTAAGTATCCATGCCATGTCCCTCATATCTTCCTCTGCAAGTTGTGCCTTCCTCCTTGACATTTTCCTCTGCTTTTGCAACATCTGTGAGCTTAGTTTTGGCATGTTTTGGTCCTTTGCACTGCGGCTGATATAATCCCGGGCCATTTCCTTAGAGTCACTAAATTTCTCAAATTTTCTTTTTGTCTCCTCTAATAGCAATTCCTTTGATTGTATCACCATTCCAGCATGTTTGTAAGTCCTTCTTCTCTGTTTTGGCCTTCAGTGGGGACCAATTTTCACAAGCATTGCTGCATGTGCCTGCACTTGATGGCGTATGGCCCGCCTGCATTTTTTTGGCTCTGACTTTGGGAAAGATTTTTTTCTTTTCTTTAAGTATCCATGCCATGTCCAACATATCTTCGCTCCAAGTTGTATCTTCCTCCTTGACATTTTCCTCTGCTTTTGCAACATCTGTGAGCTTAGTTTTGGCATGTTTTGGTCCTTTTCACTGCGGCTGATATAATCCCGGGCCATTTCCTTAGAGTCACTCAATTTCCCAAATTTTCTTTTTTTCTCCTCCAACTGCAATTCCTTTGATGGTATCTCCATTCCAGCATGTTTGTAAGTCCTTCTTCTCTGTTTTGGCCTTCAGTGGGGACCAATTTTCACAAGCATTGCTGCATGTGCCTGAACTTGATGGCGTATATCCTGCCTGCATTTTGATGGCTTTGACTTTGGGAAAGATTTTTTTTCTTTTTTTTAAGTATCCATGCCATGTCCCTCATATCTTCCTCTGCAAGTGATGGCTTCCTGCTTGACTTTTTCCCCTGCTTTTGCAACATCTGTGAACTTAGTTTTGGCATGTTGTGGTCATTTGCAATGCAGCTGATTTCCTGACAGCCCATTTTTTGAAGACACTAAAATTCCCGATTTTCTGCTTTTTTCAATTGCATTTCATTTGAACCTATCTCCTTTCCAGAGTGTTTGTAAGCCTTTCTGTTTGAGTCCGCAAGATTCCTTTTCCCTTCCCGAAAGGAAATTTCATTTCCTTTCGGGAAGGGGAAAGGAATCTTGCGATTTCAATGGGGACCAATAGAGGAATCTTTGGTGCATGTCCATGCCCTTGCTGGCATGCCATGCCTTTTGATGGCTTTGACTTTGGGAAAGATTTTTTCTCTTTTGTAAGTATCCATGCCATGTCCCTCATATCTTCGCTCCAAGTTGTGACTTCCTCCTTGACATTTTCCTCTGCTTTTGCAACATCTGTGAGCTTAGTTTTGGCATGTTGTGGTCCTTTGCCCTTCGGCTGGTATAATCCCAGGCCATTTCCTTAGAGTCACTAAATTTCCCAAATTTTATTTTTTTCTCCTCCAATTGCAATTCCCTTGATGGTATCTCCATTCCAGCATGTTTGTAAGTCCTTCTTCTCTGTTTTGGCCCTCAGTGGGGACCAATTTTCACAAGCATTGCTGCATGTGCCTGCACTTGATGGCGTATGGCCTGCCTGCATTTTGTTGTCTTTGACTTTGGGAAAGATTTTTTTCTTTTTTTTAAGTATCCATGCCATGTCCAACATATCTTCACTCCAAGTTGTATCTTCCTCCTTGACATTTTCCTCTGCTTTTGCAACATCTGTGAGCTTAGTTTGGGCATGTTTTGGTCCTTTGCACTGCGGCTGATATAATCCTGGGCCGTTCCCTTAGAGTCACTACATTTCCCAAATTTTATTTTTTTCTCCTCCAATTGGAATTCTTTTGATGGTATCACCATTCCAGCATGCTTGTAAGTCCTTCTTCTCTGTTTTGGCCTTCAGTGGGGACCAATTTTCAGAAGCCCTGCGGCATGTGCCTGCACTTGATGGCATATGGCCTGCCTGCATTTACTGGCTTTGACTTTGGGAAAGATTTTTTTTCTTTTTTTTAAGTATCCATGCCATGTCCCTCATATCTTCCTCTGCAAGTGATGGCTTCCTGCTTGACTTTTTCCCCTGCTTTTGCAACATCTGTGAACTTAGTTTTGGCATGTTGTGGTCATTTGCAATGCAGCTGATTTCCTGACAGCCCATTTTTTGAAGACACTAAAATTCCCGATTTTCTGCTTTTTTCAATTGCATTTCATTTGAACCTATCTCCTTTCCAGAGTGTTTGTAAGCCTTTCTGTTTGAGTCCGCAAGATTCCTTTTCCCTTCCTGAAAGGAAATTTCATTTCCTTTCGGGAAGGGGAAAGGAATCTTGCGATTTCAATGGGGACCAATAGAGGAATCTTTGGTGCATGTCCATGCCCTTGCTGGCATGCCATGCCTTTTGATGGCTTTGACTTACCAACAGTCGTGGATTACTGGTGAGATTCCGGATGACTGGAAGCTGGCCAATGTGATACCTATTCATAAAAAGGGCGCAAAGGATGACCCTGGCAATTATAGACCAGTCAGTCTGACATCTATACCTGGCAAAATAATGGAACAGTTCATATTACGTGCCATCATGCAAGACTTGCAGGATGGCCAGGGTATCAGACCTAGCCAGCACGGATTTAGGAGGGGTAGATCATGTCTAACTAACCTGATCACTTTTTATGATCAGGTAACCCGGCTATTGGATGCAGGGAAGGCTGTAGATGTTGTTTTTCTGGATTTCAGAAAGGCCTTCGACACTGTTTCCCATAGCATACTCCTACACAAGCTAGCTGGCCATGGTCTGGATAGGAATACCCTTTGCTGGGTTCAAAACTGGCTGGATGGCCGGGCCCAAAGAGTGCTGGTGAATGGTGTCACATCTAGCTGGCGACCAGTCACAAGTGGTGTCCCTCAGGGTTCTGTGTTGGGACCAGTTTTGTTCAATATTTTTATTGACGATATGGATGAGGGCTTAGAGTCTTTTATTAGTAGTTTCGCTGATGATACCAAATTGGGTATGAGTGTAGATCAACTAGAGGGGTGTAGGGCTCTCCAGAGAGACTTGGAACGGCTGGACAAATGGACAGAATCAAATGGGATGAACTTCAATAAGTCCAAGTGCCGAGTATTGCACTTCGGCCATAATAATCCCCTGTACCGATACAAGCTGGGGATGGAGTGGCTGGATAGTGCCCAGGTGGAAAGGGACCTGGGGGTGCTGGTTGACAGTCGATTGAATATGAGCCAGCAATGTGCCCAGGTAGCCAAGAGGGCCAATGCCATCCTGGCCAGTATCAGAAATGGTATGGCCAGCAGGAACAGAGAGGTCATTCTTCCCCTGTACTCGGCACTGGTGAGGCCTCACTTGGAGTACTGTATCCAGTTCTGGGCCCCTCACTTTAAGAGGGACGTTGAGTTACTTGAGCGTGTCCAGAGGAGAGCAACGAAACTAATAAGGGGCTTGGAACACAAGCCATATGAAGAGCGACTGAGGGAGCTGGGGTTGTTCAGCCTGGAGAAAAGGAGACTAAGGGGTGACCTCATCACTCTCTACAACTTCCTGAAGGGTGGCTGTAGTGAGCTGGGGGTCGGCCTCTTTCTCCGGGCGACAACGGATAGAACAAGAGGACACAGTCTCAAGTTGCATCAAGCTAGATGTAAGTTAGAAGTAAGAAGGAAATACTTCACAGAAAGAGTGGTCAGAAACTGGAATCATTTACCCAGTGAGGTGGTAGAGGCATCATCCCTTGAAGAATTTAAAAAAAGACTGGATGTGGCACTTCCTGCCATGATCTAGCTGAACAGTTAGAACATCGGCTGGACTGGATGATCTTATAGGT